>NC_058372.1:146640000-147840000 GCF_018350175.1 Felis catus | reverse complement strand
CCAGCGAGATCATGACCTGAGCCGAAGTCGGGCGCTCAACCGACTGAGCCACCCAGGCGCCCCCATACCCATATTTTTTAAAGAGGAAGAACGAAAACTTCCCAGAGCAAAGACAGCCCTCTCTTGAAATGTTCAGGGGAGGAGATAGCGTTTAGAAAGCTGTTTAAGCTTTTCTTTTACAGATGGCTCACTGCCTTTAAAATGTCGGGATCGTATGGCAACTTTTATAAGTAAAAGAGGAAATGCTCTACCTTGGCAGAGACTGTGGAATGTTTTCATCCACTGATAGTGAATCTTCTGGACTCATTGTTGATGAAAATCAGTGGGCCTCTCTTTGAAGAATGCCCGGGTAGTTTATATACAGAATAGGATCTTCGATCCTTTTTATTTTATAAAAGCACACAGTTAACGGATTTCTCCGGCGTTGGAAGCCTTCCCCAGACTGCAAAGGCTATCAGGAGCCGAGAAGCATCACGGTCATGGGGGGTGGGACGCATCTCATTTCTTGCCGGAAGTCCTTCTTCCAATGCCCCAGGCTTTCTTTTCCCTGGTTCCTTATGAGTTCTGCCCTTCGAAGAAGAAGGTGAATTCATGAATTGATAATGTTTCTCATCATTGCAGAAAATAAAATTTGCATATAGATTTCAGAGCATAAGGCATTGATGCGGATGACAAACAGAATCCTTCTAATCAATAGTTCAAATGTCATCTGGTGGTTTTTAGCCCTGGCAAAAAATATATTTTTCTGGAAACTTATAACAGGACACTGGATAAAGTCTCTGCGATCTGCTCAAGGCAAATGTCTGACACACACTCCAGCCGGGTTTTCTCTGATGCCATTGTCGGCTGAAGAAAAGAACACATCCTACTGTGTGAAATACAAGGAGTATTGACGGGGAAAAAGTCTGCAAGAGAGACCTAATGAAAACACTTCCATCACCATCAAAACATCTCCTACCAACCGTTATCTTGGGAAGAAAAGTCATCAGACTGGCTAAGACCTTATGTATGCTCAATTGTCCTGATCTGCTTTTGAGGAGTAGCATCTATCTATCTATCATCTATCTATCTATCATCTATCTATCTATCTATCTATCTATCTATCTTTAGTTTATTTATTTATTTTTGAGAGGAAGAGAGAGTGACAGAGAGAGAGAGAGAGAAAGAGAGCTGGGGAAGGGTAGAAAGAGAGAGGGAGAGAGAACCCCAAGTGGACTTCACACTGTCAGCACAGAGCCCTACACGGGGCTCGAACTCGCGAACTGTGAGATCATGGCCTGAGCCGAAACCAAGAGTTGGACACTTAACCGACTGAGCTACCCTGGCGTCCCGGAGGAGCAGAATTTTTTAAAAATGATATTTGGAATCAATGTCTTCCTCTGATTACAGGACAGTAAGTCCACTGTACCTGTCTTTCTCCCTCCCTCCTGCCTCTCTCTCTCTCTTCTTCTCTTTCTGACATTGTGGAATAGAACGGTGACATCTTAAGCTTAGGTTATGATCATTCCAATCTTTTATAAAGGAAGGGAAGAGTAAATGTGCCTGAATTAGATTTTGGTGGAAAAACCGTGTCTAAATAATACTCGTTTTCAATGCATGTAACTTTAGGGTCTAAAATAATTCAGTAGTAATTCATTCAACATGTATTCCATCTGCACTTACTCCCATAACAGGGGTGGTGTCCTCAGTCGGACCCTGGGATTAACAAGGTGACCAAGAACCTGTCCCTCTTCTCTAGAATTTCAACATCCAGTCAGGGAGCCAGGCACATCTGTAAATGATTTTATTCCAGGGCAGATATCTGAGGAGTAAGGCACAATATGGTACTGAGGGCATAGAAGGGGAGAGGGCTGCTTTATTTGTGGATATAGACATACACACACACACACACACACACACACACACACACACATGCACACACACACACACACACACACACACACACATATACAGTCAGTAGAATAGCCTCTTGAAGAAACCAGAACTGGAGAGATCATTTGAAAGATGTCCGGAATCAAGAAGGGTAATTCACGCAGAAGAAACAACTTCAGTGAAGAAAGATTAAGTACTGATTGTGTTAAGGGGAATAGAACTTCATCACCTTATGGGATTTTTAGGGGCCAGGGTGAAAAGCTGGCAATAGAAAGCTACGGAATATTTTATAACAAAGGAGTGCCCTTCTAACAGCTCTAACAATGTCAACAGCAACAATAACATTCCACTGTCAAGGGCTATGGTAGCGAGCTTGCAACGGGGCCCTGAACAATTCTCAGACCTTGATGTTGGTGTCTATACTGGGTTGAACAGGCTCCCCCACCCTTCTCCTCTAATCATGTCCACCAGAATCACAGAATGTGGTATTTTTTTGGAAATAGGGCTTTTGCAGATGTAATTGAGTTAAGATGCGCTCATACTAGATTGGGTGGATCTCTAAATCCAATGGCCGATGTCCACATATAAGACACAGACAAAGCCTAGAACACCATGTGAAGGTGGGTACAGAGATCAGACGATGCGTCTACCAGCCAACGATGGCTAAGAATCGCCGGCAACCACCAAAAGCTAGGAGAGAGGCAAGGAAGAAGTTCTTCCCTCCAGAAGGAAGCGACCCCTAAGACACCTTGATTTTGGACTTCCTGCCTCCAAAGCTGAGGTAGAATGTTGTTTTAAGTCACGCGACTTGTGGTACTTTGTTACAGGAAACTAGTACAAGGTCCTGTGCCGTGCAGTCTTCTCTCGTGTGAGATAGGGCTGGCCTGCATGGCCAATGGGATATTGCCAGAATGACAACACGTGGCTTCTACCTTGTTCTCTTGTGCATGGAACTCTCTGGGGGAAGCTGTTTGCTATCTCTGAGGACACATACACACAACCCGGTGGGGGGGTTCATGGGGTGAGGAGCGTCAAGGATCACCAGCACTGACCTGCTCGGTCTGAGAACAGGCCACCCTGAAACAGACCTTCTGGCCCCCGTCAAGCCCAGATGACTGCAGCCCCAGTGCCCCTCTTGGCTGCACCCTCCTGAGGGACCCTGACCCTGAAACTCCCAGCTGAGCTGACCCCCGATTCCTGTCCCACAAAAATTGTGTGAGATACTGGGTTTACTTTCTTGAGCTGCTAAGTTTTGGGGGTAACTTGTTATACGCTAATCCCAAGTATTCACATTTGGGAACTTTCTTTTCCATGGCTGCTTTTGAGTAGGTTGTGCGGAGTATGCTCTCTTTAATGATGGAATAACTTGCATTTTACTCCCTGCTTATGCAGAGTTTAGCTCTTGAAGCCTTTTTCAAGACCTACCCAATGGTCACGGAACTTTTTAGACCAGGAGCATGGTTTTCAGGCAGCATCCTCTCCTCAGAAGCTGTGGGCATTCTGACCTGTTTATTTTTGGCTGGCTGCATGTGGGACTGACCATACCCCAGTTCATTCCTGGACATGCCTTTTAGCTTTGCTTCGTCTGCCCATGCTTCCCTGCTGCCATTTTGAACCTTAAACCACAGGCTCAAGGGTGGAGTCTGGTATTGAACACACATCCGGGTCACTGGTCGACCGAGGAATCTCATTAGCCTTTGTGGCCCAAAGCTCTGATTGGTCTTATTCTCTTCCATTTGGGGCCAGAAGCACTTGGTTTTTCTAACCAGACTTGCTCAGTTTCAGATGTTCTGTGTTTCCTTTAAGTTATTCTTGAAAACCATCAAAATAAGCCCAAGCTTATTTTATCCCTGGCGAAGGGCGGACCAAAGCAGCCCAAACACAGTGATGCTTTGACTCTGTCCTGACCCACTATGCTCTGCCGACCACGTTACTCAGGACACAGTTTCACCAGCTGTTTTCCATGGCATCACAAGACTCTCCAGTGTGCCGTGTTGCCTGCCACCTTCCTGCTAAAACCATGTCACAAATTTAAGGTTTCCTTAGGGCAACACCCCCCTTCAAGATAACAAGTTCCGTATGGGTGACTGTAGGCTGATTGCTATAAAAACCAAATGCCCAAGTTCCATGGGTTTAACACAGAGAAAATTTATTTCCTGTGCCTCTAACAAGACCCTATGGGTCCAATTCAGAGTTGGTAGATGTGGGGAATTCTGTTCCTCGTGTTTCATTCAGGGACCCAGGATGCCAAACATTACCATCTTTATATCACTGGCCAGTGTTCAGCCAGCAGATATATAAGAATATGGTAGATAGTGCATACAATGTTTTTACAAGTATGACTTGGTGGGTTTACAAATCATTCCCGGCGGCCGCACATGGGAAGTTGGAAAATGCAGCCTGGCTGTGGCCTGAAATACGAGAAAAGAGGATTGACGGTCAGTTAGGAGTCTTGGACACAGATATTGAATCTCAAGAAATGCCATCACTTCAGGAGTAATTATAAGAAGAAAGAAAAAAAATACGGTTAAAGAGAAGCTGTTCAAGTGGAGTGAGGACCAGCAGAATTCAGTGACCAAAACGAAGCAAAACAAAGAAAATGATAGTTCTAAGGAAGGAGGGGTCAGATTTGTGTTTCAGTCATGTACATTTCTCCTCTCACCACTTACGTGTTCACAGAAGTACGCTACACGCATCGGGTGTGTGCGTGTGTGGGTGTATCTAGAAAGGATGGGTTCACACGCTGGGTGTAAGCAGTAGAGTAGAGAGCAAATGACATCTGATTGCCTACAGTATCTCCTATCTTAAAACCTACACGAACACGTGGAATGAAGTAAAGGACGAGCAGATTAAAGTTATCTCTGCCCTGGTTATAACACAAGTTGATGTGGTTAAGTTGGTCAGTTCTCCAGGCAGCGTGGTCGAGATGTGAAGAACGAAGTCTCCGGCTTCAGACACATTTGGGTGAGAATCCCAGACCCGCCTCTCTCGCAGTGAGACCCTCTGGGAGTCTCAAGTTCCCCATCTTTAAAATGTAGCAATCACGGTACTTATTTTGTACAGCTGATAGGATTCGTTAAAACGATAAGTGGAAATTCTAAGCACAGTGCCTAGAACATAACAAAATATACAGCAATAGCTACTTTCTTCATTTTTAAAGAAAGCGTCCAAGCAGCTTGTGGTTGTGGCTAGAGAATACCTCTAGGGGGCGTGCAGTTTCCCAATCCCCTCCACCCATAGGGATGAGCCGTGCTAATGAATATGGGGAAAGTGACCTTCCCTCTGGCAAGTAAGTCTTGTACACTTTTGTAAGGAAAGTAAGTAAGGATTTTGGATGGCAAAGCCCAGTGGTTAGAGCAGATCTGTTTCATGTCCTTTTCTGATGTTTTTTGTCGCTTAGAATCATCTCTTATTGTATTCCGCTTCCACGAGGGTGATGATGAAACATGGGCCAGAATTCCTCCAACATGGGGAAAATACTTCTCCCGACCCTCTTTCTCCTAATTCCGAGTTATAAAGCCGCCTAGTTGCAACCCATGGGACCCAGGACAGAGTAAGCCTGGGAGAGACCACATAAACTCTCATTTTGTCTCATCTTTACTGAAGGAAAACCCAACATTTCATGCTGACACTGAGAGCACACTCGGACCTTTTATGGAGATTGGAGGCTGAATTTCTAGGAATCACTGAGGTGCAGTTTTTTTTCTGGAGTGCCTTTCGTGATATGTGCCCAGAGGAAACTAGCAGAGAATGAATTTTCAGAAATTCTGATTCTTTGGTTCTCTCCCCAGAAGAGAGAACATAATAGTGATGAGAAAACAAATCAAATTAGTAAGTGAGACTTCCACCTGGAACTGAATTTTGTTCCCTTTCTAGTTTGTATTGTTTCTCTCTCAATCGATCATCTATCAGCTTTTATTTTAGGAAATGTTGGGAAGCACTAATCATTTCTTTTTTTTCTTTTTTATACTTTTTTAATGTTTGAGAGAGAGAGAGAGAGAGAAACAGAGAAACAGAGCACAAGCAGGGGAGGGGCAGAGAGAGAGTGGGAGACACAGAATTTGAAGCAGGCACGGAGCCCGACGTGGGGCTCGAACTCACAAACTGTGAGATCATGACCTGAGCCGAAATCAGGTGCTCAACCAACTGAGCCACCCAGGCGCCCCGAGAAGCGCTAATCATTTCTAACCTACACATGGGTACTTCTTGATAAAGTATTTCTTTCAGTACCATAAATACTTCCAGAATGTCTTCCGTAAGTTTATTCACATCATACCCAGTACAGTTTGCTTAGAGCAATATCTAAATAGGATTCACTGTTGGGGTAAATCAACTGTTGAACTTCTTTTCTTACCATTATTTGGGCTGTGATTATGTTACTGTGGTAACACGGCTATGTCTAATTCTGTGCTATGCACTCAATAATGTTTTGAGGTCTGAATAACAATTAAAAGCAAGCCAAAAATACTAATTTTGTATCAGAGCATGAACTCATCTCTTTCTTTCTCGGTAATAAAAATATTTTTATGACGTTACTTGTTTCTATTCTAATTTCAAAAGAAATGTAACCTCATAGCAGGGTCTATTAGAAATAGAAAAGATTGAGGAAAAAATTAGAAATTGTTACATAAAAATCATTACTAACACATTTTTATATTCATTTCCTGCAGTTTTTTTCGTAAACATATATTTAAACCCGTATTTATGTGGTGAAAGAAGCTGTTTACACAAATATAGATGTAGAGAACAAAATTGAGGTAACCCTGTACATGATATTTTGTGTGACAGAGTTATAAAACGTTTTTGACTTAATATGATATAATGAGCATTTTTAGATGGTATTAAGTATATTTTTAAAAATAACCTAAAAGCATTGCATAAGATCTCAGTATAGATTTGCATTTTAAGCCTTATTCCAATGTTGGTACTTTGGTTTTCTGTTATAAATAATGCTGTGAATACTAATTATTATATTTATTACTATAGTTATCATTATTGTTTCTTTAGAATAAATTCCTGGAAGGAGATTGAAAGGGTGCAATCTTTTTTATAAACCTGCCCTGATTTGCTTTCTCACCAATAACGCATATTCACAAAATAACTGCTTTAAAATCTTGACTAAGACGAGAGAGAAATATACTGGCATGTATCATTTTTTTCAGGTTGTAGTTCTGTCATTTCTCATGAGATGGAATTTTCCCATATTTTTATCAGACATTTGTATTTCTTTACACTCCTAGGAGAAAGAAAACAAGACGGAAGGTAGGTGGCGGGGGCGGGGGGGTGGTGGGTGGGGAGGAGAGATGATAGCAACACCCTGACTTTGCAGGTCAGGGTCACAGGGAGAGAGGAATCAGGACCACTCCGTGGCAGTGCATGCTGGGATTTGTGGCTGGTCTTGTGCCTCACTGGTTGGGACTATTAGGAGGACCCACCGTAGAAGACCCAACAGAGCCCAACTGGATGAATGTCCACTGAGCACTTGGAGAGTGGGATAGAAATTATGTCTGTCAACTCGTCCTGCACCTGAATATCCAAGGAGGGATTTTGGTTGTCATCCAAGTGGATGGGGAATGGGTCAAAAGCAAGCCACATACCCCTCCTATTGGTAAAAGAATGTTTCTGCCTAGAACTTGACTTACTTTATTTTTATTTAAAAAAAATGCTTGGGGCGCCTGGGTGGCTCAGTCGGTTGAGTGTCCGACTTCAGCTCAGGTCACGATCTCGCGGTCCGTGGGTTCGAGCCCCGCGTCGGGCTCTGGGCTGATGGCTCAGAGCCTGGAGCCTGTTTCCAATTCTGTGTCTCCCTCTCTCTCTGCCCCTCCCCCGTTCATGCTCTGTCTCTGTCTCAAAAATAAATAAATGTTAAAAAAAATAAAAAAAATGCTTATTTTTGAGGGGGGCAGGCAGAGAGAGAGAGAGAGACTGAGGATTCAAAGTGGGCTTTGTTCTGATAACAGAGAGCCCAACACAGGGCTCGGCTCCTGAACCGACAGATCATGACCTGAGCCAAAGTCAGACACTTCACCTACGGAGCCACCCAGGCGCCCTTGAGAGCTTGACTTATTTTAACAACAAACAAAGTGTTTTATGGAATACCAAAAGTCCAAGTGACTAACATCTTGAGTCATAGAGGGAAGTTTACATAACCTTTAATTGCTTTATGACCCGAATAAGAAGAAAAACGTAGAAAACTGCTTAACGTTCTTAATAGGTTGTAGGGTAGAATAAACTCGGAGAAATGCATAAGAGAAGAGAAGAGAAAGCCTCACCAGGGTAGAATAAATATAGAGAGGCATGAGGCAAGAAAGGGCTGCAGTGAAAATTTAAAAACATAATAGTACACTTAAGTCAATGTGAAAGATTTGTCTACAAAATCATGACTGCATTTTGGAGTTAGAAGTGAGAACAGATCCATTCCTCTGTCCACATAGGTATTTTTTTCTTTTTCTTCCTTCCTTTCTTTCTTTCTTTCTTTCTTTCTTTCTTTCTTTCTTTCTTTCTCTTTTTCTTTTTTTTTAAGTTGACTATATTTTTTAGAGCAGTTTTAGGTTCACAGCAAAATCGAGCAGAAAGTACAGGGGGGTCCCATATGTTCTCTGACCCCACACGTGCACAGCCTTCCCTCTATGCTACTTTTCTTTTTAGTTACAAGAGCTTGGAAAGATTCTGGAAGTATTGGAGACATGTGAATAGTTTAACATTCAGAGGTGCAAAAACTTCACTTGCCCTGCATCATTTCCTCCGTCCCCAGTTTCAGAAGACAATTGTGCTATAGTCAACAATTTTCGAGATAAATGCCTGCTACCCAAGAAATGTGCCCGGAGAAGTCTTTTATGGTGAAAGGCATTTAAAGCATGTTTAGATATACAGGAATGGGGGACATATACTGCAAATTTGCTCTTCTTAGAGAAAAAAGAATACTTTGAACACGTACCAAGATGTATTGAAGCTATGACTGTAAGAGCAAAATATTCATGGATTCAAAGGGCTGAGGAGGCTTCCCTTCCTGGTTTTCACTCCAGATCCCAGCATCCAGGGGTGCTGTGTGCTCTGGCCCGCTCCGCAGGTGGACCCCAGCTTCCCTCGGTGGTCCCATACCTGTCTGTTCTTCTCACCAGGAGCCCCCTCCCCTGGCCAGGCCCCCCACAGAAACAGAACCTCCTGCTCAGTTTCACGTGCACTTAATACGGTTGCTTTTTTTCTCTATTAAAACTTAATTTTGGTAAAATAGGTCCCTCGTTTGGACTCTGAGACCAGAGAATTAAAGAGTCAGCCAACAGAATCTATTTTGAAGTGTATGATGCTATTCCTATTATAGATTCTCCATTCCCTTAATTTAGTCCCTGGGGTTATTTAAAACCTCTCCTCTACTGACAATCAAAATATTCTCAAGGTTCATTAGTTTAGGATTCTTTCAACATGTATTTATTTACTGATGATTTTATGCCAAGTTACTGGGCTGGGCACTGGGGATAAAATGATGGCAAAAACCAAACACGATTCCTATCCTTGGGAAATTTAAATAGTAACAGGGAACGCAAGCATTAGTCAAACAATCCACAGACTCATGCAAATGGCTATAGTGGCAAATATTGCAAAGAGGGGGTGCACAGTGCTGTGAGGCCTCGCTAGGGAGTCAGAATAGTGTGCGAAATGGTCATTTAATACATTGTTTTTGTAAACATCAGTTAAAATATCTAATACCGCTTTCCCCTCCTTTTTGTTATTAGAATCTGACCCCAGCTGGTTCAGGGCAACACCATGCAACTGCGAGGGGGAGCGGGGGTAGGGGTAGGGGTGCGGGGGGCAGGTGAGCTGGTGCTGGCCTATAAGATGTGCTGGGTGGGGTTATCAAGAAGGCTTTCTTTGAACCAGAGACTCAGTGGACACATTCTTTCAGCTCTTTGCTCTCCACAGTTTGTGTATTTCCTCCATTTACTTGAGGAAAAAATACAGCTCAACTGAGATATAATTCACAGATCATCATTTTTTCCTTTTAATTTATAGGCATCAGTGGTTTTCGTTATATTCACAGAGAGGCATGCTCATCAGCCCTGTCTGGTTTCAGGTGTGTTTCATCCCCTCCCCCGACCAGGGTTAGAAAACCCCGTACCTGCCAATGCTCAGTCCCTCGTCCTCCCTTCCATGTAGCCTCTGGCAACCAGTAACCCGCTTTCTGCTTTCCTGTGTTTGCTGATTCTAGACATTTCACACAGGTAGCACCAAGCAGTCTGTGACCTTTTGTGTCTGGCTTCTGTCACTGGGCGTGCTTTACGGGTTCATCCATGTCGTACCTGTGACAGTACTTCGTTCTTTCTATTGCCCAAGATATATCATTGTATGGATTTGCCACATTTCGTGGTGTTAATTCCTTAAACATTTGGTGGAATTCACCCGTGAAGTCATCTGGGTCTGGACTTTCCTTTGTGGGAACATTTCGTTTACTAGTAGAATCTCTTCCCTTGTTATGTGTGGATTCATATTTTATCCTTCTTCTTGAGCCCCTTTTGATAGTTTGTGTCCTTCTAGGAATTTGACCCTTTCTTGTAGGTTATATAATTTCTTGGCACACAGTTGTCCATAGTATTGCCTATAGTCCTTTTTGTTTCTGTAAAGTTGGTAGTGATGTCCCCTCTTTCATTCCTGATTTTAGTAATGTGAGTGTTGTCTCCCTTTTCTTCTTGGTCAGTCTAGCTAAACGTTTGTCAGAGAACAAACTTTTGGGTTTAGTTGATTTTTCTCTATTGCTTTCTATTCCTTAGTTCATCATTTCCATACTAATCTTTATTACAGTCTTCCTTCTGCTTGCTTTGGGTTAACTTTTCTCATTTTTTTTTAATTTTTTAAAATGTTTTTATTTATTTATTTTTGAGACAGAGAGAGACAGAGCATGAGCGGGGGAGGGATCGAGAGAGAGGGAGACAGAATCCAAAGCAGGCTCCAGGCTCTGAGCTGTCAGCACAGAGCCCAACGCGGGGCTCGGACACATGGATTGTGAGATCGTGACCCGAGCCGAAGTCGGATGCTCAACCGACTGAGTCATCCAGGCGCCCCACTTTTCTCGTATTTTTTCCAGTGCCTCGGGTAGAAGGCTAGGTTATTGATTTGAGATCTTTCTTCCTTTTAAATGTGAGCACTTGGAGCTGTGGAATTCTCTCTGTTCCAGGAGTACTTGAGGAGAGTGTACAGTCTGTTGTGGGTGGGTGTTCTATAGATATCTGTTCGGTCTGGCTGGTTCTTAGTGGTCTTCCAGTCTTCTATTTCTGTTTTGATCTTTCGCTTAATTTTTCCATCTGTTACTGAAAGCGGGGAAATGAAAGTCTCCAACTATTCTTGCTGAATAATCTGTGTATCCCTTCAATTCTATCGGGATTTGGCTCATGTATTTTGGGATCTATTATTCAGTGTGTGTAAGTTTATAATTGTTATATCTCTCCAATGGATTGACTCTTGTTATGAATATAAAATGTCCTCCTTTGTCTCTACTAACAATCCTTGTATTACAGTCTGTTTTGTCAGATATGAGGTTAGCTACTCCAGCTCTCTTTTCATTATTCTATGCCTGGGAAGAGTTTTCTACACTTTTAGTTCCAACTTATTCGTGTCTTTGAACCTGAAGTATGCTTCTTGATCTATACTTGGATCATTTTTTTTAAAAACTCATCCTGCCAATCTCTGCCCCTAGATTTTAGTGTTTAATTAATTTATTTTAATGTAATTACTAATGTATGTAAGATCTATTATGGTAATTACTATTTGTTTTCTGTATATTTGATGTCTATCATCTTTATTCCTTATTAATGTCTTTTTATGTCTTATTAATGTCTTTTTTATGTTAACTGAATATTTTCTAGTGTACCATTTTAATTCCCTTATTTCCTTTGCTATATTTCTTGAACTAACTTTACTGGTTCCCCTGGAATTGCAATTAATACTTTAGCATCTAACCATTTAATTTTAAATTTAATTAATTAATTAATTAATATATTTATTTATTTAAAAAATTTTTTTCAACGTTTATTTATTTTTGGGACAGAGAGAGACAGAGCGTGAACGGGGGAGGGGCAGAGAGAGAGGGAGACACAGAATCGGAAACAGGCTCCAGGCTCTGAGCCATCAGCCCAGAGCCTGACACAGGGCTCCGAACTCACGGACCGCGAGATCCTGACCTTGCTGAAGTCGGACGCTTAACCGACTGCGCCACCCAGGCGCCCCTAAATTTAATTTTTTAATCTTTATTTATTTTTGAGAGAGAGAGAGAGAGACAGAGACAGAGCATGAGCATGGGAGGGGCAGAGAGAGAGGGAGACACAGAATCGGAAGCAGGCTCCAGGCTCTGAGCCACCAGCACAGAGCCCGATGTGGGGCTTGAACTCACGAACCGTGAGATCATGACCTGAACCGAAGTCGGACGCTTAGCCAACTGAGCTACCCAGGCACCCTATAACCATTTAGTTTTTATCGATTTAATTTCAGCAGTACACAAAAATGTTGCTGTTATTCAGGCTTACTCTCCCCCTCCATTGCGCTATTCTTGTACAAATCACAATTTTCCAATCCACGATCACAGTTTTACCATTATAGCTTTAGGCAGTATTCCTTTAGCTAGAGGGATGAAACCCTTGCCAACAAAGACTGTTTATGCTGTTGTTTTACATTGACCTACACAGCTCCCTGGACTAGCGCTCTGTCTTTCCTCACGTGGATTGAGTGGCTATCCATTGTCCTTTTATTTCCGTCTGAAGTGCCTCTTCTTGGGGATCCCTGCTACTGACAAATGTCCTCAGTTTTTGTGTTTCTGGGGAGATCTTCATTTCTCCTTCATTTTTGCAGGGTGGTTTTGTTCGGTGTAGAACTCTTGTTTGACATTCTTTTCCTTCCAGCGCTTTGAATGTGTTATTCCATTGCTTTCTAGTTGCCGTGAGAGATTAGCCGTTAATATTTTTGAGGATAGGTGACAATTGGCTTCTTTCTTGCCGCTTTCAGTTTCTCTCTTTGACAGTTTGCGATGTGTCTTGGTCGAGATCTCTTTGAATTTTTCGTATGTGGACTTTACGGAGCTTCTTGAATGGGTAGATTAACATTTTCAAAAAGTCAAATTTGGGGCGGGGCGGGGGACCTGGGTGGCTCAGTCGGTTAGGTATCCGATTTTGGCTCAGGTCATTATCTTACCGTTTGTGAGTTCGAGCCCGGCGTCGGGCCCTGTGCAGACAGCTTGGAGCCTGGAGACTGCTTTGGATTCTGTGTCTCCCTCTCTCTCTGCCCGCCTCCCCAGCTTGTGCTGTCTTTCTCAAAAACAAATAAATGAACATTTTAAAAAATGTCACATTTTCAGACATTATTTAAATATCCTATTTGCCCATTTCTTTCTCCCTTCTCTTTCTGGGACTCCCATTACGTATATGGTTGGCCCAGTTGATGGCCCATAGGTCTCTGAGGCTCTGCTAATTTTTCTTCATTATTTTTTATTTCTGTGCTTCCAAATGGAGAGTATCAATTGACTGGTTTTAAAGTTTAATGACTATTTCTTCTGCCAGCTCAAATCTACGTTAAGCCACTCTACTGAACTTTTTGGTCAAGTTACTGAACTTTCCGACTCCAGATTTCCTATTCAGTGCCTTTCAAAACTTTCTCTTTTTGATATTTCCTATTTGGTGAAGCATTCCCCCTCCCCCCATATTTTCCTCCAGGTCTTTAGATGTCGTTTCTTTTGCTTTGAACATATTTATGATAGTTGACCTAACATCTTTGTCTGGTAAGTCCAACATGTGGGTTACCTCAGGGGTCATTTCTATTGACTGTTTCTTCCCTGCACATGGGCCGTATCTTACTGCTTCTCTCAACGTCATGTGATTTTTTTTTTTTTTTACTGAAAAGTAGACTTTTACATAATAAAATGTGACAACTCTGGAAACCAGATTCTTCACCAGCCCCTCTTCAGAGTTTGTTATTGTGGCTTTTCTCTTTGTTGTTGTTGCTGATGATTTTCTTTAACGACTTGATTGAACAGATTCTGTGAAGTCTGTCATGTAAAACCACTGCAGTTCCTGCCTCGTTGACTTGGTGGTCAGCTATGATGGGACAGAAATGTCTTTAAATTGAGTCACTAGGTCTCCAGTGCTTGCTAAGGGCTCTGCGTGTGTGTGCTGGGTTTCCACCTCAGCGCTTCTCTACTTTCCAGCTCTGCATTGTCTCCTCCTCACGCTTGCACAGAGCCTCAAGGTTCGCAAGATGGGGGCGTTTAGGACCTTGTAAGGTGTTTGCTGGGGATTCGTGTAGCTTTGCATGTACATGTGGGCTGCTCGATTCCCAGAAGTATGTGGGAGTTTTTCAAGCTTTCTATGGATGTCTCATGCTTTGGATTTTCTTTGTAACCGTTTTCTTGCAAACCTCTTGTTGCATCCAATGGTTATTCCCTCCTCAGGTGGCTGTAATGTTTAGCAATCACCACCGATCATTTTTAATAACTGTCTGGAGGAAAGGAGCTCAGAGCGTGTGACTTCTGAGTAAGGTCAAATAAAGAAAACTCCGAAAGTAGGGGTTTCCAGAGAGTTCGCAGATGGGTCAAATACTGACAGTTCACTGAGGACGGGGCATGGGGGGGCTGTAATCCAGTTCCTCCCCGTCCCATGGTGGTGAAGCTGCCGGCCTTCCGATCGGCAGTGGTGGGGCTGCTGGTTTGCAAGGCTCTCGTGGGGGGAGGGGGTGAGGAACACAGCAACAGGGCAAGTGAACACACCAACACGTCACTGAAGGGATGTTGTTTCTCTTGAATAAGCTCTTCTTGGAGTGTTACAAGCCTTTGTTTAATTTCCAGAGTTCTAAAAAGGTTGAGTTGCCATTTTTGCTGATGTTGTGATTGCTTTTGCGGAGGAGTGTATTTTCATATAATTGGTTCTTCTTTTTTCAAGAACAATTTTAAGTTTATTTATTTTTTATTTATTTTGAGAGAGAGAGAGAGAGAGAGAGCAAGCAGGGGAGGAGCAGAGAGAGGGGGAGAGAGAATCCCAAGCAGGCTCTGCACTGACAGCACAGAGCCTGCTATGGGACTCCATCTCATGAACCGTGAAACCATGACCTGAGCCAAAGTCAGATGCTTAACTGGCTGAGCCACTGAGGCGCCCCTGTAATTAGTAGTTGGTTCTTATTAATGTACTTGGTCCTTACTCCACCATTCTGAATGTTACCTCTCCCTCTCCCCACTCTTCTTACCAGGAATGTGGAAGATATGTTTGCAGTGGGAAGAGAATCTCATTACCATGAACCCAACAGTTGCACAAGTAAGGGCGGTGGAACAGGAAGATAAATAGAGCTTAAATCCTTTATATGGTTGAACCGTCATGTCCATTCTGTACTGGGATTCCTATTTGTGGGAGAGAATCAAACCCTTATTTTAAAAAATCGTCGTTTGAGTTTCGTTGTTGTTACTTGTAACTGCAGGCAAGCGCAACATGGGGTGTGGCACGGAACGCTTGTTTAATACACTATTTTTGAAAAACATTACTTGATCATCTCAACTATATGCAACTGAGCAGAGGTTTGCTAAGAAATGCTTCTTCTGTGACAATTTGTGCTAATTTAATGAATGGCTTTACTATGGAACGCCCCCCCCCCCCCCCTGAAACTTACCTCGAAGGAGTTCAATGGGCAGAGCAGGGTGGGAGGGGGAAAGTGTTGGGAGTACAGCATGGCGAATGGCAAGGAGACAGAGAAGGGTGGGACCCAAAAGGGGATGCTGAGGAAATGGGGTTCCATGCTGGGATTTGGATTGAGAAAGCCACCTTTCCATCAGGCATCAGAGCATCTTCAGTGGCATGTTAGGGGGTCTGGCCCTTCTAACGTATGCAAATAGGTGGTGGAGTCTGTCCTTTCCCCCAAGTTAAGAAAAACCCCCTTAAAGATACTTTCAGCCTTTGCTTTAAAAGAGCGAGAGCCGCACACCCCCATTTTTCCAGCCTGCTAGCTCTCGGCTGGCGTGGAGAGATAGGACCGGCCCAATTTCAATTTCGCTATCTCTTCTACAAACACATTAGAGCATGGCCAGCAATAGAAATGGAAAACTCATCCTACGGCTTGATAAATGCCTCTCGAGAAGTGCCTGTTTTCCCAGGGGCAGCATCATCTTCTGCAGGATGGGAGGCCTAATGAGGAGGGCCACTCCACCAGTGTGAAGGGCAAATAAAATGCAGAAAACATGGAACCTAACTTCTTCCCAACAACATATTATTGTTTCACAGAATCGCTCCACGACGGTCATCTTTACGTGCCTCTTTAAAGCAAAACAACTGCGTTACAACTGTTTACCAATTTGTGGTGAAAGCTCTCCCATGTAGAAAGGGGAAATACGGGAATGGCTAGTTTTTATACCAGGAGACACGGGGAAAACAGTTCCTGTGGAAACATACAAATCACGAGCACACTTGAAGTTGACTTGAACTGGATGTGACAGTAGCTATTAGACGCTACCCTACCCCCCACCCCCCGCCCCCAAATAAGGAGTCACTGCAGCCCGGGTTTATGTTTAATCCATGGGAGGTCCTTATGAAATGTTATTTTCATGTTATTAATATTCCTGTCCATGAATGTACTGCAAGTGAGAATCAGTAAAAACACATTCTTTCTGGTGGGAGCATATCACCCCTCTCAGGGATATATTTCAAGAGGAAAAAGCAAGAAAGTAGGTTGAGAGGAATTGATCTCTTGCCTACGTGGACAGTAAAGGTCAGTGTTTATGTGTGGGTACAAGACTCCACGAGAATGTGTCCCTCGTTCGCTTTCCCGTCTCCATCAATATTTAATCAGCTCACAACTTTACGGGTCTTTACTTACAGGCTCTCGCTAGATTGCATGAAAGAGACCATTATCTCCTGTGATTACCTGTCTTGCGTTCTAACCGAGAACTGCCCAAACTATCCTTTCTCTTGCTCAAATTATAAAATAATGAAAGCTTTAAGTTTCCATTAGGTAGCCTCCCTGAGTACCTTTACAATATCAGTATAGGGCTGGACAAAATGGAGAATTAATGTCTTTCTCCTTTTGGATCTGAAAATAATGTGCTTACCTTGCATATTATTTTTATTTTTTAATTTTTTTTTTTTGAGAGAGAGAGAGAGAGAGAGAATGAGCAGGGGAGGGGCAGAGAGAGGAAAACAGAGGATCCAAAGCAGACTCAGTGCTAACAGCACAGAGCCTAATACCGGTCTCCCGAACCACGAGATCATGACCTGAGACCAAGAGTTAGACACTTAACCAACTGAACCCCCCAGGCCTCCTTCTTTGTGCGTCATTTTATATTAGTGCTGTCCAATAGAACTTTCTGCAGTGGCCACTGAGCACTTGACATGTTGTTGGTGGGACTGAGGAAATGTTACATTTTTCTGCTGTTAATTAATTTACATTTAAATAGACCCAAGGTATTAGTGGCTAATGTACTGAATGTACTGGACAGTGCGATTCTAGAAAACTCAGTGCGTAGCTCAAATCATAATAATTAGACAGCATGCCCAGGAAAACTTTATTAATTTATGTCTGAATGCACATTTCCTTTTGAGCTTCAGAAAAAGACCTCTGCATGTGTGTGCTTGTTCTTGTGTCTGTGTTTTGTTTTTTAAACTAAGATTTACCGAGGTCTAATTTACATACAACAAAATACACCAATTTTTAGCTACAGTTCAATGAGCTTTGATAAGCATTTACAGTTGTGTAACCACCACCAGAAAGTTCCCTGCACAGTCACCCAGGTCCCTCACCCCAGCCCGTGGCCACTGCTGACATCTTTCCTGTTGTTAGGACCTCACCGTTCCTTTTTGTCCGACATCACCTCTCTGTAATGTTTTGGGGTTTACTCGTGTTGTGTTTTGTATTGGCAGCCTGTTCATTTTCGGTTGAATAATATGCCATCGTAGGGATCTGTCACAGTTTGTTTGTCCTTTTACCTGTTCAGGGACATTTGGATTGTGCATGTTGTTTTGGTATTATGAATAAGTCTCAGTGAAAATAATTTTTACAATTTATTTTCAGTAGGTTGGAGGGAGATTGCTGGGTTGTATGATAAAAGCATGGGTAACATGTAAGAAATGGCCAAAACCGTCTTCCAAAGCAGCTGTCCATTTTGCACTCCTGCGGGGCACGTGTGAGGGTTCTGGTTCTTTCCTTTATTGGCCAATAGGCAGAAAAGTCAGTGTTTTAATTTTTCACCATTCTAGGGCATCTGTCATGGTATCTCACTGTGGTTTTCATTTGTGTTTGCCTAATAGCTACTTACAGGGGGCATCTTTTGTTATGCTTATTAGCTATTGGTATATTTTCTTTGGTAAAATGTCGGAATATTTTCCCCGTTTTTTTCAGATGGGTTTTTTTTTTGTCTTTTTATTGAGCTCTAAGAGTTCTTTACACATTCTGAATCCAAGGTTTCTTTCTTTCTGTCTTTCTTTCTTTCTTTCTTTCTTTCTTTCTTTCTTTCGAGAGAACATACGAGTGGAGGAGAGGGGGCAGAAAGAGACAGAGAGAGAATCTTAAGCAGGCTCCTTGCTCAGCACAGAGCCTGACACGAGGCTCAATCCCATGACCCTGGCACCATGACCAAAACCAAGAGTTGGAAGCTCAACCAGTTGAACTACCCCGGTCCCCAGTGGATCCAAGGTTTCTAAATTGGATACACATTTTAAAAATATTTGCTTCCAGTATGTGGATTGCCTGTTTCATTTTTAAATGCCTTTAAATAGCAAAATTCTTAATTTGAGGAAGCCTAATTTTCAATTTTTGTTTTATGGTTTGTGCTTCTTGAGTACTACCCTTGAAATCTATTCTTAACCCACAGTCATAAATTCTTTTCATCTGAAAATACAGGTTTATCTCTTACATTTAGATTTGACTTTTGTTTGCAGTGTAAGGTGAGGTTGAATCAGAGGAAACCTGAATCCGCCCTCTGCAGTGGGGTTTGAAATCATTAAGGTGGTTAAATCCACGTGAAAGTTTAGAAATACAACTTTAGAGTTGTTTGCATTCTTTAAAAAAAATTTTTTTAATGTTTATTTATTTTTAGGAGACAGAGAGACAGAGTGCAAGCTGGGGAGGGGCAGAGAGAGAATGAGACACAGAATCTGAAGCAGGCTCCAGGCTCTGAGCTGTCAGCACAGAGCCCGACGTGGGCCTCAAACTCACGAAGTGCAGGATCATGACCTGGGTCAAAGTCGGAGGCTTAACTGACTGAGCCGCCTAGGCGCCCCAAGTTGTTCACATTCTTAATTTCATTAGTTACCTTAGAAAAAAATTCTGGCAACTCTTTGGGAGAGATGAAATTTTAGGCTAAAATTAACTGGCTAAAAATAGGCAGGAAATTATCATTCTTTTGCAGAGGATATACCCTTGCAACAGCTTTCAATGTCTTCTTCGTTGTCAGAAAACATATGAAGCTCCCATCTCTTGGCTTCTTTAACCACTAGATTATTCC
The DNA here is from genome assembly GCF_018350175.1 of Felis catus. Taxonomy (NCBI): domain Eukaryota; kingdom Metazoa; phylum Chordata; class Mammalia; order Carnivora; family Felidae; genus Felis; species Felis catus. The sequence continues at coordinate 147,820,673 of NC_058372.1, read as the reverse complement.
ATGTATTCCCTCTTGTATGGAAACAACTCAAATCTACCAGCCCCTCCCCTCCCTGTAACATTTTATAACACCTAGTAATTTTGGCCGTAGGGTTACATAGGGTCTACTATCTGGAATTTACTTTATCTGCCGACAGTCTTTTATTTAGGGATTCATAATATATATTCACCTACTTTATCCACCCCATTAACATTTAGATAGATGCCCACCAATTAAGAGAATGGGCTCAGTACCTTAAAAGGTATTTACAGAAGAAGGCGCACATTCTGAGACTAACTTAGCTCTTATCTCGCACCCATTTGATAAACATATCTATCTTCCCTTTATGGATAGATCAAAAATGATTACAAGGCCAAGCCCTATGTTTTTATCTCCTTTTCTCTTTCTCATCGTGTAAGCATTCGGTTGGAACAGAGTCAGCCACTTACTGGTTCATTGAGGATGACTGCAGACCTCCATAAAGTGCAGAAGGTTCATGTTCAGAGGGGGCAGAGGAAGGGCACTGGACTGGGGCATGGGGAAAAGACCAAGAGGGTGAGGGTTCCATGGCCCAAATACAGTGTGGTGGGTGCCCCCCCCCCCACTCTGGGGAGTTTGGAGGGAGGACAAGACGGCACTGAGGGGTTGAGTTCATTTATATTGCAAGAAGACCTAGCTGGACGTTGGTGGTGCCTCTAATGGACATATGGCGAAAGGGAAGCCAAAGAACCCAAGGTAGCAAGGCCAAAACCTCAACTAGATCAGAACGCTGATAATACGTGGGGGCCTATTCACTCTCCTCCCTTCATAAGCACCCTGCTCAGTGTTGGGGGGCAGCGTGAATGCAGTGCCCGGCCTGGGGTTCTATGTGCAACGTTATTTTGGCAACGTCGCTCTCCTGCGGTGGCATCTGACCGCCTGCACCTGCTCCAGTCCCTTCTTCCTGCCTCTGATCGAATGACTCCTCCTTTTAAATATAAATGATAAAATTAAATAGTCTCATCTGGATTTTTTTTTTAAATATTATTTTCACAGCCCGGCGTCTGCGGTTTTATTTCTAATCAAAACACGTATTCGAAGACCCTGGTATCTGAACACTTTCAGAAAGTGAAGTATTTCATGACATAAAATATGGAGAAGGGAGGCCTCGCTGGCTCCGTGGGTGGAGGATGCGACCCTGATCTCGGTGTCATGAGTTCGAGCCCCATGTTGGGTGTAGAGATTATACTGTTAAAAATTATTATTACATTATTACCATTATTAAAAAATATGGGGAATTGATGACATAGGACAAGCCCATCATACTGCAACATCTATCGTTCCCTAAATGTGACCTACAATTTTATTCTTTCTGGTTTTTATCTGTGGTATCCTTTTCTCCAATCCTTCCCAGCCTGAAGACCTTGCTTACGTGTGGAATCCACCAAAAGCCTTCTGTTCTTCCTGTGCTGCCGTGAACCTGCCTGTACTAATCCTCCCAGGATGGCTGTGCGGTAAGTCTCTCTGTATTTATTCTCTTACGATTGTGTATACACCTCCACTGTAGCACATCTTATATTTGTCTTGTTTGAGAGCAGGTTGTAAAAATCTTCCCGAGGAAAGGGACCTAATTTTTGTATGAATTTGCCTCAAAACACTTAGTGTACTAAAACATAGAGTGGTCCTTATCACGTCTTGGTTGAATAGGCTTAAGCTAGAAAGCATCAAGAAAAGCATCAGAAAGCATCAAGATTTCAAAATACACAGAATGATAGAGCCAAGAGTAATAAAAGCCATGTGAATATCCTGTCACCGCTCTCAGTCACCCACTGATTGATGAGTTGGCTCGGAGAGGGTCAGTTACGAATGTAAATCGTTTCCGTGATGGGTCCTATCCTGGTTCCTCTCATTAGCCTCTCCCCATAGAAAGAGCATATTTCTAGACACATTTTGCAGATGCTACATTCCTTGTTAAGTGTGAGACTCAACCACTGTTTGAATGTGCTAATGCCTCAAATTAGGAAACGAATCTTAAGGGAGTTCACCTTGAAATAAACACACAAACTATAAACTTAATTACATAAATGAAGAATTTCTTAGTGGGGCTTTCCTGCCTAACATTTCATGATTATCTGCAACACAAATTTGCATACATAAATATTTTTGTACATTTAGAGTACATTAGGGTATTTTGGTCTCCTAGTTATGTGTACACACACACATGCGTGCACACACACACACACAAGCATGCACATATGTGCCCGCACACACAGATGTGCATCCAGAAGCATGCACATGTACACCCTCACACACAAGCATGCACACATGGGCACACGCATGCACACACATACACAAGCATGCACACTCACACAAGCATGCACACACACGTGCACACACAGCCAGTTCACCCAAGTGAATTAATGTTGTACCTTTAAATTGAATGTGATTGTGGGGCCCCTGGGTGGCTCAGTTGATTAAGTGACTGACTCTGGGTTTCGGCTCAGGTCATGATCTCATGATTTCACGAGTTCAAGCCCTGTGTTGGGCTCTGTGTTGTCAGCATGGAGCTTGCTGGGGATTCTCTCTCTGTCTCTGTTCCTCACCCACTCACACTGTCTCTGTCTCTTAAATAAAGAAAAAAGTTTTAAAAATTTTAAATTGAGTGTCATTACTTTCATTTTAAGACGTTGAAAAAAATTTAAATGGTAGAGTTAGTTTCTCAAGGCTTTCCTCGTGTCTTATGTTCTTGGACTCAAGCTAGGACTTGGATTTTGGTGCCCATCTTTTAGCTCTCATGCATTACGTAATGTCTAGGCATTATCTTGCCTCCCCATGACTCAGGAGCATGTGGAGACGTGTAAGTAACCTATAGCTACAAGAAATGAGGGGAAGATGGTGTACCCAAGGAACAATACAGTCATTACAGAAAGGTCACATGATGTAACACATTTACTTTCTCACAAAACGGAACAAATTAAGACCTGAGGAAACTTTGAATGTTTGACGAGAAAAAATAAATTTTGTTAAGGAAAAAAAGCTCCTATATCTTAAACTGTTCCACAAATATTGAAGTTAAGGAGGGGTGACCATTGGAAGACACTATGAAGAACACTGTTATATAGGGTGTGCTTTTGACTAGATAGTGGATTTATAAGGTGGCCCTGGGGACACGGTCTGAGCTGGGAGTGGGACATGAGTCCATAAGTTTGCACTTTTCATTTATCTTATTGTTTTTTTTTTAATTTTTTTTTTCAACGTTTATTTATTTTTGGGACAGAGAGAGACAGAGCATGAACGGGGGAGGGGCAGAGAGAGAGGGAGACACAGAATCGGAAACAGGCTCCAGGCTCTGAGCCATCAGCCCAGAGCCTGACGCGGGGCTCGAACTCACGGACCGCGAGATCGTGACCTGGCTGAAGTCGGACGCTTAACCGACTGCGACACCCAGGCGACCCTTATTGTTTTTTTAATCTTGATGGTGATATTTATAAAGTTTATACTTTTGTAGAACAAATGGAATAATCACTTGCCTCATACAACTTACAGAGCGGATTCCGTACGCAATCATAGTTTAAGTTCTGTCATGTTTTCAGTAAATGTATGTACTCTTTTCATAAGTATTGGGATTTTAAGTTGTTATAACGCACAGTTGGGGTGGGGGCTATGTTGTGTACCCTCTTTGTTTCCCCTCCCCCCTGCTCCCCGCCATGTGCAATCAGGACCATGGACAACCGCCAATGTGGTAGTTGTATCTGTGCTTTCTTTCAATGCTGAGACTTCTATGATTTATGTTTAGTCTTTCTCTTTCCTACTGAGGTTGGGTCCTAATGTATTGGACATGATCAATTTTTCTGTATATATTTCTAGAGAAAATACTAGACACGAAATTGGTTAATGAAGAAAGCGTGAATGAAGAACTGTATTTTACCTTATATCAACTGTAAATGGGATTCCCTGGGTCACCAATTCCTGTTACTTTAGTTTATAACATTGTATCTCTTATGCCTTTTATTATTCCATTCTTTAAATTCATTCTCCATTGATACATGGAGTTTTATGTTTTTTTATGAAGAATTAAAAAAGGATAGATTTCTTTGGGTTTTCCAGTTTAATAATGCCTTTCTTATTTTTTTTCAAATTTTTGTTAAATTATAGTTAGTGGGGCGCCTGGGTGGTGCAGTCGGTTGAGCGTCCGGCTTCAGCCAGGTCACAATCTCGCGGTCCGTGGGTTCGTGCCCCGCGTCAGGCTCTGGGCTGATGGCTCAGAGCCTGGAGCCTGTTTCCGATTCTGTGTCTCCCTCTCTCTCTGCCCCTCCCCCGTTCATGCTCTGTCTCTCTCTGTCCCAAAAATAAATAAACGTTGAAAAAAAATAAAAAAGAAATAAATTATACTTAGTTAACATAGAGTGTAATATTGGTTTTGGGAGTAGAATTTATTGATTCATCACTTACAGATAAAACCCAGTGCTCATCCCAACAAATGCCCTCCTTAGTACCCATCACCCCACCCATAATTGTGCTTTTAAATTTACCTGGTTATGGAAGTCACTTGATATATTAAGCTACTTGATACTGGAAATTGTGTTCTTGAAAACAGTGAAATATTGAAGCTGAAAATCCTCAGACTTGATCTGTAGTTCTAATTCTACATCAACATGCATTAAAAAAAAACAAAAAAACCTAATTTTAGACTGACTTTATTGCATGTGACATCTCCATCCACATTCGGAGCACCCTTATGTCGAGTGAGGGACTGAAATACCATTTTCCAGGGAAAGGAATAACAACTACTTAGAGAAATAGCAGTTCTGGGTCTGTGGCAGTAAAACCTTTAGACATTCTATTGTGCTGGAAAGTAAGGAAGCTATCAGAGACTGCAGGGGCAGCTTTCTTTGAAGTTTTCCATTGTTCAAATTAGGTCCTAGGCTTGATCTCCAGCGCTGTTTGCCTCTGGCTGCGGATGGGAATATCCATTTACATAGAGTCAAAGAAGTTCACCGACCTTCACATTATGCTCTACATTGCGATTCATGGCTCTGAGCCTGCCATTTTCTCTCTTTAAGGAATCTATGGCACTTGGGAATATCCACCCAAATCTGCAGTCTTTATAATTCTCACTATCCCCCTGTTGTTGTTGTTGTTGTTGTTGTTGTTGTTGTTTTCAAATCCTGGGGACACTGCAGGAGCTGGTGTATCTCCTTCTGTGTTTGTCCTGTTCCAGTTTACAGAGGCCAAGGCCTCAGCACTCATACTTTTACGTACCTGAGGGGTCCTCTGAATACACCTCCTGCCGTGCCAATCTTAGCAACGTCACTGCCTTAGCAACGCGCAGCCAGGCGTGCAAGTCCAGAAGCCCATCCCATCCAGAATCCCTTCTTAGGACCTCGACTGTCACCAACCACATTACACTGAGTTCCCTAAAAGCAGTTGCCTCTGCAGGGCTCAGTGGATGTGATTTATTGAGAGAGTGCGCCCCCAGAAAAAGCTATAGGTTGGGAAGGCCAGGAGGGCAGGGAGAGCACTGAGCAAGCTGGTCTCAGGTAAGGTCTACTTCGATGGGTTTGGTGGACCAGTGGCCACCAGTGGCGGTGACCCGGCAGTCATCACAGATCCACCTACAAGGAGCTAACTGAAGCTTTGGGGCATAGACAAGCATCCTAAATCTAGGATGTGGGTGTATTAATTTGCTGTGGGGGACATAACAAAATACCACAGCATGGTCTAAGTAAGACAACTTTATTTCCTTACAGTTCCGGAAGCCGGAAGTCAGAGATCAAAGTTTTGGCAGGCTTGGTTTCCCCTAAGACCTGTCTCCTTGGCTTGTGATGGCCACCATCTCACAGCGTCCTCACATGGTCTTCTGTGTGCCCGTGTGCTAACCTACTCTTCTTGTAAAGTCACTAGTCAGATTGAATTAAGGTCCACCCCAATGACCTCATTGTAACTTAACTACCTCTGTAATGGCTCCCTCTCCAAACACAGTCACATTCTGAGAGGTAGAGAGGAGTAGAGCTTCAAATAGGAGTTTTGAGGGCACACAGTTTAATCCTAGTCCATAAAAGGGGGTGGGGAGGGGAACCTGCTATAGGTTAAAAAACATCAACAAAGTGTAAGATAAGGGCCTTCCTAGGTCCTAATTCAAGCAAATCAACAACAAAAAGATATTTTTGAGTGAATGGCACCTGTTGGGATGAGCACTGGGTGTTTTACGGAAACCAACTTGACAGTAAATTTCATATTAAAACAAAAAAGAAATCCCAATTCAGACTGGGTATTATAAGATATCAAGAAACAAATTTTAATTTGGTTAAATGCATTAATGGTGGTTTTATTTTTATAAAAATGTTCTTACATGAGAATAGGTACTAAGCATATATTGATGCCTGGGATTGGTTTATTTATTTAAAACATTTTTTAAAAAACATTTATTCATTTCTGAGAGACAGAGAGAGACAGAGTGCAAGAGGGGTGGGGCAGAGAGAGAGGCAGCCCTGGAATCCAAAGCAGGCTCCAGGCTCCGAGCCGTCAGCACAGAGCCCAACATGGGGCTTGAACTCACAAACTGTGAGATCATGGCCTCAGCTGAAGTTGGATGCTTAACTGACTCTGCCGGGGATTTATTTTAATGTAGCCTAGATGTGCTGTCCCCCATAGCAAGAGTGGAAGCGTATTGCTGAAAGAATAAAGGCAAAAATTCAGACGTGTTTGAAAGTGGGTCATTGAAGATTCATTGTACCACTTCTTCTAATTTATTTTTTTTGCATTTTAAAACGCCCATAAAAATGGTAATTAAACATAAATTAAGAAGGGTGTTCACATTGTTCCATGAGGAGAACATATATGTTGAAGCGAATAGACACCCCTTGCTCTCACTGTATATTACCATGGGTCAGGGTGATTAGTGCATTTCTTTTATCTTAACTATTAAAATGGGAGTTAATTGAGGGCAAAAAGCAAGTTTTCTTCATCTTTTTTATCCATTGCATTTTTCACGGGGTCTTGCACAAAGCGAATTTTCAACAAATAAGGGAATTAGCTACGGATTAGAATGTCAGGTTCATAGCATTTATTTTTTTGTTCTTGTTAGATGTTCTACATTAAACATTTTTTTTTGCCTGTATTGTTATTTATCTGAAATAATTTGGATGATTTCCCAAAGATTTTTTTTTTGGCTGAGTAATTTTGACTTTGAAATTTCTCATGCAATAACATTTTTGTCAGTAGGCATATTAAATGCATTCAGATAGTAGCTCTCATTCAAAATCTAATAGGCATAGTAAAAAGGTAGCATGAGTAACCGTAGAAATTTCTTTTGAATACCCTAAAAAAAACCTCTTCTTATGAAGACTTGAGGTCATTGTACTGATTGGCGGCCAATATATGAAGTGCTCATAAACAAATGTTTATGGTTAATATCTATTTAAGACCTTTTTTTCTTTTGTTTTCTCTTTTTAGGGGCCTCCCAGTTGACGCTGTAGGAAGTAACATCCAAAGCTTTAAGTTTCCTACAGACCAAATGCCGGTGAGATGCTCACGTCTCCTTCTATCTCCGTCCCTCTCTGTCTCTCTGTCCCTTTTTTACTTTAAACCTAGTAACAAACATAGAGTTTGAAAGCTGAGAAGCAGGTATGGGTTACAGGTGCCAAAGCGTTGGCACACTGGTCTGGCTTCTCATCTCGGTCACCTACCAGATAATGACAGTCTCTTGCCTGTCAGTGTCTGTGCACGCAGTTGTCAAATTTGTGGTGGCAAATCTCATGCACTTAAGTGGAGACTGCATGCTCCTGCTTGTCCGGCCCTTTCTCAAATTCAAAAGAACCAACCAAGAGGCCGAAGTGTCTTGATACAGTCTGCCATTTTACTTTGGAGTTGGCGTTTCTTCCCCGGCGCACTTTGGTCTCCTTCTGCTTTCAGAATATCTCTGTTGGCAGCCTGAAAATTGCTGAGCGTGTTGATAAAATTCGGATTGCAACACTAAGTCCCAGCTGGAAAACAGGCCCTTTGGCTTTGGGACATTCTTTATGTTGATGCATAAGATTTCTTCTTTTCTGCCTACTCTGTTCTGACCCTTGTTTTATTTCTTTAGTGGTAGCCTGAAAAATCTGGCATGGCTAAGAAGTGTCATGTTCTGGAAAGATTAGGTCATGAAATAACTTGTATTCATGGGCAATGTATTGGAATTTAAAAAATCTAGGGGCGCCTGGGTGGCGCAGTCGGTTAAGCGTCCGACTTCAGCCAGGTCACGATCTCGCGGTCCGTGAGTTCGAGCCCCGCGTCGGGCTCTGGGCTGATGGCTCAGAGCCTGGAGCCTGTTTCCGATTCTGTGTCTCCCTCTCTCTCTGCCCCTCCCCCATTCATGCTCTGTCTCTCTCTGTCCCAAAAATAAATAAACGTTGAAAAAAAAATTTAAAAAATCTTTAGTAGAGAATCCTGGGGACTCTTTCCAAAGTTTCAACTAAAGGGCACACGATTTAAATCAATTCCACCGTATGTTTATTTCACTATTGTTTTTGCTTTTTAACTAAACAGACAGACAAAAAAACCCAACAACAACACCAGCTTGGGAAAAGGGCTTAAAGGTATGTCATCTCATAAAACAAGGTTCCAATTACCTTTGACCTGCATTTCCTTTTTTTTTTTTTTTTTTGGCCTCCATTTTATGTTTGGATCCAATTGTGCTAAAACAGCAATAACACAAACAAAAGAAAACACAAGCAGCCTCATTATTTCCCAGCCTAGGACACACATGAGCCATATGGACCTCACACTGAAGTTCTGATCATCAGTCTATGGCAGGGCATTCACGTTTTATCTCCAGAAGATCAAGCAGATAGAGAAGCCACTTCGCGTGGATGGGGAATTCTTACTCAAAGCACAGACAGCTGGAATAATAATGAAGGAAATTCTGCAAAGAGCTAAACTAGTCACAGGTGCAATTTTTTCTTTCCTTTTATAACTTTACCAAGTCTGAAAATTCACGGACGTAAAGACACGGCAGAGAAGAAGAGCACAAATATAAAGTTTCTATTTAAAGTGGTGAGCTAACAGCCACGGATTAGTGGGTCACAGAAATCCCGATGATTGTCCATCGGAAATGCCACAAGGAATACCCTACACGTCTTCCTCTTTGGTCCCAGTGGTAGAACAAGGTGTTAAGAGTATTACAAATATGTACATTTCATTTTTTTCCACACTAGAAGAGGGGACATTCCTCTTCTCTTCCTCTTCTGAAATACCAATAAGACACACACACATGCACACCCGTGTGCGCACACAGAGATCGCCACACAAGTGTTGGTTGTGACGGCTGTCACATGGCATTAATGGATTGTATCAGATGGCACAATGTGGGAACAACTCTGCCTGTGAGTCATTTGCGGGTTTTGTTGCTTTTTCTGAAGGTAGAAGCTGTATCAAGAGGAATGTAATTTGTTTCTATAAGAGGAATGGGTAACTCTTTTGTAGGGTCACTGAGGTATGACGAAAGCTGCCATACTTCATTAGACCAGCTTGTCACACACTGTTTAGTGGAAATACCTTCCAGCCTTTCTGTCAGTTGTTCTGACAGACCAGAGAGACCTCAGATTTTAAGGAAATATTTCATTTGACGACGGGAAGGGAGGTTGCAGGGTGAGAGGACGCAGGCACGACTGGAAGGCACAAACACGTGGAAAATGTAAGTCTTCCCTGGGTGTCACCGGAATAGATTTCAAGATGCTGCACAATGAAATTTAAGGCAAAGTTTTCCAGAATCTCACAATTCAGAACATCCTCAAGTCTTTGGGTTCCACGTGAAGGTTAGTCTGGCCTGTTGATGTTAGAATAATACTATTTTCATCTAACTACTAATTTCTGACACTGCGGTAGTTTATCGTAGGTCAGGGCACAGTGGAATGCGCATCAGCTTACGGGATACACTTTTCCTGTCAAATTCATGTTCTGCTGTTTTTATTTTTTAACTCTGGCAGGGGTAAGAGTAGCCATATGCCCTACAATTAAAATGCAAGCATCTATTTTTATGCAAATTTTCTCATCTAAGAGAAACTTCCCCTTGAATGTTGGCACATTATATATGTTGATAATAAATAGCAATTTATGTTTGGTATTATGGAAGGAAAGTCACAGAAAAGGTCTTTGATCTCTATGGGCCCAAGTAGATAAAACAGGATACTGCAATTAGCAACTAATGTAAGCCCTGGAGAGGCATAAAGAAGGGAAGGAGGAATAGGCATTTTTCTTCTGGAAGGATTTTAAGAGAACTAAAGCAAAGAAGGATATTAAAGCAGTAAGATAATGGTTTCTTTTATATGTCTACCAGGATAGCGGTGTCCATTGTTATCTGTGTGAAAAACATTCATTAAACATCTAATGGCACACCGAAGGATAATAACACTAATTCAATATTTTAGTCCAGAAATCATTTACGAAAGTTGTTAGTACCATAAAATTCTCCTTGGAAAGTTAGACTCCATCAACATTTGCTAGAAGAAGGGTTCCATTGGTTCAAAGCAATGCATACCACGGTTTCAGGGGCTGCAAAGTCAAATTATTTGTGGAATTTTGTGATGCCCTCGTTGTCTCTTAAAACCATAACAGCATTTGTTTTTTGAATTTCAGAGAAATTAATGTAATTCAATTCTGAGGCTCGCTGAAATGCCTGAGCATGCTCTTGAAACCATTGGCAGGAGTAGCAATTTCATACACCAGGCTTGGAATTATTGAACTACGGGAAGAGGTGATATACTCGGTTAATCTGATAAATTTCTGATTATGGATTCACAATAACAATGTTTTAAGTTTTTTTTTGTTTTTTGTCTTTTGCCATACAGCCAGCGGAAAACACAGTGACACATTATAAGCATACAGCCGAATGCCTGATCACACGGGCACAAACCTACGATTCCTCCATCCAGGATGGGATGACATTGAACAGCGCGGACACCTTCGAAGCCCTCTGACCTCTTCCCCATGACTTTCCTGCCCATAGATAACGATCGTGTTGGCTTCTAACCTGACGGATTAGTACTTGAGTCTTATGCAAAACGAATCATATACACGTATTCTTTGTGTCTTGTTCCTTTCACTCATGACGATGCTGGTAAGTTTCATCTCTTGCGCGTAGTGGCGGTTTGTTCATTACTTTGTGACGCCCCATCGTATTCCACAAGCTATTGTCTCTCCACTGCACTGTGATACAAACTGTCCATTTATGGGGCACCTGGGTGGCTCAATTTCATGACATTTGTATGACAATATGGGGGCGAACTGGCATACAAGGTGGGTCTCTCCCCTGTAACTTTCTCTGACGTCATATATTTTTCGGCATACCAAACACTGCATGACAGTGACTTCCACGTCTGTAACAGGAATATACGTAACTTGTAAAGATGTTATATTAAGTCATGTAGTACTTTTGCTCTTTTTTAAAAAAGTTTAAAGCAATAGTAAAATTATAAACAGGTTGTGAGACAGGACGAGGCTTTTAAAAATCCTGAACTATTCGATGCTTCATTTCCTCTAAATATTTTCATCTTCATCTCCTACGAATGCTGACGTCTTCCTACCTAACAGCGATTAAAATCACGTCATTAACACTGATACAGTAATAATATTTAGTTCAGGCTGCATTTGAATTTCTCTGATTGTCCCAATGACATCCCACAGCAAAGGAATACAGTTCAGAATCAGCGTGTTTAGTTGTCAGGTCTCTTTAATCTACCCCAGCCTGGATGAGTTCCTCAATATTTGACTTTGGGGGACTGGGCACTTTTGGAGATGACAGGCCAGTTATTTTGCAAAATGTTCTTGGTTTGGGTTTGTCTGCTGTTCCTCATGATTAGATTTTGGAGTTGAGTTGGGTCAGTGTGATGGGCAACTGGACGGAAGCGACCCCGGAGAGCTGGTAAGCATCATCCCCCGGTGTGTCTGTGAGGGGGTGCGTGCAGGAGACGAGCATTTGATTCCGTACATGAGTAAAGAGACCCACCCTCACCACCGTGGGGGGCACCGTCCCTCCCGTGGGGGGCACCATCCCATCTTTGGGGGACATGGTCCCTTCTGTGGGGGACCTGATGGAACAACAAACCAAAGGAAGGGAAAATTTCTCTCTCTTTTCTCGAGCTGAACATTCATTTCTTCCCCCTCCTGTCAACCACCGGGGCTTCTAGTCTTCAGGCCCTTCAGCCTCAGACCGAGTGACACCAGAGGCTTCCCGGGTTCTCCAGCCTGTGCATGGCAGGTGGCAGGACTTCTAGGCGACCGGAACTGCGTGAGCCAATCCGTGTGATAAACGTCCCCTTCCATGCCGATCTATACATCCTATCGGGTTCGTTTTCTGGAGAACCCTAACACAGGAATACAACGGCGGGGCTGTTCTCCTGCATCTTACACGGAGGCTCGAAAACTTTATTTGTTCTGCTGCTGAAGATGATGAATTGGATCACAGTGATGAATGCAGTGTCCGCCAGGGTCCCTCCGGTGAAGACACTTGTTTACTCCTTGTAATTAACGAACGTGTTTTTTTTTTTATGGGGAGGGATTTCCAAACCGTGTGGTATAACCCGTCCCTTATGCGTGGAGGTATGTATGCAGCTATCGGGGACTACTGGTTTCCTATTGTAACCGACGAGTTACAATTCTATTTATTTGTTTGTTGTATTCTGATGTTTCAATGGTCCCAGATTTGGCCACTGGAGGTGCTTCAACTTGGTTTCTGTGTCCTTTTGCACATCAGTTTTTGAGCACTTTTTTTTGGTTTGTTTGTTTTCAAGAATCGCAAGATATTCTAGGTTTTTTTTTTTTTTTTTTTTCTTTCTTTCTCTGTCCTGGATCTGGCATCAGCCCATTCTCCAGGGAGCCCTGGCTCCTTCCGGCACACAATGGTGTTAAGAATGTACTATGTGGGCAGCACTGGGTGTGATCATCGCTGCCGGGGCCGGCTGCTCCCTGGCCTGGCAGTGGAGTGGGACACTATACGAATATGTGTACGTGCACGATAGGGGCGTGTACGTGCATGGGTGAGTGTGTGCATGTACACGTCTATTTGCTTCTATACATTTCTGCATATTTTGAAGAATGTTAGCTCACACTGACAACTCTAATTATGATCTCATGCCACAGCATTAATTCTAGCTTTCTTCTCCCTTGCAATCCAAAAAAAATTTTTTTAACTGTTTAATCTTGAGAGAGAGAGAAAGAGAGAGCAGGAGAGGAGCAGAGAGAGAAAGAGGGAGGCACAGAATCCGAAGCAGACTCCAGGCTCCGAGCTGCCAGCACAGAGCCCGAGGCGGGGCTCGAACTCACGGACCGCCAGATCATGACCTGAGCGGAAGTCGGACGCGCCACCCGGGCGCCCCTCCCTTGCAACTTTTTGGTCACCTGTTTGCAGACGTAAACCTGCTCTCATTCTCTTGAAGATGTTTACCTCCTTGGCCAAGCCTCACATGTAACCCATCAATTTCTCCTCCCCCCTTTCCTTGGATGGGGACGCTCACCCTGTCCGGGTTCAGACGCCACAGGCCAGACCTTCCACCCTGCCGGCGTGCCCTCCTTGGCCCGCTCACCACTCTGGCTCTGACTTCCCGTCTGCTTCCCCTCCAGCCCGAGATCACCCCGCTCACCCTGCTTGGAGTCACTGCACAGCAGGCCTGCCCCTCTGCTTGGGTCTGACACCCTGTGGGGCTCCCACGCACGCATATCTTCCTTCCACTGTTCGGTTCCCAGACTCCGCACTGGGCCACCCCCCAGGCCCCAGCAGAAAGCTATTTTGCTTGGCTCCGCACCGTGGCTTGGAGCGGATTTGTTCAGGCAGAGAAGGAAAGGAAAAGGCAGCGCTACCTCTCTGTATTTTTGTTTCCTCTTTGCTGCTGGTAGTAAAAAATGTGTTCGAATTTGGCATTTTTACTTTTCTACTTTTGTATCTGTAGCAGGTTGTTAGAGCAACCTTTGTAAACATACCCATTAATTCCAATAAATTATGTATAGACTCTAGTACATAGCTTAGCACCTAGCTATGCCTCCCGTAAATAGTTGCAGGTTTAATTTCACTTTCCCATCCATATACTTTTCTTTCTGTTTCTCTCCTAGGTTAGGGTGGGTATGTAATAAGGGAAGCAGGTAGGATTTTAACACAACCCACTGTGGAGAAAGGCTTCGAACATTCCGCCACTGAGAATGTTTTTGCCATTTTGTGTATTTCACAGATGCCCTTTATCAGATTAACGTTTACATTCCATTCTTAGTTTCCAGAAAGACTTTTCATCCTTTTAAAAAAAAAAATTATTTCGAAAGAGAAAGAACAGGGGAGGGGCACAGAGAGACAGACAGAGAGCGAGAGAGAAGGAGAGAATGCCTGCACTGACAGTGTTCAAGCTCACGAACCGAGAGATCATGACCTGAGTGGAAATCAAGCTGAAATCCAGAGTCGCACGATTAACGACTGAGCCACCCAGACCCCCATCCTCAATAGATACATTATAAAAATGTTTTCTGTGTTCATTGATTTAATTATATGAATTTCCCCACCTACTCTATTGATTTGGAAAATTACAATGAGTCTTGATATTATTACTAAGACCTTGCTTTTGAGGTCACTTCAATATATCTTAGTAGATTATCCTTTGTATTTGCTGCTTGATTCAGTCTGCTTCTTGTTCAGGAGTTTTGTATCTATGTTCATGACAGATGGGTCTGAGTTTCCTTTTGTAATGTTTTTTTTTTAGTTTTGTTACAAAGATTTTCGCTGCCTTGGCTATTCCCTAAAGCAGTTAGTGTAAGAATGTCATTTCTTCCTTCAAAAACGTGCAGAACTTTTTGGCAAAGCTTCCTGGAACTAGAATTTTTATTGTTTCATTTTTATCTGGTAGTTTTTCATTGTAAGTTTACTTACTCTCATCATAATAGTGCTATTCAGTTAGTCTATTTTATTTCAATATACCCTGGAAAGTTTTGCTTTTTTTTGGGCGTTTTCTAATTTCATCTAAGTTTTTAAACGTATTGGTCACTACAAAAACTACAGCGAACTGTTGACTACTGGCAACATCTCACCTGCTTAGGGCTGTGATTTTAGTGAAGGCAAACACGAGCCAGGGCAGAATTTAAAAGGACGCTTAGATAATGAGAAGGAACTTGAAAAGCTCTGATCTAGTCCTTGTGATCTAAAAGGCTGTGTGCATATGCACAGCTCTGTGCAAGACCAGCAAAGACTAAGTACCATGAGTTCACCTCTGGCTGACCTTGACTGTATGCACAGCAGGAAGTGAAAGTTAAAGCTGTCTTGTTAAGTGCCTGATGTTTGAAGACCTGTATCCGCATACTGACCCACTTGGCAAAAGTAGGAGACATACAGAGAAGGCATAGAAAAATATCTTCCAACGAAGTAATCGTTGGTTGGTCACTAAATTAGACTGATCCAGGTCTGACCCCTATGAAGCCAGTTTTAAAAATAAAAATGAGGATTTAAAGAAAAAGTTATCAGAGAAGTCAGTTGCTTTATACAACCTATATAAAATAATACATAATAATAATACACAATACATAATAATATATACTATTATATATAGGATATATAATGCTATATATATAGGATATATAATGCTATATATATCCTATATATATTATTATAATATACTATATATTTCAATACACAGAATCTATAGATTAGTTTAGGAAAGTTGCTAAACAAGTGAGCTACAATGAAGAAAATTAAAATCGGCAACAAACACAATAATGGGGTGTGTGTGTGTGTGAAGGAGTCTAATACTAGATATGTTATTATCTAAAATGTTCAGGTTTCGATAAAAAAGTATGTGTCATACAAAGAAGTAAGAAAGAATGACGCACTTACTGTAAAAAGAAGAGTTGACAGAAAGTGTCCCTGGGGGGCTCAGATGTGTACTTAGGAGACAGAGAGAGTCTAAACAATGAAAGGAAAATGTGGCTACAAGGTCTTACCAAACAAAGAATGTCAATAAAGAGAGAGAGATTTATCTTAGTCAGTTCAAGTGGCCATAACAAAATACCCATAGACTAAGTGTGTAAGAATATAATTAATTTCTTAAGTTCTGGAGCCTGGAAAATCTAAGATCAGCGTGCTGGCAGATCACGTATCTGGTGAGGATCCTTTTTCTGGTTCATAGGCCATCTTCTCATTGTAGCATCACATGGGGGGAGAGAGAGGGGTGGGGGAGAGTTTTCTGTCGTTTCTCCTTATAAGGGCATCAATCCCATTCTAAGGGCTCCACTCTTATGACCCAATTAATTTCCAAGAAAATATCCTTCTGATACCATCATATTACGGTGAGGGTTTCAACTTCTAAGTTTTGGGGCATACAAACATCACTCCATAGCAAAATTTATATAGCAAAAAATAGATTTATATTACTTATATCATCTCAAATAGCAATTTTGGACTCAAAAACTAAATAACTGAAATAAAAAATGTACTAGATGGACGTAATACAGATTTGAGCTGTTAGGATAAAGAATCAGTGAACTTGAAGATCTGTCAATAGAGATTATACAGATTATACATAAAGAAAATGGAGTGAAGAAAAATCAATAGAGCCTCAGAGACCTGTTGGACCCCATCAAGGGTACCAGCAAATGCATAATGGAATACCACAAAGATTAGAGAAAGACAAAGGGTCAAAGGGTCAGAAAGAATATTTGAGGAAATAATGTCAAAAATTTCTCAAATTTGATGAACAAAATTAATCTACACATCGAGGAACCCCAACAATCAATCGGGGTAGTGCATCATATTCATAGAATAATGGAAAAATCAGATGGACATTTCAATAGATACAGCAAAAATCATTTGACAAAAATCCAACATGCTTTTATTATAAAAACTTTTACTCAACAAACTACAAGTTGAGGGAACTTCCTAAATCCAACAGAGGTCATCTGGGAAAGTCCCACAGCTCATATCATACTTATTGGGGACACATTAAGTGCTTTCCCCCTAAGGTCAAGAACAAGATGCTTCTATTCAACATGGCACTGAAGGTTCTAGCCAGTGAAATTAGGCAAGAGAAAGAGGTAAAAAACACCAAGATTGGAAAGGGAGATGTACACATAGAAGAGCTCTATCTGCCCATTATATGATCTTGTTTATAGAGAAATCTAAGAATTCCCCAATAAAACTATTAGAAATAATAAGTTCAGCAATACGCAAATTAAAAATGGGCAAGTGATGGGAATAGATATTTCTCCAAAGAAATGGCTAATATTTCTCCAAATGGCTAAAAAACAAAGTGAACAGGGACATGTAAGTTAGAATCACAACTGTGTGATGCCACTTCCTACACGGTAGGATGGCTATAATAAGAAAGGCAGACAATGGCATCCATCAGCGAGGCTGGGGAGAAATTGAAACCCTCCTACATTACTGGTGGGAATGTAAAATGATGCAGAACTTTGGAAAAGTGATAGCTGTCAAAAGATTAAACATGGAGTCACTGGATGGCCCAGAAATTCCGCTCATAGGTATAGTGAACGAAAGCAGGCACAGAAGACCATGTATGGTATGATTTCACTTGTATGGTATGATTTCACTTACATAAAATGTGCAAACAACACATACGGAAAGTAGACCGGTGGTTTTTAGGGACTGGGGGGTGGAGAAGGGATTGGAGAATGACTGTTACTGAGGACAGGTGTTTTGGGGATGGGGTGACGAAAATGTCCCAGTGGTAATGGTTGTACAATGATGTGAATATTGAAAAACCACGGATATGTACATTTTAAATGGGTGAATTTTATGATATGTGAAATATATCTCAGGGAAGATGTTTAAAAATTGAAAACTTTAGGGGCACCTGGGTGGATCAGTCGGTTAAGTTCTGAATCTTGATTTCAGCACAGGTCATGATCTCACAGTCATGGGATTCAGCCCTGAGTCGGGCTCCGTGCTGAGCCTGCTTGGGATTCTCTCTCTCCCTCTCTCCCTCTCTGCCCCTCTCCCCTACTCACACACACACACTCTGTAAATAAATAAACATTATGTAATGTAAATAAATTTATTTGTAAAATTTATTAATAATTAATTAATTTATAAATTAATTATTAATTTATTTATAAATTAGTCAATTTATTTATAAATTTATTAAATAAAGTAAATAAATTTACATTACATTATGTAATGTAAATAAATGAACATTAAAAAAATAAAAATTGAAAAATTTAGAGTCTCTGGATCATGTCCTCCTTCCTCATTTTTTTTTTTTATAACATATACAGAGTATGTTAAGTAATGAAGAAATCACTTAAATTCTGGTGAGGATTGTTTTTAAGCCTTGTTCAGGCTGGTCTATTTTAATAGCCTCGCTCTTATTCTGAGAAAGTGGCCCCTCTGGTATTTTTATTACAACTGCTCCCCCTTGACCCGAACTCCAATCTCTGTGACATTCAGTCCCTCTGTGTTGAAAATGTCAAAGTTCTGGGTAACGGTGTTGGGATGAATGTGAGGTCTCACCTCATTCTGCTTCCCTTTGGAGGACAGGGACACTTCATTCTTTCTCGCTTTGGCTACGCTCCGAAGTTTTTTGGTTTTTTTTTTTTTTTTAGCAGTGCTTTCTTCATTTTCCCAGATTTCATGTTTCCTGCTGGAGATATAATAATAACCCAATTCTCCATGACAAGTACTGAACACCCCTCTGTAGTGACTGCTTTTAGCATGGAGATCTCAAGACCCCTATGGCAGACGTCCTTCGTGTTGACACACCCGAGCGCTGCCTCCTTCCTTGCAGGACGTGGGCGTATTTCAAAAACTACCGGGACCTCCATTCCAACCATGGGATCTGAGTGGGAGCTGCCAATCACGCCCTCCCACCCCCGGGGCGATCCAATCAACCATAGATCTCTAGTTTTTATTCTTCACTGGTTACATACATTCTTTCCTGTATAGTTACACCAAGAAGTTTGTCTTATTCTTTGAGTTAGTTCCTACTTTTGTCCTAAGCAATGAGGCTTTGGATCTGTAGACCAGGCGGTGACTGTTGTGCCTTCACACCTTGATTCAGAAAATATGTATGTATATTGGTTTTCTGTCCACAGTTTGGGGACCATTGCTTTAGGCAATAGGGAGAAATAGAATATTATTTATCAAGAGAAACACATGCCTGGATTTATCTCAAAAAGCTAGTTTTGATCACAAGGCAGCACAGGAAATAGGGAGGGAAGAATCAGAAGTCAGAGAAAAGAATTGAAAAGCGCAGTGTAATTTAGATAAGTAACAAACCAGGAAAGTTGTAGAAGATGAGCAAATGAGAGAAGATGGGTATGAGAAGTATTCTGGCAGGAGGACTGACAAGACACGGATATTGACGAGAAAAGAAAAATGAAATAAGAAGAAATCGTAATTTCAGAAGTTGCCAAGAACTGTCACAGGGGAGGATAGGATAGAGGAAGAAACCTCTTGTGTGTGTTTCCTGGGCATCAGTCCTTGAAAATATTGGTGGAAACCACATCTTACCCTGTTGTCACATGGTCGATCATGGACTCCAGACTTGGAAACAATCGGAACTCATCTATCCTTTGTTATTTCCCTATTCTCACTCTTTGATCTATTTCCTGGGATGGCTTCAGCTCCCCAGCTTCTCAGAGATTTGGGATGTTATAACCACGCTTCTCTGTAACTACGGTGATGTAACATTGGAAACGATACCCAGCTTGTTGGCTGGGTAAACACGTTTCATTTTTCGAATCATGTTTTAGATAACAAAAGAAGAAACAATCACATGTGTCGGTAAGTAAATGGAACCAAGTCTGGATGAGCTCAGCGTTAGAACAATGACAAAATGTTGACTCAAAAATAACCAAGCTTCTTATATGTAACAGTGTCCAATGTGTTTTGATTCTTATTTTGTTGTTTTTCTGTCATCTTATCTATGTCCTTGGAAATTGTAGCCTCATGTTTTATTATAACGAGAAGAAATATTCCCGGGATGCATACAGCTGTGATATTGAACTTGTGACATTTAAAGGGCAATAGAATGCTAATGTGACTAATAAAACAGAAAAAAAAAAAGGTTTTCTAATAGGCCAAGTGATCATCCTCAGTTCTTGTTCACTTGTCTTTTAAACTGACTAAATTTGACAACTTAGTTTGTAAAAACTGCGATAAAGAGGCGCCACGGATTCAAACTGAAATATCACTAAAACAAAGACATTTCTTAGCTTTCAATACACAGGTTGTCATCTTCTTCTCCCTTTTTTCTGTAAAGAAAAATCTATCAGGAAAGAGGTGAAGAGTGTGTTTCTATGAATGTGACGGTCTCTAATGATTTTTGGATTACTCTGGGAGGCAAGAGGTTGCAATACAAAAGTAATCCTTCTTTGGTAATTGATTTTTGTACTTTTCCTTTGAACACACAAAATTGGTTTCAGGGCTGGCGTATTACAAGGTGCCAGTGAACAAGGATATTGATAACTATAGTACGTGAACTCTGCAAGCTTTCAGTGGCCAGTTTTGACCCCGGTGGTTATAGTTGGCATGTAAAAGCCACGTCTCAGTAGCTACAGTGACTGTGGGGCTGAGAATCAGAGCACTTGGTCTGTCAAAGGTAAGTGTGCGTAAGGGAGAATATTGAGTGAGGTTATTCAAAATAAGGATACTCTAGAAGTTCTACGACATCTAGCTACTCTAGCTAAAAGCTATTTTAAGGAGAAAAGACCACGACATCCTTCCTTCCTTCTTTCATGAACTCAATAGGCATTTTATGACTGTATGGTAATCACCAAACACTTGAATAGGGAGTTGGGAATGGAACCATGAACAGGACCTCCTCTCTAACCTCCTCTTTTTTTTTAAGTTTTTAAATTGATTTTGAAAGAGAGAGAGAGAGAGGGAGAGAGAGAGAATCCCAGCAGGTTCTGCACCATCAGCATGGAGCCCAACGTGGTGCTTGAACCCATGAACCGTGAGATCATGACCTGAGCCGAAATCAAGAGTTGGATGCTTAACCTACTGAGCTACCCAGGCACTCCCAATTTTTCCATTTTTAAAAATTATAGTCAGCTTAGTGGGTATAAAGTGGTGCCCAGTTGTGGTTTTGATTTACATTTCCTTAAAGATGGATAATATTGAGCATCTCCTTGTGTGCATGTTGGCAATTTGTATCTTTTGTTTAATGAGATATTTATTCAAGTCCTTTGCCCATGTTTAATTTTTTTTTTCAACGTTTATTTATTTTTGGGACAGAGAGAGACAGAGCATGAACAGGGGAGGGGCAGAGAGAGAGGGAGACACAGAATCGGAAACAGGCTCCAGGCTCCAAGCCATCAGCCCAGAGCCTGACGCGGGGCTCGAACTCACGGACCGCGAGATCGTGACCTGGCTGAAGTCGGACGCTTAACCGACTGCGCCACCCAGGCGCCCCCTTTGCCCATGTGTAAATTGAGTTGTTTACCTTTTTGTTCTTTCTTTTTTTTTGGCATTTACATATTTTATTTGAGTGTAGTTGGCACACAGGGTTACATTAGTTTCAAGTGTATAACTTAGTGATTTGCCAAGTTTACAGATTATGCTATGTTCACCACAAGTATAGGTACCCATCTGTCCCAGTACACTGCTGTCACAGTATCATTGACTGTATTTCCTATGCTCTGCTTTTTATTCCTGTGACTTATTCATTCCATAACTGGAGTCCTGTGTCTCCCACTCCCCTTCACCCAGTTTGCCTCCCCACCCCAGCTTCCCTCTCCTCTGGCAACCATCAGTTTGTTCTCTGTATTTATAATTCTGATGCTGCTTTTTGTTTGTTTATTCATTTTTTTTAAGACCCATTTATGAGTGGAATCATATGATATTTGCCTTTCTCAGTCTGACTTATTTCACTTAGGACAATACTCTCTAGGTCCATTCGTGTTGTCTCAAATGGCACAATCTCGTCCTTTTTTATAGCTGCGTAATTTCATTGTGTGTATCTGTGTGTGCACATTTTCCTTATCCACTCATCTATTCCAAGTGCTGGTCACTTAGGTTGCTTCCATGTCTTGGCTGTTGCAATAACGATGCAATAAACATAGAGGCTATATCATAGATCTTTTCGACTTAGCGTTTTCATTTTCCCTGGCTACATACCTGGTAGTGGAATTATTGGATCATATGCTATTTCTATTTTTCGTTTTTTGAGGAACCTCCATACTGTTTCCTACAGCGGCTGCACCCATTTACGTGCCCACCAACAGTGCACGAGGGTTCCTTTCTCTTCAAGTCCTGCCAACACTTGTTGTTTCTTGCCTTCTTGATTTAGCCATTCTAACGGGCATAAGGTGGTATCTCATCGTTCTTTAGATGTGAGAGTTATTTATACATTTTGGACTCTAGACTCTTACCAAATATGTGAATGGCAACTATTCTCTCCTATTTTGTAGGTCATCTGTTATTTTTTTGATTAATGTCCTTGGATGCACAGAAGTTCTTAACTTTGATGAAGTCCAATGTATTCACATTTACTTTAGTTTCTCATGCTTTTGATGTCATATCAAGGAATGCATTGTGAAATGCAAAGTCATACTGGTTTACTGCCATGTTTGCTTCTGAGAGTTTTATGGTTTCAGTTATTGTATTTAGGTTGTTGATGTCTTTTGAGTTAATTATTGTATATGGTGTGAGCTAGGAGTCTGATCTCATTCTTCTGGATGCAGAAAGCCATGCTCCAGCACCACCTGTTAAAAAGACTGTACTTCCCGCACTCAACAGTCCTGGCGTCATTGTGGAAAATCAATAGGCAGGAAAATTGTATATTTTAATACAGTCAAATTATGACTACATTTCATTTTTCATTTTCGTGAAAGCAGATCCTCTGAGTAAACGATGTCTTAATTGTGGATCATAAAGAGGAAGCTAGTCTGCTGGGAGAGGAGATTGAAGCAGAACTAGACAAGAAAGAGCTGTGAGGGATGGAGAGTCCCTGCCCCGACCAGTTTCCATTTCCAGTCTCTCTGAGGCCCTGCACTGGGTTTCCTCGTCACACCTCTATCCCCATCGGAAGTTCCACTTAACTTGCGACTCACAGAATTTCCTTTTAGATGCAGTTAGTGAGGATGACCCTTAAGACAGGGATACTCTCATTGTGCCCAGGAGAAATGGAAAGATAGAAAACTACGCTTGAATTATTGCATGTAGCCCCACCTTGGCAGGATATTTATGTGCAACCACATGAATGGGACAGAGGCCAAATGGCTAGGCTACCATCAAGTGTGTGAGGCTAGAAGGGCTCTTACGGATTCATAGATGCAAAAGAAACCCTAGTCCAGCTCGTGCACGAGGGTTCCTAGACTTTTATTGCCGGTGGACACATCTTGATCAGAGCTGGCAGTTGTCACAGACATTTACTATGCGGTGGCCAGAAATCCGTGATGCCCAGACAACCTCTCTATTTGCTGATTTTGTCCAGAATTTTAATATCCCAGCTCCATTCCTTTGCTTACATAGTTTTTTTTTTTAATTGAGGAGTGCTTATTAAACAATGGGTCAGATTCCCTACACCTTATATGAAAAGACATATTTTTTACTTTACTTATATTAAACAGTCTTTAAAAATGACTTATTACACAAGAATTTGTCCTTTTCTTTGACTTTTCCTAAATGACCCACTTCATCAAGTTTTTATATAAAATTTTAATTTTGATATGAATTAATAGTTTGAAGTCATTTAAAACCTATAGAAAAGTTATAGGAGTAGCTAAATAAAACCTGTATGTCCTTTATCCAGATTTACTCATTATTTACATTTTACCCAATTGCTCTGGTGTGTTCTCTCTAGACATATACATAACATATAAGCGAAATCATACTTATATATTAGATAAATTTGTATATTTATAAATTAAACTATACGATATATATTATTTTCCTAAACCATTAGACATTAAGTGGCAACAATAGCTCTCCACCCTTAAATACTTCAGAATGTCTCTCCTAAGGAAAGGAGACGTTCTTTTAAATAATCATAGTACATTTATTAAAATCAGGATATTTAACATTGATGCGATACTGCTAAACAATTTAGGAGTCAGATGGAAATTTTGTCAATTGTCTCAATAACGTTTTCCAGTTCTATCGTCTAAGGAATTTTTCAATGTGAACTAAGCATTTTTAAAAGGTCTAGTCTTGAAAATTTTGCCTTATCCAGCTGTTTTAGCCTCTAATTTGACAAACTGTCTTTTGCTTTTTCAGTTGACTTTCATGGCACTCAAGTCCTGCCTGCGTGCCCACAAGAGCCCAGCCCACATGTCTCTCCAGACTTCCAGAGTTGTGTATCTAACTGAACATTCCAGTTCTTCCTAATGCGGGCACGTAGGAGTTACTAAACATTTGGTAAAAGTATGCATTAATGAGTGAATGTGTGGATTTCTGTACCATGGGCTCATCAACTTCTCCACAAATCCATCCAACTCAGAAATCTGGACATTCATTCTCCTCTCATTTCTTCCCCCAATCAGCTGTCACTCCCCACTATCCATGATGGTTCTGAAGTGTTTTTTGTCTCTATTCCTCTGGTCTCAGGTTCTCATTTTCATTTTCTTTGGTAAGGGTATATTTCTCTGCCTCCCGTCTCCTCTCTTCTACGACCCTCCCAGAATGTCTTCTTCAACACTTGAAAGTCTGATTCTATTACTCCTCTCCTCAATATTTCTCTCGGTAGGAAACTTATATGCCATATCCTAGCACACGGGCCCTTGACCCCATTTCTGTGCTTGGCCAGCTGTATCTCTATCTACATGGCCTTCAATGTCATTAGTTGGTATTTGCCGGTTGAATGTTTTTGCAGATGGCAGAAGTGCTTTTATGTTTTTTAAGTGTATTTATTTATTTAGAGAAAGAAAGAGTGCAAGTTGGGGAGGGGCAGAGGGAGAGAGAGAAACCCAAGAAGGCTCCGCATTGCTGTGCAGAGCCTGGCTCAGGACTTGAACTCATGAACCAGAAGACTGTGACCTGAGCTGAAACCAAGAGTCAGACGCTTAACTGACTGAGCCACCCAGGTGCCCCTAGATATCAGAATTGCTTTTAAAGCTTAGATTGCATCAAACCTGGTGTCATTGCTCCTAAGGTAGACTAGGCTGAGAAAGAGCAAGGCTAAAGGGAATTTGATCCCCGCAATGGCCATCTGAGGGCACTGTGGAGGTCCACTCCAAAGCCAAGGCATGTAAATCAAAGGATCTGACAAATGATGAGTGAAAATTCAACCAAAAAACTAGTGTGGTGGTCTTATGTGAGGTAGGGGGAGGCAGTGGGAAATCTAAGTGACGTGACAGGTGCAGGCTTGGATAGACAGGCAGTTGGCATTAGCAGGGTACTTCCTCAAACACTGAAGCTCCATCTCAAGGCTGAGGCCAGGACCAGGAAGATTCCATGCAGGTGTCAGAAGAGCTCTGTGACCTTGGAGCTGGACCGTCAGGCTCCTTACATTTCTGAGTCATGGGTGGTGTAGAAACTGGGCCGGATTGGTCCTTCTACGTGAGCCCAGTGTCTAGAAGGAAATAGAGTAGGGCGTGCGTGCCCAGAACCTGGGAGCACCGGGGTGCATAGACTAGTGTAGATATTCTGGAAAGCACCTGCTCCTGTATCAATGATGTCACCTGCTCTTTCCCCTGCAGGCTTATAAGCTCACCTGTGCTCCATTAGTTATTGAAATAATTGTGACTCAGTTTCATTAAATATCTTTCAAAGCAGATTAAATCAGTATCCTGTTGATTTGAAAATGAAGGTTTTAAAAATAATCTTTTAATTGAATCTTAAAAGTGAAGAGGCTTTTAATTAAGCACCTGAGAGACAATTAACAAGTGAAAAATCTATTGTTTCAAACGAATCTTACTGACATTTGTAGTTAAAATGGAGACATCTCAAAGTAGCGCTTTTCACGGAGCTTGGATTCTGTTAGTATTGTAATCATTTCTTTTAAAATACTGGAAAAGGAAGAAGTGTGTTCTGGAAAATTAGAAAATATTGAGGACTTTGTAAAAATAGCTGCTGTGGAAATTCAGGTAAAAGCACACTTGGATAATTCCAACAAAATAAAATTAGTGTCTCCAGATGGCATTCAATGCAGGGGTGCAGCGGAATTAGCGACGAGACATTCAACTACTAAGGATTATTTTGAGAGTACAAAAATAGAGACCTGGGAAGGTATCAGGAGGTCAGAAACTAAGAAGTAGGACACATCGTTTTAAAAGAGAAAAATAACCATGGTAATTACCCTAAATGTATAATTCTTGTTCATTTTATAAGAAATTGTAAGATAAAATAGCTCAGGAATCTGGATTCTACTGACACTATTTTTTTTTTTTTTTAGAGAGAGAGTGAGCAGAGGAGAGGGGCAGAAGGAGAGAAATTTTTTTTAATGTTTATTTATTTTTAGAGAGAGAGAGCGAGCAAACGTGAGCACGCAAGCAGAGAGAGGAGCAGAGAGAGGGAGAGAGAGAGTCCCGAACAGGCTCCGAGCTTTCGGTGCAGAACCTGATGTGGGGCTCGAACCCAGGACCCTGGATCGTGACCTGAGCCGAAATCGAGTGTTAGCGCTCTGTCACCTGAGCCACTCAGGTGCCCCTCTACCCACACTATCAAAAATAAAATTCATCAGGGGTGCCTGGGTGGCTCAGTCGGTTAAGAGTACTACTCTTGGTTTCCGCTCAGGTCATGATCTCACAGTGTGTGAGTTTGAGCCCCGCATCCGGCTCCGTGCTGACAGCACAGAGCCTGCTTGAGATTCTCTCTCTCTCCCTCTCTCTGTCCCTCCCCCACTCACTCTCTTTGTCTCTCTCTCAAAAGTAAATAAATAAAACTTAAAAAAATTAAAAAAAAATTCAGCAGATTGAAAAGGTTGGTAGCAATTCGTCCAGAGGGTTTTTTTCTCTTTCTTGAGTTGAACTGCTTTTCCCACATTGGATTCCCCTTTCCCTGCCACCTTCTGCTGCTTTAGTGAAATCATCCACTAGCTTGCCGCAGGATGACGTCAGGCTTAAGTGAGACCAGGTAGGAAATCCCTGCCACACCGAGCCCGGCACATGACGCGAGGTAAGTGTTAACTTTCCTCCCTTCCTACTCCTCCCCAGCCTTACATTCTACTTCTCTGCAGTACGCAGTCTATTCTACTCACTACCCTCCCAACATGAATGCCCGTGTCCTAATCTGTGAATTTCATCAATCAGAAATGTACTATCTGCTGTCGTGCGGACAGCGGGCTGGGAACCGTGATGGACAAGAGTGTCCACATAACTCACTTGTGCCTTGTAAGAGCTCAGTGTCTGCCTTCAACCGGCAGCCTCCTCTGATCCCCGTCTTGGAAAGTCTTTCCTTCCCTCTTCTCTGACGCTGGCCTTTTGCCCCTCGTTCTGGCTCCATGAAATGCCCCCAGCTCTTCCTCACTCGCCCGGCGATCACGCGGAACTTCTAGAACAGCCCTTCGTGAACATGGCCTGAGGGATTTCTTTGGAATGTTGATAATTTTCAGCCTCCAATACATTCGGGAGTGGTTGATTTAAATGAGGTTACACTAACAGCTTGGATTCTGAGTAATTGTTTGGTGAGTGTTCTGGAAGACGAGCAAACATTTCTGATAAATTTTAGCTCGATAAACGAGCGATGTCTTCCAATAGGAGTCGTCCGTGACACCGAACGTCACATGATCGCAACTGAGCCAATGGTTCTTGAAATTCGCTTTGCTATGCGAGTGCTTTGGATGACAAGTGTGTTTCTGGAAGGAGTCAAGCTCGCAAACCGAGGCTTTACTGTAACTGAGTTTCTTCCCCACAAGATTTCTCAGAGCTTTCAACATCCAAATCTGCAAGTGTTCTGGCGGTGGTGGTGGGGGGAGGGTTATGGTTTACATTTATATATTTGCGAACATACATGATTTCACGGGAGGACAAACGCGGCCCGTGTCCTGCAGCACATGCCCTGCACAGCTCTGTTCTGATTACAGGCTGTATCACTCTCTGATCGTTCCTGTTATGTTGACATGTCTCATTTCTCCAATTAGCATTCTCCCTCTTTTTGAGGACTATGGCTTATGCTCCTTTGTCCCACAGGAAGCATGGCACACTTTGCCTTATCCAAAACACAAGGTGCAGTTTCAAAGAAAAGCCAGACTACTACTTATCAACACCTTATCTGCGAGGTGCTGGGCAGGTCTTTGCAGGGGACACAAAGCTTCTTCTGCAATAGTTACCATTATGCTTCTGTGATATTTTAGAATTTGCCTCATACTTTTCAAAAAATGTTTATTTATTTATTTTGAGGGTGTGGGGGGGGGGCAGGGCAGAGCAGGGGAAAGAGAGGATCCCAAGCGGGCTGTCGGCGCAGAGCCTGGGATCGGACTCGATCGCACGAACAGTGAGATCATGACCCGAGCTGATCACGAGTTGGACGCTTAACCAGTGAGCCACCCGGGCGACCTTAGAATTTACCTCAAACTTGAAAATACAGTGCTGTTGTTCAGCTTCACAGCAATCTGGTGACGTTTGACAAGTGTCACTCTACCCACTCAACAAATGACTCAACTGGGTTCCAGTCAAGGTTGCCAACTTCAGAGTTGTGTGCCCAGTAAGCACCAGATGAGGGATGCGATGTGGCTTTGCCCAGCAGGAACGGAGTCCCGCCCGGGTGTTCACGCTAAGGGGTCTGGGAAGTTACCCAAACACAGGCCACCCGATTAACTACCACGTTGATGGGTGCCGGAGGGGCGATTATTTGCTCGAGAGCAACAGTGTTGCCAAAAGACTTCACACAGCTTTGCATCACTGATAGGTTAATTAGGCCAGGTGGTGGGTTGAACAGGTCTTGGGTGTCACAGAGGACCAGACCCATGCCAAGATAAGCTGTGTGGTTTGGGGCCAATTATCTAACTTTCCTGGGGTCTCCACACATCAGGTAGAATCCACCAGCCCATAGGCAAATCAAGGAGTCATTTGGTCCCTGTTGCCATGAAAGCATGGCCACATTTTACCAAAAACATTGCTTTTGCTTTTGCCTTTTAAAGGCACCCAGGCAAGGAATGTCCTTATTCTAGAGAAGAGCGAAGTTTTATATTCTAGAAAGAAATTAGAAATGCTCATTGCTTTATTTGTGAATTTCATAATTTCTGAAATTATGGAGGGGAACGAACCTGTTGGGATTGGTACCCATCGTGCATGCTTGGCATGATGATAAAGATGCAATAAAAACTGAATTCGGACATATAGGGACAGGTGGCCACATGAGTACTGGAAACGTGACAAGTAGTGGCAGTCTTACAAATTCATGATAAAGGAATGATTGTACTTACAAATGAATTAAGGCTGCAACAAACAAGTAACAGGCTGTGAAAAATGTTGTATTTATTGTGATAAGTATAGGTATTTTGACTTGCAGAATTTTATAAGCTTTAAGAGCTCACTGCTTTCTACTTTATATTTCATTAGGAGAGTCTTAAAAATATTAGTCATTAAGTCATGTATGTATTTAAATTTTAAGTGGGAGGTATGAAATTGTCCATATTTTCTATAAAAGTTATTAACTTTCTTAGTTAGTAATGCAGAAATAGTGTAGTCATCCTGGATAAAAGAAATATCAATGCTTTAAAATTGTAGCAAGCATTAAGATTTTAACTAGAAATAGGAAAGTCTGAGCATATGAAGTAAAGTGTCATTTACCTGTCTGTCTATCTATCTATCTATCTATTTACCCAAGTTAAAATTTTTAATTCCAGTTAGTTATAATACAGTGTGATATTAGTGTTGGGTGTGCAATACAGTGATTCAACTCTCCCAGCCATCAGCCAGTGCCCAACAGGACAAGTGACTCTTCCACCCCCATATCTTATTACCCCCATTCTCCCACTCACCTCACCTCTCGTGTCCATCGATTTGTCCTCTGTAGTTAAGAGTCTGTTTCTTGGCTTGCCTCTCTCTCTTTCTCTCTTGTGCTCATTTGTTCTGATTTTTAAGTTCTACATTTGAGTGAAATCACATGTATTTGTCTTTGTCTGACTTATTTCACTTAGCATTATTCCTTCTACAGGTGTTCTCAATGTCTTTTAACATTTTGCCAGTCCTTTCTGCGTCAGTACAAACATAAAGATTTGTTGAAGGACTTCCTCTTAGCTTCAGAGTCCTTTCAATTTGGGATTTATCACCATTACTGTTTGCATCCTCACTGCTCAGGAGTGGGCATCTTGTTCATTGGTAATGTTTGGAGAAGAGCTTTGAATTGTTCTTTAAAACGACATATGGACGATACAGTATTATATATATTTTTAAGTGTGTTTATTTATTTTGAGACAGACAGAGACAACGTGAGTGGAGGAGGGACCGAGAGAGAGGGAGAATCCCAAGCAGGCTCAGCACTGTCAGCGTGGAGCCCAATGTGGGGCTCGAACTCATGAACTGTAAGATCATGAACTGAGCCGAAATCAAGAGTGGGATGCCTAATTGACTGAGCCCTGCTGATAGAGTATTATTAAAGCACGGTGACAGCCATGCCTACTGGTCTTGAGTGTGGCTTCTGTGGATGACAGAGCACAGGGTTAACAAACTGAGTGGCTGCAAACTCTTGTACATGAATCTGTTAGGAACACAGCCACACTCACCTACTTGTATGTCGTCTGTGGCCACTTTTGCACTGTGGTGGCAGAATTGAGTAGTTGTGGCAAGAACCTCAGAGCCCACAAATCCTTTTTCTACCCGAGCCTTTACAGAGAGTTTGTCTACTCTGACTTAGAGGCTGTGTCGGGGGGAAAATACTGTTTCCTCTGGCCAGTATTCTGTTTTCCGTTTTTTGGTAATAGCTCATGGTGTCCCTTTAAGGAACCAACCTCCTTTGCTCTCAGTCCGTGTTCTTTGATGACTCCAGTCCTGCTCCAGTCCCGGGAGTAGGCACCTTGGGCAATCAAGGTCAGCATGACTGCTCAGGGACGGGCACTTTATTTGCTTTGGTCCAATTCAGAAACTTTGAAAGAAGCATTTTTGTCAGACGAGAGGCCTTTTTTCTTGCTGGCTTGCTAAGTTTAGAGGAGATATAACTCAGTTGCCATGTTGAGAGAGCCTCCCAAGAAAGGAGCTAACCAAGGGAAAGTGAGTCAGCACTGAAGGGGAAGGGATGAGGCGGAAATTGACGATACCTGTATACCTGGATGTATACGTCTATCTATCAACCAAATCCTGGTGATGTGGTTGCTGCCTGGAATCTAGTGGTGCTGGACCTCCCACCCTTGCAAATAGGGACCCCAGTTTAGGTCAGGATTTAAAGAATTCCAATGGGTATTGGGGTGGGGAGCAGGGTGTAGATAGTGGATTGAAGACAGAATCTTCCAAGATCATAACAATGGAAGTTATAGTAAAGGGTCAAAATGTCACTACCTGGCAGAGGAAAAGACGGGAAGGTAGAGAAAAGGGGAGCCATGCCCGTCTGCTGTCCTTGAGGCAAAACAGTGGGTGTAGAAATAGCTGGTCTGTAGTAACCCAGACCATTGGGTTCATCTCGGGGATTAGGACAGACATGACCCAGCTAGCAGTTGAACTCCAAAGTCTTTGAAGTGAGGTTTTAAAACAAGGCCCTCCTCAGAAGCATTATGCTCAATGAAAGACTTCATATTGTATGATTCCATTTATATCATGCATCCTGAAAAGGCAAATTTATAGAGACAGAAAGCAGACTAGTGCTTGCCTTGTGCTGAACTTGGGATGGGGATTAGTTGTAAGTGGGCATCAGACATACGTTTGTTTTTAAAAGAGAGAAATGGGGGAGGGGCAGAGGGAGAGGGAGGGAGAGAATATTTAGCAGGTTCCATGCTCAGCTCAGAGCCTGATGCGAGGCTCAAGCCCACGAATCGTGACATCATGACCTGAGCTGGAATCAAGATTCAGACGCCTAACTGACTGAGCTCCCCAGGCTGCCCAGGCATCAGAGATCTTCCTGGAGGGATGAAAATATTCCCAAACCATATTTCCAAATATGGTGATCGTTGTATCACTCAGTAAAGTTAATAAAAGTCATTGAATTGTATGTTTGAAATGGGTGGATTTTATGATGTGTAAAATATACTTTGATAAGATTGCTTAAAAAAGAGGCAAGAAAGATAAAAATAAGACGAAATAAACGACTTTGCCTAAAACAGAAGATTTTATTTAAAAACATTGTTCCTACTGAGCTGGTGCACAGTGCCATTAATAATATCACTTATAACCAAATGCAATACATACACCTTGGGTGAATTCTGGTGAAGAAAGAAACCCAGTGGTACCAGGCATTCTTGGGACCGTTGAAGACACTTGAGTATGGATTAGGTATCAGGTGGCATCATAGGGGCGTTTTTAATTTTCTGAGGTGTAATAATTACACCTTGTTTTTATGAGAGACTAGCCTTAGTCTTAAGAGGATGTTGAACCATTCAAGGTAGCAGGTAATGATAATTTAAAAAGCCTGGACATTTCATTGTATTTCGTTGTATCTAATACCCCACTGGTTGTAAGGTGCATTAGTATTGTTTATGCCATGGAAAGGGAAAGAAAGTTGCCTATAAAATGACACAGTCCTTTTACGTGAAAACGAAGCCAACGAGGGGACCAAAGACAAAAACTGATCTCGTGGAGTGAAACAAGATTCTGGAGCCACAAACCTGAAGGTGTGTAAGTATCCACGGGGAAGATACAAGCTGGTCTCCTGCTTCTCCGTCCGTCGTGAGTGAGGTAGGAGAAAGGCGAAGCTGTGAGATCTTGGCGGTTTCAGAAATTTTCATTCCCAAATGAGTTCTATTGATTTAATGTTTGTTTTATATTACGACGCACACTTGGCAATTATCACTCAATAATGTTTTTTTAAGTTTATTTATTTTGAGACAGAGATAGAAAGAGAGAGAGAGAGAGAGAGAGAGAGAGAGAGACAGAGAGAGAAAGAAGGAAGACAGAGAAAGAGGGAGACAGAGAATCCCAAGCAGGCTGTGCACAGGCAGCACAGAACCGACGTGGTGCTCGATTTCACGAACTGTGAGATCGTGACCTGAGCCCAACTCTTAACTGGCCGAACCACCCAGGTGCCATAGTAACATTGTTTTAGGAGGCGTAGCAAGATCTAGCTCTACTGCACACATCACCACGGTGCTGGAAAAGCTTCGGTCTGCTTCCTGAAACCAACATGAGTCAACTAGTGACCTGGAGAGACATGTTGGATGACACACGGTCCTTCACACGGCGACCACTGCAATCCAGATGTGACTCCTAGTTTCCGGAAAATATGATTCTCATGTGGACCACCCTGATGAAGAACATAGCCAGTCAAGCACAAAGGCTGTCAGGCATCCAAGCCCGTCAAGGAGCTGCTGTTACGTTCACTTTTTTGAAGGAAATAGATTAGGTTTCATATAAGACGGTGAACGAATTAACATATGAGTTAAAGGAAAGTTGAAAATAAGGGGATGGGGAGAGAGGTCCTAGGAAGCCTCAGAGAGAAACAACAGTAAGCAAAGGGGTGTGTACATTTGTGTGAGGAAGACGTTAGTGGAAGGGGCATGCCTCTAAATTTTGGCAGTGAGTAAACGAGGACCATTGCAAATACCTTAATACACATGCCTTCACAACCGTCCACCCATTCAAGAAGGGAGAGAACGAAAGTGTTAATATATTCCTTGCCGTGGGAAACTGAACAAGGTGAACATAAAATATGTCTGGCTTTTGGTTAAAGAAGAGCTTCAAAAATATACTCTCAGAGTAACTTGTTATTTTCCCTTCGTGTTACCGACCAAATTTATAACTGAGTATTTCTATAGTTATTTGCGTACTGGATATGACGCGAACAGATTATAAACCACGTAGGAACGAAACCGTCTCTCTCTTGTATGGGCCTATCCTTAGCTCCGACGCTCTGCTTATCAGAATGTTCATGCTGATTCAGCGATTTTTTGAATGAATGAATGCACGTGCTAGCAAGTTAAAAATATTTCAGAAAGATAAAAGCTCCATAAAGTGTTGAGATGTAAGAACGTAAGGGGCCTTGAAAGGTAGTAGAGGGGTTAAAATGGTAAATAATTATTTCTTGAAAGAGCAGACAAGCTGGTCTGCATGACAGAAGCTAAAACAGGAATGCATAGTGCGCGGGGAGGGCTCAATGATCATATCTAATTACACTGGAGTACATGTCACTCCTCCATTCCTGGCAAAATCCTGCTCATCCCCAAGACTCACTTCTATAAACACTGTCTCACCATATGCCTCTAGACGACTCCCATCTTTCCTACAGATTTGGGATATCATTGTGTTGGTTGGCTAGAAACAATGGCTATGGCTTGGCATGAGTGTGGGCAGGTGGCCACATGTTGGGGATGGGGCAGGAGGCAGAAGGCAGCCTCAGGAAAGAGTGGTCTGAGACTGTAAAGAGAGGATGGGGTGACCAGTGAGGAAGGGTCAGACAGGGTATGGCTGGTGAGTCAGGCAGAGTGAAATCACAGAGAGTGAGTTTGCCATGCTACAGAGTTTTTCTAAAAGTGATGGTGGGCATTTGGAGGGTTTGGGGCAGGGAAGAATTCAGCTATTTAGAAAGATGATTGTTTTGGTAATATGGAGAATGGGATAGATTGGAGGCAGATAACCTTTTTAGGAAGCAAAGGTTTTAAGAACTTTAGGACATGGTAATAGCAACAGAAAGGACAGTGTGGATAGATATTAAAGTAGGATGGACGAAACTTTGTAATATATTGGGTATGAGGGTTGAAGGAGAGATCAGGGTGTGAGATGATTCTTGGCTTTTTAGAGTCCATGGACTTTTGAGAATCACATAAAATGTTGACTTAGAAAACGTTATCAGCTCACAAACACACAAAGTTTTGCTGAGAGATTGGAGAAGGTGTTCAAAGATCTTACCCCCCCACCCCAAGCGTGCTTTTGTTCTATCCCTCAGGTTCCGACCTCAGCCACAGCAATTTCCTACCCAACACATCTTCAAAGGCAAGGGAATTAAAAGAAAAAATGAACTACTGGGACTTCATGAAGATAAAAATTTCTACACCGCAAAGGAAACAATCAACAAAACTAAAAGGCAACTGACAGAATGGGAAAAGATATTTGCAAATGACATATCGGACAAAGGGCTAGTATCCAAAATCTATAAAGAACTCACCAAACTCCACACCCAAAAAACAAATAATCCAGTGAAGAAATGGGCAGAAGACATGAATAGACTCTTTTCCAAAGAAGACATCCTGATGGCCAACAGGCACATGAAAAGATGCTCAATGTCACTCCTCATCAGGGAAATACAAATCAAAACCACACTGAGGTATCACCTCACGCCAGTCAGAGTGGCTAAAATGAATAAATCAGGAGACCATAGATTCTGGTGAGGATGTGGAGAAACGGGAACCCTCCTGCACTTGGTGGGAATGCAAACTGGTGCAGCCGCTCTGGAAAACAGTGTGGAGGTTCCTCAAAAAATTCAAGATAGATCTACCCTATGACCCAGCAATAGCACTGCTAGGAATTTACCCAAGGGATACAGGAGTGCTGACGCATAGGGGCACTTGTACCCCAATGTTTATAGCAGCACTTTCAACAATAGCCAAATTATGGAAAGAGCCCAAATGTCCATCAATTGAGGAATGGATAAAGAAGTTGTGGTTTATATATACAATGAAATACTACTTGGCAATGAGAAAGAATGAAATATGGCCTTTTGCAGCAACATGGATGGAACTGGAAAGCGTTATGCTAAGTGAAATAAGTCATACAGAGAAAGACAGATACCATATATTTTCACTCTTATGTGGTTCCTGAGAAACTTAACAGAAGACCATGGGGGAGGGGAAGGGTAAAAAAAAGTTCGAGAGGGAGGGAGGCAAACCATAAGAGACTCTTAAAAACTGAGAATAAACTGAGGGTTGATGGGGGGTAGGGGAGAGGGGAAAGTGGGTGATGGGCATTGAGGAGGGCACCTGTTGGGAGGAGCACTGGGTGTTGTATGGAAACCAATTTGACAGTAAATTTCATATTAAAAAAATAAATGTAGTTTCAGTTAAGGACCCCGGCTTTAAGGCGGCCACCCAAGGTGGGGCTGGACAATGGAATCATCTCCTAGCGTAGGAAACATGACCAAGAGCGAAGTTTTCAGGGGAAAGATGAAGACACCAGCTGAGGAAATGTCGGAACCTAATAGATACTATTATTAACGTAGCTAAAGTGTCGGGTATAAGCTAGGGAAGAGTGTCCTGCTGGGCGCAATCAGTTAACAGGTGGTATTTAAACATGA
Source organism: Felis catus (assembly GCF_018350175.1). Taxonomy (NCBI): domain Eukaryota; kingdom Metazoa; phylum Chordata; class Mammalia; order Carnivora; family Felidae; genus Felis; species Felis catus. The sequence goes on along the minus strand of NC_058372.1, from coordinate 147,784,498 downwards.
GGAATAAATAAGGTAGTCTGGGAAGTGTGCCAAGAGAAGAGAAAGGACAAAGGACAGAATCTGCGAGAACACAAGAAGCGCGTTCCTTCAAATGCGCTGAGAGTTGAGCAGACGATTAAAGGGAGTCAGAAACTCATGTTACTTAAACAGAGAGTTTTGAGAAGAACCTTAACATGCTCCAGAGAGGTCCCCGAGGGCGAGAAGTACACAGTCTATTGGATGCGGTGTTGGTCACCAAAGTTGGGTCACTGGGGGTTGGGGGGTCCACGGGCACGAGAGAGTGAGGCAGCGCGTACGGAGTCTTCTGGTGGAGGACTCGCTTGTGAAGGGCAGGCGAGGAGAGGAGTGTGTCAAGAGAGATACAGTCGTCGCCGATGGTTATGAAGGTAAGTTAAAGATGCCCAGGGTCCATCCACTTCCTTTTGCAACTGACCCTGCCCTCGAAAAGATCAGCACGTGTCCCCACTTGCAGAGATCCCAGTAGGTTGCGCGGACACTTGGCTTGACCCAGAGGACAGTTATCGCGTTGCAGGAGGTGTTCTACCGCCGCGCATGTGCCGGAAATAGAATGGGCACCACGGGTTTCTAGGGAGAGGGGGTGCTGTTGATAACACCATACGGCGTTCTTGATTCATTGTTTCCTCTCATAAATAATACATATGAGTGTTTCAGCCATGTAGTCCAAACGGTAAAAATGCAAGTTTTGTCTTACTCCGTGTGTCTAGAATGTAGACCAAACAGAAAAAAGGGGTAAGATCTAAAATCATTAGTTCTTTATATTCATTAGCATTAACTAACAGTTTATATATTTTCCTGTATCTGAAGACATGGGCACTAGATAAATTCTTTAACTATTTCAGGAGTAAATAATACATTACTTTTACTATGTCTACACTCTGCGCTAGCTTAAAAAATTCTAGTTTTGAAGGCGCCTGGATGGCTCAGTCGTTTGGGCCTCCGGCTCTTGGTTTCGGCTCAGGTCGTGATCTCCTGGTTTGTGGGATTTTGGGTCTCCCTCTATCTCTGCCCCTCCCCCACCCGCTTGTGCTCTCTCTCTCTCTCTCTCTCTCGATAAAATAATAAAAAAAAAACCACCCTCCAGTTTTGAGTAATGCATTTACATCTATGCCAATTCAGGTATCACGACTCCTGTCCTTATCTCTCCACGTTTCTCAACATTGATGCGTTTCAACCACATCGTCCATGAATTGGGATGATCAGAAGCCCAGGGCATCGCTGTTTATTCCTCAGCTCCTTTGCTAGGAAGTGTGCTTATTTCCTTATCAATTAACTCATTCATTGCCTCCGTTGGGATTACTGTGTGCCTAGGTCTAGAGAAGCAAAGGACAAGGGAGACACAGACTCTGCCCATGTACAGTTTACCAGTTGTGGAGTTTACCTTGTGGAGGAAAGCACGGTGTGTGGGGCAGAGGGTCTTCTCTGGTCTTGGAAGTTTGAAGTGAGCCCTCATAAGGAAGCCTCCCTGATGCTTGAGGGAGGAGCGGGACTTTGCCAGAAGAAAGAAGGATGGAGGGGCGCCTGGGTGGCTCAGTCGGTTGAGCGGCTAATTCCCGATTTTGGCTCAGGTCACGATCTCACGGGTTCATGGCTTTGAGTCCCACGTTGGGCCCTGTGCTGACGGTGGGGAGCCTGCTTGGGATTCTGTCCCTCTCCCTCTCTCTCTGCGCATCTGCCACTCATTCTTTCTCTCTCTCGAAAGAAATAAACAAATTTAAAAAAGAAAGAAGGATGGAAAGAATTGTACATGGAGGACACTGGCACTTATAGAGGATCTTGGTACATTTAGGGAACAAGAGAAGACGGATGTGTCAGGGGCTTAAAAGCATCCTGGACGGTGCCACGAAATGGCCTTGCCGAAGGCAGACACGGACCAGAACGCTCAGGACTTTGACGTGGAAAGTACAACAGGATGTCAGCAGGTGATGTCAAACGTAGTTTAAATAATCTCTGTGGCTGCCAAAGGGAGAAAGGATTGTGGAAGGCACGAATGGCCGCAGAAAACCGTTCAGGGATCATCGTAGTGATCAGGGTGAGATGATCAGGAGGGAGAACAGAGCCGTGTGGGGTGCTGCGAGGTGAAGTCACACAGGTCTGAGAGGCATCCTGGTAAGTGAGGGATTGTTGGCACTGGGCACCAGCCTCTGGATTCCTCTCCGGGTGTGAGGGGCACTGGGGGATCAGAGCAGGGCGGGGAAGCATGGGTTGTGAGAACGTAAGGCGAGGCATAATAACAGTTAAAACAGTTTTGGTCTTTATTGCAAGGCACCGGTATTATTTTATCTAACTACCAATGACGATCGAGCTTATGAGATCATTTCCTTGATGACATTTTGAGTGGCTTCAGGCTGTATTTACAGGAAGTAGATGGTTCCCGACTACATGGCTTTTGTCAAAGACACAGTTAAGACATCAGGGGGCTGTGTTCTGCTTTGGTTCTCTTCCTCTTCATAGGAGATGACCTGAAATGAGAGAACGAGCAGATAATTTCAGCAACGATGATTTATTGCTCTCCGGCCTGTGCCTGGGCACACGTACCAACTCTGCCTCAGTTCCCTCAGCACCCACCGTGATGTGAGTGAAACCCAGCTCCCCTTCAGGAGCTATTCTACAAACGTCCCCCTGCGAACAGTGTCTCTCGGCAGAGAACATCACAGGCGGACATTCTGGGGCTGGGGTCCTGACAGGCGGAGGGGGGAATTCACAGGGGATGTACGTGCACTGGGATTCAAGCCCAGGAAACAAGCCAACAAAAGAGAAGGACTTACTTAAAAAACAATCTCAGAAGAAGTTTTCAGGAGAATGCAATCTAAAACTCCTCCACCCTCGACACTGGGGATGCTCACATCTTCAGGGACCACTCAGATGTCCCGCAAGATCCAGAAAGGCCTTCAGAGACCCGTAGGAGGGAGCTGCAGGGTGGCCGTGGGGAGGCAGGGCTCACAGCCCGCACCTCTGCGGGTGGGCGCGCTCGTGACCCAACGCTGGGCACCTGCCCCAGGTGCCCGCGGAGGGGACCTCACATTAGAGTATATGGGCCCAGGTTTTAATTATTTGGAAGTTTCTGGAAAGCAACTCTCAGTCGACTTAAATAACAAAGAAATGACATTTCCTAAATATTACTGTGGACTCCTCTCCAAATGGAGCAAACGTCACTGTCACCATTCTGCTCCCCTGTGTGACAAAGTTCTGTTTTTGGATGCACAGCAGCTGGGTTTAATCCAATTAACACAAGATGCATGAGATGTTGGCTGGCAAGAAAAATATCCCCAATAGCTGCCCATTATTGTGCCTTTACTTCTTTCGAAATTGGGCGCTGATTGCCAATTCTCAAGACAGTGTGGTGCTTTACCGCCATTATGCACTTGTGTCTCTGCTTTAAGAACCTAAATATCTCATCCTTTTCTAGAAAAGAAAATCCTTTTCCTCTTCTTTACCAGCTCCATAAGAATTAATACGATTATTATTTTTTAAAAAGGCCTGAACATGAAACATGTTCTCTAGCGCTGCCAGTATAAAGCCTCAACTATTTCAGACATAATGTTGATTATCTCTCAGAAGGAGAAAAATACATTGTTTCTGCTTGGCTTATCAAGGGACGCAGCTTAGACTGGGTTCTAAGGCCTGTTGTTTGCTTATCTGGGGGCTAGTGGAGAAACGGATAATTGTATAGGAAAGGCATTAAGATAGCGCAGGCCCTATCCATAAGCAGAGCAATTTCAGACCAACATCTTAGCGACCTGAAGACTGGTTCATCTGTCCTGCATTTTCCTCCATATGCTTCTCATGGCTTATGTCTTGCGGGGATCACACGTATTTGAAGGACCCCAGCTTGCTATTTTCTTAACCTCGAGTAGACTCCCCTCATCTAGCGAGTTCAGTTAGTATTTAGATCCATATCTATATAGTACTGACGATTCTCTAGCATTGAAATTTGTGCTTATATACAAAAAAAGGCAAATAAGGTCAAGGTTGTGAAATTTCATCAGGAGAAATGGTGGTAGCCGCTTGCCTCTTCCAATGAAAATATTTTCTGTGGTTCAATGAAGATTGCTAAAGATCTCTCAAAATCTTTCAGGTGGCTGTCACAGCCACCTGAGTCTAAAGTCACAGCCTTTAGAAATTTATTTTAGGCCATTATTTACTTTCGCAAAGGGAACAGGGCTGGGTGTCTCCATATCCGACACTCAACGTGCCAGAGTATCAGGCACTGTATGGTGAGTTCATGCATGCATCCAGCCACCTGCTGGCTCGCGGACGCCCTGGGAGCATCCCGGGTGTGATCTGAAACCAGACCCTTTATGTGGAGCTCAGGGAGGGACCAAAGAAAGGGGCAGGCCACCCCAGAGGACTGGTAGCAGGTTTAATAAGCAAGGGAACTTGACCCATGAGGCTTCCGTTGGGCGGCCACACGATGAGTAGATCTCTCTGCCTGCATACCAAATCTTAAAAGATTATATGGAGGCCTGGATCGAGTTTAGCCACATCTACAGATGGTCTCAACACCGCATCACTGTCTCAAGCCTGTGCCCTTGGGGCAGCTTCTGGGGAGCAGGGAAGGCAGGCCGAAGGCACATTCCAAGGACCAGGGTGCCTCAAATTGTTGGGGTCCACCTCATGTGCCAACCAGTGCTTACATATACTCAGCGACCTCCGCCAACACCATGAGTCCGTGAGTTCGAGCCCCGCGTCGGGCTCTGTGCTGACCGCTTGGAGCCTGGAGCCTGTTTCAGATTCTGTGTCTCCCTCTCTCTCTGCCCCTCCCCTGTTCATGCTCTGTCTCTCTCTCTCTGTCTCAAAAATAAAAATAAAACGTTAAAAAAAAAGAAAACTGCAGAGAATAGAGGGTTTCGATTCAAATTTTAGATCCCCATTATTATGAATGAAAACAATAACACAATTGTAAAGTACTGTGGATCTAGAAAGAAGCTCAACATTTAGCCTTCGAAATTCAGACTTTGCATGAAATGTCTTTATGGTAACTGGCACGTTCAGACATCGGTTTTAATTGTAGATGCACAGTGTCAGGAAATAAAACTGTCAATCTGGCCATCATGGGAGAACAAGACATTCAAAGATATGCCTAGAGAAAAGAAATTATATCCCTGAAGCAAAAATAGAAAACTTTGAAATATGTGCAATATTAGAAAACACTCTACAAAAGAAAGTAACATACTTCAAGTCGCGTATTGTAACCAGTGGGTATTAAAAGGAAAGCTACAAGAACATTTTTTTTCTTAGGATAAACATATGTTATTTTTCTAAGGAAAAACGTCTGATCTCTACCACTTTCTCGATAGTTCTGCCAGCACAGAGGACTCGGGAGAGGGCGGTATAAAAATTCCTTAAGAAATGACGGTTCCTTCCCAAGACTCAATTCTTCAGTTGTTTTGTTACAAATATTTATGGCGAGGCCCATTGATTGTGCTTCATAAAACAGTAATAGTTACCTCCATCAAGTCAGTCTCTGTGATTTTGGTGAAGTGTTCATAAGCACTGCTTGTCTACAGTAAGGCCGTGTTCTTCTGGTTACAAAAATCGCCAAAATTTGGAAGTATCGTGGAAGCTGCCTTCACCGAGGAAAGTCACCTGAACGAATCGTGCCTTAAGTTGACAATTCAGTTTGCAAAGGCATATTCATGTAACACAAATGTCATAATTCTTTTTCCAACTTGTTTCTATATCAGGTACGTTCCCAAAGAGAGAAACATAACCCAGTTATCTTGCATTTTCTCCTGTGAGAAAACTTTAATTAGGTATAAATGAGTTTGATCAATGAATAATTAACTTCTGTTAAAGTTTAAGGAGATTGCCTGACCTGTGGCCGCTCTATTCTGAATTTAATCTGGAAAAGGCTGGATAATTAGTGTTAAAGGAGTTGATGCTGGAGGCTGTCCTTCTCGGTCTTCCCACTGGACAGGGTTGAGTCAGCCAAAGAGTTCATTTTACAGTCAACTTCTCAGGGATCAACAGACTGTAGTGGGCAATTCGACCGTTAAACATAGTCTATTAAGAAGCTGATGCTGCTGTTTTCGCTGGGGGCTCCCAACCTTCAGGAGACGTGGTGATCGCTATCTGAACGGCTGTTGGCCCATGTTTCTCAGATCTAAAATTTTAGAGTGCACTTTCAAGTTTACTCAGCATTCATGGATACCTTTGTTCATCTACTCATTTGCCTTTTATTTCATACCTACATTAGGCTGGCAGTGTGCTGGTTGCTAAGGATAAAAATTTACACCAAACTCAGTTCCAGGTCCTGGGGAACCTACAATGAGGGAGGCAGAAAAATACATGAACAGTTTAGGGGCGCTTGGGGGGCTCAGCCGGTTAAGCGTTTGACTCTTGATTTTGGCTCCTGTCGTGATCTCACGGTTCGTGGGATCGAGCCCCATGTCAGGCTCTGCTCTGGAAGCACAGAGCCTGCTTGGGATTCTCTCTCTCTTTCTCTGTCTTTGCCCTTCCCCCACTTTCATGCATTCTCTCTCTCTCTCTCAAAGTAAATAAGTAAACATTAAGAAAAGAGAAAAATACATGGACAGTGTGATGTGACAAGTGCTATATTAGAGGCTCGCAAAATGCTGAGGGTCACAGAAGACGCAAGCCCTAACTGTCCCTGATTAACAGTAATGGGCGAGCTGAGCCTTTGTGACTGTGTTTTTCTGGCTCGACTGCACCAACGAAAGCGTGGGAGTGAGGTTGGGTGGGGTGCATGGGGCAGTGCGGTGAATGGGTGTGGACTAGACTTGAAACAGTGCTTACGGATGCAGTTCTCAGAAAACCCCATTTCTCACCCGTGTGCTTGATCTCTTGTTCTCAGCTCTCTGAATTAGTTTGTTTTAAAAATTCGGCAATTACGACGTAATTTTACGTGATTACAATGTAAATTTTGATATTGAGGGCAAGGTAAAAATAAAATGAGACAAGGATACTTCTCTCTATTACAGTGTAGAGTTTACTGTTAATAACACAAAAACTCTATTTGGGAGAAATTCGAGTACCGAAGTCCTCACCTTTACTAGTGATTATCTGAAGTGTCTACCAGGTTTTATAAGAAGGTAAGAATTCTAAGCCAATACTAAGAGTCACATAGATTTGAGGGCAGCAGAATGATTCACGTTTTAGTGTTTCTGTTCCTCCATATTATTATTCATCACATTTAATAAATGCAAGTTACTCCTGGGGAGGTCAAGAGTGTCGTTCCATAACCACGGCTGCCGTTAGTATAGGAGTCACGTTTTTAGAAGTTTCAAAGCCTCGTATTCTCTCACCAGTTTACACAACCCTTTCAGTTGGAAACTGTCCTTCCACTTCTGGGTGGGGAAACCGAGCTGGCGATGGAGGGCGGCCTCATGCAGGGAGCCATCAGATGGTCAGATCCGGGTGGGAGGTTCAAGCTGGAACACGTGTCCTGGAGATTCTGATTCTCCACCTCCCCACCCATTGTAGGGGAACCACTAGTTACTGAGTCTCTGCAGCCGCTGAAGAGAGTCTACCCCTCGGACACGTTGTAGAAGGGGAAAGTGTTGAGGACCACTGGCTGAACATCTCAGCAGTGGAACTGCTTCTGTAAAGAGTACTGTCTTATGAAAGCCACTGCAGTAAACACATTTTCATGATTTCTGGACATTGACTGACCGTAGAAACTTGATGAAATAAAGGAAACCTTAATATTGGTCAATTACTGATTCATCCTGAGTAGGTAACACTACACTTGACCTTTGAACATGTGGGTGTTGGGGTGTTGACTCCCCATGCAGTCGGAAATCTGCATATGACTTTTCTTTTCGAGGAGGGGGAGGGGGAGAGAAAGAAGGAGAGAGAGAATCTTAAACAGGCTCACCGCTCAGTGCAGAGCCCGGCACAGGGCTTGATCTTACCACCCTAGGATCGTGACCTGAGCCCTAATCAAGAGTCTGATGCTCAACTGACTGAGCCACCCAGGTGCCCCCGGTGTATGACTTTTGACTCCCCCCAAAACTTAACCACTAGAAGCTTACCGTGGACCGAAAGCCTTACCAATAACACAAACAATCCCTCAACACAAATTTTGTATATGTATTATATGCTGCATTATTAAAATAAAGTAGGCTAGAGGAAAGAAAATATCATTACAGAAATCACCAGAAAGAGAGTGATTACAGTACCATACTGTATTTATTCATGTGTAAGTAGACCCGCACCATTCAGAACTTTGCTGTTCAAGGGTCAATTGTTCTTTGGATTCCTTCCCTTTTTTAAAAACCCCCATGAAAGGAAAAGGAAAAATAATTGTCATGTGTAAGTGGCACAGGGTAGGGACATGGGAAAGAGAAAAACGCTGAGGCCCTGTGAACAGAGATTAATTTAGATTATCCCGTAGGCTATGCTTGAAGTAACGCTTGAAGGCAACAGACGGTAGGAATCAGATTGAGACGGATCAGCAGCATGCACTGTGCGCAGGTGTCTGGAGGTGAAGGTGGGCCAGCTTACTGGGTTGGGACTTCCTTAATTGTGCCTCATCGTTTCTGCGATCGTGAAGTTGCAGCAACTGGGGAAAGACTTTTTAAAAAAAAATTTTTTTTGTAATGTTTTTATTTATTTTTGAGACAGAGAGAGACAGAGCATGAGTGGGTTAGGGACAGAGAGAGAGGGAGACAGAGAATCGGAAGCAGGCTCCAGGCTCTGAGCTGTCAGCACAGAGCCTGACGCGGGGCCCAAACCCACGGACTGTGAGATCATGACCTGAGCTCAGTCGGACGCTCAACCAGGCGCCCCATGACTTTAAAATAAAAAGTATGGGACCTGAAAGGGGTATTTCCTGAGGCTGGGGGAGGGGGAGGACTTCCGGGAATCTGGAAGGTTCCTGAAGCTGTCTCTACACGACCCTGTGGGGGCCGCAGGGCTGGGACAGGCCTACCCTGGTGATGATGGGTGGCCGCCTCTTTTTTATTTTTTAAAAAATCGAAGTATAGCTCACCCATGACTTGACCTTAATTTCAGGTGTACAGATAGGGATTTGACCACCGTGCACGCCATGCTGGGCTCACTGCACGTGTGGCCACCAGAGTCACCACACAACACCACTGCAATACCTTTAGGTATATTCCCTACACTGTGCTTTTTCTTCCCGTGACTTACTCCAAACCCGGACGCCCGTGTCTCCCTCTCCCCTCCACCCCCTTCATACCCTACCCGTGTGTGGCCTATTCTTGAAAGACATTTTGCATGGGGGAGGGGGACCCTGGTGGAGAGGGTCCGGTTCAGGCCAAACCCTCACCAGCACCAGATGTGGCAGAATGAAGGGAAACCCATGGAAAGGGAAAAGGGCAGGCGGGGCTCATTTGCGACCACCCATCAGAGTAGCCTTCTGCGAGGACAGAGGCGGGAACCATCCGGGACCGTCTGGCGGTGCACGTGTGGTGGACGTCCAGGCCATACAAAGGCCTTACAGGTGCAGTGACTATGGGCCGACCTGCCCCTGTTCCACCCGAGCACCACACCGGTGGCGAATGCAGGAAGTTCTTTATCTCCTTCAACAGCAGAGAGTTCACACGGGAGAAAAGCCTTCTGAGTACAGCAGATGGAGAAGTTCTTTAAACAGCTCATGACAGATCAGAGTTCAGCCAGGGAAAGGGGCTTCTTCTGAGTGCAGTGAATGCAGGGAGGCCTCAGGTCTGGTCCCACCTGGCAGGGCCCTAGAAAGCTCACGCCAGGGGCAGCCCTAGGAGGACAGTGACCGTGGGAGAGCAGTCAGCCTGTGGGCTAATCTGATTAGCACCAGAAATTTAACAACCCAGAGAGGCTGTTTGTTGAAGCAGCAGATGTGGGAAAACCTTTGCACAAAGATCGAAACTCTTCCAGAACCAGGAAGTTCCCACTGGAGAGAGGCTTTAGTATTGCAGAGACCATGCTCTCTTTTTTCCTTAACGTAACAGCTCATGACAGAGAGAAGTCCTGAGGACAGCCTTTTTTTTTTCCTTTTTTTAAGTTTATTTATTTACTTTGAGAGGGAGAGAGAGATCAGGAAAGGGACAGAGAGAGAGGCAGAGAGAGAATCCCAAGCAAGATTCACGCTGTCAGCGCAGAGTCCAACACGGGGCTCAATCCCAGGAACTGAACGGTGAGATCATGCCCTGAGCCGAAATCAAGTCTGACGCTTAACCAACTGAGCCACCCAAGTGACCCATGACAGAGGAGTCTTGATGACCCAGATGGAAAGGGCTCTCATTGTTCACTGGTCTTTGCAGCCAAGGTTGAGGACAGAGATGGTCGAGTGAATACGGGGTTATGAAATCTTCTGTTTTTCTAAAATAAGAGGTAAATCCAGATTTTCTTGTGCAAAGATTCATTTAAACATTTTATTGAAGGATAATTGATGTATACGAAACTATAAATACCTGGTGTGTGCAATTTTGTAAGTTTTGAAATACATATTCATGGATGAAAGCATCATCATAGTGAGCATACCCATCACCCCCAAGTTTACCCTTCTAATCGCTCTCTCCCACTCCTCTCCAGCATCACGTCTTCAGGAAACCAATGCTTTCCTTTCTTTCTATTAGTGAATTGTTTGTCTCTTCTAGAATCATAAAGTGTTCACTTCTTTTTGTCTGATTTCTTCATTACAGCATGATTCTCTTGCGATTCTCCCTGCTGTGCATGTGAATGGTTCATTCATACGATGAATGTACCACGGTTAATCTACTCTTGTTAATTGACTTATGAATTTTTAGCTTTCACAAATGAGTCTGCGAGGACCATGAACATATAAGTCTCTATATGAACATATGCTTTCATTTCTCCTGAGTTAACGCCTATGTCAGAGAGCACATGAATGTTTAACTTCTTAAGAGACTGCCAAATTGTGTTTTAAAATGTGTGTTTCTGACAGCAATGTGGAGTGGTTATGGTTCTTTAACATCCTCACTTAAAATTTCCATGGTGGGGGTTTTTAATTGTTTCCCTGCCGATAGATGTGTCTTGTGGTTTTAACTCGTATTTCTCTAATGAGTCATGATTTTGAGCAATTCTCATGTGTTTATTTGCAACCCCCATAGCTTCTTTGGTGAAACGTAAATCTCTTTTGTCTATGTTTAAATGCACATTGGTTAATATTTCCATTTTCATTAAGAAGGAAACAGTGAAACAGCAAAATATTTTGAAAGGTCAGTCATTTATCAGGGATACCAATAGCTTCTTTTCGGAAGGGTAGAGCTGTTTGAATCTTAGAAGTGTATTTCAGGGCGCCTGGGTGGCTCAGTCAGTTGGGCGACCGACTTTGGCTCAGGTCAGGATCTCGCGGTCTGTGAGTTCGAGCCCCGCGTCAGGCTCTGTGCTGACACCTCAGAGCCTGGAGCCTGCTTCTGATTTTGTGTCTCCCTCCCTCTCTGCCCCTCCCCTGCTCATGCTCTCTCTCTGTCTCAGAAATAAATAAACATAAGAAAAATTTTAAAAAAAGTGTATTTCATCCATTTTTCTGTGGTGTTCACAATATCAAGCTGTTGACGTGGTGTACTTTTCAAATCCATCAGAACTATTATATCGTCACCGCTCTAAGTGAGGTAAACAATAAATCAATTCAGTGACAATGCAAACTCTGGAAATAACTTAAAAATAAAAACAATACATGCAGATTTCCACAGCTAGGTAGGTGTGTTGTGTATACAAGTGTGTGGAGATGCATGTTTGGGGATGCTTATGCTAATATGTTTATAACAAGAATGTAGAAGCAACTAGTCACTGGTGGGGCGTTGGCTCAGTCCACTGTGGAGGGTCCGTGGAAGAGAAGGCCATGTGGTGTGAAAAGGACAGGTAGATTCACTTGCGATGCTGTGAAAAATTTCCAGGACACGTTGTGGGAAATGATGTGCGCAGGCATGTGTATGTTAAAAAGTCCTACCTCTAGATGGCGCACCTGGGTGGCCCAGTCAGTTGAGGGTCAGATGCTTAATTTCGGCTCAGGCCTCGATCTCACGGTTCATGGGATCGATCCGTGCATCAGGCTCTGCGCTGACAGTGCGGAGCCTGCTTGCGATTCTCTCTCTCCCTCTCCCTGCCCCTCCCCGGCTCTCTCTCTTTCTCTAAAATAAAATAAAATAAAATAAATATTTTAAAAAACGTACTACCTCTAGAAATGAAACGAGGTATCACTGGGGCCGGGTGGGGGTTACTTTCATTCCATATTCATGCCTTCTTTAGGAGTTTACTATGGACATGGGCTACGTTATGTTAGAGACTCCATATTTAACTCTGGCAATTGAAGCCGAAAAGCAAAAGTGAAATTTAGGACAAGGGGTGTGGTTGAGACGTAGACGCACACGTAATTCCAAATCAGCAAAGTCGATGTTTTAGAGATTTCTTCGACACGTGAGAGTACAATGTCTTTGGTTTTCGAAATAATTTGTACCACTCTGTGGTCGGTGTTAGACATCAGCTAGCTTGAAAAGTTACCTAGAATCAGAAGAAAAGACCACAGACCTAGGAAGTCAGGAGGCCCGTGCTGTGCCGGTGGCCTGGCTGCGTGGGGTGCCAGGCACACTTGACTTTAGTTTCAGGGTGCACGGCGCATGGGGGCAGATGTCCAAGCGGAAAACGAGGCTGCTGGAAGGGTGCTAATGCATGAAGGCATCTCTCAGAAACCATCTGGAAATCAGAGCCCCTCAAGCCCTTTGTGGAGGCTTTTTGCTTTTCCTTTTAGTGGGATTTCCTTGTTGTTCTGTGAAGGGGCAACGATCATGTGATCATGTTACACCTGAGAAGGGGCCGGCCCGGTTTCTCAGAGTCCCAGGAAACAAATGGAGGTTCCTGTGATGGGCTTCAGTGCTCCTTGGTCTGGCGTGTTAAAAGAAAATTTTCCGTAGACAATTTACTCATCTACGAGGCTTTTATCCTATGACGAATGAGTCGGGCAGTGTCTGGTCTAGCAAGGAGAAAGGTGTTCTAGAAGAGCTGTGCAAAGCGAGATTTTTATCGACCAAATGGAGCAGGAACAAGCAAGTTATCCAGGGCATTTGCTGATGGGTGAAAACAGGGTTATTTTCTGTAGGTGCAGCAAAGGGAAGGCTTGGAGCTGGTGGGGTCAGGTGATGTGTGCCGAGCAGGCAAGGGGGGGGTTGGTGGACCCAGGCCTTCCTTTTCCAGGACAGCAGGCCTAGGAACTTCAGCGTTACTGGTTTACTGATGTGGGGCTTAGCATGAGCGACTCCATCTTGGGCTTAATCTGGTTACTTTAACAGGTGTGAGCCACAGGGGTCCTTGTCCCTGGGCTTCCCTCCTTGTGTTTTCAAGCAATCCTCCCTTCCTCTAAACTCGGACTTTCCCGGTACACACGTCAATGATGATGTGACCCTCTGTGATGTTTCGGTCACAGTGTGAGTGTGGCCACGCGGACATTTGTGTGGTTTCTATTTTATTGACACTTAGGTGGTTTTAGCTCTTTCGTTTATTTGGTAGTTGATGGATTTCACTTCAAATTTACTTTAAAATAAAAACCAGGGATTTACTTTCCAATGGAACAATGATGAGTATGTTTCATGCCATGGATGACAGTGGCCTCCTTTGATTCTGAGGTGGGGTTCTGTGGGTTCACCCTGGACTTAAAACCAACCCTATCATGCTTGTGCCCAATGAAGCACCAGTGATCAGCATCAGCTTGATCACTCAAGTTCGCGAGGTCTATTTTACCAAAGACGAATGATGAGATTGGGTCCGGCAAACATTCAGAGGCCTGCTGGAATTGATTATAAAGTCAACGGGGAAACAGGATTCCATCTCCCAAGATTTTGTTTCCCTGCAACTTTTTAGGATCTCATCTAGTTTATGATAATTGCACACTTATTAGAAAAACACTAGCACGAATGATTTGGTCTCAGCTCCACTGGCAGATTTCGTTTTAGATTTGTTTCCCCAATTACATCCTTCTATGATGGGAACTTTAAAAATGAGGAGGAACAGAAATATTTGCATCCCTGTCACAAACCTCATCTCTAAAATGAGCTTTTTTTGGTACTTAATATTTAACACGTTATAAATTGTAACACATTTTCAAAATAAATTTTACTAGCTAATGAGTTTTCGCAATTTCTTGTTGCAGTTGTATTAACTACCCATATCGATTAGATTCAAGTTTCCTTCTGTTGAAGAGCCATGAGAACTTTCTAAGAGAAAACATTTGTTAAGGCTTTATTGCCTATGGTACATAATCCACAGGCTCAGAATCCTGTGGGGGCAGTTGTTGTTGAACGTGTTGCTTTACAGATTGTAACGCTGATCCTTGAGGAGGTAAAGCGATGCGTAAGTCACGGGACTTGGGAATTCTGAGGTTTTTGACTCAACCCAACGTCATTCTTCACTCGAAGTCTTCAGCAGTGTTTCAGCCGAGGAAGTTAAGAGGCAATTCTCCCAGCCAGCAGTGTGGTTTGACCGAAGACGTGTGGGTATCAGCACCTCTCCTGATGAGCAACGTTTTACTGGTCAGTTATGTCACCTAACACAGTTAAGTTACTGTTTCCTATGGAATGGGAATAGGTCATTGCATAAAGACCGATTTCTCTGAGAGGAAAAGATGGAGGCAGTTTCTGCACAAACTACCGAAAGTAACCGAGAAGAAAAGAGAGACTATGGAGCATATAAGAGTATTAATGTCCAACGATCAAAAGAAGTAAGATATCGTTACAGCAACGAAAGAGAAATCAGGGGATGAAGAAAGCCTGGTTCTCAACATCAGTCGTCACCAGGGAAATGCAAATCAAAACCACAGTGAGATACCACCTCATACCTGTTAGAATGACTGTCATCAGAAACTCAAAAATAACAAATGCTGGCCAGGTTGTAGAGAAAAGGGAACTCATGTGCACTGTTGATGAGAATATAAATTGGTGTGGTCACTATAAAAAAACAGTTGGGAGGGTCCTCAGAAAATTAAAAATAGGATTATCCTATGACCCCGCAATTCTACTTCTGGGCATATATCCAAAGGCATATATCCAAAATGGGATCTCAAAGCGATATGTTCACCCCCATGTTTATTCTGATATTCTCAGTAGCCAGGAGATGGACACAAAGTGTCGGCAATGAATGGATAAAGAAGTTGTGGTACATATATATGGTGAAGTATTATTCTGCCATGAGAAATAAAGAAACCTGCCATTTAAGACAACATGGGTGAGTCTTGAGCGCATTATGCTAAGTGAAATAAGTCAGACAGCGAAAGATGCTGCATGGTATCATGTATATGTGAAATAATAATAATAACAATGATAATAAAAAGTAAACCCCATGGAAACTGAGAGTAGAAAAGTGATTTCCAGGGGCTGGAGGTAGAGGGAACAGGGAGAGGTGGGTAACAGGGTGTAAGTTTCAGGTATAACATGAGTAAGCTCTGAGGATCTAAGCTAAACCATGGTGACTACAGTTGATAACACTATATTATGTAACTGAAATTATGTAACTGAACTTCTACTAAGAGAGTAGAAGTTACGTGTTTCCATCAAAACAACACCAACAAAACTGTAAACACGTGAGATGGTGAATGTGTAAGGAAAGGAAAGCAAGTCTGGTGCTGAAGGCGTAAAACTCGAGCAAAGAACTAAGGTGAGTGGGTACAGCTGTAGGAGTTGGGGGAGGTCAGAAACGATCACGCAAAATTGTTCCTCTAGTATTTGTCGGTAAGCAAGGGGAGATTAACACTGGTGCTGGGAACGATATTGCACGTCACACCATCAGGGAGATGGTGAGCAAATACTCCTTCAACATCTACAGAATTATACGTTTTCCCTTAACTCTGCTGTTATTAGTGCTAATGCTTTATCTAAAGAATGAGGTTGGGGGAGCAGAGGGTATGGTTTGATAAAGGGACGCCCAAGGACTTAGACATGGATTTGGGGCAGTAAGCCCTAAGTTCCTTCTATCATTGTGTATAATATATATATATATATATATATATATATATATATATATATATATATATAAAATGCATATATGTGTATATTATTCATATCCACACACATATATGGTGAATACATAGCATATACATATATATTCGCCATAGCAGACATACATGCACACGTACAATGGAACATTTCAGTAGTTAATTTCTCATAGTGGAATGCTTCAGGCGTGAAAATGTCTTTCTCACACCCATCTTTTCTCTCTAGTAAACATGGTTAAGAAATGTCTATATTTCAGTTTTCCTGAGGAAAAACACAAGAAGAATGTATTCAAGGTTTTCTGGAAGTTACACCCACAGATAAAACGTGATTCCTTAGAAGTCAAGATCCGACCCCTGGGCCAGGGGAAGGGAGAGGCAACGTAGAGTAGGGAGCAAAATTAAAAATGGCGGGAGTAAGTGGGGTTGTGGCAGACGCCCAACAAAGGAGCACGGGGGTAAAAGGGAATTAATGAATATAAGTAAGAGAGCAAAGGCAGATTCGAGAATATAGGCAGTAGAAATAAACGGCTTCATGATGCCCTTGCGGGCAGCGAAAAAGCAAAGAAAGTGTGCAAGAAAAGAATGGATGAAACTTCAGAACAATCTGGGAAGCATGACATATATAAACAGAGAACAACATTTAGGGCAGGGAGACTCACACCACACAAGCCCTTTACCTGTGAGAATGAAAATAAAGCCCTGAGCAGAGAGAGAGTGATGGGGTCAAATAATGTTAATAACATTAAGCCCATGAAATGTAAGGACAGAGACTATGTGACTTTGAGAACAATAAAGGATCTATATTGCTCTCCTGTCCAAATCCAACCCAAAGCCAAAGAGAATGATGAGTGATGCCAGAAGGTGTAGGATTGAATGAATTCCACTGAAGTTTTGCTACGAGTAATTTATATGTGGCTGCCACCACCTGGATGCATGGGTTTCGCAGCCATGATTTTTATATTGCTTTTTGGGACAGCATTATTTAGAATCACTCCTTGACCTTACTTTGTCTTCAGGCTTATGTATTCACTATGCTCTATGTAATTTTGATAAATTGCTTTGTAATTGTTCTGTCGTTTCGCGTTGCAGCTCCCTGAAAATATTTTAAGTTCTTTGAGGTTAGGGACTTTGTCCTCTCTGTTTTTGTATTTATAACCTATGTTTCCCTTCTCTGAACTTCCTTCCTTCCTCCCCTTCTCTCCAACACACACACACACACACACACACACACACACACGCACTCAAGCACACACATGGCACCTTGTGTATGGAAAATGATCTTTAAGACTTGCCTACTGACCAAAGACATCGGAAAACGTTAACTGGCAGCTTTTCTTTGCATTAAATGGGCATGACATTTTATTTTTAAAAGTTATGGATAAATGGGGCTTTTGAATGGTCAGCTGAAAAATTTCAGTATTTAAAAATTGATAGAAGATTTACCCTGCTTTTGGAAGGAGGCCTGTGCTGGAAGTTGCCACACGCCAGTTTAGTTCTGACCGTGTCTTAGCTGTATGATATGGGCAATTTACATAATCTCTCCCGAAGGGAGTTTTCTCACCTATAAAATGTGAAGTTCGGCTAGATGATCTCTAGAATTCTCCCAGTGATACAAATAGCTTGCTTTGGAAAGAAAGTAAGGGGGAATAGAAAGATGGTGCCCCTAAAGAAGACAACTGAATGCTAACAGTGGGGTAGGGTTGGAAACAAAAACAAGAAAATGGAGCACGGTGATTACTTTTTAATTCTCTACTTTCAGCCAACTCTCAAGGGCTTACTGAATTTATTTTCTGTCCTCCTCACTTCCATTCCTTTATTCTTATCCCATTGAACTAATAATTGAATCCCCCAGATCAACCACTCTTCTTAAAAGAAACTACCTCATTTCTCTGTCCTGGTCAACTCATAGCTAGTTCACCGCACAGTGGATCATCCCCACTTGGTCATCATGACTTCTCAATCACTTCTCTTTGTTTGCATATTTCCTTTGATGTGCTGGCCTGTGTTTGCAAGGGCATTGCTAAGTAAGAACCTTTCCTCTCATCTAGAAGGGAGATTGGAATAAGTTTCAGAAGCCAGAAATCAAAAGAAGCATCAATCTATGAGTTTCCATTAAGAGATGCCATAGCTGACGTCCTTGGAGGCCACCACTGGGAGAGACCTGAAAACTGAGCACTTGAATGCAGGCTTGCTTCCTTGGACTAGGACTTGTGAGGGGCGTGGTCTGTCCAGACTTTAGTAGCTTCTCTTAGGTCCTGGGCATCCTTTCCCACACCCTCACAAACTGACTTGGAGATGACTGGCGCAACATTGGAAGACCTACTGTCTTCCAGCCCCACCTTGCTTATGCCAAACCACCATCAGTCACCCAGCAGTGCTGTGCCTCTCCTGTGGGTCCCTTCCTGCACTTGCCGCCTCCTTACCTCTCCTTCTGTGTGCACTTGCCCCGCTTCTCCCCAAATAACCCTCTGTGGCCAAACAAACCGCACCCCATGATGAGAGAACTACATCTTGACTTCCTCCTTCAATGTTCCCTTCAGTTACCGGCCTCAGCTGTGCCATGGTGGCCGTCACATCAACGGCTGGTGCTCATTTCCCTTACTTTCACCTCCATCGAGTTCAGAAGGAGAGGGTGACATTTTCCTTCAGTCCAACCTCTACTTCTAGACTATTACTCCTCCACCTTGTATTAAATAAATGAACAAATAAAATAAATCAAACAGAACCACACACACACACACACACACACACACACACACACACAGAGCTCAGCTTTTCCAAAATATGTGCTGTATAGTTTTCCCTCCTGCTCATCACAGATCTGCAGAAATATACACCCCGCCATTCACTGAGGGTTTTGGAGGCCACTTCACAATCTTCTCCCCACCTGAGTCCACCTTTCACTCTGACTTTCATGACTGTAGTGTCTCGGTTTTCCTTCTTCTCTTGCTCACCCTTCCAAGTCTTCCTGACAGCAATCACGTTCTCTACCTGTAAGTATTGTCGGCCCTGTGCCTGCGTCCTAGGCTCTTCTCTTCCCACTACCTACGTGGTCCTTGTCAGTCTCTTTCATATCAACATCTTCTCTGACTTTTTAGATTTTTTAAAATGTTTATTTATTTTTGAGAGACAGAAACAGAGAGAGAGAGAGAGAGAGAGAGAGAGAGAGAGAGAGAGAGAGAGAGAGAGAGAGACAGGGTGAGAGCCGGGGAGGGGCAGAGAGAGAAGACATACAGAACTGGAATCAAGCTCCGGATTCTGAGCTTTCAGCACAGAGCTGACATGGGTCTCGAACCCATGAACTGTGAGATCATGACCTGTGCTGAAGTTGGATACTCAACTGACTGGGCCACCCAGACACCCCTTCTATGGCTCATACTCAGCTTGTTTCTCTCACCTCTCTATTTCTTGCACAAATGGATTGTCCAGACCCCATATGGATCCTGAATTTTCCACTTGCATGATGTACAGATAAGGGTTAGAGAACTCTCTACGTGCAAGACTCAACAGCCACATATCACTTCCTGCAGTTAACAGCCTCTAATTCAAACTTCAGCCACAGATTTCATTATCTCCAATTTATTCTCCACCTTGAAAACAGAGTGCTGGCTCTATACGAATCTGGTTATATCGCCCTCTGCTTAACAAGTAGTTTCCTGTAACTCTGAGGACTTATCCTCTCACTGTGCATTCCAGCTAACTGTCCCTGTTGTGTATAAAGGCCTCTTTATGATGTGTGTGTGTGTGTGTATGGAACACTTGCACTGTTCTCTTCATTTGGTTCAGTTCTACTCATTTTCTTAGTTGAGACATCACTTTCTTCAGGAGGTTATTCCAGAAACTTCAAACAGAGTCATTAATCCCAGAGTCCCTGGACTTACCCCTAAGGTAGTGCTTTTCACATTATGAATTCTCTTTCTTTGTTTGTGTCTCCTACCGTACTGAAAGTTCCTTGTGGTCAAAAAGTCTGTCTTGTTTACTGTTTTATGTACAGTCCCAACACAGTGCCTGGAAAGAATGGATTCTTGTCAAAAATTTATGGAATGAATTGATACTTTCCTGTCATTATGTTGTGATTACTCAGTTTTCTGTAGGCTTTTGTTTTTAAGTACATTTCATTAAATATCTTCGTTGAGAAAGAGAAGACACTGGGGGGGGGGTGGTTGAAACTTACCATTATGGAGACATAGTTTATGGCTCTGCAAAGTGGTGATTCAGAGGGGCAGGGGGGGCACATGCTGAGCACACGGGAAATTACAGCAGCACTCTCGATAGTGTAAATAAGGTCGAAGTCATAGAATCACTTTCTGAGAAGTGATCGCAAGACCACTGAGCAAAAATAAGGTAATAAGTTACCCAAAGACAGACATTTGTACGAACAGTTTTGGGTGTTGGTTGACATTCGATGGGTGTTGAGGGAGCATAGGGGTAGGGTGAGGAGAGCTTTCTTCCAAGCAGGCAGACCTGGGTGCTGCCTGGACACACAAACCAGGAATCATACTGGAGTTGGTCTTTGTCTAAGTTTGCACGTCTGTAAAATGGAGGTCTGTAAACCGAATGTTTGTGCCCTCCCCAAATGCGTATGTTGAAAACTAACATGCAATGTGACGGTGTTAGAGGAGGGCCTTTGGTGGGTAATTAGGTGATGAGGGAGGAGTCTTCATGATAGGGATTAGTGTCCTTCTGGAGGGACCCCAGAGACCCCACCCCCCTTTGCCCTTCCAATGAGTGAGGAAACAGGCAGAAGACAGCTCTCTGGGAACCAGAATGCAGGTTCTCACCAGACGCAGGATCTACCAGTCCCTGGACTTGGACTTCCAGCCCCCAGACCTGTGAGAAATAAATGTCTGTTGTTTACAAGCCCTTGGTCTGTGGTATTTTTGTTACAGCAGCCCAAACGGATGGACACACGAGGATAACAAAAACTACCCACTTTAAAGCTCAGTGGCAAAGATGAAATAATGTATGTGTGACACCCTCATCATTAAAGAAACTCAGTCCAAAGTGGTCACTGTAGTTCCTGCCGTCACCGCTTCGCCGCCAAGTGTTTCTTAAAGGACTGCTTCCCATCAGGAATTGTGGGCAGTTAGATGCAGGGGATGAGACACGTGTAAGAAAGCAACGTATGTACTTAGTTCTTCGTGATGCTGGGTCCTTCTGAAAGGGAGGAAGAAAACAATTGTATTTTCAAGAGAAAAATAGTCAATAGATGATACTGCTGGGAAGGAAACAAAAAGTATTTTTGGGGAACACTTTTTGTAAACTGTCTTTTAAAAAAGAACTGTATTCATGTATCTCCACTGGCGGGGGGGGGGAATCTTTTTTTCTAGCGAAGCCTGTGAAAATTCAAGGGATAATGTATGCGGATCTATATTTGCTATTTGTGTTGCTTGGAAGAAACTGCTTAAAAATAGGTGTTTGTTTGTTTGTTTTGACAAAACTCATAGATAGGGAGAGCAGATGGGTGGTTGCCAGAGGGAGTGGGGGCAAGAGGCGGGTGAAATGAATGGAGGGCTCAAGCAGGAGAAATCTTCAGTTATAAAATAAATAAGTCCTGGGGGTGTAGCTACAGCACGGTGACGATAGTGTTAATTCTGTGCTACACCTTGGAAAGTTGTGAAAACGACAGATCTTGAAAGTTCTCATGAAAAAATTATAACAGCGCACTGTGACTGACGTGACGTAATGTGGTGATCGGTTCCCGGTGTATACCAACATTGCATCATCTCGCACACCGGAAATTACTGGAACGTTACATGTGAGTTATACTTTAATTAAAAAATAGGTGATTAAAAAAGCTCTTTTTAAGGGGAGAAAAATATTTTAAAAAGTTGCATCGTTTCCTTTTTCTTCCGCCTTTCCAGTCCTTTTGACACAGCTTAAAAAATGGGCAAGAGTTTGGTTTCTTAACGATATTGTTAATGGCACATTCACCATGAAGTAGGTTAGTTCACATCTTTGTGCTTAACAAGTGCGGGCTTCAGTAAGAGAGCAAGTGTTATGGGTCAGAAGAAGTTACTGGGAGGGGAAAGTGTGGTTCTTGCTCGGAAAAAGGGAATTCATTGTTGTTTTTGGAAAAAGAATATAAAGCATTGAGGCTAGGCATTATCAATCCACCTTAAAGGGAAGCTGTGAATCTTTAATCCTCATATGTCTGAGTCATTTGGAAACCTTTTGTGTTACGAATGGAGTCCTAAGAAAGTGTGGGTGGCAATCAAGGGTTCACATCACAATCTCATGGTACCTGAAATAATTATGATCCTATTTAAAAAGGTACACGAACGGGTGTTCCAGAAGAAGAAGAATAGCGTACCAAAACAACACAAGACAAAAGAACAGTACATGTTTCTGGGTCAAATGCATTTTGTAGACGTCGGGTCAAATGATGTCCAACGGGTATCTCTTCTAAAAGACTCCTCAGAGACATTAATATACAAAGGGGGGGGGGTTAGTTTGCAGTTTCCCAATGTTTTCAGAGGCTGAGCTGTTTTGACTGAGCATATGTTCTGTAGTACACAACTGTTTGCTGGAACATGGTCTGGCAAGTGGTGGTAAAACTCAGAGGTTGGGATGAGGTCAGTGGTTTGGACTGTAAAACAGACTACCGTAGGCTGGGTGCTTATAAACGACAAAAACTGACTTCTCAAAATTCTGGAGGCTGGAAGTTCAAGAGCAGAGTGTCAGCATGGTCAGGTTCGAGTGAGAGCCCTCTTTTGGGTTGCAGACTGCCCACTTCCTGTACCCTCACATGGCAGACAGCAGAGACAGGAAGTAAGCTCTTTGGTGACTCTTTAAGGGCACTAATCCCACCATGAGGACCCCACCTGCCTGACCCCATCTAACCCTAATTGCCTCCCAAAGGCTCCACCTGGTTCTATCGTCACATTGGGGTGGGGACGTAGGGTTTCAGTATATGAACTTGGGGGAAACACAAACATTCAGTCTATAGCCATTGGTGCCTCTGTCTCTGCACCAATCAAGATGGTTGCATAGAACCTATCAACAATGATTAAAAATCCAAGGCATATTCTGCAGCCTCATGGTTTGGATATTTGCCTGTCAATGGATCTAGTGCTCAAAGAAAAATAATATGAGGAAGAAACGGATTAAATCACAATGAATTCAAATCTGTTTCCTTCTTACTACCTCCTTTTCCTGTTCAGTGGCACAAATGACATTCACCTTTCACCTGGAAAACCCCAGCATCCTCTCACGTTCTCACTTTCTTCCCTGCGTGACAGCTTCATTGTTTGCCAAAAACAAATCTGGGGGCTCCTGGGTGGCTCAGTCAGTTGAGTGTGAGACTTTTGATTGTGGCTCAAGCCATGATCGGATCCTTGTGGGATTGACGCCCAGGTTGGGAGCCTGCTTAACATTCTCAATCTCTTTGTCTCTCTGTCTCTCTCCCTCTGCCCCCTTCCCCACTCCTGCTCTCTCTCTCTCTTTGAAAACAAACAAACAAACAAACAAAAAAGCAAATCTGGCTATGTTAGCCTTTGCTTAAAGTTTTCATTGGCTACCGTCTAGAGTCTTCCATAGCTTTGAAGGCTTGGCCAGCCTGGCCTCTCCCCAAGTCTGTGGCCTCATCTACATTTCCCTCTGTGTTATGGTCTGTAGTTAAGCTGTAGCGACCTTCACAAGACCTTGAAAACCCCATCCTATCCCTCATCACAGGCTCCCCCCTGCAGTCCCTTCTCCTCCCAGCTTATCCAGCGTCACTGAGACAGTTTCTTCTCATCCTCCAGATTATACCTCAAAAGTGATTTATTTGAGGAGGTTTTGTTGATCTCCCCGATTAGGTCGCCTACCTCTGTTATGCACGTTGGTGGTACTTTTTTGATGATAGCACTCATCGCTGTGGTAATTATGCATCCATTTTTGTGATTGGTCAATAATTCTCTGCTTCCCCTCTAGATGACAGCCTATGTGAGTGCAAACACCATTTCTGTTTTCTCCATATCACTGTATGTCTCAGGCCCAGTATGGTCCTTGTCCCTGGGGAGTATTTAGCACACAGTTTGTTTGCTGAATTAACTAAACAGTTGGTTTTTCAAAAGGCTATCTAATGAGTTGCCTTAAAGTCTTTGTCAAGGGAACCTATTCGGTACCGTATACAGGCTACATAAACATGGCCAGAAGTAGCCCACGATGTAACATCCTCACCCATGTATGTGTGTACTGTATATAATGTACATAAAACATGTTATATATCTTCAGGCATAACTGCGGGCATGCGCAGGTACATGCGAACGTGGGCATCCCCAAGCCCACGGCAGGATCCCCTCTTGCTCTGGCCAGTCCCTGGGGTGCTTGTTTCTGTGTAAGTCAAACTGCGGTGATCTTCCTGCTTCAAGGGGAGCCCCGTGGTGGGGCGCTCCACTGTGTCTCAGGGCTGTCTCATTGATTTGATTGTCTAATAAGTCTTTTCATTTAAAACCACAAGCCCGTGTGGCACCAGTTCATCCTTTTCTTGGAACACGCCTCCCCTGGGACAGATTCTTTGGCTTGGCTGCTGCCCTTTTATGACTTTTATCTCTCCCTCTTCCGGCCACTTTATTACTCTGTCTTTCCCCGATACAAAGCAAGTCGTTTCCTACGTTTTATGAGTCTCAAGCATGGGTCGAGACTCATAATTAATGTGGGCACGGGCCTTGCTCAACACTAGAGTGATGCTACCCTTGAAGAAGGGAAGGAGCCACTTTGCTTTCAGATGGACTTAGAGAAGGAAGGGGTGATTGAAGATAATTTTCCAAAAGGGTTTGCCACACGTGCCCCCTGACTGGACATTCTCTCCAGGGGCAGCGTTGCAGGGACAGCATGGAAGCTGGCTCCCCCGTCACCCCGTGGCTCCAGATGTCACATCAACCCGTGGCGCCTGTGGGCCAGCAAATAGCCATCATTTATGTGTATCCTCCATTGGTATGCCACGCGTTATTTCATTTTCTCTCAAGTCCCCACCAACGGAGAACAAATATTTATTTCCTGCTTCCTTCTTGACTCAGAGGGAAACAAATATCTGCTTCTCTTTCTTTCTCTCCTTTTCCTTCTGAGCTTGTAGAAAAATTGTACTGCAGTTTCAGTCAACGTCATCCCTTCCTTCATAAGTTTTCCTGGTGCTGGTGTCTCTGCATTTAAGTCCCATCCGAGCAAAGGTGCATCCTGAACCGGATGATGAGTCTCAAATAATTCACTATATATATATATATATATTATATATATATATATATATATATATATATATAATATATAATTCACATAAGTGAATTCTGTAAATATATATATATTATATAATATATATAATTCACATAAGTGAATTATGTAAATATGTGAGTAGGTGCTCAATAACATTTGTTGAGTCAATGAATGGATTTTGAAGATAAGACGGATTTCAAAGCATGACTCTTTCAGTATTAAATGAAAAATCTATTCGGTTTAGTTACCTCAAGTAAAGTAATTTTCTGGTTTGTTTATATATTTTATGGGTGTAGCTCAATTATTCAAATTCCATGACCTTATTAGTTAGCTTTCACTAAATAATGAGCCATCCCCAAACTTAGTGGTTAGAAACAATGAACATGTATTATTTCCCAGGATGCTGTGGGTAAGCTGGGGGATCTTCTGTTCTGCATGGGCACAGTCAAGACTGGATGATCCGGAAGGCCTCACTCATGTCTGGCCATTGGGAGGCTGGCTGGGGGTCTCGGGTGTGTGGGGTGTGTGGGATGCTTAGTTGGTTGGCTCATTTCTGCTCCATGAGGGCTCTTAACTACATCGTCAGGTGAGTGCAGGGTCCTTCAAGTGGCAACAGAAAGATCCAGGGTAGCACGAGACAGCAGGACCCAATGAACACGCATTTTTCATGTCTCTGTCTCTGTCTGTTTGCTATTGTTCCACCCCAAACAAGTAACATGGGCAATCTGCGACTCCATGTGGGAGTGGATTATGCAAGTGTATGGACACAGGGAGGTAATTATGGCAGACGTTTTGCAAACAACCCACTACAGTGACATATGGTGAACTAGTGAAATTTAAAAAAGATGATTCACAGTGATGTAACATGTCCACTTTATGGCTAAATCATTTACTTTGTAGCATTTTTTCCCCTTTATTTTCTGGATAGAAAATACAATTTTTTTCTTTAGTTCAAGGCCAGAATTATAGTGCAGCTACTATATATTCAAACATCTTTGTGGAATGATGCTAATGCCAGGATATTAAAGCTGTAACACAGAGCAGAAATGACCTACAATGTCTTTGTGTGAACCTGGAATCCAAGTTTCTCATTGTGAATAAACTAGTTTTTAGCGTTTATTTTTGAGAGAGAGAGAGAGAGAGAGAGAGAGAGAGAGAGAGAGCAGGGGAGGGGCAGAGAGAGGGGGAGACACAGAATTCAAAGCAGACTCCAGGCTCTGAACAGTCAGCACAGAGCCCAATGTGGGGCTTGAATTCAGGAACCGTGAGATCATGACCCGAGCCGAAGTCAGACGCTGAACCAACTGAGCCACTCAGGCGCCCCATCAATAAACTACTTATTCTTAAAAGAAGATCTTGGCATTATGTTATTGGGGCGCCTGGGTGGTTCAGTCAGTTAAGTGTCTGACTTCAGGTCAGGTCATGATCTCCCATTCAGAGTTCGAGCCCTGTGTTGGGCTCTGTGCTGACAGCTCAGAGCCTGGAGTCTGTTTCAGATTGTCTGTCTGTCTGTCTGTCTCTCTCTCACCCTCCCCTGCTCATGCTTTCTCTCTCTCTTTGCCCCTCCCCCACTCATGCTGCCTCTCTTTCTCTCTCTCAAAAATAAATAAACATTAAAAAAATTAAAAAAAAAAGATACGTTATTGTGTTGGAGATACTGACAGAAATGGCAGCATTCCTGCACTCAAAAGGAGAGGCAGACAAAGGCTCAGAACACCACAATGCACTGTGGTAATAACTGGAACAAAGGGTTCTAGAAGTAACTATCAGAGTAGATGAACAGTACCTACTTCAGATGGTAGAGGAGGGAAGAGGTCAGGAAAGACTGGTAGACAAATTTCAAAAGAGAGGACTTAGGTAAAAATACCGGTAGGAGGTCTCCAGACTGAGGGGAGAAGAGGAGTGAGGTCAGCAAAGTGGATATGGCCGTGGCACACTTTGCTGATGTGGGCACGGAGGGCCCCCAGAGCAGTAGAGACAGAAAGGTGTGCCCCGAAGGGTGTGGGATGCTAAGTTTGGCTTCATCCACTCATTTATCCCACAAATAACTACCGAATTCCCTGCTTGAGGGAAAGGACACTAAGTGACTGGGACACAGTAGTAAACAGAGTATATAAGAGTCTTAAAAGGTCAGGAAGCTTAGAACATGTATTATTTCCCAGGATGCTGTGGGTAAGCCAGGGGATCTTCTGTTCTGCATGGGCACAGTCAGGACTGGATGATCCAGAAGGCCTGGATCAGGTGGAAAAGATGGAATCAGAGCAACAGTCCGTAAACAAACATGACTTTACATTGTGACCTGCGCCAGAAACGGGGTTTTCCTTTACCCTTGATGGCACCTTGGGGAGCAATGGAAGCACGTTACAAAGAGAAAAGATTGATCGTGTTTTAGTTTGACAAGAATAAGAGGTATCCTGGCAGCCAAGGGAGGGGATAATTTCAGGAAAAACTAGGTGTTACTCATATGCAAGATAAGAGTGAAAGTATCTGCTGTATCCACAACTAAGTAGTTGTATGATCAATGACTGTTGCTTAGTTGTAAGCACATTTTACAGATGTTTTAACTCGTCATGCCAATTATCTTCAAGTAGGAGATGATGAAAGAAACCAGGTTTCGATATTGTGAGTAAAGCCAACAGACACAGTTCAACGGGAGCTCAGAAAATGACCAATTAAGTCCATCAGAAGAATTGAGACTTCGTGGAACATGGAAAATCGAACTAGAAGCATACGACTAGAAGCATACGAAAGGGTTGGGCGTCTGACAACATAATGGGAAATATGGAATGAGCACGTGACGTTTTATCCGTTAGGATACTTTCAGTTGCAAATGGCAGAATTCCAAAGTTCAAATGAATGAATATATATATAGAAAAGATGTTGGCTCAATATCAGAACCGGCCACATCTGTGACTTCAGACACATCATCGGCAATCTGTCTCTCCGTGTCTTGGCTCCACCTTCCCTCTAAAGTACCCTCATTTCCGGGGCAGTTCTCTCAGCTCTAGGAGACCGTTTTTAGCAGCTCCTGGCTTACATAGCTCCAGCATAATGGGATCTAAGTCAGAGATGCTTTTGCTCAGAGCATCCATATAAATCTCTAAAAGGGGTATGATTTACCTTTCTCCGACCATGTGCCCAGACCTTGGATACTACAGTTAACTATCAACCACTGGGTTAGTCTAATGTCGGCTCTGACTGTACAAAGCTGAGAGTCAACAGTACAGGCGCTGATGGATCGAGGTGAGTTCAGGCAATGCCACAGTGGGGAGGGATAGCTTATCACGGATATTGTTTGGAATTACAGGGGTGTGGTGAAAAGTAAAAGCAGACTCTTCGATGTTTTTAATTCTCTCTGGACAATTTTATTGTCTCTTATTGTTCCTCTCAATTGGTACATAACCAAGTGCAAGCTGATGTCTTTTTTTTTAAACCTTTTTTTTGGTAGTAATTTGACCATTTTGCTTTTTCAAGGGATAAGGTTATGTCATCTCGATTTTATAGCACTTAAGCAAATGACCATTATTACAGAAGATAAAGTTCTAAGGAAGGGTGTAAAATTAAGTCCTCAAAAAACCTGTAGGGTTAGCATGACTTTAGAGAGACAGAACCATTCAGCAGAAAGAAATCCACTAAATGAGACTGAGAATCGCCTGCTTTTGAAGACTATTCTGTTCTCATGTTCAGCAGGATGTGTCTTATCACTCATCATCATGGCAATCGAGAGCCTCTGCCAATCTTTGGAAATTTTAGAAGATCTGTGATCAGGCTTTGGGAATGGCTTTTTTGACCGTATTTCTTAAGACTTCAGGCCATATGTTGTTGGCCTTCAGGAGCTCTGTGGGAGCACAAGGCATCCGTGCGCTCTGTGAGTCTAGGCTCTTTGAGGTGCTCCTTACACAGGGGAAGAAAGCTGGCTCTGCAATGCTAGGGGAGCAGTGGGTGAGTCCTCTGCAAATCCCAAGCCCTGGGTCAAGTCCTAAATCTGGTAGTAACCAGGGATTATCCTGAGAGACTCACTTCACCACTTTTTGATGTGGGTTGCTCGCCTATAAAGTGAAAGGTCAGTTTGATCATTGCCGATGTCTTCTGTGGCTCCAACTGTGTATGAAATCTAGAGAGTTTATATTAAGGTTGCAAAAATATTTGGATACTTCCTTTGTCTACGTAGCTTTGCTGTTTTCTAGAGAATCTTGAAGTCTTATTAGGACATAAAGTTAATCTTGAGGATCCTTGGATTCAGAATGAAGTCCAACATTGGCCCAAAGAGACAATGGAAAAAGTCCAGGGAAGAAAAGGGGACTGCGTCAGTCATCATTAAAACAACCACTTTGTTGCTGACTTGTTGCTCGAGCTGAGGCACAGGAGGTGCATCTCAGCAGTGTGTGTGTGTGTGTGTGTGTGTGTGTGTCTGCACTGTCCCCTTTTTCATGCCTCCATGTGGAGGAGGCTGTGAGTCTGTGGTGCGCACTCCCTCTCACAGGTGGAGGCTCTCTGGAGGGATCGCGCGTCTCTAGGGAGCACTTCCTGTTTCTGCTCTCGGCAGCGTGTGGAGCTGTGGGGGATGTCGTGGTTGTCCCCTGCGCCAGGGGTGCGGTAGAGTCACCTGCCCTCTGCATTCCTACCGGTGGCAGCATGCCGACCTCAGGCTGTCTCACGCCTCTGGTTTTCACTGGGCCTGAGGTGCAGGGAAGGGAAAGGGTGTTATGTGTCCACAATCTCAGGCCCCAAGGTGTGCAGACACACGTGTGCACGTGCTAAGGGAAACAGGGATGCTCCAAGTGTACCATGTGCACCTTCTTGGGAGAAGTTGGGGATGGGGTGCGTTGCCCTTGTCTTTGCCACGTTGGCATTGTCATTCTGGGCTGCCTTCCGGCCCCATGACTCCTCTCCCTTCCTGCCCAGGTGATGCGTTTGGCTCAGGTCATCTGGAAGAACGAACATCAGATACTCTGTCAAATGGTTAACTTATGTCACACATTTGTTTTGATTTCAGTCTCGGAAAGCAGTTCTGATTCTTGTAATTCCTGTGGCTTTAGTTAGAAATTGTGTTCATTTGCAAATAATAAAAATCCCTAATTTCAATAGGTTAAAATTATAAGCTATTATAATATTTAAACAGCTTAAAACATGAGCTATTTACGCTCTACCATAATAGCTTAAAGAAGATGAATGTGTATTAGACCATCTCTTTGTCACATATCAAGTAGCCTGGAAGTTGTCATCCAGGTTGGAACGTTGTCTCTGGACAGCCTGCCATCAAGCACCCAGCCCTTTGTTTTCCTCCTTAGCCGTCCAGAAAACATGGTTGCTGCACTTCCAGAAGCCCCACTGAATAATTTCAATTTATGCCTGATGGATGTGTGGCAAACATCTGGCAAATGGAGCCCTTTAACAAAGAGGATGGGGCGGGTAGATATGGCGGCATCTAATGGTTTCCGAAACACCTGCACTCAAATCCTTTGTTCACACAACAGGACTGACGCCTCACACACGGTGCACGTCTACCTTGGGGCATTTGAATTTTAACAGGGACCAAGTCTATGCAGTTAAAGGAGTTAAATCCCCTTCCGAATGTTAGATATGAGTCAGTTTATAAAGTTGGCCATGTGGGGGCTGTGGGACACCCTCCAGACCCTTGGACTCACCTATCTATGGAACAATTGACAGTTAATTTAATTACTAGCATTAGCCCTGACACACTCAGCACATCTGGCCTAAGACAGTATAATTTTAACCTGATAATAAAGCCATCACATATTAGGTTGATGTAATGATGTCATCATCAAAATGCAGAATCATGAGCATATTACAATGGCCACTTGGATGGCTTCTATTTCTTGTTCACGGTCTGTTTTTCGTCACTATGTTCCATTCTCCCAGCCACGAGATGAAAAGAAAGGAAACCAAAACCATTAATTCATGTCCTTGTGTTTCTTTTTGTCTTCAATTATAAGAAGGAGTTTGTTTTGAGGTGTGTGTGGCAAACATATTTCTGTCTAGCTCTTGATATTTTCCCTGAAGACATATCTTCATTCTACGATCTATTTCCCCGTAATAAAAATTTGAGATTATTTATAACTGTGAATCAGTGTTTTTTCTTGCCACGTGCTAAACTTGGGTAATTTTGTATTGATTACGTTTACCCCCACAATTGATCTGTACTATTGAAAAGGCTGAAAAACTATTTATTATTTCAATTTTCAGCCGGGGAAAAGAAAAGAGAAAGAAAGAAAGGTCAAGTGACTGAAATAAAAGAGTACGTCGATGAAGCCAAAACAACATCTCAGGTCCCACAGGTCTCCATTTCTTGCCCAAATAAGCCCTTACGTTTTACTTCCGTCGGCACCGTATCTAAGTTTTATTGGACTGGTCCATTTCATTTTCCCTGATGTATTTGTTACATTGGAATAAACCAGCTCAGGAGTGTTTTTGCCATCTTTTAATTATGACTCGCTGTGCCTTAATCTTTAGCCGTCTGTCAGCCTATTTGCGGGACTCCAGCGACCTCAGCATTTCCCTCCATTTCAGATTCCTCACTCCTCCTCTGCAGCTTAATGATAAACCTCATGGCTTCACCTGCACTCTCTCCACCCAACCCCCATCTCATCAGAATCCAGCTATGACAGGTAACGATGGCTTCAGGGCAATTCTCATATCAATAGTTCAATAGCCTTTTTAACCTCTAGGAGGCAACCGAACCCCTAAAAACATGTCTTTATCCTTTTCTTGGTTCTGTCTTATCACGAATGTCAACCAGAGAGCCAATGTTCAGAAGCGGAGGGGCTTTCAGTAGTATGAGACCAGCCCAGTAGAATCAGAGGTTCAGAGAGTGTTTACAAGATGGAAAGTTCCCAATGGTGCAGGTGGGAAGTCAGGGACACGACCTTATCTGCTCCTTGCTAGAACAACAGGCAATGGACTGCCAAGATCGTGTGGTGGGTAGCTAATCTAAGTACGTACATGATGCTTGGGGGCTCATGGTTTTGCTCTGTCACGGTGACTCCGTGCTTTCATCTTTTGGAAATTCTCAACATAATTGTTCATATTCCAGCCCTACGCACTTAAAAAGGTTTTTCAGACTCCATGCCCATAACTCATACTATTCATTAAATCCCAGTATTTTCCTGGAGTGCTTTAAAAAAGTTTAGAGATGACTTTCCACGGAATGAAATGCTCAGATCTCAGGTAAATGAGTTTCGAGAAGCACATGCACTGGCATAACCAATCTCCTTATCAAGATACAGAACAGTTTCTTCATTCCATGAGGTTCATTCGTGCCTTTTCCTTCAATTCTGTCCCAAGAGGCAATCAGTGTTCTGCTCCTGAGCACTGTAATTTTTCCTGTTCAAGAACTTCATATAAATGGAAACATAAGGGGCCCCGGGGTGGCTCAGTCCGTTGAGCATCCGGCTTCGGCTCAGGTCATGATTTTGCAGTTCGTGGGTTCCAGCCCCGCATCGGGCTCTGTGCTGACAGCTCGGAGCCTGGAGCTTGCTTCGGATTCTGTGTCTCCCTCTCTCTCTGCTCCTCTCCCGCTTGTGCTCTGTCTCCCTCTCTCTCAAAAATAAATAAACGTTAAAAAATTTTAAAAAATAAATGGAAACATAGAAAATGTACTTGTTGGTGTCCAGGTTCTTTGCTCTATTCCATACTTTGAAATTCATTCATGTGGGTCAGTGGTTTGCTCCTTTTTTGTGGCACCATTCCTTAATCCATTCTGTTGTGGATGGACATCTGGGTGTCCAGATTTTGGCTATAATGAAGAAAGCTGCTATGAACATTCTGATGTGTGTGTGTGTGTGTGTGTGTGTGTGTGTAATATATACTATATACTATATATAGTATATGCAATATATACATATATACTATATACATACATATACTATATACTATACATATGTAGTATATGTAATATATACTATATACTATATGTGTGTGTGTAATATATACTATATACTATATATATATATAGGTATATATATCAATATAAATGTATATTGATATATATTGATGTCGTTGTTTGTCTTCACTGGTTAGTACCTGCAGAACAATGTTGAATAAAAATGGTGAGAGAAGACATCCTTCTCTTGTTTCCTAATTTTAGGGAAAAAGCATTACTTTTCCTATTAAGGGTAATGTTAACTATATTATTTTCAAATGACTTTTATTAATTTGAGAAAGTTTCCTTTTCTTTGCGGAGAACTTTTATTAGCATAGGGGTTGAATATTATCAAATGTTTGTCTGCATTTTATTTGATCAAATTATATAGTTAATGTCACTATTCTCTGTTGATATGGTGAATTATTGATATTTAATCATTCAATTATCCTTATATCTCTGGCATAAAACACTCTTAGTCATAGTGTCCTTTTTATGTATTTCTGGATTTGATTTACTCATGTTTGCTAAGTGTATTTTTGTCAAGTTTCATGAGGGGTATTTGTAGTTTTAATTTCTTATAGTGTCTTAATCTGGTTTGTTTTGGTTAAATAAAATGAATTGGTGTTTTTTTCCTCCTGTAATTTATGAAATGATGGTACTTATTTTTTAGGCTTTGAATTAATTGGTAAAACCATCTGGACCTAGAATACTGATTGTGGAAAGGTTCTCAATAGTGAATTGAAAGATAAGTGGGAAGTCAGGGACATAAGGGAATAAGGAAAGTCAGGGAATAAGGAAATCTCTTATTTCCTTAAGAGATAAAGGGCTATTCAGATTTTTATTCACCTACAGTCAATTTTTAAAGTTGCATTTTTCAGAAATCATGACTGTAACTATGTTGTTAAATTGATTGGCAAAAAAGTTTTCATTTTGTTTTCTCATTCATCTTTTAATGCTTGTAGGGTCTGTATCTGTAATGATACCTCATTTTCATTATGATTTTGATAGTTTGAGGGTTTTTTTTAAACCTTTTTCACCCTTACTCTCTCAAGCACTGTGATTTGTTATTTTTTACAATTGTTTACTTTCCATTTTATTCATTCTGATCTTATATTTAGAGTTTCCTTTCTACTTCTTACGTTGGCTTTAATATGTGCTCTTTTTCCAGCTTCTTTGAGAGTTTAGCTTCTGGATTCTAAACTTTTCCTTTGTTTTCTGATATATATATTTATATATGTTTTATCTTTCACGTGAATTTGAAAAAAGTTTGATTTCTTCAGTTGTTGGGTTTGGGGATTGTCATAGAAAGACTTCGAGCTGGCCCCCAAGATCCTCTCTCCTGGTACTTATGCTTTTATGCAATTCTTTCCCCTTGAGGTTGGGTCAGACCTGTACCTTGCTTATAACCAATAGAATAGGGCAAAGGAGAGGGATATTTTCTTACTCTTGTAATGACGTGATTGTGTTATACAAGATTTTGTCTTGTTAGCAGACTCGACTTGGAATTTCTCTGTCTTTGGGTTCTGTCTCTGTCTCTTTCTTACTTGCTGGGTTTAGTAAAGCAAGCTTCGTGAATCCTTCAGCTGCCAGGGAATAAATTCTCCAATAACCAGAAAGAGCTTGGAGGGCGATCCTTTCCCAGTCTGGCCTCTGATGAAAATGCAGCCCCTGTCAACACCAGCATTGCATCCTGATGAGACAATAAAACAAAAGACCCAGCTAAACCATGTCCAGATGCCTAACCCGCAGGAACTGAAATGATAAATGTGTGTTGTTTTAAGCCACTAAATTTGTCGTAATGTGGCATATAGCATACCCAATGATTGCTTTATATTACAGTATTTTATTTTTAAGTGCACGTTAATCAAGACAGTTGATAATGCTGTTCAGATATTCCTTAGGCTTACTGATTCTTTGTCTTATTCTTTTCTCGGTTACCAGAGAAAGGTATGAAAATCTCCTACTATGATTGTGGGTTTGTCTATATCTTCCTGATCGTCCGTGAGGTTTTGTTTGGTCTGTTTTGAAGTTCTAGGCTCAGTGTGATATTCAGTTTTCTTTGTCAACTTGTCTAGCCTATTGCCCCAGTTACATAGTTAACACTAATCTAGGGTGTGCTGTGAGTGTGTTTAGTAGATTGGACTGATGTCTATAATCAGTTTATTTTAAGTAAGGAAGATTAGTCTCTTGGGTGGGCCTCATTCGATCAGTGGAAAGGAAATCAGTGGAAAGGCTTCAGGAGCAGAGCTGAGGAGGATTCTCCGAGGAAGAAATTCTAGCTGTGGACTAGCTTCAGTTCGTGCTTGAGAGCATCGGTGTGCCCCCTCCTGATGCCCTTGATAGACTTTGGACTTGCCCAGCCAACGCCCACAGCCATGTAAGCCAACCCCATTTAATAAATCTTTTAATATATAAATCCTACGGATTCTGTTTCTCTGGTGGAACTCTGATGGAGACGGTCAGGTTCAAACACATTTATGATTATGGTGTTCATGATGAACTGAACTTTTTATCATTCTGAAATGTCCCTCATTATCTCAGGTGATACACCTTGCCTTGAAGTCTAGTTTGTCTGATGTTAACATAAGCATTCCAGCTTCTTTATGCCTCCTGTTTGCATTTTGTATCATTTTACTTTCAAACTGTCTCTAAAGGACATTTCTTACAGATAGCATCTAGCTGCATTTTACATTTTTATGCATTGCAATAATTTCAGCCTTTCCATTGAAGCGTTTTGTCATACGTACTGTCTGCTAATTTACCTTCACATAGACATTAGCCCCACATTAATCACACACGTTATAAAGGAAATAAGAGACGAGTTTAAAATCTGGTGTTTTAATGTTTTCATACCTATGCTGATTTTGGTGGTCCTTATCTCTTTCAGAAGATTGCAGTTTTCCTCTGATAACTTTTCCTTTCCTTGTGGTGCATGTCTGCTAGCGATAAGTTCACTGAGTTTTTCTTTCTTTTCAACGTCTTTTTATCTTCTAAGTTTTTGAGTATATTATCACCGGCTATAGAATTTGAGACTGACATTCCTTTTTTTTTCTTTCTTTCTTCTCATACTTTATAAGATGGCATTCCATTATTCTGGTCTCCTTTTTTTCTGGTAAGTCAGCTATCATTTGTATCATTGTTTTTCTGTCTTTAATTTTTTTTTTTTTTTGGTCTTTTCTCAATATTGTTTCCTCCTTTCTTAGGTTTACCTGTTTGGCAATGATGTGCCTAATCATGGTAATTCTCAAAAGCATGGTATTGTGAAATAATTTCAGACTTACAGAGAGTTTAGCAAAAACAGCATGAACAATTCTCATATGCCCTTTGCTCAACGTTGATACCAGATTTATTTTACATAGGAATATACGTTAATGTACTAAGGTCATTATACATCTATTCTATCAGTTTTTTCTGGACCTCGTAAAGTTGCAGACATATTTTTCCTTACAGGTAAATAATTCAGTGTGAGCTTCCTGAAACCGAGGACAGTCTCTTACGTATCTGCAGTGCAAGTTATCAGTGGTTTTAACATATTTGTTAGTCACCCGTCATCACTCACATGTAACCAATTGCCCCAGTCATATCTGTGTTAGCAGAAGAAGAAAATTGATCAGAGAGCCAATCCAGGAACACTCACTGCGTTCAGTTCTCACTTCCTTCTTGTCTTCTTTAACCTGGAACAGTTCATCAGTCTGTGACATTTTGACAAGCACAGACTGGTTGTTGTGTTCAACACCCTTTAATCTGTGATTGCTGGATGTTTTCTAACAAATAGATTCAGGGTGTGCATTTGTCACTGGAACAACACAGACGGATGTTTTTAGTACGTTATATCAGACGGCACATAGTACTGACTTGTCCCTTTCCCAGTGATGTTAATTTCGAGAATTTTGCTCAAGTTACGTCTTCCAGGTTTCTCTACCATAATGTTACTACTTTACCTTTGTTATCAAAAAGTATCTCTTGAGGAAATGCTTTGCGATTCTGTCAGTATCTTGTTTCTCCTTAAATTCTGTCATTATCTCGTTTCTCTTTAAATATCGCATCCACTATTTTTAGTATCTGTTTACGATTCTCGCCTGAATAAATGCTTGCTGTAATGATAACCAAATGGTGTTTTTCTAATTTGCTCATTCCTTCTAAACGTACTCTTTGGAGTTGTCGTATAAGGAAGTGCTTTGAAGTTTTGACTCTTCATTTATCCACTTTGATACGGAAGCACGCATCCTTACTTGAGTCGATGCATTTTAACCCTTGGGAGCCCCTTCGGACTTGTTCACGTCCTGTGTCCTGGCTCCAGTATGTTTTGTCTTGTTTTGTTTTTAATTTTTGGTGTAACAGTATACTCCCTCTTATCTTGTACTTGCCCAGCCTCAGCCCTGGACTCGGTATCCTAATGAGCCCTGGTATATTTTAGCGGAGAATGTTATTATGGAAACCAAGATTATGGTTTTAAATATCATAATACGATGAGGTACACTCGCTGTTACTGGATATTACTGCTTTTAGTTCCTCTTAGCAGTCAGAGCCAGGAAACATGTGCAGATGTGCGTGCATGCACACACGTGCACACACACACACACACACACACCTGTTTAACTCTCAATATATCAACTATACATGTATATGTCAGTATGTACATCAAATCTACACCCGCCTATCAGATCATGGGTTCACACTGGTACCTCCAATTCCAATGCAATATAGAAGGTTTACTCTCAACTCCTCTCTCTTTACGCTTCACAGGAAAGCCCTGACTTCATCTGGCTGTGATATTGACTTCTTTGCTCAATCCTAGAATTTGGAGAAAGTAGTATTAGAATTGTTAAGTCACACCCACTGAAAAGAAACAAATCCCTTATAACTAGAGTTTAAAATGTGTTTATGTTTCATTTTTTTCTGTTCATCCTGAGGATATCTAATAAAAAATAAACTGGCTAAAGGTCACTTGGGTCAGTTCCTCTCACCCTTTTGGGTGTGGTTATGTCTCTCGTTAGAAATATAGTTAGGTTGCTTGTTGTTTGCCTGCAATTTTCGTATTCTTATTGACTTTATTATTTACTTTTTTGCATATGTGATACGTGGAAATCGTTTAAAAGTCAGACTGTGAAAAATAGTGCACTCAGATGGGTATCACTTGCCGTCTCTTCTGTGCTTTTCTGATCCTACCTCCTATTTGGTTTTTGTTTACACATCTGTACTTCTCTGTGCACTAGTGAGTAGATGCATATTTATTTTCTTCGTTTTCCTTCTAATATAAAAGGTCACAATATATAGATATTTACACTTTACTTTCACTTGGCAATTATATCTTGGAAATCACATTATGTCAATTCATTGAGATGTTCTTTATTCCTCAAAGCTGCCTAATATACCCTTGGGGACATGTATCAGTTTTGTTCAACTCCTGTACATAGGTATCTGGTTGTTCCTGACAATTGGCATTCATAAACAGTGTTGCCATGAGTAACCTTATGCACATATACAGTTGTATGGTTGAAGTGTATCTTCAGGGTAAATTACTAAAAGTATGATCCCGAAGTCAAAAGATAAACGCTGAGTAGGTTTGCTAAATATTGCATGAACCAATTTGCGTGTCAACCAGCAATGTATGAAAACGCCTGTTTCTCCAAAGCCTTGACAAAAAGGTGAAATGGTAATAGCAGAGCCATTCTTCTATAATTTATCGTGGTTATAATTTGTATTTAAAA
Source organism: Felis catus (assembly GCF_018350175.1). Lineage (NCBI taxonomy): Eukaryota > Metazoa > Chordata > Mammalia > Carnivora > Felidae > Felis > Felis catus. The sequence goes on along the minus strand of NC_058372.1, from coordinate 147,745,785 downwards.
ATACATCTGTCTTGATCACATAGTTTGATGACTTTTGACAAATGTATACATCAGTGTAAACACCAGCACCATCAAGTTCTAGAACATTTCTATCCCCCGAAGCTTGTTTATGCCTCTTTGAAATAATTACTCCTTTCTACTTTTGACAACTAGCATACCTCTGGGATACTTTTTGTCATTATAGACTGGTTTTGCCTGTTCCGCAATTTCACATGAGTAGAGTCACAGCATGCACGCTTTATTTGTCTTCTGTTGCTCAGCATGGTTTTGACTTTCATCCATGATACTGAATATACAAATAGTTTGGTCCTTTTAATTGCTGAGAAATAGTACAGATATGGGTATACCACAAGTCATTTATCTCTTCACTGGTTGATGGACATTTGGGTTATTTTCAGATTGGAGATACGTGAATACATCTGCTAGGAACGTTTGTTTAAAAGTCGTTGTGGGAACATATGTTTTCCATACCTAATCTGCATTTTTTTAATGAGTAAAGATGTCAAACATTTTTCATATGGTTATTGACCATTTTTGTGTGTTCTTCAGAGATTGTAAAAACTTTGCTGATTTTCATTGGTTGTTTTCTTACTATTACGTTGTAAGAACTCACCATTATTTTGTCTGATAGATATATTGTAAACCTTTCTGTGGCTGCATTTTCATTTTCCTAACCCTGTCTTTGAAGAACAGGAGTTTTAATTTGATGCAAGTTGGATGTATTGATTTTGTTGCACAGTTCTTGTTATCGGTGTCATAACTAAGAAATCTTCATGTCTGAGGGTGCCTGGGTGGCTCAATTGGTTGAGCTTCTGACTTTGGCTCAGGTCATGATTTACGGTTCGTGAGTTCGAGCCCCGCATCGGGCTTGCTCCTATCAGTGCAGAGCCCGCTTCAGATCCTCTGTCCCCCTCTCTCTGCTCCTCCCCTGCTCACTCACTCTCTCTCTCAAAAATAAACATTAAAAAAAAGGAATCTTCATGTATTCAAAGTCAAGTAGATTTTCGCATGTTTTCTTTTATATGTTTTCTAGTTTTAGCCCTTAGGCTTTGGTCAATTTATTTTATGTTTTGTCAAAAATCAAATGTCCGTATACCTGTGTCTATTTCTGGATTCTTTACTGTTTTCCATGGTTTATATGGATATTATGCAAAGTTGCCTAATAATCCTTAGGGAAGGTGCAGTAACTGTATAACAATTTATGGGTGGCCCCCTTCATGGTGATGGTGTCTTATGAAACTGGCCCATCTGAAATCTCAGAAGTCAACCTGGTCACTCAAAAGTCAGTCATTTACCCTAACTTGGCTGTGAAGGTTTTGCCTTATCCAGAATGGGTTGGAAAGGTACCTCCTATTCCCCCATAGTAATTTATATATCGTTTAGTATGATCAATTTTGTTACGTTCATTCTTTCAGTGCATTCTGGAAGGGGTCAGAGGGTGTTGGCATAAACACAGTAGTGTAGCTTCAGTTAATAGCCAAGAGACTAGAGCAAATTCTGACTCTGTGTCTTACTGACGTCATGAACTGAGGAAGTTCTATAATCCCTTAAGCCTCAATATGCAAACCCTAGGGACAATAACAATATACATGATTTAATATCTGCTATTGTCTAATAATATCTACACGGTAAAATCTTATATATTAAACACTTAGCATATCTTAGTGGCATATAATGATAACTAACATTAAGAATTTCAGTTAATGTTTATTATCAGTACTTTTATTCTGTGACAACTCAACGTTTTTTCTTTTGAAAAATCTCCAAGTAGTTCAATATATAGCCCCTATGAGATATACAGAGAGAGAATATTCAGATACACCTTTTCAGGTGTCCACTGAGCCGTGTTTTCAAAGAATCCCTTGTTACGATTTCAGACATACCAAATCTACTTGGTGCTTGTAACATCTTAATTTGTTCATCATTGAAAATTCACCTTTGGACTTCAAAGTGAGGACATAACACTCCGGAGGTGAAATCAGTACTTACTGAGTCAAGCAAAACCAGCTTTCATACAATGAGGTGAATCAATGTAGCGCTAACATCAGAAGACTCGTGCTCATCGGCCTCGCACTTTTAATTAATGACAGCATCTGAAGGTAATGACTCAGAGCTCTTCAAATAAATGTGCGCCATTTTCTTGAGTAATTTCTTGATACATAGGCCATGGCTAGTAGAATGGCATGTGTTTAGTGTGCAAGACAATAGATTCGTAATTCACATAAACATAAATTATTAAAAAGAAACCGTTATTGTAAAAATATATTCATGAATCAGACATAGAGATGATTTTTCCATGGTAAAGTATAAACCTCTCTATTGACCACAGCATTTGTTGTGACTTTACGTCGCTATAAACTGATTATGGTTCTTATTTGACGATCTAGATGCCCATGCATTTTCAACTGGTAGGCTAGGAACTTTATGGGGATTAGTAAACCCTATGCTTCATTAACACTGTCTTTGATCTCGCGAATAGCAGCTTCATGTCACAGAAATATGCCGGATAATTTCAGTGCCTTTAATTCCTGGGAAAATCACGCAGGAGCTTATGATAATAGATGAGCTAAGTAAAATAAAGAATGTGGCCTGAAAATAAATTTGTTAAGGAGAACTGACTTCTAGGAAGGGATTCTATTGATAGTACAACAGACACCCCCACTTCCTCAGCTGTAGCTCATGTTATCATCGGATAATATTGGCGTTCTGGTTCACAAATCAGTCTCTCAGGAGTTTGGTCATAATGAATCATTTTTCCCAAACTCGATCAACTGTGAATAAGCAGATAAAAACCAGAGCCACTGTACTGTGTTACTGCTGGCCACAGGCAAGGGCTCGTAGGCAGTGAAATCTGTACTGAGGTCACAATCGTTCAGTCCCCGGTCGGACTGCTAATGTTGCGGTCACTTTGGCATCAGGCTCTCCATAGACTTGAAAGGTCTTTAGCAGCAGAGGCCCGCGAGAGTTTGTTTTCGTGGAGAAGCTTCTGAGCCTGACATAGTTTAGGTTGTCCTTTTCCTTTGTTTAGGTTTATTTGAGAGAGAGAGGGAGAGAGAGAGAGAGAGAGAGAGAGAGAGAGAAAGCATGGAAGGGGACGGATAGAGAGGGAGAGAGAGAGGATCCCAAACAGGCTCCGTGCTGATGTGGGGCTCATTCCATGAGCCATGAGATCATGACCTGAACCGAGGTCAAGGGTCTGCTGCTTAACCGACTGAGCCACCCAGGCACCCTTATCAAGTTTTCCTTTAAGGGGCTTTACTTATCCTGTTAAGAACTGGATATAAATTTTACCTGCAGGGAGAGATGTGGGTTTGACACAATCAAATACTCAGGGGGACAAGACCTATTATTTTGCTTTTCCTTATTTCTCTTGCTAGGGTCTGGGATTTATTTTTCTCCAATTCCCTTTTTTGAAAAAAATTTTTTTCTAATGTCTAGTTTTGAGAGACAGAGAGATAGAACACGAGCAGGGGAGGGGCAGAGAGAGAGGGAGACACAGAATAGGAAGCAGGCTCCTGGCTCCGAGCTGTCAGCACAGAGCCCAACGCGGGGCTCGAACTCACGAACTGGGAGATCATGACCTGAGCTGAAGTCAGACGTTTAACCGATGGAGCCACCCAAGCGCCTCCTTCTCCAATTCGCTGTCTAGTAAATTAGTAGCAATTCGCTGTCTACTAAACACACAGCTTAGCTCAGAAAAGGGATTTGGAGAAGGATAAATGCTTTCTAGGTTCATGCGTTCATAGCATGTCTGAAGGGCATTGTAGAAACAGAAGGACTTTTTCCCGTTCCCAAACAGGAATTTTCAAGGCCAGGGTGTGTTGGCAAGGCGGGGCTGCTTCGGAGGTGACGAGAGAACCTAATGAGGGAAGGCATGTAGACTTAAAAGAAAACAGCCCGCCTCATTTATTAGTGGTTCAATAATGACCTCTCCAGCTCTGGGATGGCTCGAAAATATGTCCCCATCTGCCTACCACACTCCCCAGGTACAGGGGAAGGCTGGCTCACGTCTGCTTGTTCCAGAAAGACAACCTGGCACTCGCTGTGCGAATGTTCCTCCTTACAGAGAGGTGCACTGACAAATCTTGAAGACGAACATGGCAATTTTAGGGCCACCCTGCAAAATGCTTGGGAGTAAATTTCTGGCTCCAGGGTTGAAGGGTTTATTTGCTAATGGAGACGACACGTCCAGACCCACGTGGGTCTAGGCCCAGGCACAGGGTGACACAATCCAGTCACAAACACCCCCAATTTTATTCATTCAGCAACTACTTATTGAATGTACACTCCGGGCCAGCCAGTCTGCTAGGTCCAAAGAATAAGCGAATGAGTAAGACAGCATCCCCTGAGTCAGAAAGTTTCTAGTCTAGTGAGGAGGGCAGGTGGGAAACGGGTCATGTGATAAAGAGAGACAACACACTTCAAGGACAGAGTTTCCAGTCAGGTGGCTGGTCGGGGAAGAATTCTCTGCGCAGGTGAGATTTAGGTAGAGAGAATCTGAAACACATGAGTGCACATTTACTTATAAAATCCAACCCTTTATTCAGGCATGTGGGGACCTTCACCATCTAATTCTTGCTTCCCCTCCGGACTTCTTGTCGATGACTCCCAAGTTTTCAGATTTTCTGTGATCTCCTCACAGAGCACTTTATAGCAATGTCTGTTTAGTACTAATCACTTCATATTATGACTTTATGGGGCACCAGGAATGGTCATTTTTTTTTTAAAGCCAGCATCACCATTCATCATTGCGCAGTGCACATGTGTGCATGCAGAGAAAATGAACCCAGAGCAGACCTTGTTCGTTTTGTTAACAGTCCCTTGGGAATCCTTTCTAGATCAATGCGTGTGTGTGTGTGTGTGTGTGTGTGTGTGTGTGTGGTGGTGGTGGTATTTGAGACCCGTTAGTTCATATTGTGAACTTTCTAACTCTGAGAGAGGGTTAGAACAATTTAAACATAATTGGGGGGGTCATCAATAGGAAAGAACCTCTGAGCACGCGTTAGGTAGGGCAAGAACAGGTTCAACAAGCCTGCTGCCTCTCAGGGGCTTAACACGACGGCCGTTTGGTGCTTGCTCATGTGGAAATCCAGGTCCGACCATGATGGCTTCAAGTCCACGGTTCCTCACACCTTGCATGTCCACTCTTCTGTCAACAGGAGGGGAACTACAGCGTGAAGGAACTCATCTTGACTTTTCTCCTGCGGTGACTTGTTAGTGACAAAGGTACTTCTGTTTATGTTCCATTGGCAAGACTACATCTGTGGCCCCTTCTAGAGGCAAAGAGAGGGCCGGGGACTGTCACTCTGGATGCCACCAAGGCTTCCAGTGACAACTCTATACTATAGGGAGAGGTGTAGGTATTTTCGTGTTAGTTTCGTCATCCAGTAGTAGCACCCAATATCTGTTTGCACTCTTCTTCCCAAGGGGAATTTTTTCCCTTAGAAAGAAAGAGCCTGAGTGGGCGAGGTGGGGGGTGGGGGGGGGAGAGAGAGAGAGAGAGAGAGAGAGAGAGAGAGAGAGAATCTTAAGGAGGTTCCACGCCAGTGTGGAGCCTGCTGCCAGCTGGATCTCACAACCCTGAGATCATGCCCTGGGCTGAAATCAAGAGTCAAGACTGATTGAGACACTCAGGCACCTCCCCAAAGGTAATATTCTTGCCTGTTCCCAAGGGAGACGACCCAGGGTCCCACCCAGTCAGTACATGTCGTGCAAAGTCCAGACCTCATTACTATCTGCAGCCTTGAACGTGGCTTCTCAGTGTTTAGAAAGCTATGGCCCAATAGACAAGTCCCTCATTCCGGCCATGGCGTGAAGAACCACATGCCAATAACCGCAACCCAATGTCAAGTGCAGAAAAGCATTAACTAATGGCAGACAGATAATAGCATCCACTGTTCATACCGTTCCAGAACGAATGCCAGGGAGGCTCTTTGGAGACTCTGTGGCTAACGGAGCCTCATTTTTGATGAACTCTAATTCTCCTTACTGAGGAGAAACTCTTTTATCCACTTTCCCTGTCTCGTGGGGCTTCCCTCCCAGTTGGATAGAACTGAACAGACATTATTTGAAAACCTACAGCATATTATGTACTGATCAGTGCTGAGAAGAACGCAGTCAATGGGGTTGGGGTTTTGTATCTCTAGACAGGATGGCTTTATGGCTTCAGGTAGCATCCGAGTAAAGACCTGGAGGAAACGAGAGAGACAGAACTGGAGCCAAAGTGATGCCAGGGAAGAGTGTTCTCGAAGAGGAGCCAGCTTTTGGCAGTGGAGGTACCGCAGTGAGTCCTGTGTCCCTGGATTGGAAGGAATCGGGACAGAGTTGTAAGAAGAGAAGTCACACAAGCAAGAAGGAGGCGTATCGTGTGAGGCCATGCTGTCTACTGTGTGGAATGTTTGATCAGACGTTGATCAGACTTGGGAGTCTCCATTTCAGTGAATAACGACATCTCTGGCTGTAAAGCTATTCATATTACTTTCTTTCCCCCCGTTTGCAGACTGGTTTATGAAGATGGCGAGGAAACAAAACACTAAGAGCATGGCTTCAACCGACGTGCACCGAATCAGTGAAATGCCATGCGTTCTGAAAGAGGTCTTAAGTATCATCTACTTTGTGTGTTGAACGTGCTCCTTTCCTTTTTCACACGAGAAATTTGAACCCTAGGGTGCTTTCGATGGTGGCACAGCTAAGAAGTGTGAGTGCTAGTCTTAGAACTGAGTTTTCCTAACTGGGCCTTGTTTAAAAAAAAAAGAGTTAATTAAATTGCTGGAAGTAAGAATAGAGATTACAGATAGAGATTGCAATGAATAGTTTCTGTCACTTTTTTATATTTCTTCATTTTTCCCAATTTAAAAATTAAAACATAATTAACTTACATGTAATGAAATTCCCTCTTTTAGTGTAGGGTTCAGTGAGTTTTGGCAAACACATACAGGTAGGCAACGACCACCACAATAAAGATTCTGTACACCCTAAAACATTTCCCTTCGCACTCTTGTAGTGGACCTTTCTCCCGCCCGTAGTCCTGGGCGATCGCTGATCTGTTTTCTGTCTCTATAGTTTGCCTTGGCAAGAATGTCATATAAACAGAACAATGCTGTGTGTCACTTGTGGACTTGTCTAGTTTTCTTTCCACTTTATATGTTTTTGCTTCATTTATTTTAAGCTTCTAAGAGTCACATATATGTTTGGGTTTTTTTTTTTTTAAATAAAGACTTTCTATTAGAGCAGATTTCTTTTAATGTTTCACGTTTTTTAAAAAAATTCTGGTTAGTTACCATAGAGTGTAATATTGGTTTCAGGGGTAGAATTTAGTGATTCATCACTTACATATAACACCCAGTGCTCATCCCAACAGGTGCCCTCCTTAATGCCCATCACCCGTCTAGTCCCTTCCCCACCCACGTCCCTCCATCAGTTTGTTTTCTATCATTAAGTCTTTTACGTTTTGTCTCCCTCTCTCTTTTTCCCCTTGTCTTCCCCATGTTCATCTGTTTCTTAATTTCCACCTATGAGTGATATCACATGGTATTTGCCTTTCTCTGACTTATTATACTTACTATTATACTCTAGCTCCATCCACATCATCGTCATCACTTTATTTTTGTTTTTACAGTTTATTTAGTTATTTTGAGAGAGAGAGAGAGAGAGAGAGAGAGAGGGAGAGAGAGAGCAAGAACAGGGGAGGGGCAGACAGAGAGGGAGAGAGAATCCCAAGCAGGCTTCCGCTGTCAGCCTCGACAGCGGCTCGAAGTCACAAACCACGATACCATGACCCGAGCCGAAGTCGGATGCTCAACCAACTGAGCCACCCAGGCGCCCCTCTTTCATTTCTGATATTAGTAAAAATATGTGTGTGTATGTTTTTTTAGCTAGCTGGCTTATCAGTTTTACTGATCTTATAAAAAAGGAGTTTTGGGTCTTGTTGATTTTCTCTATTGATTTCCCATTTCCAATTTCATTGATTTCTGCTCTGATTTTTATTATTTTTATGCTTACATTGGACTTAATTTGCTATTTTTCTCAAGCTGCTTAAGGTGAAAGCTTAAATATTTGATTATAGATCTTCCTTCGTTTCAAATATATTCATTCAATAGTTCAAGCTTCCCTCTACTGCTTTTGTTGTATTCTACAAATTTTGAAAAGTTGTAGTTTTGCTTCCATTTGGGTAAAAAATGCTTTAATTTCACTGTGATTTCTTCTCCAACCCATGTGTTATGTAGAAATGTGGGGACTTTCTTTCTCCAATTGATTTCTAGTTTAATTCTAATGTGGTCTGATAGCAGATGTGGCTGTGGCATGATTTTTATTCTTTTTTAAAAAACTTATTTATTTATTTTGAGGGGGGAGGGGACAGAGAGAGAGAGAATCTGAAGCGCTGTGCTCCTGGGGCACCTAGATGGCTCAGTCGGTTGAGCGTCTGACTTCCGCTCAGGTCATGATCTCGCGGTCCATGAGTTCAAGCCCTGCATCAGGTTCTGTGCTGACAGCTCCGAACCTGGATCCTGTTTCAGATTCTGTTTCTCCCTTTTATTCTGCCCCTCGCCCACTCATGCTCTGTCTCTCTCTCTCTCTCTCTCTCTCTCTCTCTCTCTCTGTCAAAAATAAATAAACATTCAAAAAAAAATTAAAGCGCTGTGCTGCCACGCAGAGCCTCGCGTGGGACCCAGTCTCACAAAATGTGAGATCGTGAGCTGAGCTGAAATCAAGAGTCGGACGCTGAACCAACTGAGCCACTCAGATGCCCTTAATTTTTATTCTTCACAAAGTTTTAAGGTACATTTTATGACCCGGAATGTGGTCTGTATTGGCGAATGTCCCGGTGAGGTCAAGTAGAACGTGTATGCTGATGTTGCTGGATGAAGTAGACTTATTGACTTTCCGCTACCGGGTCAGTTCATGTCTGATAGAGCAGAGTTCAAGTCTCTCTTATAATAGTTCAGTCATCTATTTCTTCTTGCAATTCTATTGATTTTTGCCTCATATATTTTTACGTTTTGTTGAGACGTACACACATGTTAAGGCTTGTTATATATTCCTGAAGAATTGACTCCTTTTTCACTATGTAATGTCCCTCTTTGTCTATGATAACCTTCCACAATCTGAAGTCTGCTCTGTGTGAACTTAATATACCTACTCCTGCTTTCTTTTGATTTGTGTCATCATGGTGTATTTTTCTCCAACTGCTATTTTTAATCTACATGTGTTTATATTTAAAGCGGGTTTCTTGTAGGGGCACCTGGGTGGCTCAGTTGGTTAAGCGTCCAACTTTGGCTCAGGTCATGATCTTGTGGTTCGGGGGTCCAAGCCCTGTGTTGGGCTCTGTGCTGACAGCTCGGAGCCTGGATCCTGCTTCAGATTCTGTGTTTCCCTCTCTCTGCCCTCCCCCACTTGTGCTCTGTCTCTCAAAGATAAACACGAAATTTTTTTTAAATAAATAAAAATAAACAAACTGGGTTTCTTGTAGACAACATACCGTTGGGTCTTCTTTTTTGATCCAGTCCGATGACTTCTGTATTTTAGTTGCTATAGTTAGACCATTGACGTTAAAAGTGATTATTGATAGGGGTTGCTGGTGGCTCTGTCGGTTAAGTGTCTAATTCTTGATTTCAGCTCAGCTCATGATCTCACGGGTTCCTGAGTTGGAGCCCACATTGGGCTCTGCATTGACAGCATGGAGTCTGCATCATATTCTGTCTCTCTCTCACTCACTCCACTCCCCCCCTCCTGCTCACTCTCTGTCTCTCAAAATAAATAAACATTAAACAAAATATGGTGATTATTGATACGGTTAGAATGATATCTATCACTTTTGTTACTGTTTTCCATTCTTTGCCCTTTTTCCTTTTTTTTTAAGTTTATTTATTTTTGAGAGAGAGAGAGAGTATGGGTCAGGGAGGGGCAGAGAGAGAGGTAGACACAGAAACTGAGCTGTCAGAAGAGCCCGATGTGGGTCTGGAACTCATGAACCCCAAGAACATGACCTGTGCCCAAGTCCAATGCTAAACTGACTGAGCCCCCCAGGTGCCCCCGCCCTTTTTCTTTGTTCCTATATTTGTCTTCCACTGGTTTTGCCTTTTGTGATTTTAATTCAGCCTTTTATAGGATTAGCTTTTTCCCCCCCTTCTCAACAAGTTACACTTCTTTTCTTACTGTTGTTAGTGGTTGCTCTAGACTTTGCATATACATTTACAACTAATACAAATCTGCTTTCAAATAATCCTAAACTGCTTCTCGGGCAGTGCAAATACCTTACAACAAAATAATCCTAATCTCTCCTTCTCATTTCTTATTTAATGGCTGTGAGTTTTACCTAACTGTTTTAAAGTAATCTGTTTGCAGTTTACTTAAGAAGAAAATAAATAAGAAGGTTATAAAATGTCTATACACCCTTATTTTGTCCCTAAATATTTTTCTTTTAGATTAAAAGAGCTGGACTCTGGACTGTAATTTTTATACCTTCTTTCCCCTTGGCTGAGAGGTATCAGTGGGCAATGATTTTGAAAATTCTTTCCTTACATGTTCTTAACCACAAAGTACTGGTAAATGTGAATAAAGGCCCATTGATGTTTGCTTTTGAATTAATTACAATGTTCATATCTATTCAAAATTCCCAGGAGATTCATTTGTTTTCTAAACAAAAAATTCAGGTAATTCAGGCAAATCTTGGAATGCTATTAAGTGAACTAGGCGGTTTGATTTTAGGGTGAGTTCCTTCTTTTTGAAGTCCTGTATTAAAACAGTAAGTGGGTGCTATGTAACGGCAGGGGGCGCCATTCACTGAACCAACTGAGCCACCCCGGCGCCCCCTATAGGGTGCCATTCAAAGAGACCAGGAGGTGCAAGGTGCCTCCCAGATTTATGCAAAATGGTGGCCTTGTTCGGGAAATAACATGTGTTCACGCACTGAAATGGCGTTCCATTAATTGTGTCTTTGCCTTAACCACAGTCGGCATTGTGGGGTCAAAAAGGAAGAGAAAGTATTGGAAAATCATTGTGGATCGTGTTCTATTTGTGGGCCTTGGAACCTTACAAAAAGACAGAATGTTTCACTAAATAAGTTTGGAGTTTGTCCTTCCGTATTTTGTTTATTTCTCTCATCTTTTCCAGACAATCCTCAGGAAGATGAATGGTGTTGATTTAATTATCTTTTAAGCTGCTCCAGACTATAACTGCGTGCATCCTTATTTCCGTGAGTGAATGATTGAACAGTTCTATTACTGAGACTATTAGATTTGGAGAGTTTATTGATTTGGAGTCTTGGAACAAGACTGGTCAATACGCTGGTTTGGTACTTTAAGCTCATTTAGATTCAAAAATTCCTGGAGATAGTGGAGACCGAGGTTCTCCTTTTGAATTAAAGATTACGGTGGCTAAGCAATTTCAAAAACCCTGAGCTTTCCCTTCATGGACTTTAGAAGATAATGTTAGAAGATCAATCTGTGCATGTGATTACAAACACACACCGGCCTTTGACATCAACTCTATGAAACAAGTGTGTCTAGTCTGATATAATTTGGGTTTTGAGAAATGGTGCCTTATGGTAATTGATTCCTTTACTTGAATCATCTTGGTAATATTTTACTCAGCCTAATAAAATTGGTGTATTCTCCGGTGAGGTTCAAGATGGATCACCCAACCATCGTTAGTAGAAAGAATTGATGAATTCTTAAGAAATCAATCAACATTTATTGAATTTCTCCAAAAAGCAGGGACCTATTGCCAGAATCATCCGGCTTTGCTGAAAATCGGGTTATATTTACAAATTATTTTGAAAGATTTAAAGTGGAGCTAAATTGGAATTGCTTATTTCCATCCAAAATGGAAATGACTTTCAGCTTGGCAGTGCTGCACTCCTGGCCCTTGTTTTGAGGAAATGTACCAAGTCAAACCGACTGGAGATGGGGCCGAACAGAATGCAGTGTTGGAGAAGGCCCAAGGAGAATGAGTGTTATCAGTCTTTCATTTATGGAGCTCTGGAGGTCTGAATTCCTCTAAGTCCTGGAAGAAATTTTAGCCATTTTAACCCTGCCTGCATGCCAGCAGGCTGCGGCGGTCCAGCTGGCAGATTGGAACATCTCGGTTGGTGAGTGTATCAGCCTACAGGCCCGTGATGACCTCAGGGACCTCCCCGGGAGCTGGTTAAGAAAAAAATGTGTAATCGGCAGACCTGTTTTGGTGTAGACCTATCCGAACAGAGACTCAAGTAGGGGCTGTGTGTTTGTGTTGGTCGTTTTCGATAACCTGGAAAACTTTTAATTACGTAGGGAGAGATTTGGGCTTTTGATCAGAAATGTAAACCTCTCCAGGGACAACAGGATTATTTCATTCATAGTAAGTGTCCTTGAGAAGGGTTGCAAATAGGGATTTGCCTCACAAAACTGTGATTTTTGCGTAGGAAAATAATAGTCTCCTGAAGATGGAAGCATGGTTTCTGCACCTGCTATTGACTCAGGCCTTCTGGTTGATAACATTAGTCGTTTCTGACACCAACTGTTGCCTTTGGGTGCCTCTTGAGTAGGGTTCACATTAGGAGATCCTGTATTGCGAGAGCACACGTTATTTCTTTGATGTGTCTATACAAGGAAGTCCAATAGAAAACGTGAATGGGATTTAATTTTAATTTAATTTTATTATTTTTTTCTGAGAGAGAAGAAGAAGTGGGACTCATCCGGGGCTCGTGTTTTACGCAAAGCAGGGCTCACGTTCACCCGAAGCGGGGCTCAAGCTCACGGGGTGTGGGATCGAACTCATGAACTGTGAGGTCAAGACATGAGCCGAAGTCAGACGCTTAACAAGTGAGCCACCCAGGTGCCGAGAATGGGATTTTTTACGGCCGAGGAAAAAAGGACCCAAACGGAGGTTTGGCAGGTCCTGCCTCTCATATCAAAAATCTCCTATTTCCTTATTTCTTGAGCTGATTTGCCCAGACCTACATCGCTTCATTTTCCCAGTTTTGGTCCCCCAACGTACTTTTCAAGGCTGAGTTCATTGTTTTTGAGATGATCCGAAAATGTGTTGTCCTCTTAACAGTGACCTGAAATTCTTAACAGAGAAGAACTAAAAAAAGAGAAATCCTTTGGTGACGTTGGGGTATTTGCTTTATTGTGAGAAAACTAGAGAAGTAGATGGCTAGTAATGGGCTGGGGCAGCAGTGAGCTCACCCAAAGGGACGCTGTCATATGGGATGCAGGACACTCACAGTCACCCACAACAGGTGTGTGTTGATCTAACTCTGACCGGGTTCCATTTCTTCCTTAGTTTACGCCCAGAGTGATATATCAATTTATAAGCCAATGCTTCCTTAAGAAAAATGTCTTTTGCTTAAATGAACACCAATATATTTGAGGCTTCATTAACAGAGGCGTGAAACCCACTAACTCTGGCTTTCTGGACAATTGTTTTCAGATTGAGCAGAAGGTCGTCTGTCAAGATCTCCCTTCATAGTAGAAATAAATGCTGGTAGAGTGCGTGAACTATGATTATGACAGCTTCCCAAAGCTAGTCCTGCCCCAGAGGCCTGCCCAAGCTGCTTGTAGGGACGCTGCTGGGGTAGGCATGTTGTACCCAACACAGTTCAGAATACATGCTATGTGGGAAGAAATTGTCCTGTGTGCAATTTGTGCAAGGATACCTCAAATCATTTCGTTAACAGGAATATAGATATATAAAGCGATGCATGTAGACATATATCTAACAACTATCTAGCCCCAATTCTATCTTGGGACTTTTGCTTATGTAAATAAAGTCCCTAATCCACAGACTTTGAGGTCATCAAAAAGCCTATGGTGGGCCTGGCCTTATCGGTCGAGTCTTATAAAAAGCGTTTGGGAGGCAGAGCTGCTTTCTCTTGTTGGCCTTGGAAAAGCTAGTCCCCATGAGTCTTACAGAGGCAAGGAAATAAATGCCTCCGATGCATGTCATGAGCTTGAAGAGCAGGGACCCTGAGTTTCAGAAGAGAACACAGCCCCAGCCCACACTTGGATTGCAGTCCTGTGAGACTCTGAGCAGAAGATCCAGCTAAGCTGGACCCAGAACTCTGATCCAGAGAAATTGTGATACAACAGAGGACTGTCTTTTAAAGCTGCCAAGTTGGTAGCAATCTCTTGTGCGGCAGTAGAAAACCAACATGGCACCGTACGTGGGTTGGTTGCTGGTTCAAAGAATTTATCCTGTCTTTGAGTGCAACTTTCTAAACTTGCACGGTGTGCTTCCCAGTTGGTGCTGGGAGTCTTCAATAGGCCATTCCAAATCTGGATGTGGCAAAGACAGTGCATTCTGCGGGTGGGAGCCCCCTGCAACACTTCTGCTGAGAAAATGAGGGGTTCTTGGTAGATGCAGAGCATCCCGGAATACCACGGCAGTGAAGAGGGCATCCAGCATGCCCGGGACGATGGCTCTGGAAGAAGCACTGTGGGTAGGGAAGGCACCTCCATATCCATGCAGAGTGTGTACTCTGATAAGGACAAGACCTGAAGGAGGTTTCCATATGACCAAGGTGGACGAGGTGGCTCTCTGCTCCACCCAGGGATGATGCCACGCGGGGGGCTCAGGTGGCCCCCACTTTGGGCAGGTTGGGCAATTGGTTGAGTCTTAGCCAGACAAGCTTCGGTGAAGGGAAGTCCAGGGTGTCCGTCCATTCCTGCCACCCTGGCCGTGAACGTCAGCAAGCACCAGGGTGGATGAGGAAATGAGTGACATGCGCAGAACGTCCCCCGGTCCACCTGATGCCTGAGGGCCTTCTCTTGGGTGCATGTGGGTGAGTGTCCACACAAAGCTTTCACACATCACACCTGTCCTGAGGGTCCACCTACAGGTTTCTGCCCCGGAAGTTCTGGTCATCTATCTCTCCATCTTTTATTCCAAGTTCCTGCCCATTGGCCAGAATGCTGGTTGTTCGCTATGACTCAGCGTCGATCTAACACATCCGGCCATCTTCCAGGCCAGGCAAATAGGAAGCCTGATGTCCTCTCTGAAGCTCTTCCTACCTGGTGGTGGTGGTGGGGGGGTTCTTTACCTGCCATCTCTCAGTACAGAACTACAGCAGTGTAACCGAAGAACCATCAGCAAACCAGGCTCAGGACTCTACTTCCCGCTTTCGCTGGCCCTCGGGAAGCTCTGTGAGTCCCTGAGTGGAGGTGAAGTGCAAGTGGAGTGAAGTGCAAGCTGGCAATGAGCCGGAAAAGTGCCACCAAAAGGTGAGCTACTGGCTCATGCCACGTCTTCGTGTCTTTGGGAGCCACCACCCTGTGCTCTTGGGCACACGTTTGCCTCGCTGACGTGTCCAGTCTGTGGGTCAGCTCATTGTTAACGCAGACCATACTCCCCCATGAGCTGTCTGAGCCGGGAGCGGTCATGGTGAACGCACCAGAATGAAGATCTTCCCCCACTCCCCTGCAACGTGGAGGGAGGGAGCTGGAACCCAACATTCTTGCCTTGTGGGGGCTCGTCTAATATTAACGGTTGCTCTGGGCTCCCCTGCTGTGGGATCAGGAATTCCCCATTTCGGGCTTTTCTTACCCAGGCCTTCCCTCCTCTTTCTGGAATACATCCTGATCTGAAGGCCGGCCACCTGTTTGGCTCCCTCCCTTCTGCCCACCCACAGGCTTTCCCCGGTGAACCTCCCCCCCGACCCCGGCCCTCTCTCCATTCCTGCTTCCTATGCAGCCTGGTGCAGTGACTAACTGTGATCCTCTTTCCAGAGGAATGAAGAAAGGCATTCAGTGGTGCTCAAAACATTCCATTTATCGTGTTTCCCTTTTGCTTTGGGTGTAGGGCTTCCTCTGCTTGGGTTTCAGAGTAATCCCTAAGAAGGGGACTTAAAGCCCCTGGGCACAGGCCAGGGTTGCCGAGGAGCTGGTTTGTGTCTGGAAGGGCTGGCCAACGTCCTCCCTCCCGAGGACAGCGGGGTGCGGCCGGTGGCTTTGTCCAGAGAGCAATCCTACACCGGCCGGTCTGTGGCGGATAGAAAACCAGGGCTAGCACTCGGGGAGCTGATCTGGGAAAGGTTTTGGAGTCTCCGGAGTTCAATTATAGAATCAATCTCCTTATTTTCAACCTCTTTCCTCACCCCAGGCCTCTGCTGTATCTCCTTTCTCAAACCCTTATCCCCCCCCCCCCCCCCCCGTGTTGAGGCTTTCCAGAAAATAAGCCTCCAGTTCTGTGGATTGGAGTCCGTCGGTGGTGGTTTGTGCGGGAGGGGGAGCCAGAAATCCAGCCGCTCTGTGTGGGGACCCTGGTTCTCCTCTGACGTGCAGCCTACCCCCCCCAGCCCCCTCATGCCCTTTTCAGATGTTCCTGGGACCCTCAACCCCTTTGCAGCCCTTCACCTCCGGAGCACCTCTTACAATCCGGTAAGTCACCCCAGCGTGTTGTTCCCGGTCTGGTTTGCTCGACTGGCTGGGCTCATGCCTCTTGCATTTTGTTGCGGTGATACTTGGAAGGTTTTGCAAGGACAGGGGGCACGCAGGTGCCTTCGACCTGCTATTTTAAACCGGAAGCTTCATGTTGAGTTGCCGCCAGTGATTCTTGGTGTGTTTTTTTTTTTTCTCCTCCTTCCCATCAAGGTCGTTAGTGAAGCCACTTTTGTGCCCTTCTGTCATACCCTGGACTGGCCCTTGGAGACCTGGTCTTGAACGCCCCACCAACCCATTCCCCAAACAATCAGGGGCCAGACTTTGTAGTTTTAAGTCTGCATAAAGCCTGCGCGTAGTAGAGGAACAGTAAAAACTTGTAAAGAAAGCAAGATAGTACCAAGGTTGGGTAAATCTGGGTTTATGTTGCAATTCTCCTGAGAAAGTTTATCAGTCGAATCAAGTGCTTAAGTTGGTATATGTTAATCGTTCTACTTACGTGATATATTTGAGCACAACATGTGGGTGACAGACAGCGAGAGGGAAGAAAGTGCAGGTAACATTCCAGTGACGTTCTGATTTATTCTGACTCACTAAAATTGACTTTGATTTTAAAGCTGTGTAGCTCCTTGTATAGATCATATGCATGCATAATCTTCTACTTGAATATTTGAATATGACTTCATCACAAGTTCATGAAGTTTAAAGTTTAATTTAAGAGCACTGGGAATGACAGACTTTCTTATGAATAAAATTTCCTGTTTTTAAATCTTAAACGGGCAGTGGGAACCTTCTTTCATTGAGCAGAGATCATAATTTTCAATCTACTTGTAGTGAAAGGTTTTCTCCTCTCTCTTCTGTCCAGAACGATGCCTCTATAATTCTACAAATAGAAATCTCTTATAAAATTTCTCTTACTGGAGGTAATTTTAAATTCCCCATTTTATTTTTTAATTTTTTAAAATGTTTATTTATTTTTGAGAGAGAGAGAGAGAGAGAGCATGAGCAGGGGAGGAGCAGAGAGGGAGACAGGAAATCCGAAGCAGGCTCCAGGCTCTGAGCTGTCAGCACAGAGCCTGACTCGGGGCTCGAACTCACGAACCGCGAGTCGGAGTTGGTGCTTAACCAACTGAGCCACCCAGGCACCCCTAAGTTCCCCATTTTAATTTAGCACAGGGTATTTGGGCACTATTTTTATCTGACTTGACTTTTCAAATTTCTTACAGTAGATATATTGATAATCTTGTCATCCATAGTACATATTCCTTAATTTGGACTCTACCCTAAATATTACACGGAACTTAATATTTTTTGCAAGACTCAAATTCTCAGCTCCTTATATATTAACCTATTTGAGAGTGTTCGGAATACGGGAGCTCTCAACCTCGCTCTTTTGCTTCTGCCGTGGGACACATTTCCATAATCTCAAAATCGGAGGCACAATTTAAACTTGCACAGAGGTTAATATTATAGGGCTCTTGGGCCACGGAGCTGACGGCTTCTCCCACACTTGAATTCTGATTTTTCTTCAGGAGGACCCTACGTTTTCATTCACGGCTGATGCAGATGTTACAGATGTAATCGAACAGCCTCAAGCGGTTGCAGAGAAAAAACCGGTTCTTTTCTGGTTTCATCTTGTCTCCCGGTTCATTTGGACGAAGCTTCCCATTGAGCCTAGACATCGTTCTAACACCCCGCGATGCCGAATGTAAACTCAAGCCATGTTCTTTCTGTAAGATGATGGAGAAACTGCGTCAGATCGGTGGGGAAGGGAACCATGGAAATAGCACAGCAGGGAATCTTGCATAGACACACCATATTTACATTTCTATACTTGGATCTCCCTCCTTCCTAACAAAATTTTTGAGCGCAGTTGACACACAATGTTACGTTAGTCTCCAGGGAGTCAACCTCTCTGTGCAATGATACGCTGCGCTCACAAGTGTACCTTCCATGGTCACTGCACCAACAGGTTACAACATAATTGACTATCTTCCCTACGCTGTGCCTTTCCCCCCCCACCCCATGACTTATTCACTCCATAACCGGAAGCCTGTACCTCCCCTCTCCTCTTCTTCCATTTTACCCAGCCCTCCTCTCCCCTTCCCTCCTGCTGCCACCAGTTTGTTCTCTGTATTTACAGGTCTGTTTCTGGTAGTCGTTTGAGATTCCACCTCGAAGAAAATCATGTAGCACTTGTCTTTCTCAGCATGACTTATTTCACTTAGCATAATATATACCCTCCAGGCCCATCCAGGTTGTGACAAATGGCAAGATCTCACTTTTTATTTTGTTTACGGCTGCGTAATATATAATATACACCCACATCTCCTTATCCATTTATCTGTTGGCAAACACTTAGGTTGCTTCTGTATCTTGGCTGTTGGAAATGCTGTGGCAATAAACAGAGGCGCCTGTATCTTTTCAAATGAGGGTTTCTGTTTTCTTTGCGTAAATACCCAGTAGTGGAATTATTGGATCATATGGTATTTGTATTTTTAATTTCTTTGAGGATCTTCCAGGCTGCTTCCCATAGTGGCTGTACCAATTTACGTTCCCACCAATAGTGCGCAAAGGTGTCTTTTTCTCTACGTCCTCACCGACACTTGTTATTTCTTTCATTTCTGATTTTAGCCATTCTGACAGGTGTCAGATGATATGTCATTATGGTTTTAATTTGCATTTCCCTCATGATAAGTGACGTTAAATATATTTTCATGTGTCTGTTGGCCATCTGGATGTCTTTGGGAAAACGTCTCTTCAGGTCCTCTGCCCATTTAAAAAATTTCGTTTTAATGTCTATTTTTTTGAGAGAGACACACACACACAAAGGGTGAGTGTGGGAGGGGCAGAGAGAGAGAGGGAGACACAGAATCCGAAGCAGCTCCAGGCTCTGAGTTGTCAGCACAGAGCCCGATGCGGGGCTCGAACCCACGAACCGTGAGATCATGACCTAAGCCGACGTCGGATGCTAAACCCACTGAGCCACCCAGGCGACCCTGTCTGCTCATTTTTTAATTGGATTATTTGTGAGTTTTTGTTTTGTTTTGTTTTTGGTGTTGTGTTGTATACATTCTTTATATATTTTTTGCATTAATTCCATTTCAGATATATCATTTACAAATATCTTCTCCCATTCAGTAGGTTGCCTTTTTGTTTTCTTCACTGTGCAATAGCTCTTTGTTTTGATGTATTCCCAATAGTTTATTTTGCTTTTGTTTCCCTTGTCTTAAGAGACATATCTAGAAAAACATTGCTGCCGTCAATGTCAGAGAAATGACCGATTGTGGTCTCTTCTAGAGTTTTTATGATTTCAGGTCTCACGTTTAGGTCTTGAATCCATTTTGAGTTTATGTTGGTGGCCCAGTGTCATTTTTTTTTTTTTTTTGCATGCAGCTGTTTAGTTTTCCCAATGCCATTTATTGAAGAGACTGTCTTTTCCCCATTGTATATTTTTGCCTATTTTGTTATAGGTTAATTGATCATACAAGCGTGAGTTTATTTCAGAGCTCTCTGTTCAGTTCCATTGATCTGTGTGTCTATTTCTGTTTCAGGAACATACTTTTTTGATGACCACAGCTTTGTAGTATGTCTTGAAATCTGCGATTTCCGCTCCCCTGTGACTTAGCCTCACAATGTTTACAACTTACTCTTGATATACTGGTAAAAACACACATAACTAAAGGTCACAGTGTCTCTTGAAAGGTTTACTAGGAGTTTCACAGAAAACTGTTCCTCAGACCACAGAATGACATGACTGACACATGTGGCTGGGAAATGATTTAGGCAGTTTTCTTTCTGCCGTAGTGAGCGTGCCTGGCGAGCATCAGGTGTTCATCTGGACATCCGATGTTTGGGAATATCTTACTGTTTCGAAATCTGCCTTCTCCTTCATTATCAGCGTCTTCCTTAAGTTTTCTTTATAGTTGATTCATTTATATGAATTGTTTCCTATTCTCCTTATTCTCTACTCTTCCTGGTACCTTTTAAGGGATTAGTTGTATTATTTTTTGCTTTCTTTGCCAGAAAGCAGAGTTTAATGGGAGTTTTGGGATAAAATTTGCTAGTTATGTATGATGGAGAAAGTCATGATGGTTTCTATTTTCTCCCCCCTGACATGCATCTTTAGTTTTTTAAAATATTTTTTTAGGTTTTAATTTAAATTCCTGGTAGTTAACATGCAGTTAGTTAACCGTTAGTTAACCTACAACAGACGGTTGTTCAAGTGTGCAACATAGCGATTCAACTCCTCCATTCAGCATCTTTATTTTAAACATCCCTTCCCCCCCCCCCCCCCGCAACACGTTGTTGCTGTATTTGGCATTAAAGGTGAGAAATATCTGGTAGTTAATCATCTGAGAACACTAAGCTGATCAAAAAGGCATAGTTAATATGTGACGGGGTATGGAGTTCTGTACAAATCAGGAAGATAGCGGAGTCTAGTTTACAGAGACTTGTTGCATGGTATTGTTACCAAGGTTGCCATATGCAACAAGTCAAAATACAGGGCACCTGGATAAACTTGAATTTCAGACAAACAGCAAATGGTTGTATAGTGCGAGTATATCCCAATGCAGTATTGGGATAAACTTACATGAAAAATAATAGTACTGAACATATACTTGCCCTATAGAATTATTCATTATTTATCTGAAGATCGAATTGAACTGGAGGTCCTGTGTTTTGTCTTACAGCCCCAGCCATTATCTATAATGACTTTACAAAAGGTAAAAAATATTAAATTGTGACGAGGTCTACTCGCTGTTATCTTCACTACCCTTCAAATGTCAGATTTCAGCCAAATGGTATTTTTTTTTAAATTTTTTTTTCAACGTTTTTATTTATTTTTGGGACAGAGAGAGACAGAGCATGAACGGGGGAGGGGCAGAGAGAGAGGGAGACACAGAATCGGAAACAGGCTCCAGGCTCCGAGCCATCAGCCCAGAGCCTGACGCGGGGCTCGAACTCACGGACCGCGAGATCGTGACCTGGCTGAAGCCGGACGCTTAACCGACTGCACCACCCAGGCGCCCCAGCCAAATGGCATTTTAAGGTAGTTGCCTTGGTAATAATCTCTTGAAATTTTCATTATGTATTTCTTTTGGTAACAGTGAATTGTCATCTTTCTCAAATTTCTCACCATAAATTTTTATGGGAAATATGAAAAATATATTTTCATGAACATCTAACTATCCAGCTTTATTTACATGGATACTTGAAAAAACTGCCTTGTTTGAACTGAAAGTTTAGTTAAAACTTTAGTCAATTTTTTTTTTCTGGTAGTTTTTTTGCAGGATCGATAGTTAAACATCCAATCAGAGTATTACACGGTTATTTACTCTAATAATTAATGAGAATCGAACTAATTGAAAACAAAATTGAGAAAAATGATGTTGAGTGTCTGGAGGTTATACATAATCTCAAATGAAATACTTCTAAGTTTATTGTTAATTTTTTATTGTTTATTTATTTAATTTTTTTTAACGTTTATTTAATTTTGAGACAGAGAGACAGAGCATGAACGGGGGAGGGGCAGAGAGAGAGGGAGACACAGAATCGGAAGCAGGCTCCAGGCTCCAGGCTCTGAGCCATCAGCCCAGAGCCCGACGCGGGGCTTGAACTCACGGACCACAAGATCGGGACCCGAGTTGAAGTCCGACGCTTAACCAACTGAGCCACCCAGGCGCCCCAATTGTTTATTTATTTATTTATTTATTTATTAAAAAAATTTTTTTTTCAACTTTATTTATTTTTGGGACAGAGAGAGACAGAGCATGAACGGGGGAGGGGCAGAGAGAGAGGGAGACACAGAATCGGAAACAGACTCCAGGCTCCGAGCCATCAGCCCAGAGCCTGACACGGGGCTCGAACTCACGGACCGCGAGATCGTGACCTGGCTGAAGTCGGACGCCTAACCGACTGCGCCACCCAGGCGCCCCAATTGTTTATTTATTTAGAGAGAGATTAGGGAGGGGCAGACAGAGAGGGAGAGAGAAAGAATCTCAAGCAGGCTCCACTCTGTCAGTCCGACACAGGGCTTAAACCCACAAACCATGAGATCATATCCTGAGCTGAAATCAAGAGTCGAGCTCTTAATTGCCTGACCCACCCAGGTGCCCCTCTAAGGAAATAATTCTTATAAAACATAAAACAAACTAAAACAAAAAAAATACTTCTTTTTTTTAATGTTTTATTTATTTTTGAGAAAGACAGACAGACTGTGAGCGGGGGAGGGGCAGAGAGAGAGGAAGGCACAGAATCTGAAGCAGGCTTCAGGCTCTGAGCCGTCAGCAGCACAGAGACCGATGCGGGGCTTGAACTCATGGACCACGAGATCATGACCTGAGCCAAAGTCGGAGGCTTGACCAACGGAGCCACTCAGGCACCCCTGAAATACTTGTAATGTAAGAAGGTATAAAAGCTGAACTGTTCTAGTTGATGCATACAGGAGCTCATATCTTTATCCCCATTCGAATATCAGATGTCTTTGAAGATACTAACTTGGAAATATTTGTTGCTTTATTTGTGGTGCACAAATAATCAAACTACAATGAAAAAAAAATTCCCAAATATAGGAATTCTAAGGTTTTGTTGTGTGTGTGTGTGTGTGTGTGTGTGTGTGTGTGTTTAGAGAGAGAGTGTGAGCTGCAGAGAGAGAGAGAGAGAGAGAGAGAGAGAGAGAGAGAGACTCCCAAGTAGGCTCTGCACTCTGAGCTAAACCTTACATGGGGCTTGATCCCACGACCATGAGATCATGATCTGAGCCAAAACAAGAGTTGAAAGATTAACCAACTGAACTATTCAGGCAACCCACAATTGTAGTTTTTGATAACTTCATGTCCCATCTGAAATGGGCTAGAGTACAATTAGTTTCCAAATATTAGATTTTTTTCTTAAGAACAGTAGTTAATTCCTACCAAAAAATAAGGAGATGCTGATGGGGAGAAAATGGAAGGGCAAAGGAACAGGAGAAAGAACAGGAAGAGAAGGATCAGAAGAAGGAAAGGAAGATGTTGAGTTGAGTTTAGGGATTGGATTCACAGAGTTTTTTTTTTAACAATGTGAGTATGATATGACATGCCAATGTGTGTTTGTAATGCTTAATTTTATGTCTCAACTTAATTTTATGTCTCAGACAGAAAGGGAGGCAAACCATAAGAGACTCTTTTTTAAAAAAAAAAAACATAATTTATTGTCAAATTGGCTTCCCTGCAACACCCAGTGCTCATCCCAACGGGTGCCCTCCTCAATGACCATCACCCACTTTCCTCTCTCCCACACCCCCCATCAGTCCTCACTTTGTTCTCTGTATTTAAGAGTCTCTTATGGTTTGCCTCCCTCCCTCTCTGTAACTTTTTCCCCCTTCCCCTCCCCCATGGTCTTCTGTTAAGTTTCTCAAGATCCACATGACTGAAAACATATGATATTTGTCTTTCTCTAACTGACTTATTTCACTTAGTGTAACACTCTCCAGTTCCATCCACGTAACTACAAAAGGCCGTATTTCATTCTTTCTCATTGCCACATAGTATTCCATTGTGTATATAAACTACATCTTCTTTATCCATTCGTCCATTGATGGACATTTAGGCTCTTTCCATAATTTGGCTATTATTGAAAAGAGACTCTTAAATGCAGAGAACAAACTG
The DNA here is from genome assembly GCF_018350175.1 of Felis catus. Classification (NCBI taxonomy): domain Eukaryota; kingdom Metazoa; phylum Chordata; class Mammalia; order Carnivora; family Felidae; genus Felis; species Felis catus. Next base: position 147,721,781 of record NC_058372.1, on the reverse strand, counting down.
AGGGTTGATGGGGGGCAGAGGAGAGGGGAAATGGGTGATGGGCATTGAGGAGGGCACTTGTTGGAATGAGCACTGGGTGTTGTATGGAAGCGATGAATCATGAGAATCTATCCCCGAAAACAAGAGCACACTTTACACACTGTTTGTTAGCTAACTTGACAACAAAAGACCTGGCTTTGATCCCGATTAATCCTGAAAGTGGTTATAAAATTAAATGACACAAAATTTTTTGAGTTGCGGAAACTGAGCATTCAAAGAGTATTTATTTATCACGTATGCATGCATTCGTTCTCCCATCCATCCAAAGATGGTTAGTGTTTATGTAAGATGTGCCTAATTGCTGGGACTGACAACCGTGAGGAACTCACCACACAATGTTCCCACACTTTGAGGACTGTCCCCTCTGATGATATTCCTAATTTCAGCATCTACCCATGTGCAGATAGCCTATTCTCATGAAGAATAGCGCCATCAAAATACTTTCTTTATTGATCCCAAGTCAAACATTTCTGACATGAATTTTCTCTATTCTGGTCAACCTCATTTGGGCTGAGCCATGTTCCTTTTAGCATCAAATTGAGTGCTCCAGGTGAGTGCTGAATTGTGCTAAGGACAGAGAGTGCAGCAGGGCCCAAGTCGTCAGCACCATATTTTGCACAATCTAAAATCCATGATGATTTGAAAAATAGCTTTTGATAGTTGTCCAATGAAGAAAATTTATGTTTATTTGTAGTTTTACCATAATACAGTAAGCTAACTACTTTTTGGAAATTTAGAGTTTATTCAAGTTTAAAATATAAAACTTTGTGGTAAATTTATATATTAAAATTCTGTTGGAATTGCATTAAAGCACTACTCTATCTTGGTTACAGTTAATGCATTTCCAATGTAAAAAAAAATCATCTGGGGGCACCTGGGTGGCTTGGTCGGTTAAGCATCCGACTTTGGCTCAGGTCATGATCTCACGGTCTGTAAGTTCGAGCCCCGCGTTGGGCTCTGGGCTGACCACTCAGAGCCTGGAGCCTGTTTCAGATTCTGTGTATCCCTCTCTTTCTGCCCCTCCCCTGTTCATGCTCTGTCTCTCTCTGTCTCAAAAATAAATAAACATTAAAAAAATAAAAAAAATCATCTGGTCAGTAACATGGATACACCATCTCATTCAAGTTTTCTTTGATTTCTCAGTAAAATTTTATAGCCATATTCATATAATTCTCACAAAAGTCTTCTTAAGTTTATTCCACTTTATTTTGTGATGCCAAGTTTGAATTCTACTATTTCCAGTCATTTTTCTAAATAATTATTCTGGTGGAAAGGGATACAACCGACTAAGTGAAAGAATGAAGAACAACTTAAAAATCACATGTACTAGAGAGAGGATATTCTACTTATTAGTTGAGAAATTGAGATATATTTTTCATACAGTAAATGTGGAAATCTTAATTGTAAAGCTCAAAGGATACTTACTCAAGTATATACTGCACAGACTGATACAGAATATATCCAACACCCACAATGCCCCTTAACTCAGCATCTCAGTCAATGTCCCTGCCAAAGGTAACCACTATTCTGATTCTAACATCGAAGGTAAGTTTTTCCTGCTTTTGAATTACATACAAATAAAAAGACTCTTAACTATAGAAGACAAACTGAGGGTTGATGGAGGGAGGAGGGGATGGGTTAAATGAGTGATGGGTATTAAGGCGGGCACTTGTGATGAGCACTGGGTGTTGTATGTAAGTGATGAATCACTAAATTCTACACCTTAAACCAATTTTACCATTAACGGGAATTATGGTATTATGGAAAATATAATAAAGGGACATCTGGGTGGCTCAGGCAGTTAAGCATCCAACTCTTGATTTTGGCTCACGTCAAGATCTTAACGTCATGGGATTGAGCCCCATGTGGGGCTCTGAACTGAGTGTCGAGCCTGCTTGGGATTCTCTCTATCCCTCTCTCCCTCTGCCCCCACTCATGCTTGTGTGCCCTCTCTCAAAAAGAAATTACATATAAATGGGACCATAAAGAATGCAGCTTATCCTCTCTAGCTTCTTTCACTTGGCATTTTGATTGTGAGATCCATCCATCTTGTTGTGTGAATTAGTAGTGCCTTGTTTTTCATTGCTGGAATTGTATCCCTGGAATAAGTCCCAGGAGGTTATGATATTATCTTTTTTATATATTGCTGGATTTGAGTTGCTAATATATTGTTTAAGATATCTGTTTGTGTTAGTGAGATAAACTATCCTGTAATTTTCTTCTCCTGTAAATCCTAATAACATTTTGGTATCAAGGTTATGCTGGCTTCATAGAATGAGTGGGAAAATATTTCCTGATTTTTGTATTCTTTGGAAGAGGTTGTGTAAGAAGTGATGTTATTTCTTCCTTGAATATTTGGAAAAAATTCACCAGTGAATTTATATAGACCTAGAGCATGCTTTCTTCAATAGATATTGGAAAATTTAGGTTTTATTTTACTATTATGAATGTTTTACCAAATTGTGATTTTTTTATTTAAAAAAAAATTTTTTTTTCAACGTTTATTTATTTTTGGGACAGAGAGAGACAGAGTACGAATGGGGGAGGGGCAGAGAGAGAGGGAGACACAGAATCGGAAACAGGCTCCAGGCTCTGAGCCATCAGCCCAGAGCCCGACGCGGGGCTCAAACCCACGGACCACGAGATCGTGACCTGGCTGAAGTCGGACGCTTAACCGACTGCGCCACCCAGGCGCCCCATCAAATTGTGATTTTTTAAAGAATGACTATGTTTCATCTCTAAAAATTTATTGGCATAAAGTTCAAAATAACCTCTTGTTAATCTTTTACTGTCCCTAGTATCTGTAGTGATGTCTCCTTATTTTCCTGATATTAGTAATGTTTTCTGATTTGGAATCAGTCTTATAAGGTGTATATAAATTTTATCAATGCTTTCAAAGAAATAACTTTCAACCATGTTGATTTCCTCTATTGTACATTTTTTTTCTTTCATTAATATTTGGTCTTTAAATTTTTTTTCCCTTACCTCTGTTTAGCTTGGTTTTATTTGTTGTTCCCTTATCCAGTTTCTTAAGTTGAGAATTTATGCCATTGGTTTTTGACTTTTGTTTTTTCCCTCAAATATATTAATCTAACACTATGAATTCCCCTTTAAATACTAATTTAGATTTATCCCACCTATTTTTATATATTTGCATTATTATTCACCTTAAACTCTTTCTAACTACCACTATAATTTCTTCAATGACATGTGGACCATTGAGAAATGTGTTACTTACTTCCCAATCATTTTTGGATTTTTTGGTTATCTTTATGTTATTGTGTTCTAATTTGATTCAAAGTGGTCAGAGAATCTTTTTATTTAAATTTTTTAATGTAATTTTTTTTTAATTTGAGGATAGTTGATACACAATGTTTCATTGGCTTCACGTGTACAACATAGTGGCTGGACAGTTTTAAACATTATGCTATGCTTGCTGCAAGTATAGCTACTATCGGTCACCACACAACACTATTACAGTATCATTGACTATGTTACTTACACTGTTCCTTTTACTCCTGTGACTTTTTCATTTCGTAACTGGAAGACTGTGTCTCCCTCCCACTGTCGCTCATTTTTCCATGTCCCCTCCCTCTCCCCTATGGCCACTGCCAGTTTGTTCTCTATGTTTATGGGTCCGCTTCTGCTTTCTGTTTGTTTATTCATTTGTTAAACTTTTTTCTTTTAATGAGCCAGGTAACATCTGTTTTGGTAAATGTCTCATGCTTATGAGTACACATTGCATAGTTGGTGGTTCATACATGTAAATTGAATAATCATGTTTTTCAAATTCTGTATACGTTAGTGATTTTATGCATGCTTATTCTCAGTTACTTTGTTCTGCCACCATGGGTATGGATTTATCAACCTCTGCTTTTAACTTCTATGAAAATAATTTCTCTTCTACATACTATTGTTGACTTATGTTTCTTCACCACTTTTCTTAATTTTAAATACATAGGGTCCATGTTGAATCTCCTATATATTTTTATATTACTTATTACTTATACTTATTTTTCGATTTTATAATTGATTACTACATTGATTATATACAACAGAATTATGACGAATGGAAATAATGAACTGGGGTACACTTAGTTGCATAGTATGTCTGTGTAATTGTTTCATTAATAGGCTTTACTGTTTAACTTTTTTTTTAATGTTTATTTTTGAGAGAGAGAGAGAGAGCAGGGGTGGGTCAGAGAGGGGGACAGATGATCTGAAACAGAATCCACGCTGATGGCAGAGAGCCCTGACACAGGGTTCGAACTCACGAACCATTAGATCATGACCTGAGCCAAAGTCAGATGCTTAACCAATTGAGCCACCCAGGTGCCCTCTATTTAATTTTCAAGAAGGATGTTGGGTATTGATATATTTGTTTTTATTGTTTTTAGGACACATCCTCTTATTTTCACATATAATTATCATTTTAATCAGGAATGAATATTAAATTTTATTGCATTTACCAGAATGTTCATAATGATCTAGGATAGTAGTTGATTATGAAGTTTAACCTATTTTTACAATTTTTAATTCCCTCTACTCAGCTTTGATACTGTTATATTGAAAACTTATAGCATTTTGTGTTTTCGTGTTTTACTTGAAAAACATTGCTCCTAATCACCAAGAGTTTGGACTATAGCTTCTTTTTTTTTTATGTGCTATTTTTAGTCAGGTTTTGCTAAAAGGGTTTTCATTAGGTGAAAGAAGGTTTTGTAACTTTTAGTCTTTTGAGATCATTTGGATCAAATTTTATGTATATTGAAGTTATTACTTTTAAGCCCAAGAGAAATTGTTAATAAAAATTATTGGTAAAACTCTTTGAACTTAAAAACATTTTAAAGACAATTATGTTATACAATTAAATATATGTTACATGATTATTCACTTTTTCAAGCATTCTTTAATTTTATGTATTTATTCTTTGAATGTTTATTTATTTTGAGAAAGAGAGAGAGAGAGAAAGAGAGTGACCATGAGCTGGGGAAGGGCAGAGAGAGAATCCCACGTAGGCTCCAAGTTCAATGTGGAGCCCCATGTGGGGCTGGATCTCACAAACTGCAAGAACATGACCTGAGCTGAAATCTAGAGTCATACACTTAACCAACTGAGCCACCCAGGTGCCCCAAGTGTTCTTTGATTTTAAATCATCCTTTTATTTTATAGAAATCGTGAGGATACCAGAGAGTTCCCATTTTTCCCACACCCAGTTTTTCCTATTAACATTTTATATTAGTATGGTATATTTGCTATAATTAATAGACAACAGTGATACACTATTATTAACTAAGTCAATATCTTATTCTGATTTCCTTAATTTTAACCCACTGTCCTTTTTCTTCCTCAGGATTCCATCCAAGATTCCACATTCTATTTGGTAATTTAATGTAACCTATAATTTCTTAGAGCTGCCATAACTAACAACCACAACTTGAATGGCTGACAACAACGGAAGTTTTATCAAGGTGTCAACAGGGACGTACTTCCTCTGCAGACTCTTGGACAGAATCCTCTCTTGCCTCTCCTGAGATTCTGCTGTTACCAGACATTCTCGCCTTTTCTTGTCCTGTAGATGCATCAGTCCAATCTCTGCCTTCATCGTTTCACCTTTCCCTGTGTCTCACCACACGGTCTTTCCTTTGCACGTGTCTGTCACTGTGTCTATTCTCCTCTTTTTATAAGAATATCAATCATATCGGACTAAGGGCCACCATGAGCTCCTCTTAACTAATCACATCTACAAAACCCTTACTCCTGAGTTGTGGGATGGGCATAGGTTTTCAGGGGAGGGCACCATTCAACCCTTTATAGTTGCCCTGTCACCTTAAGAAGCTCTTGGCTGTGACTGTTTCTTAGCCTTTCTTTGTTTTTGATGACCTTGAGAATTTTGAATAGTGCCGGTCATGGTCATGTACTTTATAGAATATCATGTTTTTCTCATGACTGCACTGTGGTTATGTATTTGGGAGGAAGACCACAGAGGGGAAGTGCCATTTTCATCCCAACGTTCCAACATGATTTATCACTGTTGATGTTGACCTCGATCAATTGATTGAGGTACGTTTTCTTTTAAAATTTATAATCTGTTTGGATCATTTCTAAAAGACAAATTTCCCTGGCATACTGCTTTTCAAATTAATTAACATACATATTGCATAATCGTATTTATCATGGAGCTCGAGGCTAGTAGATCCAGAGACAGGGACAATGTATAAATGGATTTCAAGACAAGTTCAGACAGATGGGAATTCAGCCAAGCATTCAATGCCGTGGCTGATTTTTCGCAGCTTGAGCAAAAAGGAAGTAACTGAGTAAGGGCCCCAGGCAGCCAGGCCCACTGAGTAGGAAACAAGGGGGAGTTTGATGGATATTTCCTTGGATTAGAATGTGGTCTTGGTTACTCAGATTACCAGTAGATTATATAGATACAGGGAGACAAAAACCTATGGTGGTGCGAAACTGGCGGTTCCTATTTCTTTCCTACCCAGGGTACAAGACTGTCCTAAAAGTATGTGCTTGTCCAGCCCGGCTCTATGTGATTGGGAATGGACACACAGGGGACAGTGGTCAGCCTCCTATGGCTGCCAGTTGTATGAGTGAGTCCTCTTTCTAAATCTGATGGTCTTACATCAGGTGGGGATTAGGCTCTGTGTAGAAAATTAATGACAAATGAAATGGAGGAGTAGTGGTTAGCCTGATAAAGGGAGCCAGTAAATAGATAATGGATACATTGGATAAACACAAAAAGAAGGAGGAGAAAGAGGAGAAGGAGAAGGGGAAGGAGGAGGAGGAGGATGAGGAGGGGAAAAGGGAGGGAGGAAGGGGGGAAGGAAGGAAGGAAATGAAAGAAGAAGAAGAAGAAGAAGAAGAAGAAGAAGAAGAAGAAGGAGAAGGAGGAGGAGGAGGGGGAAGGAGATCTGACAGCCACAAAGTACACATTGAGAGTCTGAGAGCAACAGAATGACATCATCTTTTATCACAGATGCCCATGAGAGAGAAGCTTTTTGTCTGCAGAAGCCTCCTCTTTTGTTTGAAGATGAAGGGCCAGGATAGATCCCAGCAGGCGGGGGGAGTGTTTCATCCAGATGTGCCTTGATGATGCCGGCAGCACCTTCTAGATGAACACTTGCTGGATGTAATTCTAGTGTTACTTTGTCTTTGGGTTTGCCTTTTAAAGCTATGTGTCTTTCAGGGGCCTCAGCGTTTTGATCACCTTGAAGTACGTTTCCTACAAGAGTGGCGGGAATGTGTTCAATTCTTTTCTTCATTTGACAGCTCTCAGAGTGAGACGTTGTGCCTCGAGCAGACACTGTGACGCCTTGCCATAGTCCCTTAAGTTTTAGCATTTCTGCACAAGCTTCGTTTCCTTCCCACCAACGGAAACTGCACTATTTGCCTGATGGCTTCCTCAGACGGCCAGACGTCACTTTGCCTGGGGTGAGGGACCAGAGGGCAAGGGGTTTGGCATCACCACATCCCTTCCTCATTGCTGCTCTGACACATGACAGGTGTGAGCGGAAAAAGACACAGGATCCTGCACTCCCAGCTGAGAATGCTCTGAGGCGTTCGTTGTACACTGGCTTCTAGAATTCTCCATGAGGATTGAACTCTGGTTGACCGCGGTGATGGGTAACTGGATAATGCCCACTCTGTAAACTCTCTCAAGCTTGTCTCCTGTCTCCACCTCACCCCACCCCACTCTTTGGGCTGGTGTTTCCAGGGGTTATTTCCCAAAGACACTGCTTACACACAAGTCCTTGTCCCAAGATTTGTTTTGTGGGGACTGTAGTTACTGTCAACAGTAAGAGTGCTTTTTATTCTCCCCTTACTGTTTTTCTTTAGTCTAGCTCTTTCTCTCTCACTCTCCTTTAGGCAAAAACACTCGAAAAAAATTTTTTAATGATTTATTTACTTTTGAGAGAAAGAGAGACAGAGTGTGAGCGGGGCAGGGGCAGAGAGAGAGGGAGACACAGAATCCGAAGCAGGCTCCGGGCTCCGAGCTGTCGGTACAGAGCCTGACGCGTGGCTTGAGCTCAGGAACTACGAGATCATGACCAAGGCCAAAGTGGGATGCTTAACCGGCTGAGCCACCCAGGCACCCCATCAACTTTTGGGGTTTTATATATTCGTTGTGTTTTAGTCTATTAGTCATTTGGAAAGTGCCCAAATTGTCACACTTTCAGTGATTGGCAACACTTTTCATGTTATCATGTTATCTCTTTAGTTCCCTCCTTGTTCTTTTGTTTTCTTTTCTCAAAAATAAAATTTCTTTCTTTCTTTCTTTTTTTTTTTTTTGAGAGTGTGAGTAGTGGAGGGGCAGAGGGAGAAGGAGGAAGAAAATCTTAAACAGGTTCCAACCCACTGTGGAGCCCCACACAGGGCTTGATCTCTCGACCTTGAGATCATGATCGGAGCTGAAAATCAAGCGTCAGATGCTTAACCAACTGAGCCATCCAGGTGCCCATAGATGGTGCCTTTCTTTTTTGTGCTTAATAATATCCCACTCTCTAGATGTAACACATTTTATTTATTCACTTACTGAACAACATCTTGGTTGCTTCCAAAATTTGGCAATTATAAATAAAGGGGCTATAAACATGTATGTGCAGGTTTTGGTGTGGACGTAAGTTTTCAATACATTTCGATACATTTTTCAATACAAAAACCAAGCAACATGATTGTTGGATTGTGTGGTAATAGTCTATGTAGTTTTGTAAGAAACTGCAGGACTATCTTCCAAAGCGACTGCACCATTTTGCTTTCTCACCAGCAATAAATGAAAGCTCTTGTCATGTCACATCATCGCCAGCATTTGGTGTTGGCGGTGTTTCAGATTTTGACCGTTTTATTTAATGGGTGTGTCGTACTATCACAATGTTGTTTTAATTTGCATTTCCCTGATGGCCTATGTCATGAAACAGCTTTCCGTACGTTTATTCGCCATCTGTATATTTTGGTGAAGTGTGTTGACATATTTTGCCTACATTTTAATTCAGTTGTTTATTTTTTTTTGCCGTTGAGTTTTGAAAGTTCTTGGTGCATTCTTCATATGACAGTCCTTTATCAGATGTGCTGATTTTTTCCCCCAGTCTCATATTTGTCTTTTTCATTCATTTTATTCTCGTTTTTTACTTTTACTTTTTTTTAAGTAGGCTTCATGCCCAGCTTGAAGCCCAACCAGGGCATCGACTCACGACCCTGAGATCAAGACCTTGAGCTGAGATCAAGAGTCAGACGCTGAACCGACTGAGCCACCCAGGCACCCCTCACTTTATTCACACTTTTTCAACATTTTCTATTGCAGGTTAACGTACACAAACAAATGTGCACAAAGTGTAAGCTCAATAAACCGTCACACGATGAAGGCAATCTTATAACCTATACCGCAGAAATTCTCATGAGGTTTCACTCAAACACTACTGTCTAGGTAACCTCTATATGGAGTTCTGTTGCCATAGATTAGTTTTGCCTATTTTAAAAGGAGTTAGTTTTTGCCTGTTTTAAAATAATTGTCTATTTAGAAAGGGGTTCATTCTGTGTCTGGCTTCTTTCACTCTAGGGTGTGTTTGGGAGATTTATTCCGTTTTGATGGGGAGTGGTATTTTATTCATCGTCATTATTGCACTTCATCGTATTAATGTAGCACATGATATTTTTCCACTTTTCTGTTTTTGGACATTTAGGGTGTTTCCGTTTCCAGGGTCAGTTATTATGAATAAAATTACAATGAATAAACTTGAAGAAAAAATTTAAGGGCATAAATAAGATTTCTTCTGTAGATACCTAGGAATAGAATCACTGGTCATAGTGTAGGTATAGATTTGCTTTCTAAGAAAAAGCAAAATACTTTCCCAAAGTTACTGTGACCTTTTACATGACTGCCGGCAATGTCTGAAAGTTTCTGGTTTTGTACATCCTTGTCAACATAGGGTGCTGTGAGTCTTGTCTTCCACCCACTTTAGTATGACAAGGTGTCTAAGGATGGGCAGAGTTTGCGTTTATTTGATGATTAATGATGTTGTATTCCCAACTGTCAACTCGTAGTTCTTCTTCTGTTAAGTACGTGTTTAAGTCATTTGCCAAGTTTTAATTGAGTTCTTTGTCTTTTTATTGTTCATGTTATATAAGTTTTTTACATTCTGGATGCAAGTCATTTGTCACACACGTATAGAGAGAATATATTCTTCCAGTGTCTGGCCTTCCTATTAATTATCTTACCAGTGTCCTTTATCGAACAAAAGTGTTTTGAACTCGTTTATAATGTTGTTGGAGTCCGATTTATAAATTTTGTTTTCTAGCTATTTCTTTTTTTTTAATTAAAAAAAATTTTTTAAACTAGCTATTTCTTTTTGTGTGTTTTCTAAGAAATCCGTGACTATTGCAAGGTAACTAACTAATTGCCTAACCAACTACATATATGTACGATCACATATTTATTTACATATTTACATATACAGTACTCTTAGCAGTCAACATATTGAATGTTTTAAGAACTCTGCTGATGTATAAGTCATGCACCGCAAATTTACCCATTTAAATGTAAAATTTAGCTCTTTTGAGTAAATGCATTGAGTTGTGCATCCATCACCACCATCCAGTTTTAAAACATTTCACCCCACAATGAACCCTCATGCCTGTTTGTAATCATCCCCAGCCCCAGGTAATGACTAATCTGCTTTCTGTACCTATAGAGTTGCCTTTTCAAATATTCATACACATAGAATCATGCAATACTGTGATAGGCAGAATTTAAAGTGGCCTTCATGACCTTGATCCTCGGGTATTTTAATGTGACTATGGTACTTTAAATAAAAGGGAGATTATTCAGGTGGGCCTAATATAACCACTTTAGGTCTTTATTTTTATTTATTTATAAAATATAATCTGTTGTCAAGTTATCTAACACACAATGTATACAGTGTGCTCTTGACTTCCGGCATAGATTCCCATGATTCATCGCTTCCATACAACACCCAGCGCTCATCCCAACAAGTGCCCTCCTCAATGCCCATCATCCATTTTCGCCTTCCCCCTCCTCCCCCCCCATCAATCCTCAGTTTGTGCTCTGTATTTAGGAGTCTCTTCTGGCTTGCCTCCCTCTCTGTTTGAAACTATCTTTTCCCCTTCCCTTCCCCCGTGGTCTTTTGTTAAGTTTCTCAAATTCCACAAATGAGTGAAAGCATATAATATCTGTCTTTCTGTGTCTGACTTATTTCGCTTAGCATAATACCCGCCAGTTCCATCCACGTTGCTTCAAATGGAAAGATTTCATTCTTTCTCTCTCATTGCCAAGGAGTATGCCATTGTATATATAAACCACATCTCTATCCATTCATCAGTTGATGGGCATTTGGGCTCTTTCCCTACTTTGGCTATTGCTGAAAGCACCGCTATAAACATTGGGGTACATGAGCCCCTATGAATCAGCACTCCCAGATCCTTTGGATAAATTCTTAGCAGTGCTATTGCTGGGTCACAGGGTAGTTCTAGTTTTAATTTTTTGAGGAACCTCCACACTGTTCTCCAGAGCAGCCGCACCAGTTTGCATTCCCACCAGCAGTGCAAGAGGGTTCCCCTTTCTCCACATCCTCGCCAATATCTGTTGTTTGCTAAGCTGTTCATTTTAGCCACTCTGACCGGTGTGAGGTGGTATCTCAGTCTGGTTTTGATTTGTATTTCCCTGATGAGGAGCGATGTCGAGCATCGTTTCGTCACAGTAGATCTTTAAAAGCAATGGGTTTTCTCCAGATTTGGAGCAGAAGAAAGACAGGACTAAGCACTAAGAGGATTTGATGAGCCCTGTCTGGCTTTGGAGAGGCAGGAGGCCCCTTGTGGGGCTGGGGAGGGGGGTGTCTGTGGGTTGAGAGGGTCCCCAGCTTACAGCCGGCCAGGATATGAGGAACCCTTATCTTCAGGCCGCAAGCAGCCGGATTCTGCCAGCAACGTGAACAAGCTAGAAACAGGTTCCTCCCCAGCGCCTCCAGGTACTTGCCTAGTCTGACCTCCACCTTGAATTCACCTTGGCCTGCACCAAAGACCCAGCCGAGCTGTGTGCAGATTCCTAACCTACAAGCGGGAGGTGCTCGAGGAGAGTTTTGTCAGCCACCGGGTAGAGTATGTGGCTGTTGTGATGCAACAGTAGAAAACGAATACAAACATGTAGTCTTTTGTGCCTGGTTGATTTTATTTCCATGGAGGCTCACATATGTTGTTGCGTATCAGCCCTCCATTCCTTTTTAGTGACAAATAGTGCTGAGTGCAGTTTTAAATAGTTAATTTTAATAATCCTTCTTACGTTTAAGCAGTTAATAATATACAAAGAAAAACACTTGAGTGTATACATACTTATCGCATGAACACATTCTATAAATATTCAGATGGGAGCGAGGATAAGTTTAGTTAGCGTTTATGTGTATAGTTATAACGTTTATTTACACTTACAGTTTTAACATTGATCCATGATCAATTTAATTTAGCTTGTAGATCAAAATGGTCATTCATTGGTCAATTCATAATAACAGAAATCACAGTTAGAGGAAACGATTGTGGCTTCTAAGGTTGGAAGGTATGGGGGAATTCACTGTTACAAATATATATTTTAGGGGCGCCTGGGTGGCTCAGTCGGTTAAGTGTCCGACTTCGGCTCAGGTCATGATCTCGCCGTTCGTGAGTTCAAGCCCCGCGTCGGGCTCTGGGCTGATGGCTCAGAGCCTGGAGCCTGCTTCGGATTCTGTGTCTCCCTCTCTCTCTGCCCCTCCCCCGTTCATGCTCTGTCTCTCTCTGTCTCAAAAATAAATAAACATTAAAAAAGAAAGAAAGAAATATATATTTTAGTTCAAAGGCATGGATCTCATTGATAAGATCTCATTTGTATTTTAAGACTTTTCGTTTGTATATCCTTCTAATAGGAAATTTAAGTTGATCTAAGATTGCAGAGAATACCGTGTAATTATACATAAAAATGATAGCACTTCTCTCCACATCATGCTTACTAAATTAATCCCTTGAGGCTAAAAAAAATATAAAGGATAATTGCAGATAAAGTAAGAAAATGTCAATGAAAGCCTAGTGAAATTTCTGCAAGTGGTGCAAAAAAAAGGAATGTAGTTGATGTGTGCTGCAGAATCACGTAATATTATCACTTTGTCTTTTTCTGAAAATGTGCTTTTTTCAATTATCCGGAGAGAAAAAATAGTGTATGGTAGAATGTGAGGCAACCCCCAAGCCCCCTCAATTTGGACACTAAGGTGTTTTAGCACCATTTGTTGAAGAAATTTTTCCTCTTCTTATTTAATTATTTGGTGTTTTTGTTGAAATTTGATTTTCCACTTAAATCTCAGTGTAATTCTGGACTCTATTCTGTTTCATAATGTATTTGTCTATCTTCATTCAAACCCCACACTGTCATGATGTCTGTTGCATTAGGTCTTGAAATCAGTTTGGGCAGGGGAGCCTGGGTGGCACAGCCAGTTGAGTGTCTGACTTCAGCTTAGGTCACGATCTCGCTGTCTGTGAGTTCAAGCCCCGCATCGGACTCTGTGCTGACAGCTTGGAGCCTGGAGCCTGTTTCAGATTCTGTGTCTCCCTCTCTCTCTGCCCTCCCCCCCCCCCCACTCATGCTCTGTCTTTCTCTCTGTCCAAAATAAGTAAACATTAAAAAAAAAAAAGAAATCAGTTTGGGCAAACTGCTCATCATCTTGACTTTTCTAACTTATAATCGTAGTATGTATTTCACTTTATGGAGGATGCCTTTAATTGTGCTGAAAAAAGTTTTGTCATTTTTTGGAAGAGATCTTCAACAACTTTTGGTGTATTTATTCTTGATCATTTAAATGCTTGATATTACTGTAAATGGTATTTATTATAAATCTTATTTCCAATTGTTCATTGCTTATGCATAAAATTACACCTGCTTTTTGTATATTGACCTTGTATCCTGTTACCTCGCAAAATTCACTTACTAGGTTTAATTTTTTTTGTGTGTAAATTCCTTTGGATTTTCTACTTTTACAAACACATTATCTGTGAATGAAGACCGGTTTATTTTTTCCTTTCCAATCTCCGTATGTTCATGATTAAAATATTCTGAAAGTAATTATGTTTGTGCATTAGAAATAGAAATGTCATGAAGTTTCGCCAGAGTGGTTTCACCTCCACCAAAATGCTTTGCATTTTGTTTTTCTCATCCAGGAGCCCTGCTACATAAAAACAAATATTTCAGTTTCCTGGACAAATATTCTGTGGAAGGGAGAGATTATGTAACAAGACCAAGAAACAGGTACTAAATTTTTTAATTTGAGCTAGGATTTGGACAGAGGCATTTCTGATTTCAAAGCCATCTTTAAAGCGACTATGAATATTGACTCTTGGTTGGTCAAATAGCTATTTTTACATTTTATGCACAACATACAGATATGCTGTCTTCTTACATCACTGATAAAATCCGAGCAACAGAAAGACCTTCTATCACACCAATGAATGTGTGATGTTCGACCAGTCATAAAGCCACTCACGCAGACGTCAACATTCTTTCATGGACCTCCTCTTTAAATATTCCCAGTGAAAGTCCTCTGACATAACTGAAGAACAATACAGATTCTGAATAATAAACACTACAGGGATCCTTAAACCACAACTTCCAGTGTCAGAGAATCGTGCAGATTATTGGCATGGATCAATGACGGTCACATGAGTCTCGTAGGTTACCGAGCAATCTTTATTCACCTATTTATTTTTTGATTTATGAAAAGGCATTTCCTAAATGCCCCTTGGGCATCCAGTTGGCAATGAATATAAATTTAAAATACAATAAACCCTTCTTCTCTATAACATTTTTTCTAACATACTGCGAAAAGAAAATGCTACAGGGAAAGAACTCAACAGAGGAAATCATATGAGCATTACAAAGACTCATTAAATGTTGTACATTGGGAAATATAAATGGGTTTCACTGAATATTTAATTAAAATTAATTAAAAAGAAATCTCTCACAGGCTCCTATTGACTTTCTGTGTGTATGTCTAAATACTATTATATCCTATGGCAAAACAAGACTTCACTGCTATCACTAAATAATGTATGCCTCATTATTGATATTATATATTATGCTTGTGAAATATGGGGTTGAATTATATATGCATATAAAATTATAGCCGATGATATGAACGCCATGTTGTCAGGAGGGAATTGCGAATATTATAAAAAATCCTAGTGATGTTGTTTTTAGATTTTTTTCTGATTCAATAGCAGCAGCCTATCAATAGTGTCGTGCTGCAGAGATCACACCTGATGGGAAGGAAAAAAAGGATGAGGAGGGAGAGAAGGACTTCGGAAACACAGTCCACTTCCTGGACCACATATGGATTATGGTGACCCGGTGGCTGGAAGTTGGAAAGCCCGATGGAAGGGGAAGAAGGTGTGACAGGAGAGCTTTTGAGAGCCAAGGGTAATTCTTGGTTTCCTTAGCCAAGGCTTTCCCTAAGCTCATGAACAATGTAGAGACAGAGAGAGAGATCGAGATGACACTGATAGAGATAGCTAGAGATAACTAAATTATGTTGTGGGTTTCCTCCTGCATCTTCCCAGGTCATTGACTCATAAAACGGTTTTCAGCAGGTCAGATCTGATGGACGTTCTATAATGGACTTAAACAGGGGCAGCCGGGTGGCTCAGTGGGTTAAGCATCCGACTTCCGCTCAGGTCATGATCTCGCAGCTCGTGAGTTCAAGCCCTGTGTTGGGCTCTTTGCTGACAGCTCCGAGCCTGGAGCCTGCTTCGGATTCTGTGTCTCTCTCTCTCTCTCTCTGCTCCTCCCCCACTCGTGCTCTGTCTCTCTTTCTTAAAAATAAATCGACGTTAAAAAAAGTTTATCATGATTGACTTAAACACATTTGTGTGAGTGTCTCCTCTGAAAGCTTAAACAGAACTGATGTCAGACTTTCAGCCAGAGACTCATCATTACGGCACAGGAAAGAGTTTTTTAGAGGTCTACTTAGGGAATTGAAAAATAATTACATATGGGTCAATTTTTAACAAAAACAAATTACGTTTAGAAGCAGTAGCTGGCAGCCCCTGACTTCAGAAAGTTTGGGATAATTTATTGATAGAAAAACGTATTTTATTGAAAGACCTCGTTCTGGTTGGGGAATAAGGCCTGTTTTGTACTTCAGGACTTTATGTTTGAGACTTTATGCATTTTAAAACTTTGAGGAGGAAGATGTCTGGAGACAGCACTTGGGTTTTCTAGTTGCAGAAGGCTACTCATGGCATTTAGTGGGTAGAGGCCAAGGATGCTACTGACATCCTGTGACACAGGGGACGGGACCCACCAACCCTCACCCTCACCACGAGGAGATGTCTGACCCCCGGGTGCCACAGGGAAGCGAGCCATTTCCTGATATGCTTGAAGGTCTATGTAGACCAGCGATGGGCCTCTGGGCCTCGTCCCGTTGACTTCATGCACAGATGTTTGTCGATGCAGAGCACATGTCTCTGATAATTTCTGACTCTACCTTATGGTAATTCGGAAACTTCTTCAGGCATAAGCCCTTCGAGCATTTCCATGACAGGTCATAACATGGGATAAAAGCAAGCTTTCTCGGACATGCACAGAGGGAAGTCATCTTAACCAGAGGTGAATACTAAGGCTGCCTTAAAATACTTGAACAATCTAGCATTGAACCCCATCGTGTTGACTGTAGAAGCCATTTCAGTAACTCGCAGGTGCTGATGATACTACTGAGAAACAGAAAAATTCACATCACCCAGCTGCCTCTGGAAAGTTTCTCATAAAACATAAACTCCCACCTGAAGAAAATGAGTCACTGTCTCTGTGTGAAAACAGACATTTCTCCTGAAAATAACAGTTTGCGTGGGCATGGAAACATTTCACCTCTGTGAGAGAGAAATGCTCAAAAGTCAAGAAAATGTACCACACGTTCCTTCAATCTGCTTTCTAAACCGAGGTTTGCCTTTTGCCAGTTAAGGGGAGAGGGGGTGCTGTTTTCACAGTGTGTCCAGACATGGGGAATTCACTTCCACAAGGCTTCAGTAGCCAGGTGTGTGCGTGTGTGAATGTGTGTGGGTGTGCGTTTGCGTGAGGGGGTGTGTGCACACATGCGAGAGAGTATGATGGTGTTTGTGTGTAACTGTGTGCATGCAAACGAGTGCACGTACCTGTACACTACGTGTGTGTGTGTGTGTGTGTGTGTGTGTGTGATGCTATCCAGCTTCTGCAGAGGAAGGAGCCCGTTGTCCTAAAGTCAAATGCTTCGTAAGAGCCCGTGTGCAGACGAAACCCCGGGAAGAACGAAGAGGCAGTTAGTTTCCTGCAAATGGCCTGTGGGTGAGACAGCTCTTGCTTCCTGTGGGGGTTTTCCTTGACCATCGCAGGGCCGGAGGGCCACACGGGTCATTGTTAGAGAAGCTGCATACCCTTCTGTCTATTGGGCGTCCCTGAACAGGGCCCTTAATGACATCACACCGCTTCCCAGCCTTTGCTGGTCGTGTGGCCCCAGGAGAGCTGTGTGAGAGCAAGAGCCCTTTCTCGTGGTTTCTTCTCATCTCCGCTTCGTCCTCCTCTGGCGCAACACAGACACTTGAAGTGGACCTGGCCGTTTCTATTGTCAGGGTGCTGAGGCCTGTGGTCCCCGTGAGGACACAGCCTGAAGCACCCTTGGGGGTGCGCGGGGTCACAACTGAAATGCGTGGGGTGCTGGTGTGGATGGAGCCCGCGGAGAGGCCAGGGCGGCTTCTGGGGGACTTCGATTTTGAGACGGGACTGAGATGGAGCTTTCTCCTGGAAGAGAAATGAGTCCAGAGAGGAATTTGAGACAAGAAAGAGTGTGAGGCAGTGTATGGCAATGAGGAAGGGGTTGGCTTGTCTTGGAAGCAATTGCTTGCCTCTGCCACGTACGTGTCCCCAAGAAGCGTGTTGGTCTGACTCTCTCTTGCTGCCTCTCCGTCCGTTTTCTTGGGCTGCCCTAACCCAATGCCACGCACTGAGTGGCTCCAACAATAGAAATTGATTTCTCATGACTCTGGAAGCCGGGAAGTCCAAGAGCAAGGGCCCAGCTGGCTGGGTTCTTCGGGAGAGCTCTCCTCGGGGCTTGCAGAAGGCCACCTTCTCGCCGGGTCTCATGTGGGGTGGGGAGGAGCCACGGAAAGTAGGCTCTGGTCTCTATTTCTCTTCTCCTCAGGAGTCTAATGTGTCATGGGGGCCCCGCCATCATGACCTCATCTAATCCTAAGTACCTCCCAGATGTGCTGCCTCCAGAGAGTGTCCCACTGGGGAGCAGGGCTTCCGGGGGGAATTTTTTAAAAATCTTTATTCATCTTTGAGAAAGAGAGAGAATGAGAGAGGGGAGGTGAGGAGAGGGGGGGGCAGAGGATCCAAAGTGGGCTCTGTGCTGACAGCAGAGAGCTGGACATGGGGCTCAACCTCACGAACGGTGAGATCGCGACCTGAGCCAATGTCAGTCACTCAACTGACTGACCCACCCAAGCATCCAATCAAGGTGGGAGTTTTAAGGGGACACAGTCTTGCGTCCTACATATGATCTCTCAAGTCGTCAACCTGACCATGCACATCCAGGCTGTTCGTGAAGGGTAAACACAGACTTGTAATTCTTATTCTATGGATAGTAAGGAACCAGTTTCAATCTCTATACAGAATGAGAAAGAACCCCATGGACAGAAATGTATTTTATAAAACTCAGTGCACAGGAGGTGATGAGGGTCCGATGGGAGCCAGCTGAGATCTGGACAGGGGAGGGTGGAGTGAGGGAACACTGCAGACATCAAATGATTGAGTTTCACTCATTAGCTGAAATTGAGTGTACAGGAAGACTGAACAGGCGTGGATAATTCTAGATATTGTAACCGTGTGCTCGGCGATGTCAGCAGCCCAGGAATGAAACACTGATGGGAATGTGAAATATTCAGAGGGGGAGGAAAGTGCAGGACTGTGGGCATCACAGTGTGGACCAGCGCTCATGGCTCGTGAAAGAGCATGGGATTTGAAGTCAGGTGGGCTTTGCTACAAACACAGTCTTTCTTGTTCTTCCAGAGACCCCAAGCCTTTTGCTGCAAAACTGGGGTACTTGGGCGCTTCTTACAATAACAGTAAGAATTAACATATATAGCTTATATCGTTTATAAATTATTCTTGAATAAAAGGTAACTGTGCCTGGTGTATAATAAACATTCAACTAGTACCAGCTATGAGTATGTAACTCCCCCCCCCCATCATGGTAAATACATTGACAGGTAACAGGTGTACCTGTTTTTGCTGAGTGAAAGGCGTGTTCTCAGTCCTTTCCAAACAGCAGCGTAACATTCTCCAAGTAAGATCGTACGATCAGTACTTTTATTTCGCACATGAGCAAAGGGGAGACGCAAGAATCCAGCAAACGAGGCAGCAGGGGGAAAATCACTAAGGGGGCGATGATGCAGAAGCCAAGAAGAAAACCGGAGGGGGGAAGGAGGGATTCGCTGTGTGTGCAGGCAGGTCACCGCCCAGGACGAGAAGGACGAGGAGGATAGAGGCCGGGAAGGTGCTGGGCTGTGTGTCAGGTTGGGACGAAGGAAAGGCAGGCGGCAGGGTGAGCCCACCTGGCCTCACGTGTTACCACTGTGTCTTTAACCAACATAAAAAAATAGAAATAAAAATGACTTCACCTAAGGTAGGTATCGAATTCCTCATTTGGTGTCTGCGGAAGACGTTCTGTTACCAAGGAACAGAGCGGTTGTCTGCCTCGCATGCCAAAGCTGCTGCTTTCAAAATAGTTCCTGGATTGTGCCTTGACAAACATTGCTTACATTTTCTTCTTTATGGGTAGTTCGGTCGGGTCTTATTTACCCGACACGTCCTAGAGCGACGGGCTTTGAGTGTCACAGCGGGGCTCTCTCTGTCCTGGTTTGTATGAAGCTGCCTCTGTGAAAAAAGCACCAGGAGGTCGACCAGGTGCCCAAGAGGTCCTTAGTGAAGACGATGGACCATGTGTCTATTGAGACACAATGAGAGATGGTAGTTCTGATTCCACCAGGATTCACCCGTTATTCACTCCCAGCCTCCGGAAAAGTTCTGTGGACGAGTTGACAGGGGGCATTTCCTTGGAAGAGTCTGCGGTGGGCTCTTGGTTACTTTCTTTTGATTTAAGGACTGGTGTTTGGCTCATGCTGGCGTGGGAAGGTGGAATGAGGAGCGTAGCCCTGTAAGGGAGCCGCACTTCCTCCAGAGAGGCATGTTTTCCAGAAGTTGTAGGTGGACTCCATGGAAAGACCTGCTTGTTGGTACCACGTGAGAGGGCACGGAGGTAGAAAAGTCAAAGCTCACGAGAGGGGAGTCCTCGGCCGGGAAGCAGCATCGTCCAACCTGCACGAGGGGGTAACCTCATCGTGTTACTTCCATTGTGCTGGAATCTTTGTGTCTGCGGTGGGCAAGGAAAACCACGCTTCTTCCAGTGCAGGGTGGCGTTGGCACTTGGGAGAGCTGGCTGTGCGCACCTCTTCTCTCGCTTGTATTTGGCGATGCTGCCTTGGCAATAACGGGTGAATCCTGGCTGGAGCATCTACAGCATGGAGGTCAGTAAGCACCACTGATCAAGTCCTTCTCTATTCTTTGGAAGGCTGGTCATTAGACATTACCAGCACACCGCTGTGTTAGGTTCATCTGTCCTTCACCCTGGCCTTGAAGGGATCCAGGAAAACCACTTGTAAGTTGGGGAGGATGGACTTAAATTTATGGACTCATTATGTCCGACTCAACGGGATGGACCCTAGGAGTGCCCCGAAAGATAGCAGATCTGATGGAGTTTCTTCAGGGGAAGGAAGGTAGAAAAGTTCAGTGAGGATGGCGAACAAAAAGTGAGTGCATTTCAGACTTTTAGATCTTAAATACATCTTTTTAAACTGGTTACAACTTGGGGCGCCTGGGTGGCTCAGTCGGTTGAGCGTCCGACTTCGACTCAGGTCATGATCTCGCGGTCCGTGAGTTCGAGCCCCGCATTGGGCTCTGGGCTGACAGCTCAGAGCCCGGAGCCTGTTTCAGATTCTGTGTCTCCCTCTCTCTCTGCTCCTCCTCTGCTCATGCTCTGTCTCTCTCTGTCTCAAAAATGAATAAACATTAAAAAAAATAAAAAAATAAAATAAACTGGCTACATCTTGATGGGGTTTTCCTATGGCGATGGAATCAGACCAGTTCTGGTGTTTTTGTGATTTACAGATTACCTTATTAAGTAGCAGTTTACATATCAGAGGACTAGTCTTCTCCTGAGCTACTGTGAAAGAAATACTCTGTAGCTCTCCTTTGAAGTCTCAAAACAATCATTTCTCTAGGAATCTGTGGTTTAAAAGCCTTACAATTAGAGAAACCTTAAAATAGTAATATTCACATGTGAACTGAGGCTTCTGTTTCATCAACGACAACAGTTAAAAACCAGGGCAAAACAGATAAGGAGTTAGGCTTTGTATGTGGAAAAATTCAAAGGAATCCCTCTCCGGTCCTGACCATGAGAAAAGTCTGAAAATCTACACATGTTCAGCCAATGTGCTGAATTGTGAAGACTGACAAGGCTTTCTAGAAGAGAAGGAACACAAGAACAGTTTTACCTTTGGAAGCAGGTGGGAGAAAGAGGTGGCTGTTGCGAAAGTAGGTAAGAAGAAAGCAGATAAAATTTTAACACGTTCTTAAACGCCAGGTGTGGGCTAGACAACAGCCTAGAAACCAAGAGAGACGCTCCTGCAGGCAGGAGAGAAGTTCAAATGGTCCCATTTCTTCCTCGGGCTGCTCTGCTAGGCGCTCGCGAGGAAGAGTGGGGACAGGGCTGAAAACTGGGGTGGGTCCTCCCTGGACGGTGCAGACATGCCAGTGATGACCGACTGCTTCCAGGGCCAGCGAAGAAAGCTCACCTGCTTCCCCACACCCTTCTCTATCTGGAGTCAAAACTTTGAGGTGAGGGGCAGGGAACCCTCCACCCTCCAGTCCAGGCAAAGATCCAGCGCTTCTGGAAGAGGAAGAGTAGAAGCAAAGAGTAGAAGCAAAATGCATCTGCAGCTGTAAGAGGGCAGTAGAAACCCTCCTGCCCATGGACCTAAGTGGGACTCACTGAGTATGGGAGAAGATCAAAACTGAAAGGCTGCCATCCCTGGGGGAGGAAGAAGGAAACTCTCTTAGGCCCAAGGCCATGCCCAATGCAAGCAGGTGCTGGTGCCGTCCAAGAGCCTCCAGAGATACAAGGCAGAGTGTAAATGCCACAGAGGCGAGGCCCCAGAAATGCTGAGAAGGCTCAGCTCCCAACGCCTGAGCACACAGGGCTTGCCCAAGACCGAAGTTGGATCAGCGGGGACTTCTGAAAGCAGGACTTCGGGGACAAACCCTCTGTCACTTGAGGCCCGAGGCCAAGCACAAATTAGCAGCAAGTGCTGTTGCAGAAGTTTGGAGCCTGCAGACAACGGGAGCGATTCGCTGCAGACAACAGAAGCAAACAGCGGAGCCCAGGCCTGACTCAACGGACCACACTGAATCTAACTTCCAGCCCAGTGGCCTTTAAGCAGAAGAGATGTGCCAGTTTTTGTATATAAATAAAATTGACCTCAGTCTCTATCATTTTATTCTATACATTCAAAAAAGAAATCCTACGTTCGATTAATGAGAAACACAGTAAAAGCAAAGATGATTAAAAAAAAAAGATCAAGTATCAAGAGATAAAGCAATCAACAGAACAAGATTTGGAGAAGACTTCAAGGTTAGAACCATCACATAGGAGCTGTGACATCACTACATTTATGTTGAAAAAGACATAGTGGGAAAAGTACACAGTTCAGCTTGTATGGATAGATGGGGAATTTCCCAAAGAGTTGGAAACCATAAAAAAGAATGAGATAGAGGGTCACCTATGTGGCTCAGTCAGATAAGTGTCTGACTCTTGGTTTTATCTCAGGTCATGATCTCACCGTTTGTGAGTTTGAGCCCTGCATCCGGCTCTGTGCTGCCATTTGCGGGGCCTGCTTGGGATTCGGTGTTTCCCTCTCTCTCTCTGCCCCTCCCCTTTCACGTTGTCTCTGTCTGTCACCAAAAATAAATAAACTTAAAAAGTAACAAATAAAATAAACAAGAATCAGATAGAAATGCTACAAATAATAACCACACACACACACACACACAACAACAACAACAACAGCACACATGCCAAGTCAGGAGAGGAAGAACTTAATCCATGCACTTAACCGGCAGACCGGGCATCTCTAAAGGTAACTGGCAACGTTGAAGTTGAGTTGGGTTAGTAGAAACTTTCAAACTGAGTCACAAAGAAAAATATGAAAAAAGAGTAGTACATTCGAGGATGGTGGGCCACCCAAGTGTCGAAGATAATTACAACTGGAGTTCCAGAAAGACAAGAGAGAAAGAAAAGAGAACAGACGGGTTAACAAGTGAAAGGTTTGCAAAATTAGTGAAAGAAACTAAACCACAGATGCAGGAAGCTCAGAACCACCAGGCACCACAGAAAGTCAAACTCTGCACATAGTGACGCCAGAGGAAAGCTCCAGGAAACCAAGGATAAAAAGGCAAAGCACAGAGGAGTAAAGAGAAGTCAGAGCGGTCCCCTACTCAGAAATGGTGGGTGGCCAAAAGGATGGAACAGCATCCCAAAAGTATTTAAAGGGGGGAAACCAGTTAACTCAGAAATCTGGATTAAATATTAAGTGAAATATAAACTATTTGTGAAAAAAACCCACCTTGAAATAATCTACTGACAGTAGACATACATGTTAAGAAATGTCAAGAAAATTCTTCAGGCAGAGGATCGTGATGATAGATGGAAATGCGGAACTTAAGAGCAATGAAGATCATTGGAAACCATAAAAGTGAAGGTATACATAAAATACCATTTGTAATATTTTTTTTTAATTTTTTTTCAACGTTTATTTATTTCTGGGACAGAGAGAGACAGAGCATGAACGGGCGAGGGGCAGAGAGAGAGGGAGACACAGAATTGGAAACAGGCTCCAGGCTCTGAGCCATCAGCCCAGAGCCTGACGTGGGGCTCGAACCCACGGACCGCGAGATCGTGACTTGGCTGAAGTCGGACGCTTAACCGACTGCGCCACCCAGGCGCCCCTCCATTTGTAATATTTTTAAGGACTTCCAAAGATAACTGTTTAAAGGAAAATCGTAACAATGGATTGTAGAGGTTACGACCTACGTAGAAAGAAAACGTACGAAAGCCATAGTGGTAAAGGGCAGGAGGAGAAAATGGAAGTGAGTTGTGGGGACGCTCTTATCCTCTGTGTAACGTGGGATAGTATTTGAAGTCAGACAATGGCATGTTGAGAGGTATCTTGTAGACCCTGGATCAGCCACCAGAGATAACAGGAAATCATAAAACTTTTAAATCGATAATTAAGAATAAAGGGGAAGAATAGGTAACAAAGAATGGATGGGGAAATACAACAGACTTAGCAAAATGGTACCTTTTATTCCAACCATATTAATAATCCCACTGATAATAATTCATAATTATTAATAATAACTGACCCATCAATTTTACTCCTCAGTATTTCCCCAGGAGAAAAGAAAACTTACATGCACACAAAGACCTTTCCATGAGTGTGTTCAGGGTGATTGAGAGGCTCTGTCTTCATTGTGATGGTTGTGAATCAGACAACTGTGTGCCTTTGCCCATATGTTTCAAACTTGATCTTTAGAGGGGACTACGTAAC
Organism: Felis catus; assembly: GCF_018350175.1. Taxonomy (NCBI): domain Eukaryota; kingdom Metazoa; phylum Chordata; class Mammalia; order Carnivora; family Felidae; genus Felis; species Felis catus. Next base: position 147,697,019 of record NC_058372.1, on the reverse strand, counting down.
AAGTGTAAAATATACTACGTTAAACCTCACTTAGGGGCGCCTGGGTGGCTCAGTCGGTTAGGCGGCCGACTTCAGCTCAGGTCACGATCTCGCGGTCCGTGAGTTCGAGCCCCGCGTCAGGCTCTGGGCTGACTGCTCAGAGCCTGGAGCCTGCTTCAGATTCTGTGTCTCCCTCTCTCTCTGCCCCTCCCCTGTTCATGCTCTGTCTCTCTCTGTCTCAAAAATAAATAAAGGTTAAAAAAAATTAAAAAAAATAAACCTCACTTAAAAATCAAACAGAGGGGCGCCTGGGTGGCTCAGTCGGCTGAGCGTCCGACTTCACCTCAGGTCATGATCTCCCAGTTTGTGGGTTCAAGCTCCACATCTCAAGCCCCGCATCAGGCTCTGTGCTGATGGCTCAGAGCCTGTAGCCTGCTTGGGATTCTGTGTCTCCCTCTCTCCCTGCCCCTTCCCCACTCATGCTCTGTCTCTCTCTGTCTCTCAAAAATGAATAAACGTTAAAAAATTTTTTTAAAAAATCTCAAATAGGTAAAAGTGTTACTCCAAAAGCTATGAACAAAACCAAACACCAAAAGAGCAAACATTTTTGTTAATTACAACAGTATAATTTTATGTTGGTTTTCATTTACTCAAGATTTGTCTGTGTTTGTGTATGTTTATGAGGAAATGATGTAATTTTAAAATGAACGATACAGAAATAAAATATTGACTATTCCCTGGAAGTCATGAATTTGCCATTAAAGAAAAGCCATGCTATTATTGGGATGAGTGAAGGAATTAAAAAAAAATGTGACAACATTGTGACAATTTAAAATTTTTAAATTTAATTTTAAAATTAAATTATAATTACTTTAATTTAATAATTAAATTTAATTTAATAAAATTAAATTAATAAATTTTAAATTTATTTTTGAGAGAGAGGGAGGGAAGGAAGGAAGGGCAGAGAGAGGGAGACACAGAATCTGAAGGAGGCTCCAGGCTCTGAGCTGTCAGCACAGAGCCCTTTGGGGGGCTCGAACTCATGAACTGAAGGATCATGACCTGAGCCGAAGTCGGACGCTCACCTGATTGAGCCACCCAGGCGCCCCAACATTGTGCCAATTTAAAATACTTTTATACTTTCTCAAACTCTATAATCAATTTTTGCTTTAAAATGAGTAAAATCTAGATACATCTCTTTCATGCGCCTGTTCTCTGCTTCTCCCCGTGAAGCTATTACTACCTCAATGTGTTTTATAATTGATGGCATTTTAGAAATGAAGAAACTAGGTAGCAGTTCAAGAGTAAAATGCTGCATATGAGATCCTTTAAGTGCCCTTTGAATTAATCAACCACTCTTGGAAATGCAGAACAACTTTAGAAATGCATTGCTGTACGTGCGGGGTTTTGGGCTTTCACGACCAATTCTTCCTCTGCCTTCTTTTGTGTGTCATTGTCTCCCTCCCCCGCCCCGAGTACCGTAAGCCTCTAAGACCTATAGATTGAGTCCACTCGCCTTCATTTCGTAAAACAACTGGGTCAAATTCTAAAAATACACTCAAGTAGTCCCATTTGGTGGGGCCTGGCCGGTCCCACATCAGATTCCTGTGGAGTTGACCTGACTATATGCTGTTGCTTCATTTGACAACATAAATCATAACTAATGTTGGAAAGCCCACTGAAACCACTCTGGAAACACTCAGAGAAGGGATCATTTCAGTGCCCTCGCTTTTGGGAATTGAAATTGACCCCGTGTGTGTCATCATTAACGGCCCAAACTTTCAGAACCTTGGGGCCGGAGTGTATTTCAGGCTGCAGTAAATTTCTGCACGTAGAGGAGTCTCGTTTCTCCTTTCAAACATCAACAGATTTTATATTGCATCCTGAAGAGGCATTAAAGTAGGAGAACCAGGTGTATTTTACGGACGAGATGAGATACTTTTAATATCACCAGTAGAAAATAACCCTGGTTACAGAGGATCGAGTCTGGAAACCATCTCTTTAAAACTTATAATTGTCTCTAGAGTTAAAATTTGGGGAGCATGTCCTAAGGAGGTGAGCATAACTCCATAAATGGGGGCCATTCGCAGTGATTTCTTTCCAACACGTGCGGCAGGAAAACGAGGAAAACGCAGACTGACAAGTGGCGAAACTGACCGCCTGGTCTCCGCCAGGTGATAAAGGTCGACGTGGACAGTGAGGAACCACGCTGAGAGTGCGTGCCCTTGAGACGATGCGATGAGAATGACTTTCACCTCTGTGATCTTCCTCTTCCAAACCCAAACCCCTATCTAATATTGAGAAAACATCAGAGAAACCAATCGGAGGGGCCTCTTATAAAACATTTGATGAGTACCTCTCAAAACTGTCATGAATATCACAAACGAATCTGAGAACCCGGCATTAACCAAGAACAGCTTCAGGAGACACGAAGAATAAATGTAATTTGGCGTCTGGATGGGGCCGTGGGACAGGGAAGGACATTAGATGAAACTAAGGATATCTGTATAAAGTGTGGTTTCTAATGAATAATAATATTCCAATACTGGTTCATTAATGGTGACAAATGTACGTTTGTGTAAGATGTTCCTCCTAGAGGAAACTGAGTGTGGGGTAATAAAAAAATCTCTGTACTTTCGTAATTTGCTGGGAATCGAACATTGTTCTAAAATGTAAATTTTATTAAAAAACGTTGGAGATACAGCCATATGAAGTGTAACACTCCATTCCATTTCAGACAATGCTGCTGTCTGAGCATTCAGCAACCTCATTTATTAAATGGAGAGTTTTATTCTTATGTATCTTTAACCTCATTCGGTATTTTTCACACTCTCTTATATTTACTTGCAGACTCCGTGTTTCCCATTAGTTGCTGGCTTACAAATATACACACATTATACTTTGTAATTAATGCAATCATTTGAGATAGCATCAATGTGCTTCCCTGTTGATATGAACATTACCAGCTAGCTTCTAAAATGAGCTTCTGTCTTCTTCAAAAGGAACAAATAGCCACCAAAAGAATATTGGTCTTGGGTTACTGGATATCATTTTTTTTAATAAGCAAGTAATTTCACATAAAGAATATTATAGATGGAGAACTTGGGTCACTGCAATGTCTTTTGCTTCTGTTATTATTTTTAATATGGGGCACTTCTTACTCAGCATAAAGTAGCTGGAGTGGTTACAAATTCAGTGGAAATTTGAGTATTTTTTAATGATAATTGATGTGCAGAAAGTATTTAGAGCAGAAACCACTGGCTTGTTCTTCCTGAGTGTCAAGAATCTCTTGCATCCTATTTGGAGATAAATTCCTTTGCCCTGGTCTTCAGGGCACCGTGTGATGTGCTGGGGCACATCTAATACTAAATTTTAATGACAGTTTGTATCAAATGAGTAGTGGTTCAACAGTAGTTTGGCGGCATTTGAGTGGACTTGTATTTGACATTGACAAGAAAATGCATCAGCAAATGTGCAAGTCTGTGGCGGGGGACAATGCCCTTCACTAGTGGGAGAGTCCTTCTCTCTTGAGTGCAATTAGCAAGAACATTGTTCTCACCCATACAACAACAACAACAACAACAACAACAACAGCACAACACTGGATAACTGCAAATTAAAACTTTTCTCGAGTTCATGAGAAATCTGAAGTCACAGAAAAAACAACTAATTTCAAATCTGGAGAGAGACGGTTCCTATAGGGAGAAACGGATCCCAAATATTTGCTTACCTGGACAGGTGTCACCGAAATAAGTTGGTCAGAAATTCTTTTTTTTTTAAATGCTTATTTATTTTTGAAGGAAGGAGAGACAGAGCGTGAGTGGGGGAAGGGCAGAGAGAGAGGGAGACACAGAATCTGAAGCAGGTTTCAGGCTCTGAGCTGTCAGCACAGAGCCCGACGTGGGGCTTGAACTCACAAACCGCGAGATCATGACCTGAGCTGAAGTCGGTCACTTAACCGACTGAGCCACCCAGGCACCCCGGAAATTCTTAATGAGTTGCCAAAAGTGGAGTATGGGCTAGCCTGAGAAGGTGAAAATCCTTCAGGTCACAGACATGGGACCGTGCGCACACTCTTGTAGGCTTTTCCTCAGAAGCTTCGGCAAGCACTCACGGAGTACGTCAGGGAGAATCCTGAGAACATTCCCCGCTGGTGCCTACTGGGGAAGGGAATGGCATTCATTATAGATATTCTGCTCAGACCTATCTCCCCTTCCTCTCAAGGAACAAAAGCTTTAATCTGCAGGGGAAAGGGCATGAAGCTGTTGACTGAGAGCCCTGGTGGGAATCCCACTGATGAGGAAAAGGGAAGAGAAAAACCAAAGCTCTACGTCTAGTATGGGGAATGCACTTGGGAGGCCCACCATTGGACCTGGAGGCTACCGTCTTGTCCAAATCACACCTGTGGACCCAGAACTGGGGTGCCTGCCTACGATCAAGGCTCCGTCAGAACACTGCGGTTGGAACCCACAGCCATATTCATTCTCTCAGAGCTCTGGAACTCAGAGTCTGGAGTCAAGATGTGGGCAGTGCTGTGTTCCTTCTGGAGATGCCAGAGATTTCCCAACTTCATTCCTTGCTTGTGGACTGTCCCCCACGAAACCTTCATCTCTTCTTTCCATCACTCCACCCCTTGTCTCTACCCAACCCCCCTCTGCCTCCCTCTTGTAAGGACACATGTGGTTATGTTTAGGGCATACCCAGATAACGCAGGGTAATGACCCCATCTCGTGATCCTTAGTTTAGTCACTTCGGTGGGTCCTTTCTGCCATGTCACATTCGAGAATGCCAGTCTCGGGTTCTGGGGACGAGGACACTCACATCTTTCGGGGGGACGGTTATTCAGCCTCAACACCATCGCTTCAAAGAGTTGTTCCTTTTTATTTGGGTGTTTGTTTGCTTGTTTTCTCCACATCTATAACGCTATGTGCTGACATTTCTCTTTTTAAACATCTCTCTAACGGAAACACTGTCATCCAAGAACCATTAGCATTCTCCTACGTTCTGCTCACTTGCTCTCAGAAAATTCTCTTACTGTCTCCTCCTCCTGTTTGTAAGGAATTCCTGACCTCTTCTGGTGAGGATATACAGAATCATCTCTTTAAGGCGTCTGGGTTTTACCTCCAAAAAAAAAAAAAAAAAAAACAGAAAGAAAGAAAAAGATGGAAGGAAGAGGGGGAGGAAGGAAGGAAGGAAGAAAGGACTTGACTTCAAACACTTTGTCTTTTCTGCCTGCCTTAAACATTTGCTGAGACAAAGGAGCATATTGTTTGACCATCTGCTTGAAATGGGAGGGAGAGAAAAATAGGCAGAAAAGACTCAAACAACTGACTGCCGTTGGAAGCAACAGATCTGAGCTTAAATCTGGGTTCTGCCACGACTGACTGCTTTGCGGCCTTGGGTATAAGGCAGAGATGGCAATACGTACCTCACAAGCCTGTTAAGAAATGATCAACGAACTTGAACACACCATGCAAACAGGAATCACGCTTTTATGTGGTTAGAAGCAGAACCACCATTCAGTTCCTCATCCATTTCTCTGGTCCCGTTCTGTTGCCGGTTGTTCTTGACCTGTGGTGTAGACAACTGGAACACACAGTTCCAAAGCCATTTTTTAATTTTTGTGAAACCGCGGTGGACTGACCTGTGCGAGGTTATTTTGCTGCAGAGCTATGTGAGACTAACCTCAATGAGGCAATTGATTTTTTCATCGTTCCTTATGAAGCCCGTTAGGCAGCTTTCGGTGGAGAGTCCATTACCGCATGGAGAGCCATTGGCCCTTTTTATGACCGGCAATATAAGAAGGCTCATTAGCTCTCAGCACCTACACAACACAGCGAGCCAGGGCGGAAGGCCCAGGGCAGGCGCCGGGCAGAGGCTTTTTTTTTTCCCCCTGCTTATTACCACCTTTTAATGGACAGTAAATCACCACCTTCACTTGTCTGCCGTGGGCTCCTTTGCCAAGGAACAGACACACACAAAGGGCCTGTGCGACCCTTGCTTTCGCTTGTCAGTGTGGTTATTAAAAGTTCACGGTGGCAAAGGCAAGAAATGGTTCGGAGAACATGGAAGAAGCTAGGTTTGGGCTTCCCTCCTCCATGGCCCGGACACATAACCTGAAGTGGCCAGTGAGTTTTTGTTCATTGATTTAGTTAGACATTTTCCAACGTACGTGCACCTGTTCCTTCTACCTCAAATGATACTCTCCTAAACACAAGCTAACTGGGGGGAGGCATTGAAATGCAGAAGCATTACCAGAGGGCAAAATTCAAAGCTGCGAAGCTGGTTTTCTCCTGAACCCGCCAGCCAAATTTGGGGGGAAGTACAATTAAAGTTCAAGGGTGACAGGGGAGTTCTAGTCCCTAAGTAGGTGAGGTCACAAAAAGCTAAGATGGATTTGAGACGGCCTTCAAACCCCAGGGACTCTGACTTCTTGACTTGTGTTGTGTGGTTCAGCGTTCTATCCACTTTTAATGATTTATCCATCTAATCATCTCCTTATTGGATATGGAATATATCTTCTTCGGAAAGATATAATATGCAGGATGATAAGAAACAATGAAATTCTCTCCTGTGTGCTGTGCAAGTTTCCAGTATTTCTGTGCATATATTTAGCCATGTGTAAGAATTTTGCTCACTGTGCCATGACGCTAGGGACAGGGTTTCTGACTGACGAATACAACCAGCCACTGTTTTCAGGGTGTGCCTATACTGAAACTGCACGGATTCACTCCGAAATCCTTAATAACTGTACTGTTGCCCTCAGCATTGTTTCCTGCCCCCCCTCCTCCCCTTTTTCTATTCAAATATGAATGCAAGAAACACCCATGAAGCAGGTGCTATGGTGTAGTATTCTAGCACCGATTTGTGTAGACTCTGGGTTTAAACGCCTGCTTTGGAGTCTGGGTAGACAGCTGTGAGAACTCGGATGTGTTTCTGCACGGTGCTAGTTCATTCATGTGCAGATGGGAATGAAACTCAGCAGGGGTTTGTGGGGAGGAATTTCAACCCCATTTGTGGTCCTGTCCTTGGAATGCAGTGAATACACTATAGTGGTGGCCATTCTGCATCAGTTCAAAATGTAATTATTTTCCTGTCTATTTCTCTGGGCTACATCCTTAGAAGCAGAACCCCTGTTTTCCTAGGAGGAGTCTTACTTTTGAAAACCATCCGAAGAGATACGTGTGCCATTAGGCTGTCCTCCACAAAGCTTGTGCCATTTGACATTATAAACAGTGTGCTTAAGGTGCTGATTTTCACTTACATTAGGTAAACATTAGGTGTTTCCACTGATAAAAAGAATTTCATAGAAGATCATCTCATTATTAATTTCCATGTCTTTGGCTACTAGTGAGGTTGCACTTTGATTCTTAACAGCACCTATGTTCTTACTCAGCCTCTGTATTTCTTTTTCAGTGGTTTGTTATTTAAGCCTTCACTTTTTTTTTTTTTTAATCGATAACACCTCCTCTGGGTAGTGAATTGTAACTCTTTTTGTGACATAGTGGCAAATATTTTTTTTCGGGTTGTCACTCAACTTATTATCCTTTCCCTGTTTGCTTCCCCCCCCAAAGCTTATTTATTTATTTTGAGAAGGACAGAGACAGTGGGAGTGGGGGACGGGCGGAGAGAGAGAGGGAGAGAGAGAGAATCGCAAGCAGGCTCCACACGGTCAGGGCAGAGCCCCACGTGGGGCTGGAACCCACAAAACTGGGAGATCACGACCTGAGCTGAAACCCAAAGTCAGACGCCTAACCGTCTGAGCAACCCAGGTGCCCCACCCTCATTTCCTGCACACAGCCATACAGGTTCTAAAATTAATTTGTGTCAGCAAATCTACTAGGCTTTTTCTCTAATATTTCTGCCTGGGGGGGGGGGCGGTCATAATCCCCCATGCTCTAGTAGGAATCAGAATGCACTCAGATCTGCTGGTTTGGCCTTCTATATTTATTTAAAATTGCCGGGAAACACCTTGTTCTGTGAAAAGATTTCAAAAATGTTATACACTTAAACCAACGGTGCTAAATACCGATGTGAGCAGCCAAAGATTTGTGTAGTTTTAGGGGTCAGCTACGAATGAGAACGTTCACATGTATCAGCCTAAAGTATCGTGGTGGTCACTTCTGACGCAGAGATCAACTGCCTTCATTATGGATTACGCTAAATCAAACATCTCCAAGCATCTGGTCATGCACATATTAGATTTTGCCTAGATGGCACCATCGTTTCTGGCTGAGCCCAGCTTGTCAGGTTTCCTGTGAATTTTGGAAGATATCTGCTGTTTTTAATAAACTCTTTTATTGTTTAAGATAAATAAACAAAAGGCATAAATGGACAGATACGTGAATAGACATAAAACAGTGGGCGAAAAATCACCAGAGATCTAGAATATCCAAACAGATGAACAGACTTTGTCATATATCTATCGTCTGTAGAAATAAGTTTACACATTCACCATTTACACACAAGTAAAGAACATGTGTTATTTTTAAAAGTACACGGAATATCTAGCAAGGATAAAAGACACAGGACACAAAACCCCCAAATGAAGATCGGAAAGAGGATGTAACCACAGACGGCCTCGGCACGAAAAAGACCTTAAGATGATACTACGTGCAATTACATCAATCAATTTGAAAGCTTAAAAGACGTGGACAAATTCGCCGATCTGGCTGGTTTTACTGGTAAAGTTTTATCTTCCCTGACGCTGTAATTACTAGGAAAATGAAAGCGAGCTCTGGCATTTAAATGGCCTCTGCACTGCACGTCTTGGCACCGTGACAGTGACAGTCTTCTGGTGCTTTCCTTGGTCTGTAGAAATTTCGAAGTTTTCATTATTCTTGTTTTCTCTTACGGTGTGAGCCCTTATTCCATTTTCTCCATGTCAGAAGAGGATTCCAGTTCAGAGGACGCACCTTGGGACAGCAATTGATGTCATGACTTGGAATCGATGCGTCTGATCATACAATGTGAGCCCCAAATCCAAGAAATAAAGGTTTTAAGGTACATGTGTATAAACCACTGAAGGACAAATTTCTTCTCCGTGGGAGAATACCACATCCCAGTCCCTTCGTGATCACTGGCTCCTGTGTCTCCATTCGGCACCGTCGAGGTGGTTAAAAGGTACGCTCACAGATGTGCCCCGTAAGAGAGGCTGTGATCCACGGGCACTTTATAAAGCTGGTTATGGAAACCATGGGGGGGTGCCACTACGGAACTCAGGGAGCAGCGGGTTTTGATTTGCAACCGAACTGCTGTCTTCTCTTCTGGGATTTTCTCTTTCTCTCCCTCCTGTGATTCAATTGCACTCATCACCTGTGTGACACGCGATAACGATTGTATCCTTTAAGATGATTCCTTTTCATGAGGCACAATGCAGTTGTGTGGTGGCATTTGGAGCCACACTGGGTCTACCTCGCTTCCTTACCTGAAAACCTCTGCTGCGTGGTGTGGACACTTGTCCCCTGGAATGGTGAGGCATCCACATGCAGGTGCTCCGGGTCACAGGTCACCGCTACGGCGTGGCCTCACATGTCGAAAGAGGCTGAAAGCAGTTGTGATTTACAAAAGGCTGTGACGTGCAAAATTCTTAGCTGGTGAGTGCTTTCTCCAAGGCTTTTCTGATCCACACAATCTTAGGGAATTTTCTTTTATTTATTTATTTAATATGAAATTTATTGTCAAATTGGTTTCCATACAACACCCGGTGCTCATCCCAACAGGTGCCTTCCTCAATACCCGTCACCCACCCTCGCCTCCCTCCCACCCGCCATCAACCCTCAGTTTGTCTTAGAGAGGGAGGGAGCCAAAACATAAGAGACTCTTAGGGAATTTTCACAGAAGGTCGTGCTGGCTTCCAAAGTTCTCTGGCACCTATCACCAAACCAATCCACCAGCTTGTTTTTGAAACCTAAACAAAATGAATGATTTTCTTAGCTCCTCCTCTCCAATATCTCCAACAGGAACTTCTATCCTTTTGGGAAAGTTTGGGGAGTAAATGACTAAAATAAAATAAATGTGTTTTTTTAAATGTTTATTTATTTTTTGAGAGAGAGAGACAGAGCACAAGTGGGGGAGGGGCGGAGAGAGAAGGAGACACAGAATCCGAAGCAGGCTCCAGGCTCCGAGCTGTCAGCACAGAGCCCGATGCGGGGCTCGAACCCATGAACCGTGGGATCGGTCATCCGTGGGATCGGATGACCTGAGCCGAAGTCGGACGCTTCACCGACTGAGCCACCCAGGGTGCCCCACAAAATAAAATAAATGTTTTAGGTTCTCATCCCTACTCTTCTCTCTCTGAATGCACAGAAGCACATGCACACAGAAGTCTGGGTACATAAACACGCACACAATACACGCTGTTTCTGAAGGCATGACGTACGTGAATGTGTGTGTGTTTGATCTGGTGGGAAGGGAAGGACCGTGACCTGCCGACGGCGGGAAGCCTGGAAGCAGGCTGACCAGGGCTAACCGTAGGCCTGTGACATATTCGGTGGGCCAGATGGCTACACCCTTGCCTCCCACAGTCTCTGGCCCCTGGGTCACCTTGGGGTCCACAAGACAGATGCTGGAACTCCCACCGTGCTGAGGCACGTAGAAGGAAGCAAGAAAGAAGGACGAACAATGCTGACCAGTTTAGGCAACCTAAGAGCTTTCCCAGACACCTTATTCTATGGCCACAGCTTGTATTTTATTGACGTGTCTGCTCCAAAGGGAGATCAGCAAAATATCTAACAAAATATTGAGCGAATTGCGACCCTTATCGATATAGGGGTTCTGTGGGTGAGAAAAAAAAGGGAAAATGAGCCTCAGGCAGCCCCTGTTTGTCCACCATCCATACATGCCTGTTGGGTTTTGTATCTGCGTATCACTCACTTAAAACAATAATTAAAAAAAAAACAAAACCGGCTGTCATAAGACGGTACAATGAATGACGGTGGAAGAAGACAATAGAATCAAAGAACTAATTCAGGAAGGGGCCCCAACCCAGCGCGTGGGACTGAGCAGCCGCCACCAAGTTGGGGAGCTGGGGAGGGGACGGGCGGGGTCTCTGGGCTCATGGGGAGGTCAGGTTTGAGCACCCAGGTCCTTCAATCACCAATGTTGGAGAACGGCCTGCTTTCTTGGGGCACATAATGCGTCAGGGACGTCTCCTCTGAGAGCACATCTAGAATGTCTAGAATGCGTTAACTCTCCTCCCGCCGCCTGGTACATGCCAACCCTCGCTGCACAGGGACCTCTTACCGAAAGCTGCGCTTTGTCACTCCCTGTTTCCTGGAACTAGCGTTCCATCTAACTCCTAAAAAGAACCTGAGAAATCGTTTTTGAATCCATGAATAAAAACAGTCTAAGGATTCCTTAAACTCTAAGGTATGTTGATTTAATAAATATTATATTACTTTTAGCTTAACATTTGTTGCCTAGATTTGACATAAAATGTCATGCGGGGCGCCTGGGTGGCTCAGTCGGTTAAGCATCTGACTTCGGCTCAGGTCGTGATCTCATGGTTTGTGAGTTCGAGCCCCACGTCGGGCTCTGTGCTGACAGCTCGGAGCCTGGAGCCTGCTTCGGATTCTGCGTCTCCCTCTCTTTGCCCCTTCCCTGCTCACACTCTGTCTCTCAAAAAATGAATAAACACACATTAAAAAGTTAAAAAAAAATGTCATGCAAGATTGTAACAAGCCACCACACAGATTTTTTTTTAAATTATGGTTTTTAAAATCCTATGAATATGTTTTAAGACAAAGAAGTCTTAAGAAAAAACAAAGGTACTTAATGCTGTATCTACAAATGATTAAAGAGAATTAAATGAAAACAACACAGGTGTCCAGTTTGAAAAACAAAAGTTTCGGAGTCGAAATCCATTTCCATTCTGGTCTCTGTCCCCAGGGACTGTTGTGGCTTCTCCGTATTTTCTTCCTTTAATGTTATTCCAGTTTATCTATCAATCCATACATCTACCCTCCTGCTGTCGTCTGTCTGTCTCTAACATCTACTTACCCTTTCAAACTTACATAAAATATTTACTTTGTTCATTTACTGTTTTTGAAAGAATTTTCTATATTGGCACAGACAGACCCATTTTATTCTTTTTAAACACGCAGTACAAACACCGGATGATATATGTGTAGGTAAAAAGTGGGAAAACGAACAGAACACTGTGAAATGAAACACAGACTTGTGTGTCATCCTTGAGCAGCACGTCCCTAGTCCCCCCCAGGTGACCCTAATTTCAGTGGCTCACGTCACATATTATTAACCAGTCTCTGAGTGACGCTTGATGGTTTTTCATTGGCTTGCTTTTATAAACTATGATTTAAATGCATGTTCACCTCTTACACTTCACACTTAGGATTTTATCAAGAAGTTACATTTGCAATAGAAGTCATATGTTGAAAAGTGCTTGTAATGGACATTGCAGTTGACCTAGGCAAACCGTGCTTTCTAAAGTTTGGTCCAATCTACCCGCTCACCTAGGATATTTGGGTATCTTCGAGCAAGCTAAAAAGTAAAAGTAAGGTAGTGGTGGGCGCCTGGGGGGCTCAGTCAGTAAAGCATCTGACTCTTGGTTTTGGCTCAGGTCATGATCTCACCATTTGTGAGTTCGGGCCCCTCATCAGGCTCTGTGCTGACAGCTCAGAGCCTGGAGCCTGCTTCGGATTCTGTGTCTCCCTCTCTCTCTGCTCCTCCTCTGCTCATGCTCTCTCTCTCTCTCTCTCAAAAATGAATAAATATTTAAAAAAAAGTAAAATAGTGGTGCTTATTTGAGATTCCACTGGCTGTTTACATTTATAGGTGAATAAACATTGGTTCAATATTAACTGTACTTACTGAGATGTTTTCATTTATTTCAATGTCTCTTTGGAGGGTTTAATATATTTTCTAATCGGCTATTCCCAGTGTATTAAAAACAATGGCAGTAAAATTTTAGAATGTGTCACCTTTCTACTTGCCCTAACTTTTCTAATAGTTTTTGGTTAATTCTCTCTTTGGTTAATATATATATATATATATATATATATATATTATACATATAATATACATTATATATGTATATATACATTATATTATATATTGTATATATGTGTATACACATAATATAATACATATATAAGTATATATGTGTATGCATATATATTATATATATTATGTATATATATGTGTGTGTGTGTGTGTGTATACATATACACACACCATAGGAGATAGATGTACATATTAGTTTACATAGATAATTAATATACTAATTTTATATATCGGTAAGTATAAATGCATGTGAGTATGTGTGCATGTGTGTGTCAAACAGAGTTTATGAAGCTATCAAACTGTTTTAATCTTGGTTGTTTGTTTTTTTCTTGTTATTGCTACGTAGGAATTTTCTCAAAACCTTCACAGAATCTATTGTCATATTGCATTTCTTTTTGATCTAGTAGTAAAAGCATCATATTAATCAATTTTCAAAAAAATAAAACATTCTTGAATTTCATGAATCCAGCTCATTCAGTCATGATGAGTTAATTAAAAAAAATTTTTTTAACCTTTATTTATTATTGAAAGACAGAGAGAGACAGAGCGTGAGCAGCGGAGGGGCAGAGAGAGAGGGAGACACAGAATCCGAAGCAGGCTCCAGGCTCTGAGCTGTCAGCACAGAGCCCGACGCGGGGCTCAAACCCAAAGTTGGATGAGTTGGGTTGACTGAGCCACCCAGGTGCCCCCTCAAATGATTTTTATATGAAACCATCTGGATCTTATTTTTTGAAGAAAAATGTATAACTGAATTCTTTTTAAAAATGTTTATTAATTTTGAGAGAGAGAGAGAGAGAGCAAGTATTAGTGGGGTAGGGGCAGAGATAGCGAAGGGGAGAGAGAGAGAATCGTAAAGAGGCTTCACACTGTCAGTGCAGAGCCTGACGCAGATCATGACCTGAGCTGAAATCAAGAGTCTGACGCTTAACTGAGCCACCCAGGGACCCCACTGAATTCTTTTCAAGCTTTACATTATTTCTGTTTTGCTTTGAGTTTCTAGTATCTCTTGGAGCAATTTTGATATTTTCTGATAAATTATCTGTCATAGAAATTTTAAATTAAATGTTATAAAATATACACACTTGTTTAAAAAAATTTCCTTTGTAACCATAAATATATTCCCCTTTACTGTTGTGATTTTTGTATTTGTGCTTTCTCCTTTTCAAAAATAATTATCCTTAACTCGTGGTTGATCCATTTCTTGCAGGGTTTTTTTTTTTTTGGTATGTTTCATTTTTCTTGCTTTTTTTGGTTTTCCCACTTATTCTGATTTCTGTGCTTTAATGTTGCTCTTTAAAAATAGAAACACCTCAAAACCTATGCACTGCATGGCAACAACAGCTTAAAAAAACCCACTCCCATTTATTTGTACAATAAGTTTAGACTATGAATTTTCCTATGAGTATAGCTTTGGCCATATCCAATAAACTTTAATGCGTAAAGTTTTCATTATCAAATAATAATTTATGTATCTTTAGTCTAAGTATTGCTTACTAAGGTTTTCAAACTTTCAGATAACCACTTTTTGTCTGTTTTTATTATCATCTTACAATTTTTGTTTCCCATGGTCAGAAAACACTATTTATATTCTTCTTACATTTTGGAATTTATTTGGCTTCTCTTTATGATTATATATGTTTACATTTTGATTCAGTGTGGCTTCTCTTTATGATTATATGTATTTACAATTTTGATTCAGTGTTTCATAAAACTTGAAAGTGTATTTTATCAGATATTTTTTATTAAATATCTATTAATTTAACCTTATAAATTATGTTCTTTTGATTCTTTACATGTTTTCTTTCTCTTATGTTCTTGCTCTCCCAGGGAATAGAACTGCAATTTACTACAATACCTGAAATGTGTGATTTTTTGAGTTAGATTGCTACTATCTGCTACATAAATATTTATGCAAAAAACCTCACTGAACATTGTGTCCCTCACTGTCATACAGTGTTTCATTTGATCTCATTTCATACCTTCTGCATGTGGAAAACCCACTGAGCTTTCTTTTTGTAAACACTTTTCCTGGGGATTTTTGACAAACTTTTGTGTTTCACAAATAATAATATTTCATTTCTCAACTCAGTCTTTGTGTCAATTTTGTCTTAATGAGTTTATTCTATATTTATTTACTGATGTAAAGTAGATATTTGGACTTAATTCTGAAATCCCGAATTTGTTGTGTTTTTGATTACCTTACCTTGAATTTGATTGTATATTTGAGAAGGCCCAACACACTCCACAATAGGAAACTGGTTTCCCCCATTAGGTCCCCTGGAGCTAGAAACATTAATATCAGCATCTGAAAAACTGATCCTACGCTTGCCCGTAGTGATACCTATGTTATATAAATAGGCTTGCTAATTCAACAAGCAATAATTCAACTCCTTAAAATGCGTGTAGTACCTGGCATTATTAAATAAACTCTGCCTGTACTTGCTTTTGTATTTGATTCTCATCCATTAAATTTAATATTTGGGAAGAAAAAGAGGTCAGTGCAAGTGCTTGGTCATTCTGTCTACATCAGAGCATATTACTAGACCTATATCAAAAGAGGAAAATTACATTCTGAAATTGATTTCCCAGATTATTAATGTTATATGGTACTAATCATGCTGTGTACTCCAAAGAAGAAATTATGAGTAATGGCCCCAAATTAGTTACTGAGAGTGGTAACAGAAATGAAAAAAAAAATATCTGTTTATTCCATAAGTAATTTGTAGTGGTTTTGGCAATTGATAGAAATTTCTTATTATTAAGCACTAATTAATTTGTCAGCTAGTTTACTTTATGGACTTGCTGGCTGTTCTTTTTTCTCATAAATATTTTATTACTTTGGTTAAGTAATTAAAGTTTCCTAAATGGCTTGTGTTTCGCGGGGCAGCTTAGCCGTGAATTACAATGAACTCGGGGTGAGCCTCTTCCAGAGAATCTATTTTTGAAAACCACAAGCTGCATTGGGCAGCCGGCTCCCTGGTCCACTTCCCTCCACCGCCTGGTGCTCAGCGGGCACCTGCCCAGGAAGTCGCGCCTCCTGCTGGAGGCGGTTCTGTCTGGGGACACCAACAGGAAAGAAGATCAGATCATGATCTGAAGTCTTAGTGCCCTCTGCCACTGCACTAGCCTCTTCATGCTGTCCCCACTGTCCCCATCCCAGCCTGTCTGCCTGTCAACCAGAAGAATAACATCATCTCGTAACCTGATGGTTGTTACTTTCTGGAGACAGTGGTGGCCTCATTCACCTGTAGGACCCTGACTGACTACCAAGGACGAACCCTCCTGGCACCTCCCCTGCCTGCTTTTTTGCTCACACCAGATGGACCTCCGACTCACAGTAAGGCTTCTTTCTTCTCCTTTGCAAGTTTTGTTTGTATTTGTGTTTGCTTGTTTAAAAAAAATTTTAACGGGGCACCTGTGTGGCTCTCTCGGTTGAGCCTCAGACTCTTGATTTCCATTCAGGTCTTGATCTCGTGGTTGGTGGGATCCAGCCCTGAGTGGGGCTCTGTGCTGACAGCGTGAAGCCTGCTGGGGATTCTCTCTCTTTCTCAAAAGAAATAAAACTTATTATTTAAAAAAAAATTTTACTCATCCCACTCAGAGTGGCTTACTTTTCTCCCCCAGTATTTCTTTTCTTCGTGAAAATTTACAGGGTCTATAAATCCATTATAAATGCTTCATCGTCTACTGCAACCCCAGGTTCCATGTGAAGCGTGTGCAAATTTCATTTGCAATCAAATTGGCAGAGCGGTATTTTGTCATTGTTTTACATTTAAAATTAGACTTGAAACCCTACATCTGGTTTGTGCATGCGGCAGCTCTATGGAATAGTATGTACTTGGAGTGCGAGTAGCGAGGGCATCTGAACAGTTCATTTCTCATGGGTACCTTTCGTTGAATGTTTTGCTTTAAGGAAGAATGTTTGGAGATTTGACTTCAGTTCTTGGTGTGGCCGTGCACTTCTTCATGGAGAACCATATCAACATGGTGGGAGCAGATTCCCCAGTGGTATCTCACATCACTTGTCAAGGGGTGCTTTATCATGCTAATGACTTGGGGGTAGGACTCTCCTGTTCTTGGATGGAATGCACGGGCACATTTTCTAGAGCAGTGTACCAGAGCAACTGGAAAAAGTAGCATATTTTCCTAATGTTTGTCTGGGAATAGCACTACTGTATTATTGTTGAAGGTTTTTATTTATCATGAATGAACGTTTTCTTTAATTATGTTTTTTTTTATAGATAAATGAGGACAGGTATATCCGTGTCACGGCGATGCCTGTTTTCATTTGTAAATAGTTGAATACACACACGAGGCAAGACTTCTGACTTTTTGCAGTGTTTGGACTTACTTTTTACTTTTACTCTTAGGAAATTAGGATTTGATTGCATTTTATGGACCTTCAGCCTGAGTGAGATGTGCGAAGGTGTCCTGATAGTTTATGAGTATCTCCTGCAGCTAGTTATGTGAATAATAAACAGTTATGTTTAGGGAGAGAAACAAACAGTGGGCTTGGATTGTCCCTTCCATTACTGAGCTGTCTTTTCCCCTTCCTTTGGACGTGTTTTTCTTATCCATAAAATAATGGTATTTCAGTAGATGTCTTATCACTATCTGTGTCTCTCATTTTTGGTGAATAAAGAGTCAGTTCATTTTTTTTTTACATTAGACATTTAAAAATATAAAATTGTAAAGTACTAAAATATACTGAACACATCATGACATTAAAGATATTTTAAAACTTCTTTCAAAATTCAAATAAAGCAGGCACCATAGCCAATAGGAATCCCATAATTGAAGTTGATCAGTTTACAAAAGGTTGTTCTCAGTAGAAATTCACAAGTTGAATATGTGTATTAACGGGAATAATCTATTTACATAGACACGTTTCTACTTTTATTAATGTATGTGAACATTTGAAGTGAAAGAATTCTGTTCCTTATTTCGAATGAAATTTTCTAAAAATGTTACTGCTTTTAACCATGGCTAATTGGAAAACTCATTCCTGTAAATAATTGTAAACCTCGCATGTGTTTATCCTGGAATTATTTTAATTTTCTCTTTTATTATCTCTGTTAATTTTCTTTGGTAATTAAAAAAATTGAATTGTAACAAAGAGAGTGACATCCTTCTATGAATTAATACTTAGCTATGAAGTTTCAAGCATCTGGGCCTTGAGTAACTATTTATTTGGTTTTTAATGATTCTTCATAAATATTCAACAAATAAAATAATAAAGAACAATTTTATTTAACAGCTATGGAACTGTTCTCTAGCAACATTTTTCTTTCATCTTTGGTTAATTTTCTCCTTGTAAAAATTTGACTTCTGCCCTTTATTGGCAACCTATTTTTCATAATCATTTAGTAAAAGCCAAAAATTCCTTTAAAAATCCAAGCCTTCTCATCCAGAAAGAGCTAACGAATTCCCAGGTGAACTGATACTCTGTTGCCTGAGCTCATTTTTAAAAAGAGATGTTTAAATAAACATAAGAAATTATACACTAACATAGTTGTTACCTCCACATACAGAATTCCTATTTAAGGATGCTATCTGCATCTAAGAACCTTGCTTCTTCCATCATTCAGGGCATATTTAGAACACCTCTAAAATTAGTTTTGGAGTCTGAAACACACAGTTGTCAGAATATTCTAAGTGGTAGTTGACTTTTGTCTTGTGTGTATCTGTGTGTCTGTGTTAACAAACTATTAACTGTTGGGAATGCAAGCTGGTGCAGCCACTCTGGAAAACAGTATGGAGTTTCCTCAGAAAGTTAAAACCAGAACTACCCTACGACCCAGCAATTGCACTACTAGGCATTTATCCATGGGATACAGGGGTGCTGTTTTGAAGGGACACATGCACCCCCATGTTTATAGCAGCACTATCAACAATAGCCAAAGTATAGAAAGAGCCCAAATGTCCATCGATGGATGAATGGATAAAGAAGATGTGGCATATATATATATATATATATATATATATATATATATATAAAATGGAGTATTCCTCAACAATCAAAAAGAATGAAATCTTGCCATTTGCAACTATGTGGATGGAACTGGAGGCTATTATGCTAAGTGAAATTAGTCAGTCAGAGAAAGACAAAAATCATATGACTTCACTCATATGAGGACTTAAAAAGACAAGACAGGTGAATATAAGGGAAGGGAAACAAAAATAATATAAAAACAGGGAGGGGGACAAAACAGAAGAGACTCATAAATATAGAGAACAAACTGAGGGTTACTGGAGGCGGTGTGGGGGGGTGGGCTAAATGGGTAAGGGGCACTAAGGAATCTACTCCTGAAATCAGTGTTGCACTAGATGCTAACTAATTTGGATATAAATTTAAGAAAATAAAAGATAAAATTAAAAAAGAAAACAAGAAAACCAATCTATTAACTGTGATTGGCAGTCAACCTGGATAATAAGCTATTTGGGACCAGAAATGAGATGTGCTTATAAAATAATGAAATTTATTTCATTTGTGTCTTCTGAACTGTTCCTGAATTAATTCACTCAGAAACATTATAAAACCACTTTGAACAACAGCAGCTTCGTTGTAACAAATGCACAGTCTTTTATAAAAAATATTTTATTTTATTTTTTTATTGATTTTTTAATGTTTATTTATTTTTGAGAGATAGAGAGAGAGAGAGCTCAAGCAGGAGAGGGGCAGAGAGAGGGGGAGACACAGAATCCAAAGCGGGCTCCCGGCTCTGAGCTGTCAGCACAGAGCCCGATGCAGGGCTTGAACTCACAGACCACGAGATCATGAACTGAGCCGAAGTCGGACACTCAACAGACAGAGCCCCCCAGGTGCCCCTATAATAAATACTTTAAATAGAGGTGTAAAGGATAGAATATCAGTTTAGGCTGCTTTAGGTAAAATGACCTTTTTGGTCAAATGACCAAAGGGGCCGGCTTCAGGTCTGGCTTGACAAAGGGACTCAAACGTTACCTGCTCTTGTTGCTGCCTCTCACCTCCTCTCGACTATGTTGACCCCACTTAAGCTCTTGTGACCAGAAGTTCAAGTGCAACTGAGATTTTGCCTCTACCTGGTTGCTTCAGAAAAATCCTGGGGTCCACTCTCACATGATCAAATTGGATCCAGGGGGTGAAATCACATTTTTGGAGAGATACTAGGCCATGTATCTACCATTAAGTCAACTGGACAAGGGGAGTTTAATGCTTCACTGGTCAGATTTGTGCCATATTCTCCATTCCTTGGCTAGGTGTTGAAGCCCCACTCCTGGACGACCAGGACACCTATCTTGTTTCCTAAAAGCAAATCTGTTAACTTAATAAAGGAAAATGAATGTAGGCTTTGATGCAGCAAACAAATAGCTTCCATGCACTTAAAGCCCAAGGTTTTGGCTTACATCGTTAAAGAATTGCCTACCATTATTGAATAGTAACTAATAATACGAAAAGTTATGTGTGAAGGTCTGCAAGGAAAGTTAGTTTTAACGTTTATTTATTTTTGAGACAGAGAGAGACAGAGCATGAACGGGGGAGGGTCAGAGAGAGAGGGAAACACAGAATCGGAAGCAGGCTCCAGGCTCTGAGCTGTCAGCACAGAGCCCAACTCGGGGCCCGAACCCACGGACTGCGAGATTGTGACCTGAGCCGAAGTTGGATGCTTAACCGACTGAGCCACCCAGGCGCCCCGGAAAGTTAGTTTTAAAACTTGTTTTATACAATCCTAAAATTTGTGTGGAACCACAAAAGACCCCGAACAGCCAAAGTAATACTGAAGAAGAAAACCAAAGCGGGAGGCATCACATCCCAGACTTCAGCCTCTACTACAAAGCTAAATCATCAAGAGAGTATGGTATTGGCACAAAAACAGACACAGAGACCAATGGAATAGAATAGAGAACCCGGAATTGGACCCACAAATGTATGGCCAACTAATCTTTGACAAAGCAGGAAAGAGTATCCAATGGAAAAAAGACAGTCTCTTTAGCAAATGGTGCTGGGAGAATTGGACAGCGACATGCAGAAGAATGAAACTTTCTTACACCACACACAAAAATAAACTCAAAATGGATGAAAGACCTGAATGTGAGACAGGAAACCATCAAAACCCTAGAGGAGAAAACAGGCAATGACCTCTTTGACCTCAGCTGCAGCAATTTCTTACTCAATACATTTCCAAAGGCAAGGGAATTAAAAGCAAAAATGAACTATTGGGACCTCATGAAGATAAAAAGCTTCTGCACCACAAAGGAAACAAACTAAAAGGCAACCGATGGAATGGGAAAAGATGTTTACAAATGACATATTGGATAAAAGGCTAGTATCCAAAATCTATAAAGAACTCACCAAACTCCACACCCCCAACTCAAATAACCTGGTGAAGAAATGGGCAGAAGGCATGAATAGACACTTTTCCAAAGAAGACATCCAGATGGCCAACAGACACATGGAATGATGCTCAATGTCACTCCTCATCAGGAAAATACAAATCAAAGCCACACTGAGATATCACCTCATACCGGTCAGGAAACTGTAGATGGTGGTGAGGATGTGGAGAAATGGGAACCCTCCTGCACTGTTGGTGGGAATGCAAACTGGTGCAGTCGTTCTGGAAAACAGTGTGGAGGTTCCTCAAAAAATTAAAAATAGAACTACCCTATGACCCAGCAATAGCACTGCTAGGAATTTACCCAATGGATACTGGAGTGCTGGTGCATAGGGTAGCTCAATGTTTATAGCAGTGCTTTCAACAATAGCCAAATTATGGACAGAGCCTAAATGTCCATCAACTGATGAATGGGTAAAGAAGATGTGGTTAATATATACAATGGAATACTACTTGGCAATGAGAGAGAAAGGATGAAATCTTTCCATTTGCAGCAATGTGGATGGAACTAGAGGGTATTATGCTAAGTGAAATAAGTCAGAGAAAGACAGATATTATATGCTTTCACTCATATATGGAATTTGAGAAACTTAACAAAAGGCCACGGGGGAAGGGGCAAAAAAATAGTTACAGAGAAGGAGGGAGGCAAACCATAAAAGACCCTTAAATACAGAGAACAGGGGTGCCTGGGTGGCTTGGTCGGTTGAGCCTCCGACTTCGGCTCAGGTCATGATCTCGCAGTCCGTGAGTTCGAGCCCCGCATCGGGCTCTGTGCTGACAACTCAGAGCCTGGAGCCTTTTTCAGATTCTTTGTCTGTGACTCTCCCCCGTTCATGCTCTGTCTCTCTCTGTCTCAAAAATAAATAAACGTTTAAAAAAATTTAAATACAGAGAACAAACTGAGGGTGGATGGTGGGGGGTGAGGGGAAAGTGGGTGATGGGCATTGAGGAGGGCACTTCTTGGGATGAGCACTGGGTGTTGTATGGAAGCCAATTTGACAACAAATTATATTAAAAAAATAAAGTTTGTTTTATTAAAAGTATTAAAGAAACAAGTGGATTCAAATTGATGTCCATAATGGATAATATTATGTCCTTTCCATTCATCATACTCTGTAGAAAAATCAGATAAGAAGCTGGCTTCGCTATTATTATTTCTTTATTTCTTTTTTTTTAATTTTTTTCAACGTTTATTTATTTTTGGGACAGAGAGAGACAGAGCATGAACGGGGGAGAGGCAGAGAGAGAGGGAGACACAGAATCGGAAACAGGCTCCAGGCTCTGAGCCATCAGCCCAGAGCCTGACGCGGGGCTCGAACTCACGGACCATGAGATTGTGACCTGGCTGAAGTCGGACGCTTAACCGACTGTGCCACCCAGGCGCCCCTCTTTATTTCTTTTTTAGGAAAACTCTACTTACATATTAGGCACAGCTCAGGGTTTAGAGATTTTTCCAGTGTGACTTGGAAATTATATGGTCTATTTTTTTATTATTGTAAATTTAGTTAAAATAGGTAGGATATTCATATTTTCATGCATTTGTGTGAGAGGTTTCACTGTTTTGGACTTTACTTGCCCTTATGATCACCTAGCTCTTGTATCTTTACCTGATAAGACATAGATTAATACTTGGAGAATTTATTATTATATAAGTGGCAATTTCGTATCCATTTTTTCCATACTCTATACTTGGATCAATTCCCCAAGCATCGTTTCTCATAGGGAAGTCATGAGACTACTCACTCTTTCTCTCTTTCTGTTATGAAGTCATATAATATTACGTATTCTCTAATTTCTTATTTTGCTAAGCTGTTCAACCCATTATATCAGGGAGGTGTCCCAAGAGAATACAAAGAAAGGGGTAGTAGAGATAAAAGATGATGCAAGACGAGGTTTAGGGGGACCGATCGGTCAAATTGGTATTTGTGTTATGCAGTAAGTAGAATTGTATCAGATGCTGCCGATATGCATTATTTTTCTCTAGATTTTAATATTAATGTAAAAAGGCATTAAAATCTAATAAACATCATCTTCGTGGTCCAAAATACATTAGTTCACTCTTCCTTTAATAGATTTTGGAAAAAAAAAAAGGAGGTAGACTGAGGATATAAAGTAAAATGCACATTTTGATTTTGTTTTTGTTATTGAGTTTATGTTTTAGTCTTTCATGTTATTTACATACTTCTAAAACTCCTATGGAAATGATTTTCAGCCGGGACAAATTGAGAAGAGGAAAGTCATTGCTGTTGCATACAATTTGTTTTCACTGCTTTAACAGTTCCACAAGGAAAACACATGCACCAGCTAACTGCTAATGTATAAAATGGGAAAATTTTCTATTTCTATAGTAAAAAGCTGTAAGGAAACATTCCCCAGGTAAGGAGAGGGCAATTCTTTTTATAGTAACATGCCGTTAGTATTTCCTTTCACTCCCTATTTTTAAAACTAAGCAGCCACTAATTGTGGGAGGGATGGTACGTTCTCACCAAAGATTCACGTGCTCCATTTTCTTTTTCAGGTTCCTCTGAGGGACTCTCTGTGTGGCTCTGGCCAGTGGACTGTGAGAGCCCATGGTGGTGAAGACCAGGGGCCTCTCTGTAACTCTCTTCCTTACCCACAAGGATCTTGGAGGCCACCTGTGCCATATGGCAGAGCCACAAGATGGCGAGCAGCTGGTCTACCTAATTTGGACTTTGCATGAGTGACAAATACAATTACATTTTGTTAAACTACTGGATGGTTTGAGATTCAGGCCTGCTGGCAGGTAAAATTAATCCAGATTCACACATCAAATTTTATTTAAAATATTTGACTTTTGATTTTAAATGTATCATGTAACTCTTGTAAGTAAAACTTAGGACAAAAATGAAAACAACCAGTTGGCGCCATCCAAAGTTAGTACTTTTATTTTGTTGACGGTCCAACAACATTGCCCAGTTATAACTTTAAAGACTCCCAGGATATGAGATCGCTGCGCGAGGTAGCCATGCCAGCTCTATTTTTATTTTCAGAAAGTTCGCCAGTAAGAGGAGTATAAATGTTCCCGGGCATTGCTTTATTTGCACAGAATGATAGCAATCGAAATTTTGTCTTGGCGTCTCAAGTAAGTAACTTCTACCACATCCTGTTCTTTTTGTTTGTTCACCTTTGTAATAGGCGAGTACTTTTCCTATTAATTTCATTTTCGTTATGAAACATTCAGACGTACAACGTGTTATTAAAAAAAAATAAAATAAGGAATACCGGTGAACCCAACATCCAGATTAAGAAACAATAAATGCAAAGAACTGCTAAAATCATCTGGGTAAACTTCATGGCTCTCATTACACAATCAGCCATAGTTCCCTGCTGACTTTCTAAAATGAACCGTGATCTTGAATTAGGTGTCTAACACTCAGATTTATTTCTTTACATATTTACTTCCCACATACGTAAGTCATACAACTGATGCTATATCTATGTTGATAGAGAGCATTAATTTACTCCAATTTGAGTTATGTCAAGCATTCTGTACTCTAATTCAATTTTTTCCCAGTTCTCAACAAGTAGTAGGTATCGGACAATTTTTTTGAAAAAATTGAATTGGAGCTGTGTTAGGCATTGCTTAATTAAGGATTCACAAAGTTACCTTAAATATTTATGTAAAATTTCACCCAAATACACACACACACACACACACACACACACACACACACACATACTTTTCTTTTGGGATTATCTTTCTTTCTTCTCTGAATATGCCTTTCTTCTTGTTTAAATGGTGGATGTCTAGGTCATATAAATCAGAAATATTTACCGTCCTAAAAATTAGGTAACAATTATTGTTTTGGCAGTCAATATTTAAATTTATAAACCAGTCACTGCATACATTTTAGTCACAATCCATACTATAGTTCAGATCCTTCAGTGTGTTGAAGAATATGGTCAAATACCACAATTTCACAGTTTATAATTTTTTTAAACCAAAATGCAATATGCATTAACATAACAAGCACTGGTGAAGATGTGGAGAAATCGGACATCTTGGACATTGCCTGTAGGATTGAAAAATGGCACAGCCACTTTGGAAAACAGTTGGGGGTTCCTCAAAATGTTAAAGATACGTTTAGCATGCAATCCAGCGGTCCCACCCCCGGCTGTTTACTCTAGAAAATTTAAAATATATATTCACACAAAATATCTGCATAGGAGGGGCGCCTGGGTGGCTCAGTCGGTTAAGCGTCCAACTTCGGCTCAGGTCACGATCTCATGGTTTGTGAGTTCGAGCCCTGTGTCGGGCTCTGTGCTGACATCTCGGAGCCTGGAGCCTGCTTCGGATTCTGTGTCTCCCTCTCTCTCTGCCCCTCCCCTGATCACGCTCTGTCTCTCTCTGTCTCTCAAAAATAAATAAATGTAAAAAAAATTTAAAAAAATATCTGCACAGGAATGTATGGTGGTATCATACATAATAGATAAGAAGAAACAACTCAAATGTATATCGATTTATGAATAGATAAATAAAATGTGATATATTCACAAGATGGAATGTTATTTAGCCATAAAAGTGAAGGAAATACTGGCACATGCTACAACATGGATGAACCTGGAAAACATTATGCTAAGTGAAACAAGTCAGAAAAAAAAGAACAAACATTTTTTTTAATGTTTATTTATTCTGAGAGACAGAGAGACAGAGAGAGAGCAGGGAAGGGGCAGAGAGAGAGGGAGACACAGAATCCGAACACAGGCTCCATGCTCCGAGCTGTCAGCACAGAGCCCAACACCGGGTTCAAACCCAGGCACGATGAGATCATGACCCGAGCCGAAGTTGGACGCTTAACCAACTGAGCCATGCAGGCGCCCCCAAAGAACAAATATTGTATGATTCCACTTTTATGAAATGTTCAGAGTAACCATATCCATAGAAACAGTACATAGATTAGTGTTTGTTAGAGGTGGGAGGAGAATGGGGGGTGATCACTAATGGGTATGAGACTTATTTGGGGGGTGAGGGAATGTTATGAGATAGTGTTGATAGTCGCACACCCGTGTGAACCTACTAATGGGTCATCCCTTCCCCCCACATTGTATACTTGAAAAAATGGAGTTTATAGCCTGTGAATGATAGCTCAAAATATCTCTTATTTAGAAAATAAATTTAGGAGGCACCTGGGTGGCTCAGTCCATTAAGAGTCCAACTTCAGCTCAGGTCATGATCTCACGGTTCGTGGGTTTGAGCCCCACCTCGGGCTCTGGGCCGACAGCTCAGAGCCTAGAGCCTGTCTTTGGATTCTGTGCCTCCCCCTCTCTCTGAATGTTTATGGCCTAAATGTTTATTGCTTCACTTCTGTACTTGATCACTTTTTTGGATTCTGTACGGATATCTCCACCCAACCCATTTAGCGAATATTTGTTTGTTAATAGTCAGTAAGAAATTCTCTCCGATATCAAAGTGTACACATTTATCAGCAGCTGTATTTAGAAATGAGCCAGTGTTACAATTATGCCATCACTCAACAGAGCACTGTCACTTGCCATCACCTGCGGCTCTGGGACTCATGTTCCCCAGAAGCAATAATGGGGCCGATGAGGACCAGCAACTGCTTCCCGCACAGACCTGCTCCGTCTGTCTAGACTCTGAGTTTGCGTACAGTTAGATGCTTTGAATTGCACACCTAAGCTTTCTAACTTTGCTCCTTGACTGATTACTATCAGCTCCAGGAAAAGCCCTTGGGGGGGGGGTAAGGCTGCAAGCTTCCATATCCTGAGAGTTAAAGGACCAGTTTCGCGTAAGTATTTGGGATATCACTGGCACGCAGAGAAGTCTTGTCACAAGCACACTGGAACTCAAGAACCCTAGTGCACAACATTTCCAGACCAACTCTTGGGACACGAGCACTTGCTCAGAGGTAGACTTCTTCACCTGCACTGCTTCTAGGGCAAAGCAAGCCCCATAAAAGTCTCTACCAATTTGTATCGTGTTTTGTTCTCTTTGCTTGTTCATCTTTGTAACAGGCTAGTACTTTTCCTCTTGACTTTTTGAGAGGGTTATTTTGAGAATTCAAAGGCCCTTGGCATACATTCCAAGAACGTTTTTCAGAAGCACGTAACCCATATTTAAAGGGGGTACTATCATATATTTGACAATGGGGACCAGCTCTCTTTTGAGAGCGGAAGACCCACGGCAGGAACTCACAGGGTACTGTTGGGAGTACGTGAGGTGCCTGAGGGCAGGGAAACTGATTCTGGAAATGGCACGCACCGATTCTGTGCCTTTGAATGGCTGCTATGTGTAGTTGAATCCGTGATGTCTGTGATCATACCATCGTCAGGGAGCCCAGATTCAAGCAGGGCATATGTATGACACTATAAGTAACGTGTGATGAGGCAAATGCCAGGACCAAGGATAACAAAGGGCTAAGCAAATTAAACGCATAAACAATTACTACTTGCAGGGTGTGGAGGAGGGATCCTGGAAGCAGAAATATTATCGGAAGTGACCTCCGTCAATGAGTGGAGATTCTCCCTGGAATATAACCAGGGCAAAGTCATGGAGTAAGACGTGTGTGTGTGTGAACAAAGCAAGTGGTAAATGTGTAAGATGCCCGAGGAACGGTGACTGTTGCAACCGAAAGCCACGTCACAAAGAGCGTGACAGATGCTAAGGAGTCTCCTATTTTTGGAAGGAATGAACAGCTCTTTGTAGTGTTTCTAATGATGAAAATTTTCAAAAACACAGCAGCAGAGCGAACGTTACAACAGACTTATCACATAGCTCCAGAAATTATCAACTCACGGTTAATCTTGTTCATCTATACAAAAACAAGAAAAACACACATTTTTCTCTATCTCCGAGATTATTTTGAAGTAAAGGCAAGGCATCAGTGTATCTTATCCATAAATATTTCAGCGTGTACCTCTGAAAGATAAGGACTCTGAAGGAATATAACCATACCACGATCTTACCTAAAACAATAAAAAGTAAATTGCAATACCAGCAGCCGTATGGTTAATATTCGATTTTCTCATCATTTTTAAAGCTATTTTTGGAATTGGTATCAAAATAAAGTTCAGACATTGTCATCAGTGGCTGTGACTTTTAAGCCTCTGAAGTCGACGGGCATGCCCAGCTCATGTTTTCCTTGCAATTTTATTTGTTGATGAGACCGGGTTCTCTGCACACAGATTCTGTGGGGGAAAATCACTAATTGCATCCCTGTGATAGCCTTTCATACATCGATCCCCCCTCTGAACTTTCTGTGAGTTGGTAGTGAGATCTTCAGGCTAATCTGAAATCAGATTTGGCAAGAATACTTCTCATGGGGGTCGTCCGTTTCCTTCCATCAGGAACCATGAATGGTTATCTTTCGTCTGTGAGGAGAACTGTTCATAAGGATGTTTATAACCTTGGTCCACAGTTTCATTAGGTGGCATAAACGGTGATCATCTAATCATTATTCATTTACTCACTCTTCATTAATTAGCTGGGACACTTCCACGAAGAAAAACTTGTCACATTTGGTTATGCTGTGATAAAGCTCATAAAAGGAAGGCAAAATAAGGGTTTGGTTTTTTTTATTCATTTTCAAACTAGTGAGTAGGTTTCTTAGTATCTTGACAAGGTGACCAAAAAAGCTTATTTATTCATTTATTTTTGTGTTTTTCTGTGACTAACAGATTTAAATGTTTGTGGCATTCAGTCGACTATGGTTTATACTTACTGACATTCAGATTCTGACCATTTTTGGTTGATGAGAGCCTCTTCAATTTGGCTATGGGGTCTTTTTATAGACATTTTTAATAAAAATATAAAATGCATGCCATTGAATTTTCAAAAATTTGAATACTCAGTTCAAGAAACAGAAGGTTACCAGGACCCTAGAAGCTGACATTTGCTAGGTGCTAAGTACTGAGACTGGGGTCGGGGGCAGTGCTGCACAAAAGATTTCTGCCCATTTCACAATGCCATTTCCATTCATCACAGAGGGGGGCGTGCAAAAAACATCTTGAGAACAAATTGGTTAACTTTCACTTGGTAGAATTGGAAGTCTAGGGCCATCCTTCCATTAGAGCAATCTGCTATTGCAATGTGTTGATAGATTTCAAAAGGCATTCTAGCACCTGGAACAATGAACATTTGTAGGCAATGAGCAATCTTTGAGGGAGGAAACTTTTCTTTCATAACTTACAAGGAGAGGTCCCCTTTACATAACTTTCTCTTGACAAAGGGTCGCTTCTCCTCTGTGCGTCATAGCTCTGTATTCTAATCTGAATGTGGTTTGCCAGTCTTCTGTGTTTCAGGGAGTGACAGCAGGAATTTGCAAACAGGAAAATCATTTGTGGTGAAATGTGGACAATCAATATTTATTAAACACTATTATGTGTCAGATACTGTCTTTGGTGCTTTCCAAGAGAATCACAACTAGCCCTTCCCAGAAGTCCTTGGGCAAGTGAAGTTCTCCCTTCGGGAGAAAACCTGAGGTTTTAAAAAGAGTAAGGTGGCTCATTCAAGAGCACACAATTGGCAAGTGGTTGACCCTAGAATTGAAATCCCTTCAACTATAACACGCTTCTCTATTACACTCTACATTTCTTCCTCTTTTCTCTCAGGCTCAAAGAAGACTATACTGGTAGCATCCTAACGTGGACTGGAGACTTGCCCCAAAGTGCTCTATCTCACTGATAAAAATGCACATAAGCGTCCACAAGAGTCAATTCTACTAAATCTATGATGGTATGCTATCGCAGGTTATCAATACTTGTCTGTATGTGTACAAGTCACTGAGGATATGAGAGAGACACTGAGAGATAGTCCGTACAATGCCTTGTCGACACTTATTCTGCGTACTGGTTAATCATTACAAAGGACCTTGAGGCTCATTTCACTATAATTCAAATCACGGAACCAACGTTAAGGAAGATCCAGAAAGATGTCCCATGTGGCATGGGACATTAATCCATTGGGAGGCTTCTCCCAGGGCTACTTGGAAATAGAATCATTGGAAACATTTTCTCTTGGGTAATCTGGCTTTGAATGTTCCTTACACACCTGGCGTTTCATGGAGGCCGTGCAGGGAAGATAAGTAACAATCCCTCTCCATTCTTGCTGTGGAGTCACCTATCATTCCCACCCTCGATAGCATCCAGATGCAACTCTGCCATAAAATACACACTGGTGGCTGAAATCACCATCAAAGACAGGCCTGTCACCTTTGCCAAAGGCAGCTAAGTTTCAGTATCGCCTGTGGCTTCCCCTGATGCCTGTGTTTGCAGCCCACATTGGTTTTACCAACAGCAGTCTTCACATGCATAAATCCATTTTGTTGAAGACTTTCTCACCTATTGATAATTCTACTGTTGGTTAGTAGGATATAGTTTTTGATGATTAAGACTAAGAGATTTGTCAGAAACACATGGTGAGCTAAACACTCTGCTCTGTGAGGATCCATGGGATCCTGTTTACCCAAAACAGAATGTACCAGGGAAGCCCTTTGGAGCAGGTGACAGGGGCAGAGCTCTGCTCCTCGGTGTTACCATTTGAACACGTCTCACCCAGGGAACACCCCTAGCCCACACGTGGCGCATGCAGACGGCTCACTGTCTACAGAGAACAGCTGCCGCCTGGTGAGTTCATTCTCCAAGGACGGCGAGCTAATACCCCCATTCGTCTTCTTCCCTTGTAATTCGGGAACTGAAAATCAATTCATCCGCAAGGAAATGGAATTGAGGGAACATTATCTTGTAGATCCAGATGATCTTCTTGCTTCCATCCTTTAAAGATAATCTCTGTCATCATTGCATATCCTGACAGAGTACGTTCAGAGCGAGAGATAGTACCAGATAATCCAGGCAATTTGTCGCCGGATTATTACATGCTTAACAGAGAAAGCTGCTGTATGACATAGTTTCGCTGGCCTTGAGAGCGTGATGTGGAGTTTGCCATCTGTATGTTCCATTTGTCCCCCACAAGAAAGCCAGAGTTCGGGCAGGGGGAGAGGAATGTCTGCAAACTCACCACCCTCTCTCTCTTCCCAGTGCTCTGTGACTTTTTAAGAAATTAGGAAAAGGATGATCCCCTTTCTTCACGCTGTCAAAACCTTGTCTCAGAAGAGACTTGTAGATTCACTCAAGGAGAGGTACGTGTGACTGGAAGTTACATCACACATCCCAGAATTGTTTTTCTTTAGATATGTGGTATGACTTGAATATAAGCAAAAAAAGATTCCCTGAGGGCTTTAGAAAACGCCTGTCCAGGCAAGGATATAATTTAGGAAATAAATAGCTGCCTGTTTTGTCCACTTGAGAGAAAGTTCTTAAAACATCTTTAACATACTCTTTCTGGTATCAGTCTGTTCAGGGTAAATTCGCCCAGGGCGTTTCGCTTCTGCACTGAATTTTGTATTTCCTTTCTTCTTTTTTTATTTTTGTACAGTTTATTTATTTATTTTGAGAGAGAAAGTGAGAGGGTGTGTGCATGTGTGCACATGAGCGGAGGAGGGGCAGGGAGAGAAAGAATCCCAAGCAGGCTCCGTGCTGTCAGCGCAGAGCCCGACGTGGGGCTCGATCCCACAAACTGTGTGATCATGGCCTGAGTCGAAGTCAAGAGTCAGATGCTTCATCGAGTCACCCAGGCACCACTGTATTTCCTTTCACCTTGGTTAACTTGAGGAAAAGGCAGACTGTTCCCTATTGACTGACACGTACTTATCATATGTTGTCTCGCCTAAGACGCGAGGCCTCATGAGGATTTCTAGGTAACAGAACTCAGAGTGATTACCTGTTTCAGCCGGTGGTATTTATGTTATCTTTGGTCTTTAAAAATACTTAATAGCAATTCCAGTATTACAAAAAAGAAAGTTCCAAGTTATGGGTCACTAATTTTGGTCACTGGGTTAAAAAACAATCGTATCGAATAATTATCTCAAACCAAAACACAAATGTGTAGTTCTTGGTCTTATTATTTCGGCTTTTTCTATATTGTTAATTTAACGAATGGCATTGACTTATTGGTATTCATTTAACAAGCCTCAGATGTAAATCATGTAATTGGGAAGGCAGCCTCCAAAGAAGAGACTTTTTTCTTTGCCGCGTGAAAGAGATTAAGTATTACAATATTGAAGTTATACAGAAAGGTGGTACTCATTTGTCTCACCCATTTCCCCATGTCATTCAAATGACCCAAAGATCCTTGGTCCTTTTTAAATTGAAGCAGTAATTGGCCCTTTGCACTTGTGACTCCTCGTAAAATGCACTTCTTCCTTCTTGACACGACAGGATCCTCTTTATTTTTCTCTTTTGCAAACTCTGTGAGAATGGGGTCTTCTTCTGTCTTTTTCTGGATGGATGCGTGGGTGGCTGGGTGGGTGGGTTCCTTTTAGCTTAAAATGCAAGGATTTAAAAAATAATACAATTTATTTTTAAATTAAAAATTTTAATGTTTATATCTTTTTGAGAGAGAGAGACAGAACCCGAGTGGGAGAGAGGCAGCGAGAGAGAATCTGAAGCAGGCTCTGGGCTCTGAGTTGCCAGCACAGAGCCCTACGTGGGGGTTGAACTCACAAACCATGAAATCGTGACCTGAGCCAAAGCCCGATGCTTAACTGACTGAGCCACCCAGGTGCCCCAATAAATTTTATTTTTACAGAAGTTTTAGGCTTACAGAAAAACCGATCATAAATTAAAGAGGACTCCCATAGTCTCTCTCTCCCCCGGCTTCAGGTTCCCTAGTATTAACATCTTGCATTCATGTTGCGCATTTGTTATGATCCGTCAACCAAAATTGATACATTGTTAGTAACTAAAGTCCAGAGTCTGATTCGGGTTGCTCTGGCAATTATGCTTCTGTAGAGTCATGTGCAGGTTTGGGTGTGAAAGTACTTTTCACTCGGGTAAATATCTAGAAGTGTGTTTACTGGATTATACAGCGGGGCTAAGTTGGCTTTCTAAGAAACTGACGGACTGTCTTCCAAAGAGACTGCCCTATTAGGCGTTCCCGTCACCACTGATGACAGTCCTTGCTCCACATCCTTACCCGTATTTAGGCCAGTTTAGCCACTCGAGTAGGTGCGTAGTTGTATCTCACCGTTATTTTGATTTGCAATCGCAAAATGACATATGGTGTTGAATATTTGTCAAATGCTAATTTGCGCTTTGTAGGTCTTCTTTGGTGAGGTGTCTGGTCAAAGTCTCCCGCCCTTTTTAGTTGCTTTTTTTTGTTTGTTTCTTTACTGTTGAGTTTCAAGAGTTCTTTGTATATTTTGTGTGTTTTGGACACAAGTTCCTTTCTTAGATATGTGTTTTGTTAATGTTTACTCCCAATCTGTGGCTTGTCTTCATTCCCTTAACAGTGCCTTTGCCAGACAAAAGTTTTTAATTTTAATGATGTTCAACCTATTAATATGTCTTATTGGTGAAGCTGTATTTAAAATTGCACGCAATTCGGGGTCTTTTATTTTTTCTCTTATGATATTTTCTAGGAGTTTTATAGTTTTGTGTCTTATGTTTAGGTCTATAATCCATTTTGAGCTATTTTTTGTAAGAAGTGTAAAGTCAGTGTCTGGATTCATTTTTTTCATGTGGACACCCTGATGTTTCAGCAGTATTTGTTGAAAGACTGTCCTTTCTCCAAAGAATTGTCATTGCTCCTTTGTCAAAAGATCAGTTGACTATGTTCGTGTGGGACTATTTCTGGTCTCTCTATTCTGTTTCATTGACCTGTTTGTCTATCATTTTACCAGTAGCACTCTGTCTTGATTACTGAGGCTTGAAGTTTGGTGAGACTGAAGTCAGATAGTGTCAGTTCTCTGACTTTCATTTTCTCCTTCAATATTGTGTTGGATTTTCCATTTCTTTTGCCTCTTGGAATAAACCTTAGAGTCAGTTTGTCAATATTCACCCAGCAACTTAGTGAGGTGAGATTTGGGTTTCACTGACTCTTCAAGATCAAGTTGGGCAGAACAAGAGTGAGTCTTCCTATTCATGAACATGGAATATCTTTCCATTTATTTGGATCTTGTTTATTTAGGTCTTACTTGTTTCTATTTATTTTTGTCTAAGATGGACACTTAGACAGCTTAGTTTATGTCATTCAACTTTTCTAATTCATGCCTTCATTGCTGTACATTTCCTCTCAGGACTGCTTTTTCTGCATTTTACAAACTTGTATTGGTTATACTTTCACTTCCACCTAGTTCAAAACATTTATTGCCTTTGAGACTTCTTGGACTCAAACATGTTTTTTAGATGAGTATTGGTCTAGTCTTCAAATATGTGGGATTTTCTAGCCATCTTCCTGTTACTGATTTCTACCTTCATTCCATCATTGTTTGAAAGCTTACTTCATGATATCTATTTTTTTAAAAAATTGTCAAGATGTGTTTTATTACCCAGAATGTGTTCTGTAGTGTTGGCTGTTCTCTGTGGGCTGGAGAAGGGAATGTATACTCTATTGTTGAGTGAAGTAATTTAGAAATGTCAACTAGACCCAGTTGATTGATGGTCCTATTCAGTTCAATTATATCCTGACTGACTTGCTGAGTCTGTCCATTACCCGTACAGGGGTGCTGAAGTCTTCAACCATAAGAGTAGATCAGTCTATTTCTCTTGGCAATTTTGACTCACCTATTTTGATGCTCTGGTGTTAGGAGCATCCACATTAAAGATTTTTATGTCTTTTTAGAGAATTGATGCTCCAATTTTTCTCTGATAATTTTTCTTGCTCTGAAGTTTGCTTTGACTGAAGTTAATGTAACTTTTCCGGCTTTCCTTTGATTAGTGTTAGCATGGTATAGACTTCTCCAACCCTTTACTTTTAGCCAAATCGAGCCTTTATATTTAAGTGGGTTTTTTTGTATCCTTGAAAGACTCTGTATTTTAATTTATATATTTAGACCGCTCACATTTAAGAATGATTATTGGCATATTTGAATTAATGCCTACCATATTTGAAATTTTTTAGTCATTGCCTTTTTTCTTTTTTTTTAAAATGACTTGCACTTTTTTTCTGCCTTCTCTAACTTTAACTGAGTATTTATATGATTCCATTTTCTCCATTTTCTTAGCATGACAATTTGACTTTTTTTTTACTTATTTTACTTATTTTTACTTATTTTAGTGGTCCTTCCTCCTCCTTCCTTCCTTCCTTCCTTCCTTCTTCCTTCCTTCCTCCTTCCTTCCTCCTTCCTTCCTTCCTTCCTTCCTTCCTTCCTTCCTTCCTTCTTCCTTCCTTCCTTCCTTCCTTCCTTCCTTCCTTCCTTCCTTCCTTCTTCCTTCCTTCCTTCCTCCTTCCTTCCTTCCTTCTTCCTTCCTTCCTTCCTTCCTTCCTTCCTTCCTTCCTTCCTCCTTCTTCCTTCCTTCCTTCCTTCCTTCCTTCCTTCCTTCCTCCCTCCCTCCATCTGTCCTTCTCTTTCTTTCTTTCTTTCTTTCTTTCTCCCTCCTGCTCCTTCTTATTATTCCAATTATGTGTGTTT
The DNA here is from genome assembly GCF_018350175.1 of Felis catus. Taxonomy (NCBI): domain Eukaryota; kingdom Metazoa; phylum Chordata; class Mammalia; order Carnivora; family Felidae; genus Felis; species Felis catus. The sequence continues at coordinate 147,661,198 of NC_058372.1, read as the reverse complement.
TACACCTTTTGCAATTGGCCCACTGTTCTTAGATTTTCTGTTCATATTTTTCATTTTTAAAATCTCTTTGCATTTCAGTTTGTGTCATTTCTGTGAACATATATATCTTCAAGCTTGCTGGTTCTTTCTTCAGCCATGTCCAGTCTACTGATGAGGTCATCAAAGGCACTCCTCATTTCTCTTACAGCATTCTTGTTGTCTAGGATTTCCTTTTGATTTTCACTTAGTTTCCATCTCCTTGCTTAAATACCCATATGTTCTTTTTAAAATTTTTTTAAATATTATTTATTTACATTGAGAGAGAGAGTGAGAGAGAGAGTATTAGCAGGAGAGGGGCAGAGAGAGAGGGAGAGAGAATCCCTAACTCTGCACTGTCAGCACGGAGCCTGATGCAGGGCTCGAACTCACAAACTGTGACGTCATGACCTGAGCCGACACCAAAAGTTGGACACTTAACCAACTGAGTCACCCAGGCGCCCCACATACCTATATATTCTTACATATTAGAGGCCCTAGGATATTAATTGTAGTTACTTTGAATTCCCAGTCTGATAACTCCAAAATATCGCAATTTCTGAGTCTGGTTCTGATTCTTGGTTTGTCTCTTTAGATTGTGTTTTTTGCTTTTCGGAATGCCTGTGATTCTTTTGTTGTTGAAAGCCAGACATGATATATTGAGTAAAAGGCACCAAGAAAGACCTTTGGTGTGAGGTTTTACGTCTATGTGGCTGGAAGCTGTTTACCATGCGCAGTGGCTGTCGTGTCTGAGGTTAATGTTTCCTTTAGTCAGTGTGTTTGTCTCCCTTGTTTCCTTTGGGTGTCCCTCCCGCCTCCTGAAATGGGGCTGCGGCTTGCAATTCCCATTACTGTGCTGCAGCCCATTGATTGGAGGTAAGAGGTAGGAGGAGGAACATTCTAGTCTGGAGGTGAGGCCCCAGTCTCTCAGTGAGACTGAGTTGAGTATTTCCCTTTCCCGGATCAGCTAGGTTTCAGTAGAACCCCAGGCAGTAGGGCTCTGGTAAAACTGTGTCCCCTGAGAGGAGACCTTGTGAAGGAGACCAGAGTCCTGGGCTTATTTGCACATGCTCACTTTCCCTCACCCCCCTGGAGGGAGCACCGAGGGTTTGTTCACTGAACTTCACCCTGAGGATACCAGGGCCTCTGGCGGTGAAACTCAGGAAAATGTGGGGCCCCCAAGACTCAGGTTTTAAACTCTCAGCATCCGAACGGCCACCCTTCCATCGGGTTCGGTTTACATGCTCCTGCTCGACGTTTGTAAGTGGCTTCTACTCCTGGGTGTGGGCTGGGGGAGGTCGTGGTTCTCTGCTCCTGCGTGTCTGTCCCCCCCCCCCCACAATTTCCACGCCGCCTGTGACTGCAGTTCTCTGAGAGAGAGAAAGAGAGCTGTTGATTTTCATTGTGTTCAGCTTTTTCCTGGGGGTGGGGATGGGAGTGGTTAATTCCATGTTTTCTGCGCTCCAGACCAGAAACCATGCAAGCACTCTGCATGGCTTCTTGACAGGAATGAGTGAAGTACCACGAATAAGTGTCTTTTCTTCATGTTAGTCACCTGGATGGAGTGGCACACACCTGGTCTTTACGTATAAAGCTGAAGCTGTCACTGCCATTTTCCTTTGACGTGTTTAACTTGCACAGAAATTCATGAAACGCGGGTCTGAGAATATTACTGTTCAATTTTCAATGACAGGTCGAAATTTACAAAAGTGACATCAGGTCATAGTCATGCGTGTGTGATATAAAACATGTGCTGTACTCGTATGTTCGTGTATGTTAATATTCATAGGTTTCACATATACGTGTAGAAGGTTTCATTGGATTATTCATTTATTTTTATACATTTAATTTCATATGTACTTATAGGTGCAATACTTACACCTCTAGAGGAGAGAATCACGGGAGGTATAAGTCCATAAACCCATTACAGGCACTGGGTTGAATGAACAAGACAGGGCTAGCTCTCTTTTTAGCCCTTTCCAGCCAACATGCTCCTTGGTCAATGACTATTTTATGGATGCGCCTTAACTTGATGGAAAAGAGCACATGTTTTGGATTAAGACAACTTGGGAGCAAGTTTCACGCCTACACTTGCGAGCTGGACAGTGGCTTTGGGCCTCCGTCCGTCCCTTGTTGATTCAATGGAACTGTTAAGAGCACTCTCCACGTGTGATGGGCTACTGTGAATATATTGCACGGGAGTAGCCTGGAGCCTGATATGTTCTGGATATGCCGTATTATTGATGTTTTCCTCATCGGTGGCGTTGCGGCCATTGCCAACGATAGTACCTTTTCTGCTCTTTGACACTTTCTGTCATGTTTTGTTCAGCTTTGGGGGAATTAAAGAACATGACTGAACACGTAATCTGGGCGCGATGGCCAGAAGTTCCTGGCTTCAACTCAGTTCTGTGTCCTGGCATCTCCAAGATCGACATGTGCAGCCCAGAACTTTCTTCTAGGCTCCAGTGCCATATTCCCCTGTTGCTACCATTCGTCTCTATCCTGGAAAACAACTCAGCTGCCCTTCTCTTCCCACAGATCAATTTTAGCCCAATTAGATTAGCAAAGACTTAAAAATATAACGACAGCTGATAAATACAATGGGTTAGTCCTTCTCCACACTGCCATGTGAGTTCAAATTCCTTTATTAAAGTACTTTGGGTCATGTATTAAAATCGTTCAGATATTCTTTTTTCTTTTTTTAATGTTTATTTATTTCTGAGACAGAGAGAGACAGAGCAGGAACGGGGGAGGGTCAGAGAGAGAGGGAGACACAGAATCCGAAACAGGCTCCAAGCTCCGAGCTGTCAGCGCAGAGCCCGACAAGGGGCTCAAACTCACTGACCATGAGATCATGACCTGAGCCGAAGTCGGTCGCTCAACCGACTGAGCCACCCAGGTGCCCCAATCGTTCAGATATCCTTAACATTTATTCCAGTATTTTTACTGCTGGCATTCCAGCCTAGAAGAATCAGAAATGGGGCCAAATATGATGTAAAATTTCATTTATTGTATCACCTCTTTGTAGCGGGGGAATTATTGGGTATTGGTTACATATATTCTCATAACGTAGGAAACGACAGTTATAATAATGCTAAGTGAAAAAATAGTGAACGCAATTCATCTATACGACTGTTTCAAAATAAAGACGTATGTAAATACACTGAACATACTCATGGGGAAACACACTGTAGTTCAAAAGCCTGAATGGCTAATTATGTTATACCTGGAAATGAGGATATTCAGTTGTCATTTTCTTCTTTATGCAATTCTCTCATGCCATGTTTTATAATTCTGATAAATTACGTAGGAAAATACTACAGACAGAAGGAGGAGCCCCGCACTTTGGGCGCCGTGTTTTACAAAGATCATATGCTTTCTTAACACTCTTGTTCCAACTTGAACAGCTGGAGATTCGGTGTACCCCTGTGATTTGTTTGTGGCATATTTTTAGGGTTATTATGTTAGTACTTATTTAATGTCCCCCATACGTCAGACAGACTAGTACACATTACAGCTCTCACTTTGAGGGAGAAAAGTAAAAAAAAAAAAAAAAAAATTCGAAGGAAAATGAAAGGAAGAGAACATAGCACCTGCTCCTTGGATGGCCATGCCCAATAGTCCTGCCTTTTCTTTTTATTTCTATTTGATTTAGTTAACAAAGAGTGTAGTGTTGGCTTCAGGAGTAGAACCCAGTGACTCATCACCTACGTATAACACCCAGCGACCATCCCAACAAATGTCCTCCTTAATGCCCATCCCCCATTTAGCCCATCCCCCAACCACCTCCCCTCCAGCAACCCTCTGTACTTCGTTGTTCTCTGTATTTGGGAGTCTCTTATGGTTTGCCACCCTCTCTGCTTTTATCTTAATCTTCCTTCCCTTCCCGTATGTTCATCTGTTGTGTTTCTCCAATTCCACATGAGTGAAATCATACGATATCTGTCTTTCTCTGACTGACTAATTTCACTTAGCATAATACCCTCCAGTTCCATCCACGTAGTTGCTGATGGCAAGATATCATTCTTTTTGATTGTCGAGTAATACTCCATTGTATATATACACCACATCTCCTTTATCCATTCATCTGTCAATGGACATTGGGCTCTTGCCGTATTTTGGCTATTGTTGATAGTGCCGCTATAAACATGAGGGTGCATGTGCCCCCCAAAACAGCATTTTTATAGCCTTTGGATAAATTCCTAGTAGTTCAATTGCTAGTTCATAGAGTAGTTCTATTTTTGTCTTTTTGAGGGACCTCCATACTGTTTTCCAGAGTGGCCGCATCGGTTTGCATTCCCGCCAGCAGTGCAAGAGGGGTTCCCCTTTCTCCGCATCCTTGCCAAGACCTGTTGTTTCCTGAGTCGTTAATTTTGGCCATTCTGACAGGTGGGAGGTGGCACCCCATCTTGGCGGCTCCTCTTTGAGGGTCTTACACGACATTTTAGAGTGTGTGTGGAGATGGCCGTCCTTGCCCATCCTGCCGTCGCTCCTGAAGATTTCCCATAAAAGACAGAAGGAGCAGAACAGGGGCTCAGCCAGCGAGCAGAATGGGGAGCGTGACCACAGGCCGGAGTCCAGGGAGAGCGATGGCAGAAAGCACGGGCATTTTACCTGCATCGTCCTCACTGGAAGACTGCATTCCCCTGGCCACTTGGATACGTTGTTTTCCCCTCACTACCGAGGAAAGGAGGTTCTGAGAAGCTGAGTAACTTTCATGGCTCGTAAATGGCAAGGCTGAGTTGTGAGTCCCCGTCCTTGTCATTGCTCCTTGTCACTTTTGGGGGGATAATGTAAGGAATAGGGTCTCCAGCTCACAGCCCCTCTTGGGAGGGAGCGGGTGCCAGCACATGGGAGAGGGGGCGGTGGTCACAGGAGGTCAGGTGGTCCACGGGAGAGGATTCACAAGGCCTGTGGGCCAGTCCCCTTCCCCTAGGACCACAAATCATAAGCTTCCTGCAGGTGCGATATTCGCGTAACTGGTCACTGCCTTCCTTGCAGGGAATCCTATCCACGGCTTCCAGAACACAGCCCTGAGCATGCCCCGACCCGGCACAAGAAAGATCAGAGGCTGGGAGTCTGACGTCCTAACCCCGCCTGGCCTTCAGATCTCTCCAAATCTGTCCTCAGACAGCCTTCCGACTCTTTTCTCGCACACTCTCTGGGGCCCCTTCCCAATCAGTCCAACACTGACCTCCCTTCCTCTTCCCAGACCTCCCCCGTTTCCCCGCCTCGTGGCACTTCCTCCAGTGCCTCCCCCTGCCTGGACCGCCCTTCCTGGGTCTCACATCCTTCAGGAATCAGCCCAGTGTCCTCTCTCCCTGGTGGGAATCACGGGTGCCGTGCCTTATGCTCTCAAAAGAAAGCCCTCCGTGGTGCCACATTGTTGCACTGGCGTGCGGGCAGCATTGCACAGCACAGGTGGCTCCTGAGTCCTCACCGTACACACGGACCCATCACCTGTCCCGTGTGACCCTGGACAAAGCACTTTCACTGCCCTCAGCCCTGCGTCCTCATCTGTGAGATGGAGAAATCAAGATCAAACTCACCATGCTGTTGTTGGGAATAACAGCGGGACTGAAGGCGCCTGGGGGCCTCAGGGGGTTAAGCGTCCGGCTTCGGCTCAGGTCATGATCTCGCGGTGCGTGGGTTCAAGCCCCGTGTCGGGCTCTGCGCCGACAGCTCAGAGCCACGAGCCTGCTTTGGATTCTGTGTCTCCCTCTCTCTCTACCCCTCCCCTGCTCACGCTGTCTCTCTCTGTCTCTCAAAAATAAATAAATGTAGGGGTTCCTGGGTGGCTCTGTTGGTTGAGCATCTGACTTCGGCTCAGATCGTGATCTCATGGTCCATGAGTTCCAGCCCCGCATCGGGCTCTGGGCTGACAGCTCGGAGCCTGGAGCTGCTTCGGATTCTGTGTCTCCCTCTCTCTCGGCCCCTCCCCTGCTCACGCTCTGCCTGTCTCAAAAATAAATACACATTTAAAGAAAAGGACTAACAGTGGTGTTGTCTTGTACCTGGGGTATGGCAGATGTTGGACAAACGTAAATAAATAGTAGTTACGATGTCAGTCAACGACACTTCTAGATGTTTTCTGTGTCTTAGCTCTTCTTCTCTTCACAGCTGCCCTATGAGGGGCCCTGCCATCATCGACCCACCACAGGTGGAGAGACTCGGGCACAGAGAGACAAAATGATGCTCCCGGGGCCAAGTGGCGGTGAGGGACAGGTCTGTCGCCGCTCCCCCGTGGTTGGTGACGGAGCCTGCAGGTGCTGGGGCCTGCAGAGGGGACCCAGGCGGGGTCTCTTCTCCAACCCTGCCTGCCCTGAGCCACCTTTAACCCTGTGGCCCTCAGGGGAAGAGAGCGGAGGGGGTTTGTTTCGCCCGTGGTGTGCACGTTAGGCAACCGCTTTGGGGAGGTACAGAAGGACACCTGAGCCTGTTGCCTTCTGGAAGGTGTAGACAGCATTGTGGGAGTTCTTTTGCGGCCAACAGAGTCCATATCTGAGCATGGACGCTGGCAGGGCAGTTCCCAGCCACCAGCTGCCTGTTCGTGGACACGCGGATGCCAGGCAGGACCGTAATCCTGCGCCTCATCGCAGGGTCCCCTGCGCCAAGGTGCAGCCTTGTTCAGTGCCTAATTATTCCATCGGGACAAGGTGGCCTGATGACGAAGTCCTGCCCCCTTTAATTCTCCTCTTCAACTCTTCCGCTGGAAGAAAGCTCAAGGCATTCCTCGCACCCGCGATCCACTGTGCAGACAGCTTCGCCGGGCGGTTCGGCCAACTGGCTCCCCTCCGCATCCTTCCATCCTTGCCGGTGACCGCAAGTGTCCACGTGGCCGGGCGTCTCAGCCTCCCAGGACATTCAGTCATCGGGTCTCATCCGTGTCCTCGGGCAGAAGACGTGCCTCTGATGCCACTTACGTTTGTGACATTAATTTTAGAAGCATGTGAATTTTTGGCTGTGTTTTATTGAATTCGTTTTATTGGGGGGACAAAGAAGGAATGCAGCTACTCTGTCCCGGTACAAATCTTTACTTACTTATTTATTTATTTATTTATTTATTTATCTATTTATCTATCTATTTATTTATGTTCCCAACGATCTAGGGAATTACCAACAAGATAAAGAGAGTAAAGAAGCCAGCCATGAAATCTGTTGTTGGAGGGGCGCATGGCCAAGACCGGAAACGAGAAAGATGTGACCTGCAGGCACGTATAAACTTTGAAAACATTATTTCCTGGAGGAGCACCTACCACTCACTTCTCTTTCACACGGAGAAAAGCCCTGTTACCGGGGAGCCCTCCAGGGTTCCTTCTCCCAGCTCACCCTACCGAGTGGTCACTGCATTGAAACACCCTTGCTCCATCAAAAGACCTCAAATATGCTCGTTTCCCCTCCTGCTCCAGCTGTAAATGCAGCTCAGGAAACGGCTCCCCCCCCCCCCCCCCCCCCCCCCCCCCGGCTGTAATCAGTCTACCACCTTGCAAACCGTCCTGAGGTTTTCCGTGCTCTTGTGGTACTTGCGTTGTTTCCATTTGAGCAACACGCAGAGGGCAGGGGCTGTGGCCGCAGCTCCCTGGGGCCCAGCGTCCTGACCACTGCACCCACAGCCCTGCCCCCTTCGGTGAAATACTTAAGGCGGCGCTAATTAATTTCTCCCTCCTTATCCCCCAGGCCCATCTCAGGGTATCTGGTCTCTCAATCGACTTCCTGGTCTTGTCCTTTTTCACAATCCAAATTAGCTTAATGCACGACAGGAATCTTATCTCGACCCAGGGGCCCGGGCAGCTGGCAGTCTCCCGGGAGAAATCAAATACCGAGTCAATTTGGGGGGGGGGGGGGAAGAAAAAGAAAAAAAGAACCGCATCGAATTTATTTCCAGCACCTTCGAGATCCGGAAGGGAGAGCCCCTCACCAATGACTGTTTAGCCTCGGGTTTTAACCAAATAAGGCTCCGACCAAAAGGCCACGTGTGCATTTATTCGCTGCATCGGGGCGGAGAACGAATCACAAGGCGACAATCTGAAAGTTCCCTCGAAGTTCTCAACCCCTTCTCTCTCCTCATTCGGCCTGGCTGTCGCGTAGACGTTGCTGAAACCTACCGGGTACAAAGCACCAAGGTACTGGGAAAGCACAACCTGCCAGAATTGTGTTCAGAACTGTGTTCCGAATACAGTTCCCCGCGCTCCCGCCGGTGTCTGGCGCGTCTGCAGCTGGACTGGCCAAGAATACCAAAAGGGGGTCAATCGGCAGGTCCGGGAGCTGAGGGTCATCTGGGACCTAAAGCAAGAACTGTCGTAAGGAGCGCGGTTCCCCTCGCGGCCGGCAGGTGGCAGCAGAGCCCCGGGGTTGCGGGGCGCCGCCCGAGCGGCTGCAAAGGCCCCCTTCCTTTTCCCGGGGGTCCACTCCTCAGATTCTCCCCAAGGGCTTTCTGCGGAACGGACCCTGAAATTGCATCGGTTCGTCCATAATCGTATATTGCCAGCATCTCTCTCCCTTTTACCGCTTATCAATGGCATTAATTCAGAGGAAACAGGGACCACTGATCGTTTGGGGCAACGCTCTGCATAAAGAAGATATTCATAAAAAGGCAGGCACACCGCAGGGGCAGCCAACTGGCCTGAGATAAAGAAGTGGGTTTTAAGGGAAGGGGGGAGGAAGCACGCGGGAAAAAGAATTGATACTTTGTATTTCTTCCCTTCCTTTACTCTTCTTTTTTTTTTTTAATTTTTTTTTTAAACGTTTATTTTATTTTTGAGACAGAGAGAGACAGAGCACGAACGGGGGAGGGGCAGAGAGAGAGAGGGAGACACGGAATCCGAAGCAGGCTCCGGGCTCCAAGCCGTCAGCACAGAGCCCGACGCGGGGCTCGAACCCACAAAGCCTGAGATCATGACCTGAGCCGAAGTCTGATGCTCAACGGACTGGCCTCAAAACATAGGTTTTCCTTATGATGCATTTGCTTAGATGTCCAGCTGAATATTTTCCTATATTTAATAAAATCCCATTTGATGCAATGGTTTTACATATCCTGTCCCCAGACTATATAATAAAAAAAATGATGCCGAGGACTGAATTTTGCGTGGTAGAAACAGGCCCTCTGGTACCCCAGTCCCTTCAGGGAGAGCTCAGTGGCCTGTTGGCAAAGTAGACACGTGTCTGGAAAAGGATAAGGTGCAAACGTGAAAGTATTTGGCCTACCACAAGTTCAAGTGATTGAGGGTTAAACTGAGGAGGTGTAAGGAGAAAAGACAGTTATTATTCCCTCAAATCTCACTAAATCTATGGGACAGGAAAAGACTGCTTTGCTTATTAGAAAGGTTGTCATGATCTCAAAAGACTCTAGATGGTACTACCGAATCAGCCTGTACCACCATTTATTACGATCTCTTTTTCTGCCTTTTTTGAGGGCGTCTGGGGTGCTTGCGTCAGAAAATATATTAAGAAGAGAAGCTACAGGGGAAAAAGGCAATACTGTAAATGCAATCGATGAGAAATCGCCGAGTCTGGGGACGATGCGCGGGATGTCGCATGCGCGTTTCATTTGAGACCCCGTGTTTCGAATAATTTTCAGCCGAGTGTGACCGTCAAAATGTTCTGGAAGTACGTAATGGAATTATGCTGCAGCATTAATGAATTGTGCTGACTTGAAATGAGATTTTCATGAAACGTACTAGCAGAATAAAAGGAGACATCATTCGCCACCAAGTCGGGGCTGTGCCTCTTTTGCTCTGCCTCAGCCTTTCTGCGCAGGTGTGCAAGGCAGGGGCGTGTCTGCACGTGCATTTTCCTGTCTTCCCAGCCAGGAAGCAGTTCTTTGCACGGGGCGACGCCTGTGGGCTCAGACACAGGTGCACACACACGAGCCCACACACACCTGGGCCAGGTTTCCTCACACACCCAGTGCCACGTGTACGATGTTCACGGCAGGCGACCGCCTTTCCAGTGAACAAAGTGGCTTAAGACACCTTTTCTGCTGCTGCTGGAGGTTGGGACAGAGAAAGCAGGTGCAAAACCACAGGGAGACTAAGACGGGAGCATTTACAGAGCTATTTGGTCAGAAAAAGGTTCTTCCCCCTGAGTTACCTGGCCACGAGGCCTTTGGGATCGGGTCTTCCTCCTTCAACCTCGCGTCTGCTGACTGGCCCACCATTGCACTTGGGGTCCTCATGGCGACCCGAGCGGGTCTTCGAGATGTGCTGTGGAGATCCCACATCGCGCTCCAATCCCCCTCCCTCCACTCACCCCAGACCACTATCGAAGTTCTACATTTGTCATCCCTGCCCTTAAATGCAATCCCTCCCTTTTCGATCGTGGAACAATCCCCTCCTTTTCAAAACCCACAAACACATGCACCTTGGAGGCGCTCCCCTGCATGCTAGATGCCGTCGGGTAAACCCTGCACCACATGACTGAACTTAAACCCGTGCATAATTCTTCCTCAGGAGATAATCCCGCTTTACCGGTGATGGCATTGAGAGCCCGAGAGGCTAAGTAACCCGCCAAAGGCTCTAAGCCACAAATAAGGGCGAAAAATTCAAAATAGAGCCCCATCTGATTCAAAATCCTGTGCTGTTACCAAGTGTGTTATAAGGTCTTATCATATCATGTGAAAATCCACTGTATTGAAAAGGAACACCTACAAAAAGCCAACAAATGGAAAACTTGTCTCTGGATCCTTTATCTGCTTCTACCTGCCTCATCGCTATCCTTAATTCATTTATCAAAGTCCTACTGAATGCCTACATGCTCTAGTCACTGGTTTTTGGAGTCACAGCCTTGGGGCGTTAGCCCCAGAAACCCGCTATCGCCACACACAGCGTCTGTTGAGAGAGGACCCATAAAGCACGCCAAGAACATTCTTCAAAGACCAGTCTACTCTCATTTGCCGCGTACTCTTCCCGACCCAGCCGAGCACAGTCGGACTCTTGTCCTCCATCGGTTCTCTGAAAGTTATTTTTCAGAGATCAATTCCTCCCTAGTTGCGGGTTATGGAGAATGAGGGGGAGGGGTCTGTGGTCAAATCTAAAGGCAAAAGCTGGCCTACAGGGGTGTCTGGGTGGCTCAGTGGGTTGAGCGTCCCACTTCGGCTCAGGTCCTGATCTCACGGTTCGTGAGTTTGAGCCCCGCATCGGGCTCTGTGCTGATGGCTCAGCGCCCAGGGCCTGCTTCGCATTTGTCTCTCTGTCTCTCTCTCTCTCTGCTCCTTCCCTGCTCACATGCTGTCTCTCTAAATAAATAAATAAATAAATTTTAAAATCAAAACCTGGCCAAGTCTGAAGGCACATTTCAGGTGGGTTACAGATTTAGTCCGGGTAGATGCGCTTCCGGGGAAAAGACATAGGTCAGAGACGTTCCCTTGAATGCTACGGGCTGCATGCCCGCTCTGGACTTCGCAGGCCGTGTTGTCCAAATCCTGCTAACTGTGCTGGATGATATTTCGGACCTCGGCGGTTGGTGGCCGTTGACCCTCAACCAATGTTACCGTGCTGGCTTTGGTGGGCACTGCTTTTCTCAAGATGCTTGAGGAGAAATCAAATGTGCCTTCACAGTTCCATGAGCAACGCTTGGGCGCCAGAGGGTTCTATCACAAGCTTGTTGTCCCCTCTGCGTACAGTTTCACGAGAGCACCTGTCCCCCTGCTCGTGTGGGCAGAGCACTCTGCCACAGCCAGGCCAGCTGACCTAAACCGAGTGGAGTGCAGGGAAACATCACCAGCCTCCTTGCATTCCAGGCCTCCCCCGAGTCGTTGAGCTCGCTTGGAGGTGACGAAACGGTGGCATGTGCTGTCTGTGGGGCACACTGGGAGCCAGAGGAAGTGGGTTCTTGCATCTTGAATAATACTAGAAACCACGGTTATGGTTTAGTAAACAACAACATGGAGAGATTGGCAATAAATGCAGGATATCTTGTTCTAGTTTACGAAAGATGTGCTCGTGTTGACCCATTAGTGTTTGTCCCACGTGCGGAACAGAATCAGGCTTTTCATTTTCCTCATCCGAACGGGTGTGGTGTCCTGGCTTTATGACCTCCCATGTGGCCCAGGGCACGTGGCCATCGGGGGTTGGGGACACCAGGAGGGAGCACGGGCTTTGACCTGGGCTTGGGACCCTGCGAAGGGGCAATCCAAGCAGAAGGAAGAGCCAAGTCAGGGTCAGGAGACAAGAGCAGATGTTAAATTTAAGTGGAGAGGAGTGAATATTGGGCAATTCCTTCAAACCGCAGACAAAACGTTGCCTCTTCCCTGAAACTTCGCCCGATGCACACTTCGCTTTACGTCACGTGTGCATGTGTGTGTGCACGTGAACGTGTGTGTGTGCGCACATCTGTGTACACATGGGCGTGTGTGTGTGGGAACGTGTGTGAGTGTGTGTTCACCCACACGCTCACGTGGAGTAGCCAGGTTTGCCACGGAAGCAGTGACACCCAGGTCTCGGTTCCCTATCATAACGGGATTTATTTCTTGTCCACGGTATGAATGTGGTAGCTGTGGATCAACCCCAAACACATAGGTCCTAAGGGTGCCTAGGAAGCCCTTAGCGTGCACTTCTATTATGCTATATGCTATTGCCGTTATGACGACCGTGTCAAGGGCGGTTATGCACAGGGTGGCTTTATTCGAAAATTCACGTCTTTGGGGCACCTGGGTGGTTCAGTCGGTTAAGCGTCTGACTCTTGATTTCGGCTCAGGTCACGGTCTCACGGCTCGTGAGATCGAGCCCCGTGTTGGGCTCTGTGCTGACAGTGCGGAGCCTGCTTGAAATTCTCTCTCTCCCTCTCTCTCTGCTGCTCCCCCACATGGGCATGTGCTCTGTCTCTTTCTCAAAACAAATACATAAACATTAAAAAAAAAAAGAAAAGAAAATCCTTAGCTTCACCTCTCTACACATATCATTGTCATTGGCTCTAAAGTTATGAAATGTGGAGTTTGGCATTTGGAATGTCATAGATCAGAACATACAGCTACAATAGACTTGCAGATTATATATGGGATCTCCCACGTACATACAAGATGTTCTCAAATAAGGGGAAGTTTATTTTTCTTTTCATCATGCAAGGCAATACGAGAACATTCATGGAACAATGAGAAGTCAAGGCATTTGGGGAAAAAAAATGGGTGGGACATTGGGCTAGTGACACGAGATCTCCTCCTACAGGTCAAATGAAGCCGTTGTCCATGAATGCCTTTTTTATTCCCCTGGAAACCTGGTTTGCTTCTAGGAAACAATGCTCATTCCAAGCCTGGGCAACATATTTTAACAGATTGCTTTGCATTGATTTTCATTATCAGATGTCAAGAGATACATGTTTGCTTTGAGGAAAAGTTTTGTTCATTTTCTTTATAACTTTTCACCTCTTTTCTATTGAAGGTGCGGCTTCCAATGTTACATGAGCTTCAGGTGTACAACAAAGCGATTCAACAAGTCTGTAAGTTACACTGTCCTCACCTCAAGTGTAGCTGCCATCTTCTTTTATCACTGTTAAAATTTTATTATGAAACGTACATATAAAACAGTGGACAGAAGAATCGAATTTCTACCTTCAAAAATTAAATATCGTCAATATGGCCCAAGCCTCCACTTCCAAGGATATACCCTCCTGATCATCTTCTCTGATCCCTTTCCTCTGGGAAAAATAACTTTTGGAATTTGATGTTTATCATATCTACACACTTTATAGTTTTATTTCAAAATGCATATGTCATCAAACAGTCTGTGATGTCACTGTGTATATTTTACAACATTGTAAAATTGATACAACCTTTTTGTTCAATCACTGGGAGACATGCGTTGATACAGATCCATTGTTCATATACTTTAAGTATGGAATACTATTCCATTTCGTAAAAATACCACAAAATGTGCGCCCTTCCTTTTGTTAGCATTTTTGTCATTTCCGTGGGAGAAAGTGCGCACGAACATTCGCCGTACGTGCTTGTTTGTGAATATGTAAAATGATTTTCCTAAAATACTAAGATTAAGGAACAGATTTCTTGGGCTACCTGGCATTTGTGATCTTCAACGTAAGTGAATATTATTGCCAAGCAAATCTCCAATGTAATTGTATAAATTTGTATGACCATCAATTATGCAAATAGTTTTCCTCCACATTCTTGATAACATTTAATATTTTAATTTGTGAGAAATGAATTATCATCTTGCAAAGAGAGTTACTTTTGACGTTGACATTTTTCTTCATATGTTTAGTTTATATTTCAGTTGGTTTCCTTTCCCGTGAACTGCCTATTTGTGTTGACTGGTATTTTCCACTCCTTTGTCTATTGTGCTGCATATCTTTTCTTATTGACCTATCGTACTGCTGTTTACAATGTAGAGGGTACTTTTCCCTCGTCAGTCGTATGTACAGAGTGTCAATATCTCCTCTAAAAGTGAGGGCTATCTTTTTACCTTCTTAGGGTGTATTTAGATACAAGCATACTTTTTAGTATTCACGAAGCTGAATTTATCAGTCTCTGTGTGTAATATTTTGAAAATTAAATTCAGGTGTACAATATAATGATTTAAGAATTCTGTACATTTCTTGGTGCTTATCACAGTACATGTACTTTTTATTCCCTTCACCTATCTCACCCATCCCCCCACCATCCTCCCCTTTGGTTCCACCAAATTATTTTCTGTAGTTAAGGGTGTTTTGTTTGTCTCTTTTTCCCTTTCTTTCTTTATTTGTTTTCTTAAATTCCACATGTGAGTGAAAACGTGTGTTATTCGTCTTTCTCTGTCTGACTTATTTCACTTAGCATAATATCCTCTAGGTCCATCCATGTTGTAAATAGCAAGATTTCATCTTTTATGGCCAAGTAATAGTCCATTGTCTATATACACCACATCTTCTCTATTCACTCATCGATCGACGGACACTTGGGTTGCTTCCATTTCTTGGCTAGTGTAAATGATGCTGCAATAAACACTGGGATGCAAATACCTTTTTGAATTAGTGTTTTTGTAAATACCCAGTAGTGGAATTACTGGGTGATACGATATTCCTATTTTTAAGCTTTTGAGGAAACTCCATACTGTTTTCCACAGTGGCTTCACCAATTTACATTCCCATGAACAGTGCACAAGAGTTCTTTTTCTCTATGTCCTTCCCAACACTGGTTATTTCTTGTGTTTTTGATTTTAAGCATTCTATCGGTGTAAGGTGATATCTCACCGTGGTTTGTTGTGAAATATTTAACAAATATTTTCCCAACTTATAAAGATATGTCCTATAACTTCTTCTAGTATTTTGAAGTTTTTCTTTTTCTTTTAATATATATATATTTTAAAGTTTATTGATTTATTTTTGAGAGAGAGAAAAAGCGTGAGGGAGGGAGGGGCAAATAGGGAGGGAGACAGAGAATCCCAAGCAGGCTCCACGCTGTCAGCATGCAACCCAATGTGGTGCTCAAACCCACGAGCCATGAGATCATGATCTCAGCAGAAATCAACAGTTGGATGCTTAATTGACTGAGCCACCCATGTGCCTTTCTTTCAATGTTTTAATCTACCAGAAAATGACTTTTGTGTGGGGTTATGTACAAATACGGTTTGATTTTCCCACTCTGGACAGCAAATTGTCTTAGTATCATCACTGGCACGCACGTTAACACACTCATCTACAATTCCAGTTCTGACTGTATGGGTTTTCCACATTTATGATGAATTTTTCTTCCTCAGCCAGAAGAAGACTAAGACTAAGACTAAGAGGAAGGAGGAGGAGAAGAAGGAGAAGAAGAAGGAGAAGGGGGAGGAGGAGGAGGAGGAGGAGGAGGAGGAGGAGGAGGAGGAGGAGAACTGGAATTAAGTGGTCATTTAGCACGTAACACATTTGCATTTAATTCTTGCAACAAGACCATCTTATTTTCGCCTATATTTTCTTCTCCAAAGATCTCTTCTGCTGAAACCTTAGACGATACGTTTTGTTTTGCCATGGAGCCCACGCCCTCCTGAAGATTCAGTGCCCTCTTGTAACCTGATTGCCGACATCCAAACTCACGGCCTGTCTGTGAGCTGGGAAGCAGGGCTCAGTGTCCTGGCGTGGCTCCTGGAAGCCGCTGGTCTAACTCACGTGCACTTGCCCAGCGAGCAGGTGGTTATCTGCCAAGGATGTTTCTGCTTGGACCTGTCACCGGGTTGTGATGCTTTGCTGGAGGTGAAGAGTCAGTGGTAGGGCATTCCGATGGTTATTTCTCTTCTCCTGCTTTGAGTGAACACCTGTCTTCGGCCAGTGAACTGCCGAGTGGAGCGAGTGGAGCCTTTCTGTTCTCAGCCTTCCGGCCACATAGAGCCCTGACGCGCGTGAGCACGGAAGAGGCTATCGTTGGACACCTCTCGGGTTCATCAATCACCTGGACTCCTGTTATCGGAGCCAACATACCTTTCAGCTCTTGGCCAAGGGCAAGAAATAGCACGGAACATAATTTGTTTGCAGTCGGTCTTCCGAGGGCTAATTCCCCCAATCAGGGTCTCCTTTCTGGGATTAAAAAATGGACTAAATACGAACCGATTCGTCTGCTGCTATAAACCCAGCAACTAGTCTGCAGATATGAGAAAGCAGTCTCAGCAGCCGGTAAATTCTGCGGTTCATTATTTGTTATTCATCACGTGAAAAACACACAAATGAAAGGCCTGACCTTTCCCAGACAGCAGTGCTGCTCTGACAATGGTCAATAGTTACCAGCTAATAGTGGTGCAATTTAAGATCTGCTGTTTAATGATACATTTGTAAACACATTTTTTTTCCTCGAGCAGTGTGAATGGCAGTCTACTGGCAGCAGATATAAAAATGAAATATCTCCTTCCGGCTGGTGGTGATCCCTCTCCTATAATTAGAATTCATGGGGGATTCATCCCGGGGGACGATGAGGCCCAGGGCTGGTGAAGAGGGGCAGGGCGAGGGGCGGCGTCCAGGCACTTTTTTGACCTCCTGGCCCAAGTCTTTTACCGGCTGAAAGTCTGTGGTTCTAAAAATGCCATTTGACTGTTCGGTGGAGGGAAGTATCTACCTTTGCGGTGGACAGAATGTGAGAAACACGTACGCGCGGCAGGGATGTACTTAGAGACGTACTTAGGAAAGTCGCCCGCAGGTTCCCTTTCCAGTCAAAGATATTGTATCTTGGTGTATAATAACTACTTGTTACTTGTCCTACTTTTAAGCAGTGTTTCTCTGTCCCTTTGTAAGTATACACATTCACTGAAAATCCTCTCTTCAGGGACAAAATACTGGCTTTTGCCATTTTAAAAGGTGTGACTTCTATACGCTCCCTAATTTCTCCATGGATAGAAGCTGGACATCTGGTACCTCATCAGGAAACCTGCCAAAACCATCAGAAATGCTTAACGCAGAGTTTGGGCCAAATGCATGCTATCAATTCAGAGAGCAAAGCCAGAACAATAACAGGAAAGGAATCGTGCTAAATTGCATCAGACATTTAATTATCCTCCTTCTGTGTATCCACACTCACACACATTCACATACCACTCACTAGAAGCTTGAAGATCAAATAAGATCACGTTGCCTCTGCGGTGCTCGGCAGGTCCCCGCTTCCCCAGGCTCACAAACATCAGGCATGGTGCAGACCTTGTCAGGGCCTGTGCTGGAGAGGAGACGCTCCCACCCCGGTCGTCCGCTGAAGAGTCGCCATCTAGTGGGAGAGGCAGACAAGTAAATAGACAAGTATTATGGCTCCTCAAATGGACATCTCTAGGATCTCTGAAATGTTACCTCTAGGTTGACGAAAAGTATATAGACGAGGCATCTGTTGGGCTGACACTCTGCCAAAGCAGATGCAACAAACGGTCTGAAAAAGATATAAGGCTTTGGAAAAGCAGCCTGGTTAGTTGAGGAAACTGGACATCGGTTACGATGTGTGAGCTCCAGGCATGGGGGTCCCGCAGGGATGCGGCAGGGGAGGGAGGCAGCGGCTTGTCATGATACCTGCATATGCCAAGATGAGGCATTTGATCTATATGCCAAGGTGGAAAGTGAGCCACTGAAAGGCTCTTGGCTTACTTGGCTTTTTGTCTTTTTTTGGAGTAAACTCTAGCTACTCACAAGGGTAGCACGTTTGGAAATCCATGCTTTATAGGCTGCTGTTCCCTCCGTCCCTTTTCTCCCTTTCTGATTTGATTGGGATTCTCTCCAAAGCAAAGCACTCGCACTTAAATGTTTGTCTTAGCTTTTACTTCAGGGAGCCTAATCTGTAATAATAAAGAAGGCAGAGGGAGAACTTCTAAGAGAAATTTTAAAGGGAAAGAATCCTGGCGGCACAGCTGATGTCTGGCTTCATAGAATAAGGTAAGACACAGGCATCTAGGGTTGTGGTTTGGATCGCGGGGTCAAGGTGTCGCCATTCATCGAGAACGGGCCATAGGAAGAACAGGAAGGCTGAGAAGAAACACTAGGGACTTAATTTTGGAATATGAATCTGATGAGTGCTGGAGACATCCAAAATTGACGTGCTTAATCAGCCGTATGTAACCAAGGCGTAAAGGGAATTCTGGACTGAAAACTGAGATTTCTGATAGAGTAGTATGAAGTTGGAGCCTTGGAGGAAAAAGAGGTTGCCAAGGTCATGGGAAGGCAGCATGGGGCACACGAACACTCAGGGGACGAAAGAAGAGAGTCCCTACGAACAAGGAGCAGCAGGAACACCACGGCAGTCGGATCATTGAGACATAACGATGTCGTGGAAGTTACAGGGAAAGAAAACTACAAGAGCAAGGGAGAAGACAGGGTCCAAAGTAGACACAGTGGCCAGTGAAGATGAGGAGGAAATCCCTGCAACCCCACGGGAGACATGGGGGGGATGGTGACGGAGCAGCGGCCTCAGGGTGAGAGGGCTGTGGTAAGGTTCGGTGGTAGTCCGGGAGCAGAGGCAGTGTCTGTGCATTGCTGTCACGCAAACATTTGACAACCGTGAAGGCACAGGCTCAGACGAATCCCGAAAAGTGTTGGCAGTGACTCAGGAACAAGGTTCTAGAGACAAGACACCTGGCCAGGCATGTCCTGCCCAACTGCTGGGTTATGGAGCTGTCTGGGTTCAGGAGGAGAGAGTCCAGGGTGTCAGAAGATGTGGGGGCTGGGGGAAGCTCTTCTTCATGATTAGAATCACTCCACATGGTGCTTGCTGGCTATTGGTCCCATCAGTCGGGGTGCTCTTGCCCTGACACTAACCCTTACATACACACGGTTTGGAAAATAGCACGCATGTAGGGGCAGATCAGCCTGGGTGCAGGTGGCTTCTCCATGGAGAGGGTGCACCTACCGATGCAGCATGAGAAGGGGGACGGGAGGTCTGTCCGGTCAGAGCAGGGCTGCTGTGGATCAGAAAAGGGAAGGGAAGCCCAAGAGGCTCAGCTAAACTCAGCAGAGCCACGATGATGTGACTGAGTACAGTCCTGGCGTGAGATCAGAACACTCCGGAATCAGGATATCGAGGTACCTTGCACCGTGCATCACCCCACAAGAAGGACTTGGTGAGAGTCGGGCTCTGTTCTGGGTACAGAGGAAATATTTGGCCTTCCCTCCCCTCTGGGCCTGCCTCACATTGCAGAGAAACATATGGATGCAAACTATGGTCAGTTGTCCATTTTTCCAGCTCAGCCTGCTTCTCCTGCGTGAAGTTGAGTGAGCCCTTTTCCCTGAATGGTCATGCTTAGCCAGGCCATCATAGGGAGGACAGGAAATGGGTGAAACCTGGCTAAACGGGAAAGGGCAGGTTCCCAGGTGTGCAGTGGGGTTCAGTTCCCGGGTCATGTAGGATCAGGCTGGCAATTCAACTCTCCAGGAACACAGAGAGTACAGGACAGAGTGCCTCCTCCAAGGTACGCAGACAAATATTGACAATGATCGCGATCCGCATGAAAAAGGTAGATGCTCAAATTCCGTGTTGCCCTTCTGGGGAAAGGATTGAGCAGCTGCCTTTTTCTTCTCCAGGAAAGAGTATCTGTCCCCTTCTACAGAAGCGCCGTCCTCTTTCCAGCTCATGGCCATATTTAGCAGCAATATTAATTTCGGTTTCTCACAGTTGCAGCTGTGAACAACTGAAAAAGGTCATTTTTCTATACTTGAAATATGGAACACATATTCATTTTCCAGTAGATTAACTTAATGATCAAAACTGGGAGAGAAAAGGAAACACTTTTGGGGGGGAGGCAAGAAGGAAGAGAGTCGTTTTCTCACCCTGAGCCCACACCAGATCTGTATCATTGTATTCCCTGCAGACATTCGAGTGGTTTTGGTAGAAATCCACGCTCAGGTTTCGTAGGGCACCTGAGCTGCAAGCAGGTGGAGGGCAGCGTAACACTGCCCCAGACGGTGGCATGGAACGTACCCCCAAGTCAGTCTTGTATGTGCTCCGGGCACGTGGGGCACGTCCCCTCACGTGCTTGTTGCTACCACTTATCGCCACTTTGCTTTTACATCTCCAGAGTCCTCATTTCTAGGAGTCTCACGCCAAGGGCTGGGCCACTGCAATTATTTGAAACACTTTCGCCGACGTTTCACACTTCAGCGTGTCTCTTTCAAGTTCCCAGAATGCTCAGAACATAAATACTTCTTCCAATCACCAGTTGAAGAAGGCGGAAAAAAAATATGTAACCGTTTTGATCAAATTCACCACAAACCTTTCATACTGAACTTGAACACAAAGCTTCTAGTCACCTGGCAAACCTGTTATTCATTTGGGGAATTCAACGCAATGGTTGCAGGTATTTATTGAGGGCCTGTGTTTTCTCAACTACTGCAGATTAAAATAAACCCTAAAAAGTAGAAATGAGGAGGTGGCATAAGGGGAGTGTGTATAGAAAGAGTCTGTGGCATGCACAGGCTCCTAGATCAGGATATTTAAAGGGCAGGCAAAAAGAGCAGTGATCTGGAAAACCGAGAGGCAGATCTATGAAGGAGGGTGGTCGCCCTCCTGTCCTTTAAAAACTCCTTCTGAGGGGCACCTGGGTGGCTCAGTCAGTTGAGCATCTGACTTCGGGTCAGGTCATGATCTCACAGTCTGTGAGTTCGAGCTCCACATCGAGTTCTGTGCTGACAGCTCAGACCCTGGAACCTGCTTTGGATTCTGTGTCTCCCTCTCTCTCTGCCCCTCCCCCACTATCTCTCTCTGTCTCTCAAAAATAAATGAAAACATTAAAAAAAAAAACCAAAAAAACTCCCTCTTGTCCCTACATTCAGTTGGAACTCTATCTTCTTTTTTTCTTCTTTTTTCACATTCCTTTAAAAAATTTTTTTTAAGTTTATTTTTTGAGAAAGAGAGAGAAAGAGAACATGAGCAAGGAAGGGGCAGAGAGAGAAGGAGAGAGAGGATCACAAGCAGACAGGCTCTGTGCCATCGGTGCAGAGCTCCATTCGGGGCTCGAACCCTTGAACTGTGAGATCAGGACCGGAGCCAAATTCAAGAGTTGGTTGCTCAACTTACTGAGCCTCCCACCCCCCGCCCCCACGGTTCCTCTAAACTTCTAAATGACTGGCACATGGTTAGCTATACTCACAAAAAGACCATAACAAGTAAAAGCCATTTTGCTCTTGGAATACCTGCATACAGTCAGTCTGGTTGTTTATTAAGATTACAGAGAAAATAGAGATAAAAATGCTTTGTAGCCAACCAGATAGTAAGAGCAATCACTAGGTTCACCGACACCCTCCCTTCTTTGTGCGCAGACCTTGTACGTACGTGTTGGTTTTTTTGCCTTTCTAAACAGTTACTATTTTTTCTCTTTCCTATCTTCCCTCAAATGCTGGCTTTACATTAAGAAAATATTTTCTTCAGCAATATTGCCTCATTTATTGCTATACTTCACATACCACTCAACTTTCTGTAACAAAGATGTGCATATTCTTTTCCGTTTGCAACGATGCTCCGCAACAAAAATACAGCCCAAGCACTAAAATCCCCTTCTGTACGAGGCAGGCGCAGTAAGAGTTGGCATCCTAAGTACTTTTATTGGTTTTTTGTTTGGTTGGTGTCAGTTTTGACCAAAAAAAAAAAATCCTTCTGGGATTTTGACAGAAGTTGAGTTGATTCTATTGATCATTTTTGGAAGAACTGACATCTTAATAATATCGAAACTTCCACGCTATATTCATGGAATGCACTATGTAGTCTTTCTTTACATTTTCTCGGCCAGGTTTTATAGTTTTCAGTGCTCAGATCTTTCATATTTTTTTTGCCAAATTCGTTGTTTAGTATTGTGCTATCTTCAATGCCATTATATGTGCTATTTCATATATTTCGATTTCCATTTGTTAATTGGTCTTCTATGGAAATACAATGGATTTTTTTTGTTGTTCTCCTCTGCAACTTAATCAACTTATTTATTAGATCTACTACTTTGTTTATAGGTTCTATCAGATTGCCTGTGTGGATGACCTTGTGATATACGTTTAAAGATCATTCTGTTCTTTTTTTCTAATGTGGATACATTTTCTTTTTCATGCCCGATTGCACTAGCTAGTACCTCAGTACAACGTGGAATATAGGTTTTCAGAGGAATATCCTTGTCAGTCTTCAACCACCGAGTACAACGCTGGTTCAAGTTTTTGTTGATGTCCTGTATCAGGTAGAGAATGTTCCTTTCTATTCCTACTTTCCTGAGAGTACTCATCAGGAAAGTCTCTTGGATTTTCATCCTATACTGTACCCATATTACCATACATATTGCAGTGACAATGTGTGTTCTCTCTTTTTTCTTTTGTTTTTTAATATGTAGAATTCCATTCTTAGATATTCTGAACATTAAATCAACTCTGCATTCATGTGATGAACCATACTTAGTTCCTTTTTTCCTTTTTTTATATTGTTTGATCAATTTGTTAAAAGTATTGTTAAGAATTTCTGCATTTACGTTCTGAGAGAGATTAGACTGCCGTTTTCTTATCTCATAATGTCTTTTTCTGGTTTATCTGGCTTCTGGCTTCACAGGAGTTGGGAAAAATTCCTTCCTCTTTAATTTTCTTCATGAGTTCATGTGGAATATATTCTGTTATTAGGTGAATAAATATTTAGGGACTGCTGTGTTTTTTTGAGTAATTGATATACTGTGGCTTTCTTTCTTCCTGGTAGTATTCTTTAATCTGAAATCTTTGTTAGGTATTCATACAGCATGTCAGATTTCCTTTTGACTGGGATTAGCCTGATATGTCTCTTTCCATTCCTTTCCTTTCAGCCAGTTTATTTTTATACCTAAAATGGATTTATTGTAAGCAACATATAGTTGGGTCTTGCTTTTTTATCCACTCAGACAATCCCTGCTTTGTAATTGAAGTGTTTATACCTTTTGCATTTTATGTGACTATTGATACAATTACATTTAAGTTTATGATTTTTCTGTTTTTGGGTTTTCCAATTTTCCTCTATTTTTCTTCTCTCCCTCTTCTTTTGGATTGAGTATGTTTTCATGATTCTGCTTTATCTCCTTGTTGGCATATTAGCTGTAACTCTTTGTGTTCTTTTTTACTCATCCCTATAGTGTTTACAATGTATCTCAAAATTTCTTGATTTTTCTCTCTGTTTTTGACAAAAGTTTTCTCTGGATATAGATTTCTAGGAGGACAAGCTCCCTCTAGGATTCTAGAGATGCTGCTTTCATCTCACTTACAATGCAGGATGGCCTATAATATTTAACTCCACTGCCTTCTATGCAGTACCTTCCGTAATATTCTTCTGTTCACTTTAATCCATTTGGATGATTATGTCCTCAACATCAGGTAGATTTTCACAGACATGCACTAATTAGTACTCTGCTAAATACCTGAGGGGACCCTCTGTAGATCTCTCTCTGTCCTTATCCTTTTCTCTGGTCTCTGTGTGCCTCTTTTCTCTCTCTCTCTCTCTCTCTCTCTCTCTCTCTCTCTCTCTCTCTCTCATCTCTAATATTCAGTCATTTAAACTCCAGCCAGCTTCTTCTCCCAAAGCTTCTGTGTCACTTCATCATGTGACCCACTGGATTCTGCCTAGCTTCCCTTCCCTGTGCTGTGCCCTGCAAACTTTTCAAGGCATTGAGCTATGGCAGTTACAGGGTTCATCTCACTTGTTTCCTATGTCTTAGGGGTCATTATCTTTCGTTCTTTCATTGCCTGGCATTCTGCATCTCGAAAATCATGGTTTCACGTGTTTTTAAAAATTGTGTCAGTGGGGAGGGAACATCTAGCCTCTGTGTGTCCATGCTGGTCAGACACAAAAGTACCATTATAGTTAAATTTTAAAATTCACTTTGAGGAGCACCTGAGTGGCTCAGTTGGTTAAGCATCTGACTCTTGGTTTTGGCTCAGATCATAATCTCATGGTTTGTGAGTTCGAGCCCCACGTGGGGCTCTGTGCTGACAGTGCAGAACCTGCTTGGGATTCTCGCTCTTCCTCTCTCTCTGCTCCTCCCCCGCCTCCAAAAATAAATAAAATAAAACTTCAAGAAAAATAAATAAAATTCACTTTGAATGTGAAATGTCTTTTTTTTTTCCTTTAAGATAGAGAGAGGCAGAGGGAGAAGGAGAGAGAGAATCCTAAGCAGGATCCACACCCAGTGCAGAGACTGATGTGGGGCTTGATCTCATGACTGTGAGATCATGACCTGAGTTGAAATCAAGAGTTGGGTGCTTAACAGATTGAGCCACCCAAGCACCCTTGTGAAATGTCTTAATTGATTTGAAAATTATGAAGAATTTTTATTCCTTTAGTCAGGTATTCTTTTGATCAATATGCATCGAATATGACAATTGATACAGTTGTTGGACATACATTTTCCTTGGAATCTTTTAATTCAATCAGAATGATAGCTATTCATAAAGGAAGAAACAGTTATTATCTTTCTAAATTTCTCCTGGGACTATAGAATATGTTTATTGGAACTGACAAGAAGCTCAAAATAGTTAATTAAAGATACTTTCACTTAACTTTCTGTTGAGGTCTAGAAAAACATATGACTGTTCTGGTTATCTATAGCTGTATAATGAATGATTCCAACACAGTGGCTTTAAAAAACAATAAATATTTTATTTTTTTATTTAAAATTTTTTAACATTTATTTTTTAGCCTTTATTTTTTTAACATTTATTTATTTATTTATTTATTTATTTATTTATTTATTTTTAACATTTATTTTTTAACATTTATTTATTTTTGAGAGACAGAGAGAAATAAAACATGAGCGGGGGAGGGGCAGAGAATCCAAAGCAGGCTCCAGGCTCTGAGCCGTCAGCACAGAGTTGGACGTGGGGCTCGAACCCATGAACTGGGGGATCATGACCTGAGCCAAAGTTGGACGCTCAACCCACGGAGCCACCCGTTACCCACAATGATTATTTTATAAGTAGCTCCTATTGTTCCGGATCTTGTCTAGACTCTAATCGATGGTTTTTGCTAGTCTCTTGGGCAGAGCTGACAGTGGTGGGGCTGAGGTCACTTTGAGGCTCAGTCACATGTTTGGAGGTTGATACTGGCTGTCATCTGGCACTTTAGTCGAGGACAGTCTGCTGGAATGTTTACACATAAATGCTTCATATAGACTCCCTCCTACTCAGGGCGTAGTCAATGGCCACCAAGAAGGGGTGTCTCACGAGGACTGGCAGAAAATCTATTGCCTTAGCTTCAGAAGTCACACAGTGTAGCTTTCACAGTAGCCGCAAACCTCCGCAGATCCAAACTGAGCGAACTCTTGATGGCGGGAGGGCCCGAGTCACACTGCACAGAAGACTTGTGCGTGGGAGATCTTCTGTGGACTTCATGGAAAGGGTGGTCTGCCACCCTGACTGTCATTGCCATCCTTGAAATCGCCACTCTATCATCATAAGTAGTGCCGTGAATACAAGGGTCCAAAATCAGAAACAACAAAAAACCTAAGCTCCCTCTGGGTTTCTTGGGCAATGAGCTAACGAGGACTGAGGATTCCTCCTTCCCCTGGTGTTCTGTCCTGGTGTGAGCTTAGCCTCTGGTGGAACACTGGGCTGTCTCTCCAGGCTTCCATGGATCACCTTCCTACAGGCTCCACGTTTCCTGGGTGCTGAGTGACTGGTTTTCCTAGATAACTCCTATAAGAGTTGGCATCCCCTTCCAGACCCCTGAGTGCCAGGCAGTTTGTGACATGTCCCACTGACCAGGTAACTCCCTTTGGTTCCCTGAGAGAAAGGCAGGGCATCACGGGGCTGTGCCCGTTTGTAGAGTGGGACACCTGGCCTCAGCTCACCTCTCTGTGCATGATGGGGAAGTAGAAGGCTACCTTTTATTCTCTCAGTATCCTTTGGCCTCTAAAGCCTTCTTTTTCTCTCTGATAAATCTTTTTCTTTAACCTCTGTGATGTGACTTTGTGACACTTGTCCCATTCTTAATGCATAATTGGCAGAAACTCAGAAGGAAAGTATCATGCCACACCCATAGGAAAGAGTAAAGCAAGACACCTTATATGTATTCATATGATATACGTCTCACCAATTTCACTGATAAAATTCTATTTGTTTCCTAATTTCACTCATATTTACTTGGTAGATTATTGATACCTGTGTAATTTAGTAGGGCATACATAGTGTAGACTTGTCTGGCATAGGGTCAGGTTCAAAAGAGCAACAATAGTACTGTAAACATCCCTCTTATTTAGAATAATTCCCAGCACACAGCAGTGGTCCAGTGCGTTTTGCTAAATAAATGAATAAATGCTTATATAGGAGTTTATTGGTCATTCTTATGACTAAGGTGCCTATTTGGATGGCCACGAGAGGCCACTTTGCATTTTGGGATGGGTCCTCAGTTATCTCAAATCAGTTGCAAACATGAATTTTATTGGTGCAAAGCCGACAATGTGTTATAACCAGGACAATGGCCAAATGTTTGTAGGGCACAAACTTTACCAAACTTATGACCTACCATAAAACTCTGGGGCTGCAAAAAATTTTTAAGGGTAAAACTGATTTCTGTAATTTTGACAAACAAAATATTAATACCCTTAATGTTTTCAACACCCTCATGAATCAATAACAGAAAGAAACACACATCAATAGAAACAATGGATTAAGGGTATGGATAATCATTTCCCTGTAGAAGATACAAAAAAAGAGGATGAACCTATGCAGGCATCGTTGATGTTCACTGCATTGTACATGACTCGTCAAATTGAGAATGATAAAAATGAATGCCACACATTGTTGATGACAGTGAAGCGAAAAATGAAATGTTACGAACTTTTAGGAAGATGGCAAGTCGATGCAAACTTTGTGTAGAACAGTTTGGTAATGTTTATTAAAATTGTCGACCAAGCAATTCTTGCTTATTACAAAGATACCCTAAAGAAATATTGAGAAATATTTTCAGATTTTAAAATTTATTTATCATATCAGAACATTGAGATAACCTTGGAATCTATCAAGAGGAATTTTTTTAAAAGTAACGGCACATGTAGTCATGGAATATTAGGTACTGAGTTCGAATATTGTAAGAAGTATGTCACAGCATACACATTTGCTATCTAAAAGGCACATTTTAAGACTATCATAGTAAATGCAGAGCCTTGATGGGAGTGTGAGTGATTTTTATTTTCTCACTGTTGGTTTTCTGTATGTTCTTATTTATAGGGCGTACGTGTACTAATTTGGTATTGGGACAGAGATAACACTAAAAATAAACAAAGACTGTCATTGAGTAGAACGGGAGGTTCTGATAGCTTCTTTGAAAGTGGTCCCCTCCCCAAGTAAAATAGCAGAAGCCACTTGGGGCTGTGATTTTGAGCGCATATGTACTAAAACCCTAAAACCTTTTTCAAACTCTCTTTGGTTTCACTTGGATAACTTATTGAAACCTAAGCTAGGTAACAAAGTGATTTCTCTCCAGTTACAAGTTAAATCGTTTGTCCACTTCAATCAGAATATAGATGATTACTAATTAATTAACTCATCCATTCAATATATAACCAACATTCATTCGACTTTGTGCTGTTAGGTTGGGCATCTGGGGCACTTAGGATAAATATGACTGGATACCTGCCCTCCGAACACTTGGTGTTTGCACATCATCAGAAATCATTTTCGCACAGGCTGACTACTCATTAAAATATGTATCTTTAAAAAAATCTTTTTTTAATTAAAAAATGTTTATTCATCTTTGAGAGAGAGAGAGAGACAGAGAGACAGAGAGAGACAGAGGGAGACAGAGACAGAGCTAGAGCAGGGAGGAGCAGAGAAAGGGGAGACACAGAATCTGAAGCAAGCTTCAGGCCCTGAGCCATCAGCATAGAGCCCGACGTGGGGCTCAAACCCACAAACCATAAGATCATGACCTGAGCCAAAGTTGGACACTTAACTGACTGAGCCACCCAGGCACCCCAAAATATATACCTTAAGGTAGGATTAAGTTGGTAGCTGTCCTACTAATTAGATGCATTATTACCTTCAATATACTGATTTTACTTATTTATTTATTTATTTATTTATTTATTTATTTATTTATTTTTACTGTGGATAAAATCTTTTTTAGGATAGATCTTCTAAAAGGCTATTGATAAATGGGTACCATGATATGTGTAATTAACCTATTATAGATCTTCCTACCTAATGAAGAGGAAACTTTGCAAGACTCCTACATTACCCTTAACTCTTTCCTTTTGCATACTGCTTTGAATTATCTTCACATTTTTGATGTTTACTTATAAATGGTGGAACCAGGACACATTTTCAAAAACCATAAAATGAAAAAAAAATTAGTCAATATTGAAGGAATAAAATTGAAGCTATCGTTAAAATTTTTTTTAACATTTATTTATTTTTTGAGAGACAGAGACAGAGCATGAGCTGGGGAGGGGACACAGAGAGAGGGGGAGTCACAGATTCCGAAGCAGGCTCCAGGCTCCAAGCTGTCAGCACAGAGCCCGACGCGGGGCTCGAACTCATGAACCATGAGATCATGACCTGAGCCGAAGACGGACGCCTAACCGACTGAGCCACCCAGGTGCCCCGAAGCTATCATTTTTAAATAGAAGTGGTCACATGATTCATAAACAGATCGCAGGAGATAGGAGATATTTGCCTGGGTAATATGCAAGAGGGAAAGTACTTGCGACATTGATAGGAAAATAGGAATTAAATTATTAGCCAGACTCCTTCCTGGATATGAAATATAAAGTTCCTTTAATATTCCCTGTTATCTTTCTGCATTTCTGGAAACCTCCTCTCTGGTTTATATAGTGAGGTGAAAATGTCCATAATATACCCAGAAGTCTGATGCAGGTGTACGAGATCAAAGATTTTCTTTCCTGAGCCAAGAGCTAAGATGAGAGGAATCTTTCTGAGTTTCCTGTTTAACCAGAGCAGCGAGGCAGTGATTATGGCCAAAGGCTGTCTTCCTCCCTTTTTATATTCAAGAGATTTAAGTTACCATCCCTCTAATCAGAGCATTGAGTACTGTAATAGACTTTTCTGAAAGAAGGTAAAAAAAAATTCCCTTGCCTTTTTTATGATAAAAATTCAGTGCCATATAGAACTAGAAATGCTTTTCAAGCTTCCTGGAGAAGTTCATCCTCTGCAGAGGGTGAGTAATTTGACATGGCAGTAACATGTTCTGTTGGTAGAGAGAATGATTGAATCCTACAGTACTCTGCACTGGAGATCATTGCATGAATCTATTAGGCTTTATCTAAATGCAGTCCAGCAAATTACATTAATGACTGCCTGATGCTAAGTTAACATCTGGAAATCCATTGTTTTTGACTTTATATGATCCCAGTTTCTGAACTAGCTTGAAACAAACCACTTTAACCCTCTTGTTTTCTGTGTATGAAGGAAAACTTCGTTCACCATCCCGAGCTAGTAGAAACAGTGCTTAAGATTTGAGAAGCAGATATACTGGACTTCCAAAGAGTAGCAATGAAGTATGCAGTGAACTTCCTGCTTCCACTCTGTGTGCCTCCAATACAACCTGCACATTGCCATTCAATCGCTTTTAATTACACACTCTGAGACATGTGATTTCCTTGTTGAGAAATGTACACCAAGCCCCTCCATTTGTCCGCACCATGGCTAGATTGTGATGAGGAGGACAAGAAGCCTGACATGGAATAAGGCCAAAGCTGGAGACAGATTGGACAGAACCGAGGAAGCCGATGGTCAACTCAAGGCATAGACGATTAGGAGTTCTTGAGCTTCTCCAATGATGGAAGTCAAAGTCAAGAAGAGAAATGAGCCCAAAGCAAGGCAGATGCAACAAAGCCAATTAAATGGTATAAGCAATGGAGTCCAAATCCAGAAGCACACAGCCATCAGAGTCACCGGTTAGACAGAGAAGAAATGGGCTCCTGAGAATTAAGGTGACCATCACAGATCAAAGAGCCTGGAAGAAACTGGGGACAACACAGAGCAGCCCATCTATTCGTTTTGTTTTCCATCTATTCGTTTTTAATGCTATTTCCTTAAAAGGTTGTTAAAACCAAGTTTAAGGGCATTAGACGCTTAAATATGAGGTGTTATGCCAATATTATTTGTACACTGAGCCTAAAGCCTTTTAATATATGAAACAAACATACAGAGACATATCAAATTAAAATGTTTGAATTTAAACTAGGAGTCTTTTATGAGAGTCAGGGGAGAAATCTCGGAGCCATAATTGGGTAATAATGTTTCTACCAGACTGGGCATGGAGAGATAAGAGAAACGGCCGTACACAGAAGAGATCCATTCAATTCATTTTCTTTACGAGAATATTTTTACATTTCTAACGAAAACTTCCCAGTTTCCAGGAAAACAAACACCAGTTTACAAAGGAACATGGTGGTCACAAGTCTCTTTCTGTAAAAATTGTTTCAAAGAAGTATATGTAGGCTAAAACCAGTGCAGTAAGCTAAATAAAATGTGTTCTCTTACACTGTACGTGTATTTCATGTTAAATTTTGTTTGAACTGACTGGGCGTTGGAAATAATTTTGGCCTCCATAAGATGGTCTAATTAGTGGTGTTTCAACAATTACTCTTATGATGCACCGTCCGTCTTAGCCTACTCACCTAACTAGCTTTTGTTCTGAAGCCATGTATGGAAGTATTGTAGCTGAAGCAGCCAATGGCTACTACTCGTTCCTCTCCGCTTTCCCATTGCTGCAGGTGCACACTGCAGAATTTACCACCATTTGAGTCATGGTCCAGTAGTTGAGCAGGTTCCTGATGCTTTCACCCAAGTTAATCTTTGAAGCGATGGAATGTAATGCGATCCACATGTGTTTCATAGGACCACCCAAGGTTCCCAAAGCACCCCCTGGTTTTTCTTGGGAGATAAAAAGCACTTGCCTTCAAGGTACTCCAGCTTTGCTGGCCAGAATCAGTGAGGAAGATTAAAGGGAACGATGATTTTCTGAATGAGAGGAGAGAGGAATACAATCGTACCCACTGATCTCTTCATACAGCAATTCAATCTTGTTTTGCTTTCTTGTAAATTCCCCTAAGCTGTGTCATAGATGTTCTCTGTGACAGAGAATTGAACCTCTTTATTTCTTTGGCCAGCAAAGGCAGTAGTTCTATCCTTTTTGATCTTAGATGGTAAACTTCTCGGGGGCATGGACTCTGTTAGTTTAATTCACCTCAAGTCAAGCATAGCACCTTTACAGAGAAAACTCCATCCTTCTTATGGGTGACTTTTTACTCTTGTTATTATTAGATGTACATTCCTTTTCATGTCTAAGCTTCAGATGAGACTCTTACTCTTTTGAATGCCACCATCAAGGTGGCTGTTTCCCTCAATGGCGACACATATAACTGATTCAGCAACATGATCGTCCTTGCGTTTCCAAGGGTTGTCGCCGAACGCTTTCCCAAATGCATGGCCCTTTTACCGCCTGCTCCTTCTTTTCACATGAAGTGGATTTTAATTCAAGTCGGATATTATAATACCGGAATGGCTTATATATCAGTGCCTTTGTATTCTAAGGTGCTAATGGGGATGGCCAAGAGAATCAGGATTTTTCGGAGCCTGAAGACAGTGCTTCTATGTTGCCATTGCGTTCCCATTAAATAAGTTTTTGTAAAGAAGTACCCTAGTTTATAGCTCTGCCTTTCTATTTAATAATCAGACCAAAGGCTTTTCTTTCAAAGAGCAATTTACTTCGTAGGGTTGCTGACCAGAAGGAGGGTTTCCCAGCCCTCTGCACACTTGCTGCTCAAAAGTGTGGGCCATGGGTTGGCATCATCAGTGCTCCTGGGGAATTGTTAGAGATGCAGAAATCCAAGCCTCCAGGCTCACTCCAGATCTGCTCTAGCAGACGCCACAGTACAACAAGAACCCAGGGGATACGTATGTGAGGTAACATTTCAGAGGCTGGACTCCATATTCAATGGTCCTATTTTCTGAGATTGTGATCCAGTGACCCTTTTTGGTTTGGCTTCTTGGGATCAGGTGCCCACTTCAACCGGGCCCTGCTGAGGTGGCTACTGGGGTTCGTTTTGGGCACGTGGTAGGTCCAGTAAGAACACCTCATGGAAAACAAGTCTTCAGGGCCCAGGCCTTCCAGTCTCAGGGCTTTGTTACTGGTGACTCCGTTTGGCAGCCACTTTGTGTCAAGTGTCACTGCTTCTCTATTTATCTTGTTGTTGACACATTACAATAATGAATAGCTTTGGGGCACCTGGGTGGCTCAGTCAGTTGTGTGTCCAACTCTTGATTAAGGCTTGGGTCATGATCTCATGGTTGGTGGGATCCAAGCCCACGTTGGGCTCTTTGCTGATAGCACAGAACCTGCTTGGCATTCTGTCTCCCTCTCTCTCTCTCTTAGTCTCTCTCTCTCTCAAAATAAATAAATAAATAAATAAACTTGAAAAAATAGCCTTTGTTCCCCTAAAGGTTCGTATAACTACCAGTGACAAGAGATACCTAAGATACAAACCGCAGTTCAGTACTTTGACACCTACCTGTCCTGATGCTTAAGACTGATGCAGATGTTGCTTTAAACTTGCTAGCATGGTGCTCCAGAGCTCTTATTTAAAATTAATACATACACCACTAAAAATGTCGGGCAAATACGCTGAACATTGTCATTGGAGTGATTTTATGATTAACTGGACCCTTGAGGAAACTTCTGGATAAAGTTGAAAGAGGTCACACCATATTCTTGACCTCCCCTGTTTTACGCGCATGGAGTGGTTATCTATTTGGAATTTTAAGACTTCCTGGAATATAGTACCAGAACCCCCGGCATACAAGAATGACAATTCCTCATCCCCTGTCAATATTGCATATGATTTTCATTTGAACAATGGGTTTCACTGTCTAAACTATGGAATTCCTAAATGCTCCGGGATTACGTGTGTGTGGAATGAAGTATGATATATTGGTCCCACTGGCAATGGACTTGTCCTTTTATCTGAGTGGCATCGCTTAGCGATGGTGTGCAGTTACCAAGATAAGTAGAAAACTACTAGTTGGTGTTTAGTGTCTCCCCAAGCCTGTCCAGGACCCTCCCACATAGGATAATCTTTAACCTGCCTTGTTTGGAGTCTAGTTGGACGTCCTGGTGATTTCTCTCCTTCTCAAAGTTAGAGGTTCATTTTTTTTTTCAACATTTATTTATTTTTGGGACAGAGAGAGACAGAGCATGAATGGGGGAGGGGCAGAGAGAGAGGGAGACACAGAATCGGAAACAGGCTCCAGGCTCTGAGCCATCAGCCCAGAGCCCGACGCGGGGCTCGAACTCATGGACCGCGAGATCGTGACCTGGCTGAAGTCGGACGCTTAACCGACTGCGCCACCCAGGCACCCTTAGAGGTTCATTTTTAAGCGGTTGGCTGCAAAAGGGACATTTAAGCAATGCTTCAAGGCCACTTCCTGCAGAGTGAGACCTCAAGCACTGTCTCACTAATCATCATTTGCTCCTGGCTTAAGAGTGATTCTGAAACATTATTATCAGTGAGTATTGTCTCCCGAGTTTGTGACACTGTGATCATTTAACTACAGCCATTGCTGGATAGCTCTCTTCCATACTTCCGGGATTGCCAGTAGAACTTTGCAGTAGGAGCATTTCCCAGATGTCCAAACATATACTCTGACACTTGGTTCTAGATCTCTTGCTTCATGCTGGGCACGCATGGCTGACAAGAAAAAGCTGATTAACACAGTGACTTTTGTTTTTTTTAAAGCCAGGTACAAGTATTAGCCTGTAGTTGTAAATAAACTCCCTAGAATAATCAATTATTATAGATGGGCTTCAAAGCCTACTTCTCAGGTTAACATGTGTATCATCTAAAGGCTTGTAGAGGTCACCATGAACTTATGAATTGTTGAGGGTCTATTATGCACCCAGCATTTCTATGCACGGACAATGCACCAGAGCAAACGGACACAACCTGTGTCTTCGTGGTTCTCACAAATAAGTGGGCACAACAGACATTAAACCATCATAAATCTAAGATTTCACTTATGTAGCTGACAGATTTTGCATAGAGAGAGAGCCTGAAGTCTTAGGGACCTTGACCAACATTTTGAAAGAATTCACTAGATGGGTCACATGGAGCTTCCCTTGTGAGGCTAAGGCAACACCTTCCTGGAGGCAGGTGACTTCTTCCTCAGTCCTGGCCAGTGCAAAGGGGCACCACACAGAAGTGGAGACAACCTGAACGCTTTCAAGTTATGTGATTGTGAGTGAATTGGGTTTTCCCGCATTATGAACTTAACTTGCACGGTCTCTGAGAGTGTATGTGTAGTAGCAAACTGGTGGGAGAGTTAAACCTTGAAAAGTTTTTGAGGAAAAACACAGGCGTCTGTGCAACGCAAGCTGGTGAAATACTCCCTGGAGACCCTGCATGAAGAGACACCCCCACCTCGCTCGTGGGGGCGTGGGGCTCACAGCCGCACAGCCAGCTCCCTGGGACAACTGAGTGAAGACTGGGACATTAGCAGTCAGCATAGAATCCTTGTCACATTCCCCCTCTGAGTGCCTGGGACTTGGGAAAATGTACTCTCGGAGGGTAGCAGGGAGAGGAATCCTGAGGCGGCTCACCCTCTGAGTCCTTGGTGGGTCCTGAAAAAGAACGTGGCTGCTTCTCTGGGGGAGCTGCAGGAAGGCGGTGCTTGGAGAGAGATGCCAACATGAGGAGAGATTGTGTGCTATGAGCTCAGAGGATGCCAAGAGCTGGCTTCCCTTAAAGGATTTAACTTCCTAGGAGCTTTCTTTCGAGTTCTAAAGAGTGTCATATTCTGCACCCGTCTCCAGATTTCTTCCTCAGAGATTAAAAAATAAGTCCATTCACTGATGACAGCCTTCAAGTCTGCACTCAGAGATGTTGTACACAACACACAGTCTGGTCTAACGGTGGCTCCAATGACACCGGGATGAGAGAGCGGTCATGGGACACAAACCGGCTGTAAATCCACGGCAGGCCATGCTTTATTAAGGTTGTGAGTCTTCCAAATCTAGATGATAGATAGGGGGATAATTGGGGATGAGGGACACGTAACGGAGTCCTCTTAATGGACACCTCAGAATAATGTTGACTCAAGTATGTTCATTTGCTGCTTGCACATGAGGAAGTTGGCTCCTGAATGATTCATGGCGGTACATGGTGGTGAATAAAGGAAGGTGTTTAGAATTTAATTGTTGGCTGCAATGTTCCCAGGGAGAGATTGTGCAGAGATGGGTGTTTTTGATTGCTTGGTTCAGGTAACGTTTATTCGAAAGCATATCCCTGAAGGCTGGAAAAGAGCTGCCAGGGAGGGATAAGGAAACTCCCGTGACTTGTGGTCTCCTAAGTATCAGGAGAGAGTATCTCAAGGAAGAGGAAGGAGGCAGTTGTGGTGAATGCAACTGACAAGTCACATAAGTGCTGTCACGCATCCCCTGGATTCGTCCACAGGAAAGCCACAGGCGACCTCACCCGGGGTAGTTTCCACTGGGGCGGGGGTTGCCATTGTGTAGACGTCTACGGGCATGGGAAACCGTTGGATTTGAAGAAGGAAAGGCATGTTACACACACATGCACACTTGATTTCTCACCATTAGTAATTTGGCATGTTGGGCAATTTGTTCAAGGCTCTAGCTGTGGAGGCTCGCGTAGGAAGTTTAGTTCCTTATTTGAAGATCTCTGCAGAGGTGAAACTCTAATGGCATTGGCAACTTTGTCAGAAATGGGGCAGAGGTCTGTGGGTTCCTGAGTGATTTGCAGGATATTTCCATTGAACATTCTCAGGGGTCTGGCTACTGGTCTCCTGCGTCCTGTGTCTCATTCATCAGACTGGCTAGTTTGAGCTGGAAAGTCCGGTATGATCTTTCTTGAGTAACAAAGAACATCGAAATATTAAACCCACACTCTCTTCTTCCCCTCGCGTCATCTTCAGCCTCAGTCTCAAATGCAAATTGTTGGGCGCTGTGTAATAATGCTCAGTGTTTTCATCGCTCTCTAATTGGTATCGGAACAAAATAATACATTTAAATTGTCTGGCACAAGGTTGGTGCTTCACGAACAGAATCCCGTGATAAATAGATTCCCAATAGTAATAGTACTATTGGAAACAAGAGGTCAGATGAAACCTTTATTTAGTTACATACAGAGAGGAAGATGAACTAGATTTTTCCTTTTACCATTTGTACTAGAGTTTTTATCAAATTTGAAACAATTCATTTGTCCCATGTTCTCTCCCCTTCTATCCTTGAATGAGGCTGACACATGATTATAACAGGGATTCGGGATCCACATCTCTAAGCCCCTGGCCAGTGCTGTTGCAGAACAGATTCAAAGGGTCTTGGGTGACGCGTGAAAAACTATGCGTTACTTGTGCTCACACTCCCAGATCAAAGCTTTGGAAGAAACTTTGAGGTTGTTATACTGTGATACGCCCTCTCCTCTCTCCATAGTACAATGCCAGCTGTCAGAAGTTTATTTATATCATTTCTGGAAAGCTTGGAATCAAGAAATCAGTATCTCTAGAATTCCATATTCCTTATTCTTTTCAAATATACTTGGAGAAATTGTGTTATTGCTGTATATACAGTACATTTACCTTCTTAGCTACCAAGCTAAAGACTTTAAGCTAATTTAGAAAACAGAACACGTACCAAAATGAATCAGCGAAATCAATGTATCCTTAGCTCCATTCTGTGTAAGAACCATTTTAAACTCTCAAAAAGAATCTCCTATTACATAAAAAACATGGGAATCCAGGTCAAATCTGGGGATCATTGCACATTTCATAAAGGACATCATTTTATTCAAGAATGGAAACAATCTTATATTTATTGAGTCTTTATTCCATGCTTGGCTTTTGAAGAAGAAATATGTATTATTTATTTTGTCTAACAATCCTATAAGGCAGAACTATTTTGTCCAATACCCATATAAGAAAAAAAAGTAACCGGCTGACGCTCGCACAGCAGACAAATAGCATAACTAGAATTTGGGACCATGTCTGTTTACTCCAGGGACTTCTCTCTGCCCTCTGCCATACATTGAGAGCGAATATTTATTCTTTTTTTTTAAATTTTTTTTAACGTTTATTTATTTTTGAGACAGAGAGAGGCAGAGCATGAACAGGGGAGGAGCAGAGAGAGAGGGAGACACAGAATCCGAAACAGGCTCCAGGCTCTGAGCTGTCAGCACAGAGCCCGACGCGGGGCTCGAACTCACGGACCGCGAGATCATGACCTGAGCCGAAGTTGGACGCTTCACCGACCAAGCCACCCAGGCGCCCCGCGAATATTTATTCTTAAAAGTGTTTCTATTTCATAATTTAACTTCCAGGTGTTTACACTCTGGAAACAGTCATAGACATATTCCAATAATTGTCTATAAGCCTGTTTGGTCTTACTTTTTTAAATAACGAAATATTTAAAATAAGCCGGTGTATGAAAATAGATTATTGATTAAATAAGTGATAAGAAGCTATGCTATTTTATTTTATGGAGACAACGTAAATGAACGTTTTATTTTATTTTTAATTATTTAAAAGACTTATTTATTTACTTGAGGAAGACAGAGACAGTGTGAGTGGGGTGAGGGGCAGAGAGAGAAAGAGGCAGAGAATCCCAAGCAGGATCCGAGCTGACAGCAACAGAGCCCAGCATGGGGCTGGAACTCATGAAACCGCGAGATTATGTCCCAAGCCGAAACCAAGGGTCGGACCCTTCACCAACTTAACCAACCACCCAGGTACCCCTCTTTTATTTTTTTTAAGTTTCTTTTTATTTATTTTTTAAAAAAATGATAGAGAGTGAGCTGGGGAGGGGCAGAGAGAGAAGGAGACAGAATCCCAAGCGGGGCTCGAACTCACGAGCGGTGACCTGAGCCGAAATCGAGAATCAACCGCTTATATGACTGAGCCACCCAGGCTCCTTCGGAAGTTTTGTAAAAAACGCTACTTTAGAGTGAAAAATGAATGTGGTTTTCTGTATATCTGTTGCCTAAAGCTAATAAAAGGCCCATTACACAAGTTTTCCTTTAGGTCAGAAACACGGTCATTTATTCAGATGGGGCTCCAACGTCCCTGGATTTT
Source organism: Felis catus (assembly GCF_018350175.1). Taxonomy (NCBI): domain Eukaryota; kingdom Metazoa; phylum Chordata; class Mammalia; order Carnivora; family Felidae; genus Felis; species Felis catus. The sequence goes on along the minus strand of NC_058372.1, from coordinate 147,622,735 downwards.
CTTTAAACGTGAGGGCCTTTCCGGTCTCTTCGAGGCCCAGTTTCCCGGGCCCCCCCCCCCCCTTCGTTGCCCTCCGTTCTAGACGTCTGTGCTGTGCCCTCACTGTCAGGTTGAGCGGACTCACCTGGTCCAGCTACTACACTGCTAGGTTCTTGATTCCCGCATCTGATTTCATCTCTATTTTTAGCAAGCGCCGTAGCAACCAAAGCGTTTCTAATACTGTGTCTCAGGGTACAAATCAAACTCAATAACTTTTAAGTCAGACAAGGTGAAATGTTCTGTCAAACTCGGCCACTGTGAACTTTCATAGACCCGGCACTGGTCGGGGGGAGAGACTGATATTGATTACCTCCTCCTTACTTGGGAGGCAATTGTTCTTCGTGAAGCGTTCGCAGGAGGGAACCAGTGGAAATTTAGCTACCGTTCCTGACCACTATTGGATTCTGGGCAACTAATAGGTTCTTTGGGGAAATCCCTTGCTTCCCTGAGGCCCACAGCACGTTTGTCCCAATTTTAAATGCTGTGAGCTGTCTTAGGGTTTGGCTCGATGTACCCGATTGCAAATATTGAACCATCGGCAGTCAAACACAGAAGTGATATGCGTCTGAACCCTGGCAAAAGAGACCAGGGGAAGCGGACTGTGGAAGATTCAAGGACACCCTGCCTGTTTGGGACAGGAGCCCGGCACCCGGCCTGCATTCTTCCCGCCAGTTGTAAATGAGCAGCATCGATCGTTTGTCTGCTGAGGCCCTGTGCCGCACCAGAGGCTGGGGGGAGACAGAGCCGGAGAGAGGACAGCGTGCCTGCTTCGAGGAGCCCCTTAGATACCTCCCTCCCGGGAGCTGACGTCTGGCAGTTGTTTCTGTGAGATTTCAGACAGGCATCCAAGCAGCTAGCGTGCCCCTCAAGGTAGTTCACACCTGCAGACACACAAAGAACATAGATAGCGAGCCTCTCGCCATCTATAGGGACAGGGACCTTGCCACTTCCTCCTTTCACTCCTTTCGTTTTAAAAAAGTTTTTTGTAATGTTCATTTATTTAGTTTTTGAGAGAGAGAGAGAGAGAGAGAGGAGGAGAGAATCTCAAGCGGGCTCCCCACTGTCAGAGCAGAGTCGCGTGGAGGGGGGGGTGGTTTGAACCACTAACTGGGAGATCATGACCTGGGCTGAAATCAAAGGACGGGCACTTAACCAACTGAGCCTCCCGGGTAACGTTTTACTCCTTTCTTTTTCTTTCCCTTCCACGCCCCTCCTGCTTTAGCTCAGATCCTGACCCCCGCCCCCAAAGCTTGTCCACGGCAGTAACCTCCTAATTTCTCTCTTGCCCCAGCCACGGTCCCTGTAATAAGTCCTTCGCCGTGACGTCACATTGCTCCTGCTAAAGTGCACACCTGATCTTCATTAATCTTGCTGGAAAACATCTGATGATTTCTCACTGTCCAAGCATGGAGAAACTGCAGTAATTCTCTACGTGTGTGTGTGTGAGTGTGTGCACGCACGTTCACACATGCACACTTGCATAGGCTTCATTCTCTACGTACAATTTTAATCATGCTTTAAAGTAATATTTTAAATAGTTCTCATGTAGAGGCGCCTGAGTGGCTCCGTCGGTTAAGAGTGGGACTCAGGTCATGATCTCGAGGTCTGTGAGTTCAAGGCCCGTGTCGGGCTCTGTGCTGACAGCTCGGAGCCCGGAGCCCGCTTCGGATTCTGTGTCTCCCTCTCTCTCTCTCTCTCTTTCTGTCTCTCTCTGCCCCTCCCCTGCTCACGCTCTGTCTCTCTCTGTCTCTCAAAAATGAATAGACATCAAAAAAATTTAAATATTTCTCATGTAACTGAATAATCTTCTCATGGCGAAGATTTTTCAACCAATGTGTGTTATTCCATCTGTAACTGTCCTAAAATAAATCAGGTCAATCCATTATCGCTGGGCACTTACTTCATTCCAATTTGCAATAGGGTAAATAATGATTAATAAATATCATTATATTAAAACACAGAGATCACACAGAAATCTTTACTCTAAATAATCTGGTTATTTACCAGGATAGAATCAATGCAACAGAGAAAATAATTATTTTGATGTAACCCCGTATTTGTCAATATACTTCTTTTCTAAAGTCAACATTTAATATGATAAATGTGTAGTGCTTTTCCCGTGAAAGTTCTGCTTCTGGAAACCACCAGAGAAGCACTCATTTTCAAGTATGAAAGCACATGTTTTGGGGTACAGGTGGGGGAGGAATCATGCGGATTTTAGCATTTAATGCAAAAATCTTGAGGTAACAGTAAATGTTAATTTGTCTGCCTATGGCTGAGAACAGGATAAATTCTCACATTGCCTTTTTTCTCAAGGGAAATTACAGAATAAGAATGTTGAAAGTGTAAAATCTGCCAATTGCTTTTTTTTTTAAAGTTTTCTCTTAATGTTTATTTTTGAGACCGAGAGAGAGAGTGAGAGAGACAGAGAGAGACAGCAAGCAGGGGAGGGGCAGGAGAGAGGGAGACAGAGGATCTGAAGCGGGCTCTGTGCTGACAGCAGAGGACCCCATGCGGGGCTCGAACCCACGGACCGTGAGATCACGACCTGAGCCGAAGTCGGAGGCTCTGGTCACCCCTCCAATTCCTTCTTTTTAGGAAAATCACAAGATAAGAAGTTGGGGTGTAAGGAACTTCCGGGCCATATTCAGGAGGAGAAACAGAAGCTTTCTGAGCCACACTTCTGATGGTCACAACAATATGTGAATACTGCCTCAGTGTTGCAGGTGTATACAGGAGAAGTGGCTGGAGTGGGTCATGACAGAATGAACGGATATGACATGTTCACCTCCTGTCTCCTTTCACTTTTTCTTTCCCAAGCCCACTGAAGAAAAGATTCAGATAAATAATTGTGTCGTTAGCTTCTAGCTTCTAGTCTAGTCTGACTGCTAGAACTACAAAGAGAGAATAAATAATTTCATAAAGGAATTACGGATGAAAATTCACCTCTCTCTGTGTGCATCAGCTTGGTTCTTTTCCACTGTACCGAAGAAAAAAGAAATTCGTCGGGTAGTGACTCCACTATTTAAGACTCTGAGGTTGTCTGAGATTTTTAAACAATTTTTTTTAACATTTATTTATTTATTGAGAGACAGAGAGAGACAAAGCATGAGCAGGGGAGGGGCAGAGAGAGAGAGAGAGAGAGAGAGAGAGAGAGAGAATCTGAAGCAGGCTTCAGGCTCTGAGTTGTCAGCACAGAGCCGGATGCAGGGTTCGAACCCACGAACTAGGAGATCATGATCTGAGCTGAAGTCAGACACCCAGTGGACTGAGCCACCCAGGTGCCCCTAAGATTTAAAAAAAATTTTTTTTTCAACGTTTATTTATTTTTGGGACAGAGAGAGACAGAGCATGAACGGGGGAGGGGCAGAGAGAGAGGGAGACACAGAATCGGAAACAGGCTCCAGGCTCTGAGCCATCAGCCCAGAGCCTGACGTGGGGCTTGAACTCACGGACTGCGAGATCGTGACCTGGCTGAAGTCGGACGCTTAACCCACTGCGCCACCCAGGCGCCCCAGCCCCTAAGATTTTTAATAGAATCGAGTGTCCGTTGAGTAAGCAGAATGGTGCATACTGTTCTAAAGTATATTCTTCCTGAGAAATTATTTGTACACGTGCCCCCTGCTCATGGATAACAAGGGGACTGTGTTCTGTGCTGAGTGACACATACCGGACAGGCACAGGAGAAAGGACACATTTGCTGAGCGGGAGCCATGGATACCTGAATCCCTGGGAAAGGAAAGTTGACAAGTGCCTTGTGTGAATGGTTAAAAATAGCTGTTTATTTAATTAGTTACAGGAAAAGCCTATGTTTTGTGAGTTCTATATATTGGGAATTTCAAATATTGGCATTGAACTTGTTCCGCTAAGATTTTCGCCTTAAAGTTTAGTTTTAAAATAGGGAAAATGCATCCACGTCAAATCCTGCCAATCCCTCTTGCTTTTGTAATTTATCTTAGGTGCTTTATTTTTTGTTTGCTTATTTTATTTTATTTTTTTTTGCTTTCTCATGGGAGCAAAATTTAAAAACATGCCTTAAAACCTGTTTGCTATCCTGGAAAGAAAAATAAAAAAGGAAAAAATAGGACTGTTATCCCATTTGTCCATGAACAGCAGAGACCATAAATGAGATAACTCCTCAAATATGTATGGCTTTTCTCAGGGATATATTTGTTCTCCTCACTGTAGAGGTTCAAAGATGATGAACTTTAAGAAAGGACACACTTTTCAGGGGCACCTGGGTGGCTCAGTCGATTGAGCATCCGACGTCAGTCAGGTCATGATCTCAAGGTTCGTGGGTTCGAGCCCTGCGTTGGGCTCTGTGCTGATGGCTCGGGGCCTGGAGCCTGCTTGGGAGTCTGTGTCTCCCTCTCTCGGCCCCTCCCCAGCTTGTTCTCTGTCTCTCTCCGTCTCTCAGAAAAGAAAATGTTAAATAATTGTTAATGAAAACAAGGAATGATACACTTCTCAAAGCATGTTGTTATGTACACTGTGGCAGAAGAACATCATTTGCTATTTTTCACTACATTTCGCTTCACATATGCATCTACACACTCTATAGACATATACACCTTACATAACATATATATAGATATAGATATAGGTCTACATGCTGGCTCATGAAAATGAAATCATTACCTGGACTCGTGTTTACCTCTTCCCTGTGAACTAAGCCATCTCACTTTCCTGCCAACCTCCTTTCTGCCTGCCTGTTGAGCTGAGACATCTGTGTTCTGCTCTTGGAACTCTTCAACTCCCTTGGTTCTGAGGCCTTTCAACAAGATTGGAGTTATACCATTGGATTTTTTGGGTTTTCAGCTTGCAGATGGCTGATGATAGGACTTCTCAGCCTCCATGATGAGTAAAACAAATTTGAGAGGGAGAGAGAGAGAGAGAGAGAGAGAGAGAGAGAGAGAGAGAGACTGTTGGTTCTGTGTCGATTGTGTTTATCCGGAGAATCTTGAGTAATAATTTATTTTGCAAAATCCAATTTTCAGTTCCCACTCTGTCTCACATGATTTCTCAGTAGCCTTCGAGCTGGTGGATTCATTCTTCCTTCTTCAAACTCTACACCTCTCTTGACCTTACAATTTTTTTTTGTTTGTGTTTCTCTTACTAGGTGTGCCATTTTGCATTTTCATCAGCAATGTAGAAGAATTTCATTTGCTCTTGTCAGTACTTGGTTTTATTAATTTTTATCTGCCATTCTAATAAATGTGTGGTGGTTTCTTATTGTCATCTTAGTTTTCTTTTCCATAATAACAAGAGCTGTAGGGCATGTTTCAATATGTTTGTTTGATATCCATTTGTCATTTTTTGGAAGTTCCTGCTCAAATATTTTGGTCATTTAAAAAAGGAGTTGTTTGCTTACTATTGCATTTTGAGAGTTCTTTATATATTTAGGATACAAGCTCTTTTTCAAATATGTAATTTGCGAATATTTTCTGCCAGTTGGTGGGTGTGTATTCTCTAAGAGTGCTTTTCTTTTCTTTTTTTTATGAGTGGTTTTCAAAGGTGTAAGTTTTTAATTTTGATGAGGTTCAATTAATCAATATTGTCTTAGATGGGCCATTTTTCTGGGGCCATGTCTAAGAAATCTCTGCCTAGCTAAAAATCACCAAGATTTTCTTCTAGTTTCACGTGTCTATTTACGATCCATTTTGAGTTAAATTTTTATTGGATGCAAGATATGGATCAACTTTTTTATTTTCTTGTAGATACCCAAATATTCTAGCACCATTCTTAGAAAAGACTATCCTTTCTGCATTGAATTATCTTTGCATCTTTACCTAAAAATCAAGTGATGGTCTCTATGGTCCTATTCCTGGACTCTCTTTCCTGTCCCATTGACCCAATAGGTAATATTTTTTCCAAACATACTGTGTCGGTTGATTAGTTTAACTTTATAGTAAATATTTAACTTAGATGCTATTATAAGTTCTTCAACTTTCTTCATTTTCAAATTTGGCTATTCTAGTTTCTTTTCATTTCTGTATAAGGTTTAGGATCATCCTGTTAATTTATAGAAAAACTTTCTCTAATATTTATCTCAAATTGAGCTGAATCTATAGATAAGTTTTTGAAGACGGATGCTGATATGATATCGAGTCTTTTAATCAACCAATGTGACGCTCCTCTCCATTTATTTAGATTTTCCTTGATTTTTTTTGTCATTATTTTGTAGTTTTCAGCATACAGATCTTACGCACATTTCGAAAAACTTATATAAAATGATTTCATGGTGTTTGGTCCATTTTCAATGGCAATTAAATTTTTGTGATTTCAAATTGTTCATTGCTTGTGTGCTCTTTGAAAACTTACCTTACGATCTGTGTGATCTTAGTTCTAGTTCTTTCTCCGGGGTTCTTTGTGAATATCTAACACAGCAATCATGTTGTCTGCAAACAGGACGCTTTTGTTTCTTTCTTCCCAGTCCACGTGCCTTTTGCTTCCTCCTTTTGCCTTACTACACATCCCAGCCCTTCCACGAATTTGTTGAATAGGAGTTACATGTGGACAACCACACCTACATCAGATCTTAGGGGAAAAGTAATTGGTCTCTCACCAGTCTGAATGATGGGATCCATAGGACTTCTGGAGATAGCTTCTACCAGGTTGAGGAAGGCCATCTCTGCTCCTAGTTTCCTGAGAATTGTAACCATGAACATGGAAAGAGAAGAGGAGCATGGGGAGGATGTAGCCAGGAAAGAGTCCAACACTGAGCACCAGAAAGAAGAGGGTGGAGGGAAACCATCCTTCTGGGAGCAGCAAGTGACGGAAATGTGCAGAAATCCAAAGGAAGGAGTTTTGAAGAGGTTGGGAGAGGTGAAAAGTGACCATTGCATTTTGCAACGTGCAGGTGGTGTTTAACCTTGACAAGTGTCATTACGGTGGAAGGAAGATTCGAGTATGACAGCAGTGAATGGGAAGCGTTAAGTAGACATCTACAGACCCTTTCAGTCTTTCTTTCTGCAAGGGGGCCAGAGGAATGGGGAGATTCCCTGAGGGAGAAGGGAACATAAAAGCAGATTTCTCATGCCAGTATAACACAGCCTGTTTTCATGCCAAAGGACGCGACGTGAGAGAGGAAGGTGACACCAATAGTGATAAAAGACAAAGAATGGGAAGAACTATGGATGGGTCACAAGTTCATAAAAAAACAGAAGTAAAACCAATGAATCATCATCGCAGCAGTAATCAGGGCAAGTTTATTGTGCACACACCAGAAAGACAGTTGGCAAACTGGGAGCACTCAAACTGAAACATGGAATGAGGCTCAGGGGTGTAGAATTATAAAGCAGCTTATGTAGTCAGAGAGCAGCGACTGTTTATTCTTCACAGGGATTGGTTATAATACCAGAGTTTTCTTACATGATAGGGAATTGGTCAGTGGTTACCTCACATCAGCCTTAGAAAACAGTTCAAGTTGTGCTTATGATTTCCAGAGGCAGAGCGATAAAGGATTCCCATCGAGTTAGGCTTGCAAAATAAGCTAAATTAAGCTTTGTTTGTATGGCTCAACTGGTTTTATTTGTTCAGGGAATTTTTACGACTTGTCTCGGTTTGTTTTTTATTTTAACAGATGGAAATTCATGAATAAAGCAATAACGAACAGGAGCCAAAGCAGAGTTCGCAGGTCTCGGTCTTTGAAAAGAACAGGAGTGGGGCGCCGGGGTGGCTCAGTCAGTTAAGCATCCAACTCTTGATTTCGGCTCAGCTCATGATCTCGTGGTTCACGGGTTCGAGCCCCATGTTGGGCTCTGGGCTGACAGTGCAGACCCTGCTTGTCATTCTTTCTCTTTCTCCCTCTCTCTCTGCCTCTCTCTCCTTCTGCCCTCTCTCTTTCCCTCAAAATAAATAAACGTTAAAAAAAAAGAAAAAAGCAGGGGTTTGATATATGTGACAAAGTGTTGTTTTTTGTTACACAAAACAGAAAGAGCTCTTCAAATAAATAGGGAGAAAACAGAAAAACTGTGAAAGCATGGGTACATAATCCACGAAAGTGAAAACATCAAATAGCAAACAGAATCATTTTCAAATGGGGGAAGGAATGAGAGAGAAGCATGAATGTCCAGACTTCTGAGTTGGATGGATTTATGGAGAAGTTGACGAGCCCATGGTATAGGAATCCCCACGTTTACTCATTAATCCATACTTCTACCAAACATTTAGTAACTCCTACATGCCCGTGTCAGGAAGAACTATTTAGAAAGCGTAGTTAGATGCACCACTCTGGGAGTCGGGAGAGACGTGTAGGTAAATAGAATCATTTTCAAAAGCTTCACTAACGATGATAAAGAATAACAACAATAATGCTTAATTCTCACCGAACTCGACTATAAAGCCTGCTATGGAGAATGCTGAGTGGTGCGTGTGGCCAGGTGAACCAGGGGTCACCAGAACGCAGGTACAGCCCAACGGGGATGATGGGCATACGATTTCCTTTCTAGTATCCCCCGGCGTGGACAAAACAGAGTCTAAACCCAGACGTGACCATGCAGGGCCGGTGGGAGAGATGCTGGGCACACCTTCTAGTTCCTGCTCCTGGAACGGAAAAGGAAATTTCTAAGTCTCAAGAAAGAATGGGGGGAATCCTCCAAGATTTTCTTCCTTCCATTGTCTCGCTTTGTTCATGTCTTAGTCCCTGGGCTGTCACAGGCAGAGGCGATGGCAGGGCAAGAGCTTCAGGAACGAAGTTGCAGGAATCAAAATTCCCAGGAAGGGAGCCTTCCTTGGTGGGGTAGAGCTGCGTCTCTGGGACGGAAGCGTCAGACCCTATGGCCTCTATTCCTCTCCATGCATCCCCCTCCCTGCAGGGCCCAGAGATGGCACAACCATGGAAGTGGTGAGTTTCTGGCAGAATTGAAAGGGGAGCCTCGGGAAGGGGTAAGCGCTGATGTTATAAGTCCTAGAAAGGGAGCAGCTCGGGAGAACCGCCCTGGAGGCAGGTTTATGAACTGCTGCAGGTGCATCCTGGCGTGCTGACCATTTCTCAGAGGCCAGCAACAGAACGGATATTGCTGCAATGGCTTTGGAAGCAGAGCTGACATTTCAACCGCGGCCCACAAAAATGCTGACATTCTCTATAGACTATAAACGAGACCCAGCATCCCATAACGTCAAAGGTCCAAGATACAAACTGAAATTACTCCGCAAGCGAAAATTGCAAACATCTCTACCGACTTTGTAAAAGAGCATTGAAAGAAATAAAGGGACATAAAGAAAGAAAAAATGAGGCAGTCAAGTATATCCAGGGTAATTATATAGTAAACTTTTTTTAGCGTATCTGGTGGGAGCTTCAGGACGATTCTTAAAGGCAATAAAAATCCATAGGGCTTTTAAATATCTAACCCCTGTTATGGGCTAAACCGTGTCCCCCCCTCAACCCCCAGAATTGATATGTTGAAGTTTGACTCCTAGTATCTCAGAATGTGGCTTATTTGGAGACAGAGTCTTTAAAGAGCTGATTATGTTCAAATGAAGTCATTAGGATAAGACACAATCCAATATGATATTGGCTACACACGGTCTGAGGTTCAGTTTCTTTCTTTCTTTTTTTTTAGTGTTTCTTTTTATTTTTTGAAAGAGAGTGCGAGTGGAGGAGGGGCAGAGAGAGGGGGACAGCGGATCCCAAGTGGGTTCTGCGCCGGCAGGGGAGAGCCAGATGCGGGGCTCGAACTCACGAATCGTGAGATCCTGACCTGAGCAAAAAACCAAGAGTCGTGCTCTCAACTGACTGAGCCACCCGGGTGGCCCTGAGGTCCAGTTTCTTTTTCTTTACAATAGTGACTAAACACAGTGCCAGAGTCAACGTTTGCTTCTTAGATGGCAAGGATAAAATGAGTCAATGGGCATCCATACCTTCCATCAGTGTTCTCCACGTTGTATGGAAATGGTCTGCGAACAACTCTTCGCTTTTGTTTTCCTTCCAGTCCCGCTCTGGAGCCAGAGACTCATCTCTCTTGGAATTTATGTCCTCGTGCCTGTCAGACACATGTTAGGAGCAAATAACATTTGTTTCATTGAAATTAAAATATGTTTTCAATTTCGAAGAGCTGGATTATTAAACAATAAAATGATTTGTTCGGTATGTGTGACTCTAAAAATGTCTCTTAATTCCAGTAGAATAAAACCAGTGTGAAAACAGTTTTTGTCTATTCTTGAGTTATTCTGTCATCTTGTAAGTTGCAAAGAAATATGCAATATATTTTAACTTATAATTAAGTACATTTAATTAAATATATATATAATTACATAAATATGTTTTACTTATTTAATTTTTCTGGCCAAAAAAAGATTTTATTTTACACAAGGCTGATATATAATTCTAGTTAGTATGATTTACCTTATTCTTTATTCTTCCTAAAATCAGTGACACTACATTTGCCTGTACTTACTGGGGTAGATTTGGGAAGTATTGCCCCCCACCAAAAAGCAATTTTGGATTTAAATGGATAAAGTGTCAAAACACACACATCAATAATATCTAAAACATTACATATTTTTGCCCTATAGTTTCCTGACTAGCAAAGCATTTTGTACCAGGTACATTTAGTTTCCTGATGCCAAGGTAGACTGTGCATTTCTGTTGCAAAATATTTATGTGGCTTTCTCAATTTGCATTTGCTTCTAAAAGTGTTTGATTCATATTGATAATGTTCCTGAAAGATCTCTCATATGAAATTCAGCCTACCAACGTCCATTTACACATGTACAAAATCTGACTTTGCCTAACCATTTTCTTCTATTCGTGACTGGCCAATAATGTGAGCCACTGTTCCCAGACTTCATGTCACCCAAGTTAAATTTGAGTCAATGGGCCAAGTGTTTTCAGAGCTCCACCAGGTACAAGAAAGGTTACTGGGTGCAACAGATACAAACACAAGGGAAGGAGTTTTGAAGTCTGGTATCATAAGGAAATGTATACAGAAAAGTGATCAGGCCATCATAACACTATAACTCAGGTAAATGTTAGTCTGAGGGAGGAAGATACTGTGAGACAAAAGAATATTTAACGAGCACCTGAGGATTGGGGTAAGGAAGGCAGGCCCGCCCGAGGAGGTAACGGTAAAAGTGTGACCTATCAGCATCGGGCATATAGTCAGTGGTATTAAAATGGAGGTGTATGGTGACAGATGGGAGGTACAGGCTTCCAGTTATGGAATGAGTAAGTCATGGGGATACAGGGTACGGCACAGAGAACAGAGTCAATGGTATTGTGACAGAGGATGGTGACAGATGGTAGCCACACTTGCGGTGAGCACAGGATAACATACAGACTACATTGCACACCTGAACCTAATGTAACACCGTGTGCCAACTATCCTCAAATTAGACAAAACCCAGAAAAGTGAGACCTATCAGGTAGGCACTGTAATGGTTACCCAAGCAAACCATTTGGGAGGAAATGGGGAGAACCGGGCAGAAGAAATGGCTCGGACATAAATACACAGCTGGGTGCTTTCAGTGCTAAGATTGGAAGGTGATTGGAGAAATCTAGAGGGATGAGTTTGCAAGAGAGTTGAGAGGAGCTTTGAGAAGTTAGCAGGTGCAAGGCATACAAACCGTGAGAAGGTGCGAAGGTAACGGGGAAACTTTGGAAGAGGTCAAAAGGGGAATGTCTTAATATTTGTGCTTTAGTTTAGAAACCTCGCTCTTGGTGCAGTGGAGGGAATGCTCCAGAAGAAGATGGCCGAATCTAAGTTGACGGGGAGAGGTTGATAAACTACGCAAGGTCAGAACTCAGATTTAGTAAGAATGAAGATTGCTTCTCTGACGGGCCCACAGAGCACAGGGGAAAGGTGAAACATTCCTGAGCCAAGCAGTTGGGAGGCTGGCTGTGCTTTGACTTCCAGGGGTAGAGCTTGGAAGCAGTGGCCCATCGGGGAAACCCTGCCCCCACCCCAATGCATTCATGACACATTCAGTTCTCAGCGGCAGGCTATACAGAAGTGATGTGAATCACGTCTAGGCTAAGGAAGTCACAGAGTGGTCTTTCCGTCCACACTTCTTCCTCTGTTATTAGGTGGATGGCATGCCTAGTATGACCATGGACTACAGGCAACAATATGGTAGGTCCTTTTCCACTTAATTTTCTTTTTCCTTTTTTTTTTTTGTTTTAATTTTTTTAAGGTTTATTCATTTTTCAGAGACACAGAGCCCGATGCAGGGCCCAAACTCAGGACGGTGAGATCATGACCTGAGCTGAAGTCAGAGGCTTAACTGACTAAGCCACCCAAGTACGCACCTCCCCCCCCCACTTACCTTAATTTATTAACTTAATTACCTCGTTCAGTCTACTTAACTCTTAAATTACCTGGGAGAGTAAAAAAGGGGCACCTTGACGTAAAGTATGGCCATAATAGAATCATGTTAGTGTTCAGAAGGAAAACTATGAGGAAAGGCTATATTTTGTGTGCAGTGGCAAAACATTTGATAAAATGTCACTTATAAAAATTTGGAAAGCAGCCCATATGCCTGTTGTGGTGTGGTCTGGAGGAAGAGATTGGAAAGAGTCAAATACAGTATAACTCTTAATTTCTGCTTTTAGCAACATCTCAAAAGAATGAGGTGAGCTTAGGCAAAAATTGCTTGAGAGAACAAGTAAAACAAAATTAATCAAAACCATTGGGGCTTTAAAGGGTCTGAAAATTCAGCTCCCTTCTGATCCCAACAAGAGCAGACAATACAGAAAAGAAATGGCCGGGACAATAAATGTTTCTTAGAATTTATAAGTTATTCATAGAGATTCATCCCTGGGTGTCTTTCCCTGCTCAAAGCCTAATTTCAGATGGTCTCAAGGTAATTGATATTAAATTGAGAGAGAAAGGCTTGGGAGCAAGAGAAAAAGTAAAGCTCAAAAGTTATTTCTAGTTGCGAAGAATGTAGTTACTGGCACATGTATCTGACTGGAGGCAAATAAATCAGAAACTAACTAAATTTTAAATTTAATTACACTGTTAAGAAATGTAAAGCTATACTTGTGCCCCCAAAGTACATCAAGAGAAGGCCCACGGAGGCTGGGTAGCCCCCAGGAAGGACATAATTAATTGAAGTCTATCAGATTTGCCACGGAGAATGAGGAACAGAGAGAACTCCCAAGAATGGGTCATGAATAAAAGAAGGCAAGTGGCTGGAAAATTGGTTCCAAGGTGGCCAGCCATCTTGATTTGCTCGTCACTTTCCTAGCTTTAACACTGACAGTCCCGTGTCCTGGGAAACCAATCAGTTCCAGGTAAACGGGAATATTTGGTTACTGTACAATAATTCTAGGAATGAGTTTTTCCTGGTGGATCCTGATAGTACAGTGAGACAAAGTTGTTGGAGATATAAGTAAAAGTGTAGTTGTACCGATGGATGCTGATTCCAATCCAGCTGTGGAGGGAAGGACAGTAGAACTATCTGGGGGGGGGGAGGGGGGAGGGGGTGGGGGGGGTGTGTAAGGGACTAGAGTTCAAGATGAAGTCCAGACGTAACCACAGTGGTTTTTCGATGTAAAAAGCTTTAAAGCATAGTATAAGGAGTCATGAATAAGAACGTTGAGGAAAGATGCCTGGGACCTATAAATAATTTATTAGCGTCTAATTTATATTGAGACCCTATTACAGTGAAAGTCTGGGTGAGCCAGTGCATTCCTTTGTCTTTCCTTGACTTGTTCCACAGAGATAAGCATGATAACGAGTGAATATAAGAGCATTAGGAGTAAGCATTTCTGTATCTTTCAGTCATAGTCTATTCAATCTCAAAGCCTCTAAAATTATGAAGTTTATCCTGGTTAATATCCTGCCTTCAATTTCAACACCTCTCCCTCCCTGTTGGTTCTAAACAAGAAGGCACCAAACACGTTTGATTTATGAAGTGTGTTCTTTCCTTAACAGTTGGGACAGGGGCGCCTGAGTGGCTTAGTCTGCTAAGCGTCCCACTCTTGGTTTTGGCTGCCATCATGATCTCACAGTTCATGAGTTCGAGCCCCACGTCAGACTCTGCACTGGGGCTCTGGGCTGGCAGTGCGGAGTCTGCTTGAGATACTCTGTCTCTGTCTCTCTCTCTTCCCCTCCCTTGCTTATTCTCTCTTTCTCAAAATAAATAAATAAACGTTTTAAAAATTAAAAAAAACCCCACACAATTGGGATGAGTTGGGAAGCATTAATACCAAAAGAGTTGCTTCTAGAAGACAAAGCAGAAAGCAAAAATGGTTTTTCTTTCACTTTACTGTATTTATTTACTATATAACTGATGTTAATAGCTTTGGAAGAAGGCAGGGGGATACGAAGGGTGGATTTTAATTCAGTTTGAGGTGTATAAATGCAAGATTACAAATAATGTGCAAAGAGCCAGTCCTATTGGTGGGGCTAAGGATGAGCTTGGAGCTAAATTACGTTGTTTAGACTCTTATATTTTCACATTTGTGCAAGACACAAAGAATCGATCCCTACTGACAGGAGACATTCTAGATGGTTTGCAAAAGAGCCCTCATTCACTCTGATTCATGGTTATCTGTGTGGTAATGCAAGTGTAAAGTTTTTGCACAAACCATATTGCAAGCAACGAGTTTGAATCAAGGAATTGTCTTGATTATCTAAGTCTCAAAAAAATAAAGGGGAAAAAAAAAGCTAGTGAGACCACTTTTCTTGAGTCGCTGTCTAATGAGATGGATAAAAAATGACTTTGAGCACTAAATTAAGAGTAAGTACAACTTGTATAGCAGGGCTCATAGCAGAGACAGTAGCCTGGAAAGATAAAAAGGAGGATGGTAACGATTGCTCTCTATTATCGATGCCCCTCCCCCCCGCCCCTCCCCCAATAATGACCGTGAACTACCTTAGAAAGGACACTTCGGGCACTTAACCAGTTCCTTGTACTTTTTATGCATTGTTTAGAGGCACTGAAGTTCATCAAGCTAAATCTGTGGCTGGCAGTTATCAGGAGAAAATAGCAGTATTATGTATCAGGGTCCTGATTAAATAAATCAGCTAAGCTTTAGACTCTGCAGAACTTGGAGGAATATAGCATAAGCTTCATTAAGCCTAACAGGTGAATGATCATGTTATGGCGGGCCTCATTACCTTCCATCATTTGCCTATATTTTTGTAGAGGGCACAGGTTATTAAATGGCTGTCAAGGGAAACAGGACTTACTAGGAAGGGGAACCAGTTTCATCGTGTATCGGTCATATTATCTGGCTTTGATTAACCCAGTTTGGGTCCCATCGATTATTAGAAATGTCCCAGATCTTTGTATGGTAGACAATAGGAAAATATGGGCAATGTACTGGAAACTTTCTTCGGAATTCTTCAGAGAGGTTTTGGGAAGATTTCTCCCTCCAAACTAGTGGGGAAGCATTCTCCATTCTTGATGCTGTGGTTGTGGGCTGTGTTCATGGTTGTTGGTAAGCTGCCCCAGGGAGAGTCAGGGAGGAAAATCCCTTTGGCTCCACCGTCTCTGAAAACACCAATTGTCTTAGAGAGGTAAAACAAAAAGAAAAACGCTCACCACCCCTACTTCTATGCAGAACAAAAATTTCTCTCAAAATTGAATATGAAATAAAGACGTTTTCAGAAACACTAAACCCAAGGAGCCCTACTGCCAGTATATTTTCACTAAAAGATCTTCTGGTAGAACAAAAACAATGCCAGTCAGGAAAGGGAAGTATACAAAAGCAAATAAAGAACTCTTGAAATGATAAATATGAAGGTAAATGTAACTTTTTCTCTTATTTTTAAATGACTGTAATAAATAGATGTCTTAAGCTAAAATATGATTTTAATTTTTTTTACGTTTATTTATTATTGAGAGACAGAGAGACACAGAGTGCCAGCAGGGGAGGGACAGAGAGAGGGGGGAGACACAGAACCTGAAGCGGGCTCCAGACTCTAAGCTGTCAGCACAGAGCCTGATGCGGGGCTGGAACCCACAAACCACGAGATGATGACCTGAGCTGAAGTTGGACGCTCCACCGACTGAGCCCCCCAGGTGCCCCTTATGCAAAAATATTAAGGATAAACTTTCAGGGTATTTGAGAGGGCAAAATGTATTTCAAAAATAGCATAGGGGAGCCTGGCTGGCTCAGTCTTTGGAGCATGGAACTCTTGATCTCAGGGTTGTGAGTTTGAGCCCCGTGCTGGGCACGTAGCCTACTTAAAAAATAACATAAATGAGAACATATACATACACTGTTATAAATTTCTTAAGTTTTATATACATTGGTTAATGTTTTAGAAATGCAAACCACGGTAAAATAAAATATATATTGAAAACCCTATGGCAACACAAAGATATTAGAAAAAGAGGCAGAACTAACAAATCCATTGTAGAGACACAACGGAAACACAAAAGCACTCAAGTGATCCAAAAGAAACTTTTAAAAAGTGAGGCACCTGGGTAGCTCAGTTAGTTAAGCGTCTAACTCTTGCCTTTGGCTCAGGTCTTGATCTCACGGTTTGTGAATTCAAGCCGTGCGTTCTCTCTCTCTCTGTCTGCCCCTCCACCACTTGATCTCTCTCTCTCTCTCTCTCTCTCTCTCTCTCTCTCTCTCTCTCTCTCTTTCTCAAAATAAGTAAACTTAAAAAAAGAAATGTTTAAAAATAAAATAAATAACTAAAAGAATGGAAAAGGGAAAGACAACTTGCAAGGTGGTAGATTTAGATATAACTGTATTGACAATTATGTGGAAATGGTCAAATCTTACAAGAAATAATGCCAAAGCAATTGGGCATCTTTAGAAAACAATAACTGCTACCTGATACCAGCTACAAAAATTACCCCCAAATGGACCATGACCTAAACGTAAAACTGACAGCATGGAATTTCTGAAGGGAATCCCCCCTAAAAACAGCCAAAGTACTATCAAATCTTTGCAACACTGATTTAAGTAAAGGCATTTATTAGATACAACATAAAACACTCAAGTCACAAAGCAAAATTGATAAATTGTACATCGTCAAAATTTAAAACTTCTGTGCCTTGAGAAACACTGTTAATTTCAAAGATAATCTACAGACTTGGAGACAACATATGTATAGCATATGTTTTACAAAGGACTGGTCTCTAAAATACATAAAGGACTCTTACAACTCATTAATAAAACAAAGTTTAAAAATTGGCAAAATATGGAGCACCCAGGTGGCTCAGTTGGTTGGGTGTCGGTTACAGCTCAGGTCATGATCTCTCATTTTGTAAATCTGAGCCCTGAATCGGGCGCTGACAGTGTGGAACCTGCTTGGGATTCTCTTTCTCCCTCTCTCTCTGCTCCTCCCCCACTCGTCCTCTCTGTCTCTCTCAAAATGAATAAATAAACTTAAAAATAAAAGAAAAAATTGGCAAAACGTGGGAACGTGCATACTTAGCCAAAGAAAAGACATGAATGGAAAGTGAGATATGAAAAGTCATTCAAAATTGTTTGTCATCATGGAAATGCAAAGTAAAGCTACACTGAGATATTTCTAAATATTTGAATGGTTAAAACAAAAATTTAACCTCTTATAACATCAAATACTAGCAATGAAGTGAGGCAACGTGGACTCATCAATTTCTTGTAGAATTAATAATGGGATATAAATTTTGAGAAATAGTTTGGCAGTCCCTTAATTTGCTTTACTTTTACTTCTAAAATTGTGGTTAAGAACACAAAACATGAAATTTACCATCTGAACCATTTTTTAAACTTATAGTTGAGTGGGAGTAAGTACATTCATATTGTGCAGCCTTCACTGCCATCCATCTTCCGAACTCTTCTCATCTTGCTGTACAGAAACTACACCCACTGAGCAATAATTGCCCATGCCTTTCTCCCCATATGCCCTGGAAACCACCATTCTACTTTCTGTCTCCATGATGTGACCAATTGATGAACCTCATAAAAGTGAAATTATAAAATATTTTTATATTTTATATACCCTCAAGTTTCATTAATGTTGTAGTTGTATTAAAATTTTCTTCTTTGAGTCTGAATGGTATCCTGTTGTGTATATACAGCATATTGTCCTTATCTGTGCATCCTTTGATGGAACTTGGGTTGTTTCCACCTTTAAGATATTGTGGATAATTCCTCTGTAAACATAGGTGTCCAAAATCTCTTTGAGATTCTGTTTTCAGTTATTGTGGGTACATATTCAGAAGTGGATAACATACGAAGTATATTTTTAGTTTTCTGAGGAAGGATCATCCCATTTTCCATGGTGACAGCACCATTTTTCATTCATACCACCAGTGTACAACTGTTCTGTTTTCTTCATATCCTTGTCAACACTTACTGTTTTCTGTTTTGTTTATGTGTTTGTTTGTTTGTTTTATAGTAGACTCAATTTGTGGCCTAACACGTCATCTGTCCTGGAGAATGCCCCATGTGCACTTGAGAAGAATGTTTACTCTGTTGTCGTTGAGTATGGTGTCCTTGAAAGGTCTGTTAGATTTAGTATATTTATTACATTGTCCAAGTTCTCTATTTCTGACTTTTCTTCTGTTCTATTTGTTAGGTTCTATTCATTGAGATTGTGGTATTAAAGTCTCCAACTAGTGTTGTAGAACTATTTCTCCTTTCAATTTTGTCAATTTTTTCTCCATGTGTTTTGGTTCTGTTATTATGTGCAAAAATGTCTAAATTGCTATATTTCTTGCTGTATTGAAACGTTTGTTAATATACCCTCTTTGTCTCTTATAACCCTTTTTATTTAAAGTCTATTTTGTCTGGTATTAGTATAGTCGCCCTGGTTTCTTTTTGTCACTATTTACATGAAATATCTTCTATCCCTTCGCTTTCAACCTGTGTTTGTCTTTGGATCTAATGTGAGTTTCTTGTAGACAGTATACAGTTCAACCATGTTTTGTTTTATTTTGAACCCCCACTCCCATTCAGCAAATCTTAGTCTTTTCATTCAAAACTTTAATTCACATACATTTAACGAAATTACTAATAAGCAGAGACTTCACTTCCATCATTTTGCTATTTGTTTTCTAAATACCACATAGATTTTTTTGCCCCTTATTTTCTGCATTATTGTCTTCCTCGTATTTAGTTGACATTTTTAGAGTGAAATATTTTAATTCTATTTTAATTTCCTTTTGTGTATATTCTTCAGCTATTTTCTTTTCAATTGCAGTGGGAATTGTGTTTAACATCCAAAGTTATCACACTCTGAGTTGATTCCAACTTAACTTCAATAACATAGAAAAATCTGCACCCTTTTTTTAGTTATTAATGTCACAGAATTACATCTTTATATATTGTGTGCCTCAAAGCACAGATTAATATTTTTTTGCATTAGTTTGTTAAATCATTTGGAAAGGAAAAAGTGGAGTAATAAACCAAAACTATATTACAAATATGCTGACTTTCATAACTGCCCAAGTCATTACCTTACCCAGAAATCTTTGCTTCTTCATATGACTTTCAGTTACTGTTCAGTGCCCTTTCATTTCAACTGATAAAACTCCCTTTAAACTTTCCTTCAGGACAGATCTAGTAGTAAGACTTCCTTAGCTTTTGTTTATCTGAAAATATCCTCATACCTTCCTCACTTTCAAAGATCAGTTTTGCCAGATAAAGACTTTTTAGTTGACATTTTTCTTTAAGCACTTTGAAAATATCAGCCCATTTCTTTCTGGCCTCCAAGATTTCTGGTGAGATGTCTGCTGATAATCTTACTGAGAATCCCTTGTATGTGACGGGTTGCTTCTCTCTTGCTGCTTTCAAAACTCTCTTTGTCTTTTGACAGTCTAATTATAATGTGTCTTTGTGTGGGTCTCTTTAAATACACCCAATGTGGGGCGTCTGGGTGGCTCAGTCGGTTGAGCGTCCGACTTCGGCTCAGGTCATGATTTCACGGTCTGCGAGTTCGAGCCCCGCGTCGGGCTCTGTGCTGACAGCTTGGAGCCCAGAGCCTGCTTCGGATTCTGTGTCTCCCTCTTTCTCTGCTCCTCCCCTGCTCATGCTCTGTCTCTCTCTCTGTCAAAAATAAATAAACATTAAATAAAATTTAAAAAATAATAATAAATAAATAAATACACCCAATGTGGAGTGTGTTGAGCTCTTTAGATGTTTATGTTCATTTATTTCATCAAATTTGAGATGCTTTGGTCAAATAATCTTTCTGTCTCTGTCTTCTTCTTAGGGGACTCGCACAGTACATATTTTGATACACTTAATGGTACCCCACAGACCCTTAGGCTCTGTTCACTTTTTTCCCCAACCTTTTGGGCATGAACAGTGATTTTCTATTTTTCCCAGTTGCTTTTGAATGTTCCAGTCCTTAAAAGTCAAGGTCCCAACAGAGAAAAAAAAGAAAAATGAGGAGAAAAAAAATGTGTCAGCCCTTTAAATTCTCTAGAAGTCACTTCAGCCAAATGTAGTAAGGCTTTCAACAATAGGATGGGGGATTGTGAAATGATGGCTACCTATCTCTGCATCTGCACCTCTGTGATCACAGGCATCAATCAATCAATCAATAAAAAAAAAAAGAAACACAGAGCGCAAATCCCCAATATTTGGAGGGCAAGGTCCTTTTTGTTCCATTGGCTTCTATGAGGTGTGTGTAAATTGCTCCCAGAACACATGAACAGCTGGCTGCCAGGGACCTAGGAGTGGTAAGTGATAGCTGATGCTGTACTAAGAACTGAAATTGACTCAAACTAACCATGACTTACCATCCAAGCCTTCTCTGGAAGCTGAAAGCCTTCAAGTAGGTGCAATTTCTGAAATAGTTACCACAGACAGATGCTGCCAGTACAGTTATTGTCAAGGTGGGGAGACAGCTTTCTGGTGCTTCTTATTCTGACATCTTCCTAGAACCTTCTTCAGCGTTTTTCTTATTGAGCTAAGTTTGCACTTTTGTCCCAATAATCTCACTCCTAGGTATTTACTAAAGAGCAATGAATAATGAATATCCACAAGATAAAATGTATGTGAATATCTTAAGGGCTTTAAAAAATCATCTCCCTAAACTGGAAACAACTCAAATAATCTTCAACTTGTGAATGGTAAAAAACAAAACCAAAAAACAAATAAACAAAACATCAAGTTAGTATAACCATATAATGGCACACAATTAATCAATAAAAGAGTGGAAACATCTGACCAGAGAAGTTGATGTAGACTCAACTTTCCCTTTTCCATCCAGTAAGTATATCTACATGCAAGAGACATAACACAAAAGATAATCAAATTAGAACTCTGAAAAACAGAAAGAGGAAGGTGAATTAGTTAGAAATACCAAGACAGGAGGAAAAACATAGGGGTCATTCTTCTTAGCATCCCCACCCTATCCAACAAGAAGAACATAGTTCAGATCTGGTGATTTTGACCTCCAAGTAAGCACAGAATGTGTCCAATGTATGACTAGCCATCCACCGGCTCGAATGGGAGTCTGGTGACAAGACCAGGAGACCACAGCAGAATCAGCAAGAGGTTTCAGCCAGAAGCTTCACTGCCAAGAAGTGCACAGGGGAAGCACTCAACATCTCCACTCAGCTGAGATTTTCCAGCCAGAGAAAAATGCCCATCTTGGGAAACTGACAAGAGGGGTCCTGCCACAACAAACATCCATCTTGGGAAGAACTCTGAAAACAGAGAGAAAATAGACTGAAAAACAATTAATAAGCAGAGCCGAGGGACCTATGAGACAATAACAAAAGATCCAACCTTTGTGTCATCTGTGTCCCGTAGGAGAAGAGAAAGAGAATGGGGCTGAAATGGTGTTTGAAAAAATAATGGCTGAATATATCCTAAATGTGATGAAAGATAAACCCACACCACAAAGAAGCTGAATGAATCCAAAATAGGATAAACTCAGAGAAATCCATGCAAAGATACATTGTGATTACTGAAAACTAAAGATGAAGGAAAAAATCTTAGCAACAGAGAGAAAAGACACATTATCTATAGGGAACACCAGTTCAAATGACAGCAGATTTCTCATCTGAAACCTTGGAGGTCAGAAGGAAGTAGCACATTTTTCAAATGATAAAAGAAACGTCAACCATGGATTCTATATCAGGTGAAACTGTCCTTCAGGAATAATAGGGAAGTAAAGACATTGTCAGATGAAGTAAAACTAAAATTATTTGTCACTGAGAGGCCTACTTGTAAAGAATGGCTAACATAAGTTCTTTAGACAGAAAAGAAATGTTAAGGAAGAAATCTTGGAGAGTCAGGTGGAAGCCAGTAGGAAAGGGCAGAAAAACTGGTAAATGCAATAGACTATCCTTATCCTCATGAGTGTTTAAAGACTGTATGTGATGCTTAATACAAGAGTTATAATGTCATCTGATACTTAAGACAATGATATTTATAAGTGGGAGAGGTAAAAGAAGTTAAATGGAAGTAAGAATTGCACACAACTAAAAGTAATAGAACACTGATATCATTATATACAACTCTTTGGAAATGTACAACCTTTTCAAACGTTTAATTAAAATAAACAAACAAAGAGCAGGACTGAACAACCAGTCGTGCAACACCAATGATGCTCTTAGATACATGATGATAAATGAACCAAGCCAGACTCAAAGGCCACAGAATGTATTTGATTTAAAAGACATGCTGACATATGCAATCTTCAAAAATAGAAAGTTCATCCATGTTTACCAGGGACTGTGGTGTGAGAAGCGGGATTGACAGCTAAGGGGCACAAGGGAATATTTGTGGATGTGGAAATGTTCTGTATCTTGATTTTGGTGGTGGTAACATGATTGTTTGTGCTTGCCAATGTCCATAGACTGTACACCTAGGAAGGGTGAAATTTACTCTGTAAATTATAGCTCAAAACCTGCATGAAAAAATATAGATTTATTTTTTGATTAATCGGAGTTCTAGATAGCTGAATTTCCTCATCACTTCCATTTCTGGCCTTTATACAGATCTATGATGACATTCTTAGGAGAAGATATCTCAATGTCTTTATTTAGTCATGTGGCTTCTAGTAGACTTCTAGGAAATCATTTCCTGTAAGTCTTTTTTCCTCTATCCATTTTCCCATGCTAGTCTAGGCTTACTCACATGGTTTATTTAAGTGTCCTAGTCACGGTCAAGACTTTGCTTAACTATATGCCAGGGTTGTGCTTACTACTGGACTTACAGATGTAAAGGGAACAAAGTTTGGTCTTTATCCCTATAGATCCACTCCCTGTCTTATATGACAATGGGACCATCCCAGGTACCCAGATCGGAACCTGGGGGTGATCCAGGGATTTCCCCCTTCCTTTCCTGAATGATCTAATTGAACCCCAATCTTGTCTAGTATACCGCCTTATCTGCTTTCACATAAATTCTCTTTGTTTATTCCTCACTGCTCTTTCCATTTGCAAGACCATCATCACATTTACCTTAAACTACCACAACCATATGTAACTGACAATTTACCTCCAGGTCTACACTCCTCTAAGCTGTTTACGGACAGATATTCTGTATGCTGCTGCTGCTGCTGCTTCTTCACGATCTTTTTGCCAAACACCTTGCTAAATCCTTGTATATACAAGCCAACAGAACACAACCCCTGGTTAAGAGGATAAAAGAATGAAGTAGGTACTTTGGTCCACTGAGGGGAAAACAACGATGAATGTGAACTACAAATATTTATAGACAGATAATAAAAGGGTTCTAATATGGAGATTTGAAGCTACCCTGGTTGAGGAATCAAAAACTGATACATAGGAGGTTGTGGATTCTCCTCTTGTACAAACAGAAGCAGAAAACACTCAACCAGGGCATTCTAATCACCAAGTTCACCTGGCAATGAACTCTATGTTTCTGTGAGTCTATGTTTTCTTTTATTTATTATAACAGACTTATAATTTTTGTTCTTCTAAATGACTCTATTTTCAGAATCAACATACTTTTCAAACTTCATTGGAAATGAATCATTGGCTCTGTGTGAACCATAAAATACGAGTAATTATTCCTTTGATTCTTATCAGAAAAGGGGGCATTGTAGCAGACCATTTTATATCAATCTGGGCTCAAACTTAAAATCGCCATGAGGGCAGGCTGGGAAAGGTCCTTACTCGATCAATATACCTCCCATTTTGTCTGCCACTTAGTATACTCCATTTTTCACTTTCGGAGTAAAAATGCAATAGAAATCATGCTTTTTATTGAATTGCCATGGTCCAGAATGTTCAAAACAAATTCTGTAGGTTTGCAAAGCTATTCAAAATGAAGAATTCAAAGTCCTATAATGATGTCTCATTGCAAATACATAAAAGCATCTCACTGGATAAGTTTAGGCATCTCCCAAAAGGCTGCCTGAACAGTTAGCATGACCCTGTGTATGTATAGCTCTGGCAGATTTTTTATTTAAAATTTTTTTTTAGTGTTTATTTTTGAGAGAGAGACAGAGAGATAGAACCTGAGCAGGGAAGGGGCAGAGCATCCGAGGCAGGCTCCAGCCTCTAAGCTGTCAGCACAGAGCCTGATGTGGGGCTCAAAATCACGATCTGTGAAATCATGACCTGGGTGAATTGGATCACCCAACTTACTGAACCACCCAGGCACCCCACTCTGGCAGGTTTTTTTTTTTTTAAGCCATTACTCTGTAATAAGAAGAACAATGGCTGGCATTTATTGAGTGCTTCCTTTTTATCAGGTTTTCGTTATATGTCACTTCTGTATTTTCAATTAATGTTTATGATAATCCTATAAGAAAGATCTTACTAGGATCCTGACTTACAGGTGAGCAAATGCAAGTTAAATAACTCATCTAAAGTCATACAGGTAGCAAGTGGTAACCCGGTTACTTTGCCATTGTTCTTGAATTCTGCTGGGCACAGGTGGCCTGCCATGTGCAAGGGACCTGAAGGGAGAAATTAAAAAACTCAAAACCCTGCAAAATAACTTTTCCACCTACTGACTGCTTACATGCCAGATAACCTAGTCACTGTTATCTTTCTAACTATATTAGTGAACACAACTAAATAGTACAAGACGACTTTGTGTCTGCATCGTTCATTGCTTTCAGCTTGGGGGTGAGAACAGGTACAGGTTAGAGATTCCATAATGGAAAGAGAAGAGTACTGAGAACAAAGGAGTAATTTAGAATCATAATGTCCTGGGGCGCCTGGGTGGCTCAGTCGGTTGAGGTTGAGCGGCCGGCTTCGGCTCAGGTCATGATTTCATGGTCCGTGAGTTCGAGCCCCGCGTCAGGCTCTGTGCTGACAGCTCAGATCCTGGAGCCTGTTTCAGATTCTGTGTCTCCCTCTCTCTGACCCTCCCCCGTTCATGCTCTGTCTCTCTCTGTCTCAAAAATAAATAAACGTTAAAAAAATTAAAAAAAATAAAATCATAATGTCCTGCTCTGTCGTCATAATCTCATGGTCATTTGCATCACATTAGGATTAAGTATTGAGGAATGTCATAACATCAGCAGCGATGAATATGCAAGGGAGAGCCTTGAGGGGCTTTAGCTACTAGGAAATCTTTTGTAAATGTTTATCTATTTATTTTGAGAGAGAGCACGCGCGTGTCCATGTGTGCAGGTGCACAAGCGGGGGTGGGAGGGTGTGGGGGGGGGGTGGCACGGCAGAGAGAGAGGGTGAGAGAGAATCCCAAGCAGGCTCCGCAGTGTCAGAACAGAGCCCGATGCAGGGCTCAATCTCATGAATCGTAAGATTACTGCCTGAATCAAAATCAAAGGTCAAACACTTGAACCTACTGAGCCACCCAGGTGCCCTTTCGATTATGAAACCTTAATTAGTACCTCAAACCACCCTAAATGAACATGCGATTTAAGACACCTGATATGCAGCTTCAAGTAAAGTTCTACAAAGAAAACTTCCTCCCTCAGGTCCCCCTTATGGAGAAATTTAGGAGCCAGTACTGATGTGCAATATGAAAAATGCACAACAACAGTATTTCTGGTTTTCATTCCTGATCCAGCCATTCCTTCTTGTCTTGCACACACATGTACGTGCACACGCACACACACACACACGCATATACACAGCATGCCCCTTGAAGAGAACACTGTAATACCTTCCTACAGCAGAATCAGGAATATATTTCCAGTAACCTCAGCTTGTTCCAGTTCTCAGGATAAATCTCGACTTTCAACCTGACAACTTTCATATGTGAAAAATTTACCTGGACGCACACACACAAATAGTATTTGATGATCATTCTGTATTTAATTTTGCCGCTGTTCTCTAAAGGCTGCATTGGAATCACCCATGCTTTCGTTTAACACGCATACAATTACCATTACTAGAAAATTGTATAGAAGAGACAGTACCTATCTGTCTCCACACACACTTTTATACACTCTATTAAAATCCCTTACTTTGCCAATTATATTTCTCTGTGCCTGGTTAGTCAGGCATCCTTTATGCTTGTGAAGGTCAGTCTACATGCTGTCAGGTAACATTAGAGAGACTTCCAATTTCATTTCTATATAGATTCTTCCCGAAGTCCCTATCATTAGACACACTGCCAGTGAAGCTTCCAGTTGGGCACATCGGGGTTTATGTCACTGTGACAGGTCACTGAAATATGCCGGTACCACACTAACACTAGCCTTGCATTTTGCTTTTACATTTGTTTTAACCTTAATGAAGCCTTGTGCTGGAAAGAGAGACTGGCATAGCAAAGAAGAGTGAGTCATTACAATCTCCTGCGATCCCACAAGGAAATGTCAGTGGAACAGCTCAATCTTCATTGCTTTTTATATCTGAGGACCAGGTAGATTTTCAATTTCTTTAAAATACTTTCAATAATCAAGGTTTCCTTGCAGCCTCTGTCTTCCTTAAAATCTGCAGTCTCTTTCCTTTCCCTTCCCTGCTATTTACAGAAAAAAAAACTAATCATTTTGAAAAGTATCCATACTGAATTTTTGTTTTGTTTTCCCAGAAAATCATGAAAAGTGTAGTTGTGCATAAATTGGAGACATTTTGGCCCAAAGTCATACAGTTATGAGGCAAATTATTCATCTTTATCATTTAGGTGAATTGCAAGAATTAACGTACAAGAAATTAGAGTGCATTGAGTTGTCAGAACTTACATATTTCAGATGTATGCTTATCGACACAGGTGCTCTTTTAAGGAATTTCTTTTAAAAAATAGTTTCTATGGCAACCACATTACATTTAAGACCAAAAAGAATGATCTTCAACTCAAATTGGAGAGTTGCACTGTATATTGAGATCATTCCAATAAATTGCAACAATGTAATCTGTGCTAACACTCTAATGTTTTTCAGGTCTTCTCATTTTTTTTGTAACACACCTAAGTATGCCTCTGGGACTGAGTGAAGTCTCAGGGTGTAGAATCCAGATTG
This sequence comes from Felis catus, assembly GCF_018350175.1. NCBI lineage: Eukaryota > Metazoa > Chordata > Mammalia > Carnivora > Felidae > Felis > Felis catus. Next base: position 147,595,439 of record NC_058372.1, on the reverse strand, counting down.
ACAGGTGTTTTTTTTTTTCTTATTCCTTTCAAGGTCTGCCTAAAATGGCAATCAACCACAAGAGCACAAGGGTATACATTTCCTCACACTTTCCAACAGTGGCATAAAACTATAAATTTCACCAGCCTAACGAATGGAAATATTAAGTCTGGTTTTGTTTGCATATTCCATAATACTAGTGAAGGTCAAGGAGTATTCATTACTATCAGGTATTTTATTTCCTCCTTTGTTACTTTGTTTTTGTTTTTGAGGGGTTGTCACTAAAAAAATATTTTATAAACAAATAAATAAACAAACAAACAAACAAATAAATAAATAATTTTATTGTTTTTCACCAGATTCTTCCTAGGTTACACATGTAGGAAATATATTCTACAGGTCTTTATCTTTTAACTTTGCTTTTAAGAACATAAAACGTTATTTCCTTGTGATGGAGAGCATCTATCAGTCTTTGCTGGGCTTTGTTTTAGGGTCTTCTTTATGAGCATTTCACTCGCTGTCTTAGCCCATTTGGACTGCTCTAACAAACTACTACAGACTGGGGGGCTGATAAATAGCAGGGATTTATTTCTCACCATCTGGAGGCTGTAAGTCCTGGTTCAGGCAGGGTTCCAGGGTTCTGGTGAGGGCCGGGATGCAGACTTCTCATTGTGTCCTCACAGGATGGAAGGGGCAAGGGAGCTCCCTGGGTCTCTTTCAGAAGGGCACTAATCCCAACACTCAGGACCCACCTTCAGGACCTTATCACCTCTCAAAGGCCTACTACCCCCCAAAACTATCATGTTGGACATCAAGATTTCAGGGTATGAATTTTGTGGGGACACATTCAGACACAGTCCCTTACAACTTCATGGAAGAGTATATATCTTCATTTCCATACTTCGTTTCTATATTGTTTATTTAATACAAACCGTACACTGTTTTAGTAACTTGAAATGTACAATATGTTTCTGTATCTTAAAGGGAAAGCTCTTCATTCATTATTTTCCACAACAGCCTTGGCTCTTCTTGTGCAAATATTGCATTATATACATTTTAGTATCATTTTGTCAGGTTCTATGAAAAACTCCTGTTAAAGCTTTGCCTGTAATCGTGCGGTATTTATTAATTAACTTTGGAGACTGGACATCTTCAGGTTCTATGAAAAACTCCTGTTAAAGCTTTGCCTGTAATCATATGGTATTTATTAATTAACTTTGGAGACTGGACATCTTTGCCATGTTGACTCTGTGCCATGGACATAATATTTCTAGTAATTCAGGCTACCTGTATATCTTTAGTAATATTGCTAATATTCTTATCAAAAGTGGTCTACTGTTTTGTTATTTTCTAGGTATTTTATTTTATATTCTTTTGTTTATATTCTTACCATTATATTTTATAATTGTTGTTTGCCAACGTATGATATTTATATTTTCATCTTGTCCCAGACCATTTATTGTAAAGGTAGTTTTTCAGTGGATTCTCTTGAACTTTCTAGGTAGACTCTCATTGTCTGAACATTCTCACCAGTTTCTATCTATATTATCGTCTTTATATTTATTTTTGTTTTTCCCTATTATTTCTTCTCTATACCTGTCATCTTTCTTAATTGTTTATATTTCCTTCTTCTCCTGTGAATTCCAGCCACACATGATCACTTTTCTCTGACATATTTTTCTGCATTCATAAATTGTCTCCTTTATTCTTTATGCCACTGTGAATTGTTAAGGCAAGACTTTCTTTTGATGTACCAATCCCTTTTCTCATTGAAAATTGGTTTTTAAAAAGTTTCCATCCTTTATATCTTGTTTCGTAGTGTTCTTGTCTTATTTAAATTTTAAGAGATTTTAGAACAAATGCTCTCTGTCGTTAATTTTTTTAAGTTAAAAACGTTAGAAAACCTAATTTTCCCTTTTCTTCATTGATAGTTTGATTCTTTTTATGTTGTAACATAATTTCATGAGACTCATGTTGGTTTGCGTGCTTGTTAATCATTGAGCAAAGAATAGGCTGTAGCTGATGCTGGCGATTTCTCGAGTTGAGTGTGAGTATGGGCGCTCACAGTTCATTTGATGCTATTAGAATTTTTCCTGGATTCTTTTAAAGTTTATTTATTTATTTTGACAGAGAGAGAGAGAGAGAGAGAGAGAGAGAGAACATAGGGGAGGGGCAGAGAGAGAGGGAGAGAGAGAATCCCAAGCAGCCTCCACACTGCCAGCATGGAGCCCGACACCGTGCCCGAACACACGAACCATGAGATCATGACCAGAGCCGAACTCAAGAGTCTGCTGCTTACCTGACTGAGCCACCTATGTGCCCCAATTTTTCTTGGCTCTTAAGTTGGAGGATGATACAAAAGATAAAAATTGAGGGTGTTGTCTTTTGGTGAATCTGAGCAGAGTGTCTTCTCTACATCTGATGATGCCACTACCTCCCTTACGTAGGTTGATCTCACCCCATGAAACTTCGCCCTTAGTCTTACTCACCTTAAGAAACGGCACTTAGACCAGGCCAATTGCACAAGCCAAACCTAGGAATGACTCCTGACATTTATCTCTCCGTCACTGAACATCTTGTCAATGCAACTTCCAGGATACTTCCAAAAAGTACCCATTTCACTCCTTCTTCATTGGTAAGCCCCTACTTAAAGTCACCATGATAACTCAGTAAATTGTGGAATCGATTCACCTGATCTCTCATCCAGTGCCTTCTCTCTATAGCACTCAGGTAATTTTTAAGCACCTAGATTGGTTACGGCAGTCCTTTCTGGACAATATTCCCAGATTCTGCATACCTTGTGGATAGTCACTCTGATTTGTTCTGATTTGTATCAGAGGTGACACATACCTGGCTGATAGTCACATAACTCTTTTCCAACAAGAATGAGACAGTATTCTATATTCTACAAAGCTTATTTTGACCAAGAAATACTACCTAATTTTCTAGCCCATTCAAAGGGGAAAGAAAATCTGTGGCAGAAAGTAAAACCACAGTCTTGGAAGACGGTGTTGAATATTCCGTTATCTGGTCTGAGGCTGCAGAAATCTTCTTGACCTCTAACACTTACTAAATTTGTGTGTGTGTGTGTGTGTGTGTGTGTGTGTGTGTGTGTGTTTAACTGGGGTAGTCAGCCTTCATTGCTGACTTATTTATGTAAATAAAGTTGAGATTAATGTACATTCATCTTATGCAAGAATGAAATTATTTTCTTTCTAATTTAGCAGCCACAGCCCACAGTGGTGAAAATAAAGGTATGCCCGTTGCATTGGCTGACTAGAAAGAGGATGTTTCACTCTCTTTTTGACCTAGGATATCACACTATATTAGACCTGAGCCAAGATAAAGAAACAATAACATCTCCCGTCCCCTGGTTTTCTTTTCCCATGGATTGCAAATGGGCAAAAATACAACCAGCCATGTTTGTTTTATTCCTAGCAACGGGAATCAAAACAAAAACAACCTGGGTGCTTCGACTCACGGGATTAGCACTGACTGGATTTGATTCAGAATGAATGTCGCTAACTGGTTTGGCAGGCAAATTATAGCAGCTATCAGTGACCAAATGATAAGGATTTTGTGTTTGCTCCCAACTGAAACCTGTAGTGAATGAAGATTCGTTTGTGATGTGTGGAGAAGAGGTTTCCCTACCATTTTAAAAAACTTCCTTTTTTTCCTTCATAAACATCGGTTTCCCAAAACCACCAATGAAGCAGACTCTTAGGTCTAAAGGTATAATTTGTGTCTGAAAGTGTCCCGTCAGATGCGACCTCTTCAGATGAATTCCGACTCTTCAATACAGTGATGATAGGTCTCTGGGGCGAGATTAAGATCTCAGTATGATCCTCATTCTGTCGTCTGTGCACACAGATCACTCCAGGTGAACGGCAGCTTATAAGGTCGTATCGCCAGTGAAATCATGTATTTGTTTTTCCATTGCCACAATATCAAGTCCAAGTGGCCCATCACGGCAGATGCGCGGCAATCCTAATTTTACGCTTTATGGCCTACCCGTCTCCTTCAGCGGGCAGGCTTTGGCCACACCAAATCTGCTATTTCCCGTATCAACACATCTGCTGTGTTGCACACGCTCTCCCCTCTACCACGAACTTTCTTCCTCTCTTACTTGTCCTACAGGTAAACTTCTAAGTGCCTTTCAAGCCACTGCTCTGCAGGGTCCTACCCTGAGAAGGCGAAGACACTCTTACAGGCCGTGAATCACTCCCTCCTCTGTGAGCCCGTTGTGGGTGATTGGCTCCTTCGCTGGAGCATTCATTTTGTGGAACTAAAATCAGTTAATTTTGAGTCAGCCCTCTTGTGCTTCTTTGGGCAGGGCTGTTTGTTTATCTCCATGTCGCCCAGCACATTGCCTCACATATAATCTCTCCTTGACGAGATGCTGGCTGCGCGCACCCTCGCAATTCCTGCTTCTGAGGCCTCTCTCCCTTCATTCTCAGGGCATGTGACACAAACTAGAGACTTGACAATTGCCTACCACTGAGGGGATCGCACAAGCCTTAGTAACAACGAGAGGGAAGGGGAGAGGAAGACGGTGAATATTAAGCATCTGAAAATGTTACGGCAAAATCCGTTTGGACCTCTTGTAAACACGTGGCTTCAGTAAGTGTGGGAAATGTAATGTTGACTAAGGCATCTTTTTCTTTTTTTTTTTTTTAATTTTTTTTAACGTTTATTTATTTTTGAGACAGAGAGAGACAGAGCATGAACGGGGGAGGGGCAGAGAGAGAGGGAGACACAGAATCGGAAGCAGGCTCCAGGCTCTGAGCCATCAGCCCAGAGCCCGACGCGGGGCTCGAACTCATGGACCGTGAGATCGTGACCTGAGCTGAAGTCAGACGCTTAACCGACTGAGCCACCCAGGCGCCCCTAAGGCATCTTTTTCTATCTTCCGTTTGAAACAAAATTTATGAAACGATGACTCCTCCGACTATTTTTATCTTGGGAAATAAAATAGCCACGGGTCGCGAAGGTGACATATAATTTGCCAACAGAAACGGGCAAGGCCCGCACACTGTTCCACTTGCAGCTGTGAGGGAATGGTTGAGAGCAGATCACCCAAACAGTGAGATCCGTTAGAAGAGTTGCAGAAAATAAAAACAAATAAAAATGTCTGTTCGAAGCCATCTGAAAACTACAAAGGCATTCGGGACATAGGAAGCCAATATCCCCGAGAGAAGGAAAACTCATTGAGGAAAGCACCATATTTCATGCACCTTTTCCTTTCAACGTAGTTGCCAATTCATAGCTGCCTAAACAGAGCACCAAAGGAATCCCCAAGCAAAGTGTTACTCCAGGTGACAAGGGGATGGGGTGATGGTCTGAACCACTTTTGGCATTGACTTATTAGCTTAATTTGAAGCTTTGCCAACACTGAGCATAACTTGGCTGCTAAGATAATGAGAAACTAAATCGAGCGATTAACATTTTCATGGTGCTGAAGAAGTAAAAATTGGAGTTCAGGGATTGCCAGCGTGGAAGGACCTTAAAAGACACCGTAGGGGAAGCTGGCGAGCCTGAACGTTTAGACCGGAGGAGAATGTGTGACCCAGAAATAAACCAGGACTCACAAAGAACCTCCCCCGCTGAGAATCAGGTTGACTGCTGATGGCAGTAAGGTGATTTTCTCGCGAATTTATTCCTGGAATAAACTAAAGTAAATCCCTTATGAAGAAAATAGTGTCGTCTAGAAGTTCTACCTCTTTTATACATATAATGTCCAGCCTGTAATAAAAATAAATGACTGACAGAGCAAAAGACAGAATCTAGAGAAAATGAAAACCAAACAAAACAAAGAGTGATAGACTAACCGGTGATAGAAATACTGAGTTTGCCAGACTTGAGCTTTAAAATAACCAGGACTGACGTATTTCAAAAAAGGACATGAAAATAAATAGGTTTGCCTATAGCCAATGTGAAACCTTTACACTGAATATCTAAGGTGAAAAACTCATAACTGAAATGAAGAAGTAATGAATAAATGGTTTTAAGAGCCAATTATTCAAAGTTGAAGAAAGCACTAGCAGTCAGAAGAAACATTGCCTAAAGTATAAAGAAAAAAAAACAATGAAAATTAAAGGGTGTAAAGTGATATATTTGACATAGACAATATTTTAAAATATTAACGCCCAAGAATTTCCACAAACTCACAAAAGACATCAAGACACACATTGAAGGGGTGCCCGCATGGTTCAGTTGGTTAAACATCCAACTTCAGTTCAGATCTTGATCTCATGGTCCATGGGTTCAAGTCCCGCGTTGGAATCTGTGCTGATGGCTCGGAGCCTGGATCTTGCTTTGGATTCTGTGTCTGTCTCCCTCTCTCTCTGCCCCTCCCCTGCTCGCCACTCTGTCTCTCTCTCTCTCAAAAATAAATAAACATTTAAAAAAAAGACACAGATTGAAGGGGTATCACAAATCCCCAGCAGGAAAAGAAATATACATCTGTACACAACATAGTAAATCTATTAACCAAAGTAAAGAGAAAAATCTTAAAAGTAGCCAGAGGAGAAAATTAGTATCACCTCTCAAAGAACAACAGATAAGACTGATGGCTGACTTTTTAGAAGAAACGGTGGACTCCATAAGATTATAGGCTGTCATATTTAAAATAAAAGAACTATCAAAGTAGCATTGGATACCCAGTGAAAATAGCTTTCAAAAATAATAGTGACTGGCAGGCATTGTAAGTTCTGGTCAGCCCATCCTTCCCACAGATGACTTCCTAATCTCTGGACAAAAAGGACTCTGAAGAGTAAACAGAGAAAAAGGCTTGGACAGATGATACAAACAAGGGTAAATTTCTCGTCTTTTCAATTCTTGTGGCTTTGCTCAAAGATAGACTCCAGTCAAGTAACAGTTGCAGAGACAGAGACAGAGACAGAGAGAAAGATCTTTCTCTCTCCACTCATGCACCAAGAAGGCCACGTGAGGTTGCCATGAGAAGGCAGACATCTTCATTCAGGAAGAGAACTCACCAGAAATCAACCCTGGAAACACTGAGAGGGTGCTTCTGGCCTCCAACACCGTGAGGAATAAATCTCTGTTGTTTAAGCTGCCTAGACTATGGTAACTTGTTGTGGCCGTCCGAGCCGACACATGCGAGCACCCATTTTAGCTATGCTCCGTGAGTTAAAGGAACACACACTTGACATGAATGAAAATATAGAAAACCTCAGCAGAGAAGTGACAACTGTAAAAATGAACCAAATAGAAATGAGCTCCACGGCAGAATAGTGATGGTAGTCAAAAGAGTCAGTGAATTTAAAGGCATTGCGTAGGACTTGTCCAATCTAAGAGCAGAATATGATATCCTTCAAGCAGAAGGGCAATGCTTTGAGAGCTGTAGATCTCTCATCTGAAAGTTTAGAGACTAGAAGGGGCAAAAAAATCCCCTTGAAACAAGAAAACAGGCATCGTCAATCCGGTATTTCATATCCAACAGGAATTAAAAGGAAGTTTCAAATGAAAACAGTTACTACAACGTGTTACCGGCAGATTGTTCCACAAGACACGGCAAAGGAATTTCGCTAGGGAGTTAAAACTGATGGCAACTTGGATGTTCAGGAATGAAGAAAGAGCATCAGAAATGAGGATAACTATTCCGCACACACGTATGGACACATGCAGGCACACAGGTTCACACACACACATATCTTACGCATATAAGACAAACAACTGCATGGCTATTGCATTGTCTTCTCACAAGAGAACTTACATACTGACCTGACATTTTCCCAAAGGCATTTCCCATGACACCACAGTGATTGCATCTTCATAATTTTCAGCATCTGCCATATGCCTTTGTCAGTCTTCTAGGCTCTGAGGTTTAGTCTCACTTATGAGTTTATACCCTGCTCCAGCATGTATCCATCATTTTGAACATTCAAGGCAAGGTGTCAGGATCCCACTTTCCTTTTTCCCAAATGGCCCTTTGGTCTTTGCATAAACGCAAATATATGCACATTGTTAAGAAGCCATGTCAATCTTTACCCATCCATTTCTTTTTAGATGCCAGACCTTGGACTAAGGGTTGCAAAGCAAATCTGTGGGTCAAATCTGACCTATCACTTATTTTTGGAACATTTTATTAGAATACAGCCTCACTCTTTGCTTTACGTATTGTCTATGGCTTCTCTCATGCTGTAACAATGGAGTTGAGTAGTTGTGACAGCAAACATATGGCCCAGAAAGCCAGAAATACTTCTTATTTGATCTTCTTTTGTAAAGGTTTGATCCTCCAGAGAAAGGAAAATATATATTTGGTTATCCTCTTTACAAAAACTGTAAGTAAATACATCCTCTATACCTAAATAATAAAAGGGACAATGTAATGATATTTCCGGAAAAGTAAAAAGTCATCCTTATTCTAAATATACCCATTAATCTTTAGGAATTGAAACTATTGGCAATTTCCTTATACTCCAGATTAAAAAGAAACTCTAGACCTGCTCCCCAGTTTGGAAGTTTTCACTGGGCATCCCGTTATCATCCCACACGTATACACTTACACACACAAAATAAAGCATAGTACCCTAGAACAAATAACAAACAATAAAGGAAAAATTTAGAATTTTCTAAACAATGGAAACTGAATTTGTTGCCAGCAGAAATTGCATCAAAGGTAACAGCAAAAGAAGTTCTCCAGGAAGAAGAGCATGGAAATGCAGAAAGTAATTGAAGCGGCAAGGAAAGGTCATATGTGGTATGAACCTAAAAGAACATCGTCTATATAAAGCAATAATAATAATTTCATGTTATGTTTAATGTATATGTAATTAAATGACAAAACTAACAGGACATGAAGCAGTTAAAATTTCTTAAAATTCCTTCACTGAAACTAGCTAAAGTACTTATATCTATTAGACATTGTTAACTTAAGGATCTTAATAAGGTAACCAATAAAATAAATTAATTAAAAGGTAGAATGAGGTGATAAAAATATTTTTTTTATCATATAAAAGAAAGAAAGTAAGGAGACAAAAGGATTGGAGAATAGAAGGTACACGGATTTAAACGAAGTGTCAATCGTAAATTTAAATAAAATGGATTAAGTACTTCAATTAAAATGTAAAGATTATCAGACTGGATTAAAAATCTTCAAATCAATATCACTCTCAAGAGATTCTTAGATATAAAAGTCACATAAAGCTGGAAGTAAGGAAAAATTTTATATCACACATATCAATTATATCTCAAAGAAAAAATGATATTAAAGTAAGAAGAGTTAGTAAAAAATAAAGAACATTTTGTAACATTATGTATCGACTTACTGGCCAAATATAGCAATGAGAAATTTGAATAGACCTGACAGTATAGCTTTAAAAACTAATATAATGAAAACTAATATAACATTGCATGTCAGTCATACTTCAATTTAAAAAAAAAAGTATAAAAAAAGAAAGGAAATTCAATGACAATGTGTTTTTTAATTGGTATGTTATAATAAAATGTTCACAAAATAAATACTATAATGACGGGTAGACCTGAAAGGAAAGGAAAAAAGCCATAGAGAAATTGAGATCCTCTAATGTACTCTTCTTAGTATCCAATAGAATGAAGAAATTAAATGAAATCAGTGAGAATATGAAAGATCCAAACATTAAAAATAAATATGATCTAACTGGCATATAGATAACATTGCGTAGAACTGACAAGAAGTTGTCTTTAAACTGGCTACAAAACCTGTCTTTCATTCTAAGAGTAGAAATGACTCAGAGCCTGTTGTCTGATTATAATGACATTAATCTAGAAATCAATAAGAAACAGGTAAATAGAAGATCTCCAAATAAAACTTTAATTACTATATATTTTAAAAATACCAGAGTTAAAGAAATAATGGAAATGAGAAAATATTTTGGGTTAGAAAATGATGAAATGTGTGGGATACACATCCAGCTGTATATTTATAATCTGTGGACATTTCCTTATGTATATTATACTTCAAGAGATTCCTTAAAAACCAATATGATTAGAGTAGAAGTAAGAAAAATTAAGATATTAAGATGCTATTTTACTAGTCCAGGTTGGAAATAACAATATTTCAAAACTAGGTGATAATAATAAGTAGGCAGAATCTGAATACATACTCTTACAACAAAAGAGTAGTATGCAAAGTATATAAAGAACACCTACAGTTTAACAAATAAATCTGCTTTAGATACCTAAATGGAATACTGTGCAAAGGAGAATATCCAAAGGGTTAATAAGCATATGAAAAGTTACTCAACCTCATTTTGATCAGGGAAATACAAAATAAAACATCAGACTAACCCACTGTATGCACTTTGCTAACATGAACAAGATAGAAACGACCAAGGATTGACATGGCTATGTAGTAATAGCCCTCACACACTTCCTATAAAAGGTGATGTTTTATCACTTTAAAAACCCTTTGATTTTATCTTTAAAAATCAGATATATTTATATCTCATTAGCTTTAAATCTCCTACTATTTCCCCGATTGAATTTCATGTGCATGTGGATCAAAAGCATATACATTATGTTAATAGCAGCACTATTTAAAATAAGCAATGATTGGAAAAATCCGATTGTCAATGGATACATGTTAGCCTATTCAGGCAATGATAAATTATGCAGTAATAAAACTAGGTAACTGGACAGCTAGGTGGCAAATTACACTTTTATGCACACTGGAGAACAGAATACACTTTAAGAATATTGTATATAAATTCAGTGTCTATTTCTAATGGTTGTAACCAATTAGGAAAATAAATATTGAAGACATTCATGCACTTTGTTCATTCACAACATTTCACTTAGACAACTATTGAGTATTTACCATGTTTTTAATATTCTATATACATTATCTCACATTCCAAAATTATATGGAGTAATCAAAGACCAACAATAGCCAAGATACTCCTGAAGAAGAAGACAGGATTTATTCTATTATATATTGAGAATATAACTTAATATAAAATATATAATACATGTATGTAATATATACATAGTATACAGATAATATCGCTACAGATAATATACATAATATACAGATAATATGGCTACTAGACAACACATATAAGTATAACATATACTGAGTATTTCATATATACTTGTAATGCTATATTACATTTCATGGTTGGTATAGAATTAGGAATAAACAAACAAATGAATAGAAAGGGAAACAAAAGTGCAAAACTAGATCCATGCATCTATGAAAACCTGAAATATGTTAAAGCTGTCATTTTACATGAGTGAGGAAAGTCATTAATACATAGTACAGGGAAAACAATCAGTTATTTAAGTGAGACACAAGTAACAGGTTTCCATCACAATAGATAAGCAAAAATTTAATCCATATAGTTAGTGACATTTGAATACAATGTTTATCAATTCCCAGGGCTGTATTCACAACGATATCCTGTCTTATCATTACACTAAGGATATGTAAGAGTTAACGTGATAGGAAGCTGGGATAAGGAAATAAGTGAATTTTCTATACTATTTTTGTAACTATTCTGCGAATCTACAATTCTTTTAAAATAAGAAAAAAATTTAAAAAGTAATGTAAATAACATATGGTCAATAATAAATTGGATTCCATATGAATTATGAATTTAAATATGAACAGCAAAACAATATTTAAAAAAAACAATACAGGAGAATGTCTTTAACGCTTTGCAGCAGGAAAGGCTTTCTTAAATTAGATTTAATAAATGCAAACCATAAATAAATATATTGATCATCCAACTACATTAAGAACCAGAATTTCTGTACGTTACAATTTATATCTCATTTCCACACTTGCCATAACAATTTTGAAAAGCAAGGGGCTAAGGGGTCAATATCAGCTGATATCAGATAGTTACCAAGATTTGGAAATGAGATTTAATCTCAGGTCTGCCTAATTCCAGATTTCTTGCTTTCAGTAATACTACCATTTGTTCCTTCCCCCAAATAACATGTTAAACAATAATGTAATCAGCCTGCAATCTTGAAAAACATGCATGAATACTATAACTTATATTCACATTTAAGTAAATTAAAAAGCATGACAGTTTAAAAATGAATGAAAAAAAGTAACTTACAGTAAATCCAGATGCCTTTTATGATGTAAGCTATCGGGGGACATACTGGATGAAATAGTGTGATGTATTACAAGGCCTGATGACATAGTCGATGCTTCATCCACGTAAATTTATATTCAAGAGAAGACAATTCTTAACTGGGTAGAGTCCACACTTTTTCTGTAGTTTTGACATTTCGAAATAGGGCATAAATAAGACTTTTTTTTTTTTTTTTGAGAGAGAGAGAGCACTGGGGGGAGAGGGAGAAAGGGAGAGAAAGAATCTCAAGCAGGCTCCATGCTGTCTGCAGAGAGACCAAACATGAGGCTGGAAGTCATGACCAGTGAGATCACGATCTGAGCTGAAATCCAGTCAGTTGCCCAGCTGACTGAGGTACCCATGTGTCCCAAGACTATTCTTATATGTAAAAGGTATTGCGTGTATTTCAGTTACAAATACAAACTGACACAGGAATTTTGGGATAGTGACACATACAACGAACAGTGTGGCTGTTAGTATCTTGATTTTTCTGGAAATGTAAGTAAACTTTTGGTAAACATTTGGACAAAACAAAGTACACTCTTCTTCAACTTTCATGATAAAATGAGATTTGGATAATTTCATAGATATTAAAGCTCAGCAAAAAATGCGTCATGCTTTGGGGTGCCCGGGGCGCTCAGTCAGTTAAGCTTCTGACCTCAGCTCAGGTCCTGATCTTGTGGTTCCTGAGTTTGAGCCCTGCATTGGGCTCTGTGATGACAGCTCAGAGCCTGGAGCCTGCTTCAGATTCTGTGTCTCCTTCTCACACTCTGTCTCTCTCTTTCTCTCAAAAATGAATAAGTGTTAAAAAAAATTTTTTTAAACGCTTTATGCTTCAAAAGAGTATGAGAAGTATCCAGACTCAGATATTCACGCATCCAAAGGAAATTAGTGGGGCATTTGGTTGCCAGGTAGAAAGGACTGAACAACTTTTATTGTGCAGGGCTGTGTACGATAGTCAGGGTATCTAAGTCACATGGATCCAGCCCACTAAAACTCCACGCCTTCCCACTTTTCGTGACGGTGCAAAACAACTCCCATATTTCCAAAGAATTTTTGGGCACCCTATTGAGAACCCCTGGCCAACTGACACCAAGCTTTGGATTAATTTAGTTAAGCCTGGCAATGTTATGTTTAATGGAAACCACAACATAATAGTTCCTTATGTTTGTCTGCCATTTTCAAAGCCCTTTCTACGTTACGTCTTCTCGAAATCTGCAAAAGGCAGATTTTTCTACTTTTCGGATACATTCAACTTTGCAAAGGTTGCTCCAAGTCGAACAGCTAGTGGGTGGAAGAATGGGTCTTTATTCAGCTGTCAGTGAAACTATCCACGCCCTTGAAATGGACTGGATCTTTCCCACAGTAGGACATACGCCATCTTGGCCCCATTCAGTAGAGGAGAGCGGGGGGTGTGCGGTGATTCTCCGCTGCCACCTTACGTGGCTTCTTTTCCAGGAATCCCGTGGGAAGCAATTGTTTTCCCTGGCCTGTACTTCACAGGGCAGCCAGCCTGTCTCTGAGATGTGCACCCAGCATCTCTTGAAGCCTATGTGATATATTAAGAGACTGTGTTCACTGGTGAAGGCGGCCATCTGTTCCAAAGTGCTGACACATTTGTTCTGATAGCAGCTGTGGGAAGAAATCTAACAGCGCTGCAGAGGGTGCTGAGGACAGAGAGCAGCTGACAGCCTGAAGCCCAGTAAGGACACGGCAGAAGGCTCTACAGGCACTGAGAAGGACCAAAACAATCCTATGCAGGTGATTGACTTGGGACCCCAGGGGTACCGTCCAAAGCACAGAGTGGAAGCAATTTTCTCTATTCCTCTTCTAAGGAGTAGGTAGGGCACGTGAGGTCATCCTGGGGAAGCAAATGCAAGCTTTTGCAAACTCATACCTCCCTTTTGGAATAAACAATTCTGATGTAAAAAGATGATATCAAATTCTATGATTAGAGACACCCCGCCCCACCCCACCCATACCTTCTTTTAGGCATAAGAACTAACTTGTTCTCTGCTTCGTAACAATATAATGGTGCAGCAGGTGAGAACGTATATATGAGGGACACCCTGGTGGGCTTTCATGGTAGCGAATACTAAAGCAGGCACGTAAAAGGAGTGTGGTAGGCAAAACAATAGAACCCCAAAATGTCCACGTCTGCATTCCTGGAACCTGTGAGTTTGTTATGTTCTCTGGCAAAAGGGAGTTAAGATCGTAGATGGAATTAAATTTGCTAATCAGGTAACTTGGAGATGGATTACAGTGTATTATCTGGATAATCCCAGGGTACACTGGGAGAGGCCCAGTGTAATCACATAGGTCCTTATAAGTGACACTGGGAGGCAGGGGCATGTTAGAGTGCTGCAGGGTGAGACTCGACCAGCCAAAGACACCTTTAAAGATGGAAAAGGGACCCCAGTCACAGAATGCTGACAGCTGCTAGGAGCTGAGAAAGGCAAAAAAACAAAACAAAACTGGATTAACTCCTGAAACCCCCAGGAAGGCAAGCATCCCTGCTGAGAGATCATAATCGTAGCCCAGTGAGACCCATTTCAGACCTCTGACCTCTGGGCCTATGTGATAATAACATCGTGTTCTTACAAGTCACTAAGTATGGCATAATTTTTATCACAGCGATAGGAAACGAACACAGGGTTACAGGGCTGCTGGTGCCTTTCACTTCCATTGCATGATGTCAGACTCAGAGCGGCAGGTTGATAAATTTAGCAGCCGTGACTTAGTGGTGAGAGAGAAAGATGTCTCATGGCTGCATGTGTCTGCATCATATGTTGAATCCTATCATAATTGGAGCTCTCCCAATTTAGAGGCAACAGAAACTATAATCAAATGAATTCCTCTTTGGGAATAATTCCAGCCTTCCAGTGAGAAGAAATCATAAATGGTGTCCATGCAAATTAATTTTGGCTATAGCATGAAGTATTTGCTGTCACACATCGAGCTTCCTATTTGTCACAGGTGTAGTGATAGTGAGAAGAGAAGATTCGAGGAATAAATGCTTCAAGGAGGCATTTGAGATTCGCTGGGGCCAGCCGGGCCAGCTAGTGTCATTTTTTTCTTTATTCATTCATTTGCCAAACGTGTTTTAGGAGCTCTGTTCAATGTGGAGATGATGGAACGTTGACCACACTTAGTCTCTGCTCTCTACAAGTTAATTGCCCAGTGAAGGAGATAATCCGATGGATGAGTACAATGCAGCCTGGCCAATGCTTCTCTGGAGGCCCGAGCCGGATGCGTGGAAACAGGAAGGTGGCATTCAAGTATGGCTGGAGAGGATAATCAGCAATAACCCCCAATATGACCATCTTGCCTGTGCGCTCATTGTATCCAGGAGCAATCCGTTCTTGCAACCAACGTCATATTATATTGTTCTAATTCTTTACCCATCTATCTTCCTTGGTTGTTTTTATGCCCTTAAGGAAGAGGGTTATACTTTTTCTTATCTGAATTCCTAGTATCTACCTCAGGTTTTGGCCATTCTGACGATGCTCAATCAAGTCATTCCTTTATTGAGTAAGCAAAAGAATGAGGGAATCAGGTGACATTTGCCCTGATGGATCTTGAAGCACAAGTAATCGATTGGGCCAGGACAAAAAATATTGCAGGTAAAGTAAACAGTACTGTATTGATTGGATCTAGATTCCAAAGACGTCCCAGCACTGCACTATTCTTGCATAACAGGTCACCTAACTCTAGGTGCTATCAGATGTGCAAATACTAGACCAGACCAGCTCCAGTGTCCAACGCGGTGAACGTGTAAGCATTCTGTCCTCTTTCTCCCAATACACAGTCACAGTAGCTCATTCTAGTGACTTAGAAACATAGTCCTTGACAGCAGGGCTCTGGGAAACAGAATATGCAAAAGGCTTCCTCATTTTGTCCTTGGTTTCTGCTATCTTTGTCACCTCAATGTCTCCCTCGGTCCACTCCCTATTTTTACTTTTCCTTGGTTCTTTCCTTTCTTCACAGTAGCTCTTGCTGAAACTGAAATCACTCTAAGATCCAGAATAAAATAGCTAAATGTAAGTGCTGTAAAACATTGGTTTGCAAGCATGATTCATTCCAGAAACATGCTTGTAATCCAAAGCACTTGTATATCGGAGTGAATTTCCCCATAAGGAATAATGGAAACTCATATGATTGTTCCACAACCCCAAAATATTCATATAAAAATGATTACAGTGCTGTGCTATAATACAAAATAATAAATAAAACAAAAGAAAAAGAAAAATAAACAAATTAACCTGCAAGTGTCTTTGAAAGCCTTTGTGGCTGATGTGAGGGAGACAAGAGAGAGGAGAATTACTGTGCAGGAATGACTTTCACTGTTACTAACAGAATCACCGCTATCTATTGGCTCAATGGAATCTGTTTCTTTTTGGGCAGCTTTAACAAAGAACCCATCTGATGATGACCTAGAATGAAGCAAAGCATTCCTCAGCTTTCTCTTGTATGTAAAAGCAAAGAACTGTCCACAGGTGCTTTGAAGTGAGAAAAAAATATATCAGTGTCCATTGGCTCAGTTGTGATCATGTGACGTTCGGCATCACATGCAAATCCTGTTGCAAGGCATCTCTCGTTTATCAAGTTAAAATTTATTAGAAACGTTTGCTTGCCTTGCGGAACACTCACAGAACAAGTTACTTGCAATTCAAAGCAAACTTTGCTTGCTTCTAAGGGGCTAAGAGACCCTAACACAATTAGAACCAGAGTGATCATAAGCCTTTCTTATACTTCCAGAATTCGTATCTCTAATGCATCGCAGGTTTGTTTGGGTTCACTTTCCTGTTTCCTAATCTTTTGGAGGTACAGTTCTATCCATTTTCTTCCTGCAGAAAAATTAGAGAAGGGAAGCCCAAAGTACCAAAGACCAGAGTGGGCAGGGGAATGAGATGCCGATTCCCCAGTGCTGTATCAGGGCCCGTCAGAGAAGAAAGATTTGGAGCCATTTGGTTCTTGGGAAAAAGTTATGACCAAACCTGTGAACAGTTTTCTCCCACTGATAACTGTGGGTTGAAAAAATTTTTGTTTAAATATTCATGTAGCAGAGTTATTGAAATTGCATTTTTGGTAGGAACATACCGTGGGCACTAATGAGCTTTTATGATGATAGCTAATTATAGGAGGTGTTTCAGATGGTTTAACAAGGTAATTTTTGAAAATTTAATTAATAACTAGCATTTATGTGTCATTCTTAAAATATGATATTGCATATCTTTTATTGGAGAAGAGAGAAGAT
Source organism: Felis catus (assembly GCF_018350175.1). NCBI lineage: Eukaryota > Metazoa > Chordata > Mammalia > Carnivora > Felidae > Felis > Felis catus. Next base: position 147,578,117 of record NC_058372.1, on the reverse strand, counting down.
TTCTGCAGTGTGTGAATTTTATTAGGAACCTGATACTTGTTATATTTGTATATACCCAAACAACATACAACAACTGTCTCTTGGACTTTCTTATTTATAGTATTAGTCACTGGTTTGCAGATTTGCAAAATCATCATTCCTAGAGTTATAAAAATGCAATTTTATGCTCTGCTAGTTATTTCCATATAAACACTTCAGTGGATTTTGAGGTTATATTGGAGTCTATCCATTGATAACACAATAGAATTTGCTGGAAACAACATTAAAACCTATTATAACCCAGTACATTATACAGGTGACTTTTGAGCTAAGTGGTAAATGTGACACACATATGGAGCTTATATTAAATTTCTTAAATTTATTACATCCATTATTATGAGTGGTTTTATAGAAATATATAAATAATATATACATTTTTGGAAGCTAATATTAATATTTTTAAAAACCAATGCCAAAGTTTCAGGAGAGAGGGATTGTATGAAAACACTTTACATATGCAAACACTGAGACTATCAAACAAAGAGGTCACCTACTAAACACAGCAGACTGGGATCGAGCTTTAGATTCTTAACTGTATGTGATTTATTAGATATGCACACAGTCAGACACTCAGTACAGACTGAGTTGAACGAGGGAAAGTAACCAGAATGTCTTAATATAGTGTCCACATAACCAGGAAGAAATAAAAATGTATTATGGGAAGAAACACTGTAAATATCCCCATAAAACTCAAGAAATTTACCATGTAAATCTTGAAATTAATACTAGTTACATTTTAGAACACTGTAAAAATTACAAATTTTTAGTTGAGATTACAGATCAGAGATCAGATGATCTCATGGCGAGTCTTGAAGCTATTATGTTCATATTTTCCATGCTACTCTCAATAAATAGATACATACATACATACATATGTACATATATACATAGATACTTGCATACATACATACATAATATTTTCTCATAGTGTAAGTGGGGGATTGGAGTCAATGGCATATTCCTGGCAGGAGTAAAGTTCCTTGATACTGTGGTTTTAAAGGAACTACAAAATTATGCTCTCGTTGTTTTTTTTCCTTTCACAATTAACAAAAGATGTAAAAAATGGTAAGCGTAAGTCAAGGAAAACCCAACATCCAACGTTCTTGAGAGACTGGGCTTAGACTATTAAGCCATAGTCTCTAAAAAGAGGTCGTCTTTTTAACCTTTTTTGACTACAAGACTCGAATCTGTTTGGATGTGACCTTCAGTCTCTTAAGAAGTTCTATCGGAGTCACTGACACGTGAAGTTTAATAGCAAATGGCAACGGAAGATCAATAATGAGGAGGTCCCAAAGAATTGAAGCCAAGCGTCCTGATCCAGGCATGTCTACAAGATGATTGACAGCATGACATCTGAGCAAGTCCTGAGCTTCACAGATGAAGTAGGGTCACCCCTGGACGCGTGAGTCGAAAGCTGGCGCAGGGACATACGGAATCACTTCTTCAGGCAGTTAGAGCAGCAGATGTGCATTGGTGTGCCAGGCGCAACATAAGATGGAAAGATTCATTCTGGGCAAAGAAAAGCAGCCATCCAAGGGGCAGAACCTTAGAAAATGACAGGTCTCAGAGCTGAGGGTACCCCTGTGCTCCAAAGAATATGTGTCTGCTATGTTAAAATTGCTGCTGGGCACGCTGTCAGTAGTGACATTTTTGAAAGCGCTCAGTGAAGGATGAATTCTTTGAGATGGCAGCTTCTGGGTAGTCGTCAATACAGTGGACACTGAAACAATGTCACTGCCACAGACCCGATAAGAATCATTTGTTTTGAAGGAATTTAAATGATCCTCTTAGTGCCTGATGATGATGATGATCTCTGGGGAGGTAAAAAAAAAAAATTAAGATAAAGAAAGGAAACCACAGATGAGGATGAACAAAGAAAAAAAGACCAAGTTCTATGCCCTTCACTATTTCACGATCAGAACAGAGCTTTTACCGTATAAAGGTGACCGGTAGTACCATGGAAATACTGACAAAATAAGGTTTTACTTATTACACATGTTTTACAGAAAATTGTTCGCATTGCAGTGGGCACGAGGCTTCAAATATCGAACCTCTCTGACACATCTTTACTGCCATACGTAATATTGGAAACGTATGATGATACACGCAAAATCCCCTGGGAATGAGACGCTTGATGAGAGCAAAAACCTTGCTTATAACATATCCATCAACATTTTCAAATTATTTGAAAATTCCGCAAAAATCAGAGTCATCCTTTCATGGAATATTCGTAAGCACAGGTCATATGCAAGGACTGAGTGAGATATTGATGATGTGGATATGATATAGATCAGAGAACACTTAATTCTTGTCCCCAAAGGAAATGAGGTGGTATTCCCCAGACATCTTGCCATCCTCTGGAGAAGACAATCAAGGGAAGCAATGACTAAAGCACATTATGACAAGGACCCTCATCTAATTTATAAATAGTGTGATAGAGAACCAGAGAAGAGAAATGGGTTTTGTTTTTGTTTTTGTTTTTGCTTTTGTTTTTTACTTTTTGGGAGAAGACACATCTGTATCAATTTAAGTGTCGAGGGGAAGATGTAAAGTCAAGCTGAGTCTGGACCAACACAGAAGAGTTTGGCCATTTGTAAGACTTTGAGGAGAAGTGGCCAAGGAAATGTCCTGGAAGACAGGCTAGCTTAATAAGTTTTCTGTTATCTTGAGAAGTGTGACGTGAGTAATGTCCTTTCCAAATAGTTTAGTCTCAGGATTGCTTTACACTCTTAAAAGTTATTGAGAACACCAAAAAGCTTCTGTTTACATGGGTTATATTTTGTCAATAGTTACTGTATTTGAAATGAGAACAGAAATTAAGATATTTAAATTTAAAAATAAGAACACTCAACTAATTAAAAATAAGAACAATCAGCTCATGGTTAGCATCAACACCATATTTTATGAAAATTACTATATTTTTCAAAACCAAAAAACCACCTTTAGAGGAGTGACATTGTTTTCCCTTTTATCTATTAATATCTGGCATAATAGAAGACAGATGGATTCTCATCTGCTTCTGTATTCCATCTGTTGCAATATGTAAAATTGTAGTGTGAGCTTATATGGAAAAATCTGGTCTCATAGAAATATATAGATGGAAAAGAAAGCAGTATTTTTTAGCAGCTTTTCTGGACACAGCGGATATTCTTCTTTTGATATTACACCAAAATTCAACAAATAGTAGTATCTCAAAGTTTAGTTGCAATGTGAAATCTCGAACAATATCAGTAAGCTTTGGGCTTATTCTATCTTATTGGTCTACCTTGTACTTTCAGTGGATCCCAAGCATGTTTTGGGTCATTTAGAAAATACTGTTTTATTGGGTTACTGAGTTATCTTTCAAATATTGACTCATTTTATCGTATGATATTTAAAAATATCACGTTTGTTAATATCACTGCTGATCTTATTAGAAAGTTATACATATTGGGAAGTTTTTAAGGTTACATTGATGGATATTCAAAACAACTATATTTCATTTGAGAGCTATTATTTTGTTTATAAATTAAAATCTATCACTTAAAATCTATCACTTTTTTCTTTGTATATTTTAATAAAAATTGTATATATTTAAAGTGTACAACATGATGATTTTATATATATATATATATATATATATATATATATATATACACACACATAGTGAAATGTTGACTATAGACCGGGTAATTAACTATCATCTCTTCCCATAGTTAGCATTATTTTTCAGATGAGTGCACCTGAAATCTGCTCTCTTAGAATAGTTCCAAAATCCAATACAGTATTGAGTATAGTCACTATATTTGCATCCAATCTGTAGACTTATTCATCCTACATAACTACAATTTTATACACTTTAACCAAATTCTTCCCATTTCTCCCACCTCTCCGGCCCTAGTAACCGATGTTCTAATCTGTCTCTACCAGTTCAACTTCTTTTTTTTTTTTCACATGTGAGATCACATAGTAGTTTGTCTTTGCTTTATTTCATTTACCAAAATGTTCTCCATGTTCATCCACGTTGTTGCAAATGGCAGGATTTCCTTTTTTCTCGTTCCTGAGTAATATTCCATTGTATATCTCCATTTGTCCATCGGTGGACACTTAGGTTGTTTCTAAGGAATCTCAGCGATTGTAAATAATGTTGCAAGGAACATGGGAGCACATATATCTCTTTAGGTTAGTAATTATATTTCTTTTGGATAGATACCCAGAAGTGGGGTTGCTGCATCATATGGAGCTCTATTTTTTGATTTTTTGAAAAACTTTCATACCATTTTCCAACTACATTCCCACCAAGAGTGTACATGGATTCCCTTTTGTCCACATCCTGGCTGACATTTTTTATAGTTTGCGTTTGTGATAATAACTATTCTAATAGGTGTGAAGTGATATCTCATGGTGGTTTTGATTTGTATTTCCCTGATGATTAGTGATATTGAGTATCTTTTCATATATCTATTGGCCACTTGTACACCTTCTTTTGAGGAATGTCTATTCAGGGCCATTGCCTATATTTTAATCAGATTGGTTTTTTGTTTTTTTTTTTTGTTCCTGAGTTTTATGTTTGCAAATACCTTCTCCCATTCAGTAAGTTGTCCTTACACTCTGTTGACTGTGTCCTTTGCTGTGCAGAGCTTTTGGTTTGATACAGTTATATTTGTCTTTATTTGTTTTGTTTTGTTTTGTCTGTGCTGTTGGAGGCATCCTGAAAACTATCCTTGCCCAAAACAAGGCCAAGATTTTTTGTTTTGTATGTTTTCTAATAGTTTTATGGTTTCAGATCTTACACATAAGTCTCTACTCTATTTTGAGTTGATTTCGGTGTATGGAATGGAATAAGGGTCAAATTTCATTTACCTGCATGTGGAAAACCAGTTTTCCCACCAGCATTTATTGAAGACACTGTCCTTTCCTCAGCGTATTCTGTTGGCCAATGTGTTGAAGTCAACTAACCATAAATGAGTGGATTTATTTCTGAGTTCTCTATTCTGTCCTGCTGATCTATGTCTGTTTTACTTACAACACCTTTGTGGTCTATTTCAAAATCAAGTACACTGATGCTTCTAACTTTGTTCTTCTTGCTCAAGATTGCTTTGTCTAGTCATAGTCTTTTGTGGTTCCATACAAATTTTAGGATTATTTTTTTTTCTGTTTCTGGGAAAAGTTCCAATGGGAATTTCGATAGGGATTGCGTTGAATGTGCAGATTACTTCGGGTAGGATGAACATTTTAACGATACTGATTCTTCCAATCCACAATTGTGGAATATCTTTCCATTTGTTCATGTCTTCTTCAATTTCTTTCATCAATGTTACAGTTTTCAGCACGCAGAGCTTTGATCTCTGTGTTTAAATTTATTGCTAAGTATTTCTTTTTGATGCTATTATTCATGTTTTCTAAATTTCGCTTTTTGGATAGTTTTCCGTTAGTGTATGGAGAGGCAACTGATTTTCGTATGTTACTTTAATAAATTTTTTCATTCGTTTTAATAATTTTTTGGTGGCGTCTTTTCGGCTTTTTACTACATGACATCATGCCACCTGCAAACAGCATTTTACTTCTTCCTTTCTGATTTGGATGCCTGTTATTTATTTCTTTTGTCTTCTTTTATTTTTCTCCCTCTCCCCTCAATTGCTTGGGCTAGAACTTCTAGAATTATAGTTACTAGAAGTGGTGAGGGTGGGCACATCCTTGTTCCTGATCTGAGAGGAAAAGTTTTAATCCTTTCACCATTGAATAGGACATTAGCTATGGAATCTATACTATCCATACATCGTATACTTTCACACATTATATTTTGATACAACAAATGCCTTTCATATGATGAATTCAGGCTTTCATAGATCCGCTGAAAAAAGTCCTAGCATTTGGAGGTCACAAACTTATGGTCAAATTAGGCTTACAGATACATTTAGCGTGACCCACATGCATTAGACCACACGGCCCTTTACATTTGTATTTGTTTTTTTAAAAATTTTTAATGTTTATTTTTGAGAGAGCAACAGAACGTGAGCAGGGGAGGGGAAGAGAGAGAGAGGGAGACGCAGGATCCAAAGCAGGCTCCAGGCTCTGAGCTGTCAGCACAGAGCCTGACGCTGGGCTGGAACCCACAACCTGAGAGATCATGACCTGAGCCGAAGTTGGACGCTCAACCGACTGAGCCACCCAGGCGCCCCATACCACACAAGCCCTTTAAATTAGGTGGCAATATTTAAACATCAAGAAATTTAAATACTCAGACTTATGACCTCTTTGCATATTCACAATGTATGGCGAGGTAAACCTTCACTTCTTCACGAGAATATCCAGGTGAAGCAGGTTTGAAGTGGTCCCTTTATTCCAAAATGTCCCCTCCAACTCAACCCAGGCCCCCCGCCCCCTTCTTACACAGTCGCTGATTAATCTTATATTTTGCCTGCCTTGCTTATCCATATCACCTCCCTGGTGCCTGTCGCCAACAGCTCAAAATAAGCAGAATAAGAGATAGACTGAGCCAGGTTCCAGCTGATTTCCTCTCAGGCATCTCTCCCTTCTAGCTTTTTCCTTCTGTATCCCTGGGGCATTGTTTGTTGGCCATCGACCACGCTCCAGCAGGCTGGACAGCTGCTTCCCTTAATGAGGGCTGGTTTGCCCAGAGAGGGAAGGAGAGAGAGCAAGAGAAGGAGCCCAGATGAGAGAGAAGTTATCTTAACTTTGCTGCAGATTCTCCAAGTCTTTTAATGCTGACGGAGCAGGTAGGATTTGGTAAAAGATGCCTATGAGGTTCTCGGTGAGAGACTTTATAACCTTTTCTCTTAAAACTCTTTTTGAAATAGAAACTTCTTTTCAACGTAGGATCTGCCCTGTGACTGGCAGAGATTTCCAGACATTAGGAATATAACGAGCATATGACAGCAGGCTTCTTCACTGTCCCCTGCCCCAGTGCCACCTTGTTTACATGGAGACTTGACCTGACAGCTTCCACTGGGCACATACTCTTGTGGTCAGAAAAGATCTAAAGTCATTTCAAATGTACCTCATCAGACCAGGACTTATAATGTTTTTATTAAATTATACTAGATAAACAGAAAGGTGCACAAATCAGAATTACACAGTTCAACAGTTATCCCTACATGAACACAGCCATGAACTTCAATCAAGTTCCTGGCATTTTCACTTAATGAAGTATCTAACCTTAGGCCGGCTTTAAAAAATTTCCTTCTGAAATACTGTCTTTTGATTCGACTCCATTGTTACAATTCTATCCATTAGATTAAAGAAAACAGGGTCTCCAGTGGATCAGAAAACAATTGTGTTTTTTTGTTTTTTTGTTTTGTCCCTACTGAACATCCAAATCCACTCTGCGGGACAGGATTTTCTCGCACACACAAAAGAAATCTAGGCCAAGTGCAGTCATATTTCAGCTCGTTTTTCTTGAGATAGAAAATTTTTGATCATTTTCATCTTTCCACAGTGCTCTTGGCTCTATATTTTTCCACAGTTAAAACATCCATAAGTATAGTAAGAAAAGGAAAAAAAATCCAAGTTAATTGGAAATTAAATCTATTGCTTTGAGCTTGCTTGCAGGCAGGAGTCCGGGTATGAGAGAAGGGTGGATGTGGCTGGCTTTCCCACCTTATTTAAGCCTGTTTTCTGATTCTTCTGAGTTCAGGGATGGGAGTTTGGAGTAAAGCGGTAAGCAGGCAGGAAATATTTTACTTCTATTGGTACTGTCTTGAGAACTGCCGGGACTTGGTTATTATTCAGAGCCGCCTCTGTCTCTACGTGATGCATGATCAACCGCTCAAATTCTTTCCACACACGCGTGAGTTTGTCGGGGACCCTCCCATGGCCAGGACGCTCCTGCACCCCAGCCGACCTGTGTCTCTGGCTGTCTCCCTCAGCCTTTTGTGGTCCAACCATCAGCTATGATCATATTTCCAATTCTGAACATTTCGCCTGGGCCAGATGTAAGGTTAATCCAAGGGCAGTTCTCTCTCTCAGCCGCGTCTGTGAACAGGAAACACTAACACATTTGCTGCTTCTCCACACACGAGGGTGCTCGCTGTGCTCACAGCGTTCCATCTTTGGAGCACACGGGCATTCCAGAACTTTCTCCCTTTAAACTTTTCAGCTAGGAGTCAGACACCAGTGGGCACATCGCAACCTCTCCAGTGTTTTCCTTGATATTCTTCTCGATATGTTTTGCAGGATATGCTTCTTGCTGAGGTGGTTGTAGAGAAAGGAGCATATGTGGTTTCACGGAAGCGGAATCAGAGAGGTGTCATATTATCATTTGGTCACACGGTCTACGGAAATCTTTTTGAAATCTGGCTGTCAGAGTTTACTTGGTTTCACTTATAAATTTTAAATGCAGATTATTTGGCATTAACACTTTAATTAACAGTTGGAAGAAAGGGCCATGGCCAGGGATAAAGTCCTCGTGGTAGGCTACCAGATAACTGCTCTTGAGCTGGAATGTTCTATAGAGGAACACTGTCCATGTATGATTTGAACTGCATTGCTACCTAACTATATTATCATTCAACATCTCTGTGCTGTGTTCACAATGATGTATTATGGGTGTTTTTTTTTTCAAATGCTTTGTAGAAGCACCGATATTAAGCGCATTTTTAAAAGGAAGCGTATTCAAAAGAATGCACAAGAAACACACCAACAAATTAGGTAATAAGAGGAAAACTTTAAAAAAAATATTTGCGATTTCTTGGCACGAGCTTCTGACTGAGATGCTAGAAATTGAAAAACCTAGTTGGAATATCATTAGAAAATTATCAGTGTGAGAAAAAGGCAAATAACAAACTGGGAAGAATATTTATAGCATGACAGGCAAGTGATTAATGCTCTTTACTATTTTAAAACCCCCAGAAATCAGGAAGAAAAAGACAGAGTCTCCATTAAAACGGGCGAGAGATATGAAGAAGTAATACATAAATTATTATGACGAAATCCAAATTTGTTAATTATCTAAGAAATGCAAATATAAACAAAACAGGAAGCCATTTTTTATCTTTCAAGTTGGCAATGGTAAATGGCAGTGCTTGGTGTTGGCAAAGGCCCAAGAGGTTCTCATGCAAAGCTGATAAAAGAGAAAAAAATGTTACATATCTTCATTTGACAAAGTGTACGAAAATGCTTACAATATCGCTAGCCTTTGACCCATCGGTCACGTCTAGAGACCTAAATCGAAGACATAATCAAGGTTGTGCGCCGAGATTAGCCACAAGAATGCGCAGAATTGTTTCCAACGGTGAAAACTTTGAAAACAAATTCAAACACGAAACACTAGACCGGTAGTTGATTGTCTTTATACTTCCTTTTAATGGCGTGCCCTTTATCCACTAAACTGCGTGTAGCAATTAAATGAAAAATTAGTTCCTTCTTTCACACTTTGTATTTGCTCAGCACGTGCACCACGTGAGGGGTTTTTCTAGGGACTGATGACACAGCAGGGAACAAGGTGGGTAAAGCCCCTCCTCTCACAGACTTTGCTTTCTAGTGAGTTCAAGCTAATTCCAGAGAGTAAACACTTTGATAAAAATAAAGCAGGCTATGAAATAGAATCAAATAAATTAGGTGACAGCATATACACCCAGACAGCCCTATTGCTTTCTTTTCAAGAGAAGTATTTTTTAAACGTAAAAGTTAATCTGAGCAGGGATGTCTAGGTGGCTCAGTAGGTTAAGTGTCCGATTCTTGACTTCAGCTCAGGTCGTGATCTCACGGTTTGGGAGATTGAGCCTCATGTCAGGCTCTGCCCTGACAGCACAGAGCCTGCTTGGGATTCTCTCTCCCTCTCTCTCTCGGCTCCCCCCTCTGCTCACTCTCAGGTAAGCGTCCACTCTCTCTCTTGCTCTCTTAAGATAAATAAGCATTTTTGAAAAAGTTAATCTGAGCAGCAGAAATACTTTAAATCGTTCTCTCCTATTCCTTGCTTTTACCTTTCTGATGTTTTATAATTCACTATGATGATTTCATGTATTTGTTAATTACCGTAAATCAACTCAGATTTTTCTGGTGTCGAGTGACCTAAACCATGATCAGATAAGTTGTATTTCTGTTCCTTTTCATCCAACTCAGAAAATATTTATTAGGATACCATGCGTTCACTATACACGTTTATACTCAGCTCCATAAATAATCTCACAGCAATCCATACATGTGGTTATGTGCGTGTAGGCGCATCCCTTTCTTAGCGAGGTCTGTATTTCTTCTTAGTCTTTTTTGCTTCATTACACAGGGGTCTGCCATCTTCCTCTTTACCAGCACATGGTGATGCACATTATCAGCCCGGGCATACTGTCCTCCTTTCCCTCTTCCTAAGCCCCCCGATCACGTGCTGTTCTAAGGACAAGCAAGCTGGTGTGGAAACGCAGGGCAAGGAGGTGTCTCCACCGGGAGACAGGGGATGCTGTCTTTGCTTCTCCATTCTTCACCTCTTTGCTTCTCCATTCTTTGCTTCTCCATTCTTTGCTTCTCCACACCCTCTTTGCTTCTCCATTCTTCAGACTGGCAGTTCTGGAGACCTCCTGTATGGTTCCCCAGGGCTCCCACCGGAAATGGGCAGGTGCCAGGTCTTAATACGACAGTCCTATTGGCCTTTATCATCCTTTGCTTCCACATGCGTCCTTAGATGCCACCTCCTACAGAAAGTAAGTTCACCTGAGTCCTGTCCCAGGCTCTGATTAAAACAAGATGTCAGAGGTACTCATGAGACTTTGTGCATTGTGTTGTTGTTTTATAAAGATGAGCTAAGTTACAGTAAATGCTTTGCACTGTGATTCATTCTTTTTTATGGAAATTCTTCTTACCACGTGATTGCATCTGAATGTATCTCTCTCACTTATTGTCTCTCCCTCCCTCTCTGCCTCTGGATGCATATGCGCATAAGATATGTGATGCATAGTATGCATACAGACATGTGTGTGTGTGTGTGTGTGTGTGTGTGTGTGTATGGTTATGTTTCTTTGTTTATCCTTTTCCCGCCTCAAATAAAGCTGGAAGGAACCTCTGCATGTTCTAGTACTTGATTTCTGTGGGCTAAATTGAAGAGTGAGGGTTGTTTGTCAAAAGGTATGTCAACGGTATTTGAATAGTGTTACATGGTGACAGACGGTACTACACTTGTGGTGAGCACAGCACAATGTGTAGACTCATTGAACTGCTCTGCTGTATGTCCGCAGCTAATGTAATATCACGTGTCAGCTACGTTCAAATAAACTTTTTTGCTAGAAGGGTGTGTATATGTTCTTCTATATAATTTCAGTAACGATGTTACCAAATTATTTTCCTTAAAAAAAAAGGGTAGTATCACTTTCCATTTTCGTCAAAAATGTTTGAAAGTATTCTTTACCACACATACCTACTGGAAATAGGCTTTGTACCTTACGTGTTTTCAGTTTAATGCGAAATGATATATCCTTGTTACTTTTATTTACATTCGTCTACTGCCAAATTGTGTCTTTTCCTGTGTCTCATGGCTTTTACATTTGTACTTCTGTTAATTATTGCATTTAATTTCCTTTGCATTATTTGGTCTCTTCTTGCAAATTTTAAGTATGTCACTTTATATCATAAGAGTAACACACTGACATCTGCATAACAAAAGTTTTCCACCTGACGTGGTTGTCTATTGGCATTTTTTATGGTAACTTTTGCTCTACAAAGATTTAACTTTTTCTGTAATTCTATGTGCCAGCTTTTCTTTAAGAAACACCCAGGTGTCCAGCCTTGATTAAAAAGAGAATTTCTTGGGGCGCCCGGGTGGCTCAGCCAGTTAAGCGTCCGATTTCGGCTCAGGTCATGATCTCACGGTCCGTGAGTTCGAGCCCCGCGTCGGGCTCTGTGCTGACCGCTCAGAGCCTACAGCCTGCTTCAGACTCTGTGTCTCCCTCTCTCTCTGACCCTCCCCTGCTCATGCTCTCTCTCTGTCTCAAAGATAAGTAAACATTAAAAAAAATAAAAAGAGAATTTCTTGGACTCCCATGTGTAGGTTTTCTATTAGGTTTTCTGTTGGCATTAACTCATTAACTCTTCTCATTTTTTTAAACATTCAACCATCTAAAATTTATTTTGATATGAGGTCTAAGATTTGAGTGAGTGTGGATACGCTTATTTTTGTCTTCTTGATAGACAGTCGATGGTGGCAACACCAGTCATTAAATAAGCCATTGATTTTTTATTAGATTATGCTAACACCTATTTCTATATTCCGATATCCACTTTTGTTCCAGTGATTTATTTTTCTAATTTCATGTTTCAGTAGTGATCAGTTAGCTTATGCTGAGTTTCAAACATCCCCCAAATGTCAATGTTTTAAACCAACAAATGCCTATTTTTTGTTCATTCTGCATGTTCCAGGCAGCTTTTCTGAGACCCATGGTGGAGTAGGTCTCTAGGCACACACACCCTTCCACAGTCTCCCAGCAAAGAGAATGGAGATAAGACCAAAGCGTTCGCTGTGTTTCTGCCTCGAAAGGTCACACCAAACATTGTGCTAAATATAGTTCATCGACCGAAGCAAGTCACGTGGCCATATTTCTTCAGAAACGACGAGGAAGGAAAAGAAGAAGCAGACTAGCTATGACAACCACAGTGTTTATTCTTAAGGGCAAATACCAGACTGATTTTGTTAGTTTCTGTGAGACTATGGATTGATGTCTTTCATCAGTTCAAACAAATCCTTGGTCTCCATGTCCTTTTTTGAACCCGACTCATTTTCTCCTTGCTCTCCATCTAGAAATTCAAATAGATGATGGTGTATGTTTGCATATAATCTTCCATGTGTGCTATTTGTTATTTTAGATCTCTGCCTCTTTTTCCTCTATGCTGTGTTATAATTTATTTTGATCTATTATCCTACTGAGTAATTTCTTCTGCTGCCATGTCTATTTTTAAAGCATATTTTGTTGAGTTTTAATTTCGCTTTCAGCATTTTTCACGGGTAGTTGTTCTATTTAATTCTTTTGCAAGTCAGCTGAGACATTTTTATTAATTCCCAGATTTTTACCATTTTTTTTTCAAATTGGTTTGTATTTCTTTAACCAGAGTAAGATAGGTGCTGTATATGTAAACAGTTTTAGGTCTATTTTCTCAGAGTGTTTTTTCTTACTGATTCTTGGTTATGATATCTTGATTCCTTGTGGGGTTAAGTATTTTTGAAGGTTAGGTGCTAATTTTCCTTGAATAGTTACTTGTGGGGATTACTTAAAGCATAGGAAGAAGGCTCTATCATTGGAAAAACATATGAATTTGTCCCTCCCTCATGCCTATAAATGTTTTAAATCGGGGCCACATTAAATTAAAGTGATGGTGGGGAGCCTGGGTGGCTCAGTCGGTTGAGCATCTGACTTTGGCTCAGGACATGATCTTGCGGTCCATGAGTTAGAGCCCCGCATCGGGCTCTGTGCTGACAGCTCAGAGCCTGGAGCCTGCTTCAGATTCTGTGTCTCCCTCTCTCTGCCCCTCCCCCAGTCATGCTCTGTCTCTCTCTGTCAAAAATAAATGAAAAAATAATAAATAAAAAAATTAAAAAAATAAATTAAAGTGATGGCTACAGGTGTTGCAGACCAACCATGTTATATACGTTGGGTTGCAAGATGCACATGTGAGGTTTGCATTCAAAGAAAGAAAAAGGTCTCAGTGAAGGGATAGAGAACTTCAATGGGGAATTAGAAAATAGAAGCAATAAAATTCCATGCGGTATGATAATTCAAATAAAAAATTCACTAGATGGACTCAACAGCAGAGCGGAGATGACAGAAGAAACACTCAGTGAAATTGAAGATAGATGGATGGACGTCAGCCAATATAAAAAACAAAGGAAAAGCCAATAAGAGATGAACAGAGTCTCAGAGCCCTGTGGTAATGCGTTAATGTGTCGGAATGAATGTAATCGGAGTTTCAGAAAGAAAGAGGGAGAGAAGGGAGCAGAGAAAATACTTGAGGAAACAATGAGCTAAAATATTCGACATTTGGTGGAAAAGTTATACAGATCCATGAAGCTCAACAAACTCCGAGGAGAGATTAAAAAAAAAAAAGAAAGAAAATCACCTGGGAACAGTGTAACTGAGCCATCGAAAGTTAAATATGGGAGAAGATATGATAAGAGAAAAACATTTCATAAAGAGGAGAAAAACCAGCATCCATCCTGAGTTCCTATCAGATAAAAATAAAAGCCGGAAAATATTGGGCACCATGTCTTTATGCTGCGGAGAAAAAAGCAAGAACAGAATTCTTTAAACATTTTTTGAGTATAGTTGACACGCAACGTTACGTTAGTTCAGGGGTACAGCATAGTGATTGTACCGCGTCATGTCACGATGTGTTCACCTCAAGTCTACCTGCCATTTGTCACTACATGACTCCATTACAACACCAGTGACCATATGCCCTATGCTGTGCCTTTGCCCCATGACTTATTCCCTCCATAACTGGAAGCCTGTGCCTTCCACTCCCCTTCCCCTATTTTGCCCATCCCCCCCTCCGACAAATCGGCTTGTTTTTGTTCTTTGTATATGTAAGTCTGATTCTGCTTTTTGCTTGTTTGTTTACTCATTTGTTGTTCAGATTCCCCATGAGGCAAACTCTTTTTAAAACAATTGTTTTAGTGTTTATTTATTTTTGAGACCGAGAGAAACAGAGCATGAGCGGGGGAGGGGCAGAGAGAGAGAGGGAGACACAGAATCTGAAGCAGGCTCCAGGCTCTGAGCTGTCAGCACAGAGCCCGATGTGGGGCCTGAACCCACCAACGGTGAGATCATGACCTGAGCCGAAGCCGGATGCTTAACCGACTCAGCCGCCCAGGCACCCCTAGTCAAACTCTTAACTAAGAATTCTACCTGCAACTAACCTATCCTGAAAAAATGAAGGGGAAATGTATTTTTGGTACCAGAGGAACAAAAATTGAAACTACTTGTCACCGGCAGACTTCCACTATAAGAAATGCAAAAAGAGAAAAAAAAAAGGTCCTTTTTAGGCCAAGGGTAATGACTCTAAATGACAAATCCAATCTAAGGAAGGAAGGAAGAGCTGCATGAATGGTGACTATATGAGTAAGCACGAAAGATTATCACATACAGGGACAGACACCTACACACACACACACACACACACACACACACACGCACACGTGTGCCTGCTTTCTCGTACACACACTTAGAAGGTTAATCCCAGCAGCCCTGGAATTGGCCTGGGCTATTTTGTTGAAATTGGTGATGGTCCTGTATAGCACTGACCCCTAGTGAAGGCATGAAAGGTACCGATTAATTAACACGCTGCTTTGTGATGAAGGGGCCAAGGGAGTTTGGGGTGGTTTGCACAATAGAGTCAATGATTTGTGTGGGTCCAGGTAAGAAACCCAGAGGGCTCTGCGAGGGCGGTGGTTACATAGCAAGCTGGTCATATACCACGGGATAAGCCAGGTATAAGATGCCCCCATTGAGAATCTACTTTGGGGTGTTCCATGCACCTGTTAGTGATTCTGGATTTGAAAAGGAAGCACTTTTAGTTGAGACAACCTGAAGAGAAAAGACCACCAGGGCTGATGCTGGCTCTGCAGGACCCACGCAGAGAGGCAACCTATAGATACCCTCACCTTAATGTAGTTGCTCCGTTGTATCCTTTTCCAGAAGTAAATGATTCGTCTGAGTTGCCATCTGGGGCCTCGTGAGTCTTCTTTAGTCAGAAAAATCAAACCCTATGTGAATGAGACCATTAGAGTTTTATCTACCTCACTAAAAGATATAGGACTGTTGAAAGCAAAAATGGTCATATTTTTTGGTTCAGTTTATAATGTCTATAGGGTGGTGGATATGACAATAAGCCATAAGGATGGGAGTGTTACAAACAGACTGATCAGAAGTTTCCTATAGCGCCTGAAGTAATTGAAAAACAATTCTAAGACTACTATCATACATTACAGATGCATATTGTAATCTCTAAAGAAACTACTAAAAAGTAATCCCAATAAATACAGCAAAAAAGCCAATAGTGGTAATAAAGCGGATTCATAAATTATGTAATTAACAAAAAAATGGAAGAAAGGAAGAAGTTAAACAAAATGGAAAACTAACAAACCCTTAGTAAAATGGCAGACTTATTCCCAACCATATCAATAATGATGTTAAATGTAACTAGACTGAAGAATCCAATCGAGACAGAGATCATCAGACTGGATTTGAAAAGCGTCCATTTTATTTTATTTATTTATTTTTTAATGTTTATTTACTTTTGAGAGAAAGAGAGAGAGACAGAGAGACAGAGGCATGAGTGGGGGAGGGGCAGAGACAGGGAATCACCGAATCCAAAGCAGCTCCAGGCTCTGAGCTGTCAGCACAGAGCCCGACGTGGGGCTCGAACCCACAGACTGTGAGATCACGACCTGAGCCAAGGTTGGACACTCAACCGACTGAGACACCCAGGTGCCCCTGAAAAGTATCAGTTTTAGTCTGGCTAGAAGAAACACCTAAAGCACACAAACATAAGTAGGTTGAAAATATGTTAAAAATCACATGCCCTGAAAACAGAAAATGGCAGAAAGAAGGAGAGGCTATAAAGGCTCGTAATGTTCAATAGGCCAATACACCAAGAAGCTGTCGCTGTTAACCTACATATGTTTGAAACTGCTGTAGCTAAAACTCACAAGATTTAAGGGAGAAGTAGGTAAATCCACACACAAATTTGGAGACATTAACAAATCGCTGGCAATGCTAGTTCATCTTTCTTTGTAACTTACCGGAGAATTAAAGAAAAGTAATTTAGGGTGACGTAGATCTGAATAGAATTCAGAATAAAGTAGATGAAGAACCACCTTAGCTTAATTGACATTTCCGTAAGGGCCCGTCCAACAATTGCATAACACACTGTTTTCATTTAAACCTCACCGGTGGATACAAATACCTGTACATCCTACCGCCTTTCCTCTTAGTGTTTCCTCTGCTGTGTTCCCACCTGGTTGTCTCTTCTGCCTCATTGCTTCAGTTTTATTTTATTTTATTTTTTCTGATAGAGTCTTTTCTCACATAGTTTTCAGTGAGTAATATACTTGGAATTTTTGCATACCCCTTAGTTAGGTTTTTATTTTTCTTTTCAGCCCCACAATCGTAAACGTGATCGTTTTTTGCAACTGTCTCCTTTATTTTCCTCTTTGTGTTCCGCGTTGATTTTTTTTTTTAGCTGGTAGGGTACTGGACTTTCAGTTAAAAACCTTTTAAGATTTTCCCTATATCCTCCAACCATGCCTCGATTTGATTCGTAACTCTTTTTATCAATCGTCTCTGGAAGTGGTGAGCCATTCTAACTTACAGGCTTCAGCTCGCTCTTCGTGTAACAGTTTTCCGTCTTATCAACACTGAATTAGTAGAAGAATCAGATGATGATCATTGAGGATAAGTTCCAATCTGTGTATATTCTCCTTCTGAAGCTTCTGTTATGAATATTTTTTTTTTATCTTTTTTAAAAAAATTTTTAATGGTTATTTATTTTTGAGACAATGAGAGAGACAGAGTGCAAGTGGCAGAGGGGCAGACAGAGGGAGGACACAGAATCCAAAGCAGGTTCCAGGCTCCAGGCTGTCAGCCCAGAGCCTGACGTGGGGCTTAAACTCACAAACTTTGAGATCGTAACCTGAGCCAAAGTCAGAGGCTTAACCGACTGAGCCACTCAGGTGCCCTAATATTTTTTTTATCTTAATCTACCCTCCAATTTTCTAATGTTTCCTTCAAGATATCCCCCCCCCCTTTTTTTTTACATTTTTGCACTATGGGTTTGAAATGTCTTGAACTTTCTTTTGCAAAACACAATCTCAATGTTTTTCTTCCGTGCATCTATTGCACTTTATAGAAGACCTCAAGCTCTCTTTTTCAGGCCCCCAAAAGATGAGTAGACATTTGTGTGTTACATTTCAAACCTTAAAGTTCTGTCTGTTACGTGTACACAACTTGGCGGGGCTCATCTGTGTCCCCTGGCAGGCCAATATCCCTCTTTTCTGCAAGGTCTCCCTCTCTCTGGCTATTTGGTTACTCAGCCTGCCCTAGATGGTTGAGCTGCACATTTGCTGGTTTCTCGCAAGCTTGGAAGGAAGGTTTCCCAGCCTCTCCCACCCTCTCTGTAACTACAGCGTAGAGCTGAGAGAATGTCAGTTGCTTCCTGAGGATTCAGAGGAGGTTTCCCCTCTTTGGCCCCAATCTTTGGGGCGTAGAGACTCAACACCCCTCGTCGGCTCTCTCGACCCAGTCAGCAGCCTGTAACTGTCACATGATGGAGGGGTGACTCTGTTCTAAGGCCATGTCTTCACGTGGCCTTTGGGTCCTTTGCTGGGCGATGACATTGTTCTGCAGTGTTTCTTCAAGGGGGTGAAATTCTGTGGAGTGTCCTGTTCTCTCGGCGGGGATGCCCATGAACTCCCCCCTCCTCTCTTCTGTCATCAGGCACCGCCGCTCTCTGTTGAGAAATGACCTGCTCCACGTGACGTCACCAGTAGAGCTTTTTTTCCAGCCGGTGTGCCCCAGGGCCGCATGACTGCCATAGCCTTTCCTCCAGGCTTTCTGGACACTGTCATCTTGAAATTGAGGTTAGAATAGATCTGTGAAAAATTCAGAACAATGAGCGATAACCCTCAGCAGCCCTGTGCTATGGGGAATCCTTTAGAATCTTCGGACTTTCCAAAGCACGCATGAAAAAAAAAAATCTTGTTTTTCTTGATGGGAAGCAGGAAGAAACTGAATGAATGTGCAACAGAAGAGCTTTTCAGAAGTCAACGAGACATAACTTCCCAGGATGGTAAGACCACGAAACATGGGGAACTTGAAGCAGTAATTACGTGAGATTGGACAGGTAATTGCACTGAGAAACGTAACTGCAGTTCTTCAAGAAGAAGTGCCAAGACAACTTTAAGATAGTGCTCGTTACAGAGCCAGAATCATTGAATCGTAAGCTTAATAAGAACCGTGAAAAACAAAGATATTGGAAGAAATTTTAATATACATTTTTGGTTTCAGCATTGACGACATATATTTAAATAATACATGAAGTCAGACGGCATTTCCAACGAATGACTCTACAAGCTTTGCCAATTACTTACGTTATTCAGCCGAAATAGAGAAAAAAATATACTGTGTTCAGTGTAAGCTGTTAAAATGACCTGAGACAATTTACCTATTGTAATAAATATTCTAATCAAGTTTCTCCCCCAGAATAAAACAAAATGTAGTGCATGGGAAAGAAATTAATTTATCTTTATTCCAATTTTAATTTGTACCCCTAGCTATTGAAACCTTTCTATAGCAACACCATACATACAGATTCATAGGAGAGAAAGCAAAAACAAAAAAAGTCTACATTGTTGCTGCTCTTCTGGCAGAGAAATTTCCAGGGTAATGCCAAGTTGACATGAATGTGAAAAGAATTATAGCAGGTGTAATACATGGCCATTTAAATAAATGGTATTGATCTCCACCTATCGTAAACTGAAAAGCACAAGAATCATTGACATTCTCTCTATTGGCTTTTTTCTCTCAAAATCTGTTCTAGAAGATAGCAATTTGTTATGACAACCTGTTCTATTCATTAGGACTAGAAAGAATCAGGCATTTGTAAATATGCATTCTGAGCAATGTATTCGGTGCAAACAGCATACTGTGGCTGAAAATTAGTCTGCAAAACCAGCTACCTGATACGCTAAGCACAATGCAGCATTTACAGCTTCTCTATAGAAATTGTAAAACGCAAGAGGCAACGTTGCTTTTTAACTGAATGCATGCATGTATCCATTTTCTTCAGTCCATTAAATACTGGGTTGTGCTTTGGAAGAATGACATGTAAATGGCAATAAAACACACACACACACACACACACACACACACAAATTCAGACAGTCGTAAGTATCATGAGTTGCTGAGTTTTATCTAGATAAAAGTTCTGGGGGTCCAAGTAGTCTCTGTTATTTCCATAACAACACATAATCTCAGTGAATTAACCATGAAAAGAGGGGGTTCTCTCACAAAGATGGTGAGCTCTGGGTTGGCGTAACTCCCAGGGACAGTTGCCCCATGTGTGGGTGAAAGACCCCTGCTTAGCTTAATAACACACCCCCACCCTATCTTCAGTTCCGTAACGCCTCACTTGCAGGGCTTGCACTTCCACCAGTTGACAAACAGGATATCTGCAGTTAGACATCCGTACCCTGGGAGAGCTGTACCCCCACCTTTCCCTACGCAAGACAGGAACAGGTTGTCACATAAATAACGATGACCGCTTTCATCTCGCTTCTGTAAACCTGCTTACGCTCCCAAACCGGAGGTCCCCTGCCGCTTCGCACCCGGGCTCCAAGTTGCATCTGCCGAGAGAAACTCCATTTCCCAAGCTTTCCCAGGACGAAATTACCCCCAACCCTAACCACCACCGAGCAGAGAGCCTACCACCAGCCTGTATGCAAATGTAACTCAAAATGGTATAAAAGACCTGTAACCCCGTATATCGGGGCTCTCCCGCTTTCTAACACTGGGGAGCCCTGGTGCACCAGTAAAGACTCTCTGCCGAAATCGGAGTGCCGTGTGGTTCTTTGCGCCAACTCTCATTCCATAGGGCCTAGGAGCTTGGCTCCTAACATTTGGTGCGTTGGCCGGGAAGCGAGGGAAGGCAGGAGAACCCCGGCCCCGTCGGTAGATGACTCTCCAGCCCGGGCCACTGACGGACTGACTGAAGACAGACTTCTGTGCCTTTGTCTGCACACAGGTATTGTGTTCTATGTTTTGTCTCTGAACTGTGAATTCTGAGGCCGGCCGGCCACCTCAGTAGGAGTGTTGAAGGAGGACAGACGTGTCCTGAACCTTCACACCCCGGCCCCGAGGGACGCCTCGGTGGTGCTTGTAGAGGAGAACTGACAAGTTCGTCAGACTCCCCAAATCCGAAGGCAGGCCTCCCCTGCCATCTGAATCTGAATACCTGGCCGCGGCTCCTTGGTTGTTGTCTAGTCTGTGTTGTCTGGTCTGTATCGACATTGTAGTCATATTCGTGTGTGTGTGTGTAAGTGTGCGTGTGTGGACGCGTGGACAGGACGACACAGCCATGGGACAGACACTGACTACTCCTCTATCTTTGACTCTGACTCATTTCTCGGACGTCCAGGCAAGAGCTCGCAATCTATCCGTTGAGGTTCGAAAAGGTCGATGGCGAACTTTTTGTTCATCGGAGTGGCCCACCCTATCTGTAGGGTGGCCCCGGGACGGGACTTTTGACCTCTTTGTTATATTACAGGTTAAGACGAAGGTAATGGATCCTGGACCACAAGGTCATCCAGATCAAGTGGCCTATATCCTCACCTGGGAGGATCTCATCCGGAATCCTCCGGCATGGGTGAAACCCTTCCTTCCTTCCTGCCCCACTTCTCAGTCTACCCTCCTTCCCCTGAAAACCTCCAAAAACCGAGCCTCAACCCAAACTCCAGATCCGCCCAAACCGGTTCTTCCCGATGAGTCCCAAAGGGACCCCCTCCTCCTAGACGCTTTGTCTTCGCCGCCCCACGCCCCCGAAGAGACTTCACCGCCCCACAACCCCCTCTTACTACCTCCACCCTATAATTCACCCCTGGCCCCCGTCTCCGTCCTGTCCCCGGTGCCCCCTACTTCCCCTCCTGCCTCCAGTTCCTCCTCCCCCTCCCCAACTTCTTCCCCCGCCTGTACGTCAGCCCCATCCTCTACTCCAGCCCCACCCGATCTAACTCCCCAGACCCCACCTCAGACGCCCCGCCTCCGTCTCCGGCGATCGGACGACCCGAACGGCCCTCCCACTTGGCAATCTTCCCTGTTTCCTCTCCGGACAGTCAACCGGACTGTCCAATATTGGCCATTTTCTGCATCCGATCTCTATAATTGGAAAACTCATAACCCTTCCTTTTCCCAAGAACCCCAGGCCCTAACCTCACTAATAGAGTCTATCCTCCTCACACACCAGCCTACCTGGGACGACTGCCAGCAGCTCTTACAGGTCCTTTTGACTACCGAGGAAAGGCAACGAGTTCTCCTGGAGGCCCGGAAAAATGTGCCGGGGCCTGGAGGTCTTCCAACTCAGCTTCCCAATGAAATAGATGAAGGGTTTCCCCTCACCCGCCCGGACTGGGACTATGAAACGGCTCCAGGTAGGGAGAGTCTCCGAATCTATCGCCAGGCTCTGTTGGCGGGTCTCAAGGGGGCAGGGAAACGGCCCACCAATTTGGCCAAGGTAAGGACCATAATCCAAGGAAAAGAGGAGAGCCCCGCAGCCTTTATGGAACGGCTTCTAGAGGGGTTTCGGATGTATACTCCATTTAACCCCGAGGCTCCAGAACATAAGGCTACCGTGGCCATGTCATTCATAGATCAGGCAGCGTCTGATATAAAAGGAAAGCTCCAACGGCTAGATGGGATTCAAACCTATGGGTTGCAGGAACTAGTTAGGGAGGCAGAAAAGGTATATAACAAAAGGGAGACCCCAGAGGAAAAGGAGGCTAGGCTAGCAAAAGAGCAGGAAGCACGGGAGGAACGAAGAGATCGAAAGAGAGATAAACATTTAACCAAAATCCTGGCAGCTGTAGTGACAGAAAACGGAACAGGAAAGTCAGGGGAAACGAAGAGGCGGCCCAAAGTAGGAAAAGACCAGTGCGCCTATTGCAAAGAACGCGGGCACTGGATCAAAGACTGCCCTAAGCGCCCCGGGAACTCAAAGAAACCTGCCTCTGTGCTCGCCTTAGGCGAAGAGAGCGAATAGGGATGTCAGGGCTCCGGAGCCCCCCCCGAGCCCCGGCTAACCCTATCTGTAGGGGGGCATCCCACCACCTTCCTGGTGGACACGGGAGCTCAACACTCGGTCTTAACCAAGGCAAATGGGCCTCTGTCCTCGCGTACCTCCTGGGTCCAAGGAGCGACAGGAAGAAAAATTCACAAATGGACTAACCGCCGCACGGTTGACTTAGGGCAAGGGACGGTGACACACTCCTTTCTGGTGGTACCCGAATGCCCGTACCCCCTTCTGGGACGAGACCTCCTAACCAAGCTTGGAGCCCAGATACACTTCTCCGAAACGGGGGCCCAAGTGCTAAACCGGGATGGCCAGCCTATCCAAGTCTTAACTGTGTCCTTACAAGACGAACACAGACTTTTTGAAACCCCGGTCACCACTAACCTCCTCGAAGCCTGGCTGCAGGACTTTCCCCAAGCCTGGGCAGAAACGGGAGGGCTCGGTCGAGCCAAATGCCAAGTCCCAATCATAATTGACCTAAAGCCCACGGCAATGCCTGTGTCTATCAGGCAGTATCCCATGAGCAAGGAGGCTCATATGGGCATTCAGCCACACATTACTAGATTTCTAGAGCTTGGGGTCCTGCGACCTTGCCGCTCACCTTGGAATACCCCTCTTTTACCAGTAAAAAAACCTGGCACCCGGGACTACAGGCCCGTCCAAGACTTAAGAGAAGTCAACAAAAGGACTATGGATATCCACCCTACGGTCCCCAATCCCTATAACTTGCTCAGCACCCTGAGCCCAGACCACACCTGGTACACAGTACTGGACCTAAAAGATGCGTTCTTTTGCTTACCCTTGGCCCCCCAGAGCCAGGAACTGTTTGCTTTTGAATGGAGGGACCCTGAAAGAGGAATTTCAGGCCAATTAACCTGGACCCGCTTACCCCAAGGGTTCAAAAACTCCCCCACTCTCTTTGATGAGGCTCTTCACAGGGACCTAACTGACTTCCGGACTCAACATCCAGAAGTAACTCTACTCCAATATGTGGATGACCTTCTTCTGGCCGCCCCCACAAAAGAAGCCTGCATACTAGGTACCAGACATCTGCTCCGGGAATTAGGAGAAAAAGGATACCGGGCATCCGCCAAGAAGGCCCAGATTTGCCAAACCAAGGTAACCTACCTGGGGTACATACTGAGTGAGGGGAAAAGATGGCTCACCCCTGGGCGAATAGAAACTGTGGCTCGCATTCCGCCGCCCCAGAACCCCAGAGAGGTACGTGAATTCCTGGGAACTGCTGGGTTCTGTCGCTTATGGATACCTGGGTTCGCTGAGCTAGCCGCCCCCCTCTATGCCCTCACGAAAGAGAGTGCACCCTTCACCTGGCAGGAAAAACATCAGTCAGCCTTTGAGGCCCTAAAAGAGGCCCTCCTCTCCGCCCCGGCTCTCGGGTTGCCAGACACCTCCAAGCCCTTTACCCTTTTCATAGACGAGAAACAAGGAATTGCCAAAGGAGTTCTAACCCAAAAATTAGGGCCCTGGAAGAGGCCAGTAGCATACCTGTCCAAAAAGTTGGACCCTGTGGCAGCGGGGTGGCCCCCATGTCTTCGTATCATGGCAGCCACTGCTATGCTGGTCAAGGACTCTGCCAAATTAACCCTTGGACAGCCACTAACTGTTATCACCCCGCATGCTTTAGAGGCCATAGTGCGGCAGCCACCGGACCGATGGATAACCAACGCACGCCTAACCCACTACCAGGCCCTCCTACTGGACACAGACCGCGTCCAATTTGGACCTCCGGTTACCTTGAACCCTGCCACGTTGCTACCGGCACCGGAAGACCAACAGAGCGCACACGATTGCCGGCAAGTACTGGCTGAGACCCATGGGACACGGGAAGACCTTAAAGATCAAGAGCTCCCAGATGCGGATCACTCTTGGTATACGGACGGGAGCAGTTACATCGACTCAGGTACCCGGAGGGCGGGAGCGGCGGTAGTAGATGGCCACCACATCATATGGGCACAATCACTACCTCCTGGCACGTCTGCACAAAAGGCCGAGCTGATAGCGCTCACCAAGGCCCTAGAACTATCCGAAGGGAAAAAGGCTAACATATACACAGATAGCCGATATGCCTTTGCAACGGCTCATACACATGGGAGTATTTATGAAAGAAGGGGCCTACTAACCTCAGAAGGAAAAGAAATTAAAAACAAAGCTGAAATCATTGCATTATTAAAGGCCCTTTTTCTTCCCCGAAAAGTAGCCATAATTCATTGCCCCGGGCATCAGAAAGGACAAGACCCAATTGCAACAGGAAATAGACAGGCAGACCAAGTAGCCAGGCAAGTCGCTGTGGCAGAAACGTTGACTTTGACCACAAAACTTGAAGAAACCAATCTTACGACCAACAAATATGCTTACACCCCAGAAGACCAGGAAGAGGCAAAGGCCATAGGGGCTATACTGAATCAGGACACTAAAGACTGGGAAAAAGAAGGAAAGATAGTCCTTCCCCGAAAGGAAGCCCTGGCAATGATCCAACAAATGCACGCCTGGACACATTTAAGTAATCAGAAGCTGAAGTTACTGATTAAAAAAACTGACTTCTTAATCCCTAAGGCAGGCACCCTCATAGAACAGGTAACCTCCGCCTGTAAGGTCTGTCAACAGGTAAACGCTGGGGCTACCCGAGTGCCGGAAGGAAAACGGACTCGTGGTAACCGCCCAGGAGTCTATTGGGAAATAGACTTTACTGAAGTAAAGCCTCACCATGCGGGGTATAAGTACCTATTAGTGTTTGTAGACACCTTTTCAGGATGGGTAGAAGCCTACCCCACCCGACAAGAAACGGCACACGTGGTAGCCAAGAAGATTTTAGAAGAAATCTTCCCCAGATTTGGACTTCCCAAGGTAATCGGGTCAGATAACGGGCCGGCCTTCGTTTCCCAGGTAAGTCAGGGGCTCGCCAGGACACTGGGGATTAATTGGAAATTACACTGTGCATATAGGCCCCAGAGCTCAGGACAGGTAGAAAGAATGAATAGAACAATAAAAGAGACCCTTACTAAATTGACCTTAGAGACTGGCTTAAAAGATTGGAGACGCCTCCTATCTCTGGCTTTGTTAAGAGCCAGAAATACGCCCAACCGTTTCGGGCTCACCCCGTATGAAATCCTTTATGGGGGACCCCCCCCTTTGTCAACCTTGCTCAATTCCTTCTCCCCCTCCGATCCTAAGACTGATTTACAAGCCCGACTAAAAGGGCTGCAAGCGGTGCAGGCCCAAATCTGGACACCCCTGGCCGAACTGTACCGGCCAGGACATCCACAAACTAGCCACCCATTTCAGGTAGGAGACTCCGTGTACGTCCGGCGGCACCGCTCTCAAGGATTGGAGCCTCGTTGGAAGGGACCTTACATCGTCCTGCTGACCACGCCCACCGCCATAAAGGTTGACGGGATCGCCGCCTGGATTCACGCATCGCACGCCAAGGCAGCCCCAAGAACCCCTGGACCGAAAGCTCCCAAAACCTGGAAGCTCCACCGTTCGGAGAACCCTCTTAAGATAAGACTCTCCCGTGTCTGACTGTTAATCCACCCTGTCCCTGCACAAACCCAAAATGAAACCCCCAGCGGGAATGGTCTTTCTGTGTGTCCTCACAAGCTTGGGGGCGGGAATTGGAGCTAAAATTGTCAAAGAGGGGAACCCACATCAGGTTTATACCTTGACTTGGCAAATCTACTCCCAGAGCGGGGAAGTTGTCTGGGAGGTCCAAGGTAACCATGCGCTTAATACTTGGTGGCCCCCACTTACCCCTGATTTTTGCCAGCTGGCAGCTGGATTAGACACTTGGGATATCCCAGCTAGAAGCCCCAAGAACCTGCAGTCCTACATGGGGGAAAGAATCCAGCAGATGACTGCCCATGGATGCAGTAGTCCCACTGCCAGATGTAGATTAGCTCAGGCAGAGTTCTATGTCTGTCCTCGAGACAATAGGGATAGGGCCACTGCCCACCGATGTGGGGGATATGAAGAATATTTCTGCTCGGCATGGGGCTGCGAAACTACTGGCGATGCCTACTGGCAACCTACCTCTTCCTGGGACTTAATCACCATTACAAGAGGTTACACCAAACCTGACCCCGATGGACACACTTGCTACTATAAAAAGGGCACAGAAGGGTATCATCATTGGATAAGTCCCCTGTCTCTACCTCTTAAGATTACCTTTACAGATTCAGGAAAACGGGCTCTCGGATGGCAGACGGGCTATACATGGGGACTCCGATGGTACCTACCGGGAAAAGATAGGGGGATTGTTCTAAAAATCAAATTAAAAATAGATACAATCACCCAAACCGTAGGTCCCAACCTAGTATTGGCCGATCAAAAAGCTCCGGTCCAGCTAGCCATCCCAGTCCAGCCACCAAGGGCCCCAACTCAGACACCGGGAATTAACCCTGTTAATTCCACTCTAAGCCCCAGTCTAGGATACCCGACCCCCCCCTCTCGACCGGGCACAGGAGATAGGCTCCTAAACCTTGTACAAGGGGTATACTTAACTCTCAACCTTACGGCCCCAAATCAAACTCAGGACTGTTGGCTCTGCCTAACGGCTAAACCCCCTTACTATCAGGGAGTTGCTATAATTGGGAACTTTACTAACCATACGAATGCCCCACTGAGATGTAGCACTACACCTCGACATGGCCTCACTTTAACTGAAGTCACCGGTCATGGCCTATGTATTGGGAAAATTCCACCCTCACACCAGAATCTCTGTAGTCAGACCATACCATCTGTCGGGCAGGGTCCCTATTATTTGACCGCTCCCAACGGAACGTACTGGGTCTGTAACACCGGACTCACGCCATGCATCTCGCTCCAGGTACTCAATAATACTGCCGACTATTGCATCCTAATTGAACTTTGGCCAAAAATCTTCTACCATGACTCAGAATATATTTATGGCCACTACGAACCCGGCGGCAGATTCCGGAGAGAACCAGTTTCCCTCACCGTAGCACTGCTCCTAGGGGGATTAACTATGGGAAGTTTAGCAGCTGGCATAGGGACAGGCACCGCAGCTCTCATAGAAACTAATCAGTTCAAGCAGTTACAAATCGCTATGCATTCTGACATACAGGCACTAGAAGAATCCATCTCGGCACTAGAAAGATCCCTAACCTCCCTCTCAGAAGTGGTTTTACAAAATCGGAGGGGACTTGACCTGTTGTTCTTACAAGAAGGCGGGTTATGTGCTGCCCTCAAAGAAGAGTGCTGCTTCTATGCTGATCACACAGGAATAGTGAGAGACAGCATGGCCAAGCTGAGGGAGAGACTCAAACAAAGACAAAAGCTGTTCGAATCTCAGCAAGGCTGGTTTGAGGGGTGGTATAACAAATCCCCCTGGTTTACCACTCTAGTCTCCTCCCTCATGGGCCCTTTAATACTCCTACTATTAATACTGATGTTCGGACCTTGCATCCTCAACCGCTTGGTACAATTCATAAGAGAAAGACTCTCTGTCATCCAGGCCTTGGTCCTAACTCAACAGTACCACCAACTAAGACAATTTGACGCAGAAAGGCCAGATACAATCGAATGAAAGGTTTCATTCGACGCCAAAAGAAAATGGGGGAATGAAAGACCCCTGCTTAGCTTAATAACACACCCCCACCCTATCTTCAGTTTCGGTAACGCCTCACTTGCAGGGCTTGCACTTCCACCAGTTGACAAACAGGATATCTGCAGTTAGACATCCGTACCCTGGGAGAGCTGTACCCCCACCTTTCCCTACGCAAGACAGGAACAGGTTGTCACATAAATAACGATGACCGCTTTCATCTCGCTTCTGTAAACCTGCTTACGCTCCCAAACCGGAGGTCCCCTGCCGCTTCGCACCCGGGCTCCAAGTTGCATCTGCCGAGAGAAACTCCATTTCCCAAGCTTTCCCAGGACGAAATTACCCCCAACCCTAACCACCACCGAGCAGAGAGCCTACCACCAGCCTGTATGCAAATGTAACTCAAAATGGTATAAAAGACCTGTAACCCCGTATATCGGGGCTCTCCCGCTTTCTAACACTGGGGAGCCCTGGTGCACCAGTAAAGACTCTCTGCCGAAATCGGAGTGCCGTGTGGTTCTTTGCGCCAACTCTCATTCCATAGGGCCTAGGAGCTTGGCTCCTAACATGGGCTTGATACTCTGCGCTGGGTCAATCAGAACTTACCAGCAGACCATCGCCACCACAGTAAACGCTTCTGAGCACCATGGGAAGAGCCACCTGGAGAGGGAACGCCAGCCGGGAGGCATGTGATGGCTATGATTGCAAGTGACTGAGAATGACTCCTGGGCAAGTCAGGCGCACCTGCCTTAGAGATGAAGGAACACAAGAATCCCAGATGTGCAAGTATGGAGGAGCACTGGACGTTGCTGAACAGTGGTTGCCTGCATTTTGCTGCTCTTCTGAATTTTTCCATCTCTCGAGTCCACCGATAACCACGTCCCCTAGCCTCAACACCATCGCAAATAATTCCTCCTATCCCAGATCGACCAGGAGCCTGGCACTGTGCTAGATACTCTGGATGCGTTACCTTCCTTCATTCTTACGTAAATCTATGAGGTCAGTGCACTGACATCCCTATTATACAGACAGTGAAAAATGAATATCCCAGTATGCACGCAGTCAGGACTCAGCCCCACTTCTTTTTCTGATTCCAAAGCTTAATTCCCAGGCTACTGACTCATACGATGGTTTGCTTCCATTCACCAATTACTGGCTGTGTTCTTTTATGTTAAAATCTACAATCAGAAAGTGCTTATAAAATGATATTAGAAAATGAAGAGTCAAGAAGAATGGCATAGAAGCTGGGCTGTAACCCATCCTTTCTACTGGGGAACACCCAGGGTGAGACGGATAAATAGAAAAAAGGAAAAGGCTAGAAGATCTCCCTTTACACCTGCTAATCGGAATTCCTGATAGAAGATAATGAAGAGTCTTTATCTCCAGAATGCCTTTAGCAAGTCGTATCTGCACTTCTTGTCTTTCTAACAGTAAGCCAATTTTATGGATTTGTGGTTTATTGAATTATGGGGCACACCCACTTAAACTGATAGGGAAAATCTATTATAAGATGGCCAACAGGACTGATAGGGGACTTCCAGTCCCTGCCTGAAGACTCCCCTTCTGGGCTTTTCTTCCCACCCTGCTTGCCTCCTGTGCCAAATTACTACTAATGCGGAATGTGGAAGTAACGGATTATAAATTGTCCCCTCTGCTCATAGACCTCAGGAGACCTCTGGGCTTAGACCTCAGGAGAGCCGCTTGGTTCTTCCGCTGGGTGATCCAGACCAGGTTCTGTAACAAAACTATCAATGTCAGTATATTTCTATGAGAGCATAAAATGTCTCCCTTTGTGTGTGTGTGTGGGGGGGGGACATCTAACCTAATGTCCGTTAGCAATCTCTTGTGTTCAGCCTGGATCCGAGAACATCCTGATACAGTAAGAAATGACCTGGTGGCCGCAGGCAGACTTCGTTCGTCACTGCGTCTCAAAGCTCTCTCTGCCCCCTGGTTTATAGGAAAGTTGGAGAGTGCCTTGGATCTTCAAGTCTTGTGAGAATGATTTGGCCATCCTAAACTTGGCAACGTCTAGCCAACTTGATCACCTGTCTGACTGATATCGCTAATGCTTAGGAAATAGGGCTTCACCCTTGTTTTGGAACTACCTAAAGGTGAAAACCAAGCCTTTTTGGATCCCTGACTCAGGAAGACCAGGAAGCCGCAGGGTGACTCCAGGGAGGACTCAGATGTCCTTTGAGGGACATGAGGAGTTAAGTAAGCTAAGCGATTGAACATTTTGAGTCAGAGGATTTGCCAATGTTCTAGGTCAAGGCAATACATCTTTCAAAATATCGCTTTTATTTCTGGTAAGTGGATATAATAAAACCTGCCTGACAGCGATGAGGGAGTGTGGGGCAGGCTGAGAGCAAAATACAAGCCAGCAGACACTCCCCCCACCCCCTCCCCCAGTGGGATTTCTGTGACATTCCTCAGGCACTCTTGGCTGCCCAAGGACAAAGGAAAGGACAGAAAACAATTGGTTGAGCTAATAGAGTCGCCAACAGTTTACAAATATCTTAGTAAATTACAAGAAAAAGGCAACCTTACCAATAGCCTGATCTCCAGAAACCTGTAGACTCAGTTTCCTGAAGCCTCAACATCACCCCTCCCTAGTGATATGGAGAACAAAGGCAAGAAGAAAATGGCAGGTAAAATTAAATTTCCTTATAATCAGCAGCCCAAGGACAAATACTTGAGGCCAGAGGAAAACGTTTCTCCAGGAACTCCCTACTGTCTTAATGCTAATGCTTTGCTGGAGGGAAAAACAACTTTAATTTGACAATAGCCAGGCCTGGGGTATCTTTGGAGTCCTCTTTAGCATATGAAAGTCCCTCCAGGAGGCCCCCCTTTTGAGTTTACCTCCAAGTCCAAGGTATATAACCATCCATTCTACACAATCCCAGGGCAGCTCTTCCTGCCCCCGGGTCCTGTCCCCAGGCTTCAACAAAATCACCTTTTTGCATCAAAGAAGTCTTCAAGAATTCTTTCTTGACCATAGGCTCCGGACCCCATGAACCCCACCATCGCCCCAAAACCTCATCAACGGGGTTCAGGTTTTTAGAGCCTGACAAACTTTCCTGACTTTGTGTCGTCTTCCCGTCCCCTTCTGGGCAGCAACGTCTCAAGTCTGTTCATGACATTGATTCCATCAGTTGTGTGATGGACACAACTGATCCAATGAGTTCGAAGCAACGGGCCAAGCGCCGTTCCCATACCCAGGGCAAGGGGAGCTTGCTGGGATGTTGTGTGGGGCCTACTTAGCCAACCAGCCCCAGTTCTCCCGCACTGGTCCCCATTGACTGGTCCCCAGTCCTGCACTGGTCTCCCTGCCCTGCCCTTCTCGCCATTCCCAGAGCATCTCAAGAAGTGTCTTGGGCCTCACTCAACACCCCCTTTCTAGCACTTTCTCCCCCTGTTTCTTCCTCCCGCTAGTCTACATTCTTTTCCTTTGAGAGCCCTGCCATGTAAAATATAAAAGAAAAGTTTTATAGTTCCTCGCAACCCAATGGACATGGTAAAAAGTCTGTTTACCGATCCTGTGGATAAAGACAAGCAGTTCTTAAAAGCAAGATGCCTCATTTCCATTCCCTGCAAAAAAAGGGTACTGCTCACCCTCTTCCTTCTCTTCCTTCCCACAGACTGTGTGCTAGGAAAAAAATAATAAATCCACATTTAATTCACGACTTCTCCTACTATTACCTAGGTCTTTGAGAGGACGCCATTCTACATTTATGCAAACAGAAATTCTCTTACCCCCCTCAAAATGATTGCAAACTGCTAGCAGGCAGAGGCCACATTTTGTACACATAATTTTTTACCGAGAGCTGCACGCAGGCCTGGACCATGATAAATAATCTCTCTGGATTCCCACCAGGCTACAGAGAAAGCTTCCCCTAGTTGAAAAACATGCACTTTATATGCAAACTTTATAGCAAATAGTTTTCTGTAGAACCAAGACCTGGAATATATCAAAAGTGATGCTAGCACATAATCTTCCCATGGTCACATAGTTTGTAGAGATGGCATATTTGTAGTTGGAAGTCGTAGTTTGGTTATAGTTGTAACACTAATAGCACAGTAAAGTGTCGGCGGGGTCGCCTGAGACAAACCTTTTCAATTTTAACCTACTGGTTCCCGAACTTCCTTGGAATCCGAACTACTTTCCCTTGGGATCAGAGGCCAGTGGGTACTTTTCTGGCAGAGTCAGACAATACATGTTTTCGGGTTTGTCGACAAAAAAATTTGGGCTATCGTGTGGGTGTTTCTACAGTCACTTAAAGCATAACAATTGGAAAAAAAATGAAATAAGATATAGCCATGTGAAGTGTAAAAAGGCCATTTTTCATTCGTGGGCCATAAAGAAAGAGGTCAGGCAAACCTGGCTGACAGGTTTACCAACCTTTAGTGCACACACCTCCACTGACAGAGCGAGGCAGAGTTGGGGATGCTCACAGTGACGTATCTGCACCCTTGAGTGCTTGGCTCAAAACTCGCTCAAGCGTCAAGAAACTGCTTGCGTCCTTAATTGATTCTCCTTTTGATGACTGCTAATCCCACTTACACTTGGAAAAAAGATACAAATACTTCCTTACTTTCTTAAAGTTACACACTGTTTTTCAAATTGCGTAAGCATCACATACAAGTAACAATAGAGAAAACAATCCCACGACTCAGAGATAAATATTCTTTTTTTTAAAATTGGTAATGTGTATTTATTTTTGAGAGAGACAGAACATGAGCAGGGGAGGGGCAGAAAGAGAGAGGGAGACACAGAATCGGAAAGAGGCTCCGGGCTCCGAGCTGTCAGCACAGAGCCCGACGCGGGGCTCGAACTCACAAACCGTGAGATCATGACCTGGGCCGACGTCAGATGCATAACCGACTGAGCCCCCGGGCGCCCCTCAGAGACAAATATTGTTAAGCATGTGTTATATTTCTCCCGAAGCTTCCTACTGCATAGTTTAAAGTCGTATTGATTCTTTTGAAATTGCAGAATCCATATACTTGAGGGTTTCAGTGTTTGCAATAAATAAGTGTAGGTCAGAGGGGCACTGTAATTAGACGAGGGTAGGCTGGCCGTAAAACAGACCGCTGACTGACTTCCCATTTTAATGGATTTTTTTTACAAGTTTTAACTCTTTTCCTCTAAATTTCTGTTAATCGAATGAGATATGCACCAAGCTATGGAGCAGATACCACTGTCCTGGGTGGAATCTCTTCTTTAGGCAGGATGACAGGATTGGGGACGTTAAATTCACTCAGCTCGCGGAATCATCCCTGGTGCCCCGCGTGAACTGACAGGTGCTGCCGTCACAGAGTTAAAGCAGCTGGTTGCCCAGTTATGCTACATATTTGCTGCGCTGGGAACCCTCTTCTAGCGCCTTTTGCACGAGCTAAAACTGAATGAAGCAAATAACAGAGCTCACTGCCTTGGCGACGCGGATCTTGTGCATTTCAGGGTAATCTGCATTTTGTGGAATGCAGTTTGCATTACCAGAGCCTCTCACGGGGGATTTCACCGTGAGGTTCCGCACCCACAGAAGCCCCTTCTGGAGGTTTTTACTGATGTGTCATGAAAGTTGCAAATATCCGCTGTGTTTTTCAGATTCAGAATCTATTTGCACCTCAGCGACTACTGATTATGGGG
This sequence comes from Felis catus, assembly GCF_018350175.1. Classification (NCBI taxonomy): domain Eukaryota; kingdom Metazoa; phylum Chordata; class Mammalia; order Carnivora; family Felidae; genus Felis; species Felis catus. Next base: position 147,544,095 of record NC_058372.1, on the reverse strand, counting down.
AAGGGGGCACTTGGCTGCTGGATGGGACAGGGTCAGCCGGTGACTCTTCACATCTGTTGGTCTAAAAATGGACTAGTTAAAAGCTCGCTGCGTAAATTTTCCTGAGTGTTCAAAACTGAGGGAAGGCTGCCAAGGGAGGAGAGACCAAGTCCTGCCAAGAAGCTAAAACAGATGAAGCTCCAACAATTTATTAAGCACAAATAACAAAGAAATAGGGTATACGCTGCTCTGTCCTGCCAGCTTTGAGCCACTTTTCGATTCCAGTGAAATTCTACTGTTGGCAGAGAAGAAGAATCACATACAGGAGACTGGAAAGGTCCCATTCACCAGTCCACACGTCAGTAGCACAAAGCGAAGGGTAAGCAGCGCTGACAGAAAACAGTCTAGAAGTGGAAAACCAGTGAACAGAAAGGAAGGGTCGAGAGAAGAAAACAGAAGAAATTTTCAGAGGAGCACAGACGCATCTAGGGAGACTCTTGATGGTTTTCTGTCGCCACGTTTCCTGGCACTGACAGCTTATATTCGACTTCGAAGGGACAGAGGATGTTGCACGAAGAAACTTTAGTGTTTGAGCCTCCAGAAGCATGGGGCTGTCTCCTACGAATGGACTAAGCCTCAGAGGTGATTGGATGATGGATACGAAGGCCGGTGCTTCCCCAGCTACCCAACCCCCCTCCCCGAGCCTGCTTGAGCATCTCCAAGGGAGAGATCTTAACAAAGCAACATCTTCCAGGCTCCAGGTGACTTGCGGCTCTCATGCAGAGTTCACACCGAAGGAAAATGACACGGTGTTTCTGTCCAAAAACTGACTGAGAAGCTGGAAGGGACAGAAGTGGCCTTTTATGTGCTTTGAAAAGATGGGCTAATGACTTAAGAAAGCGGCCAGTTGCAATCTCTCTGTGTCTTCTTGGGATACCAACAACAGGGTGGAAGCATCACCTTGCCTTTGGATGGCCCGAGATGGAAGGGGTTGGCCAAAATGGTCATGGCCGTCCCAGCTACACATCATGCACGTTTTATGGGGAGATTCTTGGAACCCAGATCCCGGTTTCCGTGTCCAGACTCAATGTACACAATATGTTTAAAACATTTTTTTAAATGTCTATTTTTGAGAGACAGAGAGAGAGAGACAGAGACAGACAGACAGAGCATGAGCGGAGGAGGGGTAGAGAGAGCGGGAGGCACAGAATGTGAAGCAGGCTCCAAGTTCTTAGCTGTCAGCCCAGTGCCCACTGCGGAACTCAAACCCAGGAACCATGACATCATAACCTGAGCCAAAGTGGGACACTGAACCGACTGAGGCACCCATGTGCCCCAATGTATACAATATTTTGATGATCTGACCTAGATTAGCTAGACTAATCATTGCACAGAGAAAACCTTACATTATAGCTGTAGATTGAAATTGGTTACGATTTTATCAGCTACCATTTTACGTGTGTAATTTGTAACTTCTTTTAGGTCCTTTTTTTTTTTCTTTCAATCTCCTTGAATGTTATGAACTAAGTATTTTTGTTTTCCCAAAATTCATATGTTGAAATATAATCCCCAATGTGATGGTATTAGCAGGTGTGGCCTTTTGAAGGTGACTGGGTCATGAAGCTGGGGTCCTTATGAATGGATTAATGCTCTTGTAAAAGAGACCTAGAGAGCTCCCTCACCCAGTCTGTCACATGAGGTCACAGAGAGAAGATGGCCATCTAGGAACCAGGAAGCAGGCTCTCACCATTCTCTGGGCCTGCAAGTGCCGTGGTCTTGAACTCCCAGCCTCCAGAACTGTGGGAAATACGTTTCTGTTGCTTGTAAGCCCCCCTCTCTCTCTATGTGCAGCAGCCTAAATGGACTAAGACATTGATTTACTATTTTGAACTTTACTATTGCTGTGTTTATGTTAAGGTTTTTAAGCAATTTACGTCAATAGTCACGGGAGAACCAGGAAATAAACACAAAGATACCGAGGACAACACTGAAGGCTGTGAGGGAAGCCGGCCCGGCTCTGGTGGACAGGAGATGCCCGTGGCTCTGTGACGGGTTAGTGCCAACCTCAGCCTCTCTGGCACTGGCTTCCACCAACTTTGGACCTGGACTCCCTTGACCACCTTCACACTCCCCAGGTGATCAGACCCCTCAGTCTGTTCGTGTCCTATGGCTGCACACACGGTGATCGGCCATCTGGATGACTCACTCAAACCTTCCCTCCTTTATACATTTACATGGTAACTACCACACGCAACTCCAGCTTCTCTTCCATGTTGCCCTCCAGAGTCTCTACTGCGTGCAGGCGGCACAGTGGTGATAAAGAAAACCCGACCCTCTCAGAAACCAGTTCACCTGGCGTGGCTTTCTGTGTGAGCCACCGTCCCTCCGTTTTGGCTGCAGCAGGACCTCTTTCTTCCCTTCAGGAGCCAACAAACTGGAAGCACCATCGCCATCCCCCTCCTGTCCACCTGCCACTGTCCCACTGTGAAAGTCAGGGCCGTTCTGCGTGAACCCGTTCCCCTTCTCAGGGCCCCAGTCCTCCACGATGACCCCATTTTCCATGCCTGTTGCCAAGAATCACCTGTCTCCTCCCAGCGTCTCCTTGGTCCTTTATCACCTCCCTTCTTTGGGATGCGCTACAAGACTCATGGCCTCTGGTGTAACTTTAGCATCTTTCTATCACTGAAGCTTCCCACTAGGCTTATGAACCTCTTTGTGGCCAATTCCAAGCGTTCTCTTTAGTCTCTGCTTCTTCTAACCTCTGCCATACATTCCACTGCTGACTCTTTATATGACAGCCATCATAGTCCCTGCCTTCCTTGGATTTCTTCCACCAGTCCGGGCAGATTTCTTTTTTCCCTGCTTCTTTCTTCCTTGTCTTTTCCTATTACTTCCTTCTTCCTCATAAAGAAATCCTGAATGCAGTCCCCCCCTTTTCCTGCTAAGATCACTCAAGACCACATTATAGACAGTCCCTGCTCTATGCAGGGCAAGATAAAAAATGAATATAAAGTGAACCATTGTAAACCAAATTTTTTACTCATAGAATTATTTAAAAGAGCTTTACTAATTTTTATAGCTGAGTAATATTCCATTGTGTGTGTGTGTGTGTGTGTGTGTATGAGTGTTTGCATGTGTGTGTGTGTGTATGTATGTATGTATCTATCTGTATCTATCTATATCTATATCTATAGAAATCTATACCTATATCTATCTATAGATAGATATATCTATAGATAGATAGATAGATATAGGTATAGATTTCTATAGATATAGATATAGATAGATACAGATAGATAGATACATCTATATAGATGTATCTAGATAGATCTAGATGTATCTAGATAGATAGATACATAGATAGATCTAGATAGATCTAGATAGATACATCTAGATGTATCTAGATAGATAGATACATCTATATAGATAGATCTATATAGATAGATATAGGTATAGATTTCTATATCCATTCATCAGTATATGGATATTTGGGCTGTTTCCATAATTTGGCTAGTGTAGATAATGCTTCCATAAACACCCAATGCATGTACTCTTGTATTCTTTGGGTAAATACCTAGTAGTGCAATTGCTGGAGAGTAGCGTAGTTCTATTTTTGCAAAGACATGGATAGAGTGAGAGATTATTATGCTAAATAAAATACATCAGTTAAAGGGGGCGCCTGGGTGGCTAAGTCAGTTGTGTTCGACTTCAGCTCAGGTCATGATCTTGTGGTTTGTGAGTTTGAGCCCCGTGTTGGGCTCTGTGCTGACAGCTCAGAGCCTGGACCTTGCTTCGGATTCTGTGCCTTCCTCTCTCTATACCCCTCCCCAACTCATGCTCTCTCTCTCCCTCTCTTTCAAATATAAATAAAACATTTAAAAAAATTAAAAAATATAAGTCAGTCAAAGAAAGACAAATACCATATGATTTCACTCATATGTGGAATTTAAGAAACAAAACAAACCAGAAACAAAACAAACCAGAAAAGGGAGAAAAAGAGAGAAAGAGAGAGACAAGCCAAGAAACTACAGACTCTTAACTACAGTGAACAAACTGATGGTCACCAGACAAGGTGGGAGGGGGGGCTGGGGAAACAAGTGATGTGGATTAACGAGCGCACTCATCATGACGAGCACCAAGTGATGTACGGAAGTGTTGAATCGCTATAGTGTGCACGAAACTGATAGAACATGGTATGGTAACTAACTGGAATTTATATAAAAACTTAAACAATGAAAGAGCTTTCGTCACTAGTCGTATTGCTAAGAACATGGGGACAACGACACGTGCAACATGATTGATACAACATCTCAAGTGTAGGCAAGATAATTTCAAATACTGCTCTCTTGTTGCTCCGGAAAGGTAGCAAGTGGCCATACAATATTATTTACGGAAGCAGATATGTATAAAATATATGATAAGTTATTGGTAGTCTCCATTTACACAGGTTGCCTGAAAATTAATTAATAAAACCACACGAACACTTGAACATGTGTTTGCAGAAAAAGAAATACAAGTAACCCATGTTTGAAACAGTGAAGAGTTGGAAAGGACCTTTGCATCCAGTCGTGACATTTTTTTGCAATCTGAGGAAACTACTAAGAATGTTATTGAAGTATGTGTGAAAACATTAATGATATACTCCGTATGCTAAAGTGTTCCCAAGCTTTCTGAAGTGGGGTTCATCATTTGCAAAATGAAAACGTTACTATTCCCCTGATTTCAGAACACCATCAAAATCCAGTAAACCCTCAAAATACCATTTTTACCGTGAGCCGAAGGCTGTGCATAAAGTACGATGTAGACAGTGAAATGTAATAAATTTTAATAAATTATGTTGTCAAGTATTTGCGGAAAGAATAATATCGCCTTTGTGGAGAAGGCTTGGGTGCTGTCAAACACTCTTTCAGGTTTGGGTATTTTTCTCACTCAAAGTTACAAATGTAGCCACTCAGAACGTTATACACTTTTAGTGCTTGTAGCTTTTATTTGGTCGCTACTGGAATACGCCCCAGTTCACTGGAAAAAAAAATCGCACAAAAGTGATCAGTTTATTCATTTGGATTTTAGTGTGTTCCTTTCTTGGTGTTGCATGGAATTATTAGGGTCGGAGGAAGCAGTGCCCTTATGGAGCGTGTGGGTTATGTGTCGTATATTTGAATATTAACAGAATAAGTGGATATATTCAACAAGAATGAAATATAAATATTAACATTTTTTAATGTTTTATTACTTATTTTTGAGAGACAGAAAGAGAGCGAGGGAGAGAGAGAGAGAATGAACAGGGAAGGGACAGAGAGAGAGAGGGAGACCCCGAATCCAAAGCAGGCTCCAGGCTCTGAGCCATCAGCACCGACGGCTCGAACCCATGAACCCGAGATCATGACCTGAGCCAGTCAGACACATAACCGACTGAGCCACCCAGACACCCTAGTAATACTGTCTTTTAAAGTATTATTTCCATTGTGCAAGAATGTGGAACAGGCACAGTGAAAACTCTATTAGGTTTGTGTCATTTGGTCCAGGAAACTGAGGCTGAGATTAATGGGCTAAAGAAGAGTCACACAACAAGCGAAGGATGGCTAGTGTTGGTTACAGTGCAAATTTATCTATTATTTTAGAACTGTGCTGACAATACCGAAGACCCTCAATTTATATTTGTTGGAAGCGTTAATAAATGGTTGCTGATTTTCATTGGCCCTTATTAGCCTTTCTGGAGTTGTTGCCCATCTGTTTGTTTGCTTCCGGTCCGGAGGAGCCCCGAGGAACAAAAGTTTTAATGGGTCAAGTCTCTAAAGGCTGAATGCTCTATTATTTCCTTTCTCATTTCTCCATCTGTCTCTAGGAAACTAAAATATTAATTATAAATATCCCCAACATATATATTTTTGGTGCCTAAAGATAGCATAGTGAATCTTGCTTGTGAATCATGATCTGGAATATTAATAAAATTCTCTTGCCTCTTTTCAAGTTTACAAAAAACATTACTCAGAGATGATAATCTCCTCCCGGAATTAACTTCAAATATTTAAATGAAAGTAACCCCAGGACTGTATAGATATTATACATGCTTAAATGATATGAAAAGCAGTTGACGAGCTATTGATGTTTTTGTTACTAGTTTTCAGGAAAAAAAATCTTAATATCTGAAAACTAGAGAACTCCGCGAATATCAACAAAGCTCACTTTACATTTTTTAAACGTCGCAACATTTCCTCAAATTGACTGAAAGATAATTTGGGGGGTGTAAGATGAGAATAAGAATCCAGGAAAATGTAGTCTGCAAAATATGAAAAACGTCCTTCCTACTTGACCCAAGATCCCAAAGACTGACAATGAACAGTTTGAGAAAGAACTTTTGTGCTGAGAACTGTTGCTTCAAAAGATTACCAGTGTCTGTAACGTGCACTGATTTGTTGCATTAAGGCATGCCTACAGAATGCTGAATAGAAGCGCACCAGTCTATAATAGATGAAATTGATTGGTTTTGGTGGCAGATGGGAAGAACGTCACTGCTCATTATATGGTTGGCTCAATTGGTTTTCCCCCGGAAAACAGAGACAATATTCTCTTAATCTGCTCCACACCAGGTACTTAAAACCAAAGCCTCTGAATTATTGTCTAATTGTCAGTATTTTTAAGAGAGTGGTTATCTTCCGGGATTGGCTTACGATAAAACACTAGTTTGTCCTTTGCATGGAGATTCATGCCTGACAACAAAGGTCGTCTCTGCTATTTTCAAGCATTCACCTCTTATTGATGTGAGAATGCGCCGATTTTTTAAAAATCAAAAACTTGAACAGAATACAGCATTTAATGAGAATATTCTTCTCTTTGGGGAATCATTTTTGTTGTCATGTTATATATAGCAGAAAGGTCAAATGATGGATTTGAGTAAGTATTACAAATCTCAGTGATTTATGAAGGGCATATCTGCAAAACACAATCAGTCAGACCTCGGTGAGATTTATTTTAGTTGCTTTGAGAAAACAATGATCAAAATCTCTGTTTAAAATGGCTTTAATATTTCTGTTCTGTAACTTGAAAATTAATAAACAATGTTTGCAAAAAGACTTTGAGCTGTGATTTTTGTGACTATGGTTTAAATAGTAAGAAAAATCTAGATTTGGGAACAACAGATTAATATTGTCTTTTAAAATGTTTTTTGAAAAGCAGCAATTCCTGAAACAGCCTCCCCCAAGTTCTCATTAAAAGATGGAGGGAGGGGCGCCTGGGTGGCGCAGTCGGTTGGGCGTCCGACTTCAGCCAGGTCATGATCTCGCGGTCCGTGAGTTCGAGCCCCGCGTCAGGCTCTGGGCTAATGGCTCGGAGCCTGGAGCCTGTTTCCGATTCTGTGTCTCCCTCTCTCTCTGCCCCTCTCCCGTTCATGCTCTGTCTCTCTCTGTCCCAAAAAAAAAAAAAAAAAAAAAAAAGATGGAGGGAGACTGGGGCGCCTAAGTGGCGCAGTCGGTTGGGCGTCCGACTTCAGCCAGGTCATGATCTCACGGTTTGTGAGTTCGGCCCCCGCGTCGGGCTCTGGGCCGACAGCTCAGAGCCTGGAGCCCACTTCAGATTCTGTGTCTCCCTCCGTCTGCCCCTCCTCTGCTTGCACTCTGTCTCTCGCATTGTCTCAGAGATAAATAAACATTAAAAAAAAAAAGATGGAGGGAGACACAAAACAAAATGAGAACTCAGAACACTGCAAATTTAGACCAAATGACCTATACTCAGAATCTAGGAGAACTTTCTGTAACCTGAATAAGCCTGGACTACCCTGCAACTTATCTAAAACCAGTGCCATGCTCAAAAAAAAAAAAAAACCACACAAAAAACACCAAAACCCCACAAACCCCCACCCCCCCAAACCAACCCAGTTGGATACACAATAAAGGAATCAAACAACAATTTAAATGTTTACTGCTGCTCTACAAACAAGTGCCGAAACAAAATTGCAATTCATGACTCATGGCGAAAAGCCCTAAAATCATCTATATTTACCTGAATCTCTCTGAATCTTCTCAAAAGTTGTTCATGAGTCTCTCATATACATATCTCTTCCTCAGAAAACCTACAGTCCACTCAGCTCAGGCAAATCCATACTTTCATTTTTGTCTTCCGTACATGGTCTGTCTGACTGCTGTTAGATTTAAGACTGATTCAGGGCCTTTCCTATTGTAAATCAATCTAGTCTTTTTCGTTTTTTTAAAATTTGTCTCCTACCTAACAACTTGCATTAAAAAAAGAACTAATGATTAAACAAACAAACAAACAAAAAAAACCCCATAATCATAGTCTCTAGGGAGGGAGGGAGTTCTATATTTCTATTCTTATACAATTTCCTTGAGCATAACAGGGCTGGGAAAATTTCAGTGTCTTCCCCATTAACCTCATGAAACAGATAAACTGTGCTCACTGGCAAGGAAAAAGAAATATAAGCAAACAAAATATTACATGCTTTAGAAAGTAAACCACCGAAGCTCCCTTCTTTCCACATCTTCTAGAATTTTATTCATGTAAATTAATGAAGCATGTCTTATAGTTTACTACTTATATTTCGATAAATCATCTGCCATTCACCAAATTTTATAATCTAGCCTTAAAGCGTTAAATTTTTGTGCCCCCATTACAGGTTGTCCCATCTTTTGGTCTCTTGGTATATCAATGGCCACTTTTCACAGATGACGAGAATAATACCATTTTCTTAAGAATGATTGTTTTTGGAGACTTTTGTAATTTAGGTCCTTGTGGATGATCTAATTATATACAGAGATATTTTACTGAAAATATCCTTCAAGATATGCATATTTACCAGTCCCCAGATAGCCATTATCCACTTATTAGATTGCTATTACAAAGTATCGATTGGATCCTAAATTAAAATATTTTGAAATACAAGTTTTGTACCATATGAATCTCTTCATTTGTTCCACTGTTGTATGTTGTATATATGTAGGAGTGCGTGTATGTGCACACACACACACACACACACACACGTAATATACAATCTATGATGCAATTATTTAATCTGCCATTGTAGCCCAAAAGCAGCATTGATGATAATGGATAAATGAACATGGATGTATTCCAATAAAACTTCATTTATGAAAATAGGCAACCAACTTACGGGCTATAATTTGCCATGCCTGTTGTAGAAGAAAAGAATAAATGAACAGATGGTACTTTTCATTAAAAACAGAGATGAAACCATAACAAATGATCTCATAGAACACAGTAAAAAACATTTAAAAATGCTTTGATAAGCTCATTGTTAAAGTTGATATAGTTAGGAAAGAATTGGTGACCTAAAGATAGGTCAATAGTAATTAAGTAATTTAAAAGATAAAGAAGAAAACAAAAATAAGGCAGAGTATGGTAGATATGTGAAATGATATAAAGGATCTAACGTGTGTATAATGGAAATCCTGGAAGAACCAAAGAGAGAGAAAGGAGCACAAGAAATATCTGAAGATATAATTGCTGAGAAGTTTTTAATCAAAATGAACAACACTAAACTATACGTTCAAGAATCTCGTATACTACCAGAAGGGAAATAAATAAAACATGCACGTGGAGAAAAGCTTTAAGGCAGCCAGTGAAGACCCACTTCACACAGAATTCAAAAATAGGAGTTACAGGGGTATCTGCGTGGCTCAGTTGGTTAAACCTCCGACTCGTGGTTTCGACTCAGGTCATGATCTCACGGTCCATGAGTTCGAATCCAACATCCGGCTCTGTGCTGACAGTGTGGAGCCCGCCTGGGATTCTCTGTCTCCATCTCTCCCTGCCCCTTCCCTGCTCACTCTCTTTCTCTCTTTCAAAATAAATAAATCAACATCAAAAAAAAAAAAAATATAATAAGATTGACGACAGATTTCTCATTAGAAACCATGCAAGTCAGAGGATAATGGAATGTCATTTCATTAAATGCTGGAAGAAAAAACTCAAACAGAAATTCTATATGCAACAAAAGCATGTTTTTAAGAATGAAGGGGACATAAAGGCTACAAAAAAATCAAAACCAGAGAGAATTGATACTAGTGAACTTTTACTACAAGAATTCATGAAGGAAGTTCTTCAAGCTAAAGTAATATGGTCTCACAAAAAGATATGACTTGCAATAAAAATGTGGCTATAAAACTCACTTTTATTTTTTTAATCAGTTTAGAAGATAAATGACTTTCTAAAGTAAAAATAGTATTATTGGCTTCCATATACAAAATGAAATATAAAAAATAAATTGTATGAAAGCAGTGTCACAGTTGAGAGTAGGAACTGAGGTAAAATGTAAGTTCTTATGCTACAGATGAAGCACTGTGATATTCTTTGAAGGCATATTGCGATTATTTGATATATTTATAATATAAATGCAAGTATAATCATTAAAGGTTTTAAAGAGCAGTGTAAGAAATAAGCATAAGTGAAGATAAAATGGAATAAAGGCTTTAAAATAATATAACCCAAAATAAGCTACAAAAGGAGAGAAAAGAAACAAGAAAGAAAGGAACAAGTAGAAACTACGACCTAGCAACGTAGAAATTTTAATCCAAACAGCAACAATCACATTGAACGTAAATGATTTGTACATACCAATTAAACAGAAAAAATAGATTTGATAAAAACTGACACAGCTATATGTTTTTGTAAGAAATCTACTGTAAATAAACAAGTCAATAAATACCTATTTAAATATAGATAAAAATTAGGGTGCCAGGGTGGCTCAGTCACTTGAGTGTCTGAGTCTTGATTTTGGTTCATTTCATGAACCCCGTTTGTAGGATGGAGCCCTGTGACTGTCTCCATGATGAACATGTAGCCTGCTTAATATTCTCTCTTTCTCTCTGGCCCTCCCCTGCTTGCATGCATGCTGTCTCTCTCCCTCCCTCTGAAATAAATAATAAACAAACAAACAAACAAATAAATAAATGTGATAGATGATAGATAGATAGATAGATAGATAGGTAGATAGATAGATAAAAATAGAATGGAGAAAGATATTCCATGTAGACACTAATAAAAGAAAGCTATACTGGCTATTTTAAAATTAAACAAAATAGATTTATAATAAGCAATTTTACCAGGGATAAAAACGGGCATCAATGAATGAGAAACGTATCAACACAACCAATCTATAATCATGTTCCATGTACACACACCTAACAGTAGAGCTTCAAAGTACATGAAAAATTGATCAAAAAGTAATAGAATCGAGAATATATTGTTGTGTTGTGTTGTTGTTTTAGACCCGAGTGACACTCATTAATTACTTTTTGTTTCTGCTATAATTATTCAGTTAGATTTTCTCTTTCTGTTTGGATCAATATGGGTAAATTACATTTATATTGGAAATAATCCACTTCATGTAGGTTTTCACAGATGTGCGTGTTGTCGTAAAAAGACGTCTCTTATGATATTTTAAAGTCTCTTCTGACATTTCCTTCATTTGGTAGTTATTTGTCACTTGTCATTTCCTATGTTCGGCATTTGTGTTTCCATAGCTTTCTATCAGTTGAGTTAAAGTTTATGAATTCTGTTGAGTTAAAAATAAATCGTTTTTGGAATTTCTGCTTTGCTCTACTATTGTTTGTTTCCCAATTAACTAATTTTTATTTTTATATAGCTACTACTTTGTATTTCTCTTGTGCCGTTTTAGATTTTAGAGTTAGATTTTGAGAGATATTTTTTTCCCTCCTGACACCAATCGTTTCTCCAGTCTCTGTGGACACCAATAGGTGTTTCACAAATCACTTCAATTCTGACCCTCTTTACTCGAAGTCAGGGCCCAGTTTCCCAGGCTTCAGGGCCCAGTCCCACAAGACTGTCCTCACTTCAGATGGCAGTCAGTGTCACTTCTCAAGTTATGCACACTTTGGTCAGAATTAGCTACAAAATTGGAGGTTCCCACAACCCCTATCCACAGGTTTGATAATTTTCCAGAGAAACGGAACTCTGGAAAGCATTTTATTCTCTGTTGTCATTTATTATAAAAAATATACCCGAGGAACAGCCAAGTGGAAAGGTGCATTGGGCAAAATATTCTCTTTTTAAATAAATTCTGAAGATTGGTCCATATTTCCCTTATAGGACAAATTGATTTAATTACATTTTAAAATCTTCTTATAGGGGTGCCTGGGTGGCTCAGTCGATTGAACATCTAACTTCTGCTCAGGTCACGATCTCATGGTTCATGAGTTCAAGCCCCGCATAAGGTTTTGTGCTGACAGCTCAGAGCCTGGAGCCTACTTTGGGTTCTGTGTCTCCCTCTCTTTCTGCCCCTCCCCTGATTATGCTCTGTCTCTCAAAAATAAATTAAAAAAAATTTTTTTAAAAATGTTAAAAATTTTTCTTATAAAAGTGTGCTTTTTGCATTTATTAGCTTTTAGTTTATTGCCTTGGCATTCAAATTTTATTTATTTTATTATGTTGGGAGTTTTATTGCCAAAGCTATAGTCTATATCACTTGACCATCCAATACATGACTAAGTTTTTCTCTATGTTATTTGTATACAAGGTACAATATGTAATATAAGCTCTACTGTATTGGCCATGTTGTTCAGGCCTTCTAAATCACTTCCATTTTATTTTTTCTGTTTAATTTGTCTTAGACTCTGTGTTTAAGAGTACATTTTGAGTTTAAAGCTACCAAAAAAAAAAATCAATATGGATACAAATGAACCAAATACCATGATCAAGCAATTGGATTCAATTTTATTTACTCTGAATTACTATATAAATAGTAAGAATATTTCTATATCTTTTTGTGACTCTAACATAATCTCTATTCTAAAACATGATAAGCACCACACAAGAAAATAAAATTACAGACCAATTTCACTAAAAAATTAACAAATATTGGAAAATCAAATCCCATAATATATATAAGGAACAATACATTACAACTAAATGGGGCTTATTCCAAGTCTTTAAAATTGGGTAACGTTTGAGTATTAATCAATGTTTCTTTACTACATTAAACATAAAAAAAGAAAGGCTATATTATTATCTAAGTAAATTTGGAGAAAGCATTCAAAAAAATTTAATACCCTTTCTTGATTAAAAAGTATTATTAAACCAGGAATATGAGAGTACTGCATTATTTGGAAAAGAATAACTACTAAGAAAAACATTAATCCCTATGGTAAAATATTTATCTTTCCCACCCTCGAGAGCAGGAAGAATAAATGCATGCTTGTTATTCTTCTTATTCAGCCAAGTGCTTACTGAAATATGTAGCCTTTGCTCTGAGGCAACATAAATAAATAAATAAATAAGTAAATAAGTAAATAATAAATCTATATGGATTTGGAAGGTGAAATGAGGCTGTTGTTATTTGCAGGCAACATGATTATTTTTTTCTAGAACATCCAAAAAAACTACAAATTATTTAAAATCAATATGTAGACTTAAAAAGGCTATTGGACACAAGGTCACTAAAAAAAATCAGTTGTATTTTAATTTTTTTAATTTTAGAGAGAGAGAGTGAGAGCAAATGGGGAGAAGGGGAGAGAGAAAGAGAGAGAGAGAGAGAGAGAGAGAGAGAGAGAGAGAGACTCTTAAGCAGGCTCCATGTTTGGTGCAGAGCCCCATGCAGGGCTTGATTCTGAGACCCTGGGATTGTGACTAGAGCCAAAATCAGGAGTTGGGTGCTCAACCACCTGAGCCACTTAGATGCCCCTCAATTGTATTTGATATATTACAGCATACATTTAAAAAATATAAGTGTCAGAGACATGCCAGAAGTATTGCATCAACCATATCAAATACAAGAACAAAATCTAATGAAAGAGTTGCAATATTTCTCACTTGCACATTCATGGGTCGAAAGATTCAATATTGAAAAAAGTCAATTTTCTCCAAATTTATCTATAAATTCATTTCAATGTCAAACAAAATCCAAGCAAGTTTTTCTTTTCTTTCTTTCTCTTTTTAAGAAATTGACATGATGATATCAAAATTATTACATAAATTGAAAGGCACAAGATTAACCAGGATGCTCTCAAAGAATAAATTTGGAAAACATACATTCCAAAAGTAAGACTTACCGTAAATCTACACGAATTAACACAGTGTAGTAGGGAACAGGTGCTGCTGTGTAACTGCATTCTCTTATGAAAAAAAAAATGTGCTCCAAATTCTGTTTCAGACAATACACAAAATTAAATTTCATATGGGATCCAAATTTAAATAATGACATTTAAAAGAAAAAATCATAAAAGGACATTATTATGACGTTGACATTGGTGCAGATTTCTTAAAGAAATATGAAAACGCTAAGCATGAGAGAAAAAGAATAAACTGAGGTGTATTAAAAATTGCCATGTCAAAAAGGAGTCATGTACTGAAAAGAGAAGCCAGCACAGGGGTAGAAAATATTTTCATACATACAGGTACAAAGGACTTTACATAAAGAACTCTTGCAAATAAATAAGGATAAGATTCACAATCCAATAGAAAGACAAAACCTGGACAAGTATCTCACAAAGGAAAATATACAAATTGCCACTAAATACATGAATGTGCTGTTTTTTTAAAGTTTTTATATATTTATTTTGAGAGAGAGAGAGAGAAAGAGAGAGAGAGAGAAGAGTACAAGCAAGGGAGGGGCAGAGAGATTATCCCAAGTAGGTTCTGCTGACAGTGAGAAGCTCAAAGTGGGGCTCGATCCCACAAACCAGGAGATCATGACAGGAGCCAAAATCAGTCGGTTGGACACTCAACTGACTGAGCCACCCAGGCGCCCCTGTTCATTTGTTTGTCATTAGGGAAATGAACATTATAACCGCAGTGGTATGATACCATTACGTATCCACCATTTTGACTAAGATGGAAAAAATACTAAAAAATTATGAAGCGCTGAGGAAAAGATAGTGACCAGGACCCTCATGCAGCACTGACGAGAGCACAACTTGAAAACTACTCTAGAAGGCTGATAGGCAGTCTCCACGAATGTTGATGCAGATAAATACCAGAGCAATTCCACCACCATGCATATGCTCAACAGAAATGCATACCTGTGTCCACTTGAAGACAGGGACAAGAATATTAATAGCAACATTCTTTGTAATAGATATGAGAGCAATTTGATAATAGGCATCAAATGCCTTGAAAGGATCTATATTCAGCAACTATCTTAAAAGAATTTTACCTAAATCTTGTATTAGAAATGTGAGCAAAGATTTATGGAATTAGTTACAAAAATACAACTGGTACTATCAACAATGAGTGAAGGACTACCACGATTAAGATTTATCCAGAAGATAGACTATTCTACGGTCATTAAAAATCATGTTCACAAAGATTATTTAATGTCAACAATTAATGTCTCTCAAAATACAGTCTGAAATTCCTGAGGTGGACACAGGAGGCTTTCTGGGTACATCCAGAACTCTGACACCAAAGCAACATATTGCAATCTATTGAATGCAGAAGCAGAAATGAGAACGGAGCTGTCTTCTTTTAAGCCAGATGGCAAAGAAATTTGTGAAAATGTAAAACAATGCCCCCTTTCACTAATATGTTGCTTTGGGAAACATATTTAAGGGTCAGACAATTATTATTTTTGTTAACACATAATGGATTACTGTTATTTTTAAATGACTAAATGCATATTTGAAATTATTCTCAGTTTTAAATTCTGATAGAGTCAATTGATATAGCTTACATAAACCAAAGTTCTTGGTGGACTCGGTAAGTTTTGATAACATTGTTCCAGAGATCAGAATGACTGACAACTACTGCACAGGTAGTATCAGCATAAGAAATTAAACACAGTTTGAACAATGCACGGGTAAGAGCACTGACCCTACCCTCCAACCCCAAGTTGAAAATGCACATACAGTTTTTGAATCCCCAAAGCTAAACTACCAATAGCATACCGTTGACCAGAAGTCTTACCAATAACATAAATAGTTAATTAATACATATTTTATATATTTTTATATACTGTATTCTTCCAAATAAAATAGGCTAGAGAAAAGGAAATGTTCTCAAGAAAATCATAAAGATACATTCACAATACTGTACTGTATGTATCAAAAAAAAAGTAAAGGGGCACTTGTGTAGGCTCAGTTGGCTAAGTGTTCGACTTCGGCTCAGGTCACGATCTCACGGTTCCTGATTTTGAGTCCCTCGTGGGGCTCTGTGCTTATAGCTCAGAGACGGGGACTTGCTTGGGATTCTGTGTTTCCCTATCTGCCCTTCTTCCACTTACACTCTGCCCCCCTCTCTCTCTCTCTCTCTCAAAAATTATAAATAAAAATAAACATTAGAAAAAATCTGTTCAAACCCATGTTGTTCAAGAGTAAACTGTAAAAACACACACAAAACGTAAACTGACCGCCTGGCTTTGAGCTTCCATAGCAGTGAGTTAGGAAAGCTAACTTCTGTGTGGCTGTGTTTTCTTACCTTTTAAGTGTGAAAATTAATCATGTCTTGTTGGTTTCTTGCAATGATGAAATTCAGTAACAGTTTTGAACTTGGCATATCCTAAGCCCTCATTCCGTGTCTTCAATAATAATTAACTGCTTTCAGATTAGAAAACATTTAAAATTCATTTTTCTCTATATGTAAGAAGACTTTTGTTAAAATAAGGATCGTGAAAACGTAGAGAGATGGAGAGAGACAGAAAGAGATTGGGCTACAACTAAAAAATTAAACTCCTTATTTCTAATCTTAACTAAGAAGGTGCCAATTTATTGCATTTTAAATTGATTACCTTAATTGAAACTTCTTGGTATCTTTTTTCGAGGCAAAGAGAGAGAATGTGCAAGCCGCAAGAGGGGCAGAGGGAGAGAGAGAAAGAATCTTAATCCTAAGCAGGCTCCACACTTAGTGTGGAGGCTGATTTGGAGCTTGATCTCACAACCCTGGGATCATGACCTGAGCTGAAATCAAGAGTTGGATGCTCAACCGACTGAGCCACCCAGGCACCCCAAAACATTGTGGTATTCTTAAAACGAAATCTCAGCAAGGTGACTCTGTTGGTATTATGGAAATCCAATATAGTTTTTTTTTTTAATTTAAAACTTCAGATCAGGTGACCACGTTAAACCTCCAATATAGCATTACTAATATAAATATCCCATCAACTTGCTACATTTGTTATGGAAGAAATAAGGACTCTCACATAAAATGCCATGAAACAAATAACACCTTGAAAACAAAAGCAAAAATGAACTACTGGGACCTCATCAAAATAAAAAGCTTCTGCACAGCGAAGGAAACAATCAGCAAAACTAAAAGGCAACTGACAGAATGGGAGAAGATATTTACAAACTACATATCAGATAAAGGGTTAGTATCCAAAATCTATAAAGAACTTATCAAACTCAACACCCAAAAAACAAATAATCCAGTAAAGAAATGGGCAAAAGACATGAATAGACACTTCTCCAAAGAAGACATCCAGATGGCCAACCGACACATGAAAAGATGCTCAACCTCACTCATCATCAGGGAAATCCAGATCAAAACCATGATGAGATACCACCTCACCCCTGTCAGAAAGGCTAACATGAACAATTCAGTCAACAACAGATGTTGGCGAGGATGTGGAGAAAGAGGATCTCTTTTGCACTGCTGGTGGGAATGCAAACTGGTACAGCCACTCTGGAAAACAGTATGGAGGTTCCTCAAAAAAACTAAAAATAGAACTACCCTACGACCCAGCAATTGCACTACTAGGTAATTATCCAAGGGATACAGGTACGCTGATTTGAAGGGACACATGCGCCCCATGTTTATAGCAGCACTATCAACAATGGCCAAAGTATGGAAAGAGCCCAAATGTCCATCGATGGATGAATGGATACAGAAGATGTGGTATATATATGCAATGGAGTGTTACTCGGCAATCAACAAATAACATCACCTTGAGCAATAAAAGCTATAATATAGTCACTGAATATATATAGTTTTTGTAACCATGATTTGAAGAGAACTTTTCTCTGCTCATTAATATTCTAACTGAATGCAAGAGTATTCTTTTCAGGTTCAAGTAGGAAATTAATCAGGCATCTGATTTTCATTTTGCTTGGGGTAGTCTCTAAACATCTGAAACCATCAGTTCTTTTTTCTTTAATTTCTTTTATAATAGAGGGTTGTACCACGTAATTCTTTAAGATTCCTTGTTTTCAGATCTATGGTTTTTTGCCCTACGTTCCCTAAAATGAAAATAGGGGTTGTTTTTTTTTTTTTTTTTAGCAAAGTTCTTTTGACGTCTTCACTTTCATAACCTAATCCACTCAGCCAACATTCCTTTTCAATTATCCAATGGCTGCTAAGTTGTCATGTACAATTTTTCATTTAATTCTGAAACTGCCATTGAACATATTTTATAATTATCATAAAGCAAAAATGTTATTAAAATTGAACAGGAATTGTGTTTCCTTTGATTTGCTGTGTGTAATATTCTCTGAAACAGGCTGACTCAATAGCGTGTTCAAAGACAGAGTTTGTCTAGTAAGCGTTCTGGAAAAATGACAGGTCTAAAATAGAGCCAAGGATCCATGGGAAAAAGAAAGAAAAAAAGGAGAGCAAGAGAGAAAATGCACATGTTGTAAAAAGGGGATCCCAATAAATAATTCAAATATACTCTGCCCAGATACTTCTGTGAAATGGAAATGGGTTTTGTGTGGGCGTTTTAAGTTTATTTGGTAAGGAAAATGATGCGCTTTGAATTATCATTTTTTATTATTAATTTGGCAGCTTATGCTAGTGTAGCACTTACAAGTTATGACAAATTACTTTCTTGCTTTGAACTTCACAGCGGCCTGTGAGGGTCTTTAAACAGGAAATATTTGCACATGAGGAAACAGGCAGAAAATTCAGTTAAATTGCCCTAATTCGTCCACACGTTAAATTGCACCAGGCCTTTTTCTCTGCATACTG
Organism: Felis catus; assembly: GCF_018350175.1. Lineage (NCBI taxonomy): Eukaryota > Metazoa > Chordata > Mammalia > Carnivora > Felidae > Felis > Felis catus. Next base: position 147,525,231 of record NC_058372.1, on the reverse strand, counting down.
TTTATTTCCATCTCATTAGGATTTCTGCCTGTCTCCATAGGGAGGGAAAGAGAAAGGAAACAAGCCATTATCCACCCACCAGCTTGCCTGGACATTCCGAAAGTTACGTTTGTTATGATTTCGTGGCCACGTTATTCATGTCTGCTCAAATACATACTCCAGCGATGTGGCTATAACAACAAAGGTAGAATTAGCTTCAGAATTCTCTAAGAAGATATTGTATTAGATTATGACGTTTTACTGGAAAATCCTTGTACTCATGTAAGTTGAGTAAGATTTATGTGCGTGATAGTTATAAGCTTTTAGCAATAATTTAATTTACAAGTCCTTGAATGACACACACATGTTTTAGATGGATGGATGGATACATACATACATACATACATACATACGTACATAAGTAGGATGGATAGATAGACATAGATACATACATACATACATATGTAGCTGAAATAGTGTTGTGTAATCTCGCACGTTTGTATACATGTCTAGTGTGGAGATTTCCTGCAACTTACATAAGTCCATATGACAAAACGCAATGGTCCACAATTTAAATTGAGTGGATGGGAGAGGAAGAAGGCAGGACCAAGGGAGTGAGGGAGCAGTTGAATGAAGATTTGTGCAGCTCAGCACCTGTGTGTTCTCTGCCGCGACAGCTGCATTCACTGCTCAAGGCTTTCCAGGGCAGGGCCATAAATTTGGTTTCAGATTTTTCGAGACTGTCACCCAGTAAAATGAAGATCACATGGCTGATCAATTGGCCCCATTGGCTAAAAACTCAGGCGTGGTCAGGAGAAATCCATCTTGTTTAGAGGTGGACGAAATACGGCCCAGCACTTTGTCTTTGAGTGTCCACACCTCCTTCTGTCCCTGGCAGGCTTTGGGCATCAGTAGGGCATCAAAGGCATCTTCCCTCTCAGAATCAACTTTTAAAGTATCATCTCTGACCTGTCACTCTTTTTATATTCAAAAGCCGAGGGGATGCTAGGATTTAGAGCTTACTTTCCATCTGGTGAAGCCACATCTGTAGATGTGAGATCCCTTGCTCTCAGGATGGTGGGGGGGAGGGCAGGGGGAGGCAGCTCTGGGCTTTGGTCCAGCCTCCGACTATGCACACTGAGTGCAATGCCTCGTGACCAAGAAACGAGATTTCTTTCTTCTCAACTTGACCAATTTTATTCAACAACCACCACCAAGAAGAAAAATCAGTTTTACTTTAAAAGCTTTAATAACCCGGAATTACCTGAAATAACCATGGTAACATGTTCTGAAGTAATATACGTTGCTTATATAACCATAGAAACGGTACTAAAAACTGGAAATTACCTATAATTTATCTCAGTTTCTTACCGTGACAATAATATAATGTGCATTTCTCACAAAGCACATATTTTGGCTATCGTGTGATCAAGAAGTTATTCAAAAATTATTTCAGGCTTTCCAAAAGGTATCAGTTATTGTTTGGTTGTTAAGGTTAGTTCTCATGAATAATTTTCTGGACATGATAACGCAACTACACACACATACACACACACACACACACACACACACACACACACACAAGGGAGCAAATTTTAAATGCAGGAAAGCCAGGTATTTCTGGAAGTTACTGGTACAGAGCTCTGATCCACAAGCGTGAGAACAACTGCTTATGCTTTCTTCTAGTTTCAGGTTTTTTTCCCTTTAGACAATATTCAATATTTCTATTTTTCTATATGTTTATAAATCTATAATTATGCTATATTTGTAGTATGTATTTCACCAAATCAGAATGGCTCACTGGCTCCCTGGCCCACTTAAGTTGACTCTGGGCACCGTATGCTGGGGTCAGGTCCATGCACCTGTCTACCCATGCAGGCCTGTGGACACTAGCGGGACATCCAATTTCTGTAGCCCCACTGGGCACTGAATCACATTTTGGGCCCATGAAGTACCTGATTCTAAGCTGATATCTCAGTTTCCGAGGGTCAAATGATTAATTCTCAATTCACGCGCTGGAATTTACAAATAACCACCACTGACTTGACGTTGTAGATTCTCAGATTATTTATTTTTAGAGAGATTTCCAACGACGTGGTAGTATTCATAAAGGCCCATAACCTTTCCTATCCTTGAGAATGACATCCATTCAATGAGTGCTTCTAGGGAGTATTTTTTAACAGCTTTATTAGGATGTAATTCATATACTATAAAATTCACTCGTTGAGTGTAGAATCAGTGTTTTTTAGTGTGTTCGCGGAGTTGTGTAGCCACGATGATGTTCTAATTGTAGAACACTTTCATAGTCCCCAAGGAAGACCTTACCCCTTAGTGGCCACCCACGGGCTCGGCAACAACTAATCTACTTTCTGAATTTATATGTTGCCTATTCACCACCATCCTAGTAATGAAGCAAATAAGGAAAAAAATATTTGCAGCCAAGGAATTTAAATAAATGGCATAAGGAAGTTCTTTGAACTATTTCTGTGAATTTTTTATTTATTTATTTTCATTTATTTATTTATTTATTTATTTATTTATTTATTTATTTTTTAATGTTTATTTTTGAGAGAGAGAGACAGAGACAGAGCATGAACGGGAGAGGGCAGAGAGAGGGAGCCACAGAATCCGAAGCAGGCTCCAGGCTCCAAGCTATAAACACAGAGGCCCACGCGGGGCTTGAACTCGCAACCTGCGAGATCATGACCTGAGCCGAAGTCAGACGCCTAACTGACTGAGCCACCCAGGCGCCCCACTGCGAATTTTTTTATAACTTTTAAGTTATTTCAACACAATACCAAGAGTCTTTTTTTCCATTCTTTCTTTTTTTCCTGCATTTCCAGTGACCTCTTACGCAACAGGGGTTGGTTTGAAATGCATATGTGTATAAATGGATACGTCCTATGCATAGTATAACTAAGACATGTGGTCCCTTATAGATATTGTAGATCCAATAAGGTTAAAATTTTTTGCACAACTCCCTTTCGGAGGTAGAGTCTCTTGTCACTGCCAATTAGATCTGGCCTGGCATGTGATTTCTTTGAGCAGTAGAATGTGGTAGAAGTTAAATTATGGACGTTTCCGAATCCAGGCCTGAAGAACTCTTTCCAGCTTCTGGCTTTCAACTCTGGGAGCGCTCCTGCTCCCGCTGACATGTAAACAATCCCGGCCTTTCCTCCTGAATAACAGCAGAGAGAGAGAGAGGTCCGGGCAACAGTCAACTCTAGCAGCATGAAGCTGACCTTGAACGAGAGGCTGTCCTAGAACCCTGTCCACAGCTGAACTGACAGCTGATGGAACCATCTAAGTAAGGCCAACAGGCCCGGCAGGAAAACCACTGTTGTGGTCAAGAGGTAAGAAAGGGGTGATTTTTCAGTTGCTCTATGGGTGTCTGCTTATATATGTACATGTTGATTCCTCAGCTGGATTCCAGTCTATTCATGCTTTGGGGGACACTTTACACTTCCCAGTCTCTAGGGAGCCCCTGAGGGCACTAACACCGATTGTCTTTTTCAAGCCCTCTCTGGACATCTCTCAAACGAAGGAAGCATGACCACACCGGTTTTGTGGCGAACGGAAACTTTAGGGAAAAGCAATTCCATCTTTACTGAATACGGTTATACGAAACAGCTCAGAAAGCCTAGCTGAGGGCAGTGCTTGGCTGTGCCTTAAGCACACTGTTTGCTCGTCGTTTTAGTTGCTGTTTCGTGGCAAACTTTTCCTACAGACTTGGCCACGAAACCCACTGACCCTTAGCTCCAAAACGGTGTCTGGCCCATTGTAAACTGGCCATAAATATTTGTTCAAATATTTGTTAGAGGAATCCGTAAATGACCCTCCTTTATTTAGCTGAATCTTTGGATGGGTGTGGCCCTGAAAATCTGATTTGATTCTGTGTCTCTATCTCACTAAGACTCTGGACTTTCAGACCAGACTCTGGATTTTAAGACTGAGCCCCTGGGGGTGCCTGGGTGGCGCAGTCGGTTAAGCGTCCGACTTCAGCCAGGTCACGATCTCACGGTCCGGGAGTTCGAGCCCCGCGTCGGGCTCTGGGCTGATGGCTCGGAGCCTGGAGCCTGTTTCCGATCCTGTGTCTCCCTCTCTCTCTGCCCCTCCCCCGTTCATGCTCTGTCTCTCTCTGTCCCAAAAATAAATAAACGTTGAAAAAAAAATTAAAAAAAAAAAAAGACTGAGCCCCTTTTGGCTATTTTCCCACGTGTGTGTGTGTGTGTGTGTGTGTGTAACATGATATATACATCATGCTATATACATACATAATATATATGTGTTATACACACACACACATATTCAAAATTAAGAAAGCTTTTGAGATTCAGGAATTTCCCAATACCTTTACTATTTCTTGGGCTCGTGTCTTTATGAAAACATGCTTTTAATTTGAGTATTAGACTGCCAACATGCCTAATTACACAATATTGTGACAAACCCAGAAGTGCAGAGGGCAACATGACACTTTTTTCATTTCGAAGCGGTTGGAAATTTTGACTACGGCAAAAATAAAAACAAATGCAACAAAAGGCCAGAGTTGACATTGTGCTCATAACTGTGAAGACAATAGACAGGGAAGAATTATGAAAATAATCAAGGCAGGGGAACTGCTTCCCCAATCAACTGTTTTTTTCCCCCCTTATTATTGCAGTATCTGTATGCATAGCACTTCTGTCTGCTAACAAACTACGACCAATCCACGGTGCGTAATGAAACTGGATTGTCTGGCGTCTTATTTTATGAACCGATAATTTAAATCTTGCGTTTTCCTTTTTCTGCTTATCAGGCTAAGTATTATACAGTTTTTTTTTATAGCTGATTTAGGGGAAAAACCAAAGAGATAATAAATCCTTGTTATTGGCTCTTTCTAGCGGTTCCCCCGCTGCCCCACAGCAGTAGCTTAGGCTTCCCAGCTGCCACGCGGAACGCTCAGACCACCCACGGGGATCAGAAGGCCCTCTGAGACTCAGTCTGTGGGGTAAATTCTGTGCAAAGATAGAGACAAAGAGAGGCTTTATACCGTATGCATTTAATGCTCTTTATTTCTTCTTCAGTCATAAATGAGAGAAACTGTTCCCACTAAAAGTGGAGAAGAAGGATATTTCAAAAAACAATTAGGCACCAGGCCAGTACCCAAAGTACCCACCCTAAATACCAAAGGCTTTCCCTTGCCTGGGCGTAATGCAGAAATCGTTATCAGGCTCAAAAGGCAACATAGTCGAAAAGGAATTAAGAATTAAGTGAGTTGTCTTTTTATTCCCCAATGCCCATAACTACCATAGTTCCAGGGAGATAGGAGATGTTCAATAAATTTTTATTGATTGAATACATGTAGACGGTTCAGTAACTTATTAAAAGAATAGGCATTTAAGAGAGAATTGCTGAATAACACTGGCTCTTCAGATGATTGGCTAATCAATCACATGTGTTGCATTTTAGATAATTTTCAAAGCGTCCAAAACTGAAATAGGTTAGGCCCAGGATTTTTTTTTTTTTTTTTTTTTTGGCTAAGCTCAAGCCCCAGGTTAGCCTATCCTCGTATGGTGAATTTGTATTACTTGTGAGCTGTTGATTGTCAAACTACTTCAGGAGTGCTTACTTTGCATCAGTAACCACGTCTAGTACAAAAACTGAAAGAAAATACTCAGTGGAAGGTCCAATAACATAATAGAAGGGTGTCTGAGTTAATTTGAGCCTCCATAACAAAATACCACAGACTGGATGGCTTAGCCACAGACATTTATTTCTCACGGCTCTGGAAGCTGGGAAGTGCAAGGTAAGATCCCAGTTGACTTAGTTTCCGGTGAAGCCTCTCTTCTCAGCTTGCAGACAGCTGCCTTCTCTCCAAGTCCTCGCAAACCCTGTCTTCTGTGCATCAACACAGGCGTGAGGAGAAGAGGCAGGGAGAGAGGATGAGAGAGAGAGAAGAGGGGGGAGAGTGCCTTTTGGTGTCAATTTTTATAAGGATACATATCCTTTCGGATCAGGACCCCACATTTGTCATCTAAGGTAATCTTAATTTCTTCTGTAGACGCCCAATCTCCAAATACAGCCACATGGAGATTAGGGCTTCAATGTATGAATTTTGGTGAAACCAACATTCAGTCGTTAACAAGGGGAGAAAGGAAAGGATCTGTGAAGTTGAAGACAGAACAGTAGAAATTACCTAATTGGAGCAACAGAGAGAAAATGGACTAAAAAAAGGGACTATAACATCAGGGACCCATGGGACTATAACAAAGTATACATTCCTATCATCAAAATGCTGGGAAGAGAAGAGAAAATGGGAGGGGCTGAAAAAGTACTTTAAAAATTAATGACTGAAACCTTCTTAAATGTAGTGAAAGACATAAAAATACATATTCAAGAAGATAAGTGAATCTTAAACAGGACAAAATCAAAGAAATTCACACTGCAACTCATTATTGTCAATCACCTGAAAACTAAAGACAAAGAGTAAATCTTAAAGTCAGTGAATGAGAGACCACACCCTACCCTTAGGGGGAAACAAATCAAATGACAGTAGATTTCTTACCAGAAACTCTAAAGATCAGAAGAAAGCAGCACAAACGTTTTCAAATGCTGAAAGAAAACAACTGTCAACCCAGGACTCTATATCTAGTGAAAATATCCTTAAGGAATGAAGGGGACATCAAGGAATTCTCAGATGAAAGAAAATGAAGAGCGTTTGTCTGTTTGTTTATTTTATGCCAGAAGACCTGACATAAAAGGACAGCAAAAGGAAGTTTTCTAAATATAAGGGAAATGATGAAAAAAAAAAAGTTAGAATGAGGAAGGAAGAACACATTAAACAAAAATATGGGGATATATATTACTTAGTGATAAGAGAGTCTATCCACCAGAAGTACACAGTAATCTTAAATATGTATGCACCACACAATAGAGCTGCAAAATATGTAAAGCAAAACTGTTTAAACTGAAAACAAAAAAAAAAACCCAAATCTACAATTAAAAACCTGGGGCACCTGGATGGCTCAGTCGGTTAAGCATCAGACTCCTGATCTCAGCTAAGTTCTCGATCTCAGGGTCTTGAGTTCAAGCCCCATGTCGGGCTTCACACTGGGTGTGATGCCTACTTAATAAAACAAAACACCCACTCATGCTAAAAACTCTTAGAAAAGATAAGAAAAGAGGAGACTTCAATTTAATAAAAATTATTGATGAAATACCTACAGTGAATATGATAATTAATTATAAACACTGAATCCTTTTCCCTAAAATTTGGGGCCAGGCACAAATGTCAGCTATTACTACTCTGATTCAGACAGTAGTGCAATGCAGTGAGAAAAAGCAGTAAAAGGTATATGGATCTTAAAGGAATAAAACTTCCTATCTCAGATTGTATGAGGATCTATGTCAAATAATCCCAATAAGACTACAAAAATATTACGAGCACTAATGTAGAGTTCAGCAATATTGTAAGATATAAGATACACATTCAAAATTCAACTACATTTCTGTATATGAACAATGAGCATGTGGATTTAAATTAAAACTATAACATTATTGATGGTCATTTACAAAATGAAATGTTTAAGTGTAGATCTAATAAATGGACAGGATTCGTACACTGGAAACGACACAAGGCTAATTAAAGAAATCAAAGATCTAAGCAAGTGGAGACTCACTGTGCTCATTGATTGGAATACTCAACATCATGAAGATGCCAATCTTCCTTACACTGAAATATAGATTTAACGCTCCTTCCAAAGTACTAGCAAAATGGTTGCAGTTATAAACAAAATTAATCTAAAATTTATAAAGAAAGTCAAAGAAACTAGAATAACTGTGGGACACAGTTAAAACAATGCTGAGAGGGAGATTTATAACATTAAATACATGTATTAGGAAGGAAGAAAAATCTCAAGTCAACGATCTAAGCTAAAATTATTTCACAAAAAAGAGGAATTACTCTACTTAATTTCAGGACTTATTACTGAGCTCCCATAATCAAGATTATGTGGCGTTGGTGAATAAATAGACTCACACATGAATGAAACAGAATAAAGAATTTAGAACTAGAATCACATAAACATGCCCTGCTGATTTTTGACAAAGGGGCAAAAATCTTTCAAATGGAGTAAGACGGATTTGCAATAAATGATGCTAGGTATCTATGAACACAAACAACAACAGCAAAACAAAACAGAATCTCAACTGAAATCTCACACCTCATACAAAATATTAACTCAAAGACAGATTATAAACTTCAAAGTAACAAACGAATTCTAAAATGGAGAAAGGACAAAACCAGACATTTTATCCAGGAGAATATACAGGAGGCAAATAAGCACATACAAAGCGTTTAATATCATTATCATTGTTAAGGACGTGCAAGTTAAAACCACAACGGAAGGTCACAGCACATGTAACAGAACGCCTAAAATAAAAAATAATGACAACACCAAATGCTGGCATGGACGTGAGAAAGTGGGTCACTCATATATTGCTGGTGGGAATGTACAATGATACAGTTAGTCTGTGGACCTCTGTGTACCTTATATGCTGACAATTACATTCTTGGGCATTAATGCTAACAATATATTCACTAAAAACCTGTACATGAGAGGCCCCTGGGGGGCTCAGTCCGTTAAGCATCTGACTCTTGATTTCAGCTCAGATCATGATCTCAAGGTTCATGAGTTTGAGCCAAGCGTTGGGCTCTGTACTGACAGCATGGAGTCTGCTTAGGATTATCTCTCTCCCTCACTCTCTGCAATCCCCAACCATCTCAAAAATTAAATAAGTAAATAAACTTCAAAAAAAAAACCTGTACATGAATATTCAGAGCAACTTGTTTCATTGTAGGTCCCCAATGGAAACAACTGAGGTGTCCTTCACTCGGTGAACAGGGAAACTCTGACATAGCCATACCATAGAATGGTAACTCAGTAACAAAAAGATACACAACATGGGTAAATATCTTAAAAATAAGACCGAGTGAAAAAGCAAATCCCAAAGTTGATTATACTATATGATTCCATTTATAAAATAGCCCTTGAGTGACAGTATCATATAAGCAAAATATTTTTGGCTTCCAGTGTTTACAGAGGAGATGGAAGGGTAGGAACAAAGTGGATGTAGTTACAAAAGGACAAGAAGGATCCTCACGGTGAAGGAAATTTTCTGTCTCTTGACATTATCAAAGTATGTATTCTGGTTGTGACAGTGTCCAAAGTTACACAAGGTGTTACCATTCAGAGAAACCAGGTAACGAATACATGAGATCTGTCTGCAATCTTTCTTCAAAAAAAATTTTTTTAATCTTTATCTTTGAGAGAGAGAAACAGTGTGAGTGGGGGAAGGGTAGAGAGAGAAAGAGAGACACAGAATCTGAAATAGGCTCCCCGCTCTGAGCCGCCAGCACAGAGCCTGACGCGGGGCTCGAGCTCACAAACCGGGAGATCATGACCTGAGCCGAAGTTGGATGCTCAACCGACTGAGTCACCCAGGCGCCCCTGCAATATTTCTTAAACTGAATCTAAAACTATAATTATGTCTAAATAAAAAAAAAGTTTAACTAAAAAGAAAATAACTGTACTCATCAATAAAAGAGAGAGAGAGAGAGGACTCAAACAAAATCACAAATAAAAGAGGAGAAATAACAAGCGACATCACAGAAATACAAATGATTATTAGCAAACTTTGTGAAAGATTATATGCAAACGAACTAGATAACCTAGAAGAAATGGATGAATTTCTGGACGCTTATAACCTACCAAAACTGAATCAGGAAGAAATAGAAAATTTGGACAGACTGATTGCCAGTAATGAAATTGAATCAGTAATCAAAAAACTCCCTTGGGGCACCTGGGTGGCTCAGTTGGTTAAGCGTCTGACTTCAGCTCGGGTCATGATCTCACAGTCTGTGAGTTTGAGCCCCACATTGGGTTCTGTGCTGACAGCTCAGGGCCTGGAGCCTGCTTCAGATTCTGGGTCTCCCTCTCTCTTCACCCCTCCCCTGCTCATGCTCCATCTCTCTCTGTCTCAAAAAAAAAAAAATAAAATAAAAATAAAAAAAATAAATAAATAAATAAACAAAGACAAAAACAAAAAACTCCCAATAAACAAAAGTTCAGGACCAAGCAACTTCACAGGCAAATTTGACCAAACATTTAAAGAAAAGTTAATACTGGGGCACCTGGGTGGCGCAGTCAGTTAAGCATCCGACTTCAGCCAGGTCACGATCTCGCGGTCCGTGAGTTCGAGCCCCGCGTCGGGCTCTGGGCTGATGGCTCAGAGCCTGGAGCCTGTTTCTGATTCTGTGTCTCCCTCTCTCTCTGCCCTTCCCCCATTCATGCTCTGTCTCTCTCTGTCCCAAAAATAAATAAAAGTTAAAAAAAAATTAAAAAAAAAAAAGAAAAGTTAATACTTATTATTCTCAACTATTCCAAAAAGAGAAGAAGAAGGAAAGTTTCCAAATCCGTTCTAGGAAGCCAACATGACCTTGATACCAAAACTAGATAAAGGTAACACACAAAAAAAGAGAACTAAAGCCAATGATCTCTGATGAACATAGATGCAAAAATCCTTAAAATTTAGCAGACTGAATCCAGCAATACATTAGAAAAATCATTCACCACAGTCAAGTGGGATTTATTCCCCTGATGCAAAGGTGGTTCAATATTCACAAACCAATCAACATATTACATGACATTAATAAGAGGATGAAAGCCATATGATCATTTCAATAGCTGCAGAAAAAGCATTTGACAAAGTGCAGTATCCATTCATGACAAAACCCTCAACAAAGTTGGCTTAGAGGGAACATACCTGAACATAATAAAAGCCATATATAAAAAACCCACAGCTAACATCATGCTAATGGGGAAAAACTGAGACCTTTCCCCTAAGGTCAGGAATAAGACAAGGATGTCCACTCTTGCCACTTTATTCGACATGGAACTGGAAATCCTATCCACAGCAATCAGACAATAAAAGAAATAAAAATCATCCAAATCGGTAAGGAAGAAGCAAAACTTTCACTATTTGCAGATGACATGATACAATATATAGACTCCATCAGAAAGCTACTAGAACTGATAAATGAATTTATTAAACTCACAGGACACAAAGTCAATGTAAATCTGTTGCATTCCTATACAATAATAATGAAGTAGCAGAAAGAGAGATTAAGAAAACATTCCATTTATAATTGCACCCAAAATAAAATACCTATGAATAAACTTAACCAAGGAAGAAAAAGACCTGTACTCTGAAAACTATAAGACACGGATGAAAGAAATCAAAGGCTAGACAAACAAATAGAAAGATATTCCACGTTCGTGGATTGGGAAAACAAACATTGCTAAAATGTCTATACTACCCAGAGCAATCAACAGACTTAATGAAATTTCTTTCAAAATACCAACAGCGGGTTTTGCAAAGCTAGTGCAAACAATTCTAAAATTTTTATGGAACCACAAAAGACCTCGAACAGTCAAAGCAATCTTGAGAAAGGAAACCACAACTGGAGGTATCATAATTCCAGACTTCAAGTTCTATTACAAAGCTGTAGTAATCAAAACTGTATGGTACTGGCACAAAAACAGACACATCGATCAATAAAACCGAATGGAAATTGCAGAAATAAACCCTCAATTATATGGCCAATTAATCTTCCATAAAGAAGGTTAAGGGTATGCAATGGGAAAAAGTCTCTTCAACAAATGGTGTTGGCAAAACTGAACGGCTGCATGCAAAAGACTGACACCGGACCGCTTTCTTATAATATACACAAAAACAAACCCAAAATGGATTAAAGACCTCGATGTGAGACCTGAAACCATGGAAGTTCCAGAAGGGAGGATAGGTAGTAATTTCTCTGACATTGGTCATAGCAACATTATTCTAGATATGTCTCCTAAGGCAATGGAAACAAGCACAAAAATACACTATCGGGATTGCATCGAAATAGAAAAATGTCTGAAAAACAAAGGGAAGAAAGAAACCAAAATCTACTGAATGGGAGAAAATGCAAATGACATATCTGATAAAGGGTCCAATAGCATCCACTATCTATATAAAGAACTTGCACAACCCAACACCAAAAATCCCCAAAGAATCCAATTAAAAATGGGGAGAAGACATAAAAGATTTGTCCACAGAAGACATCCAGATGACCGCCAGACACAGGAAGAGAGGCTCAACATCACTCATCATCAGGGAAATGCAAATCAAAACCCACGATGAGATACCGCCATTCTGGCCGTCAGAATGGTTAATACAAAAAACTCAAGAAACAACAAGTGTTGGCCAGGATGTGGAGAAGAACGAATCCTTTTGCACTCTCGGTGCAAATGAAAACTGGTGCAGCCACTCTGGAATACAGTATGGAGGTTCCTTAAAAAATTAAAAATAGAACTACCCTGTTATTCAGTAAGTGCACTGCTGGGTATTTCCTCCGAGAATACAAAAACACTAATTTGAAAGGATACATGCACCACCGTATTTATCGCAGCCTTATTTACAATCGTCCGGCTGGAAGCAGCCCAAGGGTCCATTGACAGATGAATGGATAAAGAAGGTGTGGTGTATATATACGTTATCCAGCCATAAAATAATATTATTTGGCCATGAAAAAGAATGAAAATATGATTCAGCCATAAAAAAAGAATGAAATCCTGCCATTTGCAACAGCATGGACGGACCTGGAGAGTATACTGCTAAGTGAAAAAAATCAGTCGGAGAAAGATAAATACTCTATGATTTCATTCTTATGTGGAATTTAAGAAACAAAATGGACCAAAAAGGAGAGAAGGAGACAGACTAAAAAATGGAGGCTTAACTATAGAGAACAAATATGGCTATCAGCGGGAGGTGGGTGGGGGGATGGGTCAAACAGTTGAGGGGGATTAAGCACACTTACCTTGCTGAGCACTGAGTAACGTATAGAACTGTTGAATCACTACATCGTACACCTGAAATGGATATAACACGGTATGTTATCTACACTGGACTTAAAATTTTAAATAGAAGAGAAAATAAATACAAAAGAGAGAAGAAACAAGAAATAAAAACAAATAAATGGACACTCTATTTGAACTTCTGACAGAGACGGAATAATGGGATCAGATTTACCTCCCTACCCGGAGCAGACAAAAGTATGTCAAACAATGGTTGGCAAGGCGATGGGTACCAGACACGTGAGGATCCTAACCCCCAAGAGAAGGGAAACAAAGGAAGTAAGCCCCATGGCTGCCCATTTTCTTGCCTTGCGGTCGTTTATAAGGCAAGGTGCAAGGAACAGTACCCAGGAGGAGCCCTGCAGAGCCCTTGAGTTGTGAAGAGAGGGATGAGATGCCGGGAGACCAAAGTAGCTTGGGGTTTACAAGTTGGAGTTGCAGAGAAGAGACAGAGGCACTGCCTTCTCCACAGGGTTCCCATGGAGTATTCAGGGAAACCTGAGTCCAGGGAAAGAGCCACCGAGGAACATTAGCAGTACTGAGAATAGTGCCTCTTTCCATACACCGAACTGGGAGACCCCCAGGCCAGAACACCCTTGCAGAGTATACGGAAGGGTCCTGAGACAGTAGTGGGGGAAATAGTAATGCTAGATTGAGCATCGCTACAGCTGTGCCCCCAAAAGTCTTAAAGACTCACAAGAAGCAAACTGTTTCCAAGTAACTGAACTGCATCCCAGAATAAAGTTCCAGAATACTTACAGGAATAAAAAAAATATCAGCACACAAGTTAAAATGCATGAACTCTACTATTCATTTAAAAAACTATCACGCATAGTGGGGCACCTGGGTGGTTCAGGCAGTGAAGCATCCGACTTCTGCTCAGGTCATGATCTAGCAGTTTGTGAGTTCGAGTCCCGTGTCGGGCTCTGTGCTGACAGCTCAGAGCCTGGAGCCTGCTTCAGATTCTATGTCTCCCTCTCTCTCTGCCCCTCCCCTCCTTGTGCTCTGTCTCTCTATCTCTCTCAAAAATAAATAAACATTAAAAAAAATAATAAACTATCACACACAGAAAGAAACACAGAAATGACTCATAGTGAGGAACTCGTTCACTCATGCAATCAATCAAAACTGCCCCAGCGTTGCTATAGATGTGAGCATTAGCAGAAAATTACAGTAAAACGATCATTATAACAGTGCTTCCATATGTTCAAAAAGTTAAGTGAAGACATGGAAGATATAAAAAACAGACTTTAATCAAAGTTGGGTTGGGGCGCCTGGGTGGCTCAGTTGGTTAAGCATCTGACTTCTGGCTCAGGTCATGATCTCATGGCTTGTGGGTTCGAGCCCCGCATCAGGCTCTGTGCTGACAGCTCAAAGCCTGGAGCTTGCTTCAAATTCTGGGTCTCCCTCTCTCTCTCCCCCTCCCCCTCCCTTGCTCGTGCTCTGTCTCTATGTCTGTCTCAAAAAGAAGTAAACATTTAAAAAAATTTTTTAAATGTTGGGTGGAGCAATGTGTAAAATTTCCTGAATAATTGCAAGTGGGTTAGACTTCTCAAAAGAAAGATTAATGAACGTGAGGACTTCGAAATACAAACCATCCGTAATGAAATGCAAAGAGAAAAATAAAATTTCGGAAAATGAGCAAAGCAGGTATTACATGTGGGACAGCTTTGAGCAGCGCGATAAATAGGTAAAGTTTCCCCAAGAGGAAGGGGCTCAGAAAAAAGAAATACTTGAAGAAAGATTTTTATATTTGATTTTTCAAATTCAATTCTTGCAAATTTAGTTTTTTTGGCTAACATTTTTTTCCAAGTTTAATAAGAACTACAACCCATAGTTCCAAGAGGCAAAAAAAAAAAAAAAAGAAAAACAAACAACCCCCCCCCAAAAAAAACCCAAAACCAACCCTAAGCACAAGAAATATAAAGGGAAGTCTACATATGCATATCACAGTCCCATTACCCAAAAGCAGCCAGATCAGCCTAACATCAGATGATACATTTATTTGTTTATGTATTCTTTCTCTGACTCTACCACTGGCATGTGAGTGTGTAAGTTAACTATTGTGTAGAAAACTACCCCAAAGCCCGAGACGTTGGGTAGCCTCATTTGTTATCTCACGGTTCTTGGGGGTCAGGGATCTGGCAACAATTCAGCTAGAGCTTCTCACTCTGTATCTTTCAGAGTTTGCAAATAGAGTCATAACACGTGTCTCCTAGAGCAAGAGAGAGAAAGTGAGAAGGGGCACCAAGATGGAAACCATCTTGGTAGCCTGATGCTGGGAGTGACATTCCATCACTTGGGCCAGTTTCTTTGTGTTAGAAAAGGGCCATTAGGTCCATTCTACACTAAAGAAGGAGGATATTACATGAGAACGTGAGTATCCGTAGGCAGGTGTCATTGGGGGCCATTTTTAGTAGCTGCTAATCACAGTTAACGCCACGGGACTAACACTTTGTCTTGTGCGTTACTGACTCCAAGTCCCTAGTGCGAAGTAGACACTGCAGTATTCATGGGATGGATGGACACACAAATAGTCTGATAACTAGAAAACTCACGGTATAATTACGGATGCTAGAGTAACTTTGACATTATTGCCCAATGTCACCTCTATTAATAATCAATAACTTGGGACGATTAGTGCTACAAGTTTCTACAGAAGCCGTTAATTTTCAGAAACCAAGAGTAGAACTTCAGCTGAATTAATCAATGGGTATGCTGGATTCTATTTATTTCACTTTTAAACAATATAATTAAATAGATTTTTTTTTTCACTAAATCGTTAACACGGTGGCTTGTGTTTTTATGAAGAAAGAAACAACAGAAAAATTCCTTTCATAGTCTTGGAATGGGAGATTTAACTTTGATGATTCCTCCAGTATTTTATAAACTGCTTGTATTTATGTAGGTAATGAAAAAATATAAATCCACACATATTTCACTGCAGGGGAAATAAATGAAGCCCAGTCCTGGGAGGCTTGTCTTTAATCATGAAATGTGCAACATTTGGCTGCACTGAATTAGCCATTTGTCTCACTAATGTAAATCCTCAAGAGCACTGAGGGCCCAAGCAGAAAAATCCACGGAGCTGAGAACGTGCCTTCCAGGGTGTGGGCATGAGTTAAGCGGCAGAAACAAAAAGATGCCAGGGTGTTGCTCCCTGAACATATTTATGGGGGGGGAAGTCCCAACTTCCGTGATTCTCTTTTATGCCCCAAAGCCCCCCATGAATATATTCATCAGAAACCCAGCACAGTTTCGGCGATCGGACACCAAATAAGAGATGAGAAGCTTCCATTGCCTTTCGATTTACCTTCCGACTGTGCTTGAGCTGTGATGACAGACTTCCTGGTTTCAGAGACCCATGTGGCTGTTACCCTGCCTTCTGCATGGGTCTCTAGGCTGCCTCCACTGGGTGTTAGGAAGACCACTGGAGAAAAAAAAAAGTCAGTATCTGACTTCTCAGAAATGCAAACAATGAAACACGCACTGGGGATCATTTCTATCATAACTGTGGCCATTTTGATTAACACGGTCCACCTAGTACGATTGCAAACTATTCATCAAAGCAGGTCTGTCCTACACAAATGCCATTAATAGTGGAGACAGCCTCTCGCTCAAGAGACAGCGGTGGCATTAATCTTCCCCACTGTGCATTAGTCATGCTACTTTACTGGTCTAATCTTGTAGGTCTTAAAAAAAAAATCACATCCTTGCCAGATCGCCTGGAATTTTCAGATCAATTTACCCAGATTTACTCTCTGGTCTCATCACTCAGCGGATACACAGAGGAGATGGTTACAGGCAGTATTAAACCCCATTTCATCCCCACTCGTGTTTCTTTCCAGGAATTTTATAGGTTTCATCTGTTTTCCTTACATTTCAAAATGATTCCATTGTTTACAATATCGCCCTACTTAAAAGGGGTAAAAGCAGTTCTATGTTTAAAGGAAGCCACTTGGGGATTTTAAGCACAATTACACAGAAATGAACATGAGGGGTCATTTTCTGTGTTAATTTTGATATTGTGGAAATTAAAAATGATTTGTAGAGCTTCGCCTCGGAAGAAACGCTGAAATTCTAATACATTGAGTATATTAAAAAACAAAACTAGAGAATGACAACAACATTACAGAGCATAGATCTGATCTTGAAATCAAAGTTACTTCCCAAACCTAAATCAATAAGAAATGCCAAAGAAGATGGGGGCGCCCAGGTGGCTCAGTGGGTTAAGCGTCAGACTTCGGCTCAGGTCATGATCTCACAATTCACGGGTTCGAGCCCCGCGTCAGGCTCTGTGCTGACAGCTCGGAGCCTGGAGCCTGCTTTGGATTCTGTGTCTCCCTCTCTCTCTCTGCCCCTCCCCACTCACACTGTCTCTCTCTCGCTCTCACAAATAAATAAAACATTAAAAAAATAAAAAAAAGAAGAAATGCCAAAGAAGAAAAGAAATAGGAAATACGAATTTGAATTTGAAGATGTTGACATAATCACAAAATGAATTTTAAAAACATGCAAATAAGAAAAACAATTGCAACAGATATAAATGAGCAGGGACAACAAATTATTGTAGGAAGCGTCTATATAAGTAGACTCAAAATACTACAGGTAATGGAAAGATTATTATAACATGACTGTTAAAGAAGAATCACAGATGATTAATAAAACCATTATATTTGTTCAGTTTAATAATGACAGGAAGTCAAATTAAACAAAAATTTCTTGCTTGAGAGATTAATAAAATTTTTTGAATAGTAGTATCCAATTTTGGAAAGGTCAGAATGAAATGAGCTCTCACGTATTTTTTGAAAAATCTGACATTTGGGGGCATGACAATGTAGCACACATTCTCTCCCTTAAAATGTTCATTACCTCTGAGGAAGTAACCCAGGGAAACTTAATCTAGGCAAAGACTTTGATTATACATACATAATATATACATATATATACACACACACATATCAACATTATATGTAATATAGATACATTATATATATCATATATTATACGAACATTGTATATAATTATATACAATACTACTGCATTATATTATAACATTACATATAATACAAAAACCTTAGGAGCAATGTAAAATAGACACGGGCAGAAAAAATATTAGATTATCAAATGTTCACTTTAGAGCAAAATTATCAAAAAATATTATGAATACCCTAAATTATATTTTCAAAGATTATATAGTTACATATAACACTGATTATGATATATTAAAAAACACAACTATATCCATATATATATATATATATATATATATAAGTTTACATTCCCTGTGTGTGGATACATATACGTATATATGTAATTAAATGTGTGTGTATATATAAGCCATAATAAATAATGCTTATGTTGTATAGTAATTTAAATTATATATATCACATATATAATTATAATATATATGATATTATAAGAATTTAAATATATAATGATATGTATCGTGTTATTAATAATTTTAACTATGACATATATAACATATAGTGGAAGAAAATGAACTAAATGTTAGCCATGATTAATAAATTTGAGAGTGATTTTGCATTGATTTGTTTATTTATCTTTTTAAGTTTTTCTGTAGTTAATAGCTTGGGAAAAAATTTAGTGAAAAGACGTGTAAAGGGGCGCCTGGGTGGCTCAGTCAGTTCTAAGCGTCTGACTCCCGGTTTTGGCTCAAGTCGTGATCTCATGGTTTGTGAGTTCGAGCCCCGCATTGGACTCTGCCCTGGTGGTGGCATGGAGCCTGCTTGGGATTCTCTCTCTCCCTCTCTCCCCCTCTCCACCCCCTCAAAATAACTAAATAAACTTAAAAAAAAGATTATGAAGTGAAAAGCAAGGTTTGCCTTGCAGAGACACCGTTTTCCTCTATTCCCTCAGCCCTCCCATTGTATACATGTGTGCACGGCCCCTCTGACAAGTGCACAGGCATTTCTCACTGTGAGATCCAGGAGTCTGAGCCTATACCTTGTGTGACCACTTGATAAGATAAGAGGGACCAGGAAAGAGTCTTTGCGAATGGTGCTGGGTGAGGAGCTGGAGTGTAAGTGACAGTAACTCTTCCTTAAACTTCATGACTGTATACACTTATGACTGTATACACTCATGTAAAACACACACACACACACACACACACACACACACACACACACACGCTTTTCTTTTTCAAGTCCTCAGCCACTCTTGAAATTCTTAGAATTTGGAATTTCCCTGGGAGGTAGAGTTTAGAACAGCATATTGGGGATCAGCGTGGTCTCAGCTGCTGTGCACGTTACAGAATTACCTCAGGACAGAAGCTGCACTTAAGGTTTGAACAGAAATGAAAATGAAAGCAGTGATGATTTTTCTGGATCCATTCCGGTCACCCAGGAAGTTCCGCACGTCGCATGTATGAACTGGTCCCTGGGCATATGTTGCCCGGGGACAGAAAGCACGGATTTGAAAGGAATCCATACGTCCCGTGGATGTTGTGTGCTATGTATAACAGAATTTTGTTCTTCCTTAGATATAAACTGCCCACCCCTTGAGTGAATGACAGTGGGCGAAGGCACTTAGAACCTTCTGCAGGAGTAGAAAATATGGCTGAATGTTTTAAATAGTTCAGAGTCTAGGAAGATAGACAAGTCAGAAGTTTACCTAAATTTAAAACTCTTTGTTTCTGGCTAGGTGTGCATGCCCTCAGGATATAAATGAAATAGACTGACTCAGTGGACTGGATTTACCAGTAAGAGATGGTCAAGGTCCTGGGTTTGTAACTTTGCTGCCTCCCATCGTGTCCTAACAACTGCCTTCTGTCTTAGGGGCTCCTGGGGGACTAGTCATACTCAACTGCACTGACTACAAATGCACAGGCCCAGGTGTCCAGGAAGAGATCAAGAAAAGTGGTAAAACATTCTCTGTCTCTGAGTGTCTATAATCTCTTTGGAAGAAGAGCAAAAAAATGAAATCACGTCATGAGTTTTACTGTATTCCCACCTCCGACGTGTTCTTACAAAGCAGGACACTGCATGATGCTGAATTATTTAATGTTGCACCTGGAAGGGAGTAATTATCATAATTTCCTTATTTAATGACAAATTTATTAATCTTATGAGGTTACCAAAGTAAATATTTTGAGACATCAAGAAGTGCCATTCATCCACACAATTACATAAAACTTGTACAACCCATAAAATTTATGTACTTCACGAAAGAAATTTCTTCAACCATGGACACATTGGTTGAAAATATAAACATTTCTATATATCTTATTAGAATGAAAGTCTAATAAATCAGCCCTTCACATACTTTAAACTCTGCAAGACACAGCCAAAAGATACATGAAATGTTAAAATGATTGCACGATAGTAAACTTATCCTAAAGAAGTTATAAAGAATGTTAATCCCACGAGATTGTATTAACTATTCCTATTCTTTCCTAGAATAATTTCTACATGTCCCTAGGGTTTTGGTACACTTGTTATGCCCCAAAGAAATGAAAATATGTTTTTGTGCTAGCCATGGTTACAAGACCTGGGTTATCAACTGAATATTTTTTGGGAGAAAGTAGGACCTTCCTGTCCAGCCAAAGCATGAGCGTCAACAACAATGTTTACTCGGTACGTCATCTCTCAAGACCTTGCACTTTTTCCCCTGGAATTTGATTTTTAGAGGCGTAGTGTAGTGTCTTTCTCAAAGCCAACACGTTCTACAAGTTTTACATAAGCTGTCATTATGAACGCACATTAAAAGTCCATTACAAGAGCAGACCTAGTCGATCTATTTTTTTAATCTATTATAATGACATATTTAGAGTTTTCATTATTTAGAATCATTTCATTATTTAATATCATCTAGAAACTCAGCTTTCTGTTGTTGTTAGTAAGTGACCACTGTTGTGGATCCCTTCTCCTGTCTTTTTCCAGCACTCCTTGCCTTACTCAAAGTTTACTGTGTTGGCTTGCGTGCATGCTGGAAATAAGCAAATATCCATGTTTTATGAGAAGATATATAATTGTTAAAGAAACAAGCTACGTATAATTGCCCTCTCGTACACTCAGAATTCAGTGACGATTTAAACTTATTTTTTATATTCTTATCATTTTATGAAGTTTGTATTTTGTCTTCGGAGTGCAATTATGAGTCCATGGCTTGATGTAGGCTCGGCTTGTCCCAATTTCCGATCACATAATCGGAAACGTTTTGAAGATCCATTTCTCGTAACTTAGCTGATAGGAGCCCTTTCACTTGGCTTGTTGTGCGTCCTTTTGATATTACTCCTAACCTTCGTGAAACCACTCTTGGTTTCTGGATGTGACGGGACGTGTCAGAATCATCCTCATGTTTTCCTGCCCAAGATACAGAATCGAGAATATTGAAGAGGTCCCCATATCCACCATAATTGGTGGAGGGCAAAGTGCGGTTACTGTTTCATACGCCATTTCGACGCCAATAATGACTTGGGCATTTTTGCCAGTGTTCTCAGTAATTTTGTGAAGGGAAGAATTTTCCAAAGTCCTTACTCTGTCACTCCTGCTGCTACCACCTCCAGGTTTCTTACTGTAGCTTTTCTCTCACCAAGGTTTTCTCTACATTTACTGTGTGAAAGACATAAAAGGTATTCCTACGTATTGAGAAGCTTGCATTAAGAACAAGTAAACAAGTGAAATCCAGTTATTATTAGAAAATGAGACCACATATGAGGGTGTGGCGAAGAGGGCGAAGGGAAGCTTTGAATGCCACACACAGGCGTTTGTTGGTCAACTTGTTCCAGAACATTCCAACATGCTCTCTGCCTGTAGTTTAATGCTTCAGAAGATGTTTAACGTAAGGCAGTTGTCAGTACGGGGGTGTCTTCTATATCACTTCTCTTTATCAGGGGAACCAAATTCTACAGAGCAGGTTCTAAAGCCTGAGTGATCGTTTAATCCTACGATGTAGGGAAATCTTGATGTTGAGCAAAAGAAACGAAGGGGTCTATCATCACCGTAGTGCAGCGAGGCACTGTGACAGATGTTTAGAAAGATTGTTTCACTTACTTGTCATACTTCCAAGATCAATATCATCATCCCCTTCAACAAATGGCAAGTGAGCTCTTAAATGAAATTTCACGAGACCTTTTGGGTTTCAGGGGATGTCTTTGCATTCCGCTGTTCGAAAGCTTGGATTTAAACCTTGTACGCACCCAGCCACTAACTATGTGACCATGAAAGGAATCACAACTTCTTTGCTGCTTGTCTCCTCAGTTATGAAGGACACATTATATTACCTGTACGTCTGAGTGAGATCCCGGGAAGTAAGCGAAGAGATGACTGAGACGTGGTCTAGTTCAAAGCTGTTCGCGGAATAAATGGATCGGCAGCCCCTCACCGGGGCCACAGGGAAACCTGGGTAAACAGAAGTGCACGTGGGAATGTTTCCATTGGCTGTAATCATTTCTCTTTGCTTCATGTGGGTTCTATCTCCAGATGGGGCTAATTAGTGAGCATAAATGTAATCACTGACATAACAAAGAGATACAGTGATCTGCCATTTATATTAAAATGCTCTCCGATCATCCTGCTCTCAAGGATTTGAAATTTGGGGGCACCTGGGGGGGTTCAGTCAGTTAAGCATTTAACTCTTAATTTCCTCTCAGGTCACAGTTGCACGGTTCGTGGGTTCAAGCCCGGCTCTGTGCTGACGGCGTGGAGCCTGCTTGGGATTCTCTCTCTCCCTTTCTCTCTGCCCCTCCCCCACTTCCTCTCTCTCTCTCTTTCTCTCAAAGTAAGTCAATAAACTTTTTTTTTAAAAAGAGAGAGTCTGAAATTTGGCTGAAGGTTTATATGAGTTGGGGGCCATATCCCTCCATGTCTCCTAAGAAAAATGTATCGTTATTCTGCTTTCTAAAGTATACGTAAAATGGGGAACAGTGACGTAATACCCCCATACACACAGCCTCTGGTGGCATTTTGTCAGTTTATTCCACCGGCTAAGGGGGCTCCTTCAGTTATGCTGGCTTTGGGCGCCTCCAAGTGCTGGCTGGAAGCCTCGCTGTGGGGCAGCCCAGACAGTTTCCGTGGCCACTCTTGAGTCACAATCCACTTGGAAGGTTTGTGCTCAGCTAGGGTCAGGGTCACCTCATAGGCCCTGGGGCCTCAAGGGAGCATCCCGGCTTCTGCAGACGTTCACACAGGTGCCCTCATGCCCGGCCTTCCAAGCACAGGCGTGTAGGGGATTTCTCACAAACGCTTTCTTTGGGTTTTCAGTGTAGACTCACCACTCACTTTTGGAAGCATCCCAAATTGAGGAATAAGGGTCTGAGCCCCGTTCTTTGCCTCTGCACAGGTGTCTACCTTAAAGTTGAGGGGATACACTGACATCCTATTCAATTGGCAAGAAATTGCTCTCTTGTCATAGAAGGTAAGTCCTCTACCTGCGATCCTTGGTTAAGTGCTTTTATTTGTCTCTGGACACCGCGTGGTCTTTTAGAAGGTTTCCTGGTCTTGGCTGCTGGAAAAGCCTTCTCTTCTCCAGCCAACGTATTCCCCGGCCTGGAAGCAGACCTCAGGTGGGGCCCTGGAGGCAGCAAGAGAAGCTGGGCTGAGTGGAGACTCACACCACAGAGGTATGTAACCCCAATACCTCCCTCTTCTGCAGACCGGACCAACTGGACGCGGTCACCGGGGTTCACCAAGCACGCTTTTCAAATCAAATTGTCCAGGAGACTTTGATACAGGTCCTCCACACCCAGCTCCTCCGAGGAGCGCCTGGCATCGAGTGCTCACTGCACTGGTGCGAAATAAGGCTGAGAGTATCCCGTTTTCTTCTCAGTTTTCTGGTCCCTTGCAGTTCAGCGGGGACAGGACACAGGTCTGGCTGTGCTCCGACTCACAGACACTGTCAAGAGCTGAGAGGCGAGCACGAAGGCTACAGACAGCAGCAGCAACCTTGATCTCTGAGCACCCAGGTGGGGGATGCGGGGGGGGGTCCAGGCTGACGGTGTCACAGAGGCCAAGCGGTCACAGGAGGCTTCAGGGTGCAGTCCTAGGTCCTGTGACACGGGAGCCATCCTACCCATTTTTTTTTTTTTTTTGCTGCCTATTCCTCCCCATTTTACGATCCTGAGATGGTAAAATCTCAAACAGGGTTATAAAATCCAATCCTGAGACAATCTTGAGTCTCCGGTCTTTCCTAGGATTCTGTAAGCCAGCCGGTAAACTTCCCAAAGGATCATTTGTTGCTTAAAGCCACCAGTTATGTTCTGCCTCTCGCAAAAAAAGAAAAAAATGTCTCGGTGGAGAAGGTGTTAGCGGTAGAAGCAGGGTTCAGGACCCGGACTCCAGGACTGATGACCCTACCCGAGCTTCAGGGACCCCGGTCTTACTGGCTGGGAGAAGGCAAGCCCTCAGATGTTTGCGCTGTGGGCGACCAGATGGACGATCCAAAGGCCGGTGGCTGTGTCCCCGGGGCAGGTCACTGCGAAGCCGCCCCCTTTGCAAAGGCGGAGCCCCCCTCCATGCAGCCACCCTTCGGGACCCCGACACTTTGTGGGACACGGTTTTCAAGCCCCTGGATAGTCTCTCAACTCCGTTTCAGCTTCAAAATAATATGATCATACACATGTAAGTATGTAAGTACAGCGGGAGGACTTGATCAGAAATTTTAGCAGAGACACTTCACCCAACAGCCTGCTTCCAACGCCTCCCATCTCTTCTCCCAACAGCCTTGGAAAGACTGGTTTCTGCGCCCACGAGAATCACATCCTAGTGAAGCTCTAGATTCTATGAGGGTAAACGCTGCGTCCTGTGTTTTCCGTGGTTCCTTCAGTGCCTGTATGAGGCTCCAAGGGCTGCGGTGACAAAATGCCACCAGCCGGGTTGGCTGACCCAGGGAAATGTCCTCCCCTACCACGCTGGGGGCAGAGTCTGACATCTGCTGATGGCGGGATCTCACCCCCTCGGGAGCCCTGGAATTGACCCCTTTTCCTGGGAGTGTTGGCAGTGTGGGGTGCCGCTTGCTGGCCAGTGCCCCACTCCACTGCGTCACATGGCTCCTTGGGTTTCTTCTTTAAGGACACCTGTCACGTTGTGTGAGGGCCCACCCTATCCCAGGATGACCTCACCCCAACTTGGCTACATCTGCAAAGACCCACCTTTACCAGGAGGGGGGCTAACACTCCAGCGTATCTTTTGTGGGGGACACACCTCAGCAACCCCCCCCAGACAGGGGAAGATCAACACGCTGTTCTGAGAGCGTATTAAATGTATTTCTTCTCTTCTAATTTCTCCTCACTCAAATAAATCAGCAACCCACAATTTCCTTTCTCTTCCACCTTCCTTAGCTGCATGATTCCAGCCTCTCTGCCTGTTTGACTGGGGGATACACTTTTCCCACCTGCGACAGTCACTTCTTTCTTGTGCTGGGGGCAAAGCCGCAGGGAATCTTCCAGCTGAGCCTGTCCCTCCGCCTCCTCCATCGCCCTGAGGACAAGGAGACCCCTGACCTCGGCATTGGTTCTTGGATCAGGCCTCTTCTTCATGTTCTAGAAACAAAACTGCATGAAACAAGCGACCCTCATCATGTGTGTCTCTTGAGAACGTCTCTTGCACTAGCCGATCCATTTCTGTCTCTCCGCCTCTGGCTCATCCCAATCCATCACCTCCCCCTCCATGGTAGAGAGAAAACATCTGGAAGGGAGTCACAAAGAGCTCAGCGACGGGGGCAGAAGCGTGATGCTTTCGCTCTGTGGCGACGAATGCCCAGCCCTGTGATGAATCCCCCTCTTGGCCCAGCGCTGACGTGAGGCTCCCGCATAGACGAATTCACAGCCACAGACTCACGGACCTGCCCCTTCGGGCTGCAGACCAGAGATGCGTCTGATTTGTGTGTTTGCTGAAGCTTAAGTGGGCAGGTTCTTTCCTCTACCCTCTGAACAGCCAGGGAGGAACCCACCAACTCACAAGAGAGAGAAAAATCCACCCCAATAGCAAGTGTGGTCTTTCTTCACACCCCTCCTATCGCTTCAGCCTCCGAGGTGCTGTTTGGAAGGGTGTATGGATTACATTTGGGAAGCTTTCCAAACTGTCTCCACAAAGAAAAGAAAGAAGGAAAAGATAACCAGCCATATTAGGCCGGCCATATTAACAAGCAAACCGCTTTTCCTCTAGTGAACCACAGAGTGTCTGTGGTGAGCAGGGAAGGAGCCTATGTTCCGGGGTTTTCTCACAGAGGGTTAGGTTTCCGGTCTATTTTCCTGGATCTAATCACTCACGTGTCCCTACCGCTGGCTGCGTGTGCAACCAAAGTTCTCATCAGTTTGCTGGCTTAACAAGGAGTGGATGTGAGCGATGGGAGGGTCTCCCCAGATGCCATGCGTTTTTGTTCGCCCCCATTCCTAAACGTGGTAATAAAGTGCAATACCAATAACTAATTAAAAAGTCCCTGGAAAAGTTGCGTGAACGAAATCCTTGTGAACTACTGCCGTAAATATCATGAGAGATTCCTTTCATTCAGAACTGAGTGGGGGCCAGGCATGGTGTAAGCAACTGATCCGATCTTCACCAAATGTCCATCAAGGTGGGACTTTTATCTCGGATAAGAAATTGCGAATCAGAAAGATGAAGCGATTTGCTGAAAATAACAGAGCTAAGATATGGGAAAATTGGGATTTGAAAGCGGGACCTCAGATTCAAAAATCCTGATTTTTAATACCGCGCTATGCTGAAGGAGATAAGGAACAAAACCTGAAATACGGAATGGAAAAGCGGGCTGGAACAAAAGCGTGAAGTACGAGTCAACGAAGGGCTCAGAATTAGATCAACAAGTTCTGGTATGCAAATCGAGTGATCAAAATTCTTAAAAAAAAATAGCAGAAGTGTCATAGAAGACATAGATTTGGAGCCGAATCTGGAGGTAAGAAAGAAATACTCCAAAGAGAAAACCGTCCTGTATTTCTTTCTGTGCACTTCCTGTTTTAGAAGTGCTGTAGTCATTGGGCAAGAATCGCATAGACATACAGAGATACTTTGAACTTGGGTAGACCGTTCCATAACCTGCACGGGTATTGGCAACGGGATGGTGGGGAATAGAAAGCATTGCTATATCTGAATGGAGGTTCATTGATTTTATCCGTTAAAAATAGCTTGGCAATTGGCTTTTGATCATTGTTCCCTCAGAACAAAAACCAAAAGTAGAAGAAATAGCCTATTGCCAGAATTGGGTCTACAGCCGCTACCTGAAACTTTTTGCTAGATTCAGGGAAGAGTTTGGAATAACCTGAAGATCACTTTTTTTTTTTTTCTAATGTGCTTGAAAACAAGTTGGAATCTTCATTTGAACTTGAAAGTGCAGGAATCCCAGCATGTTGGGCAGATAGTGGTGTTCAGCCTTTGGGGCTAAAACAAGACAGGATGATGACAGAAACCCGTCTGTGGGCTTGGAAGGCAGTTATTATGGGATATGATAACAGTATTTTGAAAGGGTGACTGTTTTTATGTTTCCTGTCTTTTCTTTGTGGTTTCCCTTTTATTCTTTCTCTTGGAGTTTGGTAAAGATCTTTTGGAAAATTCTGACCTGTTTCCACTCTTCTGGAGGGAACTTTTACAGAGGAATCTGCCTATGCTTGGGGAAGATTTATTTAAAAAAAACCTGGAGTATTGGGGCACCTGGGTGGCTCAGTTGTTTAAGCCTTTGACTCTTGATCTCAGCCCATGTCAGGATCTCATGGTTCGTGGGTTTGAACCCTGGGTCGGGTCTGCACTGACAGCAAGGGGCCTGCTTGGGGTTCTCTCTGTCCCTCTTTCTCCACCCCTCCTCCATTCACAATCTCTCTCTCTCTCTCTCTCTCAAAATAAATAAACATTAAAAAAATGAAAGCATTTGGTGTTTTGGTTTTCTTGTGTGAAATAATTCATGTTTTCCACACTACAATGGGCTACATGTTTTTAAGAAGAAAAAGCAAGATAAAAGAAATTCATATATACTCTTTCCATTCTAGAAGAACCTTCGTTAATACCATTATACATATCCGTCCAGGATTGTGTGCAAGTATGTACGTACTTGTTCCGTAGATAGGTGGGTGAACAGTGAACAGAATAAATAGTGAATCTCACTGCACAAGTTGTTGTGACCATTTTTTCACAAATGTATTTCACAACATCAATTTCAGTGGCTTCAGAGGTGAATCCTGTGAATATCCTCTACCGTATTTAAGCCCGTCCACCACTCTTTTCCCAGTCTGGCTTTATAAACAACACTATGAAGAATATAGATACATTTCCGCATATATTTCTTCCATAGTCCGAATGTGTTTCAATCTTCTCCTGAACACCCCAGAATTCTCCCTATTGTGCGACCTCAGAAAACATCTCTTTTAAATGTGTTGTTTTGTCATATTTTCAATATCTCCCTTTCTCCACATGTGGTGGCAAATTAAGTTATCTCATTATATGCCTTGTTTAATGCAGTGATTAACACATCTAATTCACATGGTAAGAATTGAAGAGAATTGTGAGAGACTGTTGAAAAGTGTAGTAACTGTTAATAGTACCAACTGTTCACGGTGTACTTAGCTTAATTTATATGGAAGAATTGTGTGTGCAGCCGCACTTGCCAATATGAAAATTTGCCAACGGTAATGATCGTTTTGTCCCAAGACCTGTGATTGATCTCCACCTTGGGTCAGAAAGGATTTCTCCCTGTGCTTTAGTTTTTTATGGTTAACTCCATCACGGGGGCTTTCTGCTTTCCTCTGGAACAGCTGCACCAGCTGCTGTCACACGCAGAACTCCTGACTCAATGGACCATTAGTTTTTGTGCAGAAATATGTGTGGATTTACAAAAGGCACTCATGAGTGCCTATAATGGAGGCCATGTGCTATCAATTGGAAAGAAGGGAGAAATTGGCTTTGCTCAGATCATTACAATACCCCAAGCAGAAACCTCTGTCCTAAAATAAGCCAAGCACATACTGGGGCTATGTGGCCTCAGAGATCTCTCCCGGAGTCCCTGAGGTAGATGCCATCCGGATGCACTCGGAATCATCAGGTGAGGATTCCCTGTATCCGAGGCATTTGACAGATCCCGGGGAATCAGCGTTCGCCAACAGCAGAGAAAGCGGCTGCTCTTGGGCATAATGTTAGGAGTGCTGAGAAATGCCCTCGGACCCCAATAATTCCTCTCTGCTACCTGTCGCATCTCGTTGCCGGCATCAGATTCTTCTTCCACTCCAATATTCTTTTCCATCGGGAACAGTCACGTCTAACCTAATGTTCGCTGAAATTAATCTGTAAGACTTTGTGCGAAAAGACAGCTGCTTGTGTGCAGAGGAGAGCTACGAGCGCAGGTGGAATTGCGTGCAGTCTTGCTGGGATAACAGAACAGTTGGGGTAGAGAACGTGTCCCACGGCCCAGGAAGCTGAAGGGTTTGGTTGCTGAGTTTAGGGCCTTGGGGCCAGAAGCGGGCTGGGGGTCCAGGATCGGGGCAGCTGCAGCCGGTAAAGAACAGAGTCTATCTTACCACTGTTTTATCTGGGATTCTCAACTCCTCCCCGTCCTCTCCCTGGAAGGGCTGTCCTTCCCTCCAGGAACTCCGCGGCACGTCCCTCTATTATAACATACGGCACTGCCCTAAGACTACTCCCTTTCATGTCTCGCTTTCTAGAACTCTACTGGTCTTAAAGAAAGGGTCTGTGTTTTTTCTGTCTGCATATTCTCAGTGCCCTTAAAAGTAACTAACACATGGAAGGCGTTTCAGACTTCCTTTTGAAAAAAAGGAAAGGAAGGCTCCTCCGAGGAGAACGCGATTGCTTCCTACTGAAAACATCGTCTCTGGACACTCATACCTTTCCAGCAAAGAAACAGTGCGGGCGCTCCAGCGATAACACAGAGTGGGAGTCCCGGAGTGTCAGCAGCACTTGACAGGGATTCCTTGAACTTGTTGACTAAACTGCATGATGAAACCATAAAGTAATAGAACAGCAGGGATGAAAGAGAGTGATGGATTTTGCGCCCATCGCTCACCAGGCCTGCGCATTGTTGTGCAAACATCCGTGGAGAGCACAGGACATGTAGGTACCGCTGTTCCCTGTCCTGGTGTTAAGGCACTGACCGAAACATAGGAAAGAAACGGCCTCGGAAGTGAAATAGAGTCTATCAGGGAGCTTGAAGGCTATGCCGAAAAATAGGCGGGGCATGGGAAAAGGGGGTTCCAGCATGCCAAGGCGGGGGGGGGGCAGGGAGTTGTTATCTAATGCACGGTTGTAAGAAAGGGCCCCTGGAGGCACCATCTGCCTGTAATGTGGAACCTGAGAGGGTAAGGAGTGTCCACCGGGTGTGGCCTCCACATAATGTTACAAACCGTGGCTTCGAGACTATCTTGGAACAGATGAGCGTCTTGGGTATAAAGGTGGAGAACCCACAGAAAGGGAAAGCCTGGGGGGGGTGATTCTTACCCCACACCTGCTGCTCTAGACTATCCCCCCACCTCCGACCAGTGCCCCCGTCAGGTGTGGAGAGAGAAGCCCGGGCAGAACAGAGAACTAGAGGAGGAAGGCCCGAGTCTGCGGGATTCACAACACAATGTACAGGTGCGACCTTCACGGCCAGAGAAATTGCACAGCCGGCGGCCGCCTGTATCGGTTAACCTCTGCAACACTCTGAAGCCCCCGATCTCGAAAGTGCCCCCGAAGGGGCGAGGCCAGACCTACATAGTAGGATTCCGCCTGATGTCTGCATTGTATCCCACACAGAGGCAGGTGGTGGCTTTGGTCTAGGAACACATCCGTCCCATATTTGCACCCGCAAGAGCAAGCCAGCCTTGCCCGGTCAAGTTACAGGCACCTGGTCCCGCAAGAGCAGCCTTGTTCCTGTCTTTGGCCCCCGCCCTGCACAAGAATCAAGCAGGTGTAGAAGTGAACTCGAGGATGCTTTGTGGAGTCTTGCCAGCGGTGGGGGAGAAGGGGCAGGCAGTCGGGGTTTCCAGGACCAGGGCTGTAAGTGTGGGGGCACATCACTGCGGCTCTGCCAGAGGTCAAGTCCAGACTCAACGTCCGCCCCTCGCCCTGCGGAAAAATTGCATTTGTTCGTGGCCGGGGCTACCCCAAAATGACAGCTGGCCGTGAGGGGGGTGACTGCAGCACAAGACAAACCTACCTGTTGCTCAGGTGGCAGTGCTGAGCGGCCCCAAGGTCAGGGGCAGAAGGAGGAAAGGGTCAGGCCTGCCATAGCTACGTTCTCCGCACACCTCCCGCCATTCCGGTGTCTCTTCTCTCGGTTTGGGTGCCCTCACTTTGTCAGGGGACACTTCAGTCGCATTTGGAGTTGGCATGTTTTCTCGAACATGGCCTGAAGACGTGAGATTTTTTTGTTGTTCTTCACTGTGTTCCTCTAAAGGTTTCCAGGAGAAGCCAAAGAATAATTCAGAACTGGGCTGCCACATATTCCCATCCGAGGAAGAATCCCGTCTTTCATTCATTTCCATGTATATTTTCTGTATACATACACATATATTAACGTTTATTTTTGAGAGAGAGACAGAGCACGAATGGGGAAGGGCAGAGAGAGAGAGAGAGGGAGGGAGACACAGAATCGGAAGCGGGCTCCAGGCTCCGAGCTGTCAGCACAGAGCCCCATACAGGGCTTGAACCCGGGCACCGTGAGATCATGACCTGAGCTGAGGTCCGATGCTTAACTGACTGAGCCACACAGGCGCCCCTTTCATTCATTTGTAAATCATCGACAAGGGTACCTCCTATGCTAGACTGTTCTCACGTGGTTTCTAAAATAGTTTGGGAGACGGACGAATAGAGATATGTTTAGAGAAAAGTATGGTGAGAAATTTTGACGGGAGAAATAAAGGTCATGGGAAGAGAATCAGGAAACAGAAGAGGAAGGCCTTTTAGACCTCCCCGAGAAAATACACCCCACACATTTCTTTCCCCACTCTTCCAACCAAGATATTTATGAGGAAATGAAACATGAAGTCGATTCCGATTTGGAAAGGGAAAGGTTGGAGGTCTAGACCTTTGCCTTCTGTTTTAACCAAAGCCCAAGTGCCTCGAGAGGTTAAATGTAATATTCAGTAATATTCAATAATTCGGGAGTCAGTGAGCCCTGAGAGGAGGACTGGAGATTCAGCAGGAGGTAAGGCCATTTCTATCCTCCCTGGTTTTCTCGGCTTCTCTTGTCTCTCTCCGGTTATTTGTCTTCTTCTCGTGGAAGGCAGTGGTGTCCGAGGTCAGCTCACTGAGCACACGTGTCAAGCTTTGAACCTTGATAACCGTGAATGACTAGAGGAACGACTACAGGTTACTTCTCTGTGGGCACCACCTGGGAAGCATGCCTGCGTGTGAGATTCCACGGAGGTGGGTGTCTCTGGTGGGTCATGTTTGTGGAATCTCCTCTGATTATTTCTATTTCCTTAAAGAAATAGAAACTTGTGTCATCTGTGGAGAGAGACCAGATAAGGTAATGAAGCTGATCATCCATTTGATTTTCTCCATGAAATTATATCTGTGCACAGTCTATTGAGAGCTTTAGGATGGGAAGCCTGAGCCCCTGGCCTTGTCCCTAAGGGAGGTGGAGGGCACATTGTTCTCTACACTGTGGTCTAGAAGCAGAGGCTGAGTCTCCTGACCATCCATGGGCTGACCGCTCCCTAGCCTGGGCACGAAGCATTCGATGCCAAGGCCTTGTTTTCCTTGCATTCTCATTCGAACCCTGTCTTTTTTTAAACTTGATTTATTTGTTTTGAGAAAGGGGGGGAGGGGCAGCAGAAGACATGGGAGAGAAAGAGACAATCCCAAGCAGACTCTGCCCTGTCAGCACAGAGCCTGATGCGGGGCTTGAGCCCACGAACCTCGAGATCGTGACTTGAGCCAAAATCAAGGGTTGGAGGCTTAACCAACTGAGCCACTCAGGTGCCCCTCATTCGGAGCCTGTCTTTGTGGCTGGTGTAACCCGACTCTGTGTATGGCTGTGTCCTCGCTTCAGAAAAACGGAAGGCCCGGTGTGCTGAGGGTTTGACCCAGGGTCACTCGGCCTCTTCCCCAAACCCTCCAGTCAGGTGAACAGCCCACATTTCCAACTTTGCTCTGATTTTCAGTTCCCTTGTCAGCTAGAAGAGATGTCACATTTCAGGTTTTCTCCATAGGTGGTGTCTAAAGCAAGATTTCCATTTTTGTGTTTTGTGTTCCACCCACCCCCCTACTCCCCCCCCAGTCTCCGGAGGACCTGAAGAGGAGGGGTCGAGGCTGTCTGGCCTAGACCTGCGTTGACATCTGGCTCCAGCAGCCATGTCCGCGATGGCCTTGGGCAAAATATTTCTTCACCTGTAGGGTGGGTGTACAAGATCCCTTTTGCCAACACATCGTGCAGACGGGATATGCTGTACATAAAGTATAAAAGTTCAGCATTAAAGTGATGCTGAATCAAACGTAGCTGATGAAAGTTGTCATTTATTCAATGCTCACTACGTGCTAATGAACTCATTCGCTCCTCACAAGGACCCAGGTTCTGTTACAATTGTCATTTGACCGAAGGAGAAACTGAGACTCAGAGAGGACATGTGACCTCCGTGTAATTAGGCTAATATAGGAAGACTGGTGTTTGAACTTGGGCAGTGTGACTTCAGAGTCCTTGGAAACTACCCACACTGGTCGGTGCCAGTCCCCACCCCCGGCTTCCATCAACTGTGCACATACCTGTCTTGGTTTCGGATTGTTGCAGTCTAAAAGTCGACGAGAAGATCGTGAGAGGAACTTACGTTTACCCTCAAGGGAAAAAAAAATGACTTTCAAGAATGCCACTGCATTTTGATAATGAGAAATTCAATGAGATGCAATGTACTTGTAGTTCAAAGACTGCAAGTTTTATTTTAAATTGTGAAACTGATATATTTTTGAATTTCCAACTCAGAAAACAAAGCCCTGGGACAGAAAAACTGTTCCTGTGTACAGACAGGAAAAGGAAGCAGGGTGCGTTCAGGAGAGCCAGGAAAAATCGAGAACATGGTTCGTAATGTTTATAAGAGGTAATCAATCCTTAGCCTGTATATTGTAAATTCATGCACAAAATAGCATATCAGAATCACAGAAGCACAAAAGAAAGTGTAGTAACTTTAGAAAAAAAAAAAAAAGATCAGGAACTATGTAAGCTTCATAGGCCAACATAGAATTTCCAGAGAGTTCTTGAATTTTTAACGATGTTTACAAAGTGGAGCTAAGAGGTCTAAAACCTGTATCCTCTTAATATTCCACTGAGGCTGTGGATGCATTAAATAATGAGTTAGAAGTTTGCAGGAACCACTTTGTGGCAATCGCAAAGCATAAAGCATATTTAATTAAATTAAGTAATCTCTATTTAGATGAAAATAAATCATTTTAGTGCTGACTATTTTTAATGACTCGGGCTGTCATTCAAAAAGAGGACAGGAAGCTGATAAAGTACTTAGAACTCCACTTACGGGGCTTTTATAGCAAAGCACTAATGGGATTTTCTTGCCAGGGAAATGCCACATTTTATTAATAAATGATTCTGAAATACTCACAATAATTAATAACACACCTCACAAAATGTGCCAAAAAATGGGGCAAGAATATTTTAAAGATGTAAGCATTTCTGAACGATTAAAAGTGTCTTTAGAATATTTTAAAAATTATGGTTACTTAATCCATCTAACTTTCTGTAAGAACGTTAATAAAAAAAAACAGAAGAAATCTGTACTAATATCTCTTTTTTCATGATAAGATAGCTGGCCCTCTCTATTGGCTTTCAGTAGTACAAGGATACACGACTGAGGATTCTGGGAAGATGGTGGGCTAAGAAGCATCTGGAACTGGTCCCTCCACCTAGACAACAATTGCACTAGCAGAACCTGACTTAACTATTTTGGAACTCTGGAATCTATTGAAGGCTTGCAACTTCTGGATGAAAGGCTTAGATGGTTAATTATGGTTAATTTTGCTCAATCTTAGCTCTTAACACAATAGCCGCTACCCCTGCCCCCCCTTCAGCCCCACGGTCGACAGCTGTGTCCAAGTTCTCCAAGCAACCTGTGCACAGTTTGCAAGAGCCTCGTAGGCAAAGAAGGGTCTGCCCTCCAGATACTGGGGATCTGTGCTCTGATCTCTGACTGCTGCCTCTGATCGCAGAGGCACAAAGGGTGGGCGGCCACTGTTGTTATACCTCCCCTCATCATTACATGGCCCTCCGTCCTCTCTGGCTGAAGGAACTTCCAGGGAATTTCAATTTCAAGGGCTCTTTTGTTTCCTTTTGTTTCCTTCCATTTTTCTTTCTTTCTTTCTTTTTTTTTTCTTTTTCAGGAGTCAGACATTAAAGGCTAGAGCCTTCAAAAGAAAGCACATTTTATAGGGAAAATTAGAAAGTGACCATGACTGCCCGGGAAAAGGCACAGGCTCAAAGCCCCCCAAAAGATCTCAGGTTTACGTCTCAGGCTGATTCATGGCACATAGGCAGCCTTAACAAATTTTTTAAAAAAGAAACAGTAGGAGAGAAAGAAACAATAGCAAAATGCATCAAGCAGTGAAAAATGGAGGAGAATCTGACTTCCAAAGTTACCCCATTGTTAGATTCAAATATCTGGTTTTCAACAACAACAAAAAAAAATCCAAGGCATACAAGGCAAAAAAAAAAAAAAGTATGGCCTATCATAAGAAAAATAATCCACAGAAATTATCCCTGGAAAACACTTTGATGACCTATCTACCAAAGGATTTAAAACAACCAAGGCTCAGAGAACTAAAGAAAGGCAAGGAGAAAGTCAGGAAAAGGATGTGTGAACAAAATGAAATATCAGCAAAGAGACAAAACCTAAAAAGAAAGCAGAAAGAAATTCTGGACTTGAAAAGTACAATTAACTGCAATGAAAAATTCCCTCAACAGGACAATGGGAAGAGTCTGAGGAAGAAAAAGGAAAAAAGATGAA
This sequence comes from Felis catus, assembly GCF_018350175.1. Lineage (NCBI taxonomy): Eukaryota > Metazoa > Chordata > Mammalia > Carnivora > Felidae > Felis > Felis catus. The sequence goes on along the minus strand of NC_058372.1, from coordinate 147,489,414 downwards.
AGAAAAGTAGCCTGTGGCTACAGTACTGTGCTGTACTGTACCTGTGGAGCACCACATAGGTCAACTTACGTGGACGAGTCCCAGCGGAGAAGAGGGAGGAAAAAAGGCCGAGGGAATATTGGAAGTGATGGCTTAAAACTTTCCAAGTTTGGGGCGCCTGGGTGGCGCAGTCGGTTAAGCGTCCGACTTCAGCCAGGTCACGATCTCGCGGTCCGTGAGTTCGAGCCCCGCGTCAGGCTCTGGGCTGATGGCCCGGAGCCTGGAGCCTGTTTCCGATTCTGTGTCTCCCTCTCTCTCTGCCCCTCCCCCGTTCATGCTCTGTCTCTCTCTGTCCCAAAAATAAATAAACGTTGAAAAAAAAATTTTTAATAAAAAAAAACTTTCCAAGTTTGATAAAACATATGAACATAAACATCCAGGAAGCTCACCAAAATGCAAGTAAGATGCACTCCCCTTTCATTAGTTGAGTGGTAGCCTTAAGAAGCAGCCCACCTTCGGAGTGAGAAGCAATGGTCTAGCGGTCTCTGTAAGGGGCAGAAGGTGACTGGAGCTCCCGAAACACCCAATTCCTCTGTAACTCTTATCATTTGACCTGTCTGGCATTTCCTTGGAAAATTACACTCCCAAGGCTTGTTTTCATGGGATGTGAGTTAGAGCTCACTCAGCGGGGATAGCATTTTCTCTGGAATCGTTTGTCGGAAAACATCTGCAGCAACTAATTGACATTGCGGCTGCCTGCGTGGGAGATGACAATTGGGGAAAACACTGAGGTGAACAACAACCCTTAGAAGGAAATGGTGAAGAATGAGATGTCCACAGGGGGGCTTTGAAAAGCTCCAAGACGTCCCCGGGAATGCAGGAGGCCCACACTCACTTGTTGGGCTGTGCACCTGAGCAGGGCGGTGCACATCTTGAGGAAAAGCCAGAGGTTCTCCCCTCCGGCTGACCTTGAGGCCCTGTGCAAGGAAGAAGTGAATGCTGAGGAAGAAATGTAAACTACGCACCTGAAAATGGAAAATGAACTCCAACATGTACACAGAATGCCTCAACAAAAGCTGATTCCAGGCATAGAAGGAAACCTCTGTCCAATCTGCTGACCACTAAGTCGAGTGAACACTCCAGCGACAAACAATGCATATTTCAGAATCAGTTTTAAAATATAGCAATAAGACAAAATACAAACATCAACAAAAACAAACCCTGGGGGGTGGGTAAGAATGTGATTCCTAGAGTTGCCACGGGACATCAAAAGTCCAGCTTTTGAAAAAGGGTATAAAATATGCAAAGAAACAAGGAAGTAGGGTCCATACACAAAGAAAAAAAATCAATGGAAACCGTCCCTGAAGAAGACCAAGCACAGGATTTATTATACACAATTTTTAAATCGTGTATTTTAAATATTTTCAAAACAATTATTTTGTAAAGAAGTAAAGAGAAGTATAATCGTGACACCACAGTAAATAGAGAAAAGAGATTGTAAAAGAAAATTGTAAAAAAAAAATCAAGTAGTAATTCTGTATTTGAAGCAATACAATAACTGGAATCAAAAATACATTTAAGAGGGACACCTGGGTGGCTCAGTCGGTTAAGCTCCAGACTTTGGCTCAGGTCATGATCTCATGGTTTGTGGGTTCGAGACCTGCATCAGGCTCTGTGCTGACAGCTCAGAGCATAGAGCCAGCTTCAGTTTCTGTGTCTCCCTCTTTCTCTGCTCCTCCCCTGCTCACTCTCTGTCTCTCTCTCGCACCCCCCCAAAAAAATAAACAATAAAAAAATACATATAAGAATACAGAGTAGTTTTGAGCTGGAAAAACAAACAAACAACAACATGTTGTTTAAAATTTTTTTAAATATTTATTTATTTTTGACAAAGAGAGAGAGAGAGAGAGCCAGAGTGTGAGTGCAGAGGGGCAGAGAGGGGCAGGGACAAAGAATCTGAAGCAAGGTCCAGGCTCTGAGCTGTCAACACAGAGCCCAACACAGGTCTTGAACTCACAGCCATGAGATCATGACCCGGGCTGAAGTGGGACACTTAACCAAGCGAGCCACCCAGGTGCCCCCAAAATATGTTGTTTTAAATTAAGATAGTATTTATAATCTGCAGGACAACATTAGAAAATCCTCAAAAATGTAGTAAAAGAATTGATAAGAAGTAAAAATAATGCAACAGAAAATATCTTTCTTACACAGAAGAAAGAAGGAAGAAGAAAGGAAAAAACAGACATAAAGAAAACAAATAGCATAATAGAATTCATAAAGCCAGTATTATTGGTAAGTCTGGTGTATGTAAATGGATTAAGCACTCAATCAGTAGGCAAAGGTTGTCAGAATGGATTTGAAAGAAAATAATTCAGGATGTGCTATCTGCAAGAGACACAGTCTAAATTCAATGACACATACACACATGTATATCACACAAAATAGACTTTAAGAAAAAAAATATTGTTAGAAACAAGGATATTTTGCAAACATAAAAAGGGTCAAGCCATCCATGATGTAACATTTAAAAACATGCATGTACCTAACAACAGAGACCCAAAATGCGGGGAAAAAATCCTGACAGAATTGAAGAGAGAATCAACTCATCAACAGTAACTGATAGAGACGTCAATTTTTTCCTTTTAGTAATGGATAGAAAGACCAACACAGAAATAGATGACATGAACAATGCTGTAAACCGTTAGACTATAGAGTATTTGGGGCACCTGCGTGGCTCAGTCAGTTAAGCGTCTGACTTCAGCTCAGGTCATGATCTCCCAGTCCATGAGTTCGAGCCCCACCTTGGGCGCTGTGCTGACAGCTCAGCGCCTGGAGCCTGATTCGGATTCTGTGTCCCCCTCTCCCTCTGCCCCTCTGCCACTCATGCTCTGTCTCTCTCTCTCTCTCAAAAATAAATAAACATCACATTTTTAAGAACTAGAGAATATTCAATCCCCAAATAAAGGATTACACCTTCTTTTCAAGTGCACAGTGAACATTTTCCAGGATAAATCATATATTAATGCAAAAAAACAATCAAAACCAATTTAAAAGGGTTATACGTACAAAGGATGTTCTCTGGCCACTATGGAAGGAAATTAGGTATCAAAAACAGAAGGAAATTTTGGAAATTCGCAACATGTAGACCCCAAAGGACCCATTCCTAAATAGTAAGTTGATCAAGGACAAAATCACAAGGGAAATCAGAAAATATCTTTATGTGAATAAAGATGAAAACACAAAATTCCAAAACTTACAGAGTTCAGCAAAAGTAGGGTTTATGTGGCCACAAATATCTTCGTTGAAAAATAAGAAAAATCTTAAATCAATAACCTAACTTTGTATCTGAAGAAATAAGAAAGCTAATCCCCCAATAAAAACAGAAGGAAGGAAATAATAACAGTGGAAATGCATGAAATTGGACATAGAAAACAGTAAAGAAAACCAATGAACCCAAGAGTTGGTTCTTTGAAAAGACCCGTAAAATTGATAAACATTTGCATCTCCAAGGAAAAAAGCTCAAATCACTAAAATCAAGGAAGAAAAGTGGTAAATACCATCAATCTTAGAAATAAAAAGATCTATAAGGTAATATTATGAATAATAATATTATAGGGTAATACCTACAAGATGTTAAGAATTTATCTTTTACCTGTTCACTGAAAAATTAGATAACCTCACAGAAATGGACATATTCCTAGAAAGAAACAAACAACTGAGAAGGACTCAAAAAGAAGTAGAAAATTTTGGAGGTGCCCGAGTGGCTCAGTCAGTTAGACATACGGCTCTGGATTTTTGTTCAGGTCATGATCTCATGGTTCATAGGATTGAACCCTGCATCATATTCTATACTGATGGCACAGAGCCTGCTTGGGATTCTCTCTCCCTCTCTCTTTGCCCCTCCACTGCTCATGTGTTCTCTCTCTCTCTCTCAAAATAAATAAATAAACTTAATAAAAGAAGTAAAAATTTTCAATAGGCTTTTAAAAAGAAGACAAACTGATTAACAATTAAAATCTTCTCTCTCTCCCTCCCTCCCCCACTGTCTCTCTCCCCCCCCCCCCCCACACACACACTTTTAAGTCCAGATCTAGCTGGCTTCACTGGTGAATTCTACTAAGTTATTGAAAAAAAAATTAGCATTAATCTTCTAAAAACACTTCCAAAAACTGTAAGGAAGGAATCCAGTTTATTTATGAGGTCAGTATTACTGTCATATCAAAACCAGACATCATGAGAAATTGCAGACATACCTTAGGAATCACAAAAATCGTCAACATACTGCCGCCGCACTGAATCCAGCAACATATAAAATGGATTCTACACCATGACTCCAAGAATGCAAGGTAGATAGAACATGTGAAAATCAGTAGATGTAATTCTGTCTCTTAACAAAGAACAAAAATAATGCAATCATATCAATAGATGTAAGAAACAAACAAATGAAAAGATTTCCTACTATTATGTTGAACAGAGAGGCATTAGGCATTAGATAAATTTAAGAATAAGAAAAATGAAATATTTTGTTTTACCTTTTAACACTTATTCTCCGATGCTCTTTCTTTCCTTATGTAGATCTGATTTTTCTGATTTATATTCTACTCCTTCTGTCTGAAAAACTTTTTAAACATTTCTAACAAGGCAGGTGTATTAACAACAAATGCCCTCATTTTTGTTTTTCTGAGAGAGATTTTATTTCTCCTTCACTTTTGAGGAATGATATCACCAGACGCATAATTCTAGATTGGTGATTCTATCTTTCAACCCTAAATATTTTATTTCACTCTCTTTTTGCTTGCCTGAAGTCTGAAGAGATATCTGATGTAATTTGTATAATTAATATTTTATATAGAAGGTGTTTATTCCTCTGGATTCTTTCAATACTTTTTTTTCCTGCAGTTTATATATGATATACCTAGGAGTACATTTTGATTTATTTATCTATTATTTTTTACTGTTTACTTATTTTTAAGAGAGAGAGAGAGAGAGAGAAAAGAGGGGAGGGTCAGAGAAGGATGGGGACAGAGAATCTAAAGTAGGCTCTGCACTGACAGCAGAGAGCTCCACGCAGGTCTCGAACTCACGAACTGTGAGATCATGACCCTAGCTGAAGTCAGACTCTTAACCAACAGCCACCCAGGCGCCCTGACCTTGGTGTACATTTTTAAATGTATGCATTCTAATTGGCATTCTCTGAGTTTTCTGGATGTGTCCTTTGGTGTCTGTCACTAATTTTGAATAATTCTTAATCATGAATAGTTCAAGTATTTCTTCTGTTCCTTTATTTTTATGGTATTCACATTCCGCATATGTTGTACTTTTGTAATTGTCTCACAGTTCTTAGATATTCTGCTCCATCTTTTAAGCTATTTTCTATTTACGTTTTGATTTTGGAAGTTTCTCTCTTGACCTGTCTTCGAGCTCACCAGTTCTTTCCTAGGCTGTGTCCAGTCTATTAGTGAATCTCTCAAAGGCATTCTTCATGGTCTGTCACAACACATCTTAACTCTTTTTGATTCTTTCCTATAATTCCTGTCTTTCTGCTTACACCCTCCCCCCTCTTTTTACATGTTGTTCACTTTTCCTTTAGAGCCCTTAGCGTATCAATCATAATTGTTTTAAATTTCTGGTCTGATGATTCCAAAATCTCTGCCATATCTGATTCTGCTTGTGACGTGTCCTCAGCCTCTTTACGTCATTTAAAGATTTGTCTTTCAATATGCTTTGGTGTATTTTGTTGAAAGCCAGACATGATGGCGGGATGGAAGGAACTAGTAGGCCTTTGGGGTGAGGTTTTGTGTTTATCTAGCTGTTCCTTAGATTGTGTTCACTGTTCACTCTAGTGTTTTAGGCTAAAATTCCCTTGTTTTTGCCTCCTGTGTTATCTTTGGGTTTCCCTGGAGACTTCTTAAGTAAGGCCTGAGCCATGCGTCCTGTTTCACTGTATTCCCCAGGTTCTGGCCCCAGTGCACTTCCTGCCTCTGGGCTTCTGCTTCTGTAATCTGTGATTCTCTGTCCGTCTGCCTCTCCACCTTGGGAGGAAGCAGTTTTTCCAGTGACCTCAGTTCTCTGATGGATAGATCTAAGAAGGGTTGTTGATTTTTAGTTACAGCTTTTTCGTTGTGAGTATGGAAGTGATAATTTCCAAGCTTCGTGGAGGCTGAATCAGCACATAAATGCTTTTGAATACTTTCCAGCAAAGAGTTAAATTTACCTTCCTAGGGCTAAACCAATCTTTCTAGGTAGTGATTAGAGCACATTTTCTGTTAATGTACCATTTAGTTATTTAAAGAGAGAGGTAATGTGATAATTTAATCATCTTTATTATACTTCAACTTCACAATGCATTCAAATCAGCTTTTCTTATTTTTTAATAACATACTTATGTATTCTTTTTCCATATTATCTTTACTGTAAAATCATACCTCTAATAAATTTGGGAAGTCAGAAGAGGGGGATACGATTCGAGCTAACGATTTCATGGCGAGCCCCATTTATTGAGCGATGATTTTATAATTTTTACATACTTTGAAATCTTTATCTGAGTTGCATTACTAAGTAAAATAGTCCATTCACAAATGAACAATAATGTACATTTCTATGACAAAAGTAATAAACACTGGAAGATAAAGCTGCGTTTGAGTTTAGGAGGAAATAAGCATCTGAATCATGTGACACAGTTCAGGTGTTCACTAATGGGTACCTTGATGAAACTTACAAACTCATCCAAAAAATGGGTCAAAAAAATGATAGTTGTTGTAACATATAATCTAGATTCTGGCAGTTATAAGTGAATGAGAGTCTAAATCCCCTCTCTGACAACCTCATGGTTAAATGTTACTTACAATGAAAGCAAGTTTTAGACCAAACTCTGCCAAACAACAAAAATGCACAACATCAAGCAAATTAAAAAGAGTCACAGAGCATTTAAAGTCTCACTCTCTCACCTAGCTTTCTCCAACTATTACTATGCATGAAACAATAGCTTGGAAGCCCACAGCGACTTTCTGGCTTCTCTGTCAGAGTATGGCGACCTCTGCGAAGGAAGAAATGTAAGAAGAGGGCCCTGGGCTGTGAGCCTTGGGTGACAACTTTTTGATTGCTTTGCTGGAGACTTAAACCCCAATCGCGCATTGGATCTGTAAAGTATTAATAGATTCTTGCCCACTTTTACTATCTTTAACATTTTCATTTTTCCAATATCATTGATTTCAGATCCCACTTACAGCAATTCTGACCTTGCCCAATGGGCTGGAAATACTAAATACCATTCTGATACAAGTGATTTCTGATTAGAGCCTTTCAAAACCCCAATCGGTGGCCCTTTAGAGGAGATTAAATTTGAACACACGCATCACTGTTTATAATGAGACATTTGGTAACTAGGTACTTCATAGATGATATAAAGACAGGGGAATTTGAAATAAGTATCCATGATAGATAAGCAGAAGGGAGAAGCCACCAAAGACAAACCAAATGGCAATGCCTAGGGCAGCCCCGAAGTGATGGAATGACATTTCTTACTGTCTTTGCTGGCGGTTATTCAATATGGTCATCAGTCCTGCCTGCATAATGTCCCAGGCTGGCGCTAGGAATCTTGTTGTCATTCAGAAAGGTGTCATCACTGAGCAAGGACATGTTCTCAGCAGTCACATGGATCCTCTGGCTGTCCCCAGTGTCCATAAAAATTGTCTGACTTTGTTTATTCGCCTGTCCAGGCAGACCAGTGACAGAAAGGGCAATGCCAGTAGTGGTTCTCATGGTAGGATGTTGGATCTTCCTCGGGAAAAGGAAACATCAAGATTTGGGAGTAGGTGAAATAAAGAGTATTTGGGTAGAGCCTTTCTTTTCTTCCCCAAATGGTACTTTCAGATAAGTAAAGTGGAATTCAAACATTAGCTTTTGTTAGTACTTAGCAAAGGGTAAATGGGAGACGGCATTTCGAAATAAAGTTTTCAAAATAAAGCAACTCGGTATTTAAAAGGCTTATCTCTTTGGGTCCCCTCGTGTGCTATTCAATTGTAAGCTTCTGTTCTCCCACTCAAACTGTGGGACACAATGAATCACAATTTTCAAAAAAGCTTCATTGCACAAACAGTTCATTTTTCGTATTGCTCTGAAGAAAAAAAAATTATGAAAGTAATTTTTTTTGGAAATTAGTGAAATTTTTCAGAAAATTGCTTACCTTGAGTTTAAAAAAGTCAGATGATGCAGGCAATGACTTTAAAACAGCCAATGTAAATTGGTTAGAATAGAGAGATGCGTATAGAAAATAGATCAAAAATAGAATTTAACAAGGAGTTGGAATTTATAAAAAAGGGTCAAAAAACACTGCAGAACTAAATAATAAAATGTATAAGTTGGGAACTCATCAGATGATCTTAACAGTAGCCTGGACTTAATTTTAAACGAAATTAGTAAACCAAAAGACAGACCCATAGGAAATTTACAAATCACATATTCGTGTTTAACGATGCAAATTAAAGAGAACATAAGGCAAAAACGAGAATAGTAGAAAGCGTAAGAACTGCATGTGACCTGGTTAAACGGTTTCATATACATGCAACAAGAGGCTGCAAACTAGAATAAAACAAAACCAGACACAGAATATCTAATAACTGGGATTTTCCGATGGTGACGAAATGCATCTAAAGCCACACAGAATAAAGAGGAGCAAAGCCACATGCAGGTATATCACAGTAAAATTGCTGATCATCATATAGAAAATTCAGGAAGAAATGAACCCTGGGAAAAGGAAACTTGTGGGTGAATATTACAGACTGTTAACCATCTAAACAGACAACAATAACCATGTCTAAATGGAAACATTTATAACATCTGTAGAATAAAACACAAGGCAGCATCAACCCAAAGATCCAAAGAGAGCGCAACTGTTTAAATTGTTGTGCGACATTTGTGGGCTTTCCAGAATTTAGGGAATAATCGGATAAGTTAAAGTATCGATTTTAAGATATACATTTTAAATTAGAAAATACTACCAAAATGTTATGAAAGCGCACTCTTTGTGAACTTGGCGGGGGTGGGGGGGTGGGATGTATGAGTGGATTGGAGTAAAATGGAAGGTGAGGACATGAAAACCAACTGCAGGGGTGGTAATTTTTAGAAATCTGGCTGGGCAGGGATAAAAGGAGGTGATATAGTACTAAAAGGTCAGGAGATGCCAAGGAAGAATTCTATATTTTTTCATGAGAGAGAATAGAGCTTGGGTTTTTACGTGATTTTTATTGAAGTGTAATGTACCTACAGAAAAATGCACCAATGATACTCGCACTGTTAGATAATCTCTAACAGAGCTAAAACATTTCTGCCACCAGCTCTCCATAGGTGCAAAAACCCAGAAACATCTCATCGGTTTCTTCCTAGTCACCACCCCTTATGAAGGAAAGCTAATTTCCAGATTTCCACTGCCATCACTTAGTTTTGCATAGTATCGACCGTTCTATAAATGAAATCGTGCCGTATGGGGTTATTTCTGCCTGGCTTCTCTCACTCCTTCTTACATTTGTGAAACTTTCGCAGATCATCCGATATAATACTTGATTCGCTTTCCTTGCTATATAGTATTACATTTCTTTCAATGTATTATCTTTTGTTTGTGCCTTCCACTTTGATACGCGCTAGGTTATTCCTGGGTTTGTTCAGTGATGGGTAAGATGCTTTAATATTCTGTAACATCTTTTTTTTTTTTTTTTGTGGAACACGGTTTTCCTTTCTCTTGATTAAATATCACGGTGTGATAGAGTCAAAAGTTTGCACGTCCTGCTTTAATGGCCCAATTTTATTTCCCAAGTAGTTGTACCTCTTTGCATTTCTATTCACAGGGTGTGAGGATTTCAACCGATTTGCATTGTTGCTAACACTTGTCAATATCTGTCCTTTTTTCCATGTCAGTGATTCTAATAGATATATAGGGCTTTCTCGTAGGAGTTTTAAATTGTATTTCCTGATGAGTTGTGAAGTTGAGTACTCTTCCATTTGCAAAGGGCCTTCTCAAATCTTGCTCAGTAAGCTGGTCTTTCTACCTGCTCTCTGGTCTCTATCATTACAAGCCAGAAGGTCACATTAAGTGTGTGACTGTGTCTAACTTCCTCTGTCTGTCTCTTGCATTCATCCATACATGTGTTTCTCTCTTAATGACTTGTGTTGTGTCAGTCTTCACTTCTGTAGTGAAAGACCTCTAATTTTACTCTTCTTATCTTGGACATTGGCCTTCCCCTAAAAAAAAAATATTAGAATCTGCCTGTCAATTTCCACATTTGCCCCGCTCCCCCCCACCCCCCCCCCCCCGCCAGAATCACCTGGAATTTTATTTAGGGTTGCTTTGTAACTATAGGTCATTGGGGAGCAATGACTTCTTTAGAACGTTGAAACTTCTGTGCATAAAAATGCTACTTCGCTTCATATATTTAAGACTTCACTTATTCTCAGTAACGTTTCATAAATTTCAGAGTAAAGTTATGTACATCAATTGTAGATTTATTGTGCTTTGCGGATTCTTGTGAAGCTACCGATGGTATGAATTTTTCAATCAGTTTCATTTACATTTACTTATTTAAATTTGTGTCTTTTGTTAGTTTGAAATTGATTGGCTTGCTGCCATTTTATGGTTGAGTTCTACCTTATACTTGTGTCCGGTGACCTTGTTAAATCCACATACAAACGACCATCTGCAGGCTATTCATTTCTGTGCCCACAAATGTTTCATACGGGAATAGTGCGCTTTCTTTTCCCGTCTTCCTGTATCTTAGCGTATTGTTATTTTCCCTCATATTGGATTCAATTTTCCTTCAGCTAGGAGAAATTGAGACATTTGGAGTCCGACTTTCAGACTTTGTGAACGCTGGCCCATTTTCAGTTGGTCCCAAGGAAAAGCTAGTTAGGGGTCTCAACAAAAAGCTGATGGTGCTGACAAAGCCCCTCCCCTTTCAATGACTCTGAATTATAGCTTCTGCCTCTCTAGTTCTTTGCGGCCCCCCAAAACTTTCAACCTGTTACCAACAGCTTCCTCTTTGGTCTCTCAACCCCCAACTCTTAACTCTCTTAGGATTTGGCCACGGCGTCAAGGGAAAAGCCTTAAGCCTTGGGGAACACAAGTTGTGTGTGAGTCAGGGGCCAGGGGAGTCCTTCTCCACTGAGGCAAAAAAAAAAAAAAAAGCACTCTACAGGAAGAAACAGGAGAAGGTGCTTGTGCCAGAGGGCGTGTTTGCGAGTCGGTGAAAAGCGGGGTGATTCTACTGAGTACTATATTCTCAATAAAGGAAGGGGTGTCATCAGCCAGGAGCGGGAGCCCCAAGTGGATAGCAGATACGGTGTGGGTCCAAGACAGCTCGCACAGAAAGAAAGGTTCAGAACTGTGATCTTTAAAACTGGGAAAATGCGCTTAATAGAAAACCCTGGTGAATTGCCAAGCAAATTACGTAATTTTTCCGTAAGGCAATTTTCTCACCTGCTGTATTTATCTAGACCATCTTGCAGGGTTGATCCAGGCTCTTAAGGGATAATGGCTACAAAATGTCTTTAAAAGCCACAAAATGCTATAAAAATACTAAGGCACACAGGAACGGAAGGATTACTGAGGGAGGAGGTGGGGCTTGGGGAAAGTCAAGGGAAGTTGAGGAGGGATTAATGACCAAATCTTGCAACTGGCTTTGGGAGAAGTAGGGAGACCTGGTTCAGACACCTGTATCTTGGAAGCCTGTCTTTAGAGGGAATAAAGGATGACAGGAACCCTAACTGAGGTGGGCAAATCGGAGAGTCCTGCTAACGAACTGGGAAAGGTTCTGAACCCTAAAACAGGAGCAATTTTCGAAGGTTGTCTGTCATCATTTATTTATCGGGGCATCTGAGCGTTCTGCATCTCTGAAGCAAAGACAAGAAAGAAAAACAAGAGTTAAGACTCATTATTGTTATTATTGTTATCGTAGGTTTTAATAAATGCAGACTCTCAACCCACTGTCCCCAAAGGGGCTCTGCAATCACTAGGCATTCAGCCAAACCGTCATGTATTATTCATAAGGCTGCTTTGTTTACTTTAAAAGATATTTAAGAGCTATTCCAATTGCATACTGCACCCGGTCTCTATAGCATCTGTGAACATTCAATTCTACTCGGTAACTCTTTCCCTCTTGAAAGCCTAAGACATATGGTTTTTACCCTCTCTCAGCTTCTTTGATTCTTGTGCATCATTGTGCACTCTCTCTGTGATGTGTCATGATCCAGAAGGTTACCAACCAGTAGAGTCATGTTGACTGTTGAATACCAACCTTGCATGGAGCTCCTTGTCCAGAGCTCTGCTATTGCATAAAATCGCCTTAGACCCGGTGCTCCGGGTAGTCGCTGTGGTTCTTGAGGATGGAATCCATGACTGGAGCCACAGAAGGATTCAGAATTTTCCGGAAGGTACTAGTATATCCCAGGTATCGAGGCAATAGATTTAGTTAGTGCTTTAAACCGTTTGAGGAAGATGTGGATAACACGTGAACTAGCATTTTGTTTAAGCAGTATTATTAAGCACCTACAATCTGCAGTGTGTTGTATGACAGTTGTGTGACTATTAAACTTCTATGAAGTCGATGGAGTATAAAGTATGGTTCTTCCCCATCAGTAACTTTTAATTTGTAGAAGAGACAAACCACATACACAGTTTCAATGACAAAAACTCACACTGTGGTAGCATTTAATAGTTTACAAAGCACTTCAGCCACATAGAAGCCTCATAAAATTCTAAGAGGAGGTTAAAACCGCTTTTATAATCTTGACTTTAAGGGCACTGAGAAACTGAGTTTCAGAGATGCACATAGCATAATCGGCAGGGTGACAGTTTGAGTTTCACGTGAATGACCCCTCCCCCCACCCCGGATCTGTGCAGGGGGGAGGCCCAGTCAGTGAACGTCAGAAATAGCACACGCAGACCTGGTTGTGTGATTGAACATGGGGTCACTAAGGAGCTAGAATTCAATGTGCCTGGGAGCAATGGAACCTTGTAAAATGAGTTTAGACTTGAAATCAGAAAGGGGGTGCGGCTGCAGGAGGAACAGAGATGGGGGAGAGGACATTCTAATCCAGAACCATGCGAGCCTGACCGTGGGCTGAAGACTAAGCGCGACATATTCCACGGACAGCCCCCACGGTCCCACCCAGCTGGCGCAGAGGTCTGGGGTTTGGGCCTAGTAGAGACAAACTTGTTGGAGAATAGGGGGTGAGTGGAGACGAACACCATGGAGCCCTTGCTGGATTCAAGTGGGGAACGGACATTGCGGGAAGCATTTTAGTTCCGCTCCCTTGCAAGGCTTCTTTCATTCAAGACTTGGGTGAAAGGTGGTTACGTTTCTGGTGTTTCACACCACTCGTGATATATTATTTTTATAAAGTAAAAAAAAAATCTCTTTAATTGTCACCTTCTTAGAGCTGTAATTTTACTCAAAGCTAAGAAAACTGAACCCTTAACTCTCCATATATTTAGATTAAAAAGATGCAGCTGGGCTTTAAAATTGGCCCCATGCATTTTCCCTTCCATAATTTGGCAAAACGGTAGCGACCTACTCCCAAACATTGGCCTCTTTCCTCGTTTCAACACAATGGAAGCGTTCACATTTCTTCCAAAGGGCTTATTCACAATTATGCAGTCCTGGACGGAAGCTTCCTGCAGAAAGTCACGGGGAGTGATGCAGGCACCCCCGTTTGTCTGTGTTCCTGCCGAGAGGCAGCGATTTAATGAAAACGAGGAAACCAGACCACATCGTGAGTAAGATTCTAATGTGTGAGCCAGCATACTAAAATGTTAACAACCCCGCTCATATCATTCACATTAATGAAAACGCAGTTAGTCTGACACACCAAATGCACTTGATTTTGAAAGCACTTCTCATTCTCATACCGACCAGATCATCTGCTATTTTTTTAATCTTTTTTCTTTTTCTTGAACCTAAGAGGATGGGTCTGAGAAAAATATGCTCCCTGTCTTTATACTGAAAAAGGGGAGAGTTTTGGCGAGTAGCGACGAAATATCATATTTCCCCTCTGAGATTTAACATTATTCAGAGGAACGTATTTAAATGAGACCAGCAATGAAGCATGAAATATTTCGTTTCCTGATACAGCAGGACTCACTCTCTTTTATTGTTTTGGTAGCATCCAATGAGAAGTTGCATTCAGATGATGAGTCTATCCCCTTTAGATTTGCTGGCTGCTTACTTTAATATATTGTAATAATTATGTAATTAGCTCATCATCTCTCCCACATTCAGTTTATTTCCCTCCTAGCTACTTTCTGTGTTTACTTGAGGGACTTTTTGAAAGCTCTGTGCACAGAATTAGCAAGTGGCATAATTTATCTCTTCACTGTTCACAAAAAGTCTTTCAGACCTGGGTTGCCTTTATCCGCTATAAACCCTGGGGCACTTGGACCATGATGCGGTCCTCAGTAGTTACTGATTCCAGGATTCAATTTAAAATACAGTTCAGCCTTTATTCTGTTACATTTTGATTTCTCGGCCCACAGATTTTGTATCTGAAGGCATTTCTAAAGACACTTCCAGTCAAGAGTGTTAAATTACTAATCAAAATGCCATGATATATAAGGCAGGGAACAGGGTAGATTGGGGAGAGAAAACACGAGGGCGGTACTGACAGTTTTCGTGATGAAGTAATGATAAACGCAAAGCAAAGAGTTCCAACATTTTCCATGAACACGGATGGCGATCACCCCGTCCCCCCTTCCCCATCTCTTTTGTGGGTAGGTGTTGAGAAGCTAGGGGAAGAGTGGCTATCTGCAGAAAGATGCCAGAGGCATGCTAGTGAATGAGCCTCTTACGCTGACTCAAAAGAAGGGTGACGGGATAGGTAGATTCTCCTTTGAGTGAGGAACTCAACAGAAGAAATAGTTTCCTAGTCCTGACAGAGCAGGAGGCCCTAAGCGAATGTGGCCAGCATTGAGACTGGAAGCAGGAAGCTAAGATTCAGAGTCAATTACAAAACCTGCAGAGAAATTAGTAGTAAGAACGCACGTAGCCGGACTAGGATTTTCCCCCAATCTGGGAAGTCAAACTAAGGAAGCACCAAGTGGTAGAAATGAAATCGAAATAGGTTTCAGGTTAATTAAAAGAACTTTGAAACAATCAAAACTGTTCTGGAAAGCTAATAGACTGCCTCAGCCAGCAACACGCTTCTCATGAATTGAAATGTTCAAACGCAATTTATCATCATTTGCTGGATTCGTTTCAGGAAAGACTCAGGCATTAGCTCTATGATTACACAAAATTCCCTGAAAGTGCCATTTAATACTTAATCCGTGGTCCTAAGCCTCTCTATTTTTAAATTTATTTATTAGCTGTTAAGACAGATACAAGGTGCCCACAATCAAGACAGAACAGAGACAGAAATAAGAAATACACCAGGCGATTAAATGAAAAATATGCATAAAAACCCGGGGCAATGACTACATCTCATTATTATTTTTACATTAAATTAAGTAGGACCTCCCACCGACAAGCCTAAACTTCCTAATGGAAACAAAGAGGAAAAATACAAATTCACAGGCTTTCGCATTTTCTTTCCTGTTCAGTTTTATATATTGTTGTGTTTTCTTTCAGGCTTTCTTTTTGACCGATGGCCTATCTTAAAATGTATGTTTAATTTCCAAGTCTTTGGGGGGTTTTCAAGTTGTCTTTCTATTATCGATTTCCGGTTTCATTCCCTTACGGTCAGGGAACATACTCTGTGACTTAATAGGAATTAAAAGAATTTAAATGTGTTGAGATTTGTTTAATAAACCAGAATATGATCAATCTTGGTGAATGTTCCACACGTGCTTGTAAAGAATATGTTATCTGCTGTCGTTGGGTGGAATATTCAATAGATGTCAATTAGATCCTGTTGATTGATGGTTACGTACAGACTATTGAGAAGTTCCTCTTCAGAATGCTTGCCATATTTCGTATCTTAAGAAAACATGAAAGATGATAACCATTATTTAAATGTTGCTTAAAAATGCGAGGTACTGTTGCTTTCTATATATAAATCTGATATAGTCTTAATTATAGTGTAGATTCCCAAAACATTGTTTCAAGGGGCTTTAATAACTGCTTAAAGAATCCCAGTGCTGTGAACCAAATGGTAAAATAAATGTAGAATTGGGCAACGCTAGCACATTTCTTTACTACGGTAACTTTTCAGAACCGTTAAACGGAGTAACGTTAACGTTAATACGAAGAGGTCCGCCAATGGCTGTGTGTCTTCTTGTGTGGCGGTCACCCTCCTTGATCAGGGCTTGGTGTGAGAGAATTTTATGGTTACTGCTTCCTGCTGGATCACCTGTAGGAGCAGTGTGGCAACCCAGGTTCTGTGAGGAATGTCTCGCTTCCATCAGCCTAGTTTCTGCATGGCTTTCTCCACTCTTGCCATCCAGAGAGCATTTCCTTCCTTTGCCAATTTGTAGTAGGTCGTGCGCCAACCAGTAAGTCATATGCTCCTCTCCCCTCCCGACTCCCTCCCCTTGTTTTGGCTTCAGGTCTGAGAAGAGGGAGGTGAAGAAAGGAATACAGACATTCCTGAGGTCAAGGAGAGTGGCTGTTGCTTCCCACAGACCTAGACCGGGGAAAGGTTTCTGCAGCGCGGACACCTCTGTTGCATTTCACGGTGTAGTAGCCAGAGACTGCCACACAAGCATCTCTCCACGAAGTGTCTCCAGGCTGAGCGGCAGATAAATGGAAGCCCTTCTCCTGTGCCTGACCATGCAGATAGGTGTCATTTGGCTGATGGAAGAAGTGCGTGGTTGGCTAGCCCGAGCTCAGGTCGCTGGTTTCCCACACTTGGTTCCAGCTATACCTGGATCAGGTGTTCTCTCCACGAGCTGTTCCTGGGTCCGAGCCAGAGGTGCGTCAGCTCCCCGGCATGGGTTTTCCCCATTTTAAATCACGGTAGCCCAAGAGCAAAGCCATGCTGCACAGCATCTTAGGGCCTCAGCTCACATCACATTTACTAACATTCCATCAGGCCAAAAAAAAGTGAGCTGGCCCAACACCACATGGTGTGATTAGGAAGCGTCCTCTGCTCTCGCTGACAGGTGCGGGGAGAAGGCGCTGCCGAACGATGTTGCCAACTATTGCATAAATCCAGAACCTCCTGCTCTCTTTTTTTAAGTTTACTTACTCATGTATGTATGTGTGTATGTATGTATGGATAGAACACAAGCAGGGAAGGGGAAGAGAGAGGGACAGGGAGAGCAAGAATCCCGAGCAGGCTCCTCGCTATCAGCACAGAGCCTGATGCAAGGCTCAAACCCACAAGCTGTGAGATCATGACCTGAGCCAAGATCAAGAGTTGGACGCTTCCCTGACTGAGCTGCCCAGGCACCCCCGAGCCTCCCTCTCTTTTCGATGTGCTTCTAGTCTAGCTTTTTTATCAGATCAAACTGTTTAAGGGGGAGCCGGAGGAAGAAAGTATGATAATTAAGAGGAAGAGACAGAGAACCACGTAAAGCATCCTTAGGACGAATATTGATTGAAAGCAGAGATGACAAATTCACGATAAACGATGGATGAAATCAGAACACGCTTGAGTGGAGATCGAGAGCAAGGGCAGTGGTCCTTTGAGGTAAGAAAGCAGGAGAGTGGCTGATGTGTTTCTCCCGTGGTTTCCTTTGGCTTTTATTCAGTTGACTAGATTTCATTAGCTGATAGGAAAGCACAAGGATACAGCAGTAAAAATCCTGTGTGTAACACTCACGTGCACCTACCCTGTTCTTCTCTGGTGTGCAGTTCGACTTAGTTATTTTCTTTCTTTTCTTTTCTTTCTCTCTCTCTTTCTTTTCTTTCTTTCTTTCTTTCTTTCTTTCTTTCTTTCTTTCTTTCTTTCTTTCTTTCTTTTCCTTTCTTTCTTTTCTTTCTTTCTTTCCTTCTTTCTTTTACTTTCTTTTCTTTCTTTTCTTTCTTTCTTTCTTTCTTTCTTTCTTTCTTTCTTTCTTTCTCTTTCTAAAGCACTTTTAGTTTATTTCCTAAGCTGAAATTTGTTCCTTGTGTGTTCAGTATTTGATTGGATTTACTGACCGAGGAAAAATAGATTATAAACATAACACCTAGATTGTAACATTTTGAAACTGCAGAAAGGGGTTAATTTTTCCCCTAAAAACTCATATATGGATTAACCCGCATGGATGACTGAACCCATGAATCTGTAAGTCTCCCCTACATATAATATCTAGAGATGGGCGGAGGGGTCTTTTTACAAAGATAAATCCAAAGTAACAAGGAAAAATACAGTGCATTCGTACACACAAAATTATAATTTCTGAAAGGTAAAATCTACCAGAAAGCACGGCAGGAGGGGCCTGACACAGAGCAGGAGATACTGAAATAATTGTGTGTGTGTTTCTGTGTGTGTGTGTGTGTGTGTGTTCCCTTCAAATAGAAAACTTTGTGAAGGCAGGTATTCTTTATTTTTTTACTTGTAGCATCTAGATTGATGGTTATTTGCAGATATTGAAAGGCTCTTCTGCATGTTCACTCTAGGTATATGATGGACCCTTCTTGACAAAAGCATGGAAGGAAGGGAGGGAAGGAAGGGGAAATGAAGAGAGAAATGGAAGGAGGTTAGTTAATACAGTAAGTAAGTCAACATGGTTGTTCATGACCTCTGAGGGTTAGTGGTGTCAAAAAATATCTGGGGATGGGGCGCCTGGGTGGTTAAGCCACTGACTTAGGCTCACGTCATGATCTTGTGGTCCGTGAGTTCGAGCTCCGCGTCAGGCTCTGTGCTGACAGCTCAGAGCCTGGAGTCTGCTTCGGATTCTCTGTCTCCCTCTCTTTGCCTCTCCCCCACTCATGCTCTGTCTCTCTGTCTCTCAAAGGTAAGCATAAACATTTTTTAAAAAATATCTGGGGAATATTTTCAAGCTAAATCTTTCCATCCCACCCTTCATCACCTCACAGGGGGATCACATGTGTGAAAACATGCCCCAGGGATTAGCCTGTAGTGGCTCACACCTCTTTCCAACTTTCCTCCCCCTCTATTGAGGACCACTATTTAACGTGATATAACTATCACAAAGGAGCTCTTGGTATATAGTGTTCGAAAAACACACTAAGGAGACAGGACTGCATTATTCTTTCCCTCTCCAATAGAAAAAAACCAAACACTTCTCAAGTCTGCTAATTGCCTACAGGGATGTTACCAACCCACTTAAGCTTTTAAAATCATAGAAAGTATCTTTTTCTATCCAAAATAAAATCACATAAAAGCATCAGCAATAAAAAGTTATCTAGATAATCTATAAATACTTGGAAACTGTACAACACAATTCTAAACAACATATGACATTAAAAATACATTTTAAAATATTTTGAAAGAAAATGGAAACATAATTTATCAAAAATATTAGGACTGAAAGATGAGATATCATGCCAGATACTACAGAAATTAAAGTGGTGAAATGGAACGATGAACAACCCTACACAAATAAATTGGACACATACTTGAAATGGACAAACTTTTTGAGAGATACAAACTTCTACAGTCTACTAAAAAACTATACAGAGAAATTACCAGGATACACCATGCTTCTGTCTTTCATATTTCAATATAAATTTTAGAATTAGCTGATTAATTTTTAAAAAGCCTTGGTGGCATTATTAATGAATTTATATTGAACTATAGATCAATCCGAAGTAAAATGGTATTCTTCAAGCCATAAACATGGTTTTTCTGCTCATTTATTTTTCTTAGTAATATTTTAAAATTTTAAGGCGTAAATACTTTTCTTAAGTTTATTAATCAGCATTTAACATTTTTATGCTGCTGTAAGAAAATATCTTAAAAATATAATTTCCATTTGTTTGCTGCTAGTAGGGAGAATGCAATTGTTTTTTGTGTTTTAATCTTACGCTTTTTAATCGAGTTAAATTTAATTACTGATTTTTCTGGTGATCTTATAGATTCTTAGGAATACGTACGTAAAGTTATGTACATAATACTTGTACGTACAAAACCCTCGAAAGTTGCAAATATTCTTTGCTTCCTCCTTCCTGAACTTTATCCCATTTATCTGGTTTTCCTGTCTTATTACCACAGCTAAGATTTTCAATATCATGTTAAGTAAAGAAGTAAGTAACCAACAGGGTTAGATTGGTAAAATCCAATAGGGAATTTTTTTTCTCTTCTTATTTACTGAAAGAGATTGTGGAAGATAGGGTTATTTCATCTTTTTAAGTATTTGATAGAATTCAGTAAAGCCATCTGGCTTTGAGTTTTCTTTGTTGTAAAGCTTTTGGATTTGTTTGGCTTTGTTTTGTTTATGGTTGGTTGGTTTTAACGAGAATAGTTATTATTTATTAATGTCTGCTTCTTCCTCTGCTGGGAACAGCACAAAATTTTAAAAATATAACTTCCCTTCTCAGGAATTACAGTAAGATTTTTAATAAAAATATTAAGTGCTTAATGGTTTAGGACTATTCAAATTTTGTTTCATTTTGTGTCTGTCTTGATAAGTTGATTTTTTCATATAATTTTCTTATTTTATATATATTATTGAACATGTTGTAATAAAGTTTTCTCATAAATATCTTTTTTTTTAATGTCTGTAGTAAGTCTTTTTTTTTAAAAATATTTTATTTGTTTAGTTTGAGAGACAGAGAGAGTTAGAGAGGGAGCAGGAGAGGGCCAGAGAGAGAGAATCCGAAACAGGCTCCACACTGTCAGAGCAGAGCCCAGAGCTGGTGCTCGAACTTATGGACCATGAGATCATGACCTGAGCTGAAACCAAGAGTCAAACGCTTAACCAAGTGAGCCACCTAGCATCCAGGTGTCGCTGTAATCTTTATTTCTAATATTTGCGTTTTAGTGACCTCTCTTTTTATCATGTTAAGGCCAGTTTGGAGTTCATCAATTTTGTTGATCTTTCCAAAGAACCACCTTTGGGCTATGATAATTTTCTCTCTTGTTTTTCTTTTTCCTATGTCTTTGGATTCTGTTCTCATCTTCATTATTTTCTTCTTTCTGCTTAGATTAATTTTGTTCTTTCTGGTTGCATTTAGTTTTCTGTGTTCTATTTTTAACTTCTTAAGGTAGCAATTTAGATCATGGAATTTAGACATTTATTTTTCTCAATTATATGTATTTAATGGTCTATATTTCCCTGTACAGACTATAATTATACTTCACAGTTGTGATAATATTTTCATTTTCATTCGATTTGATTTGATTTATTTTCTAGAATCTTTCATAAGTTCTTTTTTTATCCATGTATTATTTAGAAGTATGTCATTTAATTTCCAAATATTTTTATGTTTATTGATTGCTCACTAAATTACATCAGGGAGAGAATATACCATGTATAACAGAAATCTGTTAAATTGATTAAGGCATTCTTTATGGCCAAGGATATACCATGGTAAATGGTAAATATACCATGTGCACTTGAAAAAATGTATTTTATGTAGTTGTTGAGTATAGTGTTCTATAAATGACAATTAGGTCAATATGTTGATAGTTATTATTTAAATTATATATGCCTTTACTGTTTATTTTGCCTAGTTTTCTACCAATGTCTGAGTTAGGGAAAAGATCAACTTTTCACTGGAGAACATTTATAATCTATGGCTATGTAATTACATTTACTTACATCTTGTTACATATTTTGTATCTCTTTAAATACATATATATAAACATATACATATCTATGAGTCAACACATATACATAAAATATTAAACAATATATAACACACACATATTGTTACTATATATAATTTAGGTAATATTCATGATGAAATTATTAAAATATTTTTGTTTAGTTTTCTATGTCAATTATACAATCTTTTGGAAAATATAGCTGGTTAGTCATGTGATCAGAGATTTGGATTAACAGGTGATAACCTTCTCAATTCGGGGCTCCCCCTATTCAGAAATGATCTACCTATGTATGACCGATAGACCAAAGCCAAGTCCAACCAATGATAACAAAAGACATTCTTTATTAACTTTCCCTTCAAGTGAATAAGTTTACATGCTTTTTAACAGCAGATATCCCAGACTGAAGGTCTTCATTGTGACTCAGTTGAAACTACAAATATAAGTATAACTCAGGATATTTTCTTTATTTCTCAACAATTCAAATCTGGAACACTCTGGATATATGTCTTAATTGCTGTGCAATTTAAGATCTCATATTTTATTATTAATACATACTAGAAAATAAAAGAAATGTAATGTTCTCCTCAAGACAACATAACATCTCATCTCCTTAGAGATATTTATTTATATTCTTTAATTAACTAAATTATCAAAGTGACGATTTAGGAGAGCATTCCAATGAATGGTTTCCTTTCTCTTTTACTTCCGATGGTAGAGGTAAAAGGCTGACTTGAAAATTCTGTGTGCAATTCCACTTTTGTTTTAGCTGCAGTGTATGCTTGTTATATATAGTAGATGTGTTTCTTTGGTGTCTCTCTGGCAATGATGTAGCTCAGCAGTGCTTGGCCTCTGGGTAAGAAGAAACTATTGCATTAGCCTTAGCTATAAATTGGTACCACTGGGATAGACAACTACTTACATTATCATATTATCTTCACAAGATGCCTTGTTCTGAAATACTTCCCATTCATCGACCTAATAGCTCAGTGGGTATCTTCTGTAATGTTTATCATTTGGGTCAGTTAGCTCTGGAGGGTAGAATGGTGATTAGGAGGTCAGGGTTGTGGTTTTAATCCCTGTGTGGGCCAGTTAGCTTCTCAGAAAAACCCTGTGCATAGCGATCACCTGCCCCTCTCACCTTGCTGTCTTGTGGTTGCACATTAATGGTTATAAAAGTTATATGTCACGGGAATGTAGATGACACAGTGTAATTCATCATTACTACTAGGGAAAAAACATTAAGGTAAATATTCCATTGACTATATATTTTCCTCATTCTTAAATGGGGAAGAATCTACATTGATTTGAAGCTATATATGCTTGCATTTAAATGAATTCTTTTTCATTGAAATAAAGACAAAGCCAGTAGCTTTTTGAATTTGGAATACTGAAGGGTAAAGCATATCGATGCTTGAGCTTTGGAACCCTTTTAAAGCTCCCAATGTGCCCTACAAGAAGCTCCCAGAGATGTAGTTCTCAGAGGCTGAAAAATTCCTTCAGACTAACTTGAAACTGTTATTTTTTCCAGTCTTCCACAATCATTATGTTTAGCTTTTCACCTAGGTGTATTTGTTTTCTAGTCTTGTTTGGATTGACAACCCAATTTTTATCCGTCTATGTGGCTGAGTCCTGGCGTATCTGAAAGCCCATATTCTCCTTTCTACTAATTGTACTTTTGCTTTAATGATCCATGCTTCTGGAACACTCTCTTTGCCTGCACTACCTTGTGCCTCCATTTTTGAAGGAAAGAGGTTGGTCTGGTAACTCAATATCTTTCTCCATCCCTTCAGTCAAGAATATTTGCTGACTATCAGCATTTTTTTTCAAAGTGATGTATAAGATAGAGTAAATAATGATGATCTGCTTTAAGAAGCTTATCATTTACGTATAGAAAATAAGAAGTAAGCATTCTTAATTTTAATTCAAGAAAGACCATGGGTCATGACCAACGGGTATGGAAAAGATATAAGTAGTGCTGTAGGAATCCTTCAAATATTGAACTGTGCTAAATGTTGAATTCATTTCTTTGAACTCGATTCTCCTCGATATACTTACTAGAAACAGTATGAAATTTGGTGGCCAATATCATGATAGTTAATTTTTCCTTGCTACTTTGTGACCTAAAGTAAGTTTCTTACTTTCCCTAAATTTCAATTCCTCACCCATAAATGAAGTATTTTGAAGAGTTTTTATGAGAATTAACAAAAATGTATGTGAAAATAAGTACACATCCTCTTATACACAAGTAGATGTTCAGAAAATGTTGAATAAATAAATAAATACATAGACACATGGATAAATACGTTATGACTTGCTTCTAATGCAAATGACTTGCATTTCTTTAAAAGAATAATGCCAGAGTAAGATTATTACACCCTTTACATTTTCTCTTAATTTTTTTTAATGTTTATTTATTTTTGAGAGAGACAGAGACAGAGCTTGAGCGGGGGAGGGGCAGAGAGAGAGGGAGACACAGAATCTGAAGCAGTTTCCAGGCTCCCAGCTGTCAGCACAGAGCCTGACGCGGGGATCCAACTCACAAACCACGAGATTATGACCTGAGCTGAAGTTGGATGCTTAATCGACTGAGCCACCCAGGCACCCCTACATTTTTTCTTAAAGCATACATTCTCTTGCATTCCTCCTTCTAATTAATTTGGGTCTTCCCCACCTCATGAGTGGACAGCAAGAATAACACCTGGTCATTTCTGCCTCTACAACTCACTTTGAGTACGATTCTCATACAAATCTTGTATCACCTAGCTCTTTCAAAATCGTCAAAGACCTATTACAGGTATTAAAGGTTTGATTTTCTTATCATTATCCCGTGCTAGTACTCTTCAGTTTAGCAAACTAAAAATTGACCAACACATTTGGTCAACCCATTTATTTGCAATACATTCTAAATAAATATTCTACATTGCACATGTACATGGAGTCCAAACACCGTATTTGTTAATTTTATCATCAGAATTTTTCTCAGCTTTAGCGATGTAATTGACCTGTAACATTGTGTAAATTTGAAGGGCACATAGTAATGATTTTACATATATATATATATATATATATATATATATATATATATATATATTGCAAAATGATTACCACATTAAGGTTCGTTAACACATACATCATCTCACATAGTTACAATTTTGGGGGGGGGTGGTAAGAACCATTACAATCTATGCCCTTAGCAACTTCTAAGTAGGCAATACATCATTGCTAACTGCAGTCATCAGGCTGTACATACATTCCCAGGACTGGCTTGTACCCTTTCATACTTTCACCCATCTCCCCCATCCATGGAAGCCACCAATCTACTCTCTGTTTCTATGAATTCAGTTTTTTAGACCCTTCATATAAGTGAGTTCATTCAGTGTTTTTCTTTTTCTGGTTTATTTCACTTAGCTTAATGCCCTCAAGGCTCATCCATGTTGTTGTAAATGCAGGATTTCCTTCATTTTATGGGTGAACGATATTCCATTGTGTGTACGCACACACACACATTATAATACATATATGCATTAATAAATATATATACACAATCACCTTTTCTTTTCATCTATTTGATGGACGTTTAACATTTAGGTTGTTTCCATGTCTTGGCTATTATAAATAATGCTGCTGTGAACATGTGGGTGTGGCTATTTCTTTAAGATAGTGATTTCATTTCATTTGAATATATGTCCACAAGTGAAATTGCTGGATGATGGTAGTCCTATTTTTAATTTTGAAAAATTTTTTACATTTCCCGGGGACACTCCATACTGATTTTTATAGTTCCTATACAAATTTACATTTTCACTGACCGAGTACAAACATTGTCTTTTCTCCACATCCTCACCAACATGTGCGATTTCTTGTCTTCTTGATTATGGACATGCTAACAGATGTAAGGTGGTACCGTCTTACGGTTTTGATTTACATTTCCCCGATAACTAGTGATATTGAGCACTTTTCGTGTACCTTCTGTCCATTTGAATACCTTCTGTGAGCAAATTTCTACTCAGGTCCTATACTCATTTACAGTTGGCTTTGTTTTCTCTTGGAGTGTATGAGCTCCTTATATATTTTGGGCATGAGCCCCTCATCAGATGTATGGTTTACACATATTGTGCTCCATTCCATAGGCTACCCTGTCATGTTGCTGATTATTTCCTTTGCTGTGCAGAAGACTTTTAGTTTGATGTAGCCCCACTTGTTTATTTTTTTTGCTTGTGCTTTCGGGGTCATTTCCATAAAATCATTGCCAGGAAATAATGTTAGGGAAAATTTCCTTATTTTTTTCTAGGAGTATTAATGGTTTCATTTTTTATATTTAAGTATTTAGTCCTTTTTGAGTTAATTTTTTTGAGTGGAGTAAGATAAGGGTCCAGGTTCTTCATTTTCATGTGAATATCGAGTTTTCCCAGGACCATTTGTTAAAGAGATTACCTTTTCCTCATTGAGTATTCTTGGCTCTCTTGTCAAATCCTATTTGATTGTTTAGGCATGGGTTTATTTTTGGACTCTAGATTCTATTCCATTAGTCTACTTGTCTCTTTTTATTCCAGTATCACGCTGTTTTCATTACTGTAGGTTTGCAGTGTCATTTAAAATCAAGAAGCGTAGGGGTGCCTGGGTGGCTCAGTTGATTGGGCATCTGACTTCGGCTCAGGTCATGATCTCACTGCCTGTAGGTTCTAGCCCTGCGTCATTGGGCTCTGTGCTGATGGCTCAGAGCCTGGAGCCTGCCTCAGATTCTGTGTCTCCCTCTCTCTCTGCCCCTCCTCCACTCAAGCTCTGTCTCTGTCTCTCTCAAAAATAAATAAACATTAAAAAATTAAAATCAGGAAGTGTAATGCCTTCACCTCTGTTTTTATTTCTCAGATTTGTTTTGACTGTTCTGGGTCCTTTGTGGTTCTAGAAATTCTGGAATTGTTTGCTCTATTTGTATTTAAAAAAATAAAAGCCACTGAAGTCTCAATAGAGTATATTGAATCTATAGATTACGTTGGGCAGTATGGACATTTTGACAATATTAATTCTTCCATACCAAGAACACAGATCTCTTTCCATTTATTTGTGTCTTCTTCAACTTCTTTCATCAATGTCTTATGGTTTTAATTATACAGATATTTCCCCTCCTGGTTTAAATTTATTTCTAAGGATATTTGACACTATTGTGAGATTGCTTTTTTAATTTCTTTTTCAGAAAATTTATTGTTAGTGTATAGAAACAAAACTGATTCTTGCGTGTTGGTCTTGTAGTCTGCAACTCTACTGAATGTGTTTATTTGGCTCCAACAGTGTTTTGGTGGAGTCTTGAGGATTTTCTATATGTAAGATCATATCATGTGAAAACAGAGACAATTGGACTTATTCCTTTCTAATTTAGATGGCTTTTATTTCTTTTTCTTGTCTGATTGCACAGGCTAGAACTGCTAGTATTATTTGAACAGGGTGGTGAGAGTGAACACCTTTTCTTGTTTTTGATACTAGAGGGAAAGTTTTTAACCTTTTGCCTTTGAGTATAATGCCAGCTGTGGGTTTATTAGATATGACCTTTATCATATTGAAGGTACTGTAGTTGGAAAAAACCTATGTCACCATCTTGATGACATCTCCCCACTGTGAATCTGTTTCTTTCATTTGCTGAAGTCTACCAATATTCTTTTCTATGCATGAAAAATCCATTTTTTATATCTTTTTTTATTAAAACAATTAAGATGGAATCTATTTTCCTTTAGTCTTACTTTTCTATCCCAACAATATATTTTAATTTCATATATGTATGTATACACACATACTCACATATTCAACTATATTTCTTGTGTAGGGATTCACAAAGTTGAAAGAATAGCTGTGTGCTTTGACGGTTTTTCCTCAGGACATTTCCCACACTTAAATTCAGGTCATAAAGATATTTTTAAATGCCATTTTAAGAAGACAGGGAGGTGGCAGATGCAGCATTTGATTTGTAGGTTTCTCGTGTTGTTTACGCGACCCTGCAGCAGCACAGAAGAGCACCAGATCTCGGAGCAAGGCAGGCGGCACTAGGGAGGTGATGGCATCCCAGTCGATGGGAGCTGTCTCTGTGCCCCTGGGTGCTTTTCTGATTGCCACCCAGACCTATGTGTTCCTTTTTAAAAAGAAAAAAAAAAATGCATCTGCTTAGTCCACTGTTCTCTTCCTGCTGAATGTCATTCTGCTGCTGACACCGATGTGCATCTTGCTCTGTGTCATAGTCACTGCCCTTGGTGCATCATTGTTAAGGGCACATACAAAACCAACTCTGGGAAGGTGATGACGGTTGGATATCTTTCCATGGAAAAGAAGTATATATTAATCCATATCTATCTATCTATCTATCTATCTATCTATCTATCTATCTATCATTTATCTATCATCTATCTATCTTATCTATTTATCATTTATCTATCTATCTATCTATCATCTATCAATCATCTATATATCTATTATCTATCTATTATCTATCTTATCTATCTATTATCTATCTTATCTATTTATCATTTATCTATCTATATATCATCTATCTATCTATCTATCTATTATCTATCTATCTTATCTATCATCTATCTTATCTATCTATTATCTATCTATCTATCTATCTATCTATCTATTATCTATCTATCTATCTAAAGAATAATATGCCCTTAGCAAGTCAGGCATCTTTCCAGAATGCTAAACTTGTTCAACAGTCAAAAATTAATTAATAGAATCCATTATATTAACAGTCTGAAGGGAAAAAGATCCCACATGGTTGTATCAGTGAATACCAAAGAAGCAAATTTTCCCCATTCTTAAAACCTCTCAGTGACTTCGGATGGCTCTTACACTAAAGAATACATTCTGTCAAGCATCCTGCAACTCTGTGTCT
This sequence comes from Felis catus, assembly GCF_018350175.1. NCBI lineage: Eukaryota > Metazoa > Chordata > Mammalia > Carnivora > Felidae > Felis > Felis catus. Next base: position 147,460,913 of record NC_058372.1, on the reverse strand, counting down.
GAATTGTCTTCCTTCCGCCTCTCTGGCTTTCCTCTTCCCCACCTATCATAGAGCCGGGCAGGCTTTCCGGTTTTCTCCGGGAGAGGTGGATTATCTAAACTCTTTTTTACCCCCAGTTATTCTCACTCAAAGTTGCCTCTGCTTTGAAAGTTCTTCTCCACCATTTTTGCTTCTTCCCTTCTCTAGCTTTGTTTGAGCATAATTTAATCAGGGAGACTTCCTGGAAAGGCTGATGTAAGTGAATTCTTATTCACCTACAACTCTTAGTTTATGTTTACGACTGTACTCACACAGTAATTCCACATTTACATACACATTTGTTTATGCTTACTTCTCCACATCTGCTGTCTAATTCATAATAGGTATTAGTAAATATTGATTGTCTGAGTGACTGAGTTGCTTTGTAATGACTTCAGCTTTAGAGCATTTTATTAATAGCTGTGCCATCACGTAACAGGCAGAGCAAACATGTGAGAGAAAACACGCTAAAAGTACATAGAACTGAATCAGCCTGTTTTGCATTTATACAGGCCTGTTATTCTCATCTCGATGTTATATTCAATATTTTTGTTGATTTTTATTGTTTCTTTATGAAATGAACACTTATTGAGCACCTAATATGTTTCAGGCTCAAGGGACACAGTAGTAAATAATCCAGACAAAATTTCCCAAATCTCAGAAGCGTGCAGATTTGTGGGTCTTTTTGTTTTTTGTTTGCTTTACAAAAGAGGATACAAGGGAGGAGAGAAGCAGTCAGTATTCTTTCTTCCTAGATAACCCCCGTCAATATCACAGAGTAGTATTTAGTTAAAAACAGTTAAGCCATTTAAAAAGCAGTGAAATGAAGGATGAAAGTATCAATCCCCTCTGCAACTTTGAGCTTCTCTCCCTAAAGGCGACCACTGTTTTCTTTTCCTTTGACTCTCTGAAAATAAATGAAAAACTATATACGTGTACATTTTTATTTACCCCGAGGAAAGGAATGGTAGTTATTCACCTCTGTTTTCCATTGAAATCACGGCATGTCAATTTTCCACATTAGCTTATGCACAGATAACTCAATTGTTTTGGCAATGCAACATTATGGCTAAACCGTGATTAATAAAACTCATCTCCTCCTGAGTAGCTCCAATTGTGTATGTTTTTCATTATAAAAATTATTTTGAAAAATATGTAATACGTTGTAATAAATATTTGAACAGTGAGGAAGGTCATAGAATGATAGTTCATTCTAAAAGAAAAATAAGAGATATTATAATATTAAATTGATCCTTTGACGATCTCATAAGAATCGAGTAGTTCGTTAAGTATGACTTCCCTATGGATTAAAGGACCAAAAGGTCGGTTATAAAATAGGAAATAAGCAGTTACTGAATTACACTGGGAAAGTCACCAGCTTTGAACTATTTTGCCTTCTTTGGATCACAGATAAATGCTTTTCCATAAGAATGCCCCTTCAAAAAAAAAAAAAAAAAGCATCCCCAAAGTATACATATGTCTAGCCAAAAATTCCTGTCCTATGTTTTTTGAAAGTGGTCTAGGAGTAATGCAATATTTGGACTTATAAAGCGGACTAAAATCCAGAATTTTCTATCGGCACATCTCTGATGATAGCTACATTTCTTGCGGAGAGCAGTAGGTGCAAAGCACAGTAGTGCCTTTGCTAAAGGTAGCCTCCTCTGTTTTCAAGGAGCCGTGAGAAACCAAGGCGGTCCAGGAAATTCATCACACAGAAGCACATTGACAATGAAATGAGAGCTTTCATCTGAAACAACCCACCAGATGCTTCCATGATATCCTGTCAATATGGTTCACTTCATTCTGTCAAAGCCTTTCTGACAGTATGGTTGTTTTGTCTTGTAACTGTCAAAGATACTTTTGTATTGGCAGGCCCAGCAGGGATCATTTTCGAGTTTCTTTTTTTTTTTTCTTCTTCTTCTCATCCCATGAGCACACAGGTACAGTGAAGGACAAGAATCAATAAGCCCGCAGAAGATTCTAATGAGGAAAGCACATGTATGTGCGAACCTATTTTGTTCTTTAAGAAAAAGTGTGATGGGAGACAACGTATACACAAGGAATAGCTGGTTTGTTTCTAACACATCGTTGCTGACTCTGTTTAATCTCTGCTTTTTCCTGGGTTTAGTGGTAGAAGCTACAGTTTCTTTTTCCTTTTAACTAGAGACTGTGTGACCAAATGTGTTGTGTTTGTGCCGTAAACCTGCACTATTTCTGACCCAACATCCCTCTAAACGTTGAAGGTGATGTTCTCCGCAGCTGAAAACTTTAGAGTTCCAACATCAATTCGTGGACACAGTTGAACCAACCACAGGACCTGCATTGGGAAAGAAAAGGACCCAGCAGGCTAAAATATCAGTAAAGCAGTGGCGTAACTGGATTGGACTGAAAGCAATTTTGGCTCAGAACATGTCAGAACGTTCCTTTCTCAAAAGTAAGATTCACTCTCTCTGGAGTTAGATGTTTTGAAACTTTTAAATTTGAAATCGTTTACATTCGAAAGAAGTTGCAAAAACTGAAGCCTTCACAAGCACCTCTCCCCCAGCTTCCCCCGGTAGTAACATTGTGCACAACAGCATGTTTCAAAGCAGAAATTTGACATCGGTACAACACTAATATAGTCACACCCTGCTTCCAGTCCAACCCACGGGCGGCTACGGCATTGCCTCCATCACCCCGACTTTGTCATTGCAAGAATATTGGAAAAATTAAATGATGAAGTATTTAACCCATCCTAACAGATTTACAGAGAGATAGGACTCACATGTCATAAAGATCACCCATTTAGAGTATCTGGTTCAGTGCATTTTAGTATATTCATGGACCTGTGTAACCATAACTTTAAAATATTTTCATCTCAAAAAGAAACTCCAGGGGTTAAGCATCTGAGTCCTGATTTCAGCTCAGGTCATGATCTCTCGGTCCTGAGATGGCACTCCTACATTGGATATTCCACGCCTACAGCAAGGAGCCTGCTTGGGATTCTCTCTCTCTCTCTCTCTCTCTTTCTCTCTCCCTCTCTCTTTGTCCCTCCCCTGTTCATGGTGCCCCTCTCACTATCAAAATAAGTAAATAAACGTTAAAAATAAAATAAACTCCATACCCATTAACATTCACTCTCCGTTCCTCCACCCTCAAAAGCGCACAGCGTTAGATATCCAAGGATGTATTTTGCACTTTATGTCCCTAGAGATACTTCTGCTCTAGATGTTTCACATTAATGGACTCATACGATATGTGGTCTTGTGTGACTGACCTTTCACTTGACACATTGGCATCAAAGTCCACCAACTTTTATGCTGCTGAATTATTCCTTTGTTATTTCCAAATCATATTCCGTTTGATGGATATTACCAACATTTTATGTGTCCATTTCCAACATTTGGTGGAAATGTGGGTCCCTTACAATCTTTGACCAATGTGAGTAGTACTGCTATGAAGAATTGTTTTCACATCTGTGTGAGCATGAACGTTGCCTGTCTGTTGAATATGGGTTTTATTTTTTTTTAATTTTTTTTAACGTTTATTTATTTGTGAGACAGAGAGAGACAGAGTATGAACAGGGGAGGGGCAGAGAGAGAGGGAGACACAGAATCTGAAACAGGCTCCAGGCTCTGAGCTGTCAGCACAGAGCCTGACGCGGGGCTCGAACTCACGGACCGTGAGATCATGACCTGAGCCGAAGTCAGATGCTCAACCGACCAAGCCACCCAGGTGCCCCGAATATGGGTTTTAAATAGAGATCTTTTTATTCATTATAAATACGCAGCAATGTAATTGCTGGGTCATATCATATACATTTAACTATGGAAGGAATTGTCAACTGTTTCCAGCATGGCTATGATGATTCCACATTCTCACAAGCAGTGCTTACAGATCCCGTGGCTCCTTGCCCTCATCAGAACTTCGTATTGTCAGCGTATAATTTGAAAACAAAACAAAACAAAACTTTAGCCATTCTTAGCAGAGTGGGTGCCATTTTGTTGTGGCTTTAATTTGCGTGTCCCTAATAAGCAATGACGTCGGCACCTTTCAGGAGTGCGTTTGGTATTGAATATTCTCTTCCCTATTGTGGCTTTTGAGTGTTTTGCTCATGTTCTAAATGCATTGTTGCCTTTTTTTAAGTTTGTTTATTTATTTAGAGAGAGAGAGAGCATGGGGGAGGGGCAGAGAAAGAGCGAGAGGGAGAGAATCCCAAGCAGACTCTGCACTGTCAGCACAGAGCTCAACATGGGGCTCGATCCCACCAACCTAAGATCATGACCTGAGCCAAAATCGAGAGTTGGACCCTTGGCTGACTGAGCCACCCAGGCACCTGTAACTGCATTGTTTACTTAACAGTAACAGTAGAAAATACTTTATGTATTTTCCATTGTGAGATGTGTGATTTGCTGGTATTTTCTCCGAGCCTTTTTGTCCTCCTACCAAGGCCTTTCACAGGACAGAAGATTTTAATTCTGATGAAGGCCAGTTGAATCACCATGTTTTCAATGAGCTGTGCTCTTGGCGTCATGGCTAGGAAATCTGCCTAGTTTTGGATCCCAGTGATTGCTTCAATATTTTGCAAAGTTATAGTATACATTTTACATTTTGATCTATAAGTAACCTTTAAAATAAAATATGGACTTTAATGGGTTTTTTGTGTGTTTGTTTGTTTTGCCTATGGATGTCCCTTTGCTCCATCATGATTCATTTAAAAGACTCGATTTCCCCATTGAATTGCTTCTGCCATTTGGTCTATTCCTAACTCTTGGCAATGGTGAACTTTACCTGAGCCTTGCAATCCGGGAAACAGCAAAGATTAATAAATACCCTCAACCTTTGTGTCCTACAAAGTTAAATGTCTTACCTGAGGTCAGCCTAGTTTCTAGGATGACCCCTAGGGCAGGGTCGGATGGTGGCAGAGGCCAAGCAGGACAAAGTCCAAGATGTGGTTCATAAGCATTTTGTTTCCATTGATAAGTGAGGACAAACAGTTCAGCTGATCATTTATTAGGTAAAAAATGGGAATTTGGGGTGTCTGTTTCTAACCTTGCCAGAGGTAAGCAGGGCAGTATCCCCGAGACTTACTTAACTCATATGGCAGAGGATGTTACCTTTAGCAAAGCCACTGCTATGCTTTATGTCACCTGCCTTCTGTAGATACACAGATATCGTTAGAGATTTGCCAATAGAACATTCTGAGCTGTAGGGGTGCCTGGGTGGCTCAGTTGGTTGAGCATTGACCAGCTCAGGTCATGATCTCACGGTTTGTGGGTTCGAGCCCCATGTCGGGCTCTGCGCTGAGAGCTCAGAGCCTGGAGCCTGCTTCAGATTCTGTGTCTCTCTCTGTCTCTGCCCCTCCCCTGCTCGCACTCTGTCTGTCCCTCAAAAATAAACATGAAAAAAAGAAAATTCTGAGTTTTAGCCCAAATTGTTGGTCAAAAGAAATTGCCATTGCTCCTATACGCGTTTAACAAAACATGTGAAAGGAATGTCTCACTATACATGTGCATATTATTGAAATATTGCTTCTTTTCTTTTTGAAGGAATGTTCCAATGGAAAAGCTTCAAAGAACCAGAAACTAGCTCCACTCCAAAAAAAGAAGATAATACATAAAAACTGGCTACTTTCCACGTGTGATTCAGTGACATCTTTCTTATTCCCTATCTTATGGCTTACCTTCTGGTCCTTTAATACGTACGGAAGTCAGACTCACTGAACTATTGAGCTATGTTTATGGGATGGCCATAGGATCAGAATAACACTTAATATTATAATACCTATTAGTTTTCTTCTGGAATAAACCAAATATTCTACGACATTCTTCACTAATAGAATATTTATTACAACATATTATTACATATTTTCAAAATAATTTTGTATTAGAAAACATACACAATTGGAGCTTTGCAATAGCTGGTTATATTAAGTATGATATATCCGTAAGAGTGCATTGCCAGAAAAATGAGGTACACGTGCACGTGCTGATACGGACAATTTACATGTCATGATTTCAGTGAAAAACAGGTGAATAACTGTCATCTGTTTCACCTATACGTAAATAAGAATATATACATCGTTTTCTTTTTATTTTTTTGAAAGAAATACAAAAAAGAAAGACATATAAGCAGTGTGTGAAGCAAGTGAATGAGATTATCTACTAAGAAACAATGTTGTCTAAGTGAAAAAAAGCTCAGAACCAGGCCGGACAGACTATAAGAAAGCGGCAAATGAATTGGGCGAAGATTGACACCCAGGGGAGGAGTAACACGGGGAGCATGTGTAGTGTGTGGTGTCATAATCCAAGATTGATGAGGATTTCAAGGGGTGTGAGAGTTTCTAGAATACGAGGGAACACGGGGTTCATTTGGACGTAAGTGAGGGGGGATCGCTGGAGTTATTGGCTATATAACCTCCTGGGGAAGAAAACTGTAGCGAATTGGAGATAGATCCTGAGAGGAGGATTGGAGTCAGTCAAACTTTGGAAAATCTGGTTGTAAAAGAATATAAGCTGGAGAGGTAGGACAGGAGTTGGCGGGAGATGTGAAGCCAAAGAGCAGCTCATTTGCTTAAGTGAGATGTTCTAGCATACATTTACACATTTAAGGGAGATAAATCAGGAGACAAAAAGAGGCTCATTAGATCGGAGAGAGACTGGGTGCCGAAGTTGAAGGAATAAAATTCTGTGGCAGGCAGAACATCGTAGACAGAATAATGGCTCCTCGAGATATCCACATTCTACTCCAGACCCTAGGAATCTGTTACTCACATGACTCTGCTGATGTATTCAAGTAAAGGACCTTCGGAATGGGGAGGTTATCTTGGATTATCCAGGTAGATCCAATGTGTATCAAAGATCCACTATAGATCCAAGATCATAAAGTTTCTTAAAACTGAAAGAGGCGGGAGTGACAGAGTCCGAGGAGAAGATATGAGGACAGGAGACGAAGTTTAAGGGATTGCTGGCTTTGAAGGTGCAAGGGGCCACGGGCCGCGGGATGTCAGGTGCCCGTAGAGGGTGGAATGAGCAAAGAAATGGATCGTCCCCTAGAGTCTCCAGAAAGAGCACAGCTTGCCGACCCCTTGGCTGCAGCTCTCTGAGACCCAGAAATCCTGAGCTTTCTGCCATCCCAAACCATAAGTTGACACATTTGTGCAGTTTTAAGCCCCTGAATCTGCGTTAAGTTGTCTCAGCGGCAACAGAAAGCCAGCATAGCTTTTGTCTGGTCAATCTCCCTTAAAGATTTCACATCTGGAATGTGTTTGGGGTGGCAAGAGATAGTTCTTATTGACTCATTGATTTATGTCTTCATAAAACCATCTCATTAAAAGGGGAGACTTGGTCCTTATTGGCAAAAAACCTTTTCCTAACATATAAAGACAACTTTAAATTATCTACGTAATTAAAATAATTTGTAGTCGGGCCAACGGCAGCCAGCATAAGCTCCTACTTTCCCCTGTCTCTACTATAGTATCTAAATATCACAATTATATTTGTTTTCTTTTCCCTATCTCCCAAAGTTAATCATCAAAAAAAAAATCTCGAGAAATTCCTGACAACTCAGAGTTATGAGGGAATTCCTAGGAGTGATACTGGCCAAGCTTCTGTGGCATAGCCCCGGTGGCAGGCATCATGGGTGATCTCTGAGATGCAGTTGTGGGTGAGTCACTGTATTTCACCCTTTTAGCTTATGGATAACATCGATGAAACTCTCCCTAAGAGCAAATAGCATCTACAGAAGGCAGGCTGTCCTTGTTTTATTCCCTGATGCCAGTGTAGAGGAATAATTGTTCCTTTATTTGAGTTTCCGCATACTTTATACATCCCACTGTTGTAGAAAATTTTACATGGATAAGTTACTTACTTATATTAGTTTTTACCGGAAAGGTAAATTAAGGTTAAGAATATTACCTAATTAATGTTTGAATATCTAGCTCTAGTCCTGGTACCTGATATATAATAGATACTTCACAGATCAGCAAAGTGAGAAGAAGGCAGTGATTTCTATGCCTTTACCACAGTGTGTATCTTAGAACTTTAGCTTGGTATGAATAGAATCTCTGAAATTATGGCAATGAAAACAAGGGCAAAGCTGTCACATCTCTAACCTGGGTAAGCCCTGGGCAAGTTAGTAAGTTCATCTTTGGCTCTGTTTTTACATCAGTAAGATGAGGATAATGATAGTCCCTACTTTTACTTTGTCTTGTTATTTTCAATATCACATAAGACATGGCATGTAAAATTCTTAGCCCAGTGCCTTATGTCGTCTCTCTTCAAAAAAGTTCAGCAAAATTGTAACCATCTTGCAAAATCATAACTCCATAGACAATAAATATTGATACTATTACACATTTATTTTCCCAAGTGAGATGCTAAAGTCAGCGATGTTGCCTACTGCTTTTTATATTAGATACTTAATTGAAAGCAACAAATAAATTATGGATAATTTCACTTGAAGAGGAATGTACTAATAGGATATTAAATGATTCACCAAGCCTCTAGGAAATCTAACAAAAGTTGGAGGCTGCAGAGAGAAAAACAATGCTCAAAATCAAGACAGTGAAAATGCTTCTGGGGGAGACAGAACTCATCTCCCAGAAACACCACCCACAGTGGACAACGCTCCACGTGGTTTTTAGTTTTTAAGTGTTCATTTATTTATTTTGAGGGGGCCAGGGGCAGAGAGAGAGGGTGAGGGGGAGAATCCCAAGCACATTCCGAGCCACCCAGGCAGAGCCCAAAGAGGAGCTTGATCTCAAACACCTTGAGATCGTGATCTGAGCTGTAATCAAGAGTCGGATGTTTAACCGACCGAACCACACAGCCACCCCTCAGTCCACGTTGTTTATGATTCAAATTATGAGGTCAGCATGTCCCGCTGGACAATCCCAGGTCATGTGCTCTGCCTTGCCTCCAAGAGAGCCTGAGAAGATGAAACTTTGGCATTTTGGTTTCCATGGGGGAGATGAAGGTGTTCCTACAATGCAATTCCCTGATCGCAGAGAGGTAATTTAAAAGCTGAACGGCAAAAGAAAATGTAAAAAGTTAATAGGTAGAATCCATGGGATTTCAAAGAAAGAAAAATTAAGTCTAAAAAATATACTGTCTTGAGTTTAATCATATATCAGATTTCCTTTAAAGTTCTTTTTATCAGAGGCTACCTTTCACCTTCCCCCCAAACCAAAGTGGCTTTACAAACCCCCCCCCCCCCCGTAACGTGTTACAAGTGTTTACAATCTTGCCTTTTCTTGCTCTTAGATTGGAATCGTGATGTGGCATCGTGAATGAGGGCAAAGACAAAAGTGTCACGATCGCCGGGCTGTTGGTGGCAGTTGAGCGGCTGAGACGTGCACTTCAACTCAGACACGCTCTCGAATTCTCGTGGGGGAAATCTTAAGGCAAGTCTATATTTGGATTGTGGTTATTGTATTCTCTCCTTTGTTCTATATTCAAATTATCCCTAGACTTCAATCTGAACACAATCAAATCCTACCCACGCCTACTAAAGAAAATGTGTGAAGCTTCTACAAACACACTAGGCGATTTGAACAAAGCCTCTGCTTCTACAACTCTTTAAAGTAACACTTTAAACTGTATCACTTGCCTTTTGTATTTCCCAGGAGAATCTTCATGAATGTTGTTCCAAAGAAATAATGTTTCTGGGTTGAACGGGGTGACTGTGTAACTAAAATCAATGTGAAATTTTTGACAAAAAGGATTTCTCAAGAGTGTTTCACAATTAATATGAATTCTCACTATAGTCTCCATAAAAAGGTGAGTTTTTTTTATTATTATGGTAAGGTATTTTAATTCACTAGAGTTAGAATAATCAGAGAAAGCACCGTATTTAAATATGTATGATTATGTGTGCATATAAATATTCATATTTGTACAGTTTATTAGTTATACCCTATGTCACTAAGCCCAGGGGTACAGTAACATAATTTAAAATACACGCTCCACATTTCAATGTTTAAAATATTTAAAGTCAGTATGGAATATATGGTAACTAGTAATGTTAATGTATATTCTCTTGCCATAGTTGTGTGTGAATACATATATGTAAAATGTAAAAAAAAATTTTGTTCAATACATTAAATATATTCTTATATAAGAATAAAAATTCTTTCTATCCCGTTAATATCAAGAACATATTAGATGTCAATGAGTGGGAGGTTAAATTCATTTCTAGTGAGTTAAAATTTAAAGCAAAGATTTAAAAATTCTTGCATAATATCCTGGCCAAGAACAAACCTAAGTCATGAATCTACAGAACAAGGAAGCAGTGGAGGCAATATTTCTTGAAGAGTATATGACAATTTCTGATGGCTTAAAACACAAATTTCAGGAGCCATTACAGGAGACAAGAGGCAAATCTAAATCCCTGAGTTGGGTGAGAAATTGCACTTAAGAAACCCTATTTACAGTAAAGGCCTCTGACAGGTAGCAGATTCAGCAGATAAGACAGGAAACACTGAGAATTTATATGTTCTAACCATTGGATTTATATCAATTTTGAGTTGGTAGAGCCTCTTAGCTCCTAGAAGTAACAACAAAAACAAAGAAGTGAAAGACAGTGTGTGCCCATACGACACAGAAACAGTAAGAGACAGAGACAAGGAGAGACAAGGAGAAGAAACCCATTCAGAAGAAACACTCCTGAGGCCCCTGGGTGACTCAGTGGGTTGAGCGCCCACTCTTGATTTCGGCTCAGGTCATGATCTCACGGTTGATGAGGTCAAGCCCTGTGAGGAACTCTGAGCTGACAGCACGAAGCCTGCTCGGGGCTGTCTCTCTCCCTCCCTCTGCCTCTGCCCCTTCCCTGCTCACACATGCTCTCTCTCTTTCAAAGTAAATGAAAAACTAAAAACTTAAAAAAAAAAGACTAAAAATGATGTTAGAAATTAAATGACTATGTACCAAAATAAACATAACTGAAGAGATAATTAGGGATAGATCTGAAAAAGTTTATAGACAGTTTGAAAATATCACATGAGAAAAGCTCTGTAGAAGACAGGGGGCATCTTTGAAAGAACATTAAAAAGACATATCCTATAAGGTCCGGCACACATAATAGCAAAACTCCAGAAAGAAACAGAAGGAATGAGGAGGATAACAAACTGGAAGATGTGATTCATAGGTTTTCAGTTTTGTTTATGTAAACCAATTTACATATTTAAGAAACCCAGTAAATCCCAGCCAGAAAATAACATATATATACATATATGTAGTACATATATGTATATATCTATGTACATACACATATATGTACATAGATATATACATATATATGTGTGTAAGTATACATATATATGGGTATATGTAAGTATATGTGTATATATATGTATATAAGTAAGTGTAAGTATATGTAAGTAAGTATATGTATATATATGTATTAAATAAGTATAAGTATATATGTAAGTATATGTATATATATGTAAATATATGTATATATGGATATATGTAAGTATATGTATATATATAAGTATATGTATATATGGATATATGTACATATGTAAGTAGATGGATATATGTATGTATGTATATATGCATATATATGGATATATGTAAGTATATGTATATATATGTAAGTATATGTATATATATGGATATATGTAAGTAGATGCATATATGTGGATATATGTAAGTATATGTGTATATATATGTATGTATATATATTTATTTAAGGAACTGACTCACATGATATTGTGGGCTGGCAAATCTGAAATCTTCAGGGTAGCCCCACAGGCGGGAAATTCAGGCAGAAGCTGACGTTGCAGTCTTGAGGCAGAATTTCTTTTCCAATAAAACTAAGTTTTCACTCTCAGAGCCTCAAATGGATGAGGCCCATCAACCTCATCGAAGGTAATATCCTTTACTTAAGGCTAATTTATATACACCACACCTAAAATAGAAAAAAAAAAAAACAAGAGAAGAAACCAAGAACAAAAAACTTTCAAATAGCAACTAAATTGACAGGTCTTTAACAAGAGGGGATGAGAAACAAAAGGAGACTCAAATTATGAAAATCGGGAGTAAAGAGGCAGAAATTACAACTGACTTTACAGAAATAAAAATCATAAGGGAATACTCTGTCCAACCGCATGTCAATAAATTACATAACAGAGATGAAATGGACACATACCTAAAAAGACATAAACTATAAAACTGCCTCAGAAAAAATAGGAAACCTGAGTAGATCCTGAGTGGTATCGTTTACCCTTGGGAGGAGAAAAGACCCACACTGACTAAGGAAGTGAGCTGTGGCCATCTGGGTGGGGAATTCTGGAGTTTCAAGGGCCTTGAATATGGTCTATTGAGAGTGTAATAGCTGTAGCCAGCATATCCCTTTGCCGCCCAGGACTCCTTGCCTGGGCACAGAGATGTAGACAGAGAAAGGCTATAATGCAGACCTCTGTAGTGCAGGGTTCTCTTCTTTGTTTCCAAACACAGTGTTTCTTCCACTAACTACTTGTGTAATATTTGGCAAGTCTTGTTGTCTTTAGCTGTGGGACAAATATAATACGTCATTGAATTATGAAATGAAAGGGAATCAGAGATTGAAGAGAAAATATTCTGCATTGCCTGATACATGGAGATGTACTGTTCTGTGTGTTTCCTTTCACTATTGCCTTAGTTTCTCCTAGAATCTTAGATTGCTCATTTATATAAGAAGCCTAATATTATTGCTGAATTCTCAGTATTGATGTAATGAATACATCATGTAATATATGAAAATGAAACAGTAAGAAGTAAGTGGCATAAAAGATAGCCAATACATGAGTCACTGAGCTTCACTTCCACTTGGGAAAAATCTAAGTGGAATTCATAACTATTTGGAATTTGCTGCTAGAACCATCCTGATACTTATTTTTTCACACAAAATTTTCACACAAAATTTTAGTTGACCTAGAAATTCATTCTTGCTTTAGTTTTAGCAAAACCTAATAATACGTAAACTCAATTTGGAAAACCTGCCAAAGATTTATCATATAATTTCCAATAATATGTGTCAGAGAGATTTCTGTTGTTGTCAGTCCTCGGATGTCCCACTTTTTTCCTGGCCAGCAGAAACAGATGGCTTCGTGGAGAGAAGTTGGCCTGGAGATGTAATTAGAGAAGAGACTCAATGTGTCTGTAATTTGAAAGCTATCTGGTTATGATGTAACAGAAGTCATGGTGGGATTTTGAAGTTTAGGTGGGAGTCGTCAGAAGAACAAAATATTCTCCCGAAGTGAGTCCTGAAAAGTCTGTCTTATCCAGTCATGCTACCCTCTCTACATGCATGTGAAACTGCATGAAATGCTCTCATTTTTTTTTCTAGAAGCTTTATTCAATCCCACAACTGCTGCTTTACTCATCACATCCCCCCAAGAGCATCAGTGAAAGTACAAATTTATCTTGAAGCAGTGTATCCTTTAGGATATCCAGAAAGTTTAGTAAAATTAGATTCATGAAGGGGCGCCTGGGTGGCTCAGTCGGTTAAGCATCCAACTTCAGCTCAGGTCACGATCTCACAGTCTGTGAGTTCGAGCCCCGTGTCGGGCTCTGGGCTGATGGCTCAGAGCCTGGAGCCTGCTTCCGATTCTGTGTCTCCTTCTCTCTCTGCCCCTCCCCCATTCATGCTCTGTCTCTCTCTGTCTCAAAAATAAATAAAAATGTTAAAAAAGAAAAAATTAAAAAAAAATTAGATTCATGAAAACCTCTCAGAGAATGATGTTTAACTGACACTGATGTTTAACTGACTACTGAATTTTGCATTGTTAATTTGAGAAGGCATAATATTAACTTTTGGAAAAGTCTGTACATCTGATGTAAAACTCATTTAGTTGTATCAATAAATTTAATAAGGAAAGTTGACTCTCCCCCTCCCCCATCTTAAGGTTTTTTACATCATAAGAACATATTCTAAAATAGTAAGCACAAAGGGCCATGACTTTATTTTAAAAGAAATATGCCCGGGGAACTTGGGTGGCTCAGTCAAGTTGCAACTCAGGTCATGATCTCATGGTTCATGAGATTGAGCCCCACATCAGGCTCTGTGCTGACAGCCTAGAGCCTGCTTGGGATTCTCTCTCTCTCTCCTTCACTCTCTGCTCTTCCCTTGTGATCTCTCTCTCTCTTTCAAAAATAAATAAACATTAAAAAAAGAAATATGTCTAACATATTCTTTATTTTATGTGAAGAGAAGTTGCATTGAGAGATAATTCAACACATGATTATTTTTATTTTTGAGACTAATCAGTTCAAATTGCAACTTAATGTTAAATATAAATCTACAGTGCTCTGTGAAAAAGTTTTTTTCTTTTTTTCCCATTATATTCCACCTTTTTTGAATTCCACTTTTTTCCTATTATATTCTTAAGAAACACACAAAAAGATAACCACAAAAGAATGAAAAGTATTCCATTTTTTTTCCTACAAAGTTCAAATTAACACTAGAGGAAAACTTTGGTTTGCAAGCATAATTCATTCCAGAAACAGGCTTGGAATCCAAAGCACTTGTATTTCAAAGCGAATTTCAACAACCATTGGCTCAGTTGTGATCATGTGATGTTCGGCAGCACATATGCTCATATTGCAAGAAATCATTTATCAAGTTAATATTTATTAGAAATGTTTGCTTGTCTTGTGAAACACTCATAGAACAAGTTACAATCCAAGGTTTTACCGTATATATTGTAAAAAACCTCAAATGACCACCAAGGTAGACGTATACAATTATATGATGGCTTAGCTATATTTTCTCTTCCATACTACATGAACAGAAACCTTAAAATGTTCCTCAAATTAAAGTTAGATTAACGCATCCCCTATCATTATATATGTATGTATATATATCTTATTATACATACATATAGTTTGTATCTACATTACATATGTTGGTATATACACTTAAGGCTTTAAAGACTTATAAGGATGCTCAAGTATATAAGGTATTATATAGCCTACTATCAAAAGAGGGACAAAGGTATAAAACTTTGATCTTTTTGTTTTGAGAAATTACTATACATATCGGTAGATATCTATTGAGACATAGAAATCTCAGAGAGGATTGGGGAGCAAAGAGAATCTCCTAAAAGACCCAAATACCTGACAGCCAGGTTAAAGCAAAGTGAGACCTCCCACAGTTCGGAAAGTATATATGGATGGTAAGTAAAACTAATTCTTCGTATTTTTCCCTGCAAGTTCTGCTGACCAGAAGGTCCTGATCTTATCCTCAAATTATCTGAAGTCAAGGGTGAAGGGAATATCACTGATACAAGAACAAAGTTTGGCTTCAGCTTATGTTGGCTTGTGCCATCAGGCTAATGTCACTAGCTAATATCAATAATTAATGTCATTTACTTCAGCCGCTATTTTTCTTTTACACACACTGTCCAGCTTACAGTAAACAATTAGAAGACACATAAAGAAGCAATAAAATATAGCCCATTGTCAAGAAAAGAGATTGTCAACAGCAACAGAAATAGAAATAGACCACATTTTAGAGTTAAGTTATTTAGAGTAACCTATCTTGAAAATAGCATTTAAAACACCCATGATACATATATTAAAGTATGCAGAGAAAAAGTGGGCAAAGTGCACGAATGGGTAATTTCAGAAGAGAGACAGAAATAGAGCTAAACGGAGATGATGTTCACGAAAAATGTAATATTAGAGATAGATACAATGGAATAAAGAATCAATACAGATAAAGTCATTTTTTAGAAATAATCTTATATGAAACATAGAGTTTTTTTTTTTTAAAGAACAGCCTTTTGGATTGTTGGAACAGAATCAAATTTTCTACTATTGTTGTAATTAGAGTCTCAGATGAAGAGGAGGAAGAGATTCCAAATTTCAAGAAAACCAACAATTTATAGACCTAAGTAGAGTGAATCCCTGGCAGGAAAAATGCAAAGAAACCCACAGCTAGATATATGATAATAAGCTGCTGCAACAAAGATAAAGAGAAAATCATAAAACCATCCAGATGGGAGAAAACAGACAATGTATTGGGGATTAGCTATTAGAATAATAGCTGACTCCACATCAGAAACTATGACATCCAGAAGAAAATGTAAAAAACATATATTAAAGTGCTCAAGGAAGGAAAAAAAAACAGCCTAAAAATCTATACTCTTGAAAAATTAAGTAAAAAATGTGCCATTCAGACAGATAGACGCTGAGAGAATTTATCCCCAAGTGAACTGCCTTGCTAGAAATGCTAAAAGAAGTTCCAGGGAGAGGGGAGATGATACCAGATAGAAACCCAGGTCTTCAGGAAAAAATAAAGAGCACCATTCAGGAAATATAAATATACATACCTTATAATTACCTGTAAAAATAAAACAAAAATAGCAATGTATTATGTAGTTTATGCTGCATGTAGAAGTGAAATTATACATTAATAGAAGCACAAACCATCTAGTGAAATTAAGTTAGGTGTAGTTAGCTGTTTGAAGAGTAGACTGTAATAAGTGAAATATGCATAGTGTAACCTATGGGGCAACCATTAGAAATATAACACAAAGAAGTGAAACAATAAAGACAATGAGGGAGATAAGAAACAATACTCAAATAAAACTCAATTTACCTAAAGAGAATAGATAATGTAAGTCAATCATTGTATCACAAAGCTTAAAAGGATATATAGACAATATATGGTCATAGTTGTAGACCTAACAATATTCCTCAATAATGGAGAGAGATATAGACAAAAATAAAATCAGTAAAGAGATAGAAGAATTTAACAGCCTATCAGTAAGCTAAATCTAATCAATATTTAGGGAAAATTTCACCCAGCAATTACAGAATGCACATTCATCTCCAGTTCCCATGGAATACTCACCAAAGCAGACCACGTTACAGGTAATAAAAAAAAAGCCTCAATAGATTACCAATAATTGAAATGATACTGAGAGGCTTTGGTTTCTGGCACGTAAACAGCTTGAAAGTTGTTACCACCATTATCATAACAGGAGCTGAGCCAGCCAAAAATCAAAAACTCTTCCTAGACCCATCAGAGAGTTGAGTTCACAGGGCAAACCAACCACTGATCCCCAAATGGAAGAGACAGGTGGATACAGAACATCGCAGTGGACCTCCCGGAGCAGGAACCCAGGACCGCTACAGGAAAAAGTACTGGTATAAAAGAACCTAAATTGTAGTTGACAAATTGCTGGAGACTCAGTGTGCACAAGTTAGAGAGCTAAAAATTCTCTGCGGAGAGTGATAAGCAGGCAGATACAAGACTCCATGCCGTGTGAACGCCACTCACATGATATTTGGGAAGAGGAAGCACTGATCTGCGGCCATGGAAGTCAGAGCACTGGCTTTGGAGATGGGGGACTGGCCATGAAGGCGCACGAAGGGACCTTCCGGGTTACAATGATCTATATCGTAAGAGGGCTGTAGGTACCATGGGCATATCCACTCATGAACATTCAATGGACAGTACACGTACAACCTTTACATGGAACTGCGTGTAAGTTGCATTTCAACAACAGAATTAAAAACTAACTGAATAAATACACATGTTAATTAACTTAACTCTATTCCTGTTTAGTCTTTCTCTAAGTACAATTCAGTTAATTCAAGAGAATCGACCAAAGGACTCTGTTTCATAATACAGCACGCCATATGCGTGTGTATGTGTGTGGACACATTTGCGTGTTTGAGAGAGAGAGGGAGAGAGACGCAGAGATAGAGGGAGAGACAGAGTGAGAGAAAGCTAAATTAAGATGGGATATGAAGTCAGAGAGATACAAATAGAAGGAGGCATGTTAAAAAGTAGGAGAAATAATACTCAAGTGAAACTCAATTCGCCTAAAGAGTAGGTGATGTCATCAATCATTACATTAAAAAACCTAAAGGGATATATAGACAGTAAAAGAAAATGCTTTTGCCGAATTGCCAGCCTTCAGGAAAGTTACGCAAGTCTTTGTTTTCCCACAGGCCAAAGGATATATACCTGTTGATGAACCTAACAGCACCACTCTCTAATCAATGAAGCAAAGCAAGTAAGTAGAGTCAGAGGTGAACTAGAACTGAGGCATGTTGAGTTAGAAAGCAGGATACTTGATCATATGTTCCACAAAACATCGGAGGGCTTTACGCACTTTTCTTTCTATTTGAAGTGATTCTCACCCTTTCTATGTCACCAATTCCCCATTAGGGTTCAGGAAGACAAGGCACTGAGGAAGCCAATAGGTAGTTGTATGAGCTTTTCTATTTCAAGCTGCGACAGCTGCAAAATTGTTCAGTGTAACTCCGCAGGGAGTGCTACCCAGCTATGCAAATGAATTCCAAATGTGACATTTGCCAGTATGGGGGATGGTGGCTGTGAAGGCTGAATGACTGCCACCGGTCTGTCTGATGGATTGACGCCGATCACCGAGATGCCTGCCGCCATTGATTTCTGCTCCTCAACGACCTTCTCCCTGGAAGGAAGGAAAGGAGGGAGAAAGAACAGAAGAACAAGAGATGTTGAAAGGAAAAGAGAGAGTTCAGGTGTTTTCTTTCTTATCCCTCCTCCCTGAAAGTATTTCTATCGCAATGTCATTCTTCAATCCATTCCCCATGGCCACAACACTTTACTCATGTTATAACCACATTAATAACTAGTCTTCCCTTCCCCTCTGTTTTTTATTATGCGGCTTGCTTTGGTGTTGCTTAATTAGTATTTGTGTCATGTTCTTTAGAATGTGCTACTTAAAAAATAGAGATAACGTAGGGATTTTGTGGCATGATATAAATTCTAAACCATATGGGCAGAAGATGTGAAATATTGTCGGTTTTCTTTCGGGAAGAAACTCCCGTGTCATGTATGTTAGTTTCAGTTTTGTCAACAGTCCCCGATGTAGTGTAATGATCCCCTGTTCTTGCCTGAAACGTTTTAGGGGGTGGGACGTTACAGAAGAGCCAGAGACAAGATAAAGAGTGAGTCATGTCAAAGAGAGGGGACAGGATTCAGAAACCAAGGATGCCCCGAAAAGCTTCGTGGGTTTTGTAGCCCGGAGTGTATTTCTTTCTAAATGTTTTTGTTTTCTTAATCTTCTCTGTCTACATTGGCCTCAGTCATACTTCTTTATGAAAGCAGAATTTTTACAGAGAACTGTGCCTTCCATTTCGGAGTTTAAGAGCTTTCTATCTTGTTTAAAGAGTTACAGCAAAGGCGGGGCGCCTGGGTGGCTCAGTCGGTTAGGCGTCCAACTTCAGCTCAGGTCATGATCTTGTCCGTGGGTTGGAGCCCCAGTTTGGGCTCTGTGCTGACAGCTCAGAGCCTGGAGCCTGCTTCGGATTCTGGGTCTCCCTCTCTGGCTGCCCCTCCCCCACTCACTCTCTGTCTCTGTGTCTCAAAAATGAATAAACGTTAAAAAATTCTTTTTTAAAAAAGAGTTTCAACAAAGGCAATATTGGGATGGTTGGAGCTGGGCAGATATACAAATGAGTTCCTGTTAATTTTCTCCTTGGGGATTCACACTCGGATTCTCTGGACCTTTTAGAAGTTCTCAAATGTATGTTTCAAAATTCCTTGCTTGAGTTGTATTCAGTTTGTAAGCAGAACTTAATGGCAATATATAAGGCTCAGGATGTTATGGCTGGAGAATAAAAACAGAATTTTCATCCTTGGAAGAAGTCTGTAAACAATAAAAGACATCAGAGTGTAGACGAAATCAGTATGTGGCTATAAAGCTCATTTTTTTAAATCTTATTTTTTGTTTTTTAAAATTCATAACCAAATTAGTTAGCATATAGTGAAACAATGGTCTCAGGAGTAGATTCCTTAGTGCCCCTGACCCATTTAGCCCATTCCCCCTCCCACATCCCCTCCAGCAACCCTCAGTTAGTTGTCCATATTTATGAGTCTTTTCTGTTTTGTCCCCCTCCCTGTTTTTATATTATTTTTGTTTCCCTTACCTTATGTTCATCTGTTTTGTCTCTTAAAGTCCTCATATGAGTGAAGTGATATGATTTTTGTCTTTCTCTGACTAATTTCACTTAGCATAATACCCTCCAGTTCCATCCACGTAGTTGCAAATGGCAAGATTGCATTCTTTTTGATTGCAGAGTAATACTCCATTGTGTGTGTGTGTTTGTGTGTGTGTGTGTGTGTACGTATATATATATATATCACATCTTCTTTATCTATTCATCCATCAATGGACCTTTGGGCTCTTTCCATACTTTGGCTATTGTTGATAGTGTTGCTATAAACATGGGGGTGCACGTGTCCCTTTGAAACAGCCCACCCGTATCCCGTGGATAAATGCCTAGTAGTGCCATTGCTGGGTCGTAGGGTAGTTCTATTTTTAGTTTTTTGGGTAAGCTCCTTACTGTTTTCCAGAGTGGCTGCACCAGCTTGCATTGTCACCAACAATTATAAAGATCATTTTTGAGGACTCAGAGCAATTTAAGGCAGTGAAGAGTAGACTCCGCTCAAGTTGACAGAACGGCTTCGAAGGATCATCAGTGCGTGTGCTAACATTCCCACACCAGAACCAAAGTGTCAAAGGACCTATAGCAAAAATATTCATGCATGGGGCTTCTGGAGCATGGTGTGAACCACAATTATATTCGTAGGTAACCCATGAAGGTTTTCAAAAGGTTGTATGAAATAACTCCACAAGTAGCTTGGACTAAAAGGGCCAGAAACAAGTTTACAACAAAAGGAAGGTTCTGGGCTTCCCAGTTTCTATGATGAGGAAGCAGCATGATAACTGTTCAGTAGCAAAAATTATTTTCCCATGTTTTAATCAACTTTATTTTTAAATCAACCATATACATATGTATATGTACATATATGTGTATGTATACACACATATATGAACAATTATATGCAAGTATATATATATATACACACACACAGTTCATTGAATTTCGGCAAATGTGTAAATGTGTGTACCCATGTCACTGCCACCGTAATGATAGAAAACATTTTCATTTTCCTAAAAAGTTTATTTCACTGGTTAATCTCCATCCATCCTCGTGTTTCATACAACTACTGTCTCTTTTACATGGCTATTGATAAAATTTAATTTTTCTAGAGTCATATATGTAGATGAAAATAACATGTTTTAAATTATGAACATTAAATTTTATATAAATTTTCATACAAATGTATGTATATGGTAGCAATTGGTTTTGGCTGGCTTTTTAAAAAAAAATCGCTGTAACGGTTTGAGACATATCATGAGTTTTCATGTTTCAGCTGTATCTGTACATTGTCTAATGGCATTGCTGAATAGAATTCTATCCCATAGATTTTCTGAAATTGGATTATCCACTCGTCTGTTGATTTGTATCTGGTTTATTTCCAGTTTGGGGTTATTATAAATGAAAACAGCCATGAACGGTAATGTATAAATCTTTGTGTGGACACATGATTTTCTATCTCTTGGGTAAATGCCTTAGAGTTGAGTAGCTTGGCCAAATTGTAAATGTAAATTAGCTTTAAAACATGATGTCAAAGTGTTCGCAAAATGTTACATTCTGACCAGCAGTGGATGAAGTTTCTGGTTGCTCCATCCCAATGTGCTGTGGTCAGTGTCTGTGACGGAATTTCTAGAATAGTGTTATCTCACTGTGCTTTGAATTTGCACTTTCCTGGAGACATAAAATTGAGCATCTTTTCATGTGCTATCATAATTATTGAATTTTAATTCTGTACGGTTTGGAGGCACATACTTTTTTTACATGTATGCAGAGCAAATATTTTCTTCCAGTTTGTGTCTTGCATTGCGTTTCCTTCATAATGTCTTTCAAAAAGCAAAAGATTTGCATTTCGAAGTCCAGTTTAACAAACGATTATTCTATGTGTCTTACTCAGTCATATAGCCAAGGAATCTCAGACTACACCAATGATGAAAATATTTATTCTATGCTTCATTCTAAATATTTTATAGTTATTTATTAACCTATATTATTATATATATGTTATTATATATTAATATATAACATTAGATAGCCGTGACCAATTTTGAGTTATTTTTACTGCACGGTACATGGTAAGGTTAAGGTTTTTAACATATTAATACACAATTTTCAAGGACTGTGTGTTGAAATTTATGTGTGAAATTATATGTTGAAGTTTCGCTTCCTCCCCATTAAATTATCTTGGCTTATCTCCCCATTACATCTCCTTGGATGAAATAAAAACTTGACCATCTATATTTTGAAACTGTTGGAAACCGTGATTGAAAGCGTCGCTTCAGAGACCCTGTGGACAAGCCAGCACAAACCCTACCTCACCTTGCGTTCCAACACCGATGCCGCACTGAAGGGTCCTGCGAGGGGTTCCATGTGGTTTGAACCAGTTCCATTACAGCAGGTGTTTCTGAAGCTGAAAGTAAGACCTTCCATTTTCAAAAGTTCATTCGTGAACACGCGCACACACTCAATGCGACAAGCTACCTTTACATTTATGTGACACATCAAACTCTTGGTAAGACGTTAAACCACTTCTTTTTTTAATATTTTATTTATTTATTTATTTATTTATTTATTTATTTATTTATTTATTTATTGTTACATGAAATTTATTGTCAAACTGGTTTCCATACAACACCCAGTGCTCATCCCAACAGGTGCCCTCCTCAACACCCCTCACCTACCCTCCCTCCCCTCCCTCCCACGCCCCGACAACACTCAGTTGGTTCTCACAAAAATAAACTCAAAATGGATAAAGAACCTGAAAGTGAGACAGAAAACCATCAAAGCCTTAGAGGAAGAAAGCAGGAAAAAACCTCTCTGACCTCAGCCACAGCAATTTCTTACTTGATACCTCTCCAAAAACATGAAGCCACTTCTAGCGAAATAACGAGTTAAAGATTTGCCGTGGAGAGTGCCGAGAATGTCGATGGTGTGTTTATTTGTGTGTTTTAAATACTACATTTTTTCTTGAAATCATTTTTTAAAATGTATTTTTATAGGGCATTTTTATGTGGATAGAGGGATGACTTTATGTTCTATTTCTCTCACCTTGATTTTGACCAATTTTAGGTCCATGCCTTGCCATTTTCCCCTCAGTGCGAAGTCACCATGTGGAAAGGGAGCCTTAGCATGCTGGTTTTGATCCTTCATGGCACCTGACTTCTCTCTTCCCTCTGGGCCTTGGAGGCGGAGGGGGGCTCCTTGAATTCCACTGTCACTGAATTAGACGACACACTTTTTTGTTCCAGCTGCTATTCTCAAATGAGCCCATTATTTTTGCAGTTACTTAGAGGATCTCCTGTTTTACACCAAACCCTCGCTGTCCCCCCTCTGCTGTCTCCCAGTCAGATACCAACAATTTAAAATTCTTAGGACGGCTGCTGATTTTTCCCCCTATTTGCTTCTATGTTTTGAAGACTAAGATTATACTTTGTTAGTTTATTATGCCGTAAACATCACTTAGGGATTTTAAAAGTCTTGCTATCTCGGGGAATCTGGGTGGCTCGGTTGGTTAAGCGTGTGACTTAGGCTCAGGTCATGATCTCTCAGTTCTGGGTTCGAGCCCCACACGGGCTCTGTGCTGACAGCTCGGAGCATGGAGCCTGCTTCCGATTCTCTGTCCCCCTCTCTCTCTGCCCCTCCCGTGCTCACGCTCTGTCTCTCTCTCTCTCTCAAAAAAAAAACATTGAAAAATATTTATTAAAAATTGTGCTATCTTATTTTAATTGCTCTGTTATCAGGTGGGTATTTGGAAAGATCTAAAAATTTCTGCTGTTAACTCTACCCTCCTCTTCCCTAAATCCTTTTACACCTGATTTTTATTATTTTTATCTAGTATTTATTTCCATAGGTCGTTCCTTTGTACATTGTCCTTATACATCTTTGATTAAGTTACTCATTGTTCTAGATTTTTTCCCTTTGAAACTATTTCTTATTAATTTCATTTCTCTCTCCCCATGCTCCTAACTACAAATGTGTTTCCCTAGTAATTCTCCTTTCAAAGCACGTATCTTTCCGCTCTCAAACTACAAATGATTTGTCCCTTTAAGTTATCAATTATTGAGGGTCCATTTATTTTATTTCATTTTCCAATATTTGTTTTTTTATTTATCTAAAATGTATCCCACACACAACATATATCTGATTCTGAAAAGTGTGCAGATACATTATACATACAAGTGTGTGTATCTATGTGCATATACATATATATGTATATATATATATTAATTTTTCACCTACTTCTTTTCTAACTTTCCATCACTCCTGATCAGGTTAAATCTTTGAAATACCTAATTCCCCACCTTAACCTTTTTTCTGAAAAGCTTTGATTTTTTTTTTTTTTTTGCTGACATATTTTCATATACTTAAATAGTTATTATTAGAACTTCCTCGGTGGTAGGAATCCATTGCTTTAAGAGTTCTACTTTAGCACTGAAATATTTCTAGAGAATTTGTTGTCTTAAGTCTAGGTAAAGATTGGGGCTCCTGGGTAGCTTGGCCCATTAGGCACCAACTTCAGCTCAGGTCGCAGTCTCACAGTTCGTGAGTTCAAGCCCCACGTTGGGCTTTGTGCTGACAGCTCAGAGCCTGGAGCCTGCTTTGAATTCTGTGTCCCCTCTCTCTCTATTGTGCGCTATCTCCCCCTATTGTGCGCTATCTCGCTCTCTCTCAAAAAAGTAAATTAATTAACATTGAAAACATAAATCTAGATAAAGGTAAAGGTATTGTGTGTTTTCAATTTTTTTATATCTGCAAATCTTCTTCCGGACACGTGACTACTAGCTCATGTGGCCCTGCTCCTTCCCTAAGTTGGAGGCGATCCCACCGCCTTCCAGCCAGCAGGGTGTGGGCGAGAATTCTGGTGCCAGACTGATATTTTTTCCTTGAGAGAAAACATGCTCTGCTGATCCGAAAACTGGCATTTTTTAAGCCACGATGAGCCTAAGTTTGTGCTTTTTCTCATCACTTCAGATTTAGATTCAGGTGACTCCTTTAAATTGATGGATGTTAATATTCCTTTAACTCCCTGGCACTTTCCTCTGTTCTCTGTGTAATTCTGTTCGTCATCTTCCTTGTGCATTTTTTTGTCTTCCTGGAACCTCAACTATTTGCAGTCTTTGGCATCTCCTAACACTCTCATGATTTATATCATTATATATATCTTAATATATATGTGTGTGTATATATACGTATATCTTAATTTTTAATATTTATTTATTTATTTTAGAGACAGAGAGAGAGAGCATGAGTGGAGGAGGGGGAGACAGAGAGGGAGACGCAGAATCCAATGCAGGCTCCAGGCTCTGAGCTGTCAGCACAGAGCCCAACACGGGGCTCGAACCCACGAGCCATGAGATCGTGACCTGAGCTGAAGTTGGGCGCTTAACCAACCGAGCTGCCCAGGCGCCCCTCCATCACTTTGTATGTTTCCTTATTCATTCGTCTCTCATTCAACTGTCAAATGAACGTGTTGAAAAACTATTGTTAACCACATACTGTAAGAACACACCATGCAAAGTTAAGCATTTCAGTACAGTGTTAAATCCCCTCAGAACTATAAACTCCCATTGTGAGGAAGATCCCAATGACCTGTTAAAAGCTGTCTTTTTATCTTTATATTTTGTCTCGTGTTCTTTTTTCTTTATAAAAATTATGTTAAGTCATTTTTAACTGTCGGTATAGGCAGGAATATTTAATTTTATTTGGAAAATTAGAACTCTGTATTTTTTTCAAGTTTATTTATTTATTCTGGGGGGTGGAGAGAGATAGTGTATAAGCATGGGAGGGGCAGGGAGAGAGGGAGACAGAGAGAATCCCAGGCAGGCTCTGCACGGTCAGCATGGAGCCCGATGCAGGGCTCGAATTCACGACCATGAGATCATGACCTCATTCGAAATTGAGAGTTGGACACTTCATCAACTGAGCCACTCGGGCACCTCCCCACCCCTCTGCCCCGAATACATTTTTTTTTTTAAAGAGAAACTGGAAGTCGCTTTGACATTTATAGCAAATCCTAGGTTTGCTTTCAGGAGACTGCTAAAAAATAATACTAGGAAATGCTCAGGGTATTTTGAGAACACTGACGCTTGTCTAAAATATTAATCATGGGCTATCCCATTCAGTTGAGGATGAAATACTGAGCTATAATCCAGAAAGTGCTGGCTGAGAGAGTTGCCTCTGCTAAATTTCCTAAACAAGTGGAGTAGAAATAGATAGAACTCTACGGGAATTGACCTGGAAATGCATTAAATCCAGGAGGTGGAGACGGGAACAAGAGAGAAAGACTTCATACCTCACTGGAGAGAAGCTTTCTAATTATGCAAAATGTTTCTGTGGAAAAGTCATCCGTTAAGGAAGTAACACTGGGTTCTGCAACTGTGCTCTTGACACAGCCGAGCAAGTTTCGGTCAAAACTTCTTTAACTAAAAGGAAACAAAGACACTGAAAAACCACGCAGCAAACTAAGAATCTAGATGCTACCAGAAGCAGCAGACTTGAGCCGGTGTTCTGTCTGTGGAGCTATCAGAGGCAGAAATGACAGAGAGCTGTGGGTACGTGACATGCTCTGTCCACGAGGATGGCAAAGAGACTTGAGGAGACGTGGGCTTGAGAGAGACAAGACAAAGAGTCTTGAGAGAGACTTGAGCAGACATCTGTCTGCTGTCACTGTGAACCAGACCGTTTTCAAGATCTGAATAGATTAAGGACAATGTAATAAAAAGGAAGGTTGCAGAAGCTAAACACGATTGTTAAAAGGAGATTTATAAGAAGGACCCCCGGGTGGCTCCATCGGTTAAGCACCTGACTTTGGCTCAGGTCATGATCTCCCGCTTCGTGAGTTTGAGCCCCACGTCGGGTTCTGCGCTGACAGTGCAGAGGCTGCTTGAGATTCCCTCTCTCTGCCCCTGCCCCACTTGCACCCTGCCTGTCTCTCAAATAAATAAGTAAACTTAAAAAAAAAAAGTAGATTTATAAGAAAGCGAACTTCATATGAGGGCTTCCTATCAGTAATCGTGACGTGTGATGGGTTGAGGTGAATCACTGGGAAACTGCCTTTTAGAATAAAATAGATTGTTCTCAAAATAATTTCACGAATGTGTACAGGAGAATTGAAACATGTAAAAAAATTCTTGAGTGGTTTTTTTTTTTTTTTTTTTTAGTTTAAAAAGGGCTGTCTAAGATAAAGTCGAATGAATTCATAATCGTAAACATCTGAAACATTCCTGCAGCATTTTCAAGGTTGGGTTTTCTGTCCCCTTATCTCAATCCTCATCTGAGTCACCATACCACGATTTTGTGACTCCAGTGTCTCTAATAATCTCTGCTGGTAAAGGGCTATGAAAATTCAGTAACGACACAGAGCAGGACCTCAATAGATTCAAACGCTCATATTGTCTTAGGCCTTGAGTCTTCAGAGAAAGCAAATTAATGAAAATGGTTTTCTCCCCTTTTCCTCCAGCATGGTACATATATCATGACTGCCTTTCCCCAGGTCTTCAGTATATTTCGCTGTGAAATATAAAAATAATTTCTGGATTCCTCTTGGTTTCGTCATATACTCAGGGGTTTGCCTCAGTATCACAGATACAGAAAACACAAAAACCTTCCTTGTATTTATGACTGATTACATAGATAAAGAGCTAATATTTTGAAAATCGAGGCAAAACGCATGTTGGGTGTATGCCGTAGCAATGCCATGACGTTCTCACACTTGCACACGATGAACCCTCCCGACAGCCCAGCCGAGAAAGAAAACGTGTTTAACCTGAAGATAACGTAGAACCCAGGAGCAAGGGCGTGGTCCAAGGAAGTCAATTCTGTCCGGTTGGAGGCTCGTTCAACTTTTCTGTAGAAAGAAATCATAATCATTTCTTCCATAAGGGACAGAGATGGACAAGCCGGAAAAGGTTTAGGTACTTCCATCCATAAAAGTTCACTTCTCAGTTTCACTACAGACCCTGAGAAAAATCAAACGTAACATACTTAAAAGTTTACATCTGTTCGATCAGTTTGATAATTTAAGCTTCCGGTTCTGAAGTCTGGGCTCTGTCATATTCCAAAAAAAAAAAAAAAAAAACCCAATGTTTACAATCAGAAATCCATCGTGAGAGTCTTTTCCTAACAGGTCGCTGTATGGAGTCTGTTTTTTCAATTTCCGTATTTTCAAGAAACGCAAGAACTCCTCTCCATACCTGAACCTGATTATGAACCCCTGATTGTCAGTGGGTGCGGAGAGCCTGCACCCATGAGGAAGCAGTTTACAAAAAAGAACCAAAAACACCTTAATTATGAACTAGATTCAGAACTTTCTCGGTCAGGGAAGGTTTTGCGTCAGATGATCAAAACACGGAGTTTCGCTAATCCTTTCTTCTGGATTAGAGAATGTCATTTAAAACGTAGAGAGAAATACACGTAATATATTGGATGCCTTCTTGTGCTGTGATCATTGTGTGTTGTTGGAACTGTTGATGCTTTAGGTTGTCATTTGGCTCCAATGCCCTGGTGGTAAGGAAATGAAAACCTGAGGGACATCTTTCTCATTTATAGCTGGGGAGGGCTTTCTTAACTGCTGGGAAAAATTGGGAGACCATATTTGTCCTCGGTTTAGTGGGACCATCAAATAGCCCAGCAAAGCGCCGTGTTGATTGCCCTGTGCACCGAGCGGGGCTCTTCCATTTCATTTTCATGCATCATTTACAAGTTGCTGCAGTGTATCTACGGAGTCAGCACATCTCAGCAAGTTAACACAAGTGGGCTCGAAGGGAAGAAAGACATTCTGAGGTATCGAGGCATGTTTGTTTCTGTCCACTGATTGCATGGAAAACACAAGTCAATCAGGAAGAAAGATTAATACTTTGTGTAGATGTGAGAAGTGTGCAGGTCTCCACACGGACGGGATCACTCGCCGAGCTCACGTTACAGCAACAACGTGATAGAAGCTAGCTTTGCGTTCTGAGTTTGGAGCATCAGGATGCGAATTTCACCTTCTTTTGCCTTCATAATTATGCGTGAGCAGAAGCATACACGTGAAACAACTATGGACAAAGAACTTTCACATCACGGGGTGCCTGGGTGGTTAAGAGGGTTAAACGTCCGACTTTGGCTCGGGTCATGATCTCACAGCTCATGGGTTCAGGCCCCAGGTCGGGCTCTGGGCTGACAGCTCGGAGCCTGGAACCTGTTTTGGATTCTGTGTCTCCCTCTCTCTCTGCCCCTCCCCTGCTCGTGCTCTGTCTCTCTCTCTCAAAAATAAATAACCATTCAAAATATTTTTTAAAAAAGAAAGTTTAAAAAAATAAGAACTTTCCCATCTCAATATTAAGGAAAAAATGGAATAAGGGCATTAAAAATTGTCAAAGAATTTGAACACACACTTCATGAATGAGAAGAAACAGATGACAAATTATTATGTGAAAAGTTGGTATCTACCATTAATCATGAGGGAACTGCAAATTTAAAATGACTCTTAGAAATATCTAAAAATAATCTGACCATACCAGTCACCAGAGAGAAAGTGGAACAATAAAACTCGTTTACATTTGTGTGAAAAGCAAAACGATACAGTCCTTTGGGGGGGAAAAAAAACTGGGAAGTTTCTCATAAAATTAAGCACAAGCTTAACAAATGAGCCCTAGTTATTCACTCAAGACAAATACGAGCCCATATCCACACAAAGACCTGTGTGCAGATCTTTATAAAACCTTTATTCACACTGGCCCAAAGTGTAAAGCGCCCACATTTTCATGGTGAATGAACGAATAGGTAAACAAATTGGGATGCATTCATGCAATTGAACACTACTCAGCAGAATCAATCACTGATGCCCACACCCGCAGAAACGAATCGAATCCGCAAAGCTTTAGGTTAAGGGACAGAGCTCTACGTAAAAAGACTGCATACTCAATGCTTTAATTGGTGAGGGACACTTTGCAGAGGCAAAAAGAACCAAAACCGGGCATATGGTTGGTTGCCCATGCTGGGGACAGAAGGAGTTGACTGCCTATAAAGGTGGGAAATGTCCGTGGGGTGAAGGAAATACTGTGTGTCTTTAACATGTTGATGGTTAGTCGACTGTATCACTTTGTAAGTCTTATGAACAGTGAACCTAAAAAGAGTAAATTTCATTGTATGGTAAATGTACAATATATTCGATGGGCACGTATATGTGTGTTTATACATATGTATATACACGCCCTTTCCCCATTTCACCCTTGGGTGAAGGTGGGGCAAAAGGTATGGATTTCCAACTTATAAAATAAATAGGTCCTGGGAGTGTAACCTACATCATGGTGACTCTAGTGAAGAATATTGCATGGGGTTTTTTTTTGACGTTTTATTTATTTTTGAGAGACAGACAGACACGGAGCGTGAGCAAGGGAGGGGCAGAGAGAGACGGAGACAGAATCTGAAGCAGGCTCCAGGCTCTAAGCTGTCAGCACAGAGCCCGACATGGGGCTTGAACTCACAAACCGCAAGATCGGGACCTGAGCCGAGCTCGATGCTTAACTGACTGAGCCACCCAGGTGCCCCAACTATACTGTACTGAATATTTGAAAGTTTCCAAGAGAGTCGATCTTAAAAGTTCTTATCACAAGAAAAAAAAAATTGTAACTCTATATGGTGACGGAAGCTAACTAGACTTATTGTGGTGATCATTTTGCAATATATGCAAATATACTATTATGTTAAACAGCTGAAGGTAATACAATGTTATATGTCAACTATACCTCAATAAAGATATACATGCAGAAAAAATACATATGCAGATATTTTTACATATATAGTACATAAAGAGACTAGGTCGGTGTTTCTCAAATGCACATGTAAATCTTTAAGGCATCTTTCTAGAAATGCACATTATGAAACAGTAGGTCTGGGGGGTAGCCTGAAATTCAGCATTTTAACAAATTCTCAGATGATGTCTGTGATGTTATCCATGGACCACTGTGAGTACCAAGAGATAAGGCCTGGTACAAATCAGATTGGGCCATTATCCGTGGTACTAAAAACAATTACAATATAATTGGCGTAAATTGCAGCCCATAATTTGAAAAAAGGTCTTGAAATTCTTGAAAGACGAAATTCTTCTCCAGGGGCCCTGTTTAGCTGAAAGCATTCAATGAAATACATTCCATGAGGGAAGGCTTCCTGGGAGCCGCGGAAGGCCTATGGAATTCAAGTCAGTGGATCTTGATCTATATAAACTTTCTTGATGTCCACAGGACCTAAATGTCCAAGATTTCATTCATAAAATTCTTGTGTAATCTTGTGCCCAAATCCAATTGCATTACAAGATATAATGAACACAAGATTTATTTTTTTATGCGTGAACTTTTGGAGGCTATAAATATTTTTGCTAAGAATTGAACTTGGGATTGGCATGATACGTCACTAAGCAGGTGAGTGGATCTCAGTTCAGCCTTAGCTCTGTACTAACACTCCAAGGGCCATCTCGTATTAGTGCTTCCTTTTAAATCAGGCCATGGAAAATTAGTAAGGAAGATGTTTCTTTTTATCCATTTTTTAAAGTTTATTTATTTTTGAGAGAGAGACAGAGAGAGAGAGAGAGAGAGCAGGTGAGGGGCAGAGACAGAGAATCTCAAGCAGGTTCTGCACTGTCACCACAGAGCCCAGCATGGGGCTCGAACTCACTAACCATGAGATCATTACCTGAACCAAAACCAAGAGTTGGACACTTAACCAACCGGGGCATGCAGGCACCCCTCTTTATATCCATTAATGGAGGAAAACTTCTACCCTGTCAAGTCATATTCCGTTTTCAATTTTCCTTGATTTCATTCGTCGTAAAATGATACCTTTGCAAACTAATACACTAGACAGGAGGATGTAAATGACTTAACATAATTTATGCCACAATGTTAATTTTACTTGGTTTTTGAAATGCTAATGAGAGTATAGTCAAAGTGCTTGCATAATATTAGAAAGATATTTTCTTCCTAGGAGGATAGTTATGAATGCATTCCGTCCTATATTTTTATTTTCTGGATTGCAATACTTTATGAATAAGGTATGCTTTTAAATACATTTTATTTGTGCTTTTATTCATGGTAAAGATGGAAGAAGAATCCATAGAAACAAAAGTACCACCAAAATAGTTCCTTTATATGTGGATAGCATTTGTACTTACCACACCCTCAAAGCAACCTCAGTATTTCTATTTGCCTCACAATTTGTAAATTTTTCCAGTATCCACTTTTATTCTCAGATCACCTGCTTAAAATATAACATATAAAACTAAGGTCTAAAATTCAATGTCATGTAGGAAGGGTGTGAACATCAACACTGATGACCTTCGATGTCTGGAAGAATTTTGTCGGACTTCGCCATTCAGGACAGAGCTTTGTTAGTAAGTTCTTTTTAACACAAAAACCTATCAAAATCAGTCAGTGCTTTGTGTTGTTAAATGGAAAAAAAAATATTATTCTTAAATTGTATCTTTATAACTGTAATTTGTTCAATTGATTCAAACACTGAAATGCCCTAATGGGTATTTCATGGAATATTTTATTGGAGAAAATTGGATTGGCACTTAATTCTTGTTCATCAGTAAACGAGCAACTGTCCTGCGTATCGTAGGAGACGAAGGGCAGGCTATCGACTTTGCTTTCTGCCTGCAGTATATTTACTAACTGAATTTTTATTGAGTTTGTGTTTTTGTTTTCTCCCCGTGAGTCACTGACAGTCCTACCAAAATGTAAAAAATTCATCCTGAATCATCTTTGGCTCTCAGATAACATCTTAGCTGGTTACTAAAAAAGCTAACTGAAAAAAAGACACGATATAACTTCAAGGAACACAGCCGAAATCGAGTTTTATAACACATATCTACTGTCATGGTGGAACCAGTCCAGTTTCATTAGACCAGAGGTCTTGCTAGACCACAGGAAG
Organism: Felis catus; assembly: GCF_018350175.1. NCBI lineage: Eukaryota > Metazoa > Chordata > Mammalia > Carnivora > Felidae > Felis > Felis catus. Next base: position 147,428,085 of record NC_058372.1, on the reverse strand, counting down.
CCAAGCATTCTGGGTTCAGTTGGTGCTACGTCTCATCCGTGGCATGAAGTGTTGGTCAATATTAGATTAGAGGCTTCTAAAGAAAATCAACAAGAATGATTGTTGTTGGCTTAGTGGACGGCACTATTTCTTCTGAAACCTTTTTTTAAAAATTTGTTTTTAAGAAAGGGAGAGACAGAGTGCTAGCAGGGGAGGGGCAGAGAGAGAAACACGCACAGAATCCGAAGCAGCCTCCAGGCTCCAAGCTGTCAGCCCAGAGCCCTACATGGGGCTGGAATCCACGAACCGCGAGATCATGACCTGAGCCAAAGTCGGAGGCTTAACTGACTAAGCCATCCAGGCGCCCCTCTTCTGAGACCTTTTTAATGGACACCACTCGCAGGGGGTTACTTCTTTTTAGAAAAAAATTTTTTAATGTTCATTTATTTTTGAAAGAGAGACAGAGAGAGAACAGAGGAAGGGCAGAGAGGAGACACAGAATCCGAAGCAGGCTTCAGGCTCTGAGCTGTCAACACAGGGCCTGACACAGGGCTCGAACCCACAGACGGGGAGATCATGATCTGAATTGAAGTCGGAGGCCCAACCAACCGAGCCACCTCGGCGCCCCAGGGAGTTACTGCTTCTGAAACACAGAACATAAAAGCCCCCCGGGGGAAATACTAACAACTACCTCATTTCTTCAGTTCCTTTGCCAAGTGAGTGAATGTTTCAGAGTTGCGTATTTTTTACCACTTAGAAAAGTATGCGCAAACTTTCCTGTAATATCCCTCCCTGAAAAGACAGTGCACAAGAAAACATTACGCACACATGCACACAAACAGAAACGTACCTACCGCTCAGAACCTAGTGCAAGCACGCGGTCTAGAAAATTCAGCAGCAATGAGAGGCCTTCTTGCCTGTTTACCAACCTTCTCTTTAATGGCGTAAACTTAATACGTTATGAACGCTCAAAATTTCATAGTTATTGCCAGCGCATTAAAAAGATCTTCTCTTTTTGGATCATACGTTCACAGAATTATTGGGTTGGATATAATCCTGGAACTTCCCATGTGAAGCTCGAATTTCTTCCATCATGGCGTCTCATCTATGTTTGATATTGGGAGCCACACATTTCTTAACTTGGCAACTATGGCAAAAAGAAAGTTCTTAGATTCAGTCGAAGTGCACCTCCCCAAGATTCTAGCCTGCACATCCCTACAAAACCTAACCTCATAGTCCTCTCTGGACTATAGAGAAAGCTAATTCCTTTCCACGCAACAGTGTTTCATAATTTGTGTTTTCCCAAAGTTAACCCTTCTTACAAGTGAAACTTATTTCAGCAGCTTCTGATAGGACAAATTTGGAAGGCAGCTATGCTCACCACTATACCACCAACACCTGATAGGACAAATTTGCATTGCTTCGACATTTGGTGTTGGTATTTAAAATATGTTCCAGTTTTTCCATCTCTATCTTCCAGTGGGTTCCATAACCATCGTTGGGGAAGCAGGAGTTTCCAGGAAAATATTCACAATTACTGTTTTGCGTCTTCTCAGTTACCTGATGATTGGAGCTTCATCTGCTAAGATAGCCCTTCAGAAAGAACGGGGATAAGTATTGTGTTTTACAGAATAAGACACTGCATTCCTTCCAAGACACTGCATTACTTCCATTGAAGAAAGACTCTGATTCACTCACTGCTTTGAGTGTATCGATTCATTCATTCCTTCATTCACTAGAAATGTACAAGGCTGTCTGCTAGGTGTATAAAATACATAAAGAGGAATCGCTCATCAATCCTGGTGCCAAAAGATCACAATCATTAAGGAATAGAGAGTGTAGGGGTGCCTGGTTAACCATCCGACTTTGGCTCAGGTCACGATCCCTCCATTCGGGGGTTCAAGCCCCACATCAGGCTCTGTACTGACAGAGCCTCGAGCCTGCTTCAGATTCTGTGTCTCCCTCTGTCTCTGCCCCTCCCCTACTCGTGCTCTGTCTCTCTCTCTCTCTCTCAAAAATAAATAATAAACATTAAAAAATTAAAAAAAAGAAACATAAAGTGTTTTATAGAAGTAAGGTGTATGATGTTGCCTGGAACGTATTTGAGTCCGTTATGGTGACTATGGTTATGACTTATGATTCAGATATGGAGAGATTATTTTTAGGTGTGAATCAACTTTACTCCCCTGTGTTAAGATTTCTAACTAATTTAATATTTAAACCATTTTCTATTTCCTTTTAAATAGTAAGCTCTCTGCTTTGGTAGTGAATTCCTAAAGGCGAGAAATGTGTTATAAAGGGAAAGCATCTTCACAAAAAAAAGGGGGGGGGTGCCTGGGTGGCTTGCTTGGTTAAGCGTCTGACTTCAGCTCAGCCCGTGATGTCACAGTTTGCGAGTTTGAGCCCTGCATCGAGCTCTGTGCTGACAGCTCAGAGTCTGAAGCCTGCTTCAGATTCTGGGTCTCCCTCTCTCTCTCTCTCTCTCTCTCTCTCTCTGCCCCTCCCCTGCTTGTGCTCTGTCTCCCTCTCTCAAAAATAAATATTCAAAAAGCAAAGGGAAAAGAGCTTCTAAAATGTATTGTAGTGTGCCATGTGTTGGCATTATTTCATTATCATAAAATCAAAATACATATAAATCTAAATATAGAACACTTTAATAAATGAAATGTTAAGTTATATTTCATATAATACTTTTGCTTTGCAGTTATTGAGCTGTGTCAATGCTGATATTTAGACTGCCCCTAACAAACCTTTGAGAATTATGTTTCCAGGTGGCTCAGTCAGGTAAGCGTCTGACTTCGGTCATGATCTCATGGTTCATAGGTTCGAGCCCCATGTCAGGCTCTGCACTGACCGCTGAGAGCCTGGACCCTGCTTCAGATTCAGTGTCTCCCTCTCTCTCTCCTCCTACCCTGCTTATGCTCTGACTCTCTCTCAAAAAAAAAAAATAAATAAACATTTCCTTAAAAAGTTGAAAATAATAGGTTCTGTGGTCAAAACAAACAAAAGCAAATTGTGCAGAGAGCAGTTCCTATGTGTTACCCAGGCATTGAGACAAATAGATTGACATTTAGTCTTCTCACATAGGATGCAGAGTAGATATTATTAAATCCAATATTACAGAGAAAATAGTCAACTTTTAGAGATGTTAAATCATTAACTTTGTCCTATGGCTAATGCATTTCAGACGCCATTTTGATGGGACCTCAAACAGACATATGATAAATGTTTATGTTTTTCGTAAAATATTTTAACTTCATGCTTACCAAAATGGCTTGTCTTGCCAGAATTCCTTGGGAGTCGGAGCATATGTGACCAGAGTAGGGACAGTTCACGGTTGCTTCTCAGTCATCAGGGTTGTGATGATCAACATCTGTATTTAGAACTGAAAAACCGGAGGGCGCCTGGGTGGCTCAGTCGGTTAAGCGTCTGACTGTTGGTTTCAGCTCAGGTCATGATCTCACAGCTCTAGGGATCGAGCCCTGCATTGGGCTTTGTGCTGATGGTGAAGAGCCTGCCTGGGATTGTCTCTCTCTCTCCCTCTCTCCGTCCCTTTCCCCTCTCTACCCCTGCCCCCCCCCACCTGTCTCTCAAAACAAATACATTAATTAAAAAAAAGAACTTAGGAACTGAGTCAGGACATATGCTGTGGGCATGTCTCTTTCTTTTCACTTCCCCACCAGGGCATAATCGTTCGGCCTTTTCTTAAAGACATAAATCTGAAACTCACGTATCTGCCAAAGTAAGACAGGAGGGCCTGATTCAGATTCTATCCTAAAGGAGCTCTAACAAGAAATTATTGTAAAAACTTTAATGCCCAGATTTTTAGAATTCTAATGGTAGTTGTGAGAGTAGAAGTAGGAAATCGGTATAGCTTTAGGCTCTGCTTTATTTAATGTATTACGATAATGAAGTTAGTGTCCGTGTTTCAGGAAAATGGATGATGACATTCACTATTGATCTCTGGACAGGTTAAGAACAATATTATAATAATCCATACCAGTCAGCCTGACCTTTTACTGATTTGGCTTTTAGCTTGAGTGGGAGGAAAAAGGAAGAATAAAATAAAGGCTTCTGTATGAGTGAAGTATAACATAGGAACGGTCATATCCCTGGACTTTATTATTATTTATCATTAAAGCAGTGATCCATCAAATCATTAATCTCATTAGAGACTTGTAAATCAGGAAGACAGGCCATCATGAAGCTTCATAGGATCTGCTTAGCAATGAACTTTAAACATTTTTCAAGGTCCATCTATGGAAATGGGCCTTACAAGCTATAAAGGAGTTATAGTAACTCTTGTGGCTCAAATAGCACCTCTGTAAAGGTTCCTGAGATTTTTCCACCTAGAATCAATTTCTCCTTCCTACATATTGTGCCTCTGTGATAAGTCAAACGTTATAATCAGAGAATGTTAGACGGGGAAGGCTCTAACAATTAAATGACAACGAATGCCACAAAGCTTGTTACGGAGACAGGGACCATTTTAGAACCTCTGTCTCCCCCACTCGATTATAGCTACTGGACATTAAACCTGGACATCCCAGCTACCTCCGAAACGTGCACTTCCAATCACAGGACATCAGCGGATATGTCGCCTAGGCGAGAAAAGCTCATCAGGGGAGGGACAGAGAAATGCACAGCTGAGAGCCACGTTTCACTCACCGAAGTGGGTACAGGGGCTATTGGGAGTGTGGACGGGGGCAAGCGTGTTGACGCTCAGGTGAGGCGGCCATAGAAAATAGCCAAAGAACAAGCAAAGAAGGGGCGTTCCCTTGGACAAAAGCAGAAGGAAATCTTCAGTGCAGGCTCAAGCTAATTTAATTTAAGCATTTTAGACTAACTCTGTTTCCATACTCATGATGAGTATGCCAAGAAAAAATATGGTTGCTTATTCTGTCGACCTCTACACTGCACGCCGACATCTTCACTGTCAGTTTTGAAATCTCCCAGATGTCGTGTGTATATACAGAGCAGGCATAGAATATGCACGAAGCAGTGTTGCACAGCGTCTAAAAGCTCGTGCCAACATGCCAGGTTCGAATCTTGGCCTCACCCCTCACTCCCCGTGTGATTTTAGGCTGCCATATTATGTCTTTAAGCCTCATCGGTAAATGAAGATAATAGCATCTACTAGAGGAGAAAATATTAGAGCAAACATTTCTATGAGACAAATTCATGAATTGTGTGCTGACCAAAAGTTAGATATGACACAAAAGCATAACCCACACAAGAAAAACAGAGAAAAATCAGACTTTGTCAAGATTGAAAACTTTTGCACTTCAGAAGACACGATTGACAAAATGACAAGACAAGTCACAGACAGGGACAAAACCCAGGCTGGTTATTATCGAAAGGCCAGAAAACACTGACTGCTGGTGAGCACGAGGAGAAACCAGAAACTCTGCATATTCCAAGCAGGAATATGAAATGTTACAGATGCTTTGGAAACACCGAGGCCATTGTTTAAGAAGTTAAACGTAAATTACCGTAAAAGCAAGCAATTTCACCCCTTAAAATCTACACAGAGAAAGGCAACAGCATTGTTCATGACAATCCTGAACTGGAACAACCTAGTATCCATCACATAACGAATAGATAAGATATATATATATATTTTATTCATTTGCTATACAATATATATATATATATATGTCTGTGTGTGTGTGTGTGTGTATGCAATGTTCATGAAATGGTACACCGTTCAGCAACTAGAAGGGAAGAAGTGCCAATGCGTGCCACGGTGTGGACCCTCAGAACCGTTACTATAAGTGCAAGGAATAGACACCAGAGAGAAAAGGTTATGTGAATGGATTATATGAATCAATTTACATGAAATGTATAGAAAATGCAAACTTAGAGACAGAAAGCAGATCAATAGTTGCCTTGGGCTTGGACTGGGAGTGGATAGTAACTGCAAACAGACTTGAGGCAATGTTTGAAAGGTTCTAAAACTGTACTGTGGTAATATTTGCACTCTTTCGTTTTATGAAAATCATTTCATTCGACACATAAGAGGGGTGAATTTTGTACTATGTAATGTATCGCTCAATAAAGCTCTCAAATGGACATTGGTGGAAAGAGGGTAAACAAAACTACACAAAAAAGACTTCGCCTAAATGTCTATTAAAGTTCCCCAAATAGGAACGTACATATGATATAACCAATAACAGCAACAGAATACTATTGAATTTATGGGGATTTCACATTATATAATATGTTAAATGTAAATTGCTTTGCCCCAATGCATATTACATAGCAGGTATTTAGTAAATGCTACATGTAAGTAATTGTTAGTATGTAAATATTACAAAAATCACTTGAGAGACATGTACAAGCACGTTTGTATCCACTTAACATAGTCAAATATACTTTATTTGACTTAATTCTTTCAGTTCAAAACTAGATTTTTGGGGGCTCCTGGGTGGCTCAGTTGGTTAAGCATCCGACTTCTCAGCTCAGGTCATGATCTCGAGGTCCGAGAGTTCCAGCCCCATGTCGGGCTCTGTGCTGACAGCTCAGAGCCTGGAGCCTGTTTCGGATTCTGTGTGTCTCTCTCTCTCTGACCCTCCCCCATTCATGCTCTGTCTCTCTCTGTCTCAAAAATAAATAAATGTTAAAAAAATTTAAAAACTAGATTTTTGTCGTCACGCAAATGTAACTGGCAAAATCGTGAGCTCTGACTCATTTAAATGATCACTCGTGTTATTTTTGTTTGTGGATAAATTATTTTCTGATAAAACTCACTCTTCCTGAATATGCTTTCCATTTGATGAAGTACATGACTGCAACAGAGCAGGGTAAAAATGTTTAGGAATGCTTTGAATGGTTGAAGAATAATAAAATAACAAAATTAGAATATTATCAGTTATGGGGCATCTGGGTGGTTCAGTCAGTTGAGCGTCCAACTTCGGCTCAGGTCACCATCTCGAGGTCTGTGAGTTCAAGCCCCGCTTCGGGCTCTGTGCTGACAGCTCGGAGCCTGGAGCCTGCTTCTGATTCTGTGTCTCCCTCTCTCTCTGCCCCTCCCCTGCTCATGCTCTGGCTCTCTCTCAGTCAAAATTAAGTAAACATTTAAAAAAAAAAGAATATTATCAGTTACTTACCATTGTTTACTCCTTGCCAATCCCAATTGACAGTGTTCTCCCTACAAGTAGCTGCTCTAATTCTTTTTTAAATTTTTTTTACGTTTATTCATTTTTGAGAGACAGAGAGAGACAAAGCACAGGCAGGGGAGGGGCAGAGAGAGAGGGAGACACAGAATCTGAAGCAAGCTCCAGGCTCCGAGCTGTCAGCACAGAGCCTGATGTGGGGCTCAAACCCACAGACAGTGAAATCATGACCTGAGCCGAAGTCAGAGGCTCAACCGACTGAGCCACCCAGGCACCCCTACATTTATTTATTTTTGAGAGACAGAGAGAGACAGCGTGAGCAGGGGAGGGGCAGAGAGAGAGGAAGACACAGAATCAGAAGCAGGCTCCAGGCTCCCAGCTGTCCGCACAGAGCCCGATGCAGGGCTCGAACTCATGAACCGCAAGATCAAGACCTGAGCTGAAGTCAGAGGCACAACCGACTGAGCCACCCAGGCGCCCCTGCTCTCCTAATTCTTGTGTTAAATACCTTCTTGCTCTTCTCCATAGTGTTAATAGATGTGTGTGTGTGTGTGTGTGTGTGTGTGTGTGTGTGTGTGTGTGATTAAAAGACATACTATTTAGTTTTGGTTTTGAGCTATATATAAATGGAATCATACCATATGTATTTTTCTGACTTTTTCCTCAACACTGTGGGTTGGAAATTAGCACGTGTGTTAGGTAGCCAATCTACTTTATTTTCACTGGTGATAGAATTCTCTCGAATGCATGCTTGGCAATTCGTCATTTATTAGATAGACAACGTCGGCTGCCCCAGGTTTTGCTCTAATGGATAATGCCACTATGAACATTATTATATGTCTTTTTGGTGCATATTTAGAAGCATCTATTTAACTGCTGGGTTGTAGGATAAACCCATGAGTCTATTTACATGTTAATGCCAAATCATTTTCCCGTTCGCTTGTACCACTGACGCTTCCATTAAGCAATGTATGTGAGTTCTTATTTCTCCAAATCCTCACTAATGTTTGCCTCACTCATTCTCCAAATCCTCACAAACAGGATGTGGAATGGAATGTTGATTTGCACTTTTCTGATTATTCATGAATTTGAACATATTTTCCGACATCGATCGATGCCTGAGTCTCCTCCTCCGTGAGGATTTATTTCCAGGTAATTAATATTGATGAAGTGGCTACTAAAATATTTCGCTTAATATTTTCTTGTGTATCCTTGATACATAGAAATACATTCTTTGAATCCTGTTATATCTAGAAATTTTGCTTATTTCCCTTGTTCCACTAATCTATCTGTAGATTCTTCAAGATTTTCTATAGAGACAAGTATATTGTTCTTAAATATTTTTACCGTTCATTTATTTTTGAGGGAGGGAGAGAGAGAGAGAGAGAGAGAGAGAGAGAGAGAGAGCAGGGGAAGGGCAGAGAGAGAGGGAGACGCAGAATCCGAAGCAGCCTCCTGGCTCCGAGCTGTCAGCGCAGAGCCTGACGCGGGGCTCGAACCCACGGACCGCGAGATCATGACCTGAACCAAAATTGGATGCGACGGAGCCACCCAGGCGCTTCTGTTCTTAAAAGAAAAGATAGTATCGATACTGATGTTTCCTTTCTATTCCTTATACTTTTCCTGTCCCCTGATTTATGGCCTGAGATACGACACACAGGTTAATGAGAACTGGGCATAGTCCTGCTGGCACTCAGTGCTTCTCACAGTCTTAAAGGAAATTGAGGTTTGCAGGTTCGCACATGACTTTTCCTAAACGATAAGAGGCAGAACCACCAACGTAAAACTATGATTTTTAGCAGAAAAGGAAACCGCTCTCCGCTGGCTGCTACATTAGCTGCAGAAGCCCTGATGGCTCTAAATTAGGTTTAAACAAGTGCTCTCTGCAGAAAGGCACACTGTGATTGAAAAAAATATATGTCCTTAAAATAATTTGGCCTCTTTTCCCTTTTTTTTTAACGCAACCGACACTTTTAAGGCATCTATGTGCCCACATCTGTGGCTCACGGGACATTTCCATGAGAGGACGGTCCAGAGCCTCTCTGTGGTCAGACTGGAGCCGATCTGCAGCAGAGATCAAATGGGCACGGTTTGCCTGTCCTGTTTCTCTCGTCCAGGTTCGCACACATGCATTCCTCCAGAAAGTTACTTCCACAAAAATCCGCCTGTGGTTTTTCTTCTAAGAAAGCTGATCAGTGACAGCTGGGGTCAGAGGCTGTCCCCAGAGGCAGATCCTGCCGTGGGATCATGGAGCACTGCCATACCAGCCCTGAAGACTGCATCCCGGCTAGCAGGTGCAGCCCCAGCGTCCCCGGGGTGCTGGCAAGGTGCGACTGCTTGGATTTTCACTTGGGAGAACTGGGATGGAGTGCACACGGAAGGGGAGGTCCGTACGATGCCTCACACATTCACAAAATGGTAGCTATTAGGAAGGCAGATTTGGGTGGCTGTGGCCAAGTGCCACTGTCAGGCTAACATCTATGAAGCGACAAAAGAATGAAAAGTTTTCAAAGACTTGACATCGTGCAAGCCGTACTCTCGAATGCAAGTGCAATCGATGTTGAATGCAGTCACAAAGAGACGAGCAAAAATGTGGTTGAAAATTAAAGAACGTCTTCTCAAACACAGGAGAATAATAAAAGACACGATGATTATAAGCGAGTCAATGGTTCACAATGATTATAAGTGAATCAAATAAACAAGTGGGCATATCAATAGGTAAGACATGTAGCTGAAATGTTTTCAAAGGTAAGGGCAAGAAGAAAGAATGGAAATCAGGGACCTAAATGGTCATCTTAAAGATCTGCAAGAGAAAACATGACTCCTAATGAGGAAATCTAATGTAGAAAACAGAAAAAAAAATAATTACATAGAAAACAAAAGATAATGTAATTATCAATGATTCTGATAGATGTTTGGGCATGTAGTCAAGAAAAAAAAAAGATAAGGCATAAATATTAAAAACTCGGGAATTAAAAAAGGGAAAAGTAATACAAGTTCTTTTCACATCAATACAGTATTGGAGAAACAAGTTTATTGCAAAAAGTAATTGAAAACGTAGATGTTATGAACAAGGTCACAGGTAAAAATGCAAATGAAAAATGAAAAAGAAAAAAGAAATGGTACATCTGGACAGTCTGATAACCGTTGAATTTATCATTATAAACCTTACTAAAAATAAAACTCTGGTATCATTGGCTTTACTTGAAGGTGTTAGCAAATACTTTAGTGGAGAAATAGTTCCAAGATTTAATAAGTCTTTCAAAGCACAGACAAGACAATGAGCCCTCTGCAAATGTATATTTGCTAGAGTGACAATAAAATCTATCAAGGATAATATGAAACAGAAAATTAATAGGCTAATAGCATACATATGTATGAAATCATAGAAAAAAAGGGAGCAAAATAGAACTAAAGTAAAACAAAGGAAGGATATAATAAACCAAAGAGCTAAACCCATGGGGCGCCTGGGTGCCTCAGTCGGGTTAAGCATCGCTCTTGATTTCAGCTCAGGTCATGATCTCCTGGCTCACCAGCCCATGTTGGGCTCTGCACTGACAGAATGGAGCCTGCTTGGGATTCTCTCTCCTTCTCTCTCTGACCCTTCTCCCCTCGTTCTCCCTTTCTCTCTCTCAAAAATAAATAAATCAACATTTAAAAAAAGAGCTAAATCTACAAACTATTAAAAAAAAAAAGAGGAAATTCACAAAGTCAAAAACTGCTCTTTTGAGAAGAGCAGTTAAGTAGGTCACATGAATTGACAAAAAATAGAGAGAGAGCTCATATCGCCGAAGTTAGGAATTAAAAAGGTGTTATCAGTGCATATATTAAAATGATAAAAGTAATGTTGTGAACTACTTTATTCATTAGAATCAAAAAGTTAGATAAAATGAACATCGTCCTTGAAAAACACAAATTATAGAAATTGACATGGAGTGAAACTGAATCGGAAAAACCTTGTGCCTATTAATGCAATTAATTGACCAATTTGTTAAAGAATTGACACCGTAATTTTACATCATATTGATTGAATTATTGAATATTGAACACTTCATATATGAAGTGTTAGATGCATACTTTTGAACTTAAGGCACAACACAGCATACTTAGGCAACGTAGAAAACATCCACAGCAAGATTTTTTTCCCCCGTGACTTATAATTCTCAGTGGAATATCACTCTTTTTTGGGGGGGGGAGACCTAATTGGCATTATTAAATGATTCATGAATCAGGAAGTACCCCATCTAGCAAGTAGAGAGGCACCCTGAGTTGTACAAAGAGGAAGGTTTTTCTTTCTTCAATTTGTTTCAGCTTACTATTTTAAGGGAGAGAATGCGGGAAGGGCAGAGAGATAGAGAAAGAGAATTCCAAGCAGGCTCCGTGCTGTCAGTGCAGAGCCTGACACGAGGCTTGATCTCATGAACCGGGAGATCATAACCTGAGCTGAAACCAAGAGTTGGATGCTTAACCAAATGAGCCATCCAGGAGCCCCTGGAAGGAATTTTTTTTTAAGCCCAGCAAGAAAAATCTATTTAAACTCATAAACCGTCTACTGAAACAAATACACATACACAGCATAAAACAGCTTAGAAACACAAAAAGATGAGGTTAAAGGCATCACACAACCCAGCAAACTGAGATGCCACTGCTAATTTGGGGTAGCGGTCAGATATCGGCACTTTTACTTTTGAAGTGATCTGGTACATAGAATGGGATTTGTCAACAACACAGTCACCTGAGCATGGAAAAGAATGCACAGGATGTTGGAAGAGAGACCAGAGAGGAATCATTCTATGCGCGTAGTACTTGTAAGAGCTAACTAAATACTTGCTGATTAAACGTCTTCTAAGATTACAGGATGTGAACAAAAACATTTGTAGCTTAAAATAATTCAAAGAGCTTTTAAAAAACTGGGCACGCAGGGGCTGAGTATTTCATAAAACCAAAGAACCACTTAATAAATGGTACTCAGAAAAATTGTGCTCTTGGCCTGCTGTTGGCAGAGCATGTGCTTGTGAGCTATTTATGGTGTGAGCTATTTATTTTTATTACGGGTTACTAAGCCCTGGTTTGGGAACTCGGTCTGACACCATATGGGGCCTGTGGTATTTTTTCTTCGACTTTCTTTTCTTTTTTTAAAAGTTTTTTGAATGTTTATTTACTTTGAGAGACAGAGCATGAGTGGGGAAGGGGAAGAAAGAGAGAGAGACACAGAATCGGAAGCAGGCTTCAGGCTCTGAGCTGTCAGCACAGAGCCCCACGTGGGGCTTGAACTCCTGGACCGCGAGATCACGACCTGAGCCAAAGTCCGACGCTCAACCGAGCCACCCAGGTGCCCCATTTTTCTTTTTCTTTTTTGAACAACTTCTCCTTTTGATCAGAAGCTCCGTTTCACCGAGACGTGGCTGACTTTTAAGGCATTAGCGCCCCTCACCGCTACGGCTCTGCAATTTGCAGATTTTGTTGCTTCTTTGTGACTATTGCTCTTCATGGGCTTCTTTGCTGGGGGGAAACTGTCTTCCTATTAATTTATTTCCATTTCTCGCTATGTCTTTGAGTAAAGAGTAAATCACATATTTTATTTGTATTTGTATTTTTTAATAATTCGTTCTTAACATGAAAAAGTATTAACATGATGTAGAATCAGGATTAAATCGGAGCGCAAATATGATAAAATCGTGTATCAGTTAGACTATGAGGAAAAAGCAGAAAAATCAATGAGAAGTAAAATGGTGATGCGAAATTAAGGTAACAGACAAGTTAAATCTACATTATATAAAACCGTGTTAAGACACAGTAAAAGACAATACAAGTTATACATAGCTGATGAAAAATTTTATTTTTAAATTTTGGTTGCTATTTATCAAACAAATTGCTCTTTAAAAATTTTTTTTTAACGTTTGTTCATTTCTGGGACAGAGAGAGGCCGAGCATGAATGGGGGGAGGGGCAGACAGAGAGGGAGACACAGAATCCGAAGCAGGCTCCAGGCTCCGAGCTGTCAGCACAGAGCCCGACACGGGGCTCGAACTCACAAACCGCAAGATAATGACCCGAGCCGAAGTCGAACTCTCAACTGACTGAGCCACCCAGGCACCCCTCAAGCAAATTGCTCTTAAGCTGGCTTCCAACTTTGAAACTTTAATAATGAGACTGCAACTGAAGGACACAATCAATCACAAGCTTTTCTTCAGGGCTATTTATTCCATTAATTTGACTGTGCACTTCCCAGAGTTTCCTAGTGACCGTTAGGTGCCCCAAGAAACACAAATGGCACAAAAGTGGGTGGATGTGAAGCTCTTTGAGCGTAACCAAGTGGACACATGTGTTGTTCTCCACCATGAAGTCCGCGGGACTGAACTGAATGCCCCTTCCAGGCTCGCTCTGTAAGTATCCACATTCTAGGTTTTTAACTTATCTACATCTCTTTGATCAAGAGAATTCCAATCTCCCACGCAGGTGTCTGCCCTAAGAGAAGCCAGGAGGCCACGTAGGCCATGGAATGAAGACCTGAGTCGTGGCGGTCACTGTCCCACAGTGACTTGTCTTAGGCCCAATGGTATCTCCTCTTCAGAAGAGGCGTGCTATCATGAGCTCTCCTTGGAAAGAGAGAAGAGTTTATCTTCGGTTAGGGGTAGGTTCAGGACAACTATATTTTGGCTATAATTTCAGCTCCGTTGCAAATAGCAGGATGGAAATATATAGGATTCCACAAATTATAACTCTTATAAATGATAACATTTTTATCAGGTGAAAGACCACCTGCTGACGGAACTTATGAACTCACGATATCACTGAAGAAGCTGATCATATGACTTCTCAAAGAAGAATAGTATTTAAATGTGCTTTAAAATCTAAGTGAGGGGTTCCTTGATCATACAACTTCTCAAAGAAGAAGAGGATCTTAAAAGCTTTATTTCTTTTGAGAGAGAGAGAGACAGTGCGAGTTGGGGAGGGCCAGAAACAGAGGAAGACAGAGAGTCCCCAGCAGGCTCCACGCTGCCAGCACAAAGCCCTATGTGGGGCTCGAACCCACAAACCATGAGATCGTGACCTGAGCCTAAACAAAGAGCTGGATGCTTAAGCGACTGAACCACCCAGGCGCCCCAAGAACAATTTTTTAGAATGTGCTTTAAAATCTATTTGAGGGGTGCCTGGGTGGCTCAGTCAGTTAAGCATTGGGCTCTTGATTTGGGCTCAGATCGTGATCTTATGGTTTATGAGTTTGAGTGCTGCTGACAGCACGGAGCCTGCTAGGGATTCTCTCTCTCCCTCTCTCTCTGCCCATTCCCACCTCTCTCTCTCTCAAAATAAATACATAAACTTAAAAAGATTTTCAATCGAATTGAAAGAATAAAGTGTGTGTGTGTGTGTGTGTGTGTATCTAGCAGAATCAGAAACATTTGAACTTAATTAATTGTCTTCCTCTCTGGTAAAAGATTTCAAATGACCTGAATGCATCCGGTCACAAAACTGGAATCAGTTTCCTGCATGGTATTCTTGTTTTTAAACCCGCTTACTCTGTGTGGCTCTTTCAGGGAAACAAAACTCTGACAAGCTGTCAGCAGGAATCTACACAAGAACCAAACCAATTAATTTTCATAAAAACAGGCTTTTGTTAGTTCCCCTTATAGTTTCAGGTCTCCACAAAGAAAAAGGGAAATAAAAAAATGCAGGTAGAATTCTGTTCTCACATCACTCACATGTTATTCTCATTGGCGATCCTTATAAAACCTGGGAACCACGTGTTTGGGCTCTTGCGGGCATCAATTTTTCCTGAAGCATACAGAAGAAATTTTAAGGAATTTGGGTTTGTTCTCTAAGCTGATGAATATTAAGAACCCTGCATCATCATCTATTGCTATTTAACAAACCACCTCAAATCACAGTTGCTTAGAACAGCAACCATTTATTTCCTCACAATTCTGTAAGTCAGAAATTTGGGCTGGGCTCAGTTGGGTGATTCTTCTTCTGGTCTCCACTGGGGCAAATCCTGGAGACGTCACTGGTTCCCCTGGTACGGGATGGTCTAACTTGCCCTTACCCAATACCTGGCAGTTAATAATGCCCACTGTTGAGTGGGGGCCTTGGTTCTCTTCCATGTAATGAGACCGAATTCTCTTTCTGAGCATGGTGTCTCAAGAGAGTAAAAGGAGAAATGTCAAAGCCTCAGAATTTGCGCATTTCATCCCTCCTAACAAGTTTAGATTCAGGGAATTGATTCCATGTCTTGATGGGGAAGTGGGAAACTCACATTGTAAAAGGATATGTATGCAGGAAGTGTGATCTTTGGGGGGGGGCATGATCGCAATAATCCATCCAGACCCGCTTCCCGGAAATATATGCATACACATTATTCATAAAACTCCATAGACCACATCCACTGATCTGAGGTAAGGAAAAATAGAAGGAGATAGAAGGAGCAACATTGTTTTCCTACAGGATTGGTTAGTGATGCTCTGTAGCTACCATGGAGAATAACTTCACTGATCCTCACAAGAGATGATGCTTCTGTGGTAGTGTTATCTAAACGATGCCTCAAATCCTTGCCTCCACGTTTCATGACATTGAACAAATGCCAGGGGAGATTTTGGCCAGTTCCAAGCTACGCGCAGCCAACTGTGGTTCTTGGCACAGTTGTGCTTTATCTTGCTCGTGACAGAACAAAGTTCATAGCTGGGAAAATGAAACATTTCATGGATGGAGGTTCCAGGGCCATGCAACTGCTATATTACACATAACAGGCTATTCTGTGCCTCACTTCAGACCTATTAAATACCAACGTCTCTTGTTACGGATACTACGTGTGAAGACGACTGTTCATAGTTTTAGCTAGTTTTTATTTTTATTTATTTTTTTAATGTGTATTTTTGAGAGAGAGAGAGAGAGAGAGAGAGAGAGAGAGAGAACAAGTGCACAAGCTGGGGAGAGGCAGACAGAGAGGGTGGGAGAGAATCCCAAGCAGGCTCCACGCTGTCAGTGCAGAGCCTGATGCAGGGCTAAATCACACCGACCGTGTGATCATGATCATGACCCGAGCCACAATCAAGAGTCTGACACTCGACTGACTGAGTCACCCAGGCACCCGTTTCGCTCGTTTTTAAAGCATGAGCCAAACACATGAAAATTTCACTTCAGATTTGTTGCTAGTAGATGAGTTGGATATCTTACATGGTTTTGAAGAAAACATATGATAATGACCTTGAAATTAATCTGGACTATTTCCTCAGTACTATGAATACCAAATATTTCCTTTAGGTCTTCTAATATATTTTAGCATTAATAAATAAACTATACAGTTTAATATATATATATATATATACACATATATATTTAAATATATAAAATACATGTATTCAAATAGTAAGACATGTACAGGCAAAAAAAAATTATCTGGTTCATGATTTAGAAACTATCCCTCTGCTTTCCATAATCACAGGTGATTTATTTAAGTTTCCCATATATCCTTTCAGACAATGTTGGTACATATTAATTTCTAGACTTAATTTTTATCCTCACGTTCTTATTCATGATGGTTTTTCAAGAGAATGTGTGGTACACATACTCCTCAGCAACTCACTTTTCTTCTCAAGAATATTTCTCGGAGGTCTTCTCATATTAGCAAGTATAGACTTCTTGAGTTCTTTAGAACACACGCAGACTATTTTATTGCATACGGACCGCAGCTCTTGGAAGGTGTGCTTCACCAAGAGCTTGTTAAAGAGTTTCCCGAACTTTGCAATGGCAGTAAACACTCCTGATGCCTCTTTCTCTATGCGTACAAGTATCTGTTGGTTAGACGCTTGGAAGTGAGATTGCAGTCAAAGAGTGTGTGCATTTTTAAATTTTGCTAACTATGGTTAATACTGTGGGCATTTAAAAATTTTGATAACCGTGGTGAAAGAAGTTTCAAAAATACCTATTTCTTCCTGGACTGGAAAAATCCTTTTTTATCTCTAAAGAAGACAAAAATGATCTATGTCTAATTTGATTCCTGAGAATCTACCAGTTTCCAAAATTCCCCATTTTTATTTTATCATCATAGAGTCAATTAAGAATAAGATTGAGAGCAGGGGTTTCTGGGTAGCTCAGTCCATTAAACATGCCCGACTCTCGATTTGGGCTCAGGTCATGACCTTGATGTTTGTGAGTTTGAGCCCTGAGTCGGGGTCTACTCTGATTGTACCGATCCTGCTTGGGATTCTCTGACTCCCTCTCTCTCTGCCCCTCCCCCGCTCACAATCTCTCTCTTTTCCTCTCAAAAATAAATAAATAAATAAATAAACACTTTTTAAAAAGGATAAGATTGAGTATATTTTCAAATGTTTTTAAGTCTCTTGTGTTTCTTTTTTTTTTAATGTTTATTTATTTTGAGAGAGAGAGACTGAGACAGAGACAGAGAAAGAGAAAGAGAGAGGTATTGCGGGGGAGGGCAGAGAGAGAGGAAGACAGAAAATCCCAAGCAGGAGTGGAGCCTAACACAAGGCTCGAACTCATGAATCATGAGATCATCACCTGGGCCAAAATCGAGAGTCAGACGCTAACCGACTGAGCCACCGGGGTGCCATAGTTGCTTGGGTTTCTTATTCTTAATTAGGAGACAGTTTGTTCTTAGCCATGGCCTCCTTCACTATTAGATCTGCTCTTAGCTTTTCTTCATACTGATTACCTGATAATCCACCATTGCCCACTGCATCGAAATGCTCACTTCTTTCTCATATACTAATATTTCTATATGCATGCGAATTTGTTTACGGAACATCTAGTTTGTTTCATTAATCTAATGCTATATTTCTGCCAACTAGTGCTAACTTTTGAAAACACTGTGGATTAATGGCTCACGTATTTTGGAGATTGTGTTCTTGCCTGCTACTCTCAGGTTCTAGCATCTTTCTAACAATTAAATGGTGCCTATTACGTTGTAACACCTTAAAGTCAGCCTGCTGATTCCAGAAGAAGAGGCAGTACAAAAATATAGCAGTGAAGTTAAAAACAAGGGGGAGGATGGGTTATTGTTATTATTTTTGATAATATGCAGCTTTCTTATTCAAACCCAAGAATGCTTTTACATTTACTCAATTTTTATTTTATGCCTCTTCATAGATTATTTTTCTTTGTTTCTAATTTTCTTTATTTTTAGTGCAGATCAGTTTAAATATAATTTAAATTGTATGTAGTTGTTGTTGATTTTTGTATACTAGTTTCTGATCAATATGTATGCTAATTTATCTTGTTGTAAGTAATTTTTAGCTGATATTCAGCCTAGAAATATCAGGTAAACAATGAAATTTTATTTTCTCTTTCCACGGTTCACTGCATTACTTTTGCTGGTATAATATCACCGACTGTATCTTTTACAACTAACGAACCAAACTGATGTTAGTGGATATACGGAAATTGTTTCTCAATTGAGTAGGATGGTTTCCAGTGTTTCACATCATGTATGATGTTGAATTTTGTGTTGAACAATATATTAAGAAAGTAAATTTTTTTATTAAGAATTCTTTTATATTATGAAGGAAAAAAAATAAGATTTCTCCCTGTCTTTGGACTCATTAAGAGAGTCCAATTTTTTACTAGGTTTTCAAACAGATTGAATCATCCTTGAAATCCTGGAGGGAAGCAGTCTTAGTGATTTATGCCCGTAATGGTCTGCAGCTTCCTTTTCTGTTATCTCTTTCAGGACTTTATGGAAGTGTTCTATTTGCTACATAAAAGAAGCTTAGTAGTTAAATGTTCCTTGAAGTTTTGATAGAGTCCACTCGTGAAATGGAATAGACCTGCAGTTTTTAACACCTTCTAAATTTCTTACGTGGTGATTGATCACTTTAGATTACATGAAGCAGTCGCTTGTGTTAGGCTGTATTTGTCGAGAAAATTTCCCATTTCACCCAGCTTTTCAAATATATTAAGGAAAATATATCAACATATTAATATCTATCTATATTTGAATCGCCTACAAATCTATGGCTATTTGCCTGTTCTCAGTTATAATTCTATGAAATTATACCTCTTTATTTTTATAAGGTAGCTAGTACTTTTTCTACTGAAATATTTTTGCACAAATGAGCAGAGATTATATTTATTTTTTTTAGTTATTCTACCCAACTTCGAATTAATGTACCTCTGTTCTTATCATTATTCTTTCTTTCTCTTTCCCTTCACTTATTTCTTAGTTTTTCCAATGTTTTGAGTTGATTGTCTTTTAAAAAAATATTTTATTATTTTTTATTTTATTTTATTATTTTATTATTTATTTTATTATTTATTTTTATTTATGTTTTATTTATTATTTATATAAAAATATTTTAAATATTTCAGGTATAGTGTAAGTATTTAAGTATTTACTGTTATGAAATTTTCTCTAAGTTAATGTATACAACTACCCTGAATGACTATTTGACATATTTATCTAAATTAGTAAATAGATAATTGATGATAGACGATAGATAGATAAGCAACTGCTTATTACAGATTTTTGATGTAATAAATTTAGCTCTTGGAATTTAGAGTAGACAAATCGTTAAGGTAAAGATATTTATATATTGAGTTAAAAAGGTGTTTCTTATTGCAGTACTGGTTTTAAAGGTTAAAGCAATAAAAATATCCTACAAAAGAAAGTAGGAATTTTGTTCGATCTGGGTCATGAATGTTATGTCCTTATTAATAACAATGTGAGAGAAGTATGAAAATATTCATTATTAATGTATTTTGTTGTCTATTCATTTATTTTGAAAAAATGTACGTGTGTTTACAAGCATAAAACAGGAATACGGCAGAGTAGGAGCTCACCTCTTCCCAAGGATACGACTGGATAACACCCTCATCGGCGTGAATAACCCAGAAAATGACCCCAAGACTGGCAGAACAGACTCTCCACAGCTAAATGTAGAGAAGAGACCACACCGAAGAGGGTGGGAAGGGCTGAGAGGTGGTAAGAAGGAGAGAGGAAAGAGAAACAGACCTTGATATCAGGAACCCAGACACAGGGAAGACGAATCCCCTTAACGTCTGGCCTTGAAAACCACAGGGACCTAGTTTTGTGCGTTTTTGCAAGTTGCAGGGCTTAATACCTAGAATTGATTATTTATTTGTTTGTTTATTTATTTATTATTTTTTTTAAATACCTAGAATTTAAAAAATCAGTAAGCTCGGCTCTGGAAGAGCCTGGAAGGCACTGGGAAACTTGAGCTCCTGCCTTTAAAGAAACAGCACAACAAACAGCCCCGTGGAGATACAGCATAGAAGTAGCAGTTTGAAAAATGCCCGGGATACATGGGAGGATTTCTTTACTAATGTCCGAGCATGCGCTGCAGGGCGGGAATCCTTAGGAGGCTTCTCCAGGAACAAGGAGCTGGCGGGTGCCAGTTTCTCCCCTACTCTAGCTGAGACACACAGAAACCTGTAGGGATTACTGCTGTGCAGACACTCTCCACCGAACTTGCTAGCAGCATGCTCTGTGTTCTCGTGGGGATATTCTCCCTTCAGCCAGGCCTTCCTTCCAGGTTTCCTCCCCCCACTGCCAACCTGCCAAAAAGGTACTGGCGCTATTCACCCTGCCCCCACACTCTCCTGCGGACTCGTCCTCCGGCCCCATGGCAAGAGTGCTCTAAAGTGGCTCCAGGTCCCTCCCATTAGAAGACCTGTGCCGACCTTGCCTGTTGCGGGTGCCCTGCCCCATGTTCCCCTGCAGCCCCACCGCATCCAATAGGCCCTTGGCTGGAGCACATCCAAAGTGGTGTCACAAGCCTGGCAGTACGCAAGCAGCCTGAAAGGGACAAGCAGCACTCCGAAATGACTCCTGCCCCAAAGAGAGGGGAAAGTAGCCACGTTGGTCTGACTGCAGCCTCAGAAATCACATGGGGGTAGACATCTGGTCTGACTGCAGGCCCCACCCACCAACAAAAGCTGCTCAGGGGACAGGGTAGGGAAAGTGCCCTCTACTTCCCTGCTGCTGCATCTCAAGCAAACACCTGGTCTGCCTCAGCTCAAGCCCAAGGCGGCCCCAGACTGGCCCACTAACAACAAAGAGACTAAACCCTGCCCACAACAGGCGAAGAGAGCCACTGCAGACAGGTGGACTGAAGGCAAAATCAGCTCAGCCACAACAGCAGGGCACACACATCACACACAGGACACACCCCTGAAGAGCCAGGTTCTGGCCGACACACAGAAACAGACACAGAGACTTAGACAAAATGAGGAGACAGAGGAATATGTCCCAAATGAAGGAACAGGGCAAAACCACAAGAGACCTAAGAGAAACAGATAAGTAATGTGCCTGATAGAACTTAAAGTAATGTTCATAAAGATGCTTCCTGGACTTTAGAAAACAGTGGAAGACCTCAGTGAGACCCTCAACAAAGAGACAGAAAACATACAAGAGAATTCAGAGATAAGGAATTCAATAACTGAAATTAAAAATACACTGAATGGGGTGCCCGGATGGCTCAGTCAGTTAAGCGTCCAACTTCAGCTCAGGTCATGATCTCGCAGCTCATGAGTTCAAGCCCCACATCGGGCTCTGTGTTGACAGCTCAGAGGCTGGAGCCTGCTTTGGATTCTGTGTCTCCTTCTCTTTCTGCCCCTCCCAGCTCATGCTCTGTCTCTCTCTGGCTCTCAAAAGCAAATAAACATTTAAAAAAAATTTTAAATACACTGAGTGGAATGAATAATCGACTAGATGAAGCAGAAGAACACATCAGTGACATGGAGGATGAAATAACGGAAAGCCATCAAGCTGAACAAGTGAGAGAAGACAGTAGGAATAAACAAATAGACCTAGGGAACTCGGTGACACTATCAAGTATAATGACATTCACATTATAGGGACCCCAAAAGGAGAAAGAAGAGAAAGGGGGGAATAAAATTTATTAGATGAAATAATAGCTGAAAACTTCTCAAATCAGAATAAGGAAACAAATCCAGATCCAGGGGGCACAGAAAGCCCCCAAACCTGACCCCAAGGAGGTCCACACCAAGACACATAGTAACTAAAAATTATTGATAAATGGAGAATTTTAAACGCAGCAAGAGGAAAAAAACCCAGTTATATACCAGGGAAACCCCATAAGGCTATCAGCTGATTTTTCAGCAGAAACTTTGCAGGCCAGAAGGGAGGGACATAATATAGTCAAAGTGCTGAAAGAAAAGTACCTGCAACTAAGGATACTCTATCCAGCAAGGCTACCATTCAGAATAGGAGAGAGAAAAAGTTTCTTAGACAAACAAAAGTTAAAGGAATTCATCCCCACTAAACTAGCCCTACAAGACATGTTAAAGGGAACTGTTAGAATGAAAGACCAGAAGCTGGAGTTAGAGAAGTAGGAAACACAAAAGCAATAAAATTAGGTGTATCTCTAAAAATCAGGGGTGCGTGGGTGGCTCAGTTGGTTAAGTATCCGACTTTTGACTTTGACTCTGTTCATGATCCCCAGGTCGTGGGATCATGCTCTGTATTGAGCATGGAACCTGCTTAAGATCCTGTTTCTCTCTCCCCCTCTGCCCTTCTCCGCTTGTGCTCTCTCTCTCTCTCTCTCTCTTTCCCCCACCCAAACAAAGCAAAACAAAACAAAACAAAACAACCCCAAGGGATTCACAAAATAAAAGAATGTAAAGTGTGTCACCATATACATAACCATGTGTGTGTGGGGAGGGGAGGAGAACAGTAAAGAATGGATTCAAAGTTAAGCAATCATCAATGTAACATAGACACCAATATGCATAAGATACTGTACATAAGCTTGATGGTAACCAAAACTAAAAAACTGGTTATAGACACGCAAAAATAAAGAAAACAGAATTAAAGTATATCAATAAAGAAAGCAGCGAACTGTGAGAGAAAAGAACAAGAGAAGAAGAAAAACTAGACTGTAAAAACAAACACAAAACAAGGAGAAAAATGGTAATAAGTACATACCTATCAGTAATTACTTTGAATGTAAATGGATTAATCATGCCCATCAAAAGGCATACAGTGACAGAATGGATGAAAAAGCAACACTCGTCTGTATCCTGCACACGAGTGACTTATTTCAGACCAACAACACATGCAGATTAAAAGCAAAAGGACGAAAAAGCGTTCATCATGCAAATGGAAGCCAAGGGAAGCTGGGGTAACAATACTTATATCAAAGAAAATAGACTTAAAAAAATAGACTGTAACAAGAGACAAAGAAGATACTCATGCGCACACACGCACACACACATGCACACACATACAAAACAAAAACAGAGGACTCAAATAAAATCAGAAATGAAAGAGGAGAGGAGGAATAACTGATATCACAGAAATCTAAGAATTATAAGAGACTATAATAAAAAATCATATGCCAATAGATTGGACAACCGAGAAGAAATGGATAAATTCCTAGAAACATATAACCTCCCAAAACTGAAGCGGGAAGAAATAGAAAATTTGAACAGACTGATTACCAGCAATGAAATTGAATCAGTAATAAAAAAAAAAATTCCCAACAAACAAAAGTCCAGGATCAGATGGCTTTACAGAGGAATTCCCACCAAACATTTAAAGAAGAGCTAATACTTATTCTTCTGAAAATATTCCAAAAAAATAAAAGAGGAAGGAAAACTTTCAAATTCATTCTATGAGGCCAGCATTACCCTAATACCAAAAGCAGATAAATACACTACAAATAAAGAGAACTATAGGCCAATATCTCTGATGAACATAGATGTAAAAGTTCTCATGAATATATTAGTAAACCAAATCCAATAATACATTAGAAATCATTCACCACAATTAAGTGGCATTTATTCTTGAGATGCGAGTATGCTTCAATATTCTCCAATCAACGTCATACATCACATCAATATAAGAAAGGATAAAAAACCATACGATTATTTCAATAGATGCAGGAAAAGCATTTGACAAAATAGAACATCGTTCATGATAAAAACCCTCAATAAAGCAAATTTAGAGGGAACATACCTCAATATAATAAAAGCCATATATGAAAAAAATCACAGCTACATCATACTCAATTGGGAAAAACTAAGAGCTTTCCCCTTAAGGTTAAAGAAATAAAAGGCTTGGGCGCCTGGGTGGCGCAGTCGGTTAAGCGTCCGACTTCAGCCAGGTCACGATCTCGCGGTCCCTGAGTTTGAGCCCCTGGTCAGGCTCCGGGCTGATGGCTCGGAGCCTGGAGCCTGTTTCCGATTCTGTGTCTCTCTCTCTCTGCCCCTCTCCCGTTCATGCTTTGTCTCTCTCTGTCCCAAAAATAAATAAAAACGTTGAAAAAAAATAAAAAAAAAAAGAAATAAAAGGCTTCCAAATTGGTAATGAAGAAGTAAAACTTTCACTATTTGCTCATGACATGATATTATATATAGACAATTATTAAAACTCCACCAAAAATACTGCTAAAACGGATAAATGAATTCAGTAAAGTCACAGGACATAAAATCAATGTACAGAAATCTGTTGCATTTTATATAATAATAATGAAGCAGCAGAAAGAGAAATTAAGAAAACAACCCCATTTGCATTTACAATTGTACCAAAAATAATAAAAATAGCTAGGAATAAACTTAACCAAAGAGGGGAAAGACCTCTATTTGGAAACTATAAAACACTGATGAAAGTAATGAAAGAACACACAAAGAAATGGAAAGACATTCCACGCTCCTGGATTAGAAAACAAATATTGCTGGGGCGCCTGGGTGGCGCAGTCAGTTGAGCGTCCGACTTCAGCCAGGTCATGATCTCGCGGTCCGTGAGTTCAAGCCCCGCCTCGGGCTCTGGGCTGATGGCTCAGAGCCTGGAGCCTGTTTCCGATTCTGTGTCTCCCTCTCTCTCTGCCCCTCCCCCGTTCATGCTCTGTCTCTCTCACTCCCAAAAATAAATAAACGTTGAAAAAAAATTAATTATTAAAAAAAAAAGAAAACAAATATTGCTAAAATGTCTACATTACCCAAAGCAATCTACAGATTTAATGCAATCCCTGTGAAATATCAACAGCATTTTTTCGCAGAAAAAAACAAATAATCCTAAAATTTATACGGAACCATGAAAGATCTCAAATCGCCAAAGCCATGTTGAAAAATAAAATCAAAACTGGAAGCATCATAATTCCAGACTTCAAATTATATGACAAAGCTGTAGTAAAACAGTATGGTACTGGCACAAAAACAGACACATAGATCAATGGAACAGAATGGAAAGCCCAGAAGTAAACCCATCATTATATGGTCCATTAATCTTCCACAGAGGAGGAAAGAATAGGAAATGGAAAAAAAGTTTCTTCTACAAATGATGTTGGGAAAACTGGACAGCTACATACAAGACAATGGAACAGGACCACTCTCTTACACCATACACAGAATAAATTCAAAATGGATCAAGAACCTAAATGTGAGACTTGAAATAATAAAAATACTAGAAGAGAGCACAGACAGGAATTTCTCTGACATTAGTCATCCTTCTAGATATCTCTATTGAGGCAAGGGAAATAAAAGCAAAAATAAAGTATTTGGACTACGTCAAAATAAAAAGTTTCAGCACAGCAAAGGAAGAAGCCAAAAAACAAAACAAAACAAGAATAAAAACAAAAACAAAAACACCTAACAGACAACATAAGGAATGGGAGTAGATATTAGCAAATGATATGTCCAATTGTTGCAGGATTTTTTACCTCAATACCTGGGATTCATTGTCTTGCCACTTCGAAGGATGAAGAGTTGGACGCTAAATGAGCAGCAGGCAAAAGTTTATTAGAATATAAGATTAGAGGGGCGCCTGGGTGGCGCAGTCGGTTAAGCATCCGACTTCAGCCAGGTCACGATCTCGCGGTCCGTGAGTTCGAGCCCCACGTCGGGCTCTGGGCTGATGGCTCAGAGCCTGGAGCCTGTTTCCGATTCTGTGTCTCCCTCTCTCTCTGCCCCTCCCCCGTTCGTGCTCTGTCTCTCTCTGTCTGAAAAATAAATAAACGTTGGAAAAAAAAATTTATAAAAGAATATAAGATTAGAGGGGCGCCTGGGTGGCGCAGTTGGTTAAGCATCCGACTTCAGCCAGGTCACAATCTCGCGGTCCATGAGTTCGAGCCCCGCGTCGGGCTCTGGGCTGATGGCTCGGAGCCTGGAGCCTGTTTCCGATTCTGTGTCTCCCTCTCTCTCTGCCCCTCCCCCGTTCATGCTCTGTCTCTCTCTGTCCCAAAAATAAATAAATGTTGAAAAAAAAATTAAAAAAAAAAAGAATATAAGATTAGAAAGGAAGAACAGTAGGAAAGCTCTCTTTACAGAGAGAGGGCATTCGAAAGTGAATGCCCATTGCCAATAGGCAAGGGTCCTTATTTCACAAGGTTCTGGTTGACCTCCTCTTTCCCTACCACCTTGTTCCTTCTCAGGTTCTATTCTTACTGGCTGGATAACCCCAGCGTTGTTTCAAAATTTGTGTTTTTCCTCACCCAGGGACCTCAGGTCCTAATCCTTTCCCTCTCTTCCTATCTTATCCTATCTTTGCCTATCATACAATCAAGGGTTAGTATTCAAAAATATATAAGGAATTTACATAACTCAACACCAAAAAACCAAGTAATCCAATTAAAATTGGGCAGAAGACATGAACAGACATTTCCACAAAGAAGACTTCCAGGTGCACAACACATACATGAATGATGCTCAACATCACTCATCATCAGAAAACTGTAAATCAAAGCCATAAGGAGATATCACCTCACACCTGTGAGAATGGCTAAAATCAAAAACTCAAGGAAAAACAGCTCTTGGCAAGGAAGTGGAGAAAAAAGAACCCTTGTGCACCCTTGGTGGGAATGCAAACTGGTGCAGCCACTATGGAAGACTTATGGAGGCTCCTCAAAAAAAAAAAAAAAAAAAAAATAGAACTACACTCTGATCCAGTATTCACACTATTGGGTATTTACTGAAAGGATACAAAAACACTAATTTGAAAGATACGTTCACCTCTACATTTATTGCATCATTATTTACAATTGCCAAACTCTGGAAGCAGCCTAAGTGTCTGTCGATGGCTGAATGAATAAGGAAGAAGGGTATATATATATATATATATATATATATATATATACACACACAATGGGATATTATTCAGCCTCAAAAAAGGAATGAAATCTTGCCATAGGCAGGACATGGTTGGATCCAGAGGCTACAGTGTTAAGTGAAGTAAGTCAGTCAGAGAAAGACAAATACCATATGATTTCACTCATATGTGGAAATTAAGAAAACAAATACAGAAGGAAAAAAGGAAGCAAGCCAAAAACCGACTCTTAACTATAGACAGCAAACTGATGGTTACCAAAGGGGGATGGCTGGAAGGAAGGGTGAAATAGGTAAAGGGGAATAAGAGCATACTCACCACGATGAGCACTGAGGAACATATCTTGAGTCGCCATTTTGTACATCTGAAGGTACTATAATGTTGTATGTTAACTATACTGGAAAAAAAAAAAAGAATAGGGGCTTTCAAGGTGGAAAAACAAACCATAAAACAAAGCACTGATAGTAGATGTCTCTATGTGAATAATATTGTGAATTTTGTATCGTGGGCTTGACTTTATTTTGGGGTTGAACTTCCATAATAAGGAAAATGCAACGTAAGGTTTTATAGTGGGGAAAGAAAGCAGAACGCAGAAAAGTCGTGAAAATCCGTGAAAGAACAACAAATAAATACATAAAATAGTTTTCATCCCCACTTGTAACCAAATGAAGTATTATCAAAACAATTAAATACCATTTTTGACTGGGACAACAGGCAATGATTTCGTGAAACTAATATCAGTTGTTGGATCTGATATTGGAAAAAAGATAATATACTGCAATTAGAAACATGAATTCTATGGATTGTAATTAGAGATGCATATCCAAAGCCATCAATAAAAAACAAACCATTTATTTCAGCAATCCAATCGCACTTCTAGATATTTACCTTGAAGTAGTAGCCAAAAAAGACTGTAACATTGAATGAACAGTGACGTCCAACAACATTTGATTTAAAGACTAGTAAAATTTCAGCGGCGCCTGAGTGACTCAGTCGGTTAAACATCTGACTTTGTCTCAGGTCGTGATCTCACAGCTCATGGGTGTGAGCCCTGCATTGGGCTCTGCGATGACAGCTCAGAGTCTGGAGCCTGCTTTGGGTTCTGTGTCTCTGTCTGTCCCTTCCCTGCTCGTGCTCTGTCCCTCTCCCTCTCAAAAAAAAAATAAATAAATAAAATAATAAAATAAATAAATAATTAAAAAAAATAAATAAGAGTAACATTTCTAATGTGATGAAAGTAATTAAATGAAACATGACATTTCCATCCAGACTGGCAAACTTTTTCTGTAAAAGGCCTGATTCGCGCAGGTCTCAGCATATCCTTAACCAGTGTTGTGGCTGGACCAGCCCTTGTGGTTCTTATTATGTTGGCAAGATGCATTTCAGCAATAACAATCAGGAAACTTTGACCAAAAAAAAAAGGGTTTATGACTTATGAAACCTAAAAATTACGTGGCACCCCTGGAAAGTGCCCAAATGGGTAGTTATGGAAATCAACCAAGATCTCTAAAAAAAAGGAACCTCAGCTGGGGGAGGTGGCTTGCCTCTTTATCTAGTGTAGACCAGACAATGTGTTTATTTGAGATAGCTGTCTTTGAAGTGGATGGCTTGGCAATCAAAGCTTAAGTCAGGCACTTGCATTAAAAAAGGGGGAAAAACCCAACTGCCAGGGTTTACCCTACAAGGAGAGTAAATTAGCCTTTATATGTCCTAAGGTCTTTGCCACAACTATTTAACTCTGATCCTGTAGCCATGAAAGTAACTTTAGACCACAGGATAACAATAGGCATGCTTGTGTGCCAATAAAACTTTATTTACAAAGCAACCAATCAGAACGATTTGGCTTGGGTTAGTATGTTATTAATATATCACAGATCATTTAAGCAATGGAAAATATTCATAGAATATTGTTAGATGGAAAAGAGAACATGTAGTGCTTGATTCTATTTGCTACTTGTGTATTTAAATCATTTAATATTATTTTTATTTATATATAATTTATATTTATATATTTATTCATATATTTATTTTTTATTTACATATGTACAAAAAGCATCTGTAATGTTCATCAATGTGTTCATATATTTATTGCTTGATAGAATTATGATTTGGTTTAATTTTTCACTTTGTGTTTGGTAAAACTTTCTATTTTAAAGTCAGCAGTTTAAATGCCCTAAACATGGTAAGTAAAAAAAAAAAGCAATGACTGCAAACTCATGCAAATGAACACATGAAACAAAATGAACATACGGTCTCAATCAATAATAAGACTGTTTATTGATATGAATAATTAGTCCATCAACTAGAACGGACAAAAACAAGTTAGCAACTAAATAATGAAATGTTCTTATAGGGCGAGCAGAATATATTTTGTTATGTCTTGCTGTTTGAATTATTTCTTTTCCGAAAGATTTTTAAAAATCCATAAGGTTAGTGAACCTGCTGAATCAGAAATTATGTGTAATTTAATTACTTCAGGGAACTGGAATCACATTCTTAATGCAGCTATATTGAGCTATATAAATTATCAATAATATAGCTAAATAAATCATCAGTTAATCACTTCTTTGGTGTAGATACTATGGAAAAGCAGTAGCAATTTCCTATGCCAGTAACGTCAGTCAGAGTATATCTGAGAATCTTGGTATTGGCTTGCAAGAACGTTTGAGAAAAAAAAAAGATAGAGAGAGACATTTCTCTATTGGCACTGTTTATTAATTTGGACCAATTTATTTCTGCCATCTTAAATTTACAATGTTAATGCTGTTAGGGTTTAATGCAGTAATTGACTCAGTAGATGGCATTCTTCCTCAAGTTAATATTGAACCAATACCCTGGGTATCAGTTAGGATGAGCTATAATATTAAAATTGACAGAGCTATAAAGCTGAGTACTTTTTACAAACATGTGCTCATTGCATATTTGCATCAGGGTTCAGTCATCGTTAATGTCTGGCGTTTCTAGATCATTCTTTTTTTAGAAAGTTAAACTTCACGCCAAATTCTTATTCAATTTTTTATGATTCTCCCTGGTCCTGGGACACATGGCTGTAGTTTCAACAATGAATGTAATTAGATGAGACCTATCAATACAACTCACTGAAGAGTTATTGGCAGAATCAGATTTTTGTTGGCATTTTTATTTGGTATTTTATGCTGTTATCTAACATAATACTTGAATTAGGCTTAATGGTGTAAATTGGGATGGGTTTGAATGGTATTAGACTTATTATAATGCCCTTGTTAATTTTCTGGTAACATAATATCCAATCTTACAAAGATAATTCATGCTTCAGTATTTTTTTGACAGCTGATATATGGAAGCAGTTTGATTTAACAACATAGTGGTGGAATTGAAAACAACAGATATAAAGACAGCAAACATGAGTTCTAGTACAAGTGGACACAACTAATAATCAGCACTTTCAAGATTCAATCTCGTTTTGTCTCTCTGAAGATGATGCTTTTATTCACTAGGCAATACCGCGTCTCATTTCAGAAAATATTCTCAATTTATCGCCATTGTTTAATATTATAGTTAGTTGATTTAGTAAGTTTCCTTCTGAAAGCTTGTACACAGTCAGTAATCTATATTGCTAATTGAATTTTTATCTTAAGATAATTGTAGGAGTGCCTGGGTGTCTCAGTCAGTTGAGCATCCGACTTCACCCCAGGTCACGATTTCACTTCGTGAGTTAGAGCCTTGCATCGGGCTCTCTGCTGTCAGTAGGGAACCCCCTGCAGATCCTCTGTCTCCCTGCACCTCTCCTGCTTGCGTGCTCTCTCTTTCTCTCAAAAATAAATAAACATTAAAAAAAAAGGTAATTGTAAATTCACATAGGGTTATAAAAATAATGCAGACATATATTTAGTCCCGTTTATCCAGTGTCCACATTATAACATCCTAGAAACCGATAGGACAATAGCACAGCTAGAACACTGACCTTGATGTGCTCAAGATAAGGTTCAAGATATTCCATCATCACCAGGATAGTTCAAGGTGCCATTTTGTAGTTACATCCACTTTCCACTTTTGTTTCTCCCTCTCGTTCCCCCCCTTAACCCTTGGCAACCCTAATATTTTCTGTCTGTAAAATACTATAACTTAAGGAATGTTATATAAGTGAAACCACCTAATGTGCCAACTTTTGGGAATGGCTTTTTTGCTCAGCCAATCTCAGGCTCAGGAGATGGATCCCTGGTGTTGTGTGTCATGCGTTTTTCCACGTTATTGCTGGGAAATATTTAACGGATGAACACACCATGGTGTGTTGAACCCTACACCCACTGTAGAAAACCTGGGTTATTTCCAGCTTTTGACTATCACAAATAAAACTGCTATAAACATTCATGCACAGGGCTTTGAGTAACTATACATCTTCATTTCCCTGGATAAATGCCCAGGAATTCCATTGCTGGGTTCTACAGTAGTTGCATATTAGTTTTTAAAGAAATTGTCAAATTGTTTTCCAGAATGGCTGGAAAAATTTTACATTTCTGGAGTGATCCAGGCCTTCCTATCTTCACTGGTATTTAATACTGTCACTAATTTTTTTTTTTAGCCATCTTGAGAAGTAATTAATGAAACTAATTGTGGCTTTAATGTATTTTCCTAATGACTAATGATGCTGGATATCTTCATGTGCCTATTTTCCATCTGTGCATCCTCTTCAGTAAAATGAATCTTTATGTATTTGTCCATTGGATTGTTTGCTTTTGTTCCTTTTGAGTTTTGAGAGTTCTTTACATACTTCAGATACTAGTCCTTTGTCAGGTATGTGTATGCGTTTATTTTCTTCTACTCTAACATTTGTCTCTTTATCTTCTTCATAGGGTCTTCCACAGAGCAAAAGTTTTTAACTTGAGTGAAGTCAAATTTATCAGTTTTTCCTTTTAGTGATTATATTTTTTGGTGAATAGTCTAAGAAATCTTCCTAGCTCTAGATCGAAACATTTTCTCCTATGATTTTTTTCTAAAACTTTTATGCTATGCTTTCTATTCAAGTCTATTTTCTATTTAAGTCTATGATCCATTTTCTGTTAATTTTTGTACAATGTGTGAGTTCACTTTTCTCTTTTTTTTAATTTTTAAATTAAAAAAAATTTTTTTAACGTTTATTTATTTTTGAGACAGGAAGAGACAGAGCATGAATGGGGGAGGGTCAGAGAGAGAGGGAGACACAGAATCCGAAGCAGGCTCCAGGCTCTGAGCTGTCAGCACAGAGTCTGACACGGAGCTCGACTCATGGACCATGAGATCGTGACCTGAGCCAAAGTCGGACGCTCAACCGACTGAGCCACCCAGGTGCCCCAAGTTCAGTTTTCTCAGGTCAGGTTTCATTTATTTTGCCTATTGATGTCCAATTGCTCTAGCACCATTTGTCAAGAAGGCTATTTTCCCTCCATCGAGTTGCTTTCACCTTTGTCAAAATCATCGGTCATATTGTATGGGGTCCATTTCCGGGCTCTCTAATCTACTTTCCTAGTCGATGTGTCTGTGCCTCCTCCAATACCACACAGTCTTGATTGCTGTAGCTACATAATAAGTCTTGATATTTTAGACTGATTCCTCTCACTTTTTTCTTCCTTTTCAAAATTATTTTACCTATTCTAGTTCCTTAGAGTTTCCATATACATTTTACAATAATCTTATCTATACCTGTAAAAGCGTTGCTGATATTTTGGCAAAATTTGTTTTGAATCTATATATTAGTTCTGGTAGAAGTGATGTTTACTATCTTATTCTTCCAATCCATGAGCATGGTATGCCTCTATATATTTAGATCTTTCATTTCTTTCATCAGCATTGTGTAGTTTTCAGCATACACATTCTGCATATGTTTTGTTAGATTTATACCTAAATATTACATTTTTTGAGTGATAATGAGTGATATTTTATTTTTAATATCAGTGTCCACATTTTCATTGCTAAAAATATAGACAGGTACTTTTTTTTTTAATCTGTTACCTTGCAATTTTGCTAAACTGACTTAATTCTAAGATTTGGGTTTTTTTGTAGATTTCTTGAAATTGTTTACATAGCCATTTATGTTATCTACAAGTAGGTCTGTTTTGTTTTTTCTTTCCACTCTGTATACTTTTTATTTCCTTCTTTTGCCATATTACATTGGCTAGAACTTCCAACATGATATTGAATTAATAATAGTGGTGAGAACAAACATCCTTGACTTGTTCTCTATTTTAGGATGAAAACATTCAGACTTTCATCTTTAAGTATAATCTGAACTTGGATTTTTGTAGATTTTTGTCATGTTGAAAAAGTTTCCCTTCATTCCTATTTTCCTGTTTTAATCATGAGCAAATCCTAAAGTTTATTAAATGCTTTTTCTGTCCCAATTGGTATAATCATTTGATTTTTTTATAGCCTGTTAATAGAATAGAATATGTTGATTGATTTCTAAATATTGAATCTGCCTTCCATCTTTGGAATAAACTCTACTTGGTCATGGAGTGTAAATTGTTTTTTAGATATTACAGAATTCTCTTTGCTAATTACTAAGGATTTTTTGGTCTATGTTCATTAAGTTTGTTGGTCTGTAAGTTTCTCTTTTTTTCTTTGTCTTGTTTTGGTATTAGGATAATGCTAGCTTTGTAAAATAAATTGTGAAATGTTCTTTCTTCTAATTTCTGGATAATATTATATAGAATTATGTTAATTCTTTAAATATTTGGTAGAATTTCTCAGTGAAATCATCTGGACCTGAACATGTCTTTTTGGGGGAGTTTTAAAATTATAAATTCAATCTCTTTAAGTTTATTTAATTTATTTTTAGGGGGAGAAAACATGCAAGCAAGGGATGGGCAGAGAGAGAGAGAGAGAGAGAGAGAGAGAGAGAGAGAGAATGAGAATTCCAATCAGGCTCTGTGAGGTTATGAATCATAATATCATGACCTGGGCTGAAATAAAGTGTCAGACGCTTAACCAACTGAACAACCCAGGCGCCTCTATAGATTCAATTTTCTTGATAGTTATAGGGCCATTAAAGCTCTTTTACATTGGCTGAAGTGTGGCAGTTTTTGCTTTTTACGTACTTGGTCCATTTCCTCCAACTTGTGACATTTATTTGTGTCGAATTTTTCATAGCATTCTCTTCTTATTCTTTTGCTGTCTACGGGGTCTGGAGTAGGTCTGCATGGTTTGCTGTCTATTGTTGTTTCCCTCCTGATCATAGCCTTTCAAGAGTGACAGTCTAGGCTTCCCATTTGTCCTTTGCTGCCATTGGTGGGCATGCCATCACATTTTTTTCTGCGATGTATGGCTGAAGTAGAGGAGTTATTGTTTAAATTTTCTACCTTGCTCAACTATCTCTTTCCTGACTCTTCAGTTATAGAGAGAAGGTTTGGGGAAGAGGTTATTGTTGTCCATGTGCATCAGTGTTTCTGTTTCTGGCTTCTCCGTTTTGAAGTCTGGGATACATGAGGCAACCAGAAAATCCAGGACTCTAAACACAGTGTCAAGAGTTCCAAATTCCCTAGCAAGTCTACCTTCTTCTCCCTGCCTTTCAGAAGCTCATGTTTGTCTTATGTATAATGTCTTAGAGGAATAGGGGTGGCATGCCTGGGTGGCTCAGTCGCTTAAGCAACCACCTCTTGATTTTAGCTCAGGTCATGAGCTTATGCTTCATGGGTTCAAGTTCTGGGTTGGGCTCTGTGCTAACAGCACAAAGCCCGCGTGGGATTCTCTCTCCCTCTCTCCCTGCCCCTCTCCTGCTTGCACTCTTTCTCTCTCTCTCAAAATAAATACATAAATAACATTAAAAATTATTTTCAAAAAAGAAAGAAGAATAAGGGGAAAGTGCAGCTACTCCATATTCCCAAAAGTAGAGATTCCCATCTCTTCTTTTGAATCAGTGGTGTTTGGATTACCATTTCCTTCATCATTTAAAGCCAGTGTTTACATCTTCTCTAAGACATTCTCTGACTAGTGACTTCTGACTGCTATTACTGATAGGGAACCTGTTATATCCGGGGTAGCCCCTCACTAGAATGTTCCTCCATGTGTTAGTAGAAATTTTAACAAAGAGTGGAGTTTTTTGTTACATTGAGAAAAACATAAAACATTTTCATAGCTAGTCTCATGATCTATCTTTGCAAATCTTAAATTGGAAAAATGTCTAGGGTCAAATCTTACCATACAAAGCTATTTAACGTAAAGGGTATTTTAAGTGATTGAGGCTAGTTTATTACTGTATTCCTCAGAGTGAAATATTCTTCTATAATCTCAAATCATAGAAGGAACATTCCAAGAGTGCCCCTTTGTTTTTGTGCCTTTATGATAGAGCAGCCATGTGATCTGGGCAGAAGTAGTGTCAGATGACCCGTTATTTTATTCATGGCTTCATAAATCGAGTGGAAGAATGTATGCTGCTTGCTCTAACAGCCCAGCATGCTTATTATAATATGTTATTACTTCATGGTGAACTATGTTGAGTCTTGCACTGCATTTTCCAGGTTTTTAGGACACTGAAATTCTAGGCAAGGCTAAGTATAGGTGTATATTTATTATCTACTTTTCAACCACTCAGAAAGAAAAATGACAATTTTCAGTAGCCTGGCACCAGGGTTTATTGTAAACATAGACTCACAGGCTAAAAGCTATCATTGTTTATCTACTTTTATTATTTTATGTCTTTCCTAATAGTGACCATCTCCATCAGGGTTTGGTTTTATTTGGAAACCAAAAACAAACGAAAATAGCTCCTACATACTTGAATAGGTACAGAGCAGTATATTTCACAGGAGAAAATGTGTAGCTTTTCTCAATTCTGACAATAAAGCTTTAACACTAGTTTACATAAGCTACAAAAAATAAATCAAGAACAGAAAATGTCACGTTAAAAATGGCACTTTGTTTTGTGTAGCTTTTAAATTCAAACTCCAACCCAAGGGCGATACAAATTAATATGGCTGGAAGTGGGAAAGGGAAAAAGTAATTATGAGTTGAGGTGTTTCTTTTATAGCGGTCTTCTCCAAATGGATGGAAAATTAGTTGAATCAAGAGACAAAAGTTATACCAGACGACAGTGAATGCAGAAGAGAGGATTTTTTTAAATTTTTTTTTCAACGTTTATTTACTTTTGGGACAGAGAGAGACAGAGCATGAACGGGGGAGGGGCAGAGAGAGAGGGAGACACAGAATCGGAAGCAGGCTCCAGGTTCCGAGCCATCAGCCCAGAGCCCGACGCGGGGCTCGAACTCACGGACCGCGAGATCGTGACCTGGCCGAAGTCGGACGCTTAACCGACTGCGCCACCCAGGCACCCCAGAAGAGAGGATTTTTAAGAACCCGGTTCTAATGGCTAGTGCTAGCAAAACGAATAGAGGATCACACACAAAATAATTGAAATATAATGAAATAAAATGCTTACAAGATGTGAATGTCACTAAAATAACTAGGAAAGATTCATATGTTATTTGATAAGAAACAAAAAGGTACGTGGTTCCTTCCTCTTCCTTGCCACAGACTTGAGATTTCACACAAAGTCTGATTTCGGCAGTAAACACGGAGTTACCTTTGTCTGCCTTCAATTTAATAATCGTGTGGCTTCTTCAGATAGGTTACTTGCAGCTGCATAAAGTTCCTGAGTACCTCAGGTACACACATGCATCCTGCTTTCCATGTAGAAGGCCATCCACTCTTTCTATTTCCTCTAGGACTGGAGACCCACTGGACCCTGCCACCTAAGATTAGTAAAAATAGATGTTCGGCGTGAATTCCGTAAGACGTGGTCTTATCCAACAGGGTTGAGCATGAAGGAGGGAGCGTCTCTACTTTCTTTGGGGTTTGGCACAGAAATTTTAGGAGTGGTGACCTCATTCCAAGAATAAAATGTGTGTGTGCAAGACTACTTTTCTTCTGGGGAGGGGTGGCGACGGGGGCAGGGGGAAGGTAGGACAGAAGATCTGGTTCAAACAGAAAACAGGAAAAAGAAGCACCAAAAGGAGATGGGCCAAGACTTCTACTCTGAGAAGAGACACCTCCAATCTCATATTTTAGATCATTTAGCTGGGTGCAAACTCTTCTGTCAAAGGTGACCTGACTCTTTCTTTCAATACAAAAATACGTTTCTAAGTGATACAAATCTTAATAGAACCCGGAGGAAGACCAACATACGTTTCCACAAACAAGGTCACTTACCAACTGCCAAACCAGCAACTTTGAGGTTCTCCAAGATGCACATGAGTACTTGAACTACAGGGGACAGCACTTGCGGGATGCAAGGACCCAGAATCAGACACCTAGTGTTATAGTGCCTTTACCCCGTCACAACACCCGGATGATATCATTGAAGCCCCACAACACTGTAACACCCCCCTGTCTCTGTCAGTTGCCTTGTCTGATCACACAGTCATTACCGAAGCAGGAAGGACACACGCTGGCCCCTAGCACCACCAGAAGCCCTTCTTGGGTTTCTCCACAGCGCAAACAGCAGAAATCAGAATTTTGAAAGTTTGGGGAGTCTAAGCCTAGGTTTGTGATTCATCCCCCGGCAGCACAGGAGAGTCACAGGTGATTTCCATTCTTAGAACTCACGTTCCTCATACGCGCCCAACTTTGAGATTTTACGCACACACGTGCCCATGCACATGTACACATGCACACACACACACACACACACACACACACACACACCTACACTCCCTTCTGTCCATTATGGATGGAGCCCAACACAGTGAAGACTGGGCCTGGGATGTGAAGCAAGGCTAACATTCCAGGATTAGATGTTTGGATCTGAAATCCTTCAGTACACGTGTAGACGTGTATAGATTCACTCTGACCCATTCAGCTGTCCTGGCATTCCTTCCTACCCTCTGTGCACTATCAGTCCATCCGGCTTACTTCCAGTCTTGAAGTAGAAGGGGGGCAAGTCAAGGATGACCCAGTTAACACAGAGTCCTCAT
The DNA here is from genome assembly GCF_018350175.1 of Felis catus. Lineage (NCBI taxonomy): Eukaryota > Metazoa > Chordata > Mammalia > Carnivora > Felidae > Felis > Felis catus. The sequence goes on along the minus strand of NC_058372.1, from coordinate 147,390,035 downwards.
GAAATATTTTCAAGGTTGAGGAAGAGCTCAAGGGGACACCAGGGCAAAGATTCCGCTCTAGAAGGCAAAATGAAGCCGTCTAACAGGTCCTATACTCTGAAGAGATCTTCATGGAAAGACAGCATGACAGCCCTTTCCCTGAGGCACAGATCTGCAGCTGTTCCTGCTGTGTTTCATTACTTGAGAGCACAGTTTACCAATGAGGAAGGACATTTTAGGTTCAACGATATAAAATATAAAACTGCAATATTTACATTAAGAAAAAAACATTAAGAATGCCAAAACTAAGTCACTCACACACAGCTAGTGCAAGAGGCATTTCCAAGTCACGGAGAGGCAAGCATACAGGCAAGTAATGCCCCATGCATCTGCAGCGGGCTGGGAGAGAGCCCTAGAAGCAACGTTTGCACTCGCTTCCCCAGAACTTCCTTTTGACTGCATCACACCCCATTGCTTGGGACAGCTCCCAGCCTTCTGGAAGAAGACAAAATGGAGGAAAACCATGTCCCATGTCTGAGAGATTCCTTTCCACAGAATGGAGCAGCTTCGGGTTTGCGTCCATCGAGCTTGACGCAAGCTTTATGTTTTTCCTCTAGCATAAGAAATATTATGTATCCCTTTTGAAAGTGAAAGCACTTTCCTTATCCAGACCACTTTCCTGGATACAGTCGGTTTCACGTAGTTTACCGTGGGAATATTTAGCTCTACTACTAGGTTGTGGGCTTGGGGATCTTGGCTGACTTCTCTGTCTACTGAGAAAGACACTCTGGTCTGGAGAATGGAGAGTCAGACATCTCTGAGTCCTACGTGAGTTCTGGGAATTAGTCAGCTTGTAACTGCCTGACAGTTGTTCTTTGCCTGGAATTTGTATGGCCTTTTATCCCAGGCATGCCCAATTTAGTAGACTCCTGTGGATTTGAGGAGATGCCCGTGCAGCTTTCCGGAGTCCTTCCTTAGCGCAATGTTCTCCCAACTAGCCGGACTCTGGATTCCAGCTGTGTTGGTCTCCCCAGCTCCTGTCTCCTGCTTACGCTACCCCTGAGCTGTGCAAGTGGGAATCCACCTGGTCTGTCTTCCTTCCCTCGGTGATCACAGCCCGGTACTCACTGCTGTCCACAGTTGGTTTCGCTATTTCACCCTGAGCGTGGAAGCCGCAGCAATGGGAAAGGACAAGTCACGCCGTGCTAGTTACCGCTCATGGAAGCAAGAGGAAGTCTTGACGCTTCAACATCCTCAAGCTTCTTTTCAAGTTTCGCTCATGCAGTTCTGGAGTGGCTGTTGTGTGAGAGCTAGTTGAGTCGAACACTGGGCATGACCCTCCTGGGGTCGCTACAGAATGCTTGGGTGTTCCAGGAGGTTTTCCCACCCTGGTTGATTGCATCCGAACATCTCCGATCCCCATACGATTGCCTGATCTGGTTCAGCCTGCAGCTCCCCGATCGTGTCTCTTTGCTGGCCTCATGACTTTCACTCTACACGTGCTCTCTTAGGATTCAGCCAAGGATTCCAGAGGCATCTATGCAGATTTCTAGGGCTCTTCCTGGGCATCACTTCCTCTGCTCTAGAACTCTGCCCCACAAACCCCAGCCACCAAAGCCTCCCTGACCTCCAGCATCTGGGCTCTCACCTCAGCAAGGTCTCCAGGCTGTGTTTTCAAAACCACTCTTGGCACCACGGTCTTCAAGCACCCCCCGCCGAAAGCCAGGGCAACCTCAATCATGAAGGAAGACTCACCTCATTCACTTCCCTTCCTTAAGGCTGAGTCCTCCTTCCACCCATGGCCCAGTATCTGTTTACACATTCTGTCTCGTTTTCTAGTTGCTTATGGCATTTGAGGCACCGGACGTCTGACGGTCACGACACACCCTGATCTGTGATATCAACAATGATTCTTTCAACACACTGGGGTGCGTTGCAATTATAGTTAGCATTTAGTAAGCACTTACTCCCTGTGCATTTTGCTGTTGGACGGACATTAGTGTTTTTATTTTATTGGCAAAAAAACTGAGGCCAACGTAGTTTGGGTAACAGGTCTTAGGTCACCCAGTTAATAAGCACTCAAGCCAGGATTCAAATGTGTGATGGTCTAACTCCAAAATAAGCCTACCTTTTGATCTCGTTAATATCGTAAGCTAAAGTGGTATCCTGATTTATGCAAATGGGCTAAAAGGCAAAATTCTTATTAAAACAACAACAACAAAAAGAATTTCACAATGAGAACTTTGCCAACTGGAGAGTATTACAGAAATATAAAAAATGGTGATGATTGTGGAGATAATGAGGTCTCGTGAAAGAGGCTTTTGAATGGATTATGCACTGTTATTTGTTATACAGCCTGAGATCTATTTACATATGAAGAAGGATTTTCTAATCTGGAGTACTGTCCCATGCAGACATTTCCCTGCTACTATTCATTTAGTCCCTGCTGGGGTGGGCTCAGAAAATAAAGAGAAAAGAAAATGCAGTTTCTACTCTGGAGGAGGGTGACACCCGAGGGTTAACTAGTCCCTCTTTGCATTTATTACCACAGTCCCCAAGGGGGTCTTTCCTACTGCCTGGCAATCCTCTAAATTGCTTATAAAATTACACCCCTGCTTTCTGACATGTCTATTTTACATCTTCTCCCCCCGCCCCGAAATGTCCAACATTCCTGCTTCCACCTCACTATTTATTCGCTCATGACATCTCATCTCATTTTACGTGGAAAATAGAAGCCACAGGAAAAGAAACAGCCTGTCTCCCTTGGTCCCGAGATGCCTTGCTTTCCTCCTGTTAACATGGATGAATTCCTCAGGTGCATTTCAAGCTGTTCTATTTCTGCTCTGGGTTCCCTTCCGTCTTGCTTTCCTCAGCACTTTATTCTTGCAATTAGCCCTTCTCTCTTTGGCATCACTATTCGGCCCTCTCTGGTACATCGTGTGTAGCAAACAAACATGACCCTTTTAAAACAAACACATAAATATGTAGATCTTTGTGCCTCCATCATCTGCTTCCACTCCTATACCTGTTCTCTTTAGCATAACTCCCTCGTAGGGTCCCTTCCAAGGCCCGCTCTACTTCCTGCCCTCTCATTACCTACTCTTTGGGCTTCTAGCTCTCCTGTTCCATGAACCTGCTCATGATCAAGGCACCAGGAACCTGCACCCGTTCTACATCTGGTCGTCAATTTTGTGCCATTTCTTAAAGATACACTCTTCCTTGAAACACTTTATTCACACGCATGCTTCCAGAGTAACCCCAGTCCTGGTTTTCTTCTCTTTTCTCTATTTTTGATCTTTTTTTTTTTTCTTTTAACTGGATCATCCTTTTCCTGGCCTCCAAATGGTGAATATGTTGGGCATATCTTTATTCCGCTCATACATTCGCTACCTGGAGCCACTGTTAAGTTGACATTTCCAAGTCAATCTCTACTAAGTCTCAAGTCTTCAGCTTAAGGTTCTCCTTGGTGGTATCTTATACTCCTTTTATTTAAAAAAATATTTATTTATTCTCAGAGAGAGAGAGAAGGAGAGGGGGAGAGAGAGAGAGAGAGAGAGAGAGAGAGAGAGAGAATCCCAAGCAGGCTCCGTGCTGTCAGCACAGAACCCGACGTGGGGCTTGAACTCATGAACCGTAAGAGCACGACCTGAGCCAAAATCAAGAGTCACCCAGGCGCCCCTCTGTCTTACATGTCTTGGATGGCATAACCAAGTTAAGTTGTCCGTGAGAGAATTTCGTGTCCTCCAAGTTACATTCCTCAACACCTTCCCTATTACATAAACACCGCCAACATTTATCCAACTGCGCAGGTCCCACACCTAGAAGTCATACCTCGGTGGCTATCAATCATCGTGTTATTAATTCTGCCCGCAAAATACATCCCGAATCTGATCACGTCCTGCGATTCGAATCCCTGTAACTTTACTGCACATCACCAAGATCTCTCAACTCGGCCATCGCTCTCTTTGTTTCCAGTTTTGCTTTTCTCAAACTCTTTTCTGCATGGGGGACCCAGAGTGCTCTCCTCAAAAACGAAACCAGGCCACGTGTCTGCACTACTAGAAATGCTCCAAAGACCCCCAGCACATGAAAATTCAGCCCAGAATCCTCTGGGCCTTCGCCCTTGTCCACACTCTGATCCCATGTCTCACCTAGTTTGTCAGCGTGACTTTTTCCAACCTGCCGCACCAACCTTGTGGGGAAGTTGCCGAGCCTGCGCCTGCATTAAGGCTTTGCATTGGCCCTTCCTTCTGCGCGGAAGCTTATTTCCAAGACATTTTCATGGTTATGACTTCACTCTTTAGTAATCCGACCTGATGTGATTCCTCGGCTTGGTGATTGCTGATCATTGTAGGTAAAACATTCTATGCATACACCTGCCACCTCCTACAATACTTAGCGTTTATCGCGATACGGGATAGGTTATTATATTTGTCTAGTCTTTTACTGTTTCAGTTCTACGAGGATACAAACACAATGTTCTTGACTGCTGCTGAGACCCTGCTGCCACCAGCCCTGAAGACCAGACTCTGGGGCTCCATCCTGCCCATTGCCCTAATCGCTGGCACTGCCTTAACTCCCGGCCCTGCCAACACAGCTTTCTGCTGCCCCAACAGCACCACCAGAATGTTCTCCCCACTTCTGCTCTGTCACTCACTGGCTCCTCAGCCTTACTGGCTGTAAAGAAAGATGGAAAGCAAATTTCCAAGAGTTTTAGCTTCCCCAGAGAAAAGCAGCCTCTGCCTATCAACAAAGACTCACCTAATAAAGAATGGCTACAAGTGACAGGGGAGACGCTCACGTGCCAACGCATGGCGAACTTCCCCTAAAAGAGCCAAGAACTTGCATCGCAGTTGATTTAGAGATGGATGAAGTAAAGAAAGGCAACAGAGAGTGCTTCATTGAAGACTGGAGAAAGAGAGGTTTTTAAAAACCTGTAAGTGACAATCAATTTCAAATGAGATAAACAGAATGCGTCATAGAAGAACCGAAAAATGTTCACTGGATTAAGTTATCTGAGCACTTACGATCTGGAAAATAACTATTTCCATTAGAGTGACAGGAGCAGGCACCGGACTGAAGTGCGTTAGAGGGAAATGCAAGCTGTAAGTATTGATTTTTTTTTTAAGTTTAGTTATTTATTTTGAGAGAGAGCAAGAGGGAAGAAGGGGCAGAGAGAGGGAGAGAGAGAATCCTAAGTAGACTCAACACTGTCAGTGCAGAGCCCCATGTAGGGCTTGAACCCATGAACTGTGAGATCACCTCAGCCAAGATCAAGACTCAGATGCTCAGCCAGGAGCCTTAAGTATTGATTTTTATTTATAAGGCTTCACTGAAGGCAAAGGGGAAAAATACAGTAATGAGAGAAGGGGGACAGTCAGTGGATAGTTTTTGTTTTATGAGAGGAGAGATATGAGTGTGTTTATTTACTGTGGGGAATGGGGTAAGAGCCAAGATAGGTAGACTGCAGGTCCTGAAGAGAAGCTATTATAGAATCTAATGGTTTAATAAACTCCCAAAGGAATTATGAAGGGCTTATTTTAAACACATGGAAAGATTAGCTCACGACTAGAAGAAACTTTATCTTCCACTGCAACTACAAGAAAGAATAAAGATGAATTTCTATAGGATCTAGAGACAGACTTTTTAAAGTGATAGGGAAGGAGCACCTGGGTAGCTCAGTCGGTGTCTGATTCTAGCTCAGGTCACAATCTCACGGCTTGTGAGTTCGAGCCCCACATCAGGCTCTGTGCTGACAGCTCAGAACCTGGAGCCTGCTTCGGATTCTGTGTCTCTCCCCCTCTCTCTCTGTCCCTCTCCCACTCATGTGTGTACTCTCTCTCTCTCAAAATAAATTAATACATTTTTTTTAAAAAAGCAAGAAGGAAGAAAAATTAGTGCAATTTTTTTCACTTCCTTGCACATCTAGCCCCCATTCTAAGGTGGGAGATGTTACTTTCGGGATTTCAGGAGAGATAGAAGTAAGTAAGTATGAACATATTAAAGAAGATCAGTTTGGTTTTATGAAATCACGAAAGACCGATGAGTTCAAGTGGTTTCATTTTGTGATTTTTCATTGTTGAGAAATCTTGTACAGGAGTGGAAAAGATGAATTTTTTAATAGATTAAGGCCTGGGATTTTGATAGACATATGCAACCCCAGATGAAGGGTCACTGGAAATAAAAATATTCATGAGAGTGATTTAGGTGCTTGACCCTGGTATCTACATTGATTAGGGATGGTGGTGAAGAAAGAATGGAACTAAGGGATTGAGTTGAAATGGACAAAGAAAGGGGCGGGAAATACCCACGTTGATGAATAGTGGTGGATGACGGCAGAAATGAAGTGAGGTAACTGTTAGCACAGGAGAGCAGAGGTCTCTGAGTGAGGCACTGATACTCACAGAGTTTAAGACATCAGAAAAGCAGTAATGCTAGGTAACGAGATGGTCAAGTATGTGATCACGCAACCAGGTGAGTGAAGTGAAATGATGTTTGACAAATTCATAAGTCGGGTTTTTGCTTGCCTCTTTGCTTAAACACATCGTGTCCAATAGGCAGAGTTCAAAGTGTTGGAGGAAGTAGGAGGTGAAAAATTGGAATATGAAGGAGGAGCAAAGAGAAATACAGAAATGCAAAAATCAGACCATAGAACGTGATAGCTGACAAGAGATTGTGTTTAACTGGGCCCAAAGTGGCACAATGAGGGGGATGATAAGGTGAATTAGCTTCTAGGTTCCAAGCAGAGATCTGACGGGAATATTATTAACTGAGTCTCAGGGTCTCAGGCTTTGGGACTTGAAGGCTATTTGGCACTTGAAAGTTCTTTCTCATTTTCCAAAACGAATGTTCATGAGCATCAAAGAAGCTTTCAACAGCCTCAAAAGCAATGGAATCAGGGGTATCCAAGATGTAGTGCATCATTTTCGAATTGCTTAAAATCTAGAACATTTCTCAAGAAACCAGCCATGACCTGAATGGCCATGTCAGCTTTGGAATGGAATATATAGCAGTGTTGTGAGGTTTTCATTTCGAGAGGCGGGGTGAGGGCAAGACATGCTGTTTCTTTCCTTCTCCACGGAACCCAGGGTTCCAGCCTGATGTAGCACTGACCTCTGCACTACCCAGCCTGCTAATGATTGTACTTACTTTGTGCATCATTGTTAATGGAGAACCTGAGATTCTGCAGATCAGTTACCAACTAAGATCAGATGACCTTGCCTCTCTGAAATGCAAGTTCTAAAACTTTCTAAATTTCCTTGTTAACGAAGATGGGTATTCACAGTTTGACTACTTATTTATCTAGTATTCCAAAAATATTAAGTATCTGTAAGGTTATATTTATTGAAAATCAGAAATATCATGAACACAATGAAATGTGGTCTTGAAATACAACCAAACATTATTTTCCCTGTGATTTATTATTTAGAATCTGATTTCTTTCCTGCGCAAACTTAAAAGTATACATTTAACACTGCGTAGAATGTTTAAGGTCAGAGTGTTAGCTGAATATATAATGATTTACTAGTCCAGTAGAGACACTGCAATGAAATAATATTGCAATAAAATCTGTGCCCAGGAAAGGACTCTGGCGTACGAGTCCTTTCAAGGGGGCTACTTCTCTTCCAACATGTAAGTCATGCAAACATTAAAAGGTTGAGAAGTAGAATTGCCCTGGATTCCTATTACAGAGACAAGTGCAAATGATTTGGAGAACATTACATGGAAAGATCCTAAAAGGTACCACTTAGGGACCCATGGGTGTGCTTGAGTATCCACAATGTCCACATAATACGACGTGTCTTAGTCTGTTCGGGCTGCTGTAACAAACTGCCACAGCCTGGGTGGCTTATAAACAACAGATATTTATTTCTCTCAGTCCCAGAGGCTGGCAGTCCACTGTCAGGGTACCAACCAGCATGGTCAGGTGAGGGACCTCTTCTGGATCACAGACTTTTTTTTTTTTTTTTTGCATTCTCAGATGGCAGAAGGGGGTAAGGAGCACTCTGGGTTCTCCCGTGTAAGGCACTAATCCCATTCATGAGGGCACCACACTCATGATTTAAGCACCTCCCAAAGGTCCCTCCTTCTCACACCATCACTTTGGGATTAAAGTTTCAAGAGGTGAATTTGGGGGGGACATAAACATTCAGACCCTAGCTCCAGATAAAGGATGGTCACATCGTTTCTTGGGATTTAGTAAGTCTCTCAAACAGAATTTGACAAGGCTAAAAGTGACCTGATAACAGGCCATAGGTTTTTTTTTTTATTCCCAGCTTTTCTAGAAAGAATGGCCTGACAACTGTTTCTACAAAACTTTCCAACCAGACTGGAAGCACTTGGATGGTAAGGCCTAGGTCTTTCTTATGTTCACTTTCTCTACAGAATGAACACACTGACGGCTGTACAAATACTCCTGTTGCTTCTTGATGCAAACTGGGTCGAATTTGGTAAGAGCAGAAAGAACGTGCTGTATGTCAAAGGCTATACCTGTGATTCCAAGTATTGGGCTAGAAAGGTTACCTGGATGCTATCTATTCCTTCCCCAACCTAAACTATACCAGCTTCTAGTTGTTTCTTCTTCTTCTTCTTCTTCTTCTTCTTCTTCTTCTTCTTCTTCCTCTTCTTCTTTCTTCTTCTTCTTCTTCTTCCTCTTCCTCTTCCTCTTCCTCCTCCTCCCCTCTTCCTCCTCCCCCTCCCCCTCCTCCCCCTCCTTCTTCTTCTTCTTCTCCTTCCTCTTTTTCCTCCCCCTCCTCTTTCTTCTTCTTCTTCTTCTTCTTCTTCTTCTTCTTCTTCTTCTTTCTTCTTCTTCTCCTTCTTCCTCTTCCTCTTCCTCCTCTTCCCCTCTTCCTCCTCCCCCTCCTCCTCCACCTTCTTCTTCTTCTCTTTCTCCTCCTCCTCCTTCTTCTTCTCCTTCTCCTCCTCCTCCTCTTTCTTCTTCTTCTTCTTCTCCTCCTCCTCCTCCTCCTTCTTCTTCTCCTCCTCCTCCTCCAAACAGCATAGCTTTGACATGTTAGTAACTTATTAGTTTCCTCATCTGTAAAACAGGGTAAAGTAGTACCTACCTGTCAGAAATATTGTAGGAAATAACTGAGGGCTAAGAACTTGCATAGTGATGGACTATAAACCATCAAGACACAGTAGGTGGGTTTGGCCACAGTCAAGTGATCAGCACAATGATTCTTCAGGTAGAATCCACTTAGCACCTGACATCCTAAGGATTTCTATCCTGGGCTCTAAATGGTCTGTAACCTTTCACACAGATAGCCGTGATACTCCTGACAAGGGTCTCCTCTCCAGTCTGGACAGGCTACTTCATCGATATTCTCAGTGTGGAAACCTCAGTCCAAGCAGGAGATAAGAACCACACAGTAGGTTAATCAGTGTTTAATGTAAGTATTAATTATGATAAAGAGTAACCATAAGATGTAAGGGAACTCCATATGCTACTCTGGGGACATGGGAGAAAACCCAGGGGATATGGGAGAAAACACAAGGATAAGCTTGGAGGAAGTTTAGGCTTCCTTGGGCCAAGCTGGAACTGGTCAGGAGCTGCCAGGTAAGTACTAGGTCACCGTCAAGAGTTGGGGTCGGGGAGCTGACTGTTCCCATGGGTAGAATGGGCTACAGTGGGCATCTGGACCCTAGAAAGGTAGGAATCTTTCTGAGCATCCAGGTCAGAAGGGGACTCGCCGAAAGGGCTGCAGCTTTGTGGACTCTGAGCCCCGGCGACTGCAGACAGGGCGCGTGAGGACTTTGGTTTCCATGCAATGAGAAGACTGCAAGATTTCGTGGAGCTTGGACTCTGGGCCCTGGCTGGGCAGGCTGTAGCTGGCGTCCTCACGCCCACCGCTCAGGCAGAACATTGGCGAGGTCCCCTCATCCCGCACTGTCTCCCCAGCGCCCTCTACTGGCAGCGCGCCCAATTTGAAGGAGTAACTTGAAGGAATTTTCCGGATCACAGACCACCTACTGCAGGGAGTCCTTGGGGCTGAGTGGCAATAAAGTGAAAACGAACACATCTCCCACGAGGCAGAACCTACATGGCAACTTCTATCTTTGCTGTCGATTGTTTTATTTAAGGGATTGCGGTTGTCTTTCGTGAAGGATAATTTGTCTACAAAAGGAGTTGCAATAAACATCTTCATAGAATTAGGCTAACCTGTCTGATCTTAAATGGACTTGGATTCACAGAAACTGGGATCGTGCACATTACTTCTGGAACACTCCCACTGTTCCAGTGGGTGCAGGTTACTTTGTACCTATTTTATGCATAGCAAAATAGGGATGATGACGTTCATACCTGCTTACCTGTGCCCCAGTTTGGTGAGGCAATGAACTGAGGTAGGGACAATTCTCGCCAACCATCAGGTGGCATCATGAGGCCGTTACTCTGCAAACCTGGCCGCTCAACACTGACAAGCCGACCACCACGCTCGACTTTCCAGAGATTGGTTAGAGGTGTTTGTCTCTCGTCTGAATCCTTCCCTGACTGCAGTCATGATCACAAGGTTGTACATCCTCTTTCTTTCCAAAAAAGGGATTTTGAATCATTTAATGGAGAACACTGAGCTTTCAACAGAAAGTGAGCGATCCATCGTGTGGTGGTGGAAATGCATCAAAGAGCTGATGTTTAGATAGAAACTGAGTCTAGCCCTCTGGTTATTTTTTTTCTCTTTGACCATGAATGAGCACCTAAATGACAGGCCAAATTAAAAACTACACCTAACAAGTGTTCGAGGAGCTGGTGTTACAGTTAAAGCACTGTGGTAGCTATCGGAGTATCTCTAGCAAAGGGCTGGACATCTAGTTAAGGGTATATATAGTGCACATTCCCCAGATCACTGTGACACAGGAAGTAGGAGGGAGGTCTCCCTCCGGACCGTTAGGGAGGGGACCATGTGGCCTGCTAACAGCTGCAGCTAAGGTTGGTCCTTCTGTCGTCTCTGTTCACATGCTGGAAAATACTGAAGCTCATTTGGTCTATTTCGAGAATATACAACGTGGGAGGAAAAATCATCCAAAGAGCATTCATTAAACGGAAATACTTGCAGTTGGCTGCTGGTGTGTGTTTTCAGGTTCTTGAATTAATAGTTAACTGAGATAGAGGCCACAGACCAGCCCTGAGGGGGTTCTTTGAGGGCTTGGGAATAAAAATGCCTCCCAACGGTGCCCATGCCCCATTGCATTTTCTTTCTTTGTTCTTTAATATCATTCTTTCTAGAGGTAAGTTCTTCTTCTAAATGTTCTTACCACTCAGATATATTAAATAAAGACTTGTGAAGACATCACACAGGTACGGGGAGGAAGTGGGGTGAGGGGGGGGAGCCCAGCAGGGATGGTAACGCTTGAGGAGCAGGGCGAAGTTTCCATTCGCCAAAGCACAACAATGTTACCCACGTGAAGTCAGGCCAACGAGCTGCTTGCCTTTGAGATTGCACTGATTGTATTCTGTCTGTGCCACACCAGTGACGAGGATGGCTTCTTTTTTTGTAAGGGATTAAATATTTGAAATCCAACAATAAAAAAAGAATATCAAATAAGGAAGGGGCAGCAAAATCATAAACAGAAGTTCCAACAAAGAAGTGGCAGCAAGCATGTGTGTGTGTGTGTGTGTGTGTGTGTGCGCGCGCGTGTCCACGTGCGCGTACATGAAAATGAAGAAACTACTGATGCACATTTTGGAACATGCCCGCAAAGGAGCGTTCATTCTTCACATTGAAACCCAGCTGGTTCCAATGGGTCTTTCACGAGAGCTCCCAGGCATGCCGTGACCACGTTGTGAGGACCACCTCGCCATCCCGTCCCCTCCAAGAGAAGTGCAATGTCAGCGTAAGTGCTGGGAAAGCCTGGATCAGAACAGGAGAGGCAGCTCTCGTTATTCTAGAACCTTATGGTAACCTGTGCTATCACTTTGCTGTTCTGGACTACTACTGTTCACTCGTCTAAAACAATCAAGTGCTACATGCGATCACCCCCCTGTCCTTTTTAGCAGGGACACCGTGCAAATTGCTTTATGACAAAGACTGAAAAGCAAAGATGTGCGCATCTCGAGATCCCCCCAGTTTTCCCCTAATCGTTTTGTCTTATTGGTCCTTGAGACAAGAACCCAGAAGATATAGTTTGGCATAGTTGCAAATCGTTTAAAGCGCTGTGTAACTTGCTACAGCGACGGGAGACCGGTGGTGGTAGTGAGGGCAAGTGCCGTGCAGTTTTCAGCCTGAGTTCTCTTCTTGGATTTCCACAGGCCTCCCAGCGTGAGTGTGCAGGAACACGCACTTCTCCAGGGCCTTAGCACACGCTTTCATGTCCGAGGGCTTTCATTGTAGGGCATGAATGCCAAGAAAATATAAAAGACAAAAATCACGCTCCATTTAATGCATAAAAAAAATTATATCAAAGCAGGCTACCAAGCCTGAGATATCATCAGGGTGGGATTTTAAAAGGCTCATTTGAGTGACAGCGTTATTAATCCCTATCCTGTAGCCTCTGGACTTCCTGGCATTTGGCTGTGTTCTTTCATTTTACTGCACCTTACCAGTGTGATCGGTCCTCGCCATCTATGCCCATTTTCTCCTGGTTATAATGTTAAATTGCGGCTGAGATTCCCTTATCTTCCCTTTACTTCCCTGGAGAGAGAGAGTGCTTCTCTATAGCCCTGGATCCTGAGGATTCCAAAGCACAGTTATTATGTCTAAAATAAAAGCTGCTTCTTTCTGTGAGAAAAAACAGTGGGTGATGCTTCTGAGCAGTTATCTTCCTTTTTGGGGCATGGCAGTTAAGAATTGAGAGCTGTGGAGCCCAGAAAGTCTTATATTTATCTTATATTTGACTAATATAAAAACAGTTAAAAGCTTTTGCTCTTAAGAGAGCCCACAGAGAAATTATGATGGTGATCCTTACTAACAGCACCTGCTCTGAGACACAGACTGCTGAGAGCTGTGAGTCTTTTTATTTGATCTTCACCCATTCTGATCCTTCAACACTATGAGATGAGTATTTATGCACGCATTTTAGAAACGTCTCATAGTTACTTAGTGTCAAGGTTAGGGTTTGAATCCAGGTTGAATGACACTGAAATATCTCTTCTTAAGCACTTGTAAACTTTTCACATCAGGACAAAGGGAGCCAGGGTGAATGAGAACATACAAGAACTGTTTAAATTCAGTAATGATTCTTGGCACAGATGCATCGCGATGTTTCTCCGACTGCAATCAATCAGAACTTGTAGTTCTTGAAAATGGGTCTTCATTTAAAGATCAAATATTTGCGTGCCCGCAGTTGAATTTAGTTGAGCAAACCTGTCTTAGACACCTGCTGTGCTCAAGGCAGGCAGCTAGAGATTAAAAAACAAAGTCAATAAGACAGTTTCCACCCTCGGGAAAATGCGCTTCTGTTCACTATATAATCTGATAGTCAGAGTGGTCTGAAAGGGACACGAATAAAACACCGTGAGCAGAAAGAAGGGCCACATTCCGACTAAAGACAAGCAAGGGAAGTTTCATAAATGGGGTAACATTTGAGCTGGGCTTCGAAGGTTATATTCAAAGATCTTTCGTATTGGTTAATTTGATGTTTTGGTTAATTTTCAGTGTGGATCTTTCCAAGCCTAAAGAGACCATGATATATAGGAAAAACAACATATTTTAGTGGTTACCTGGATCCATATCCTACCCGACCTTTTAACCAGTTGTGTGGAGTTTGACCAGTTCTATAACCAATCTGCACCTTGTTTGTCTAATCGACGAAAGGGGAATAATAAATCTGTCCCATGGTGTAGTACTATGTAAGGGTTCCATAAATGCTTACCGCTCATGTTATTTGTAAAACAGCCGTTGTGCAAGCTGGGTTAGACTGGTCATTCAGTTCTTCATCTAAAAAGAGAAATTACGTTCAGGGCACCTGGGTGGCTCGGTCGGTTGAGCGTCTGCCTTCAGCTCAGGTCGTGATCTCATGGTTCGTGAGTTCGAGCCCAGCTTTGGGCTCTCTGCTCTCAGCTCAGAGCCTGGAGCCTGCTTCGGGTTCTGTGTCTCCCTCTCTCTCTGTGCCCCTGCCCTGCTTGCGCTCTGTCTCTCTCTCAAAAATAAACATTAAAAAATTAAAAAAAAATAAATTATGTCCAATTAATTTTTAAAAATTGAGTTCTAACCCCTGACACAATCATAGATAATCATGGAACAAACTGATACATGAGTTCACCTTCTTCCAGCAAATTTGATCAAGTGAGGATTTGAGGACACAGTTGTGATTACAAACCTGATTACTCAGGGCCGCATAGTTTTATGATTCATACAAATGACTGGGGTGTGCAGAGGCTGGATGGGCTCATTTATTTATTTACTAAGGATCATGATTAATAAATTCAAACAAAAATCTTAGAGGAGATGGGATCACAAACAATGGGATCAGTAAAAATTGTAGACAGCTCAATTTAAAAGAGACTTGAAGATGAGATCATGCATATTAATAAAGGAAACATCTTACTCTCAGGAATACAGAGTATGATGTTTTAATAGGCATCAATTAATGACTTTGGGTGCTAACTGGAATGACAGATTTAGAAAAAGAAAAATTTTAAAGAGCTAAATTACAAAATTAGTTGATTGAAAGGGTATCACAAAACTATACAAATGGACAACAAGCACACGAAAAGATGTTCAACGTCACTAGCTCTTGGGGAAATGGAAATCTGAACCCTACTGAGATGTCACTCCTCCCCCATGAGGATAGCTATAGATCAAAGTGACGTTTAATAAGAAATGTTAGCAAACATGTAGAAAAATCAGAACACTTCTACATCTAGGGGGGATGCCAAATGGTGCCGCTTCTCTGGAAAGCAGTCTTGGCTGTTCCTTAAGAGGTGAAATATAGAGTTACCACGTGACCCAGCAATGGACCTCCAGGTGTATAACCAAGAGAGATAAGACATATGGCCATCAAGAACGTGTACCTGAAGCCAAAACGTGGAAACTACCCAACCAGTTGTTTGCCCCAGTCGATGTCCATCAATTGATAAATGGGTAAATGAAATGCCATTTGTCTATAAAATGGAATGTTACTGGGCACCAAGAAGGAACGGATGACTGGTACAGGCTACGACATGAGCGAACTTTGAAAGCAAGGTGAAACAAGCCAGTCGTGAAATACCATCTATGGCATGATTCCATTTGTAGGAAATTTCCAGAATAAGCACATGTATATGGAAAGTAGATTAGTGTTTGGCCAGAGCTACGTAGGGTGGAGGGAAATGGGGAATAATTGTGAATAGGCATGGATTTTATTGGCTGTGTATGATGAACTTATTCTAGAATTTGTAGAGACTACGGTTGCACAAATTTGTGACTATACTAAAGAGAACATTAAATTGCATCATATGGCATGTGAATTATCCTGTAATAAAACTGTCAGTAAAAAGAATGCGACAGGTATAAATTTAGATCTTAAAGGGTGTTTGGTGGCATTGTGAACATTTATTTTTCGAAATAATCTCAAAAGGTGCCTAAGCACAAATAAAATGGCCGGCTTTTAAAAAAACTGCTGATAGATAATAATCCTCATTTTATGACCAATATCGACAATATATATTTCAAGGCTAAATGGCTAAGAGAGTTTCTGAGGAGGTTTCACTTCCATTTACCACTGTTTTCCCAAAGAACTTGAGATGACTCTAAATCGGGAGATTAAAATGAGCAAAGTGATGTATATTATCAAGAAAAATTACACATATACGTACATAATTGAAAAATGCATGAGGGATGGAAACTAAAAATGCTAAATCTTAATAAACACGGGACTTGAGATATGGTTGAAACCCAGAAAGTTTTAGAGAAAATTTACTTTCCTATGTCCATTAAGTTAGATTTTTGCTTAAACTGCAGTCATCCTGATGGTTTCACTTAACAATTAGTGGATGATGAGATAAGAACTCTTAAACTATCCTTTAAATGAAGCCCAGAGTGATGATCTGAATTATTAGTTGTAGTAACCAGAGAGAACGGACAGCATTAAAAAAACAACACTGGATCAGAAAACAGAGATTAAGGATGCTGGATATTAGCTTCTCAACTAAGTGATGATTTAGAAATGTTATGACATTATAAATAGGTGAAGATATACATGCAACTAAGGAAGAAAGCTGTGTGTAAGACTATTGGATGCAGGGCATCAGGAGAAAACAATAAAAGAAAGGAAAATAAAGGAAAGGAAAGGAAAGGAAAGGAAAGGAAAGGAAAGGAAAGGAAAGGAAGGAAAAGGAGGGGAAGGGAAGGGGGGGAAGGGAGGGGAAGAGAGGAAAGGAGAAGGGAGGGGAGTGGAGAGGAGGAAAGAAGAGAAGAGAAGAGAAGAGAAGAGAAGAGGTTAGTGGAAACAAAGCAGAACATCAAAACAGTCCACAGAAAGTCCATATAGGGTTTTATCTCAATGTTCAACAGAAAAAGCCCACCATGTTGTCACCTTTTTCTTCTTTTTTTTTAAAAAAAATATTTATTTTTGAGAAAGAGAGAGCACAAGTGGGGTAGGGGCAGAGAGAGGAGGAGAGAGAATCCCAAGAAGACTCCACGCCATCAGCTCAGAGTCCAACGCGGGGCTCAAACTTGGGATCATGAGATCATGGCCTGAGCCAGTCTGACACTACACTGACTGAGCCACCCAGGTGCCCCGTTGCCTTTTTCTGAAGAGTTTTCACATTTGTTTTCATCAAAAATCTTCAGCTATAGCACAGAAACCTTCCATAGCGATGCCTTTAAGATGATATTCTGAACTTAAGAAAGAGGCAGACGCAGATCAAAGATAAATGTGAAATGACTATGCAAAAGAGCACAGTGGAAATCATGTCCCTAACCCCCTTCGGTCATTGCTAGGACCCTGGTGACTCAGTCAGGGCGGGGCTAGAACTGTCAGGAGAGAACCCTATCATTGCCCTTTTCCAAACCTAATTGTTCTCTCTCTAACTCCAAGAGAGACAGTCAGAAACACAGGAGCAAATGAGGGAGCCAAAATAGCTTGTAATTGCTGCTCCTAAAACAATGCACTCTCTCAAAGAAAAAATCCCGGGAGTTAATTAAAAGCTGTGGAAATATCTTTGTGTTGCTGACGCTCCTGTGGTTCAGTGCTGATGACTGCGTTTCCAGAAGGGCTCAGGCACCAGGAGATGATTGTTGGGTGGGTGGCAGCCTTCCTTAAAAAAAAAAAAAAAAAAAAGAAATAAAAGAAGAGAAGAGAAAAGAGAAGAAAAGAAAGAAAGAAAAGAAAAAAAAATATTATAGAAGAAAACCCCCAAACTGCATGGGGCCACCATCACACCTTAGGAGATTTTGATCAATTGCGATGGGGCTTTTTTTCCCCATTGGTCATCCTCTTCATTTGATACCTAAGACTCTGTAAAATAACATGAAGTTAAAAATAGCATTGCCAAGGACATTGTAGAGAGCAACTCGTGTAGAGTTTGAATACATGGAAATGCATTTCGTGAAACTCTCCTGAACTCAGATAAACCTGGAGAAGTTTAATGCGCCGTGAATCGGGCAGTGATTGCTTGCCGTAACTTTACTAAGGTTCAACAGGAGAACCAGGACTGATACTTAAAATTGGGTCCATGATATTTGTCCCTGGGCTGCGCATGGGTTGGTGCACTTTGGCGAAAGGACTCTAAATACGTAAAGCACAGGAGATCGGCTCCTGTGGCCCCAAGGAAAGACGACGACCCTCAGAACTCAAGTTTCTGCTTTGTAAAATTAAGGCTTTGGACTCTATTTTTCCAGCCATGGTTAGTTCTTTAGAAGCCTCTGATTCCAGATGAGTATAATAAAACTAGTCAGAGGAGACAAGTCATTTTCTTTCATTTGGGAAATAATGAAGATTTAGTCATATTTACAACCAAAGATGCCATTTATCCAAAGTCCATTTGCGACTTTTTAAGCTCTCCTGGGCATTTCATTTCTGAGATTTAGTCCACGGAAGGGCTTGGGTTTTGTCACTTTATCTTCCACAGACACCTCTAGGATGCCTTGAGCTCATGGGCCCATGGGGAGAAGGGGAGAAATCCCACTCCCAGATGCAGTACATAAATGTCTGCATTTGTTTTGATCTCTGAGAAGCATCTTGCATTTTTGTCTTTCACTTACTGTTAAAAGAACCACCCAATAAACACTGAATATTATGACCGTTGCTGGGGGATCCAAACATGAACAGGTCATATTCTCAGACCTCAGGGCTCAGATTGTACTTTGGCAGACAGACTCACAGGCCAATTAATTACCTTCATCACTAAGGCTGCCCTCTAAAAATTGCACTGGTTAGAGTTGACCACACAAGGAAGACTTAATCGGGTGCAGTAAGGACAGAGTTAAACTCTGCTCAGCTCGAACAAAAGGCAGGAAGAATTTTCAGCTGGGCTGGGCCAATGGAAAAGTACCAGAGGACATGATGGGAGGCTAGTCAATGAGATGAGACCCTCTGTGTTTAAGGATTGCTTCTTTTGGAAAAGGCTCCTCGGCTCCCCCCAGAGACTGGGAGATGAGGACTCCATCTTTCTATGGTTACATTTCAAAGGGATCATTCCCAGGCCTTTGAAAGAGACGTGGTTAGGCTGCAAACCTGGCAAGCAGCTGGGAGAAGTTTTATATCACAAAGGGGCAGAGAAAGAATTTACAACTGCAGGGTTTCTAAAATAAATACTTAAAGAGAAAGGACGCTAGAGGCCTGTAATCAGGAAGAAACTGTCTAAGGCTTAGTCAAGCTGAGGGGAACATTTACGAACGTCCTGGCCGAGATGAAAGGAAAGGAACTCGTTCATGACTCAGGTGAAAATCAGCTCTCTGGAGAAAGATCCAGATAATGAACTGTCTGTCCACCATAGCTTACCGCTGTTCCGTTGCTGCATCATAATTGAAGTTTTAATGAGCGGTTTCTTAAGAACAAGAGGAAAAGGAATTGTCGTGACGTAGGAAGGCCTGGATCCAGGACTGTGCGAGCTGGTGGCCTGATTAAAATGAAATGTGTCTCTTCAGTGCTCTCTCGGCACAGTCGACCTAACGGTATCGGTGACTATGCACCCGACATAAACAGTGTGTCTGCACAAAGTGTGGTCAAGTTAAGGGGAAAGGAGGTATCTGCTGACAAGGAGCCGAAGCAGAGGAACTGGGAGAAGAGAGACTCATGGCCCGTGGAATGTGTCCTCCTTGTGGTCATGCCAAACCCCTCCGAACTCCGTGTGACGACCGGCCTCACTGGGAGCTTCCACGGGTGGGGACTCCGAGAGCACTGCCAGGGCCCAGGACCGGGAGATGACTTCTGTAACCCAGAGAAATGTTGTTGAAAATGGGGTTGGGTGGATGGGAGGTAAGAGGAGCAGGGGCATCCGCGGACTGTTTCCTTCGTGACTGCTTATCTTTATTTCTTTTTTATTTAAAATTTTTTAACATTTATTTATTTTTTGAGAGACAGAGAGAGACAGAGCGCGAGCAGGGGAGGTGTAGAGAGAGAAGGAGACACAGAATGTGATGCAGGCTCCAGGCTCCGAGCTGTCAGCACAGAGCCTGACGCGGGGCTCGAACTCACAGAACGCGAGATCATGACCCGAGCTGAAGTCAGTTGCTAAACCGACTGAGCCACCCAGGCACCCCTGCTTATCTTTATTTCTATTTATTTTTTATCTATTTTTTTATCTATTTATTTATTTATCTTTATTTCTATTTATTTTCTACTTATTTCTATTTATTTTTAACAGTCTGAGTGAGGGATCAGTACATGAAGTATTTGAAAGGCTCGGCTGGAAATGACACTTTACTCTCAGTTTCGGCCCAGCAGCTACCATGAAAAAGGTAACACACGCAGGGGCGCCTGGGGGGCTCAGTCGGTTCAGCATCCGACTTCGGCTCGGGTCATGATCTCACGGTTCGTGAGTTTGAGCCCCGTGTCCGGCTCTCTGCTGTCAGCCCAGAGTCTGCTTTGGATCCTCTGTCTCCCTCTCTCTCTGCCCCTCCCTTTCTCTCTCGCTCTCTCTCTCAAAATAGACACTTTTTAAAAAACATGTAACACACATATACACATGTACACACACATATATCTGAGACTACTATTGAAGCAAAATGATACTTCGATTTCCTGTCTATTTCTTTTCTTCAAGCGCTTAACCCATGCAACACCGACTTAGCATTATTTCCAGCCATATTGACTTCATAGTTTTATTCAAAAGGTACATTCAAGTCTTGGGGGAAGATTGGGTCAGGAAAAGTCAAGTTAACAACCACGTGACAACAAGTCAAGTTAATTGTTCCTCAAAGTAGTTTTTGGCCCGCTCCTCGTGGGGAAAGCGGCAGCAAAGCTTTAATTTAAGGTTCAAAGCCAAGTTTCAGAAAGATCTCCTCATGGATTTAAATCTTTCTGTGGACTTTTACAACATAACTCTCCGTACTTGTGAGTACTTTGTTTTTTATGACTTAAGATGGGTACAAAGATTAGGTGCGAGTTAATGAATTTAAAGCATATCAGTAAGAGAAAAATAAAGCAATATAAAAGGAGATAAAAAATGCTGTGCAAGTAAGCAGAAAGTAGAAATGGAGAGATAGAGAGCGAGTTGGAGGGGGGATTAGGAAGAATTAGGGGAGAAGTGGAAAGATAAGGAAAGGAAAATGGGATGGCCCTGCCTTGCTGTGCATCGGCCCTAACAGTCCTTTATAATATTCATGGAGCCACGCCTCACAACAGCAGGGTATGATCTCCTGTCTTTCCAGGCACCTGAACACATCACGGCCCATTCACATGTGTTATGGTACCTCACGTACAAGTAAGGAAGCAAACGGGAAGACCAGGACAGGAAGTCAAGAAACTGGATAGAATCAAGGCAACAGATCTGAATGAGTGGCAGTTAGGCTCAGGAATGTGATAAGTGAGTTAGCTAAGGGGCGTTTACATATTTAGACTTAGAGATTAAAAGTGGCCAAGAAGAATGTCAAAGTGGCCCAAAGAAGCAAGCAACATTGTTTGCAAGCACAGGGACGGCTGATTCCACTTCCAACTGAATGTCAAATCAGCATTGATTAAATTTCTCTTATTGCTGTGACACTAAAATGAAAAAAAAATATATCAGCAAATACACTGGAAATGGCCAAGGTTTTTGCCACAAGGTTTTTCACACTCCAGAATAATAAAGCAACGTCAGAATCCATCAAATATTATCCTCACTTAGCCAAGACTTCATTAGTTCTTCAACAGTTCAGAGACCCCTCAATAATGTGAAGTAGGTAGAGCATAGATGTAGCAATTTATTAACGTATTTGTTGAAACAATGCTCACCGAGAAAACACAAGGACATTGGATTTGTTCACCATGGACAAAAAACAGTGGGAGGGCCTTTTATCGTCAAGTTCTTGTTGATCAGCGAGCAGGATTAGCACCACTTTCTAATGCACATGACAGGATTCTGAGAAGTCAGTAACCTGAAAGTTCATTTATTGGACATTTGACTATTCTGACTTCCTAATATGAGACATCCACCGGGCCAAGATTTCGCAGGTATTTATTTGAATATTCATAAGACACCTGTGGGTAAGGTACTCCTGGCCCACTGCTCTACATGAGACTGCTGTGCCTCACGTGTGTTAGAACGCCCACTGTACTCACCCCTGCCAGAGAAAAAAGTAAACTTTAAACCCAAGGATTTAAATGTCAGTTTTTGCATCCGACTACTGTCTTCTCCTAATTCTGGTAAAGTAATTCTGTGCAGAAAAAAAAAGTATTTCCTAGATGCCTTTAACCTCGTGGCCACAACCGGCCTCCTTTGACTCTGTATTTATTTCAAGTCTTGTCTTTCAACCAAGCAACTTTAGAATGTGCATGTTCCCACATTAGACAGCTACTTATTTATTTATTTATTTATTGAGGGAGAGAGAGAGAATACAAATGCGGGAGAGGGGCAAAGGGAGAGAGACAGAGAATCTTAAGCTGGGCGTAGAGCCTGATGTAGGGCTCCATCCAACAACTGTGAGATCATGACCTGAGCTGAAATCATTAGTGGGATGCTTAACCAACTGGGCCACCCAGGTGCCCCTATACACCTGTTTTGACTTTTTTGGAATGTCTTTTTTTTTATGTTTATTTATTTTTGAGAGAGAGAGAGAGAGAGAGAGAACATACACGCAAGTGAGGGAGGGGCAGAGAGAGAGGTGGACAGAGGATTTGAGGTGGGCTCTGTGCTGACTGCAGAGAGCCAAACTTGGGGCTCAAACTCACGAACCGTGACATCATGACCCAAGCCGAAATCGGATGCTGAGCCGACTGAGCCACCCAGGCGCCCCAGCTGTTTTAATTTTTCATATACAAACATAATGAAGATTTTACAGCTTTGGGAGTAAAATGGAAAACCCAAGAAGATACATGGGTGTCTTTGCCTACCTCTGTGCTTTGGAGGACGGGGAGGGGCACGCAACCCACTTGAGACATTGCACTTGGTAATAATGTATCTGGTTTTAAATTTAAGAAGGGCATATTACATAATATTGCATGTCCAATATTACATATATACATATATTACATTACCTAATGTTATCTAATATTACCTACTTTTACACATCTAATATTATCTAATTTTACATATATTACATATATTTTAATTATTATCTAATATTACATATATCTTCCATGAAGTAAAGTACTATTTATCAAGTAAATACAAATCTTTAAGGCATACTCTCAAGCCCACTCACGAGGAGAAGATAATAAAACGTGTCTTTAGCAAGTCCGTGTCCCTTCCGGACTCAGGGCCCCGATGACACTGGTCAGTAAAGAAAACTTCTTCACATTCCGACCTCACAGGCCTTTGTGCCCTCAAAGATTTTTTTCTTCAGCCGCCCACCACTCACCCATCAGTTCGTTTACTTAGTAAACATTTCTTGAACACTAATCCCGGGCTGGTTATAATGTTAAGCACTTATAATACACAGATAAGTAAGTCCCCAGCCTTCAAAAGGTTTACGGTAGAATAGTTAGAATGTGTTTCATTTCCTAATTGGCAGAAAGAACTCTGTGCACTGTAACAATAGTCGCATTATGCCAACAAACCCAATATGCCAACCATTACTTGTCTATCACTTGAATTCATAGTTGGTTTTCTTTAGCACATCTCTCGGGCCCAGCAATGCAGGGATGATCATATCCAATGGCATGGTAGCGTTATATACCAGTTATAGCTTAATGAACAACATTAAAATTCCGGACCATCTATTCGAAGAAAGAACTTAGAATTTATCTCTAACGCAGTTCTCCAAAATCACATTGACTCTGTTCTGTAGTGAATATCTTTATGTGAACATATTTTTTAAAAGGCCACAGGTATGTCTCCCAAGGGTTAAACGAAAATTGAGAGAAAGCTTCCTGCTTTGCTTGATTTCTCTATTATGAGGCACTTAGCATAATTAGCTCAAAAAGGGAATCGGTTGACATAAACAGTAACTGCAAGGCTGTGTTTTGTGGGGACAGTAGCCCCTGGCCGATGTTCACACAAAGGCCCTGGCCAACTCTAGCTCCTTCAATCGATACAGGGTTTAAATTGCCTTGGGATATTAGGGGCTGGTTTGCTTGTTTGTTTGTTTCTTAGGAAGGTGTCCTTCAAGTAAATACACCCCAGAATGGCTCCTGGTTACCACTTTGTTCAGGTGAACAAAAGAAACATCAAAATGTAGATTCTATATTCCATGTTCCATTAAGTAAATCCCGGAGTGGAGTCTGTGGGGATGAAAGCACTGAGTGCATTTCACAGTTAATGGTAGTTGTGTTGTTCTCCAGCGAGCCGACCTGGTATCTAGAACTCTGCCAAAGATAAGTCCGTGCTATCTTCCGAGTAGTGGCTTCAAGAAAATCCCATTATCTGATTATGCAACTAAGCAAAGCTAAACTACAAGATAAGCATCCTATCAACGATGAAAGGAAATTGCGCCAGAACTTAGCAAGGAAATACACAAGCAAGAAAAACCCGGCCTTTTTTTTTTTTTTCCAAGAATACAAACTTCATCCCAGAATGCCCCATATTTCTCTAATCCGAAGAGAGAGATGGTGTTATTTATATCCTTTTGACAAACCACTAAAATCACCTTTGAAAATGGGATGGCGTGTGCCTTTAAAAGCCAACGGAGACAGTCCCTAAAAATAGTTTACCAAGCAACAGAGTCAAATGTTGGGGAATTGTTCTTTAATGCATTAGAGAGTCTATTCCTATGGCACTTAAACTAGCCAGAGTAATAAATATAAAATGGTAATTTTTCTCCATGAGCTGTTCTCGCTGCTCCCACATGATTTCATTCCCACCCAGGAGTAATATAACACTGCCTGCTAGCAGGCTCCTGGATTCATGGAACAGTGCAATGTGCTTCTGCTACTTGGTTAAATGTACTCAAAAGAAGTTGGCAATTACAATTAATCCCTCTGTTGCCTGGGCGCTGCCCGTCTCTATTTCCAGAGTGTGAGTATCAATGGGGTGTTTCAAGTGCAAGGAAATTTTAGACTCCGACAAATAGAGCGGTTGAATAGCCTTTTATAACCGCCCTGAGCCTCCCTTTCCTTCCACTACCTCTCAATCAAGGCAGGGGAAAATGCTGACCCAGGATAAAAGATGCATCTCAATGAGGGAAACTATTACGGGAGGTTTAAAAAATTAAGAAATGTTGGGGGGGGGGATCCTAAAACCGCTCTCCTGTCAGGCCATTTCCTAGACGCCCTCAAGAGCTGTGAGTTAGTGCTCGCTTGTATCACACTGACTGCTTTGCCTTCGCCACACTGCAGTGTGAGAAGCACTGACATTACTGTTGTATTATTGAAATTAGAATACACCCAGAGCTTGAACATCGGAGTCTTGTTACCATCACTATTTCCTTTTTTTTCTAGCAACTTTAATGTGTGCCCTATTAGGCTCCCATGTGCATGTTTCTTGGTTAGGTGGTGAGGAGATCTAACTAGATGTTGATGTTGTATTTAAGGTGGGGAGAATATAAGGTGGGAAGATGGTCCGCCTACCTATCCATTAACTTCGATATGACGAACATGTAGATAAACATCTATCTCTTGTTGGCTCCCCAACAAGAGTACTCCCAAAAATCTGGATTCTGCTTCTGGATAGGATTGATAAACCTGGAAGGAGTGTTCACCCAACCAGAAAACCAGTTCAGAAAGACTACAAAATCGTGATGTTCCTTGAACCCAAAAGATAGCTGTGGTCGCAGAGTCGCCAAGGAAAGCCAAGGAACGACAGGTCCCTCCAAGGAGAGGGATGGGAACATTGAGTTACCTGCGGCAGAGCACTCGAGGACCCGACGCCCGGTGCCATACGGGGGGGACGAGGATTCAGCTGAAATCTTTGAAGACTTGCTAACTGCCAAGAGTGGGTGTCTCAGTCAATTTGGGCTACCGTAACAAATACCATGGACGGAGTGGCTCGTAAACGGCAGAAATGAATTTCTCACGGTTCTGGAAGCTGGAAGTTTGAGATTAGGGTGCCAGCACAGTCAGGTTCTGGTGGAGCCCGGCCTCCAAGTTGCAGATTGCTGTCTTCTCGTGGCGTCCTTCCGCAGTGGAGGGCAGAGGGGGATGGATCCCCGAGGTCTCTTTCGTAAGGGCGCTAAGTTCATTCATTGGGGCTTCACCCTCATGCCCTAATTACCTCTCGAAGGTTAGACCTCCTAATTCCATCACACTGGGGATTAGGAAGTCCACACACCCATTTCGGGGGGGCCACAAATGTTCAGTTCTTTGGGGTGAGGTGCTGTGACAATGTAGAGACCCTGAGATCTTCAGACAGGGGATCCACTCTTAGGACCGTCTTCAGGCATCTCCAACAGGTGCTCCCTAGAAAGTCTGGGGGCTTGGTGTGAGACTGGACAGCCAGTGCAGGTCTGGAAGTCAAGAGTGGCTATGCTGTAGGAGAAGCCCAATGCCTGGGTCCTCGGTCCTCAGGAATAAAATTTTAAGCTGCTGAAGGAGGTCAGCAAATCCAGTCAACCCACCCAGCACAACGTTCGGCTGTCTTGAGAAGGAGATGTAAATCACTCGGATGGCCCTCCTCTACCCCAGAACCTGGCACGGCGAACCTACCTAGGACTGAGTTGGGACCAGGATAGCAGAGACTGCCGCCCCCCACTTGCTGCCCCCCTAGGAACACTAAGCGACAAGTGGTTACGCTAGGGGAGAAGCAGGAGTACGTAGAACAACCTCTCCGTCTGGCATAAGGTCATCAGGACAAAAACAGAGGGAACGACAGGAACGTGAACTTATTAACCAGCTGACTTCACTACTTAATTCTACCTAGTATTTAATGAAAAAAATAAAATCAATGCTACAAAAAACTCTTCCAGAACGTAGGAGAAGAATCAACATTTCCCGTTATATTCTCTGAGACCGGCACTACCCCGACACCAAATGCAAACAGATCACAAGAAAACGGCACACTAATATACTTCATAAATACAGACACAGAAACTTTCCATAAAATGGTAGCAGCTAAAGTCCAGCAATATGTTGAAGATGTTATTTATCGTGATTAAGTGGGTTTTGTCCTGGAAATGCAAAGTTTTGTTTCACATTTGCCAAATATGCAATGCAATGTCATATAAACAGCCAGGAAGAAAAGAAAAAAAGCAAAAACCACACAATCATTTCAATAGCTGCAGAAAAAGCTCTTGACAAAGTTCAACATCCGTGGGCCCTGAGCGTAAAATCTCTAAGCAAACTGGACATTAAAGTACCTCAATATAATAAAAGGAATGCAGGGATGAAAAGGTACAGTTAACATCATACTTTTAACGGCGAAAGATTGAGCTTTTCCCCTTTTGATCAAGAGTAAGACAACATTTCGGGGGGCCTGGGTGGCTCAGTCAGTTAAGCATCTGACTTCGGCTCAGGTCATGATCTCACAGCTTGTGAGTTTAAGCCCCGCGTCGGGCTCTGTGCTGACAGCTCGGAGCCTGGAGCCTGCTTCGGACTCCATGTCTCCTTCTCTATCTGCCCCTCCCCCACTTGCACTCTGTCTCTCTCTCTCTCTCAAAAAATAAATAAACATTAAAAAATTTTTTTCAACGTTTTTATTTATTTTTGGGACAGAGAGAGAGCATGAACGGCGGAGGGGCAGAGAGAGAGGGAGACACAGAATCGGAAACAGGCTCCAGGCTCTGAGCCATCAGCCCAGAGCCTGACGCGGGGCTGGAACTCACGGACCGCGAGATCGTGACCTGGCTGAAGTCGGACGCTTAACCGACTGCGCCACCCAGGCGCCCCTAAAATTTTTTTTTTAAAGAATAAGACGAGATTTCTCTTCTCACCCCTCCTATTAGAATTGTAATAGAGGTCCTACCTACAGCAATAAAGCAAGGGGAAAAAAAGAATAGAATACAGATACATAGCAAGAAATAAAATCATCCTTATTTTCAGAGAGTCTATGTATAAACATCACAAAGATTCATCGAGAAAAACTTCTAGAATATACAATTTAGTTTAGTAAGGTCCTGGGATACGAGATTAATATACAAAATCAATTGTCTTTCTATATATTAGCAATGAACACTTGGAAACTAAAATTTAAGTCACCATTTATAATAGCTCCAAAAATTATGAAGTACTCAGGTGAAAGTCTAACAAAATATGCACAAGATCTGTATTCTAAAAATATTACAAAATTCAGTGAGATGATTCAAAGATCTACATAAATAAGATATGCAATATTTGTGGATGAAAAGACAATATTGCAAAGATAAGATCCATCCCAAGATGACCAATAGAATTCAAATTAAAATTATGAACAATTTTGTATTAATCAACAAAGTATTTTCAAATGTATTTAAAATAGAAGAGAACTAAAATAACAAAATAATTTTGAATAAGAACAAATTTGTAAGACTCAGACTTCCTGATTTCAAGATGAATTATAAAGCTCCAATCATAAAGACAGGAAAAGGATAAAGACTGGAAAAGACTGGAAAAGGATAGACATATATAGCAATGAAACATAGTAGAGAATCCAGATATAGACTTAAATATATGGTTAGTAGATTTCAGCAAAAGTACAAAAACAAACTTGGGGCGCCTGGGTGGCTCAGTCGGTTGAGCGTCCGACTTCGGCTCAGGTCATGATCTCGCAGTTGACAAGTTCGAGCCCCGTGTCAGGCTCTGTGCTGACAGCTCAGAGCCTGGAGCCCGCTTCAGATTCTGTGTCTCCCTCTCTCTCTGCCTCTCCCCTGCTCATGCTCTGTCTCTCTCTGTCTCAAAAATAAAGGTAAACATTAAAAAAAAAATTCTAAAAAGTACAAAAGCAAACTCTGTGGAGAAATGAGTCTTTGAACAGTTGGCGTTGTGACAATTTGACATCCAGATGCAAAAATGTCCTCCACTCTCCCTTGTACCTCATATAATAATTAACTCAAAAGGGAGCATATGCAGAAAAAGCATTTGTCCAAATTCGACCTCCATTTATGATAAACACTTTTAATAATGTGGATGTAGAGGGAACATACCTCAACATATTAAAGACCATATTTGATAAGCCATAGCTAACATCTTACTCAACAGTGAAAAACTGCAGGCTTCTCCTCTAAGATCAGGAAGAAGACAAGGATGCCTGCTCTCACCACTTTTATGCAACAAAATACTGGAAACAATAGCCAGAGGAATTTGGCAAGAAAAAGAAATAAAAAGGAATCCAAACTGGAAGGAGTACAACTGTCACTATTCATAGATAACATAATATTATCTATAGAAAGCCCTAAAGTCTCCACTAGAAAACTGACAGAAAAATGAATTCATTAAAGTTGCAGGATACAAAATCAATATACAGAAATCTATTGCATTACATACCCTAATAAGAAGGTATCAGAATGAAAAATTAAAAAAGCAATACTACTTGTAATTGCATCAGAAAGAACACAACACCTAGGAATAAATTTCAGTGAGGAGGTGAGAAGACCTGTCCAGTAAAAGCTATAGGAAATTAATGAAAGAAATTGAAGAAGACACAAATAAATGAAAGATATTCCATGATCGTGGACTGGAAGAATTGATATTATTAAAATGCCAATATTACTCAAAGCAATGTATCAATTCAATGCAATCCCTATCAAAATAACAATGGCATTTTTCACAGAAATGGAAAGAAGAATTCTAAAATTTGTATAAAACCACAAAAGACCTTGAACAGCCAAAAAGCAATCTTGACAAGAAAGACCAGAGTTGGAGGCATCACATTCTCTGATTTCAAACTACATTACAAAACTATAGAAGTCAAAACAGTATGGTATGAGATAAAAACAGACACATAGATCGATGGAATGCAACAGAGAGCCCAGAAATAAACCCATGCGTATATGGTCAAGTAATTTCTGATGAAGGAGCCAAGAATGTACTAGGAGAAGAGAGACCCTTCAATGATTGTGCTGGGAAAACTGGACAGCTACGTGCAAAAGAATAAAACTGGACTATTCTTTTACTCTAAATGCTATGAATAAAAATTAACTCAAAATGGATTAAAAAAATTTTTTAACATTTATTTATTTTTGAGGAACAGAGAGAGACAGAGCATGAGCAGAGGAGGGGGAGGGAGAGAGAAAAAGAGAGAGAGAGAGAGAGAGAAACAGAATCCGAAGCAGGCTCCAGGCTCTGAGCTGTTTGTTCGCACAGAGCCCGACGCGGGGCTTGAACTCACAAACTGCGAGACCATGACCTGAGACGAAGTCGGACGCTCAACCGACTGAGCCACCCAGATGCCCCTCAAAATGGATTAAAAACTTGAATGTAAGGCCTAAAATCACAGTAATCATAGAAGAAAACATAAGCAGTAAGCTCCCCAACGTGAGTCTTGGTGATGATTATTTAGATTTGACACCAAAAGCAAAGACAACAAAAACAAAAATCAACAAGTGGAACTATGTCAAAGTATAAAGCTTCTGCACAGGAAATAAAATTATCAAGAGAATGAACAGGCAACCTATTGAATGGGAGAGGGTACTTGCAAATTAGATATCTGATAAAGGGTTAATTTCATACATATATATGTGTGTGTGTGTGTGTGTATATATATATATATATATACACCTCATACAACACAACAGCCAAACAAAAACAAAAATCCAATAATCCAATTTTTCCAAGGAAGATTATCAAGTACAGATTATATTATAATAATTATATACATATATAATAATTATAATTATAAAATTTATATAAATTATATAAAAATTATAATAAGATTATTATACAGATTATCAAGGACATTCAAAGAAATGCAAATCAAAACCACAATGAGATGTCACTTCACACCTGTTAGAATGGCTATTAGCAAAAGACAAGAGGTAACAAATGTTAGTGAAAATGTGGCGAAAAAGGAACTCTTGTGCCCTGGTGGTGGGAATGTAAACTGGTGTAGTTCCCTATGGAAAACAATGGAAGTTCTTTAAAAAATTAAAAATAGAACACTGCCGTATGATCCATCAATTCCACTTCTAAGTTTTGATTCAAAGAAAGTGAAAACACTAGCTTGAAAAGATATGTGCACCTGCATGTTCATAGAGCATCATTTATAATAGCTTAGATATGGCAAAACCTAAGTGCATATTGACAAAGGAATAGATAAAAAAATTGTGGCATATACATATATATACACATATATATGTATGTGTGTGTGTGTGTGTGTGTGTATAGTCTTGCCATTTGTGGCAACATGGATAAATCTTGAGGGCATTATGCTTAAGTGAAATAAGTCGGACAAAGAGACAAATACCGTATGATATGTCTTATATGTGGCTTCTAAAAACTCAAAAGAAAGCAAAACGAAAGAAAGAGCTCATCGATATGGAGAACAGATTGGTAGTTGCCAGAAACACGGGTGGGTTAGTTGTGGGTAGGCAAAATGAACATAAGGAGTCAAAATATACAAACTTCCAGTTGCATAATAAATAAACCATGAGAGAGAAATGTGCAGCATGGAAACTATAGGTGATGCTGCACCTGCATATTTGAAAGTTGCTAAGAAAATAAATCTTAAATGTTGTCATTGTGAGAAAAAAAATTTTGTAAGTATGTATGATAACAGATGTCAACTAGACCTATTTTGATGATCAATTCACAATATACACAAATATCCAGTCATTATGTGGTGACCTGAAGCCACTATAATGTTTTATGTCAATTATACCTCAATAAAAGAACAAAGGGGGGTAATAGTTTAAGCGTAAACATCTGAAACCACAAACTTCTAGAAGAAAACGTAGAAGAAATCTTTATGAATTTGGCCTGAATTTCTTAGATATAAAACAACAAATACAAATCACAGGTCAGTGGGGAAAAGCAAGTAAAAATCTCAACGAGTCCTCATGATAGTTATTAAACGACAAAAACGAGACGACAGCGACCAGGGTCAGCATCTCCAGCAGCACTGAGACCAGGAACCATGCAATGTGATGCAATGTGAAACAAACTTTTTTCTGGGTATTTTTAACAAAAAGAGGTAATCTCAGTCTGATCACTGGGAAAAACGCAGACAAATTCTCGTTGAGGGTCATTACAAAATAACTGATCCATGCTCTTCAAGAGCGTCTGTCATGAAAGGCAAAGAAAAGACTGAGGAAGTATCCCCGAGTGCCAAAGTTTAAGGAGAAACGCCAAGGAAACAGAAAAAGGATGTGAAGGGGAAGCATTGATGAAATTCAAGTAAGGTCTTCAGGATGGTAAATAGCATTTTCCCAGTGTTAATTTTCTGGTTTTGATCATTGTACTCAGGTTATTTATGATAATAGCACTAAAGGAAACTATGCGAGGGTCACATTATTTTCTAGAGTTTCTGTAAGTTAAATGTCCAAAATAAAAAGTTGAGAAGTTGGCAGTAAAAATGAAGTAAACGTTAGCTGGACTAGAAATTGACCAAGAAATTGACCAAGAGTGACACGCATAGCAAGTGAGATAAAAATTTTGCGTTAAATTTTTTTGTATTACAATGCAAGGTATTTAGTGAGATGCCACTACCCCAGACACCAGAATTGAGACCGCAGAGAAGGAATCCTGAGCGTTGGCAATAACGTGGAAGAATTCTCAGATGTTGCCGGTGGAAACGCCAAATTTTACGGCCACTTCGGACAGCAGCGTGGCAACTTCTTGCGAAGATAAATACAGACTTTCTATAGCACCAGCAGATCCACCAGAGAGGAACGAGAAGATCTATTCATACAGAAATCTGTATATGAATGTTTATAAGCTATAGTTGATAGCCACCCAAAATTGGAAAGAACACAAACGTCCCTTTCCTGAGGAACGGATAATCACCCAGACAATGGAACAGGACTCAAGAATAAAAAGAAGCAAACTCCTAACGCACACAACACAGCTGGACATCAAACGTGATGTGCTATGCGGCGCCCGACTCAAAACATTTCGCACCACAGGAGTCTACTGACCCAGCAGTCGGAGAAAGTCAAAACTGACAGGTATGTCAGAACACGAATTTGTGGTTGCTTAGGAGGTGAGGTGGGGGAGATGTTGCCTCCAGAGAGGCACAAGGGGACTTTTTAGGGTGGAGAAGTCCTAGGTGTTGATTGTGGTGGCGTTTACCTGGATCTAGATGCCTTTCAAAACTCATACAACCATCCACCGAAAGGATACATTTCATTGTATGCAAAATTGACCTTAATCAACCTGACTCTAGAATAAAGAGTAAGGCCCCGGCTGCCTGGGAGGCTCAGTTGATGGAGCATCCAACTCTTGATTTCGGCTCAGGTCATGATCCCAGAGTCGTGGGATTGAGCCCCACGTGGACTCTGTGCTCAGCGTGAAGCCTTCTCTCTCCGCCCCCCTCTCTCTCTCTCTCCCTTCGCCCTGCTTTCCTGCTTACACCTCCTCTCTCTCTCTCTAAAGAAAAAAAGAGAGAGAGTAAAACTCCTCTGTTCTCTTTGAGGAAATGAAAAACAAGCTGAGAGTTTAGAGAACAGACATGGTGTTTCAGGCCTAAGAGGTAAGGTCAAGCTCTCCTGTGGCTTTTACGGTGGCCCTTGCAGGGTACGTAAGGGTCGGGCAGTTGGCATTGAAAGAGGGCGTTGGGCCACTAGGCCAAGAGTAATCAAAGACACTTCATCACAAATGGCACCTATGTTTACAGGAGAATTAACGTATGGCCTATGAAGTGAGATCAGGGAGACCTGTGTTAAAATCCCGGCCCTCCACAGAACCAGTCGTATCACCTTCAGAAACTTTAATTTTCTCACGTAAAAGGGTCGCAATAATAGTATCTGTTAGGAACCGAATGACGTCTCCCTGAAATTCTTCAGTGAAGCCCTGACCCCCACTGTGACCCTATACAGAGGCACGGCCTTCGAAGAGAAGTCAGGTTACAATGGGGTCATGGAGGTGGGCCTTGGTCCAGAAGGATCGGTGTCCTTAGAAGACAGAGACACCCACAGTGCGCATATGGAGGAAAATCCCACATGAGGACAGAGCGAGAAGGCTGTCGTCTGCAGGTCAGAGAGGCCTCAGGAGACACCTGAGGTTGATCAAAGTCAACCTCTTGATCCGAGACTTCCAGGCTCCAGATATCTGCTGTTTAAACCACCCGTTCTGTGGATGTTTTATTAGGACAACCCTAGCAGACCAGAACGTCAGCTTTGCAATGTTGTTCTTTTTTTTTTTTTAATGTTTATTTTATTTGAATGTTTATTTTTGGACAAGAACGAGAGAGAGAGAAAGCATGCCAACAGGGGAGGGGCAGAGACAGAGGGAGACATGAGGATCCAAAATGAGCTCTGGGCGGATAGCAGAGAACCTTCCAGATGTGAGGCTCAAACTCATGAACCGTGAGACCCCGACCTGAGCTGAGGTCAGACGCTCAACCCGCTGAGCCACGCAGACACCCCTCTTTGTCATGTTATTCTAAGAATTCTTGAAATATCTCTAATGCGTGGAACTCAGTAAATGCTATCATATATGACTTAACATTAGTAGTAGGCTCAGTGTCAGTGGGGGTTATTGGTACCCAAGTCATTGGTT
This sequence comes from Felis catus, assembly GCF_018350175.1. NCBI lineage: Eukaryota > Metazoa > Chordata > Mammalia > Carnivora > Felidae > Felis > Felis catus. The sequence goes on along the minus strand of NC_058372.1, from coordinate 147,356,057 downwards.
ATTGGTACCCAAGGTCAGGAATTGGTTATTGGTACCCAAGGTCAGGAATATAGGTTTGTTCAGATGGTGGAGGGCCTTGAACATCGCAGGAGCATTTATATTATATCCAGGGGCAAGGGGAGAATCACTGAAGACCCCAGAGCCAGGCAAGCGAAATTAGTTATACCCGGGAGTCACGGTGTGAAAAGTTTGGCATTCCGGCAACCCAGTTGACAGCACCAGTGAGAAGAGGCGGGGAGATAGACTAAGGGTGAGAAGAAGGGCTACAGTTCAGGGGGTGTCTGGGTGTTGACTGGAAAGGACACCAAGCAGTGTTGACCGACGCTGCAGGTTCAGGACTGGCTCATAGGAATTGGGATGAGAAGGACCGGTTGCATGAGGCGGAGAAGGTGAGAAGAAGGTGTTCTCCGTTGCCCATGAAGTAAATGGCAGCTTTTGCTGGTATTAACGAATCGATTGACTAATGGCGAAATGGAAATCATAATATTTTTAATGTTCTGTATATTTTACTTTTGAGAAAGAGAAAGCCTGAGTGGGGAGAGGGGCAGAGAGAGATAGAGAGAGAAAGAGAGAGAATCTTAGCGGGCTCCACGCTCAGAGTGGAGCAGGAAGGAGGCTCGATCCCACTTACAGTCCCAGTGACATAAACATGACAGACACGATCAGGTCCCGGTGCCGGAAGAGCAAGGCAATCCCAGGCTTCATGACCGGGCAACGTGGGGCACCCCGGGGAGGAGCAGGCTGCAGCGACAGGTGCAGGGGGTGCAGCGCTGGGGTGAAGAAGGAAGAGAACAGACTCGCCGGAGAGCAGCAGCAGAGGCGAGAAGACGGGAACCACGGCGTGCGCCGTGTGTGCGCAGAGGCGCCCTCAGCACGCAAGCCAGCCCCTGGGGGGTCCTGCTCTGCAAACCACCGCCCCGCAGGCTGCGGGGAGGGCCGGCGCCGGGGCACCGGGAGTGCTGAGCGCTGAGTCCTCCCTGCTGCCCCCTCCAGGGAGCAGCCCTCCGCCTGCTCGGGGAAAGCCCCTTCTGCACCGATCTGGGGAGAGGCTCCGCTTGACAATGGCACATCGCGTTGCCATTCCAGCGGAAGAGACCTTTTAAAGGGCCCCCGTGACTTCCGTCCCGTAGAGGGGGGGACTCTATCCACGCGGGGTCTGTTTCTGTGCTTTGTCAGGGTGTCTTTCTGGTGAGGCCCGAACAGCGACAGGCACCCGGCGGGGCCTGGGGCAGCCAGTGCTGCTCCGGGAGGACCACCCGCCTCCCTCTCCCTCCTCCCTCTGGCGGGGAGCCCAGCACAGCTACCGGGGCGCAGGGCGGGGCGGGGAGGGTCGGGGACCAGGCCACCACCTCAGTGGGCCTCGCGTTGCTCTTTGAACCTAAAACCACCGCCACCACCAGATTAGTTGCAGGGACTTACTTGTCACCGAATGCACAGCACACTAATTACTCTCTCTCTCTCTCTCTCTGGGAGATGCTATCAGCGTCCCAGAAGAAAATCAAGGGACCTCCGTGGTTTAGAGGTAGATAATTAATTAGACCCTTAATAATAGCCAGTTAACTGCGGTTTGCTGTATAACCTGAGGCATTTGCGTTGGAGTGCACCTATTAGCTAAAACTCTGTGTTTTCCAGATGGCTTTGGAAGGAACTCAGCCTCTCTTGGCATGCGGTTAGCACTCTTTCTTGCCTTGGCACAGAAGGGAGGGAAAAATGGAAGGCACGGCTCCCTAATTTCTCATCTTTGTCACCCTGCTCTGCTCACTTCTCCGGTGCTGTGGCATTGATGCGACTCATCGAACTTGCCATTCTTTGCATGAGAAGGGGCCGGCCAGAGCGTTGGGGTGCGGTCAAGATCCAATAATATAGCATTTTAAACATGCCGTCACGCAGATTAATGACGATAGAATAAAATCGGATCAATAAAATTCTGCGTAAACTTTACCAACCAACCGAAGAAGTAAATAAAATAAAATTCTTCGTAAACTTTACCAACCAACCGAAGAAGTAAATAAAATAAAATTCTGCGTAAACTTTACCAACCGCTGCGACTTTTCCTAGTCTCCGCTTTCTCGACTGCGCTCAAATTCCCCCGACGGGAACAGACCGGCGTCCAGCCCCGGGGCCACCTTGGGATCTGTGTCGCGCCCACCGTTCGACAACCTGTACGCTTGTGAACCTCTTTGTGCTTCGATCCTCGAATCCCCACCAGGACACGCGGCCTTCCGTACCCACGCCGCGTCTGTCCATGCCGTCGTCCCCTCTCTCATACCGGACGTTCCCCGGGAGTCCCAGCTCCGTCTGTAACCGCATGTGGTTACGGGCTGTTTACATGCCGGAGCCTCAGCTTACCCGTCCCTAAAATGGGAACAGAGCACGGCACCTCTTACTACAAGGTCTGCTATCGCTACGCTATCGTGAACGCCAATCGTCGCTATCATAATTCACATCCCCATGGTGGCCCTCATAATCACTGTCATCGTTTCTTCCCTGGTCAACCTAATATGTGTCATTCTAACCCTTCGACTATTATTTAAAGTGATGGCGATCTCCTTAAAGTGCTAAACTGTCGGTCTCTTCCCTAAAGAATCCGCTTCAGCTGATCACTTTAAAGTGGGGACGATGTCTGCTTTGTATGTCTTACGATCCTGTTTGGGCCCAAAGAAGAGTTGTATTACTTAAATTTGCCCCGGACGCTCTTAGAGAGTAAGTATCCCCTCTCTCTGTATTATTATAACAAAATAGAAATACTTCTGCTTCCCCGGGCCACTGCCTTCTTCATAGAAACCATGACGATTTTATATCCCTAAGCCCTCGCTTTATGTCATTCCAAACATTCTTACTCACCAGCATGTGTTACCATAAAAGAAGACGAAAGCATGGATTTTATGGGCGGCTAGAAGTCTCCGCCTCATCACGGGTCCAGGACGTGCGGAGCGGCGAAGGTCCTCGGGTTCCATTCTTTGCACTTAACCTCTGCCCGAGTAAACGTGCCTTGACCTCCCCTAAGCGCGCTAGAAACATAACCCGCAGCAGTCAGCAGGCAGCCTCTGTTAGCTCGTCTTTCTACGTTGTGCCAGATAAGAGATTAAAACACATGAAGTAATGGAGAGAGGCAGATGTGGGTAATATTTTTGGATAAGATCATCTCACTTTTTTTTTTGGAAAAAAAATATGTTTCTTAATTTTTAGCTGAAAATATTGATATCACAAAAAACGTTTAAAATAACAGATTTGTGGGAGAAGATATGTGCGGCTTAACAATATAAATAAATGCAACTTATGAATAATGAAAATGCGCTTTTCCTTCCTGATTTTCAGAACTGCGATTTCTCTGTTCTCGGAAATCGTAATACCATTACCATCAACGTTCAAACGATTACGAAGAGGTGTCTTTGGATTTCATTTACAATTCAAGTGACTCTCTGTCTTCACTGTTCAGGAGGGAGGAATTGTCAGGAATTACTCAACATTCCCAGATGTGATTGCTTTTTATATTTTCACCTATCAAACTGCGTGGCCCTTGTCCGGGGGGTTAATAAGCACCTGTGCGTTACACCCTCGCTTTGCTCCTCGTGGGAAAAACGTGTGAGGACAGTGCAGACACTGTATAATTAAGATGTAATGAGCTTTGTATTTTCCTCAAGTCAAAAGAAAAGAATAGATCCGGATCATCTATTTCATTCTTTATTTCCTTAAAGTCTGTCTACTTTGTCTGTTTACGCTGTAATCCGGACGTCCGCTCTGCCTCTATAGGTAACGATGAAGTTCATATATGCTCGTATTCTCACCCGACGGCAAGCCAATACTATTCGTATAATTTTGTTAAGTTTATTTATTTACAGAGAGAGAGAGAGAGAGAGAGAGAGATAATCTCTGACAGTGCGGGGCTCAAACTCACCCACCCTGAGATCATGACCTGAGCCGAAATCTAGGGCTGGACGCTCAACTGACTGAGCCACACTCAGGTGCCCCCGCTATCCCTACAGCTCCTGTGAGTTCCCAGGTGCTTGACCTCTCCTGGTCACCTCTGGCGACCTCTGGGCTCCGAGTTCCAAGTCTCCAGAGTGCAGCCTGTGGGTTCCTCGGTGCTTTGGGCCTTGGCCCTGTTCTCTCGTTAAAACGGCTCGAAATCGCCACTCGCCTAACTTCCCCGAGAAACCCACACAATCAAACCAAAACCCCTGTGTTGCTGAGAACAGCGGATTTATCGGAACAGTGGCAGGGGAGAGGGATCGGGGGTCTTACATCATAGTCAGACTAACTGAAAACCACATGTAAAGCTGTTTTTGTTTGACGACGACGACGATGGTGGCGATTTGGCCTCTTTTGTGCGAGTGCAGGATCCCCTTTGCCTAGACCAGTGGGTGGAGTAGGAAATAGCTGGAAAGCCTTGATTAAGCCCGCAGGTAGGGCAGCAGCCCCCCTCCCCGCACTGGTCCGGACGGGGATGTGAAGTCAGTGAGAGGCAGCTCACAGCTACAAAGCCGTGGGGATCCCTGTGGACCAAAGAGCTCCTTCCGCTCCCTCCTTCATGCCAGAACTGGCAAGGAAAAACGCGGAAAGATCATCCCCTTCAAACAATACTGACAGAGTGTTACTTTACCAGGCACCCTTCCAGGGCACGGACGTCCTCAGAGGGCCAGTTTCCAGCACAGGAGAGCAGCAGGTAGAGGCGAGGAGGCAGGGGCGTGGCGGGACGAGTGGAGGCCCACAGACGTGTGGACGGAGCTGCCTGAAGGCAGGGGACGGGGTGGGAATCAGGTCAGGGTGCTGGTCAGCTTAGGCTGATAACAGGACACCACAGGCTAGGGGCCGAAACCACGCGGAAGTATCTCCTCACCATTTGGGAGGCTGGAAGCCACATATCGAGATGTCTCTGTTGGTTTCTGGTGAGACCTCTTCAGAGCTTGCAGACGGCCATCTTCTCGCTGGGTCCTCTGTCTTTCCTCTGTGACTGGAGAGAGAGGGAGAGAGGGCAAGCTCTGGTATGTTGTTTCTTCCTCTTCTTATAGGGACACCAGTCATGTTGATTAAGACCCCACACTTAAGACCACGCTTAACCTTTATTACCTCTTACGGGCAATAATACAGTCACATTGGGGGTATGCTTTGGGTGGGGGTGGGGGGGCTCAATTCAGTCCGTATCAGTCAGACATACAGTGGGGTCAGATCACGGAGGGCCCGGCAGACCATTCCAGAATCTCTGAGTTTGAATCCTAGGGACCCAGGATGTCATTGCAGGGTTGGGAGCAGAGAAGTCTCTGCAATTTACAACCGTGGCCTCGCTGTGTGGACACAGCTGAGCTACCATGACAGGCTATCCCAACAACTCGGGAGGAAAGCTGGAATAGGTTGGCCCAGGCTGTTGAACACGATTGAATGTAAAGGTAAAGCTGAGAAGATTTGCTGACGGGTTGGATGTGAGCTGTGAGGAAAGAAGGGTGTCAAGGAAGATTCCGAGATTGGAGATTGGATATCCCTAAGAAGGGATTTCCACTTAACTGATACGGGAAGTCCGTTAGGGGCCGAGGTTTGCAGGGAAAAGAAATTTTGGAGCTTGACTTTGGGCGTGCAAAGTGAGTGTTGTCTGCTCTATATCTGAGTGGAAATGGTGGGTCAGTATGATCTCTCGCGATAATATTTGTGTTCTACGTCCCGCATTTTTATGAGCGTGCACTCGCAGAGGTTGGGGTGGGGGTAACATCAGCCGGCATGAACTTACGTTCACCACGTTTCTGGAACTCTCCACATGGTGCTTAAGGACCCGGAGAGAGAACCACGTTTCCAAAACCTGATAAGAATACTCATCCGAAATCAACAGCCCTCGTCATATAGAGTCACGGCTTTTCTGTGGAAACAAGGAACAAGACAAATTTGGTTCTCCCACGATTATTATTTGTTTTGCTGCATTGCCCTCCCTCTTCAAATGCAATTGTCATCTGCTTAGTGTATTTTAAAGGTGTCCCCACACTTGAAGGACAGAGATTCTGGGTGCCTAGGTGCCCCATGACGGGTTCTGCAATCTCGCCAACTCCCAGCTGGACGTGCTTGGTGCCATTTTTTGAGGAGTGTATGAATTCAGGTATGAATTCAGGTGTTTTACAGAAAAACAAGGTGTGGACTCAGGAGAGAGAGGCAGCTGCTCTCTTCCTTTGAAAGAACAGCCGGTGATTCGAACGTTTGAACCTGGAGACCGGGTTTGGGAGCCCAAAGTCTCGGAGCTGGCCGGACGTGGAGGCACGGTCTCATGGACGTGGGTGTGGGGTCGGGGCCTGAGGAGCCCGAAGAAATTCTCTGGGCGGGGTAGGGCATAAAGACCCACCAGAGAGATTCCTCCTCACAGGCCCCCCAGGCAGTGACGGAGGCGGGGGGATTGGGAGCCCTGGGCCTCATTGCTGCCTCTGCCCTTCCTGAGGGGGCAGGTCCCTGGGGTGAGTCATCCAGAGATTCTAGATGCTGGTCTTCCTCCCCCACAGACCCAACTCTCCAGCTGGTCTTTTACCTCAGCCGGAAGGACAGCCTCGAGCGCTTCTTGTCATGAACAGCTGCTACCACAGAAACTCTCGGCTTCCATGTATCCGAAAACACTCACCACCCTCGTTTGGAAGGATGTTTTCACTGAACAGAGAGCTCGAGGGTGGTGGGTTTTGTTTGTTCTTTTTCTGGCCACCGTAAAGCTGCCACTGACAGGACTCTTGCCCTGGACGCAAATCCTCTCCCTCCCTCTCGTTGGTTTCCGATTTTCACCTTGGCTCCATTTCAGCACTTTGGGTAGGAAGGACCTGGGTGGTTCTTTGTCTCTATCCTTTCTAGTTGGGGGGGGGGGGTCACTGAGGGCTTGCGACCCTAGATAGGCGTTTTTCATCACGTTCTGGAAACGTCCCTCTGCTGTGTCTTTCAGTAGTTTTCCGGTTCCGTTCCCACCGTCTTCTTAGGGAGCGTGAATGGCGTGGGTTCTAGAATGTTCGATTTTTGCCACACTGCTTCTCTGAGGCTCTGATCACGTTTCTTCAATCCTTTTTCTCTTGCTTCTTTAGTTTTAAAATGTTCTGTAGAAACCGTAGAAGATACATGACTGTTTCTTCACCCCTTTGCAGTCTGATATTAAGCCCATTCAATAATTTTCCATTGTACTTGTGGAACTTTTAAGTTTTAGGCTTGGCCATTGATTCTTTATGAAATTCTCGTTTCTCTGGGGAAATTCCCCACTTACTCCTTGAGATTCTATCTTTTTTTATTATCTGCTATATCCTTGATAGTTGTTTTGTCACGTTTGCCTAATAAAACAGCCTCTGGGTTATCTCAGGACTGTTTTTTATTTTGTCCTCCGCTTTTATTCTTTGCCTGGGAAAACATATATTATAAACACCCATGCACACGTGTCTGAGATCTAATAGTACTTTGCTGTTTGCTGGGCTTGGGGTGACATTTTAGAGAGCCGGGAGTTTGTTATTTCCCCCAGCAGAATGTCGTGTCTTTGTTACAGGAGGCAGTTCAGTTCCTGACTGCTCACCTTGACATTGTGTGGGCTTCCTTTCATCCTGTCTCAGGGAGGGTTTATGGAAGATCCAAGGTTTCCCCAAGCACGTTGAGCTGGCCAAGATTCCACTTCCTACTTCTCTCTTACTTCTGGATCTTTACCTCTGTGAGGGTGTGTCCAGAATAGCTCTTACATCCTTAATAGGAGGATGTCTTCGCTCCCAAGATGGACAAAGATATTTCTGTTCCTCTCTCCGCTTGTTGCAACCGAGCTCCTGTAAACGTCTGGCATTTCACCCTGCACTTGTGCGACCCAAACCTCAAGCAAGCATTTGGGGAGCACTCACACTCGGTAAGAATTTGTGGGTCCCCAAGCTATACAGACTATGATTTACTTCCTTATCCCTCTGGCGTGCTGGGCTTTGCCTGGACTCCAGCTCACTGCATTATGTTTGGGAAAGTGTCCTCAGGCAGAGCGGTGGGCTCATCGTGAGACTCCACGTGAGAGTCTCCCTTTTTGTCCAGGGATGTTGGTCTTGTGTGGTCCCTGTCCGCTGACGGAAACAGTTCTCTCCTATATTTTGTGTAGTTACAGTCTAAATTTGTTGGGAGAGTTGGTTCAATAACCAGTCTCTGCCCCATCCTCACGATTATTTGTCACATCCATAAGCCCACATTATTTCAACAAGATGGCAAGTAAAAGTGAAAGGAGTAACTATTAAAATGAAGTGAGTGCAGACATCATTAATTTTGAGTGGTAAGATTATTCTGCCCATAAATCCAAAAAGTCCATGAAAATAATAACAGAATATTTTAATTAACTGCTGACAAATGACAAAGTCAATAGGTTGCAAATCAACTACCGAGTGAAAAATCAAAAAAATCACTTAGTTCCACATTCAAGCAAAGAGCGTCACAATGACAATGGGAAGTTCACCCACCGTCCCATCTAAGCCTATACGGAGCGTTTGTTTACAAGTCTAATTTTAAAATGGTATTTGTTTGCCAAAACAGTATGTACATTTTTAGAGAAAATTGGCAAATAGTTGAGAAAAGCTGAATAGAGAAACGAATATTCTGTCCAGTTATACCCTCCTTGATAGCAGCTACCATATCTGAACTTCTTTCTATGATTATTTCATGCCTTATGTATTTCTACTTAGATAGTTAACTAAATGAGACCAAATATCATCTACAAACTAACAGTATTTCATTCCCCCAACCTTATTTACCAGGGATCTTTTAGGTCAATAAATTTTGACTTCAGTCACCTCAAGTGGTGATAGAGGATTCCAATACATGGGCATACAATTATTTATTTAGCCAACCCGCTTTGATAACTGTTTTGATAGTTGTCACTTTTCATTCTGACAGGAAGCTCAGGTACGCAGCAATGGTATTGCGCGGTAACACTTTTCACCCAATTTCCTCTGACTCTCTTCATTCTACGCACAAGGCTAAATGTCATCGCCTGACCCCACGGGCAAGGTGGACGGGGTGAATTGTGAGTGGAAATGCCACCTGTCACTCCTAGGCTCCAGTATTTACTTGCCATATACTTTCCTCAAGAGGTACTTTTTCTCTGCCACGGAGAACATTCGAGATTAGGGTCTTGAAGTGAGGACATAGGACGCAGCGTCCCCACCTACTGGCAGTGGTCGTAGAGTATGAGCAAAGAATAAACTCATTTTTCAGGCACTAAGATGTTTGCTGTCTGTTACTGCATCATATTGGATTCAAGCGATCTATTCTCACTGATAGAAACATCAATCTACATATTTTTTTCACTAGGCCAAATATCTCTTTAGAATAAATGCTTGCAAATGAATCCTGGATCAGAGGACATATTCATTTTACATTTTGATCCGTGTTATCAAATTATCTCTTTAAAAGTATACACAATAGAAGATTATTTATGTTTGGATCAGTATTCGAACGTCACTCCCAAAAAAGATACTCAAAAAATGAATTATTCTTAAAAGTACTATTTTAAAAATGAAGGACATTTTTATTTAGCAATTGGTAATGTGGAGATGGTTGGTCATTTCATGAAACACACAGAGGGCCATTGGTCCTAATGGATGGGTGGAAAATGGCTCACTCAAGGGTTATTTCGTGTTGGGAAAATCTCCCAAATTGCACTGAATAAAGATCATTTATTCGATGGGGAGATGCTCCGGCGGTATTGGCTGCAAATGTGAGCAAATGGCATCTCAACAGCAAACACGTGACGCGGAGGTCTTTTCAAAAGCCCTGTCCTGTCCTCACTTTCTTCTTTGTGTCCAGATGCTATTAAAGGAAATCATGCTGGGAAATGATTTTTGCTACACCATTACCTGAAGATTATTGAGGATTTTCTTATAAATCGAAACTGCCTGTATTTATTATTATATGACAGTTATGTTTTTTTATAAATTTTAAGTAAATGCATAAATTTTATGTTCTGAGATTGGGAAGAAAAATACTAAGAAAATGTATTCGTTATATTTATATCTTTAAATATGTAATATTTACTATTTTTTCAGTGTTAAGTATATATACGTGTATGTATGCATAGAAAGATAGATAGATGTAGATATATATTACTGTTGCCAAAATTAACCCATTCTTTAACCAATACATAATAGAAAAATGTTCTCTAAAACAAATACTTACAAATTTCTTTATTCTTTCTCATAGGTAAAGGTTCATATCATGTATTATGCCATAGGGACTAAGATGTTTTCCATCATTATTTTCAGTTTGAGATATCTAAATTCCAGAAACATCTCCTGATTAACAGATTGTGCCTAGACATTGAAGGCACTCCTAATCTACTATGTGCCTATGCTCCACATCAACATACACAGGATTCTCAGGACACTTTGCCCCCTTGGAAGGCTTTGGTTCCCACTATGGAGGCTGAATATGTCATATACTAGACTTCTGAGCTTTGTAGACCCAGGACATCTGCCTATGACCTAATCCTGACCATTCAGACTTTTAAGAGAGTATTCTGATGGGCCTCTAGGAAAGGTTTTTCACAGTAAAAAATATTATCTACTTGGCTGAATGTTTGGTTAATATTGATTTTTGGAACTCAAAGAACAAGCATAAGTATGGATCTAACAGATTAAAGACAACATTGAAGAAATATGTAAAGAGACTGAGTCACTGAAATCATAATGGAGGCTTTGTAACAACTCTGAGGTTACTGATCTCAGGACTTCCTATTGTTTAAAATAATAAATACTTTTATTGTTTAAACCACTCTTAGTTGGGTAACTCTCATTTGGTACTTGGGGTTTCCCAACAGAGAAACTCATCAGCCTGTGTACTGTGTGTTTCATCTTTGGCAATCTAATAATCAAACAAATTTACTTTTTTTTGTTGTTTTGATGCATAATTTTTGAATTACCAGTGGAGTACAGTTGAAAATCTATGCATAACTCCTCCAAGACTTAATTACTACCAATAGCATACTGTTGACCAGAAGCCTTACCAATCACATAGTCAATTAACATGTATTTTGTAGGTTATTATATGTAATACATACTGTATTCTTACAATAAAGTGAGATAGAGAAAAGAAAATATTATTAACAAAATCATAAAGCAGAGACTCTACATTTACAGTACTGTATTTATTGAAAATAACCTGCATATGGGTGGACCCATGCAGTTCAAGCCTGTTTTGTTCAAGGGTTAACTGTATAAACAAATATATGACCAAATATATATATATATATATATATATATATATATATATTTTAATTTTTTAAATGTTTTTATTTATTTTTGAAGGAGAGAGAGAGACAGAGCATGAGCGGGGGAGAAGCAGAGAGAGAGGGAGACACAGACAGAATTCGAAGCAGGCTCCAAGGTCTGAGCCGTCAGCACAGAGCCTGATGTGGGGCTCGATCCCACAAACTGTGAGATCATGACCTGAGCTGAAGCCAGACGCTCAACCGACTGAGCCACTCAGACACCCTATAACCAAATATATTTAAACATATTATTACTTCAATATATACCCCAATTATTTTCCTTTTTTTTTAAAGTTTATTTACTTATTTATTTACTTATTTTGAGAGAGAGAGAGACAGAGAAAGCGAGCGAGGAAGGGCAGAGAGAGAGGAAGAGAGAGGGAACTCCAAGCAGGCTCTGAGCTGTCAGCACAGAGCCAGACACGGGGCCCCACCTCACCAACCGTGAGATCATGACCTGAGCAGAAATCAAGAATCCGCCGTTCAACCAACTGAGCCACCCAGGTGCCCCTACCCCAATTATTTTACATCTTCATTTTGGCTTGCTTCTTTCTTGATGATCATCCTTTTTTACGTTTAAATCTATAATCCACCAGGAATTACATTTGGCCAAGGAAATAAATGAATAAGTTATAGTTCTACCTCTTTGTTGTCTCCAAATAGTTTGCCAATTGCCACAATATCACTTATTCTATATTCATTATTTTCATACTTATTCGGAATTTCTTTCTTATCATGTTACAAAATTTCTATATGTACTTGAGGATTTCCTCTTTTTCTACTCAGAATTGTAAATCTATCCTTCCATTCGAGTACCTATAATATACAGTTGTAATTATATTTTATATGAAAAGATGTAAGTTGGCAGACAGAAAATATATAAAGGAACAGCAGATGTAAGGATTTTGTAATTATTTTAAATCAAGTATATGTTTGACGCATAGTAATATATGTTATGCAATATATGACACATGGTCATATAATTAATATGTTACATATAAAATTATTTTATTAATCCTTATTCATGATCTAAAAAGCAGGGAGCTGGGGTGAAAAAAATACATTCAGAAGAAAGTTAAAAGAACCAAAAAAGAAGCATCAGGTGTGGTGGGTTGCAGGTATGCCCAAAGATATCACGTCCTATTTCTTGCAATCTGTGACTATTACCTAGGGTAAAAATTTTGCAAATGTGATTAAATTAAGGATTTGGGGATGAGATTATTCTCGATTATCAGAGTGGGTCCCCAATGCAATCATAGGTGTCCTTCCCCCACCCAGCTTTATGGAAGTACGATTAACAAATAAAAACTGTCTATATTTAGGTTGTACAACACAACGTGTGCTTTTTAAGACATACAATGTGATGATTTAATATGTACACAGTGAAATGATTACCACTATCAAGTTGATTAACACATCCATCATTTCACACTAGTTACCTTTTGTGAAGTGTGGTGAGAATATTTATATCTACTCCATTAGCAGTTTTCAAATATACAACCCAGCATTATTAACTATAGTCACTATCGTGTACATCAGATCCCTAGAACTTATCTTATACGTCTTTGGCCAACATCTCCCCCATTTCTCTTACCCTCCAGCCCCTGGAAATCACCTTTCTACTCTCTGGTTCTACACGTTCAGTTTTATAGATTCCACAAAGAGGTGCGATCATGCAAGATTTGTCATTCGGAATCTGACTTATTTCACTTGGCATAATGTCTTACAGGCTTACCCATGTTGTTACAAATGGTAGGATTTCCTTCTTTTTTTTTATGGAGGAATAATATTCCAGCATCTCATAAGTGACAAGTGGACATAGATGAAACAGACACATAAAGGGGGAGGACATGATGAAAATGGAGGTCAAGATGAGGGCAATGCGGCCACGAGTCAAGGACACCTGCATCCACCAGAATCTGGAAGGGATAAGAAGGATTCTCCAGCCAGAGCTTCTGGGGGAGGGGAGGAGCATGCCCGGAAGACACTCAGTGAAACTGATTTCAGAAGCTGGTCTCTAGAACTGTGGGAGAATAAATGTCTGTTGTTTGAAGCTACTAAGATCACAATAAACATTTCCATTAAATTTTTATCATCTGCTGTTATGTCTATTTTTTTTCTTAAAATACATTCAGGTTGACATTTTCCCACTGCAACCAGTGATTTTCATGTCTACCCATATTACTCTATTTTCTGTAATGTTATTTGATTCTTTCCTGTTATTTCTCCCAATATGTCCCAAAAGGGAATGTATTCATTTATAGTGGTGCCACTCAAATGTTTATGGTAACACTCATGTACCTTGACACAGAAGTAGGCAACCAAAACTGTAGGAATGTACTGTTAGTTACCCTGAAAACATGTATAACTAATAGGCTGATATTAACATCATCCACATTTGATAGTATATTGCATTTATTTAACCAAAGAAAATATATCAAGATTAATTACACAATACATTGATATACATTAATTCAGCATTGATTGAATCAAGAAGATATACTTTAAAGCTCAAACTTTTTTTATCTTAAAATAAAGTCTTCCCTGGTTATACAACTTATTATTAACAATAGTTATGCACTTACAGTGAGAAATATAAAAATATGAAACTCCAGACATCTTTACTAAGTTATTTGAGTTACGTTTTAAACTTCACTGAAATTCTTGTAAGAATAATTGCCAGTCTATCTGCCTATATGATAAAGATCTCAAAAGTCAGTTCTGTATCTTTTACTTCTTTCGTTCCCAGAACCAGTAATAGAAGCTAGCCAGCACTGGAAGAAGGAAGGGAAAGAAGGGTGAAAGAAAAGTAGGAGAAGAGGAGGAGGAGGAGAGAGGAGGGTCAATATGACAAATAGGTCATCGATAAGATCATTGCCATCTGGAAGACTTAAAGAGGATGTCCTCACTCTCCAAAAAGACTGGCTACATTGGCTTTGGCTTTTGACACAGGAACTTGTGACGTTGAAGATTGCAAAAGCTGATCCAGGACAAACGAGACGTGGTAGAACTATTTATTTTAATGATATGATAATCATACATGTGGGACAAATTTATATTTGCAAACTTTGACTTGGGAAAATCTTGATCTGGTGAGGAATAGTGTTGCAAAGAACAGAGTGGTGGAAGCTATCATTGGTAAAAATTTAGCATGGTTGAAAATGGCAAGAGGGGAGAGCAGAGAAGGCAGGTGACGTTGATCCAGAGAAAGGTGATGGTACACGACAGTGTTGTAAGAGATGGAAAATAGAATAGAAAACGGAATTGTCAGATTTTTTTTTTGAGGTAAGAACTCAAGAGAGAAAAACATGATCATGAGCACACAGTGCCGTCGAAGAAACATCATCATTAATGGTGTAGAGTTTACTCTTAGTTTTCTTTTTCTTTTTGTTCCTTTTGCGTGTTATGGGAGAAAAGGATTCTAAAAAATTATAACTTGCACGGTTATCTTTCAAATGACTAGAGAAGAGGTGTGTGATCTATTAAGTATTTCTGGGACAATTGCTCAGTTATTTCATGATGAGTAAAATAAAAAACTTTACCATGCATTGTACATAAAAGTAAACTATGCTTAAATTAAAGAGTTAAATGAAAAGGGTGAAAATATAAGAGGGAAAAGGCATTTTGTAGCATAAACACATTGAAAAACTGGTAAATGAGAACTTGCCAAACTGCAGGAAAATTAAAATTCTATGCATTTAAAAAGAATAGAGGTGCAAAAGCAAATATAAATTGTCAAAAATTATTCTAATACACAATATACATGTGTGTGTATACATATAATTTTAATAGGAAAAGATTAGTGTGCAAACATAATACAAAAGAAATATTACAATTGTTGAAAATATATGAAAATAATTAATAAGACTGATAACTTAAAAAAAGAGGGAATCAAACTCCATTTTCCTGTTTATCCAAATGTTTTTACTGATAAATATAAGCATATGGAAAGCATACAGAAAATACATATTTTAATAGTTTCGGTGACAGATGATGGATAGTATGCATGCCAATTCTGAGAAGTAAGATAATTCTGTTAATGTAATATTCCCAAAAGTGCTAAAAGAAGGATTTTTCTCCTAGCCTAAAATGTTTGCAAATCTCCAGGCTAATTCCAGGAATAAATGATCAGTATTGTGTTTCTCTTCTAGCTGACCTCTTGGTTACTGCTGTCGGTAATATACCCATGGCATTTACTGAGTTCTTAATCTAAAATTTATTATGTAGTAACTCTACACATTTAAATAAAATAAAGCGTCCTCCTGCCAACGGATCTTATTAACCACTAAACAGGAATTTATTTTTATTATTCACGCTGAAATTAGAAGTTCTGAAATCACTTTTCCTCTAAACCAATAAACGAATTTTGACAACTGCTTCACTATAGAAATGCCGCCGAGCAGCACTCCATGCTGTCTTGAACAGTGTGGTCTCCGTTAACTTCCTGCTCTGTTCTGTGATCTTGGACAAGTTACTAAACCAATCCTTTCCGTCCATATCATTACTCGGTAAGAGTTAGCTGGAGGTGTTCATTATTTTATTTCAAAAACACAAGTTTAATACTCATTAGGTCCAGGCACTGTTTGAAAGCCTTTGTAAATAGTATCTCAGTTAATTCTGCTAACAACTCTCTACTGCCATTACTATTATTATACCCATTTTATAGTTGTGGACAATGCGGAAATGAGAAAGATAAGCGAGGTGCCCGTAGTCCCACACCCAGGAGGAACCCCTGTTGCTTGGCATAAAATACATAGTATCCACCCTCTAAGGGAAAGGATAATTAAGGAGGGGTTAACCAAGGACTCCTCTTCCACTGGAGAATCAAGAGTGGAGCATTTGGTTCCTGAGGGGGAAGGTTGTCTGGGGCATAGGTCAGATGGATCAGGATTATCATTGGGGAAAGAACCCTTTTCCTTTTCCATGCTTCATTCTTTGTTCCAGCTTGTCCTTTTTATGACCACAGACGAAGTCATATATAACTCCTTTCAATCACATCCATTCTCCTATCTTGGAAGCACTTTATTTCTTTAGAATGTTTATTTATTTATTTTAGGAGAGAGAGAGAGTGTGTGTGTGAGCAGGGGAGGGGCAGAGAGAGAGAGAGAAAGAGTCCCAAACGGGCTCCCCACTGCCAGGGCAGAGCCCGAGGAAGGTTTGATCTCCCCAGCTGTGTGATCATGACCTGAGCTGAATCACGTCTGATGCTTAACCGACTGAGCCGTCCTGTCTGGGAAGAACTTTAAACTCACAACGTTAAAAATTCCAAGTATCATGACCAGTGATCTCCCTCCCGCATCCCCACCGCCACCCTGGCTTCCTGTGCTTCGTGTCGCCGTGGAGGGCACCACCAGCCTCCACACACAGAAGCCTGAAAGCAAGTGGGATCATCCCTAACTTCTCCACCCTTCACCCTCTCTGTCCAGTCAGTCACCAAGTCCTACTGATTCCACCCCCTGGATGCCTCTCAAGTCCATCCACTGCCATCAAGGCTGAGAGAGCCAGCCTGGTCTGATTGCGGAGGATTGGTGTGGAGAGGCCCTGGTGCCCACAGAAAATGCTCCACCTTGTTTTAATACACAGACTACAATCCCAGGCCTTGCTGAAATGTCTGTCTGGCTAGAAGGAGAAGAGTTTTAGTTACTTTAAATGTTCTGTTTTCACCCAAAAGATGTGGAGATAGTCCTTCCATTGCCTAACCATTTATAATAATTTTTGTGCGTTATGATCTCAAAGGCGTTCCTTCACCTTTGGTCTCTGTAGATTGTATGGAGTATTTCTCTGAATGATATTTGACTTACGGTGGATTACTTCAACAGCAGCACAAGCCCCCTACGATCCTCCTTGATCAATTTTGTTTCTAAGGGAGGTTGGGAAGAAACGTCCTTTCTTGGTTAGAAGCGTCTTTGCTTGGAATCCACTGGTCTTACCAGTGCACTGTATTGTTGATTCACTCCACAGAGCCCCAGAGCCCCAGAGCCCCAGAGCCCAGCACATCAATTCTCCAAGGTTCTGACTGGTTTGACTTCTTGGGACTATGCATGATGCTTCTTGTTTCTCAGAATCATCCTCACAGCTCCCACTGCCCAGCAAACCAAAAGAGAAGTCTAGCGGGGGGGGGGGGGAGAGGTATGAATCAGGCTCCCACCGTGTCTTTGAGTAAGACCCCGCTGTGGTTATAGGATGTAGCCATTTGTTTCCACTTTCAGTGGCCCTACCCCGAGAACACCCCATGGATACATACTCAGACTTATCAGCTCTGAATCCAAGTAGAGTAAAACCTTGGTTTGTGAGCATAATTTGTTCTGGAAACACGCTCGCAATCCAAAGCACTGGTATATCAAAGCGAATTTCCCTAGAAGAAATGATGACAACTCAAATGACTCGTTTCACAACCCAAAAAGATCCACATAAAAGTGATTAGGATACTGTCACATAATACAAAATCATACAGAAAATACAAAATACAAAGAAAAATAAGCAAATTAACCTGCACTTACCTTTGAAAACCTTTGTGGCAGGTGTAAGGGACACACGAGAGAGGAGGGTTACCGTGTAGGACAACTTTCACAATTACTAACACAATCTGTTGGCTCAATGGCATCTTTTTCTTTTTGTGCAGCTCTAACGAGGAACCTATCCAATGACCTAGAATGAAGCAAAGCATTCCTAAGCTTACTCTTGGATGGAAAAGCAAAGGACTGTCCATAGGTGCTTGGAAGTGACCAAAAATACACGAGTGCCAGTTGTGGGCGCCTTCCAACGTTCTGAAACATCACTGATTTCTGCCAAACACGGTGGCCTGAGACCAAGCATCCAAGCATAAGAGATGATCACCCACAATCCCACGGGGAGAGAGAGAGAGAGAGAGAGAGAGAGAGAAGAACGATTGGCTCAGTGGTGATCATGTGACATTCGGCATCACACATTTGTATTGCAAGACATCGCTCGTTTATCAGGTTAAGATTTATTAGACATGTTTGCTCGTCTTGTGGATCACTCGCCGCACAAGTTACTCGCAATCCAAGGTTTTACTGTCTTCCGTTGTCCTGAATTGACATCTGCCGATTTGGTGATAACAGTGAACCTGATCCTGTTTGAAGTCCATGAATTCTGAAAAGAAAACACCAGCCTCCCTCCCTTCTCCGACAATCGGGCTGCATCTACATCACTCCCAGGTACCGCTGGGAGGGCTCTTCCACCTCAGAGAAGAACCCAAAATGACCTACTACAAATTCCTCCATGGGCACATTTACCATATTGCTTTCCCTCCCGTACTGCCGCAGCTGCCCTTCATTTGCATCCACAATTTACCTTCCTTTCTCTCTCTCTCTCTCTCTCTCTCTCTCTCTCTCCTAGCCCTGCTTCTCTTTGAGGACTTGGTTGTTAAAAATTGAAATTGCCAGACGTGTCGTATTTTACATTTGTACCAGAGCTCCTTAAGAAAATTCTTCCTGCATGCCCAAGCGGGAGGAGTGCACAATTCTCCCGTGGCGCCTTTGTTCAGACATTCTCCTTTGCTCCTGAGTTTTATGACAAGATCCCTGGTTTCTGGGGGAGCTGGGAAAATTCTAGTAAATGCCATTACCCAGGAGAATGTCTTCTTGAGTTATAAATCAGTCACATGAAGGAAGAAGGCCTCCTTGGCCAACGATGTGGATGCAAGATTGATGGCTCACCTCCGCGCCCCCTGTGACTTTCCATTACGAGGCTCTCTGCAGAAATATCAGCGGGTAGGGGGTGAGGGCCCTGCCTCGCCTGGCTCATGACTGTCAGACGCTGAGGTACCAGTGGAGGGAGACACTGGCAAGAAAGGGGTCACTCCGGGCATTCAGTGAAGACCTTTGTGTCTCTCAGCAGCTCCTGCCTGTCGTGTCAATTAAAAATGAGCAGTTCGTTAAAGGACAAAAGCAAAACAAAACTTAAATCACAGCTCAAGAATATCTTTCCTCTCCTGTGCGGGTACCCAGGAAATAAAATAGCCGGGCACTTCAGCTTTTCAATAAGAAGCATTTCCAATTTGAAACTGCCTTATTTATTTACTATTTACAGCAACCTCTCTCTCTCCTCTGCCAACATTAATCTGAGTTAGTTTCGTGTATGAATCATTGGCAGGTTTAGGACTGCCACACAGATGCATATGGCCTGTGGAATAGCTACAGAGAAGCTCCTACATGCCGCGCAATCCTTAACACGGGCTGCTTTTCCCAATGAGTACAGAGTATTTAAAGCAGGCTGTAAAATTGTCACAGTTTATAAATCAGTGAAATTAGTGCTGACGCTCATTGAATCTATATGCAAACGGCATCTGTAATTGACACGCACATCTCCTGTAAGGGGCAACGTGGAGTTATTTGTGTGACCAACTGGTGCCTTGCAGCTCAATCCCAGCAATGATTCCCTACATGACAACCACCCCATTTTACACGAGTCCTTTAACCAGAGACACCAACGTTTTCGTTCGAATTCGGATGAGAATTTCCCCAGATGTGGAGCTGCAGGTACCTAAATGTATCAGTTCTAATACAAATTAGGTATAGTTCCTTTTTTCTTCTTATACTGAAAAATTTGGCGGTATTTTTGTAACTCCACCTTTTATCTGCTTCCCACTTATACCTGGTTTGCTCAGTATTTACAGCAAATGGGGGAGCCCTACACTCTTAAATTTTATCTCTGTTTTAAAAGCCAACTCAGATACTTAGACTCTTTAAAAAGATGGTATCTGGAACAATGATGCAAGAAATCTTAGAATCAAACCGTCAACAGGGAGGAATCACAGATGTGTAATTGGCTGCGTGTAATTGACTAAGCCACAGAACTATCTGAGACACGTCTACTTCTCTATACGGGACTGATTGGAGCCGAAAAAAGTTATAAGTCTCTAAATGTTACATTGAATATCTCCTTTTTTTTTTTCAGGCTCACATTGCAAAATTAGAGTTAGTTTTACCATAAATTATTTTGTTTCCATAAACGTGGAAAATGCTTAACGATAATGTCTCATAAAGCATCTACTGAAAGAAAGTGCACGTTGTTATGAAAAAACACCCTTGATAATTAAAATGCATTGTACGGTTTAAATATTGAGATGAACATTATGTCAGGTGATACCATAGCAAGGTATGAATCACCGTCTTACTGTTTTAGGCATAACTATGACTGAAGATGCAGGTCTGGGTAATCCAAAGAAAATCTTGGCTTCCCTACTGACTTCGGGTATATCAGCAATTCCTGTTCCCCTCCCCTCTCCTTAATATACATTTTTACTTGGGGCGCCTGGGTGGCTCAGTCGGTTGAGCATCTGACTTCCGCTCAGGTCATGATCTCGCGGTCTGTGAGTTCGAGCCCTACATCAGGTTCTGTGCCGACAGCTCGGAGCCTGGAGCCTGCTTCGGATTCTGTGTCTCCTCCTCTTTCTGCCCCTTTCCCGCTCATGTTCTGTCTCTCTCTCTCTCTCTGTCAAAAATAAATAAACATTAAAAAAATTTAAAAAAATACATTTTTACTTACTGTTGATCTTGTTTTGGTGAAACACGAAGTGGTCTCTTAGCACATCACGGTGTATATACCTTTTATCGGTAAGTGACTTATATTGTACTTTCCCTAAACTTCAAATCAATGGATTAACAAAATTCCAGAAAATGAATCCCTCTCACTCTGCTTGCTCTTCAGAGCCCTTCTCCTGTCACTGCTTCATCACGTCAGGCATGGCTCATCGGATCTGTGCAGATTCTTGCTACAATGTGGAGCTCTAAAGATTCACAGGGATTTTTGAAAATACGCCGAGGTACTCAAGAACCACCTCTCCCACAGTTGAATGGTCAGCACATGTTTCTCTGCCTTAAACTATCCCTGGATTGGGACCGATAGGAGAAGTCGAGGAGTTCCATACTTTATTACAGATCAGGCAGACGAAAATGTGCAGTGAATGGCCTCCAGTGGGAGCTTATATTGTACTTGCTTGACAAGCCCCGATCCCGGAAATGCAGCTGCCCTCCCGAGCCTGCACATGTGGAAATGACCGGCCTGGGAGCAGCCAGCAGCCCTGTGAACTGGAGCCACTTTAAATTAAGAAACAATGACCCAACTGGATCCTTAATCACGACTATTATTCACAGTACATATATTTCTTTAGTTCATTCACTCTCCAATTCTCTCAGGTCAATATCCTTTGCGTTCTCCTCAAAACTTCAAAATGGCCGCTCAGCCTCCCTCGGGTCATGATCCCGCTTCCAAATTCATTGAAAAAATTGAAGAAATGAAGACAAGGGCTTCCACCACCTCCCACCACCATGTGGAACCATCTTCGCCCATCTCTCCTGCTTCTCCCCTCTGACTGTGCTCTCCTTGTTTCAATCAGCACTGACATTCTTTCTCTCCAGTTAGAAGCAAGCAACACCATCCTTCTTGATTGCATTTCCTTAGTACATACTCCATTTCACTCTACAGTTAACCCCCTCAAACTGTTGCATTGATGTCCTACTTCTGATTCTACACCCCCCATTATCCTTGAACCTAGACCAATCTGGCTTTTGCCAAACTATTCCCTTGATGGATGCCTTGTGCATTGTAAATCTTTTTATAGAAATAATGTAACTCTGCCAAAAATCTATTTCTGTCTTTAGAAGCCACAATATTATATTATTCTTTAAGGAGATGCTTTCTGAGACATCATTATTGTGAAGCATTTTCCACTTTCCTGGAAACAAAAATAATTTACAGGAAAAGTAACTCTAATTTTGCAATGTGAGCCTGAAAATAACATATATTACTGTACTTAATGTATACTAAGTAATTGGCATTTTGGTATATTAATATTGGACAATTTACTATTACAAATAAAATTTGACATTATTTGAATCTATTGTTCAATCCTCATCTTTCTTAGCTCCTTCTGTGCCTGACTTGCAGGACAACAAATGTATCGTGGTTTTATTCTCACCTCATTGGCCATTCATGTTTGGCGAGGTAGCCATTCCTCCTCATTTGGAGTGATTCAGGGCTTGCTTGGTATAACAATCTCTTCTCTACCAAAACTTGATGATTTAACATAATCTCACATTTCTGAATACAACCCAAATTTCTGTTTCCAAGCTGGATTTCTCTACTGAACTCCAGACTTAAAGACCCAGCTGCCTTGTCAACATTTCCATTTGAAATATGAATATGACTTTCAAATGTGGCCTACCCGGCACTGAACTGTTGACCTGCCCTGTGTCAAAACCCATTCCTACCACAATGTTCTCCATATTCTACCAGGGTTTGATTGTTTGTTTGTTTGTTTGTTTGTTTTTTTACTAAAACCCTTAGTATTTACTGACTGATCTCTTTCTCTTACCATCACCAATATTAGCATACTGACTTGAACAACTGTCATTTCTCAATTGGATTATGGAAGTCATTTTCTAACTGTCTGCCTGGCTTCCACATTTGTCCCTCTATAGTTTATTCTCATGACATCGTCCAGATTATTGTTCTAAAACATAAGTTTGTAAAGATTCTATGGATATTGAAAAGATAATAAAGGAATACTATGAACAACTCGGTGCCCACAAATCTGATAACCTAAATGAAATAAATTCATTCCTTGAAAGACCCAATTTGCTAAAACTTATACAAGAAGAAATACTTAACCTGAAAAGGCCTATTATGCCTATTAAGGAAGTTGAGTCACCAATTAATAACCTTAAAAAAAAAAACATGCCTAAATGGATTTACTAGTAAATTCTACCAGCTCTTTAAGGAAAAAAAATATACCAGTTGTCTGCAATCTCTTTCAGGGGCTAGAAGAAGAGGGAATACTTTCTAAGTCATCTATGAGGACAATATTATGCAAATTCCCAAAACAGACAAAGACATTACGAGAAAGAAAACCACAACACAACATCCTCAATGAACACAGATGCAAAAATTCTCCACAAGGTATTAGGAAACTGAAATCAAGAATGTTTAAAAGAATCATATACTATGACCAAGCGGGATTTATCTAAGATATGCAAAACTAGTTTAATACTCGAAAATCAAATTCTGTAATCAATCGTGTCAACAGAGTAAAAGAGAAAATTAACATCATCATGTAAATAGATACAGAAAAAGCCAAAATCCAATACTCATTTATGAGGAAAACTCCCAGTAAACTGGGAAAAAAAGGCAGACTTCCTCAACTTGATAAAAACTATCTACAAAAGTTATCCATCAATAACATCATCCTTAATGGTGAGAAACAAAGCTTTCTGGCTAAGATCAAGTATAACGCAAAAATAGTACCCTGTCATCACTCCTTTTCTTTTTTTTTTAATTTTTTTTAACGTTTATTTTTGAGACAGAGAGAGACAGAGCATGAACAGGGGAGGGGCAGAGAGAGAGGGAGACACAGAATCTGAAACAGGCTCCAGGCTCTGAGCAGTCAACACAGAGCCCGACGCGGGGCTCGAACTCACAGACCTTGAGATCATGACCTGAGCCGAAGTCAGATGCTTAACCGACCGAGCCACCCAGGCGCCCCTCATCACTCCTTTTCAACACCATACTGGAAGTCTTCGCTAACAGAATAAGGCAAATAAAAGAAATAAAAGATATACAGTTTGGAAAAGAGGAAATACATTTATTTTTGTCAGCAGACACCTAGGTCATCTGTAGAAAATCTGAAAGAACTGAGGCACCTGGGTGGTTCAGTCAGTTAAGCTTCTGACTTTAGCTCAGGTCATGATCTCGCGGTTTGTGAGTTCAAGCCCTGCATCGGGCTCTGGGCTGACAGCTCGGAGCTCAGAGCTCGGAGCCTGGAGTCTGCTTCAGATTCTGTCTCCCTCTTTCTCTGCCCCTCCCCCACTTGTGTTCCATCTCTCTCTCTCAAAAATAAATAAACATTAAAAAAGTTAAAAAAAAAAAAAAGAAAATCTGAAAGAACTGACAAAAAAATCCTGGATCTAATAAGTCATTATAGTAAGGTTGCAGGATATAAGGTAATGAAAAGCCAAGTCTTTTCCTATATGCAGGCGATGAACAAGTGAAAATTGAAATAAAAACTATAATACCATTTACATTAGCACCCCCTGAAATGAAATAGGAATATATCTAACAAAACATATACAAGATCTGTATGAGGAAAAATATAAACCAAGGAACAAATGCAAAGAACTAAAAAATAAAGAGACATTCCATTTGCATGGAGAAGAATAACTAATATTGTCAAGACTTCAGTTCTCTGTACTTCACTGTAGTTCAATTTCATCTATAGATTTAGTGCAAAGCCAATCAAAATCTCAGCAAGTTATTTTGTAGATGTTGACCAACTGAGTTTAAAGTTTATAAGGATAAAGAAGGACCCAGAATAGCCAACACAATATTGAGGTAGAAGAACGATGCTGGAGAACTGACAGTAACTGACTTTGAGACTTTCTATAAAGCAACGGTAAATAAGGCAGTGTGGTATTGGTTAAAGAATGGACAAATAGGTAAATGAAAAAAAAATGGAGAGCCCAGAAATAGACCCATATAAAGGTAGTCAGATGATTTTTAAAAAGGAGCAAAGAAAATACAATGAAACAAAGACAGTCTTTTCAACAAATGGTGCTGGGACAAGTTAACATGTACACACACACACACACACACACACACACACACATACACAAATGAACCTAGACATAGACCTTATACTTTTTACGAAAATTAACTCAAAATGGATCCCGGACTTCCATGTAAAGGCAAAGCTTTAAAACTCCTAGAAGATAACATAGGACAAAACCTAGATGACTGTGGGTATGGCAATCACTTCTTAGATGTTATACCAAAGGCAAGACCCATGAAAGAAACAACTGATACGCTGGACTTCATTAAAATTAAAAACTTCCTCTCTGCAAGAGACAATCTCAAGAGAATGAGAAGCCAAGTTATGGGCTGGGAAAAAATATTGCAAACGACACAGCTGATAATAGACTACTATACCACATATACAAAGAACACTTAAAATGCAACTTTAAGGAAACAAATAACTCTGAGAAAATATGGGCCAAAGACCTTAACAGACACCTCACCAAGGAAGATATACAGATGGAAAACAAGCAAATAAAGATGCTCCACATCATCAGGGCAATGCAAATTAAAACAAAAATGAGATACCACTAACACCTCTCCGAATGGACAAAATGTGGAACATTGACTACACCCAAGGCTGATGAGGATGTGCAAAAGCTCATGCACTGATGGCAGGAATGCAAAATTGCACTGCCATGTTGGAAGAGAGTTCGGCAGTTTCTTACAAAATTAAACATACCACCCAGCAACCGGGCTCCTTGGTATTTGCCCAGAGGAGTTGATTAGTTATGTCCACCCAAAAATAGACACTTGGATGCTCACATGAACTTTATTCATAATTGCTCAAGCTTGAAGCAGACAAGATGTCTCTCAGTATGGATGGATACACTGTGCTATATGCAGACGATGGAATATTATTCAGCACTAAAAGGAAACGAGGTATCAAACCATAGATAGACATGGAGGAAACTTAAGTGTGTATTACCAAGCGCAAGAAGCCAATTTGTAAAGGCGATGTGCTATATGACTACAAGTGTGTGTCGTCCTGGAAAAGGCAAAACTATGGATCAGTGGTTACCAGAAGCTGGGGGAGTAGGAAGAGGGATAAATAGAGCACAGATGACTTTTAGGGCAGTGAAAGTACCTTGCATGATATCATAATTATGGGTTCATGTCATCATATATTTGCCCAACTCCAGAGAATATACAAAGCCAAGAAAGACACTTAAACTATAGACTATAAGTGATTATGAGGTGTCAATGTAGACTCATAACATGTAGTAAATGTGCCATATCTGTTGATAATGGAAGAAACTACGCATGTGTGGAGGCAAGAGACATTTGGGGAATCTCTTTACTTTTAATTTTGTTGCGAATCTTAAACTGCTCTAAAAAAACAAATTCTTAATTAAAAAAAATATATAAGTTTGAGTGGGTCATTCAACGACTTAAAATCTTCTGTAGTTGTCCTATATCACCTTATTTGGATTCAAGCTAAACTATTTTTTTTTAATTTTTTTTCAACATTTATTTATTTTTGGGACAGAGAGAGACAGAGCATGAACGGGGGAGGGGCAGAGAGAGAGGGAGACACAGAATCGGAAACAGGCTCCAGGCTCTGAGCCATCAGCCCAGAGCCCGACGCGGGGCTCCAACTCATGGACCGCGAGATCGTGACCTGGCTGAAGTCGGATGCTTACCCGACTGTGCCACCCAGGCGCCCCTAAGCTAAACTATTTACAATAACCCACAACAGCCTACACCATCAGGCCCCATGATACATCTGTGGCCTCATGCCCTATCCCTCTCCCTTTGCTCACTCAGTACCAGCCACAATTGCTTCCTTACTGTACCTTCAAGGGCAGACACAGTTCCCAGATCATTGAACTTGTGATTCCATCTGTCTACAATGCACTCCCCAGATGGCCTGGTTGCAGTTCTGTAAGACTTCCTTCATGGCAGCAGTAGACAAAATAATGGTCCCTCAAATACGTCCGTGTCCTACTTGCTGGAATTTGTGAATATGTTATCTGACATGGCAGAAGGGACTCTGCAGATGTCATTATATTAAACTTCTTGAGATAGGAAGATTATCTTGTATTATCCGGATGGGCCTGATCCAATCACAAGGATCCTGATAGAGGGAGGTCTTTGGAATCAGAGAAGGACAGGTGACAGTGGTAACAGATGTCACAGAAAGATCTGAAGATATCATGCTGTTGACTTTGAAGATGAAGAGGCCTCATGCCAAGAACTGGCAGCATCAGGAATCTAGAAAAGGCAAGGAAACAGATTCTTCCCCAGGACTTCCAGAAAGAACACAGACCTGTTGAGAGCTTGAAGTGTTAGTCCAGGGGAACTGGTTTTGGACCTCTGAGTTTTAGAACTGTAAAAGTATAAACTGGCACTATTTAAGCAAAAAATTTTGTGGTGACTTGTTACCGCAGCAGTAGGAAACTAATGCAAACTATTTGCTGAAAAGCCTCATTTTCTGTGAAACCTTGTGTGACTTTTCCACTTAAACCTATGGGCTTCTTCCACCTTCCATGCCTTGTTTCCATGCTTTATTTTGCTCTTGTCACTAATGACCATCTGGCATTTTGTTTATTCTCTTTCTCCCCATCACGCTAGAGTCCATGTATCCATGAGAACAAATAACTCTGAGAAAATATGGGCCAAAGACCCTAACAGACACCTCACCAAGGCTTTTCACCAAAGTACTATTGAGTTATTGCCCTTCTGCCGGCACCTAGAACAGGATCAGATCCCTGTGCTTGCTCAGACCATACTTGTGTGAACGATGAATATGGAAGCA
The DNA here is from genome assembly GCF_018350175.1 of Felis catus. Classification (NCBI taxonomy): domain Eukaryota; kingdom Metazoa; phylum Chordata; class Mammalia; order Carnivora; family Felidae; genus Felis; species Felis catus. Next base: position 147,328,485 of record NC_058372.1, on the reverse strand, counting down.
GAAGGAAATTATAACTATTAGTCCATTGAGTGGAGAGACACAGCTTTGCCTTCCTCTATGCCGCTGCCTCCCCTGTCGCCATGGATACGTCTCTGGGCTGGGCGATCTTCTATCTGTAGCCTTATAACGGCACTAGGTGCATCATTTTGTATTTAGTGATTTTTATTCCATCTTCACATTAATTCTGGAAATGCAGGGCCTTGTGCATCTTTGTAGCACACATTGGAGCACAATGCAGGGTCTCCAGCTGGGGTCAACTGGTGCAAAGGCAATGCCATTAGCATTCATAGAAAAAAGGCAATGCAGTCTCCTGGAAAGACTCCCTCAACCTAGAAATCAAGTATGGGTTCTACCAGTTCCTAGCTGTAATGTCCTGAAAATTTTACTAAACCTTTCTGGGCCCACCTTGCACTAGCTATAATACGAACTTTGCTTCACAGAGTTATTAAAAATCTCAAGTGAATGAATACAGAGGCTCTTTCTCTGTGAATTATAAAACATTGTGAAATTACAGGCTCTAATACAATATCCCCAAATCAAGTGGGAAACAATGTGACGTCTGGTGAAGGATGTTTCGTTTTTATAGAAATTTTTCTAGCTTCTTAATCAATGATGCTTGCTATCATGGTTTGAACCTTCCACCTATAAGCGGACAGCAATCAAATCAAATCTAGATCTCCATTCTTGAGTTTTTTTCGTTTGAGTTCAGGAACAGGCTCTGATCCTTAAATGAAGTTGGCAAAATCGGCCCGGCTGAAGTGCAGTCCATTTACATCGACCAGTTCAATACACTATTGAACAAATCTTTACTATGAAGTACAATGTGCTAGGTAATCTGCTGTGGGCAGTAACATTTCCCAGCAGAAGGATGCCATGGTCATTTGTGCTTCAGAACGATCACTCGAGAGCTTTGTGGAGGTTGGACTGAAGGGCCTAGCCAAAGGCATGAAGGCACATTAAGGGACTCTTATGGTAATCCAAAGAAGCCATGATGGCCCTACTATCTGAAAGCATCCTCAATATGAGTCTAGTGGCGTTAACTGCACTTGAGAAGCTGAGAAAATGAAAATACAGGTTTTGTTTAGTCACATAAGTGTGGCAAAAGGGAAATTCAACATTTCTCCCAAGATTCTGGCTTGGGCGACTGGGTGGTTAGTGATTCTACCTACAGGATAAAATGCAGAGGGCACTGGTTACAGGGAAGATCATTAGTTTAGTAATAGGACAAGCTGTTTTGCCAAGTTGACTTGAGGCATCTCAGGAGCATGTGCAATGATCCACTGACATTTGGACTGTGGATGAATGATAGGGCTTTTGCATTTTTTTCTAAAGCGCTGCTGGGCTCGTCCATATGAGCAAGTCCCGAGTTTTGATGAGTACAGTAGACATTTTCCTCTAAGTCATCACAGAGAAACACCCAAGTGTTAGAGACTAAACTTGGAGAAGTGACCTTATCCTCTCGAGTGATTTGTTAAAATCTGTCTGGTGCCCAGTGGCAGATTTTCATCTTTCTAGTTAATGAAGAAACTTAAGCATTAGCACTCCCAAAGGGCCTTGCCAACAACTCTTATAAGCGCTAAAATGGCCGTCCTCTGTGAAACATTGCAAATAGAACCATCACAACACATCATAATGAAAAAGTATGTCATGTATTGATTTTCTAGCTACCACTGGATCTTCATTAACACACATTGTAGATACTTTTTTTGAAATCTCATGCCATTCTCCTAGGCTAAGTGTATTTTAGAGAGGAGCAATGACAGATCTGATGTGACAGGCACTGTTTTGCAATTACCATGTGTCTCCGACACTGACATCCTCTAATTCATACTCACGGCATTCTTGTGCATGTAGGATTATTAGCAATTATTTTTTAGATGAGAAAACTGAATCAATGAGTGAAGTGACAATCAAAGTAAGAGTACTGGCGATGAAGCCAACAGACTTAAGTTCAAATCCAGGCTTTCGCAAGCTATTTAATCTCTTTGAATCCCCATTTACTCATTCATAAGGGAGACTAACAACAGGAATAATTTAAAAATTAAGTAACTAATGTCGTCAATTAGTATTTGGTGACTAACAAATGCTGGTCACTTTCCCTTATTACCACTTATACTGTGCTGCCTTATTTCATTTTAAAACACCTAAACACCAGAAGTGAATTAAGCAGGGAACTCTTGCTTCTGATAATAATGAGACAGAGAAAACTAAATCAGTGCAACCACTCAGAGTAACAAGAAATCTTGGAGCACACACACATTTACTGCATATATACGGTTCATTCTCATTACTCATGGTAGCTAGGGTCTGGAAAGTTACCATGAACATTGTGCTCATGCAAAGAGCCACTTCTCAGAGGGAAGACACAGTTAGCTTCCTTCAAACTTACGGTCTGAATATTTTTGTCAACTAACCAATACATAACTTTGTTTTATGTACATTTGTGTTTAAATACATCTTATTTAGTGTACATTGTAAATTTACAAGCCTTGAACTCATGGTCAACAGCATCGTAACTACAGCTACGACTCATGTCTAGAAGAAGTTTATCTAACATGTGTATTCTCTGTAAGGCACATCATGGCCTTCTTGTGTTTAGAACCACTAGACAGCACTTCAGCATTTTAAAGGAAATCACTGACAAAGAGCAAAAGAAAAAAAAAAAAAGAAAAGAAAAGAAAAGAGAAAAAGGAACCCACCATGGCACTAAACAGATCAAGACCACTTGTTCTCAGTATGTGGACTAGACCTCAGCTGGGAGCGTGTGCACCAGTGACTCAAATTTCTTGCCATGCCACACTTGTCCAGAAATGACCACAAAAGCACTCCGAGTACTGGTTTTTGAGTCACAAATACATTTTAGCAAGCGGGTGAATTAGCAAGTGTAAAATCTATAAATAATGAGGTACAACTGTATATGTATATATTTTGCATCCAGAAAAAGTATTCTTCCAAGCTGAGAGAAGGAAAGGTACTATCAGACAAACCAAAGCTGGAAGAAGTTATTGAGAGCAGAATTGCACTGCAACAAACACCAAAAAGAGTCCTTCAGGTTAAATAAAAAGGATCGTACGTGGAATTATAGAACGATGGGGATAATACGAAAGGGATTAATATTTGGTGACTTTCAAAATAATAAAAGTAAAGACAAGCTCATGGATAAAAAAAAAACATTTAACTTCATTATCTTCGGTCATGTATAATATGTTCAATTTTTGTAAGTGATTATATAGACTTAAAACAGGTAATAAAAACCCAATCAGAAAAGAAAAAAAAGAAATTCTCAGAAGCAGACGCGAAAATGACACAAAATTAGAAAGGTAAGACGGGGCTTTTAAAATAACTATGATTGCCACATTAGAGAATAATGGGAAAGGTAGATAAGACAGAAGATCAAGTGAGTAATGTCAGCAGAGATGGCAACTAAAGACAAAATCAGATTGAAATTCTGGAAGTCAAAAACAGAGTAGGTTGAGAGAAGATGAAGAATGTCTTCAACCAGCTCTTTGGTTGATTCCACACCAGTCTGGGAAAATAATGCGCGAACTTGAACATAGACCAATGGAAATTAGCTAAACTGAAATTCAAAGAGCAAAAAATGGAAAAAACAAAACAAAACCCACCAGGGCGGAGGGTGGGGCCAGTTCATACGCATGGAATAGGAATCCCAGGAGGAGAAGAAAAAGAGAAGAAATATTTGAAGACATAATAGCCAGAATTTTCTAATGTTCGTGACAAACAACAAATCATAGACCTGAAAGAATTAAGGACAAAAAGCAGGATAAACGGCAAAATACTCACAACAAGGAATATCACATTCACAATGCTGAAAACCAAAGTACGAAAGAAAACCACCGAGGCAGCCCAGAGAAGATCTCCTTCAATTGAAATAAATACTTGGACAAACAAAAACCGAAGACAATAGAGTTTGTCCAAAAAAATGGGGAGCAGTAGTTTATCAAGTATGAGTCATATGATCTATGTCAGAAACTTGGGTCTCCACAACAAAGGGTATCAGAAAGCAACTAAATGAAGATAAAATAATTTTTACTTGAATTGCTTTCAAAGATAATGAGCTTTTGAAAGCAAGATTGGTAGTGAAGCGTTGCGTGTCTGCACCCTATATAAAACAGAAACGTATAATGAAAATGACATAAGGGATAGGACGGGGACTTAAGGAATATATTATTATAATGTCCTTGTATCATATATAAAACAATATAACATTTTTTGATGGTAGAACCATTTATTAAGAAATGCATGATATAGACCCTAAGGTGACTGCTAAAATGTTTTTAAATGATTTATAAACAATAAGTCAATGGGAGAGATAACATATACTCACAGAAATGCTCAATAAGAACAAGGAAGGCTGGGGCACCTAGGTGGCTCAGTTGGTTAAGCATCCGAGTCTTGATTTCGACTCAGGTCATGATCTCATGACCTGACTGAGCCCCACATCAGGTTCCATACTGGATGTAGGGCCTACTTAAGATTTTCTCTCTCTCCCTCTGCCCCTCTCCCGTGCTCTCACTCACCCTGTTTTTAATTTTTTTTAATTTTTTTTAATTTTTTTTAACATTTATTTATTTTTGAGAGACAGAGACAGAGCATGAGCAGGGGAGGGGCAGAGAGAAAGGGAGACACAGAATCTGAAGCAGGCTCCAGGCTCCGAGCTGTCAGCACAGAGCCTGACGCAGGGTTCGAACTCACGAACCGCGAGATCATGACCTGAGCCGAAGTCAGACACCTAGCCGACTGAGCCACCCAGGCACCCCTCACTCAATCTCTTAAAAGAAAAAAAAAACAGGAAAAGAAAAAAAAAGGAAAACCATAAAAACCAAAACCAAAACCAAACGAAAAGGTCAAGGAACAAATGGAACAAGTAGGAAGTAGGTAAATAGATAACAGATTATAATCCAACCATATTAATCATAACTTTAAATGTGAATGGTCTAAACATACCACTTAAAATACAAAGATTGCCAGACTGTATAAAAAAAAAGCAACACCCACATATAGTCTACAAGGAACCCACTTTTCTTTAAGAAGATTAAAAGTAAAAGACTAGAGTAAGATATATAGGGAACTCTTTCAATGAAGGATATTTCAAATAAAGTGAAATTTAAGATGAGGATTATTAGATATGAAAAGGAATATTACATCCTGATAAAGGGGCAATTTCCCAAGCAGGCATAATCATTACAAATCATCGCTTTCTGGATTTTAGCCTATTTAAACTGTCTATATACGAAAACTGTTTCTTTATCCTACACTAAGATTGTATAGTTTATTCAGATTATTCTTGTTGCAAAGGTAATATTAATGACTTCCTACATCTGAACAAGGAAAGGATGCCTTTGTGCTCTTATATTTAAAATAAGTCTTTTGCAAGCAGCCCTTTTTGAAAAACGGGTTGTTTGTTTGATTTTTGGTGAGTTTTGATACTATATTATATAATCTATATACAAGTCTTTTATCTGAAATATGATTTATAAATATTTTCTGCCAACATTTTTACTCTCTTAACAGTCTTAAACACAAACATCATTTTTAATTTTGATCAAGTCTAATTTATACTTTTTCCACTTCAGTTTTGTGCCTTTGATGTCGTATCTAAGAACTTCTCCAACACAAGGTCATGCAGAATTTTTCTTATGATTTATGTTTTCATCCAGAATTCATATTATTTTGCATTTCACGTTTAATACTATGGTTTATTTTGAATTCGTTTTTTTAACAAGATGGCAAGCGTATACCAAGTCTCCTGTTTTGGCGAAAGGATGCCGTGGGCAAGCCGCGGTCGGCTGAGGCACTGCCATCGACGTTCAAACTGCTACCGAACGTTCCGTGGCTGGTATGGCACACCGGGGTTTGAGAAGCCACAGCCACAAACCAGGTTGGTGTCAATTATCTTCCTGTCAGTTATCTCTGTGGGCCTTGCCTCGATGTGGGGAGTCTGGCTGGGGGTGGTAACGAACCATTCCTGAGATTTCTGAACAGCAGCAAAGAGAGAAAGGAAGTCGGCCAGCAACTCAGAACCTTGGCTGTTGGGCTGATGTGGTAGGCATGAGAGCAACCTTGGATGGTCACAAGGTGTCCACACCTCGTGCGCTGTGGCTGACGATACCATCTGCCAAGGGCACGGGTGCAACCCAAGACGGGAGCCGGGTGTTATTTGGAATATGACCCTTGTCTGGCCAATAATCACAGAAAGAATATATGTGTGCCTGCATCGCTGGATATTCAGTCACAGAGTAAAACCACTTTTTGAAGCGCATCCATAACTTTTGGATCGGGCACTGAGGAAATGGGTGTTGTACGTTGGCGGCCAAGGAGCTATTTTCCTTGCTTTCGATATTGCTGAAGAGAGGAGTGTCTTAGTTATAGCAAAGGGCACTCAGTTAGCCACATTACGCGGCAGATGAACCAACTCCTAATCCGGTGAGCTAGGTGAAGGTGGGGCACCTAGAATGTTCTTGCAAAGTAAACATTCCCTTAAACACTGAACGGAATACCCCTGGGGCTACTGAACTTCTAAGTGGGGTTGAAGTGTGGGAAAAAAAATGAGAAAGAAAGATCAGGATTATCCCCCAAAATGGAAGCAGTAAGAATAAAAGAACCCCCAAATTCAGAACAGTTATACTGGGCGGAAGGGTTCAGATGTTTCACTAAAAGGGGGAGGACAGGTTGAATCGCTACCACAACTGTAATAATCGCTCTAAAAGCCTAGGAGTCTGGCTGTTGCAGAAAGAGCTCAACGCGTAAAACAAACAGGCAAACAAACAACACCTGTGACTGACTTGCTCCGTTTATCCTAGTCTTGATGAACGAAAAAAATCTAGTAATGGCACGAAAAAGAAATCTGCAGCCTTTCAACGACAGGTGAGGTGAAGGGAAGGACGGTGATTCTGCGTTAAAGAATGTCGGGGGTTTTGGAAGCAAAACCCCCAAGACGTCCTGAGGCCACTTGCTTCGATGTGAGGAGATGGGCTGGGGGTAGTGACGAAACAGATTTCTCAACAGCGGTAAAGAATGCAATGCCCTATTAAAACCCTGTCATGAAAAGCCAAAGCGGAATTTAGTCAAGTTAGGAGTGTCGGGTGTATGAAGTCGCAAACTCCCAGCAGGATGTATGTTACAAGAGCAGGGGTGCGGTCTGATTGGAGGGCTTTCCCACGACACAAACCACTGGGGGGAAAGGGTGTTGTGCAACTGTCTTCACCCTGTTTTAACTGGCCACGTTAGAGGGTAACCCCTACCATCTTGAGAAGCTAACTGAGAATAATTTGGGATACCTGGAATTATCAGGAAATCTTGGCTTTAATTAAGGATATGTCGGGTAGAGGTGTATGAGTACATGCAGGTCTCCTGTTTAATAGTCCAGGATGGGTTAGGAGAAATTACGCATAGAATCGCAAGATCTGGAAACGGTGGTACCTTTAGCAGTACAATGTGGCCACGACCACTACGGTGTTAAAACTCATGTCCTGCGACAAGCTAAGAGGATTGAAGTTCTGTGATTTGATGTGGCCAATGCCGGGTAAGGCTCTGTTGAAAAGTTGCCTGGGTACGAGGAACATAAAATATCTTCTGCGTGCCCAATTAGTCATAGTAACTTTATCCTCAAGTCTACAGACCAGTTCCCCCCTGTTTTTTTTAAGTGTGAAGCAATAATCATGGTAAAGAACATTTGGAAAACCAAACCCAATATCAATTTACAGGTGACTCGGTGGGCTTACATATCTGGCGCTTAGAGCACGAATATTTGCTGAGTGTGTCTGAGAAAGCTCTTTGGCACACTCAAACTGAAGTGTATTTGGGGATGGCTACCATCTATACGGCGTTGTCTTGGAGAACTTACCGTTTTTAGGGTCCAAAATCTATCCAAGTTGTCTTTATGTCTTTAAACAGTAAGTCCTCAGTTGTTGGGTAAACCAGCTTGGCAGAAATGTTCTCAAAGTCTTGGGAAAAATTATCATAGATCTAGGAATGCTAGAAATAACTGAATTTCTTTTTAATGAGGAGAGAAAGCTGAGGGAGAAGACCGTTGGCTCGTACTGTTTGCGGAGAAGAGATATTATCCTAGAAAGAAGGGAAAAGAAGGTGATTAGCCCAGTAAAAAGGCTTAGAAAAATGGGTATAACAAAATAGAGACAGACGATATAGTATGGGGAAGAGAGGAGAAAGCACATACATACTGACCCAGGAGAGGCCATGAAGTATGTCCTTCCAGATGCAAATGGAGGTCGCTCGATGAACCGGGCTGGCATCTAGGCTGTGTGCAGTAGGCTGGGATCTGAAGGTACCCCTAGCCCCCTACCTCCCCTCCAATAGCCTTGTCCCCTGGCTATTCGATCGAACACCATTCGGGATACTTCTGTGAAGGGTGTTCGCAGATGCAATTAAAATCCAAGTCCTTAAGACACAGAGATTATCCAGGTGGGCCTGATTTAATCATGCAAACCTTTTAAAAGGCAGAAGAAGGCGCATGACAGACTCTTGCTGGCCTCCTAGAAGAAAGGACCTGCTGGTGGACTGGAGCAGGCCCAGAACCCCCCCCTGGCCGACAGTCAGCAAGAAACCAGTTCCACCATTAGGGAAATCACCTCTGCCAAACACCAGTGAGCGCCTCAGCTGAGGGCATCTTGGTTTCAGCCTACAGACTGAGCAAGGAATCCAGCTAAACTGCAAAAAGACTGTTCTGTAACCTTGCACTGGGCTCCTGGTGACCAGGCATCTAGCGTGGAGGTTGTTGGTACAAGATGCGGAGATGAGACACATCCTCTACAACAGAGGAAGGGGTGCATCCTGTCCCTGGCATCTCTGGGCCTCTCTGATCTCTACCTGTCCCTTCCTGCTCTGCACCATTTATCTTTATCAAAGCTGAACATGAATTTGCTCTGTGTAGCCTCATAGTCCCTCCAATGCCCTGACTCAATGTAATCAATAGGGTTCTAATAATCAAGACAGTGTTTTTAAGTGGAACATGATTGCAACCAGAAACAAACCCGCACACATTAGGTGCTTGACTTGTGACAACAGTGTCACTGTGATTCCACAGGGAAAGGAGGCCATTTGCAATAAATGGCGCATGGCCAATTGGCTATTCATATGGAAAAAGTAATATTGATTCATTCCTCACGCTACAACAAACAGAAGGTCTAGACAGATTGTTAATCCAAGGGTAAAAGTTAGCAACAACAAAAAAAGCTTTTAGAAAGTAACATAGAATTGTATCTTTCTGATTTTAGGCAGGCATATATCTCAGGGAGAACACCTACCTTCGAAAAAAGAGTCAATCAATTGGGCAAAATTAAAATTACGAACTTCCAATCCTCAAAGGACGGTATAATCAAAATAAAAATGCCAGGCACAAATTGGAAGACATTTGTAATACAAAAAAATGAATGCCATCCTGTACAAAGATGAGCTTCTACAAGTCAATAACAAGAGACAGATAATGCAGTAGAAAAATGAACCCAAATAATTAAACACCTTTTAATATAGAATTTGCAAATGGCCAATGCTCATAAGATAAAAAGGGCTCGACCTCACCAGTTACCAGAGACAAGTAAATATATTATTTCTACACATGGTTAAAAATGTTAAAAGACTGTCACAAACTAAACGTTGGAAACATGCGGAGCATGTAGAATTGTGTTATACTGTTAGGAGTGTAAATATGTAAAATCACTCTAGAAAAACATTTTCAGCATCTAGTTAAACTGAATATTTTAGTACCCCATGCTTTAGCATTTATACTTCAGTTATATGCTCAAGATAAATGACCATATGTGAGCAGCAATACAAAAATTATCACAATACTCTCCATAAGATCCCCAAGCTAGAAATTACCCAAATGTCCACCGAGTCTAGAAGAATGAGCAATTCAAAGATGGGATGTCCACGCAATGTAACACCGCGTCATTAGACAGTGCACGTGAGCACGGCAGCACCACACACAGCCACACAGATGGCACTTACCACTGTAATGTCAAACACAATGCCCAAACACCAACAAGCACACTGCACAATCATTCGCATATAAAGGCGCAGAGAAGACAAAACTCATCGGTGAGGGTAGAACTTAGGAAAATTGTTGCTTCTAAAGAAGGAGGGATGGTGGCCAGAAAGGAACACTACAGTGGCCTTTGGAGTGCTGATAATGCTTTCATTCTTGAATTTGCTCTTGCGTTAATGTTCAGAAGATGTGCTGAACTGTACATATGTGATGTATATACTTTCTGGTAAGCGTGCACACCAATAGAAATGTACTTAACATATACACAAACTACATTCTGTGACAATATAACCCTTCAATGTTTCTACAGAGAACCCTTAGGTTTCTAACTTCTGGCCAGGCTTCTTCGTCTACAAAGGTCCGGATTGTTTTTGAGTCCGCATCTTTTATTAAAAAATGGTTCCAAGGGTGCCTAGGTGGCTCAGTCGGTTAAGCGTCTGACTCTTGGTTTTGGCTCAGGTCATGATCTCATGGTTGGTGGGATCGAGCCCCATGTTGGGCTCTTCCCTGATAGCACAGAGTTTCTCTGTCTCCCTCTCTCTGCCCCTCCTCTGCTCGCTCTCTCTCTCTCTCTCAAAATAAATAACTAAATTTAAAGAAAGTGTTTCCAGATTACCTTAAAATCCAATTTGGGAAGTCCTCAAAAAGTTACAGAAGCTCAAATAACAGGCAGTTGATGACCTGGGAGACTTCTGCCTTGCTGTCTGGTTCTTACTCTCATGAAATGGCCATCATTTTGTGTGGTTAAGGGACAATCCCTGGCTCTAAAAATGTCCCATGAAGCCTGGTTCAACCTCATCGTTTCGCAGGTTATAATGAAAGAATGACAGCAACTCAAAGCTTGAAAAATCTGTTTATTGTAATCCTGTCTCCTTTGGGCCACCATAGCACATTCTACACACTATGACAGCACATGTTGTTTTGTATTTTCTATAGGGTATGAGCGGATAAAAGACAAGATACTGTCTTAATGCGATCGTGTTCACATCACCGTGACATAGCAGAACACATGGCGATTGTAGGAGCTCCATCAGTGTCCGAGCTGAGGGCTAGGTGCATGAAAGCAAGAATCTTCAGGTTAACAACCAGAGTAGGTTGGTGTCTGACACTCGTTTAACATCTTAAGTGGTAGGGAACTCACCGCTGCAAGGAATCACCCAATTTCATTTTTTGTATATCTGTGTTAGGTGATAAAACTATTTCCTTTGATTGAATTGAAATATTGCTTTCTAAAATTTTTACACTTAGATTCCTACTGCCCTGGTGGATCACATAAAATATGATTATTAAAACCTCTACAAATTTACTATCCTCCTTTTTTAAAAGAATGACTCTTTCCTATAAATGATTGCTTCATCAGCCTAGAGATTCTTTCATTCTTCCACCTCAGAAAGTAAGATTTCCAGTCCATTTGTCATCTCCCTTTCCTTGGCTAACATCCATCCCAGGTAGGCAGAGACCTCATGATGTAATTTCTGGGGTACTAACCCCCTTAGCATAGGTGCCCTCTCTGCAGTAGCATAGCCCCAAATTGCCCTTTAACACCTCTCCGTACAGTGTTATACCTGCCGCTGAGCTTTTGTAGAATTTGTTGGTTTTTCTGGAGGTACAAACGTACCAGTGTTTCATTGGAGAATGTCTTGGGGAAACAAGAAGAATAAAGAAGAAAAGAAATAAAGAAGAATAAAGAAGAAAAGAATAAAGAAGAAAAGAAAACTCCTTGTAATTCTCATCATCCGGTGAGAATGAATAGAATCACAGATTCTTAAGCCATGTCTCTTGCCCTTGAACCGTAGAGAAGTCCACTTCTGTGATCACGCAATTTGATGTCTAAACCAAAATTCAGGACTTTCATGTGGCCCAGGTGGCTTCTAGCTATTGTCTGGGCCTGTAAAACTCTCTGTGAGCCTTGACTCTATCACCACCCTGCGAGCCTGTCCTGTGCATCCTCCTCTATTTACCGAGCCTGGGCCATTGCTCCAGGGCACAGAGGCTGCCCTGCTGCTGATTTCCAGAGCCTTCTGGTGCTGTGGCCCCACCCACCTCTTTGGGATGGATTCCAGTACCTGGAGCGGGACCAAACTCTGCTGTTGTGGCTGAAGGTAGCAGATTACCCAGATGAGAACAGAATGATGACCTAAGAGAGAGGAGAAACCCTTTGGGGTGGGAAGTTTGAGGCTAGAGAGAGAGCATATGGGTGGAAAAGGGCCAGGGTTATCTGACGGGGTGGGGAAGCATGGGAGAAACGGCTGAGGGCGCGAGGCCTCGGGTGAGTAAGGTCATGGTGAAGTGACGAGTTAGCAAGGCGGAGGGGCGCTCATTGGACACCTTCCTGCACAGAGGGCTCCTGCTCAGTATGTTTCCAGGCAGCAACCTAGACCAAGTCTACTGAATTATAAGGCCACGCACTAAATGTGGTGTTTCGATGGCAAGCGTAGATTTGGAGCCAGACTGTGTCTTGAATCCCCGCTTCATGTCCTACTGGTAATATGACTCAGACAATGCCCTTGATTTCTCTGGGCTTCAGTTTTGTCACGAGCGAAATGGGAACAATACCAGAATCGATCTCACCATTGTTGCAAGATGTAGATAGAGTACCATACGCAAAGCACTTAACAGGGCCCGAACGTAGAACGGGAACTCGCTAAGTGATAGCTGAATGTTTGGAGATAACGTTAATTTAGAAATGCAGTTCATGTGGAAAGTTAAGTGCACGTAAAAGAACTATAGAAAGGGGGTTCAGCTGTTTACTATGCCCTGTCAATCACAGGTCTCAGGAAGGCACTGCTAGTTGAACCATCATCAGAAGCATTTGCAGGAAAGGAAACCACAAGGTTGTTTTTTTTTTTCTTTGGATGTTGAAAGCCAGCAGAGCACCTTGAGGGATGGAATGGTCCTTTGCCATCAGCAGGCGCTCACACCACAGCTGTGCCTGTGGTCAACAGTCAAGGCTCAGCAGGCTGGTTTCCCCTTCGACCCTCACCTTCATCCAGGGACCTCAAGTCCACCAAAGATGCAGGGTGGGTTCCCATGGTGACTGTGCTGGGCTAGGGGGTCATGTGCTGGAGAAGCCTTGGCCAGGAAAAACAAATTTAAACTCCCTTCAGGAAATGGTGGAAAATAATCTGAAATCCTAACGAGGAAAACAAATTATGGAAATGAAATTATTTTTCCGGATCATCTTGGGGCTCTCTGTAACATTATCTTTTATTTATTTTTAATAAATAAAATTTATTTATTTATTTATTTTTTGAGAGACAGATGAGACAGAGAGTGAGCGGGGGAGGGGCAAAGAGAGGGAGACACAGAATCCAAAGCGGGCTCCAGGCTCTGAGCTGTCAGCACAGAGCCCGACGCGGGGCTCGAACCCATGCACCGTGAGATCATGACCTGAGCTGAAGTTGGAGGCTGAACCGACGGAGCCACCCTTCAACATTATATTTTCAATTCCTGTTGAGTTGAACTAGATGAACCTGAGAAATGGCCTCTCTAATGCATCCGTCCATGGCTTGCAGGCAGGGAGGGTGTCCCCACTGGTGCACCATATCCTTGCCTTTGGTCTCAGTAAGAACCACATAAGCTTGACGTGCTGCTACCTCTTTAACATTGTAGTCCTCTCAGATCCCAGTTACAGGGCATTTTCTTTTGAAAAAAATACAAATGCTCTCAATGCTTCTGTTTAGATGTCTTCCTATTTTTTTTTTGCAATATTTACTATTCTACATGGCCATTAAAAGTTTCAATTTAAAAAGAACATTAAATACATTATTTTTTAAAACTTGAGGCGGAATAAGAATGAAAAAAAAATCCATAAGACTCAAGTCACAAATTCCTAAGGAGCTGACCTGTTGGGTGTGACCCTTGCTTCCACTGGCTCCCTCTTTCCTTGGCCTGTGGCTCTCTGCTATACGACAAGCATAATTCCCACTCCAAGTTAAACTTTTTGCTACCAATACTTGCTCCGTAATGAATAAAAATCTAGAATGAAAAAGAAGCCTACTTTTTACTTGAGTGAAAGACACAAAGAGCTCCAGGTTTTGCCATTTAGACATGGAACATAGGGAAGAGGGGGACAGTGAAATATGTTCTCAACAGACATTTGGAAATGGTTAATGAGAGAACATGTTCTAGAAGGATTTTATCAGGGGCAGTGCAATACATGACTGTGAATGTCCTCTGTGTTTTCCTGTTCCCTTCCAATCCAGCCAAATCGTAAATGCTGAAAGAAAAATTTTTGTTCTGTTCAAGAGTCGTTACCTTATGAAGTTTCAAAATTGAGAAAATTACCTCTTGGGGGACAAAAATTAAAAAAAAAAAACCAAGTTTCTCATGTGCAGGGAGTGTTCTCCTGCAAGAAAATAAGATGTAGTCAAATCCTAGCAATGGATCATCCCTCATTCAGCCTGTCAGTGGGCCTAAAGTCTTTCTATATTTCCAAGCAAATCATAGTCCTGTTATTCTCTGATTTAAGGGGAATATCTACGTAATGCTAGAAGTGCGATGCTTCAAGATTGGCTTAGGTCCTTAGGCGAAAACGTGAACAGTCCTACTTGAAACTCCTGCTTATTTTGAATCATTTGGTTAAAACAGTGTCCCTAGTTAAAATGGAAACATATAAGCCTGAGTCTTACTTTCTAGAAAATGTCTTTATGAAAGGGTGTTTGAAAGTCATAGTTCTAAAAGTCAAAGGCAGAGGGCATCATTCTCAGATATGGGAAATGTATTCCAATTATGGTTGCCACAATCATTCTTGAGCTTCTGCATCAAGATGGGTGGGTGGGAAACTTCCTGTCCATCCAGGAGTCCAAGATGGATGGGTTGCCGTCCAAATTCCCCATGGCCCTGAAGATCGGAAAAGTCCATCTACACGATTCCCCCTTTCATTGGTCTGCCTGCTACTCAAAACCCTTTTGAGGGTCTCCAGCAGAAAGCTGGGTCAACTCTATTCTGCAGCTAACCACCTCCCGCTGCAAAAAAAGCAATTGTAAATAACAAATGGATGCAAAAGCAATTGTTACAAGAAACAAAAGTGGAAGAAACGGTCTTTGTTGCCTTCACAAAGCTGGTTGAATAAGCGACAACTCGCTACCTTCTCTGATCTCCTACATGAGGCCCCTGATGTGGGTACAGTCCACGTGCAAAGGAATATGGTACTGCCGACTTTTCTGCCTTCTCAAATCCCCACTTGTCCATGGAGGGCCTGCAGGTAGGTACAGTGTGTGTGGAGAGGATGCGGAGACAAACTAGGGACTTCTACTGGTCAGAGGTTGTTCTGAGCCAGCACATCTTAGCATCCCACGGGCCCTGTCCTAGCGCCTCTGCATGGGGTGGGATTTGATGAGAAGAGAAGGGGTAGGCCTCAACAATGTTGACGTTATCCATTTCTTCTTTCTTCAAAGAGAAGACAACCAGGTCCTTTGCAGCAAGGTTAATTCTTGCCGAGACGGGTAAGTGGAAGTGATGTTGGCCAATCTTGTCTGAGGCAAGAAAAGGTCTTACACGATTCTCTGGCCTCTCCTTCTTCCTCTACAGCACGTGGTGAGGCTGTGGGCGATGGGGTTTCCATCCCACTGGGCCCTGAATGACCATCTGGACAACAGCTCTTGCTGCAAACCTCCCACCTCCCCTCCCCCACAACCTAGATTGCCCCAGTGAGCCATCGAGTGCTCTGGAGAAAGAGATTGGGCTATGTGCTGTTTTGCTACCATTGTGCAAACATAGCCTTTCCTGATGAGTCCAAGTGGTGAGAATGAAGCCCTCCCTCTTGTTGAGATTCGCACCCAGGGGTACAAACGCTCACAGAAAATATGCTGAACTCTGGGGAGCCGATGGGGCACTGGCTGTTTCCACTGGTCAAGTGCGATTCCTTGAAATCCTCATTAGTTAATGTGAATGACCAAATCCATTCCACGAGAGGGGGTTATAATAGTGTTTTGGTGTGCAAAAGAATGGTTAAGAGGTTAAGTTGGTACCTACACTGTCACGCAGTAGCAACAGGGCTAAACTCTTCGTGACTTAGCATGACTTTGTTTTACCACTGAGGTGCCAGGAGGCTGGGGTGGCAGCCACGGAGGTTGGAGGGAGTCGAGGGAGTTCTAAAGCATGGCAGAGTTTTCAGGGGCTCCTCAGCTGGTACCACAGGTGCCTGGAAAATCAGGAGGGCAAAGCACCCCTGGGAACCAACACAAAGCCAAGCAAGTTGGCCAAGATTGACAATGTGCGGGGCTGACAGCAGCATGAGGTTCCTACGGTCGTGGTGAGAGGGGGGGAATACTCATGAACAGGCATTTTTTGTTTCAGAGAGTTGGAATCACTCATAATTACACCTTGCATGTGCATGGTGCTTTAATGTGTACAGAGTACTCTGAAAGTCACTACTGGATTCGATGCTCACAACAACCTTGTGATGAGGGTAGGAGAGATATTAGTGTTATTCTCATTCTACCGGTGATGCCACTGAGATGCTGAGATATGAAGGAACTTTTGACATTCACACACTGAGCTGGGACTTAAGCTGAAATCGTAAACTGTCTAAGTCTCGTCTCTTGCTTTAATATTTCATAAGCTTTTCCAATTAACGATATGCGCTGATTTATGTAAAACTTGCTTGGTTAGAAGTGATCAAAATAATTGAAAAGAAGCTAAATCTCACTAGTTTTTATTTACTGCCATATAGATGTAATATTTAAGGTTAAAACATCAAATTGTTTTCCTTGAAGTAAGTATTATGTTGTCTGGGTTGTCTATGAACAGTTTCAAAGTATTTTATAGATGATAATGGAATTTGGAATAAAATGCTGATTAAAGCAGAGCATAGAATATTTTTCATGCATTACATATCTCCATAACATATGATGAAGCACATTTTGTATTAATTTATTATGGGACGAGTAGGCACAATTAATCACATATTATAAAGTGAGTTTCCTTAATCTCTGCTGCGGTACTGTTTTATTTTATGTAGCATTATTCATGCAAATGGTATAAATAGCCTTAGAGAGTTAAACAACAGCTATAGACCATAATGACAAATAATAGGAGAGGAAAATATTAATGAGCAGAAGAAAGTGAGAAAAGATCCATTATCGAATGAGTAAGGAGAATGGAGAGCAAGTGTAATTTAAGGTCTTGCAGGAATGGATTGGTTGTTTCCAGGAAGAACATTTACATCATGCTCCTAGAACATTTACCAGCCAGTACAGTCCGAATAATATTTCACTTTAGTGAGAATAACGGAGACGCAGCACACAGTGAAGCTATTTTAAAAGCAGACTTGAAAGAATTCAAACTCCAAGGAGAAGGAAACAACCAGGTCATTTTCCACAGAGACACATGAGGTCCCGAAGTCCTATACCTCAGAGTACCAAGACTCATGGGCCCTGTGAGGAAGAAACCCTGCCACCAAAGTCAGCCAAACACCAGGACAAGGGGCTCCATTTTATCAGCGACAAGAGCCAGAGCTTTCTCCTTCTCAAGATGGCGGAGGAAAGTGACATCGTGCATACACTCGAGAAAGTCAGGTAAAGAAATGAGATAGATTTCCGTATGTGACCATTTGAAGTCAGAATTAGCACAGATGTGAGCAACTGTAAATCCATGAATATTTCTGCAAACCTGAAGGAAAACCCTATCAAATAAATTTATTTTTGCCTTTCCACTCAGCTGGAAATTGGCTGGATCATCAATGAGGAGCCTGTGGGAAAACAGAAGTAACTGTCACCACCCATGATTAACAAGACAAAACCAACAAAAGAAAAAAAAAAGAAAAAGAAAAGAAACAGAAGTTTGGGAGTGGATAGGAAAATAGGCGAAAACATCCATTGGAGTTGCTCCATTAGTCCAATAATCTCAAAAGTAGTCATACAAATATAGGGTGAGATAATATGCCATTTTCCCCCTTAGTCAATAAATCCTGTTTGTGTGAACTTAATAGCCCAGGCGTAAGCTTTTCCAGAACATTTTTCTGTTTCCTGACCTTGTTGTTGGACATCTACTCATTTCCCACAGGAAATAAGAATATTGTGGAATTCCCTGAGGACAAGAAGCGTGGCTTCTGGCGAGCTGTGCTGAAATAAATCAAAAGTCTGTTGACATCGGGGAAACAACATGGCCGACTTCAGGTCTGCAGGGCCAAACTGAGGTAAATGCTAAAGGAATGAAATCAAGAAATTACCCAGTCAAAAGCACAGAAGTGGGTTTCCTTTGTGTTAGATGCCTGCCTAATCTTCTAATTCCAGCAAAGACAGGGATGGGTACACAGACCACACAGAGTCTTAACAGGTGCGTATTCTAGCATAGAACTTCAAAAGGGCAAATTACTTGGGCAATATGTGCGTTAGCAAGTTGAATAAGAATTAGTGACCATAAATTGAGAGGGCAGCCTTAGTGAGGAAGTCAATTAAAGACTTTACATCGGAAGCATACACGGCCACCTTCGCCAAGCATGGGAACCGGAACAGCAGAAAGGAGCTACAGTCGAGCACTGCACCAAACCGTAGCTTCCAGTCCTTGCAAAGAGCTTGCTAATCTCTTGCTTCACATCCCTTGTAGCCCGGAACAAACCACTTACGTGTTCTAACGACCAACTCAAACCAAGACATAATCCCATACTTCTAACACTTGGCCTTGCACGCTTGTTGGCTACTGAAACTCTTTTTCCTTCCTGAGAGAACTTTGATGTTGTTTCACGTATCTACCCCTTTTTCTTTCCACGTGCTTCAGGTGAACCTGGCCTACCGTCTCCACAAATGGCTCAAACTGGTCTGCTGGGAAATTCTTGGAAAGGATTCTTCATGCCAAGGAGAGGTTTACAAGGAGAGATGGCTTTTGAGTTCCCTGTGCATATGTCCACACGCGAGGCAGGCGTGGACGCCCTTCGGCTACCAGCCTGAACATGGAACCCACCCTGAGCACGGCAGAGTGGAGTCCTTGGGTCTTTGAGATACCATTGACCTGAGCTTCTTGGCTCAAGATAGAACAAATATCTCCTTCAACTTCTTGAGGGGTGTTTCTGTTCTTGCGAGCCAAATACATCTTATGGAAAACTCAGGAAGAAAAAGTAGCATGTCTACGCCATGCCCCACTCTGTGTAAAGAATTTCTTTCCACCTCCCCAATAATTCATTACAAAGGTAAAAAAGATTGGTTTCGGGGAGCCTGGGTGGTTCACTTGGTTAGGCGTCTGACTGTCGGTTTCTGCTCAGGTCATGATCTCACTGTGTGTGAGAGATCGAGTCCCAAGTTGGGCTCTGCGAGGCAGCGAGGAGTCTGCTTGAGATTTCTCTCTCTCTCTCTCTCTCTCTCTGCCCCTCCCCAGCTTGTGCTGTCTCTCAAAATCACATAAACTTGAATCAGTGAAAAAAAAAATCGGTTTCAACTCCAAATCCATTGACGTTTCTCTTGAAACAAAATTATTATGCAAACAGAAAAAAGACAGAGATTTCTTTCAATTTTACTCTTGGCGTGTCTTCCACTTTTGAAGACCAAAAAAAATAAAAAATAAAAAACATCAACAACAGGCAAGCAAATATGAATTCACGTAACTTCCACACCAATAGGTGTTTACTGGCCCCAGCTCAGTAGTGAAAGACTACACGTGACCAATGATACAGAGGTAGAACAAAAATAAAATAGATCTCGTGGTGGAGTTTAAAGTATTGCCTCCCTCCCCCACTTTATTTTCTTTGCGAGGGTCCCCTGGTAGTTCGAGCCCTCTCAATGATGGCAGCTAACCCGGCTAGCCTAACTTTAACTGCTCATTTACCACCAGGATGGAAACTCCAGTGGACAGTCTGGATCTTCTCCAGCTTCGCATATTTACCCTCTAGTGAGAGTTTATCATTAAAAAAAAAAAAAAGTGGAAAATCATTTTTAGGTTAAATGAGTAAGAAATCACCACCCTCGTGAGATAAAGTTACCCCAAAACCTAGTCGCTGGCTTCCCAGCCCAGGTTTCCACCCGGCAGATCACACACGGACACGTGGGGTGTGCGTATCCCCAAGAGCTGGCTATAGATCCAGGTGGTCCTAAGCCGTGCAGAAGACCGAGGTCCATGGTTTTGGAATCTGCCCCTCGCTAATGACCTTCCGCCTCCTCTCTCTG
The DNA here is from genome assembly GCF_018350175.1 of Felis catus. Classification (NCBI taxonomy): domain Eukaryota; kingdom Metazoa; phylum Chordata; class Mammalia; order Carnivora; family Felidae; genus Felis; species Felis catus. Next base: position 147,308,361 of record NC_058372.1, on the reverse strand, counting down.
GCAGGAACACGCCATTCGGCCACGCCAGCATACCTCTCTATAATTTAGCACTTGTAAATAATTTAGCAGATTCTTTTTTATGAAACCACCGAATTAACACACGCAATTAAAATCAGGTTTGCGACCACAGTGTCTAAGAGTACACAAAGATGACTACTGGGCTTTCCAAATGCCAGCCAACAAAAATCTGCATTAATTCTTGGCCTCCCTCTTTGCGCGCAACATACGGCTGGTAAAGCACTTTCTCAGCTATTCGCTTGTCGTAATCTGAGTCAAGGAACTTACTGTCCTAACGCTGGAAATGGATAAAGGGTCTTCCTTTTCCAAGTCCGTCGGGTTGCATTGGAATTTCTGCCAGAGTCGATCTTTTCTTTAAGAAGCTCCCAAATTAGCGCAAGATGGGAAAACATTTTATGTCACGGGAAGACACCAGCCTCCACAGCAACACAGGCGTGGGGCATCAGCATGAACCACAACAATGACCCGGGAGTACGGCTGCAGGCACACGGTTGGAGTCATCTGTTACCCCCTTTTCCGTCGTCTCTGCAAAGCCCAGCCCAGCCCAGAAATCAGCGAGCGCTGATTCCGCCGGTGGGTTTGCCCAGCACTGGAGTGGGCTCCCGGCCATCCCTCCCACCCTATGGCCTTAGACATTTACTCAGTTTCCCCAAACTTCAGTTGTACTGCCTGTAAAATGGGGGTGACGGTACTATTCCATCCCTGAAAAAAGAATGCGAAACATAGGCAGCACGATGCACAGGTAGACTGTGGGACGCGTGGCAGCTTGGGAGCCACAGAGGTGGACGACGGTCAGTGTGAACACGTACAGTCCACACAAACAGGTGCAACTTACCCATCTGCTTACGTTTCAGTTTGCTGGCCAATGAAACGGAGTCATTACACACGTCTCCAGGGCGTATTTTGAGGCTAATTTAAATAACGTGTACAAAATAATCCACACATACTTCATTTCAGTAAATGACAACTACTTTGGTATTTTAGCTCTGTACGTGTGGGTGCGTGAGCGGGCGCATGTGTGTGTGTTTGTACACACCATGTATTAATTCCTCTTGCCTGTTTGTCATTATATTATATCCCCCCACCCCCCCGCACTGACTGCTTCGAAACTGAAATTTTACACAGTTACAATGAATGGGTCTAAAGTTACTTTGGCAATCTGTGGACTTGGTTTTTTAGGAAGAAAGAACCCCAGGAACAATGGACTTTGTTCTTACAAGTCTGGCCGGTCTCCAAGGACTTTGCCCATCGTTTAGAAATGAACTTTCTCCCGACTGGAAATCTCTGGTGTTAAGATTAGCTGAGAGCCACCAGTACTCCGCTGTCTGCAAGCAGTAGGCAAATCAGTGCTCTGACCTTTCATTTCCCCTCCTGGAGGGGGGGATCAGCAGCCTGGGAAAATTCTTGTTTCCACTACCCACTGACAGATGCACAGACCAAAGAGAGTGTGCAGAATGTGGCTGGCTGCTTAAAAAAAAATACACGCATGAAAGCACCTGTTAATTTCACATGTAGCCACTTAAACAGACTGATTTTCTTAAACTGTGTAGATTGAGACTTCTATCCTTTCTTAAAAACTACCTCAGGTAAACCTCAGAATTTGACTAAACATAACCCTTTATTCATAGTACGTTTTCATGAGCGTTCTCCGTATTGACTGAATTTCAAATTTAGTTTTTAAAATATACTAAACAGCAATGAAACCACCACTCAAACAGCTTCACCAGTTATTAAGGAAGTTTTTAAAAACATGGAGTAGAGAGGGTGCCTGGGTGGCTCAGCTGGTTAAGCATCCCACTTCGGCTCAGATGATGATCTTAAGGTTCGTGGTTTCGAGACCCGCGTGGGGCTCTGTGCTGACAGCTCAGAGCCTGGAGCCTGCCTCGGATTCTGTGTCTCCGTCTCTCTCTCTGCCCTTCGTCCACTTGTTCTCTCTCTCTCTCTCTCTGTCTCTCTCTCTCTCTCTCTCTCTCTCTCACACACACACACACTAAATGAATAAACATTTAAAAAAATAACAATAAAAATAAAATAAAATATATTTAAAACAATCTTTTTCATGATCCAAAGAGAGATGTTTAACTGACTGAGCCACCCAGGCACCCTACAATTAAGTGTATTTTAAACAATGTGAACGTCAGCTAATAGTTGCCTTTAGAATTGTCTTCAAAATGTCTGGAAAAAGTATGTAAAACAATGAAAGATGGACAATACCTGGGGACAGGACCAGGGTGTTCTCATGTTTTCAGATGTTGAAATATATCACTTCGTAAAAATAAATAAATGTCCATCCAAAATACAATAACGTAAGTGTGTTTTCAAATGAGGTTTACCTTGCAATATGGAGATATTTATGGCTTCTAAAAGAACATAAAGCAACTCATAGACGGTTCATGTGAGAAGTAATTATTACATCATTTATCTGCATTTTTACAGTTTATCATAAAAGTTCACCGTCTTGAACTTTCAGAAGGAGGGATCAATTTCTGGTCCTTTTAGAGACTTCTTCACTACAAGAGTCAATTCCATTTAAAAGATTACCCACACAATTTTCTTTGGTGATTAAAGGGTTTATTGGGGTGGCGTGAAAATTATTTTAAAAAACAACAAATATACCACAAAACTTGAAGAAATGAAGCGGAGGGATTATTTCACATTGCAATTCTACCCCAGCAGGTTTCCACTGAGACAGGAGTTCTGAGAAGATACTGGGTGTTCATGGTTTTCAGAAAAGTTACATTTCTGCCATAGAGGAGCTACAGGAACTCATCTCTTCTCACTGAATGTACTCAGAAAAGTCTGCAGTTAGGCCCCGCCCCCCCCCCCCCCCCCCAGGGGCTCAGTCGTTGAGCGTCCAACTCTGAGCGTCCAACTCTTGATTTCTGCTCAGGTCATGATCTCACAGTTTGTGAGTTTAAGCCCCAAACTGGGCCCTGCACTGACCGCACAGAGTCAGCTTGGGAGTCTCTCTCTCCCTCTCTCTCTGCCCCTCCCCTGCTCTGTTTCACTCCTTCTCTCAAAATAAATAAACATAAAAAAAAAAAAAAAGAAATGCATAATCTCAGAGCTCACTCTGGACCTAAAGCATAAGACTCTGCATTAACAACAACAAAAAAAAGTCTCTAGTTAAATGTTAGACGTGCATTTTTTATGTGTTTGGAAATTATGTTTTCTAATTCTATTTTATAATTATCGGGCAGATTTCTTTAATTTGGGGGAAAAAAGTGCAGACAGCTTCAAAATTTTGATAGAAGTAGCCATGTTTTGGCTACTTGGGAAGGTCCCTGTCCTTACATTGAAATGATTTAAAATGTTTAATTTAGAAATATTTTTACTTAACAGAGTGCCCTCGACATTCATTCATGTTGTTGAAAATGGTCAGACTTCTTTCTTGTTCATAGTTGGATAACATTCACCCATATTTCTATCTACAGCCCCTTATCCCTTTATAGATAGCATGGCAGGGTCATTGCCAGAGCCTGGGGGCAGAGGGCAATGAGCAGATGTTTGCAAAGGATACAAAGTTCCAGCCGTAAGACAAAGAAGTTCAGAGGATCTAATGTAATTAACAGTACTGTATTATATTCTTGAAAGTTGCACATAAAGTATGTCTTAAATATCCCTACCACACAGACCAAAAATAAAGAAGAATCTTTATGTGACCAGATAGTGATGTTAGCTAACCTATGGTCGCAATCATTTTGCGATCTATAAGGGTATCGAATCGACACACCGTACATCTTAAGCTTACATAGTGTTTTATGTCAATTATATCTCCAAAAAACTGTAAAAAAAATGTAATATTTTGAAATTAGGTCTATATACGGGGCGCCTGGGTGGCTCAGTCGGTTAAGCAGCCGACTTCAGCTCAGGTCATGATCTCACAGTTTGTGAGTTCGAGCCCCGTGTCGGGCTCTGTGCTGACCGCTCAGAACCTGGAGCCTGCTTTGGATTCTGTGTCTCCTTCTGTCTCTGCCCCTCCCCTGTTCATTCTCTGTCTCTCTCTGTCTCAAAAATAAATAAGTGTTAAAAAAAATGAAAAAAAATGAAATTAGGTCTATATAATTATCCTTCAGAAGAATTAAATCATAAATTTCTAATCATTAAATATCTATCAACTGCTAAAAATGAGGGCCCATTAGGCTATTTCAGCTATAACAATTTTATTTTCCTGTCTGTAAAGGGGAGGAAAAAGACAGAATAAGTTTCATAGAAGGTTAAAACAACACAAAATTGACACTTTACTATTTTGGTGCTGGAGTCCACAAATCTTACCTTTGGCTAAATTCCATTTTATTATATGCCATTAAGGGATTAATAAAAGGAGAATCCTTCATTTCTTGGCATGGGATTATAGAACACATACTGTAATAAAACACTAACATTGTAATCGTGAATGCCATTTTATGAGATTAATGTTTGAGCATAATGGATAAATTTGTATTTATCAAATGGATACATTTCTGAAAATTTCAGGGATATATATATATAGAGAGAGAGAGAGAGAAAGCAAGATAGAATTGTAGTTGAAACAAATAGCTTGTTTTTTAAATTGTGATGGTTCTGTAATGTGTAAAAAAATTTAAATGTTTTTAATTGTCTTGTTAATTATTAAAGGAGACAAGTACTCATTATCATTCGAGCTGCAAGTCAACTAGTTCGAGCAGATGACATAGTCAAAACACTTTAGTTTGTAGCAATGGCCTTTTTAAAAAATTTTTTTAACTATTTATTATTGAGAGACAAAGAGAGACAGAGCACGAGCTGGGGAGGGGCAGAGAGAGAGGGAGACACAGAATCCGAAGCAGGTTCCAGGCTCTGAGCTGTCAGCACAGAGCCCGATGCGGGACTTGCGCTCCTAAAAGGCGAGATCATGACCAGAGCCGAAGTCGGTTGCTTAACTGACTGAGCCCCCCGGGGGGCCCCAACAATGGGCATTTTTTAAGATAGATTTTAATATGAAGATATTCAGTTGTATCATATATGCTCCCCAAAGAACACTGCCAGAGGAATCACACTGGTGTAGTACCATTCATTCTTGAGTAAATATCACTTGACAAATGTCATTGAGCACATATAATCTTCAAAGATTTGGGTCAGGTTTTGAAGAAGTAATTGTGGCAATAGCTAACAAAATGAACGAACGTGGAGAAAGTAGACAGATAAAAACTAAAGCTGTCCTTTAGGCTCCAAATACTTTGCATATACAAATCGTATAATCCTGAAATAACAATATGATGTAGGCAGTGCTATTTCCTTTTTGCAGAAGAAATAGAGAAGTAACTTGCTCAGTTAACTTTTTTTTCTTGTAAGAAATATTTTCTTAATGGAGCCTAGGTGACATATAATGTTCTATTAGCTTCAGGGGTACAGTATGGTGATTCAGGAATTCTATATATGACTCAATGCTCTTCATGATTAGTTAATGTTTTGAATATTACTTTGTGTTATGACTGTCTAAAGGCAGCATCTTCTCTGGGATCCAAAATTGTCCAGTATTTAATAAATAAATGAAAAGGGAGGAGCACTCAGAGAACTTGCAGAAATGGACTGCCGGGGACATTGGAAATAAGAAACATTTCAAGAGTCAAACGAGACTGGAAGAGAGATTTGAATGAAAGGACAAGGACAGATAGAGAGAATTCCTTTACAATAGGAATAAAGGTTAATAGGTGTAAGTGATTTTGTTTAGCAGAAACAGTGGAAAGGGACCAGCTGACTGAAGCAAAGCACAAAATTGTTCAGGGTCTTAGCATAAGAGGTTTCAATTTGATGTAAGTGGCTATCGGAAACCCTCAAGGGTCCTTCTGGAGGCGGTGATGATTAATCCAGGGTAGGAGAAGATAACTCTTAATGTTGGTGTAGAGATGATGCAAGTGGGTAGAGTAGGGTAGAGGCCAGTGCAGGGACACTGGATGCGGTGAGGGTAGCGCTGACAATTTCTCAGCCAAGGAGACGGAGTGAAACAGAATTACCGCAGTCAAGTCAGCAAAATTATAGGTGGATTGCATGGAAGTGATGCCTCAGAAAGAAATAGCAGGTTTGAAATGCTCCTCCCCAAGGTTAAGAATGAGGATATTCACGGGGCGCCTGGGTGGCTCAGTTGGTTAAGCCTCCGACTTCGACTCAGGTCATGATCTCACGGTTCATGAGTTCGAGCCCCGCGTCAGGCTCTGTGCTGACAGCTCGGAGCCTGGAGCCTCCTTTGGATTCTGTGTCTTCCCTCCCCAACATGTGCTCTGTCTCTCTCCGTTTCTCAAAAATAAAAAAACGTGAAAACAAAAATGAACGAGGAAACTTAGGACATTAACGACACCTTTACATCAGGTAACTTGAACAAGAGAAATTGGAGATTGAAAAACTGTATTTGTGAACAAAATGGTGCCAGGGCCAAAATTTTTCAGCTGTGGACAGTTTGCTATTGTTTGGAGATGTTCGTCCAACATCCTGTTGCCCTAATGAGGCATCTCAGGACAGTCCTACAGGAGTCTATGTTAGGTGAGGGTCTGAGCTAACGTTATGAGGAGGGCCATTGGGGTAAACAACTGTGAGCTAGAAACTGCTGTGAAAAAGCATCGTACACACACGGATGCCTTAACCGCCATTCAAGTTCCTTGTGCGGGTGTCTGTGGCCTTCCCATTCCGCAGGAAGTACAAACCTTTGTGAACCTCACAGAACTTCTGGAAACACTTGGGAATATGGACAAATGACGGTGGCCAGAACTTCGCCAGATTGGTTTCGTATAAAGCTACAAAGGTTAACACCATTAAGTACAAAAAAAGAAACAAAGAGTTCATTGGATGATACAAAACACAGGGTCCCAAAGAAAGTCAGAAATTCAGATGATGATGGAGTTTCGTTTTGTGGGAGGAGGAACCATGTTTCATAAATTAATTAGTTTGGGATTACTGTCACTTGGAAAAATAAAGCTAGACGTCTACCTTATTACTTAGTCAAACAAAATTCCAGTTTGATCAGAGGTTTAAATGTAACACATAAAGCCTTAAGAGGTTAAGAGAAACATGGATTTTTTTTTATAATTGTAGTGTATAAATAAATAAAAAACAAAAGCTACAGGAGAATAATTGATACATTTAATTTTATGAATCTTTAAAGTTACCGAATTAAGGGTGCCTGGGTGGCGCAGTCAGTTAAGCATCCGACTTCAGCCAGGTCACGATCTCGCGGTCTGTGAGTTCGAGCCCCGCATCAGGCTTTGGGCTGACGGCTCAGAGCCTGGAGCCTGCTTCCGATTCTGTGTTTCCCTCTCTCTCTGCCCCTCCCCCATTCATGCTCTGTCTCTCTCTGTCTCAAAAATAAATAAACATTAAAAAAAAATTTTTAAAGTTACCGAATTAAAAAGGACTGTGATAACTTAAGTTAAATGTCCACTGGTGAACAGAGAATACAGTTCACAAATTAAATGATGTGGCAAGCGCTGAATTTCTTAACTTAGAGAAAGCGCACATATCTCACAATGAAGTGACGAGTGACTCAGAAGAAAGAGCTCACTGAACAATAGGAAACAAACAGAGGTCAAAATAAATTCTTAATCTCATTGAAAAGGAAAATGACAATATTCGACTGTAAAAATATTAGCAAATGGATGACAAAGATCGTGTGTCAGGTGCTGGGCGTTCTCCGCTATTAACTCATTGAATCCCTCAAAAGCACCATGAGATGAGCAAGTAAGTACAGAAATTGTGATTCCCCTGGAGAGGGCTGGCTCCAGAATCCATTCTTGACAAACGCCCTGCAAATAGTAAGTCCCTTTCTGGTACCACATGCCTGGACACAGCTGAGAAGCAGAAACTCAAAATATGTTGGTGGGAGTGCAAAGCTTTTTGGAGGCTATTTTGGTCGCATTTATAAAGTATTCAAAATTTAAGTGATTCAACCCCAGTGTTTTTATTGCCAAGAAATTGTTCCTCGGTAGTCACTAATATGAATTGTTCCTCGGTAGTCACTAACATGATGCGAGTGAAGGGAATTTTTATTTGGAAGAGCAAAAAATAGGTCAACTGAACAACTTGACCAACAGAAAACCGGTTGAACAACATACCGTAAAAATTCTCAAAAATTTTAGTGAGCTTATTATATAAGAACCATCAAATCTTAATTTCAAAACAGATAAAAACATGATAGGTACCAAAAATTATAGGTCTATTTAACCTACACTTGCAGATAGAAATAAAATATTGTCTGTTCCAATCCAACAGGGCATGAAATAAATAAGTCATGATCAGCTAGTATTTCTCCAAGAATGAAAAAATAGTTTAATAATAAATAACCTATCGATGCAGCTGACCAGACTTAAGGGGGAAAGTCATATAATCACTTCAGTACTTTCAGAAAAAGCACTTGGCAATGTTCAATATCTATCTATGATTTTAAAAAGCCCTCGGCACATTAGGAATAAAATTGAACTCCTTTAACGTGGCAAAAGTTGTGTTTCAAAAATCTACATAAAATATTATACTTAATGGATAAATTATTCACTCTTTTCCTTTAAAAGGCGAATAGGACCAGCCTGTTTACTCCACCACAACTGTTCAACAGAAAACAGAGTTCCTGGCCAATGTGGAAACCAAAAGCGAACAACGTAACAATTTTTGGGGAACGGAGGGTGTCTTCTCTGAATGCAACAAACATAATCATCCGACAAACTATGATAATTAATAAGCACTCAGCAAATTTATTGAATAAATGAATACATTACAAAAAAGGCAGTAGAATTTGTTTACAGTGAAATGATAGAAAATGAAATAAGCATACCGTAAAATACATAGTAATGAGAAAATATATATACTAAGGCAAAAAGGGAGATCTGACTAAAGGATGGGGAGCATCAAAATAAATCCATGAGACAACATATTATAGAAATATTGGTGTCCCACAAACGATACATGCAAAGCTGTCTTACTTAAAATTTCGGGTGGATTTTCTGAGGAAAGAAAAAAAAATGTAAAATTTAAAAAGTCCACGGGAAAATAAAGATCCAAAGACAGCTAAGAAGTGTGAGAGTGGTTAAAATATCAAGAGTAGCTCTCATAATTAGAATGACACATTCAGGAGGGCAGGCGTTGGTGTCCGTGTGATTCACTGAGAAATTCACTGTAGAATCACACCCGGCACGTCACGGACGCTCCATAGACACGTGTGGAACACGTACAAGATGCAAACAGCAGTCTGCTCGTGTAAAAATGGACACACCAGATTCCACGGAGATCACAGGTCAGAAGGATGCGCAGCCTTCACCCAAAAGTAAACCATCATAAGTGCGATGAGTTCTATCCAAAGGGAAGCACGGGGTGAAATGTATTCTCCGCAAAGGGGAAATTAACCTGTTCTGTCCCCTGAGAGGGACACATCACCAACAGTAGGTGGGGCATTGTGAACCAGTCCGTCTTTCTTCATGTTCACGTTCTGGGAAAACTGAGGTGGGCATGAAACTTAGGGAACACTTATGGGTAAGGAAACGGTCCTCCCACTTAAAGGACGCATCAGACTGCTTCCTTGAGATATGATCTTTTAAAAATTAAATGTGATTCTGGGGCGCCTGGGTGGCTCAGTTGGTTAAGCGTCTGACTTCGGCTCAGGTCACGATCTCACGGTTCATGAGTCCGAGCCACACGTCGGGCTCTGTGCTGACAGCTCAGAGCCTGGAGCCTGCTTCGCATTTTATATCTCCCTGTCTCTCTGCCCCTCCCCTGCTCCCACTCTGTCTTTCTCTGTCGCTCAAAAACAAAGGTTCAAAAAAATTTTAATGTGATTCCAAATAATATCCATTGATACCTTTCATTTCTAAGGGTCAAGATGCAAATGTAAATAAATAATAATCTAAGGCAATGAACGAGCAGGTAATTCTTAATATCAAAAGAGATGTTTGGAATATTAGATGTGTAACTTCCACCTTTTGCTGTTTTTACATGTACACTAATTTATAATATAGTTTCAAATATTGCTAGAGGACACTTTAATGACACTGTTCAAATTGATATTTTCAAAACTATTGATCCAAACATAAAAAAAAAAAAAAAAGAGTCTGTGGTGAGATTCCAGTTAATGTAAGTTATGGTGACCTTAAGGGGAAAAAAGAAGAAACAAAGACATATATTTTCTGTTAAAACATAGAAGTTATTTTTATTTTCTTCAGGAAAACCTCTGTGGGGAGATGTACTATGAAAGCTGTCAGCTTGGGTTGGGATGACTGGTGAGTTCAATTGGTTAAGCATCTGACTCTTGATTTCTGCTCAGGTCACGATCTCATGGTTCGTGAGTTCGAGCCCCACGTCAGGGTCTGTACTGACAGTGCGGAACCTGCTTGGGATCCTTCCTCTCTCTCTCTCTCTCTCTCTCTCTCTGCCCCTCCCCTGCCCATACATTCTCTCTCTCTATCTCAAAATAAATAAGTAAACTTAAACAAATTAAGAAAAAAAAAAAACCCAAACCCTGTAAGTCTGGGGACACAATCTCTCCTAGACAGAAAAATTTTGCCAAATGATTCTTGGAGGGGTGCTCCCATTAGCCTTGAGGACAGGACGAGTCACCAGGTTTCCCGGCACCCGGCTAACGATCTCTAGAATAACGTATACATTTAAACATTTTGATTATTCACGGTGATGGAAGTAATAGGAGAAAGTGGGTAACCTTCTGCCGTGGAAAATGCTGAGTAGCTGAGCACCCTAGATTTGGTGCAATTACTTTGTGGTGCAGTGGAGTCTTAATACATACATATCTCCAGCCCAAGCTTTCAATGTTGGGAAAACGTATTTCATTTCTCTGCCCCAAGCCTCAAGACCCTGTGAATAACACTCAGCGTAATTCCGTCCACCCGACCTCCAACAAGCAGAGACATTTAAGATCTTAGTTCATCTTTGGGGGCATTTCATTGACGGTCTTTTGCCTGTGCCTCTATTGAGAAGGACTTTATCCGCTTGTGGGTTTACAGTAGCTTTTTTCACTATTTTCCCATCTGCAAAATTAATTCCGTAATATGAGTATTTCCTGGCAAAGGAGACTTCATTTTTGGAGTGGAAGCCGAGTGTCGAGATGAGAGATAAAATAAATAGCCAGCCTGGGTTCTTATGACCATGCTGTATTTAGAAGATATTGGTATTCTCATGCAGTTTGTTTATCGCCATAGCTGGGATTTATGGTACTTAAAGCATTATCTAAATGAGCAGACAAAAAAAAAACAAAAAACAAAAAAACAAAAAAACAAATGCATAAAGAGCAAGTCTCTTACATGACTAACTGCGAAATATCATAAAACAAATAAATTAATTCAACTGCATGCTCCAAATGACATTTTCAGAGCACTGCTTTTGGTTAATGTCTTTTTGAAAGAAGGGTTCCTAGACTCCGTCGGAAGGAGTGCGGTTTGAAAACTATTCCCTGATAATCGTCACTGATAGGTTGCCAATGCACAAAATGCTCCGCCTGGAAACGAAGAGTGCCCTCTGCTGTCCTGGGGGTGGCAGGAAGTGTTTTATTGGGGCTACCATTTCCGGAAGAGCGAAAGTGTCTCCGAGCCAATTCTAATCACGGGGAAGGCGGGCACTGGGTGCGGTGGCGGGGGAACCGGCACAGAGATAGGGTGACTCCAAGAATGTTCTCCCATTTCATACCAGCCGGAGCTGAGTTAGCAATGGTTCACTCCGGCTGCAAAAAAAAAAAAAAAAAAAAAAAAAAAAAAAAAGATGAACACACTATCAGATCAGATGTGTGTTCGGGGGTCGTGAACTCCAAAGGGAGAGATTCTACCAGCACACCTTACATGCGTCCCCGACAGTGCATTTAAGGAAGAGAACAGTCCTGGAAGGAGAAATCTTTAGGTCAGCAGGCTGAGACCTGAGGAGGGCTCCTGCCCCTTCTCCTGGGGGCAAAGATCTGCCATCCGCCCCTAGAAGGAAAGGGCTCCAGGTGCAAGAAAGGTCCAACCCTGGGCGCTGTGTCCTGGGGGAGCCTTCGGTCTCTGGGGGACGGGGGCGATCTCTCTGCGTCCCCCGAGAGCCACACCACAGGAGGCTGCAGCAAGTAAGGTCACAGCTCTTCGATTCGATTCGTTAGTGTTCCTGGGGCACCTGCATTCTCGGGATGTGGAGATCACTCACAGGCGGGAAGGCTTCGACGGCCTGATTCTCTCCGAAATCCTCGAGGGGAAGCTGCCCCTTGAAATCGTTAACAGAAAGAGAGACGACGGTGCCGGAATACGAAGTCATTTTTTCAGCAGGTATCTATTGGGCCTCTGTTATGTGTCTGGCCCTGGTCTGGCTTGGTGACCGTGACAGCGAACAAAGCCCGCTTCCCGCAACTTCTCTCTGAGTGGCAGGTGGCCGACAGGAAGTAACCGAAGCTAGCAAACAAAACAGAGTTCGGTGGGGGGGGGGGGGGGGGTGATTATTGCCATCACCACTGAGCAAGAAATGTGATGCGGTGACCAGGGATCAGGGAAGGACAGGACGGATCAGTATGACTGATACAGGTCATTCAGGGAAGGCTTCTCGGAGGAGGTGATGCTGCATTGAGGCCTGCGTGATACGCAGGAGGAGGCCGTGCCCAAATGAAGGGGAACAGCATTCTGTGCAAAGAGAACAGCGAGGGCAAAGCCACCACAGAGGCGGAAGCAGGGCTGACTTGTTTGAGACACAGAAAGGTGGGCAAGCGGCGAGGGGTAAGTGAGGGGGCAGCCGTGGAAAAGCAGTGTTGCTCTGCGTGTGCTGGAGAATGCGGAGTTAATCCAAGGCGACTCCAAACGGAAGCAAGGAGGTTGTTTTCTTTTGGGAGGACGGCAGGAACACTGGATGTTCAAAGTCGGGAAGGAAAAGATCTCATTAAACTATGAAAAGATCTGTCTGGCTGTGAAGTGGAAACTGGACTCTAAGGTAGAAAAAAAAAAATGGAAGGAGGGACACCGGTTAGAAGCCTCAGTTCCCTGTTACTGCTGTGAAAAGTTAACACAGGCTTAGTGGCAAGTTGATTACCTTACTTCTGGAAGCCAAACGTCCCAAATCAGCCTTCCTGGGCTAAAGTCAAGGTGGTGGCAAGACCACCTTCCTTCTGGAGGCTCCAGGGAGAATCCAGCGTTTTCCAGGATGACGGCTCGGCTCATTCCTTGGCTTGTGACCCAGTGCCACATGCCCCTTCTTTTTCCGGCCGCTTCCATGTTCCTGCTGCGGCTTGTCACTCTGATGGCCTGCTTACCTCTCATTAGGACCTTCCTGATCACATCAGGAACGCCTGAGGATCCATCATAATTTCCCCGTCGCAAACCCGTAACTCGGTCAATCTGCAAAGTCCCTCTCGCCTTACAAAGCAGCATCCGCAAGGGTCTTGAAGATCTTACGAGAAGTCTTTCCTTCGCCTTCGGTGGTAGACAAGGCTCCATGTAGGGATCTTTAAGACCCAGCGAGGGTGGTAGCAGCTGAGACTGAGTGAATGGGAGAGATTTGGGATATATATAGTGTTTGGGGCTGCAGGAATTATTGATGGACTGAACATGCAGGGCTAGGGAAAGAAAAATAAGAAAAATGTGTAATTCAGAGCAGCAGCTCCCAGAAAGGGGTCCTGGCCCCTCAGACCAACAGAGTCAACACAGTTTTCGGAAGAAAACCATGAGGTCACTTGACCTTTTCACTCCTCTTTCCTATGAGGTTAGGGCAGGAATCTCCAGAGGCCATTTGCCCTGAGGGGACAACCTCACCCCCGTGGCTGATGGAAGGCATGCTTCTGCTTTACATGTCTTTAGTTAGAATTGTAATGTGGCAAATTCATAACGTGGAGAGAGCTGGAGACATAACCGTTATATACAAAAGCTCTTGGAAGTACTCAGTATTTTTTTTTAATTTTAATTTTTTAAAATTTTTATTTATTTATTTATTTATTTTTCGATATGAAATTTATTGTCAAATTGGTTTCCATACAACACCCAGGGCTCCTCCCAACAGGTGCCCTCCTCAACGCCCCTCCCCTCCCCTCCCCTCCCTCCCACCCCCCATCAACCCTCAGTTTGTTCTCAGTTTTTAAGAGTCTCTTATGGTTTGCCTCCCTCCCTCTCAGTATTTTTTTAAGAGCATAAAGAACTCTTGGGGCATCTGGGTGGCTGAGTCAGTTAAGCATCCAGCTTCAGCGCAGGTCAGGATCTTGCGGTTAATGAGTTCAAGCCCCACATCAGGCTCTGCGCGGACAGCTCAGAGCCGGCTTCAGATCCTCTGCCCTGCCTCTCTCTCTCTCTCTCTCTCTCTCTCTCTCTCTCTCTCAAAAATAAACATTCACAAAAACAAAAAGAGTATGAAGAACTCTTCAGACCAAGAAGTTTGAAAACTGAGGCATATTCCGGGTGAATGGGGGTAACATCCATGAGAAAAAAAAAAAAAGAAAGAAAGAAAAGAAACCAGCAGGAAAACAGTTGTGGGAAAGTCAAGAGTTCTGTGAAACATCATTGAGCAGGTACATTATTTACTATCATGCTCCAAATGGGCCTCAGACAAATTAGTTGCCGGATATTAAAATTTGTCATCCCTGTTAACGCAGCCGACAGAAACTCACCTTCCTCTCCTGAGTACACCTAAGCAAAATTGCCTGAGGAAAAAATTAGCCGGTCCCAGCTAAAATATAGTCAGCACTGCGAAATACGCACCTGACTCACGCCAGCTTCCGGGGACAAAACAAGGAATAAGACAAAAGACCGTCAAAAACCCCACACACGGAAAACATAGAGTCTTGGTGGGACCTTGGTGAATAAAAAAACATTCCTGATACACAAAGAAATGGAGTCACAGGGACAGGTTCCCAGAGGTGCACGGTGGGCACGGTGATTTAGACTAGGATCCTCAGGAAGCAGGGGATCAAGTCTCCTTCCAAGAACTCAACGTTCTATGGAACATCTGGGGATGTGGAGCGATACAGAGGAAAAGATTAGCCTGCAGCAAAATCCCTGTGAAAAACATTTCGCGAAAGATAATAAGGAGTTTGGACTTCATCTCCAGATGCGGGAAGGCTGGAGTGTCTTAAGTACGCTGTGATTGATTATCATCAAATGAATGAATAGGTAAAGGGATTTGCAAGCGGCGGAGGAGACGACGTTGGGAACCCCTTAAGGACTAGGACTGGATCTCACTCGGGTTTGAATCAACACAGCCACGTTGATGTCATCGGACCCACGCCCATCTGCTAGATGTACAGCAAAGCCCATCGCGGAGACCTCAGGTTTACAACAAAGAAAGGCTTTCTTCCAGATGCAGCCAAACAAGGACACAGGAAGGCAAGCCTCGATGCCGCCTCCCTGGAGAGGAAGAGAACAAGTTTTCTGTGATCACAGGGGTGGAGATTTCATACATATTGATGGAAGGGAGAGAAAACGTGACTGTTCATGAGGAAAGACGAGGCGTGCGCACGGAGCAAGCATACGCAACATCTACCCCATGTTCACTTTGGGGCATAAACTAAACAGAAGGAGGTGAAATTCAGCCCCTGAGGCCAGGAGGTTATCTGGGACAAGAAGTGACTGTGGGCAAGCACCAAGAGCGGGTATACCCTCGATGAGGTCTTGGGCTGGGCCTCCGGCAGAAGGAGTGCAAGGCCTTGCTTGTTCCTAGGCGGGAGCCACATCAGAGGATCTGGAGTCCAGGCTTCTGAGGAGACAGCTAGTGGGGTCTTAAAAGACACAGTGGTCGATTAAGGGGAGATGTTTCTCCGAAAATCAAGCTTTAGCACTTTCTGCTGGTTTCAACCTCGTTAACCCTATGGGGCACGGTTTCACTGGTACCCAGACTCTGGCCAAAAGGTGGGTCAGACGTTTGTCTAAACGGAAAGAAGATGTGCATGGATTTTTTAAATACCTGATATGCCCCGTTTTATTTTCTAGCTAACAAAGGACGATTTTTCACCGGGGAACGAGAAATAAAAAATTAAATCCAATCCTGCTCTACCTTGAACCCTAATCATGCCTAGATAGAGATTTCCTATTTAACCATAGCTATTTCCTTTCCATAAATAAAGCAAACAACCAGACACAAACATAAATGTTTGTAGAAACATGGTAAAATCGATGTTTTTATCAAGCTTCTGGGTTTCATTGTATTTTTCGATACCGGTTTTATGTTGGAGTAATATCTCTGTGCAGGAGTGATGGGTAGAAGCGATCCCTGCATATACGACATGGAAGCCGCAATGTTCTTGGAGGGGGAGGAACCCCCTGTGCGTTAATGCCTGGTGCATAATTACCGGATCTCCACAAGATGAAGGGTTTCTCAGAGCTGCTTTAGTAAAATGCCATGCTAACTCTCCTTTTTTTTTTCACGTAAAGGTCAACCACAGCCTGTCTGTTGCTTGGACTGAAATGATCACTGTGCTCCCATGTGCCCGGGGTTCTGAGTTCCCTCCAGAAGGCACCAAAGAATCGTGCGTCTAGGCGTGCTGGTCCTCTAATGTAAGCAATGCAAACCTGTCCTCTGTCTGATTTGTAGCGACGATTACCTTTGATGGAAATATCGAGTCGCGCAGGGTAACGTGAAGAGAAATCAAAGTCTGGATTGAAATTTCCTTGGGTCGTTTTGAAAGACAACTGCGACCGACTGACCGTAGAGGCAAATTCATTAATTCGCACATGCGTGCACTCCTTCCACAAACACTTACCAAGATCCTACTACGAGCAAGAAACGATTGTAGGGAAAGAGAAGTGGGGAGCAAAACAGGGGGCCCTGGCCCTTTGAGCCTGAACCCCCCCCCTTTGAAAGCTGTAAAACCTTCAGAAGCAACCTGACGGTCCACCTGGGTCAGCAGATGCCCTCCTGGCGAAGCCGCCCATCTCTGTGGGCTTCCCACGTTCACTCAAAAATTTTGGTTTTATTGGTTTTGGCTATTTGAAAGATTATTTTAAAATATTGATCCATCGGGATCCCCCGGGCTGGATCAGTCAGTGAAGCATCTGACTTCAGCTCAGGTCATGATCTCACGGTTCGCGGGTTCGAGCCCCGCATTGAGCTCTGCGCTGACAACTCAGAGCCTGAAGCCTGCTTCGGATTCTGTGTCTCCCTCTGCCCCTACCCCCCACTCTCTCTCTCTCTCTCTCTCTCTCTCTCTCAAAAGTAAATAAACATTAAATTTTTTAAAAAACAATATCCATCTGGATTTAAGGGGGTGGATTTGCCCAAATAAAACCTTGACATAGTACCAAAAACAGAAGGCAAGCTCCAGGAAACAAAGCCAGTGTAGGTGGGACAGGATATCACGAGAGGCAGAGCCCAGAGAGAGTAGCCGAATGATGCCTTCCCCAACCTCATGTGCAGGGCCTTACACCTATTTGAGGACTGTGATCTCTTTCACGGAGGTTTTGGGTAGTCTTTGAAGGTTTACGTGCGCACGAAGGACAGAATCAGATTTGTACTGTGAAAAGACCACCCTGGGTGTGGTGTGGAGAATATTTTGGAAAGGGGCAGAAATGTGGTGGTCGAACCAGATAGGAGAGTCTTGCAGTGGACCTGATAGAGCGGACACCATCTCCCACTAAATGGTGACAAAGCCATGAAGGGAGTAATAGACTCTGATGATGGTGTGGATATGGACAATTTGTAGGTGTCCTTAATATGTATTATTTATTCTCATAATATATTCTGGAGCTCAGAACGAGCATTTTGTTGTTGGAAACCTTTATATATTTTTTAGAGCTAACACTTCTAATCATTTTTAACAGTCTTCTTTGCTAAGAGTAACTAACATTACTCTGTACTGCTAATTTTAGTGAATTTAAATGTAGCAATGTTCGCGAATTTTAGTGGTTGGATTCCATAAGATTGAGCTTTTACCTTCCCAGAGTCCAGTTAAAATCAAACTCCCAAAGGCAGCAAAAACGAAGAAAGTGTTACATAAAATAATTTTTGCTACCTTAAGAAATTGATACCTTTGAATCTCGTCTTGGCATGCCTTCACATCCGTAGTTCCAACATCTGAAAAACACGATGTTTTCAGCTTGCTTTTTTACACATAAAAAGGATTGTCTGCTATTTCCATTCCTTTGTGTGAGGGCATGTTATTCGAATAATTTAAATTACACTCCACTGTTACCAATATATAAAAAATTAAATCCTAGTAGCAAGGAAAATAGATTTAAACTGTTACATTTTTAAAACAGATTTTGGACTTTTACAGTGGAGAGTATATTGTATCAAGGTCTCATAATATAAGTATCATCTATACCTACCGTTCTGTCTCAAAGCCTTTGAAATAATTGAAAAAAAAAAAGATTGTAAACCTGGAAAAAAGAAAGAGTGTAATCAGCAAACTAGAAATTCTGAGTGATATTCAGAGATAGGAAGCAGAACAACCAGGCTGGAGACGAAATGGAAGTTGAAGAACTATAATGCAAAAATCTCCCAGGAAGACACCACAGTAAGGGCCAGGGAACCTAAGTGAAGGGCGACTCAATAAAAAAGCCGGAGGGACAGGGAAGGGAAGCCTTTGGGGGATTATCCGGAGTTTACTTACTTTTAAAACTGCACTGAATTCAGCAGGAGCAGCTATCTGTGGTTCATGCTTATAAAGAACAGCAGAGAGCACGGTCATTTTCCGGAAATGGGCAGCCCACACGGCTTTCCTCACCAAATTGGGTGGTTGGATTGGAAAGCGATTATAGCTTGACAAAGAAATTGACAGAATGGAGCTTGAAGCATAGTACAACGTTGGTTTGCAAGCAAAATTTGTTTTGGAAACATGCTTGTAATCCAAAGCGCTGGTATATCAAAGCGAGTTTCAAGAACCATTGGCTCGCTTGTGATCATGTGATGTTTGGCATCACGTACTACTCATAATGAAGACATCGCTCGTTTATCAAGTTAAAGTTTATTGCAAATGTTTGCTCGTCTTGTGGAACACTAGCAGAACAAGTTACTCGCAATCCAAGGTTTTACGTATTTGTAAATTGCAAAATAAAATGCAGAGAGAGAAGAAAGAGAAGACAGTATACGGCTGCATTTTAATATTTAATTATTTATCCTTAGAGGCGATGACAAACTCCTCTCTAATTTAATAATAAATTAAGCAAAACTGAGCAAGAATGTGGGGTCTCAATATAGTACAGTCAGTATGCCTGAGCTTATACGCATACCCCCCCATACACACACAGCACAGTGTATGTAATAAATGGAGAACAAAAACACTTTACGAAAAACATGGATTCATGAAAATATATTTATTGTTCTATGTCTCTTATTTACGAATAATTATTATATTAGGCTCAGAAAGTCAAAAAAGCATAAGTAACAACATATTCTCTAACCAAAATATCATATTATAATAAAGATCAGAAATTAAGGGGAGGTCTGGGTGGTTCAGTCGGTTAAGCATCCTACTCTTGAGTTCGGCTCAGGTCATGATTTCATGGTTCTCGAGCCATGCCATCAGGGTCTGTGCTGACGGCATGAAGTCTGCTTGAGATTCTCTCTCTCCCTCTCTCTGCCCTCTCCTGCTCATGCTCTCTCTCTCTTTCTCAAAGTAAATACATAAAACTTAAAAAAAATAAAAATAATCAAAAATATTTTTAAAAGATTAGAAATTAAAAGGAAAACATACAGCTTGGCATTCATTTATTATAATAAAAGGATTGAAAATGATTATGTATTCAAATTAAGAAGATAAAACCGTACTCATTATAATAAACCTAATAGTAGAGTGAAGGAATTAATCTAAAAAATGCAAAACACACTAGTAGCCTTCATTGATGGGCATGCGAACTGGTCTTTTGAAAATAATCAGCTAAGAAAACAAACCAACCTTAGATACATGCTGTAATGCAGCTATACCAGTTGCATGAATAGACGAAGATGATGGAGAAGTATAAGAAAATACTACACACAACCAAAAAAGTAAATTTGAAAATGTACAAAAGCATAAATTATCAAAAAATTATTCAAGAAAAAAATCGGAATCTTAAGCGACAGTAGCACCTGTTATGAACACTTTTGTACACGGAGATCACAAAATATATTATTAAACTGTTACAACGATAGCATGGACTCAAAATACTGATCAGTAACATAGAAAAAATAAGTTCAGAAACAGACACATATATCTATGAGTTTAAACTATATTAAAGGTGACATTTCAAATCCACAGAAGGATGTAGCTCTACAATTAGACCAAAGTAGATGCTTCCTTTTATCATATACAAAATTGAATTCCTGTGGCTTAAAATATATAAATGTTCTTCATATTTATACATGCATCAGAAAAACTGTAAGACTATCTTTGTGGCATTGATATTTGGACATTTAGGTTTGGAAGCCCAGATCTAGACGCAGACATTTTGATTGATTTGGTTAAATATGAATTAAAAAGTAATATATCATGGGAGCCAATATAAATAAGAGGTAAGTGAATGACTAGAGAATATGAATATATATATATATATATATATATATATATATATATATATATAAAACATTGTATGACTGGGAAAATGTTAGTAGCTTCAACGATTAAAGTTACCTAAAATTTAAAAAGGCAAAAATATGGACAGAAATATCCTAAAATAATGAAAGTCCTGTCATTTGGGAAATGCTGATTAAATTGAATATTTTCAGGGGCGCCTGGGTGGCTCAGTCGGTTAAGCGTCCGACTTTGGCTCAGGTCATGATCTCGTGGTCCGTGAGTTCAAGCCCCGTGTCAGGCTCTGTGCTGACTGCTCAGAGCTTGGAGCCTGTTTCAGATTCTGTGTCTCCCTCTTTCTCTGATCCTCCCCCGTTCATGCTCTGTCTCTCTCTGTCTCAAAAATAAATAAACGTTAAAAAAAATTAAAAAAAAATAAATTGAATATTTTCACCCCTCAAAATTCACAAAATTTATGTTAGCATTGTAACTGTGTTAAAAATGGGCAAAAAGAACAGATAATGCAAATACCGATCAAGAAAGATTTTTAAGTTAGGACGTGTCTTTTCTACAAAATATTATGGAAACACCACTTAAGTTATTAACAATTTTTCTTATTGTAAATTCTTTTATGCAAACATTTTAGTGCATCTGGTTTGTTTTTGCTATGAATAATTATCTGCAAGTCAGTTTGCTAGGTCAATGATTATGCACTTACTAAAAATACTAATTCAGGGGCATTGGGGTGGCTCAGTCGGTGAAGCCTCCGACCTCGGCTCAGGTCATAATCTCACAGTTCCCAAGTTCAAGTTCCTCATCAGGCTCTGTGCTGACAGTTCAGAGCCTGGAACCTGCTATGGATTCTACCTCTCTCTCTCAAAAATAAATAATCAGTAATAAAATACCCATTCAATGTGATCACCTTTTTTCAGAAATAAATTTGCTAAATGATATTTCCACCAACTGTGCATTAGAGCATAGCTACATAACATTTTTTTATTTTGTCTTATTGACATCATAATTTATTATGCCCACACTTTCATTTTGAAAATGTAAATCTTATTTAGTTTCAATTAAAACCTTTGTTCATGTATCATTTTTGCTTCTCTTGAATTGTTTTCTTATGAGGAACGTTCAGGAGTAAAATTACTCGGTCAAAGATTCAGTACACTGCTTCTCTTGCTATACGTTCTCTTGCTATTATTTTCCAAAAGTTTCAGGGCACTGCTTTGACCTCAACATTAACAACATTAGTTGTCAATTTTTCTGTTTCCAGATCAGCTTACTTTAAAAAATATATATGTATACGGAATAAATATAATATCTAAAAATTAGAATATTAGAAAAATAGAAGGAAGAAAGAAAATAATCTTGCTATTTAGAGACAACCACTCTACTGTTTATTTTACATACTTCCAGATATTTTTGTACATGGACATGTGTGTGAATGTTTGTATAATTTTTCCTTAAAAGTGAGGATTGTTCTGTACCGATGAGGGTGGGCTTTTTTGAACACGTAATATATTGTAAATACTTTCACATTTGTAAACACTCTTCTGTATTGACAGCATAATATCTCATTAATATTCTACCTGTTTAAGTGTCACCTATGTTGCTTAACTGATTGTCTATTTCAGAAAATTGTAGCAAAATGTTTTGTTGTGTGGCATCTTCTTACTGATAACCAAAACCGGAAAGTCTTCACAAAGGAGAAATGAATGAGAAAAATTTAGTGTATCAAATTAGTGATTTATTATGCAGGCAGTGGAGGCATAAATATCAAGATATGCATCATTGAATGAAATATTTATAGTCGAAATTAAACGAAAAACCAACCTAAACTAATTGCTGGTGCATTCTGATTTTATCTATTTTAAGCTATGAATGCCTCTGCAATGATAAAACTCTACAAAAATAAAAATACATATTTTTTACATGGCATAAATATGAAATTTGTGTTTTGATTTGTAAGATTTCTGTTATTTTAGTTTTAAGTACTATTTAGTTTCAGAAATGTTGACAATTATTTCATATTATTCCTTTTTAGGCGTAAACATTGAAGCAGTAAAGTAAAGGGATTTTTTCATGGCCTAAACCAAAGTAGCAAACTTAAGGCAAATATTTGAAAGGTATTGAGGTGCCTTTTTAAAAAATAATCAAACAAATATGAAACTAAAAACACTTCTGCACAGCAGAGGAAACCATCAGCAAGATGAAAAGGCAACTACTGAATGAGAGAAATATTTACAATCCATTTACAATCCGTATGTCATTATAATCATACAGGGTTAATATCAAAAATATATAAAGAATTATACCACTTCATAGCAAAGAAAAAAACAACCCAAGTAAAAAATGGGCAGAGGATCTGAATAGACATTTTTCCCAAGAAGACATCCAGATGGCCACTAGGTACATGAAAAGATGCTCAACATCACTCATCATCAGGGAAATGCAAAACCAAATCATATGGGATATCCCATATGGGATATGGGTTATCATATGGTTATCCCATATCTAACCTGTTAGAATGGCTGTCCTCAAAAGACAATAACAGGTGTTGGCGAGGATGAGGAGAAAAGGGAGCTTTTGTGTGCTGTTGGTCAGAATGTAAACTGGGATAACCACTATGGAAAACAGTACAGGAGTTCCTAGAACTTTTAAGCCTAGAACTAGCGTATATCTAGCAATTTCACCTCTGGGTATTCATCCAAAGAAAATGAAGACACTAACTCCAAACGATATACTCACCCCCATGCTCACTGTAGCATTATTGCAATAGTCAAGCCATGGAAACAATCTAAGTGCCCATCAAGGGATCAGTTGGTGAAGAAATTGTGGTATTCAATGAATATTATTCAGCTATAAAAAAAAATCTTGCCATTTGGCAACATTATGCTCAGTGAAGTAAGTCACACAAAGAAAGACAAATACCATGACCTCACTTACAGGCAGAATTTAAAGCAACGACAATAACAAACAAGCTCATAGTTACCTAGACGTCAGAGGTGGGAGGTGCTGGTGGGCAGATGGGTGAAGGGGCTCAAAAGATACAAACTTCCAGTTCTGAAAAAGTCAAGTCATTGGGTTGTAATGTCTACCACGCTGACTATAGTTAATAATACTGTATTTGAAAGTTGCCAAGAGAGTAGATCTTAAATATCCTCGTCACAAGGAAAAAAAATCACAACTATGTATGCTGACAGATGTTAACTATACTTAGTGTGATGGTCATTTCCTTATATACAAATATGGCATCATTATATTGTATATCTAAAAACCAATATGTTATCTGTCAAAGTATACCTTAACAAAAACAGCAAATAATTGTCTAATGAATGTAGTTGATTCCGCTCAAATAAATAGCTTTAAAATTGTTCTCCAGGG
Source organism: Felis catus (assembly GCF_018350175.1). Taxonomy (NCBI): domain Eukaryota; kingdom Metazoa; phylum Chordata; class Mammalia; order Carnivora; family Felidae; genus Felis; species Felis catus. The sequence goes on along the minus strand of NC_058372.1, from coordinate 147,284,591 downwards.
GCGCCTGGGTGGCGCAGTCGGTTAAGCGTCCGACTTCAGCCAGGTCACGATCTCGCGGTCCGGGAGTTCGAGCCCCGCGTCGGGCTCTGGGCTGATGGCTCGGAGCCTGGAGCCTGTTTCCGATTCTGTGTCTCCCTCTCTCTATGCCCCTCCCCCGTGCATGCTCTGTCTCTTTCTGTCCCCCCAAAAAATAAATAAACGTTGAAAAAAAAATTAAAAAAAAAATTGTTCTCCAATAACATTCCTTTCATTTGTTTTACAAGCCCTATGCTACGTGCTTTGAAATTGCATTATCTTTAGTGTTTATTAAAAACCTTTTCTTAAGGCGATTTTAAGTAAGTATTGTTAGACTCCAGTTTGGTTCTAGAATACTTGAGATGGTGAATACCTGAACTGTACCTTCTCATTAGCTTCAGGCATGACTTTTGCATTCAGAATTTGGGAACCAGGAGCCATTAGTAATTCAACAAGTGGAGTGGTATTGTATCCATAATCTAAAAGGACAGTCTGAGCATGCTAGAAAGTCCTAAGTCAGAAATCATATTCTTCATCAGAAAGCTATTATTGTAGTTCTCAAACCAATACAAAAAATTTCTTTCTATTGCAATTTGTGAAACCTAAATATTACATGGCTACAAATATATCTCTCTGATTTATGGCCTCAAATATTATAAGAAATCTTTTCAGGTGGATAATCCAAGTTTTTTTGTTCTTCAGTGGTTTTGAAATCCTTTGGATAAAATAACTTAATTCAGTTTATTAACAGCAGTTGTAGATCAGAGTGAGATATTCACTAATTAAAAAAAAAAATCCGTTGTATGACATTCAGACTCACAACCCTAGTAGAATAGCATATACTTCGAGATGGGACACAACAGTTTGAGTCAAAGTAACTTTCTTGGTCCATCTCCTGAAAATTGCTAACACTTGAGACCAAGTTTGTCTGCGTGAAATGTGGAAGTGACCTCTTTATGGTCATCGTCTTCAGGATCAATGGACATCACCTTCAAAGTTCTACTCACCATGGTGGCATTAATTATTATAAGCTGAAATGGATCGACCACGTCAGGAGCTACTTTGCCAACATATCCTAAGTTTTTGCAAGATGGGGTTAAGTAACCGTAAATAATCCTTTGACATTTCAGCTCGTTAAAAACTATGCAGCTGCCTGGGTGGCTCAATCGGTTAAGTGTCCGACTTCGGCTCAGGTCATGATCTCACAGTTTGTGATTTCGAGCCCCGCATCGGGCTCTGCGCTGACAGTTCAGAGCCTGGAGCCTGCTTCGGATTCTGTGTCTCCTTCTTTCTCTTCCCCCCACCCCCCCCCCCCACCACCCCGCACTTGTGCTCTGCCTCTCAAAAATAAATAAATGTAAAAAAAAAAATAAAAAATAAAACAACTATGCGACATAGTGGACATGCAGTGGATTAGTAGCTATGGAATGTTTTAAATTAAATCTAATTATATATTAATGACTTATAAATTTAATTATTAAATTTAAATATTTTAAATGAATATTTTAAAATGCATCCCTAATAATAACGGTGTAAACCTGACATTTTGGACACATTTAATGAAGAAACATAATCAGTATCAAAATCTGCACCACACGGAGAGTGAAATCAAGGGAACTGACTCCTCACTCAACGCCACGTAAGCTTGAGACAAGCCCACGTTCTTATCTCAGTGGAATGTTCCTGTTCCCCTTCCTAAGTATGTCACACTTAATTTTCTCCGCAGTCAGTTCATTTCCTAACGTGGAAAATGGAAGGTCAGGATTCATTTTTTATTTGACAGAAGACATTATATTTCTTGAAGTCAGGTCTCCATAATTGAAAAACGGAGAACGTCAAAGTGTCAGACTGCAGATTACATTTTTCTCTTTCAAGGGAAAACTCAAAGTTTTTTCATGAGATCTCAGAGTTGGAAGAAACTCGGATATCATTTAATTGGAAAATTTGTGTTTTAAATGTTCTTTGACAATAGCCATTTAGCCTATGCTTAAGTCCTCCAAGGCTGGGTACCAGAAACTCCCAGAACACTTCACTGCACAAAGTAGAGGTGTTATTAGGGCTTTGGAGATTCACCTGGAACTGGAGGGTGGCTGATAGGTCTTTAATTAGGATCTCATTCTTACGTAAGAAAATACCTTGATGAGGATTAATTGATAGAGCATGTAGAAAAGCTTTTGTTTCTTTTACAATGTACTAGAAAATAAAATAATAAATAAAATAAATAAAGCACATGGCTCAGCCCCTAGCAGCCACAGATGTGAGATTCCGTGAGTAGGGAACTCAGGTACCATCATCCATTTGGTAGAAAAGACAATAACGCATAAAGAAGCGTCATAGGCTGCAGCCAGTACTGTGAATTTGCTAACGGAATAGATGTTCCTCACCCACCTCCCTTGGGCCCCCTATTATTGAGGCTCCAAAGTCATGTTGGCTCATCATCCTTTGTTAAGGGAAATCCATTCGGGGATTCAGGAATTGCTTTCAACTTTCTAATAAAATAAACTGAACTTCACGAGTCTTTTCTCCTCTTCTTGATTTGATACAGAAACAGTGTGTAGAGATGAGGCATCCATTTTGTGATCACGACATGGGGGGTATGGGGGAGCAGGGAAAGGAACCAAAATGTGAACTCGGACTCTTGATCCTGCCATGACACTAGAAGGAGACGGACATAAAGCCACTGTTTGTAGGTTTTCTGTCACTTCCAGATGCACACACCCTCTCGGACACGTATACCGATAATATGAAATGTTTCTGGTTTGTTAGACTCTGAGAAGGATCATTTGTGTTAATAAAATTAAATATTTGTGGGGTGCCCTATATACAAGCAGTCAAGTCAATGCCTCATGAATACAAGATAGTTTCCATATTTTTCATTAGTTTATTTATTAAAGTATAATTTATGTGAAGTAAAACGTACAAATCTTATGTTCAACTTGATGAATATTACGTATGCACACATTCATATACGGACTATGTGCATGAATATATAGAATATTTCTATTGCTCTAGAAAGTCTCTTCATACTGTTATGTTGCTTTTCAAAAACCCCTCCCCCTCCAAAGTAATTATTTACATGACTTCCATCAATGACGTTTTAAGAGTTGTTTTTTATTTAATTTTTGTTTTTTTATTTTTGAGAGACAGAGAGAGAGATAGAGAAAGAATGTGAGCGGGGAAGAGGCAGAGAGAGGGAGACACAGAATCCGAAGCAGGCTTCAGGCTCTGAGATGTCAGCACAGAGCCCAACGCAGGACTTGAACTCATACACCACGAGATCATAACCTGAACCAAAGTTGGATGCTTAACCGACTGAGCCACCAGGCCTCCCGATGACATTTAAAAAGGTATTTTAGGGGGCCCCTGGGTGACTCAGTCTGTTAAGTGTCCAACTCTTGGTTTTGGCTCAGGTCATGATCTCATGGTTCATGGGTTTGAGCCCCGCATTGGGATTCTCTCCCTCTCTCTCTGCCCCTCCCCCGCTCTCTCTCTCCCTCTCTTTCAAGTTAAATTAATAACTTTAAAAATGTGTTTTAGAATTGCTACACTAGCCAAAATGTCACACACAAGAACAAATCCTACAGCAGCAATACTATGCACATAAAGAACACATCTTTTTCCTACCTTCCTTTAAATTTCTAGTTGCCTCCCCAGAATGTTACTCCTTTTTACTGCTCGTTTTTGAGTTTTTCTGGTGGTTTCTTTCATAACTGTGATAAACAGCTTTTACTAAATCTTTGATTGAATTAGCATTCATTGTTTCAAAATACAATGAGTTTACTAACCACATTACTATTCACCCTCTCTTACCAATGTTATTCTATTACTTCAGTTCTATTCTTGTCTTTAATATTTTAAATACTTTTTTTAAAAAAAAATTCATATTTTCCAATATTGATATTGAGCAAGCATCAGTATCCCTAACTTTTGTCTGGTCTTTCCTCCTTCTTTCATTATTCTTTTATTAGCCATAATTTGCTGTCATGTTGTGAAAGTTAGCATTTAGCATTAGTCTTGAAATTATGGCTAAATCTTATGTTCTGTCCATAGCTTCAATCTTGAAATTGAAAACCCAGAAACCAGGATTCACGTAACAATGCTTATGTAAAGTTTTCTGAATTCCAGGAGACATATGCTCGAATTACATTTCATCTCCTATACTGATCACTGAAAAATATTCCTAGCGGAAAAGCCAATTATTTGAATTCATATTTTTATACATGTGTTGCTTCAATAAACATTTGGTTTCTTTATTTTCCCCTAGAGTGACTGGTTTCCTTTAGTTTTTCTTATCATAGTCGGCTTTCTTATAATCACTTGAGTTATTTCAATCCTTTGAAAATTGTTGGAATTTGTTGAAATTAGCTTTATAGTCTGCCAGTGTTAGAAAGTGTTCTATGTCTACTTGATAAGACTTTGGTATTCTGCATTTTTAGGGTGCAGTCTGCATGCCTATTAGGACATGTTTGTTAAATGCCTTTTACTAACTCTGTATGCTAATTCCACAATTGCTAACACAAATACATTACAAATCTTCACTATTAATCGTGTACTTCTTTTAATTCAGCCATTTTACGGCTTTATGTATTTTCAAGTTATATTAGAATCACATAAATTAAGAGCAATTATATGTTCCTAGTAAATTGACCATTATATCATTTTGCAAGATGCCTTTCTATTTGTCACGATGCTTCTTGCTTTAAAGTGTGCTTTGAAAGGCAAAATATTCAAAGTAATAGTTTTTGCATCGTGTGTCCGTTATGTTCTACGTTTCTAACTCCAACTTGTCTGGGTCCTTATATTTAAGCCTTATCTCTCTTTTTGTTTGTTTGTTTCACTGCTGAGCCTCGGCAGGAAAATGGATTTATCTCTTAAGGCAGTATGTATGAGTTCTAATTTTGTAAATCTAGAACGACGTTCCTGTCTCTCTTTAGAGTCTCTCTTCTCCGTCACACCAGGAGAGCTCTGGCTATCTCAACCTTCTCAAGTGAAGATCATGGCGGAGTTCAAATTTCAGTCAACCGACGAGGAGCTCCATTCAGCTGAAATCAGTAATGTGATGATGCCAGAACCTCTTGTCTGTGGGCCCATATTGATGGATTCAGCCCTATCTGGTGTTATAGTCCTCCCCTCCCGGCATAATCGTTGTGGAATTTGAATGTCTTTCTTGGGTCATGCTAATGGCCAATATCTTCTTAAGTCATCTGTGCTGGAGACATTTTCCCAGGACTTTTAGACACAGAGGATGTGCCCCCTGCTTCTAGCAAGCTGCCCAGGGGGGTGCTAGGAGAAGATGCCACGAGAAGAGGCCAGGCGTTGCTGGCTTCCCAGTGCTAGGGAAAGCTCCCCACATCTCGCAGAAGCCTGACAAGAGGAGTGGCCAGAACCAGAAAGAGAAAAGCCCTCTTTCCTGCCTTGAGCCTGCAGCACGTCTCCTGAAAAAGCCTAATATCTGTAAGCCGGCAAATAAAAGATCATGAGAGAATTCAGTTCTGGTTTTGCAAAGCAGGCAATGAGGAATGCATTAGGAGTTGAGAGCTATTAGATTGATCATTGTCCCAACTAAGGAGAAGAACGATTCATAGAAAAAGTTAGACAGTAAAGATAACAGAAAGGTAAGATCGAAGGGGCCCAATGAATAAGCAGAGCAAAAACAAGCAAAGAAGCTCCTCAAATTCACATGCACACACATACACGCACACATGGGCACACCCACACATGCACACACCTGTGCACACACAGGCACGTGCAACCCACACATGCACACACATACACGCATGTGCACGCCCACACATGCACGTGCACACATGTGTGCATGAACACATGAACACACAAACACACACGTGCCCACACATGCACACACACATACATTTACAGGGTAACATGCCTGGACACACCATATTAAAAACTTTTAAGCAGCTGGGACTTTTTAAATACTTTAAAATCCCCAAAGATAAAATTAGAGATTACCTATCAATAAGTCAGACTGCCATCAGACTTCTTGTTCTTGAGAATGGATATAAGTATAGAGTAGAGAAATATCTTTAAATGTACAAGAAAATAACACTGCATCTGGGATCTTATCTATGTCGAACTCTCATTCAATTGGGATAGTGATACAACATTTTCGGACATGTAAGAATAAAGAAATTTTGCTTTCCATTGATTCTTTAAGAAAATATCTCTGGAGAAAATAAATGAACCAGGAAGAATAAAGGAAGCACCAGTGATGGGGAAGAAAAGAATAAAACAAATTATTAAATCTAAAACTTGATGGGCATTAAGGAGGGCACTTGTTGGGATGAGCTCTGGGTGTTATATGTGAAAAATGAATCAGTGGGTTCTGCTCCTGAAACCATTAATTTGAATCTAAATAAATTAATTTAAAAATATCTAAAAGTTGAAAGTTAAAATTAATAAATTATAATCTTGACCATGTGGATCATCTTAGAAGAGGTAAGAAAGGCCCTAAAAAAGTGAAAATATGGTAAGTAATATCTATTGATTAACTCTAGGTAATGCTAGAAATTCAAAATTTTTAGCAAATGCTAAAGTTTTTGGAGTAACCACCAAAAAAATTCAAGTAAATTGTAAAATCATAAATATTTAGCAAAAATTTAGACCATAGGAAGCTTGACAACAAATATCCAACAAATGATCCAACAAATATCAGACATGGGAAGAAAAGTAAACAACCACAAAGCACGATAAATAGAACACGTGAAAACATACGGCAGGAATAACTACAAAAATGTAAGTAATAACAACAAACGTGCATAGATTAAAGTCATTTGTTAAAGACAGATTCCCTGAAAATCTTCTCAAATGAAGCACACCAGAATCTCAGTGACACAAAAATCTGTAAGTAAAGGAATATAAAAAGACTGTAGGAAAATGCTATCAGATTAACGACAGTAAAAAACAATAAAATATAATTCAAAGGGAAAATTGTTTCAAGATGAGGGAAACTTACTTTGCTGAAAGGAACAATTCTTCAAGATTATTTATTTAACAGTCACGAATTTTATGTATGTGAAGCACAGATTTGATCAACGTAAAACAAAAACTGATAGACATCAAGTATAAAACAAATTTTTTAGTCACGATATAAATTTAGAGCACAGATCTTTCAGAAATTTAGAGCACAGATCTTTCAGAAATTAGCAGACCACGCAAGGGAAGAAGACAAATACAGAAGACATGAATGTTATAATTGAGAAACTTAGTTATACAAATAGTTGTAAGGATACAGATAAAGGAGTAGAAATATCTATATGGCTATTATTTTGTAATATATTGCATAAAAATGTTTTAATCTTTTTAAAATCTTCTCTTGTTATGACAGGCACATATTTTAAAATCTGAGATCTTAACCACCTGCAAGTGCCAAGTTCTTGACTTCACTGCAAGAAAGAATCAAGGACAAGTCAGAGTAAAGTAGACCAGAAGGAGCTTTATTGCGAAGGGAGAGTGCACTCAGAAGATGTGAGAGCAGGCGAACTCCACGGAGAGCTGCGCCCACTGGGGTTGGGGTTTCTAACTTTGACTGATGGTTGTTAACAAAGGGGCGGAAGGTTCCTTACTTGAGCCAGGGATTCCATGGAGGCAGGGCTATGACCTTTTTCTTCTGTAGGTCAGAGGGTTTCTATCCTGGCACCGCTAGGGGGAGGCATTAGGAGGCGAACCTAGATAATGAGGGAGTAATGTGAACTTTGGCCTACTTTGTCAGCCATCTTGGGCCTATCTGGTTTGATCCCTTTGGTGTGGTTTTGCTTGACCCTTTTTCTTCCTTAGGTCAGGGGGTTCCTATCATGGCACCCCTAGGGGGAGACTTTAGGATGCTAACCTAGTATAATGAGGGAGTAATGTGAACTTTGGCCTACTTTGTCAATCATCTTGGGCCTATCTGGTTTGATCCCTTTGGTGTAGTTTTGCTTTGGAGTGCGTCAGGACCCGCCTCCCCCAACATCCTCTCTGCTGGCCTCCAGGCGTCCTGTTAGGGGCTAACTGCCTCCTCTGACGCAGGGTTATTGCATTGCTATCAAGTAATCCGATTTTATGGCCTAATTTAAGCAAGGGAATTGCCTTAGGAAGAATTCTCCCCTAAATTGTTCACGTTTTTTAACACACACAAAAACAAGTGCGTAGCATGAATATTTTTCCTAATCAGTTTACAACTAAGTTACAGATGGCCTTAACATGATACGTTAATGAAACAATAAGTAGCTGAAATCGTCGATGTGCAGTCAGTTATGACTTTTTCCGGGTGGAAATGTTTCCGCACGTGTGATAGGACAGACCCTCCTGAGAAACAGCATGGCAGCTGGGCTTCCTTCGGCAATGGAAGGCTGAGCGTTTGCACACGGATTCCTGGAATGTGCTTAGTATTTCAAATTGCTGGCTTAAATCCGCGGGAATAGAAGGGTCTAGCGGGGCTAGTGGGAAAGCAAGCACACATCCCCATCTGTCACCTCGGAGAGCCTCCTCCCCCCTTCCCACGGCCCTGCCTCTTTCCTCAGTACGCCCGCTCAGCTCTCACACCCCGCTCAGTCGGCAATGCACCGTCACCACCTGCTCCGGAAATGGTTTGAGATTTCCGGCTTTGGCAGCAACTGATGTAGACACGCTACAACCACGCGTTGTTCGCAAGTCCGGTCCTTGCTCGGAGGCACCGAGATGCTGGGAGCGGCGGTGTTGGCCTCCACTCCACTGTACCAGCTCAGCGCTGAATTTGTCCTGAGAGTAAGCGCTGGGCAAGTTGGTGTCCTACTTGGATTTTAAGTCCTTGTTCTCAATATGACCCGTATGGTTTCTGAGCCCACGCAAATATGCCTGGCGATGCTACGTTGAAAATACGATCGAGTGTTGTCATAACAAGTTACGACAGACCACATTATCTGAGTAATCAGCAAAGTACAAATGGTTTGCAATGCGTACCTTCTTGTGCGTGTCCCTAGACTGCAAAAGCCCTGTTTCAGAGCCCCTTTAAAATTTTGTGCAAAGCTGGCCTTCCTTTTTCTGAGTTTTCTCATATTTTCTACACAATAAAAAACTCATCTTTTCACCTGTGTGATCTTAATATCCTGTGTCCACTTCAAATAGGCCTATTAATCTACTAACCTATGCACCTTATCTTCGGTGCGTACATTTAAGAAAAAAAAAGCAAAATCATTTTTGACGGTGTGATATCGCAAGCAGCTATGGCATGCTGGGAAGATACCTTGAAGTTGTCTCTGCCTCAGGAGTCTGGGCTTTCTATAAAGCCTCGCCTCTCACAGGGAGAGGGAAAAGTGGCCACATGAACAGCCAGATGCATCACTCCATCTTGAAATGTATGGGGCTCCGGTGACATCATGGGCAGACCTCCTTATCATAGAATATAACAGCCCTTACTAGAGCTGCTGCTTATCCAGTGCTTTCTGTGAGCCAGGATTTGTGCAAAACCCTTTATACACGATCTGTATCTCATTTGATCTGAAGGTAGGTAGAAAGCCCATTTTACAGTCGGGACCCTTGAAACAGAATGAGGTTGATGCATTTACCCGAAAGCGCGCCAGTGTCAGCCGTGGACTGAGATTCAGACCTTTTCTGTTAATCTCTACGTTATATTCCTCCTTAAATAAGAACAAATAACTTCAGCGATGTAAATGGTAGCGAAGACGCCATAATTTGCAGACTGAAATACCAGAATTGGTTACCTCTAAAGTGGGGGTGTGGGTTCCTGGGACAGGAATAGTGCAAGAGTGACGTCCCCATGACGATTAGGGGAACAAACAGCACACGGGTGACATGGCTGAGGTCAACTTCCATTGTCTTCTCGTGGTCCCTCCCGGTTAAGAGACTGCCAGTCTGTCTCGTAGAATCGTGACGGGCGTAGCTCTCCATCCGTCATACTGCCTGTCCCATTTTGAAAACGTGGCCCTCTTTTCAACTGCCTCCTTGGTCACACGTTCTGATTGCACATGATTCCAATTTCATACGCACGTACATATGTTTCTATCTCTAGCTTAACGGTTTATTAAAATGTAGGTAATCCGTGGGACGTTGAGTAAATTCTGTTCTAATTATGTTGACAGTTTCCATTTTAAGTATCATTACAAAGACACAGGTGAACTAGGTGAACCCGATTCATTGTCAGCGTCCCGGCGCTAGAGGGCATGTTAACAGAGCATCTAGTCTAAGATTCCTGCACTGTTTGAACTCATAATCTGCATTTCACTGCACTAATGTACATTTTCCCTCAGAATTCACTACCGGGGATTGAAAAGCCACGACGATACATGTGCATGCGCAGATCAGGGGAACTTTCAGGCGTGGGAAAGCCTTGCTGGGAAGATAAACAGTGAATCACAGTCACGTCTCTGCTTTTGTTTTGATAAAAATACAGCTTTTCTCCCAATGTTTAGCCATGACGTGCGAGATCAATAACGTCCTCTTCACACTAGTAAGATAAAATATCTTTTTAAAATAGTGAAATAGTCTTGGGGCACCTGGGTGGCTTAATCAATTAAGCGTCCGATTTCAGCTCAGGTCATGATCTCATGGCTTGTGGGTTCAAGCCCCGGGCCCGGCCCTATACTGACAGGATGGAGCCTGGAGCCTGCTTCGGATTCTGTGTCTCCCTCTCTCTCTGTCCCTCCCCCTGATCTCACTCTGTCTCTCTTTCTCTCTCAAAAATAAGCATTAAAAAAATTAAAAATAAATAAAATAAAATAACATAGTTAAGTAGTGTCTTATGAAAGCATGCAAGTGAAAAAGCCTCACACATTCTGTGCATTAAAAGGAAGGGGTAAATGCTGAGAATTCATGAGGATTCCATGGGCATATCACTGGAGTTCATGCAGAAGATTTTTAAGGATGAAAAAAAAATGGAATGAATTAAGTAAGTGTTGTGGATCCTAGAAAGCTTCAAGAGGTAAAGCATGGAATAACCAAAAAAAAAACAACAAAAAACCCCACTTTTGTTGTGGAATGGTGGCCATAATTGGCATGTATACCATTGAGACCATATCAACTCAATGGGAAACACTGATCATTGTCAGAGGTCAGCTGAACAAGTGAATGGAAAAGGAGGTGATCTGGTCAAAGAAGTGTATTTCAAGCAAATCTAGGGTGTGTGAAGAAATTTTAGAACCGTGCAAAAACGGATAACTTGAAGACGGTTTATAATGAATTTGCAGTCATCTCCCTCAGCAAATTTCAGTGATCTCGTGACAAATGGTTTTGCTGCACAGCAAAATTTTAATCTGAATGGAATTGGGCCTTTTCGTAAACAGGTACAATCCAGTACAGTCTTGTCAAGACACAGAGACAAAGATCTGGGACTGAAAGCATTCTAAAACAGACTAGTGTGGGGGCGCCTGGGGGGCTCTGTCGGTTAAGGGTCCGACTTCGGCTCAGGTCATGATCTCGCGTTTGGTGAGTTCGAGCCCCGTGTCGGGCTCTGGGCTGACGGCTCGGAGCCCAAGCCCGCTTCGGATCCTGCGTCTCCCTCTCTCTCTGCCCCTTCCCCGCTCGTGCTCTGTGTCTCTGTCTCTCTCAAAAATAAATAAACATTAAAAAAAATTAAAAAAATAACAGACTAGTGTGTCTAGATGGAGATGATGCGCAAGACGTTTCAGTGGAAACTTTCTCGATCTGTCCGTCTCAGGGATTCCCACGGCCACCTCATCATTGCCACCTGTGGCAGCAGCGATTCACCGATGACTTCTGGCCCTCGTGGTCGTCGTTGGTGGTGTGGCTGGCTGCTGCGGGACCCCGGGGCAGATGACACTCTTTTTATGACAGATTTATAGAAAATATTTGACCTGAAGAAAATGAAGTTACCAATCGATTTTGAAAAAAAGGGGTATTGCAACAGTTTATAGACTGCAGAATTAGCTGGATCTCCATTTTTTTCCTGACTTCCAAATTTCGCAAAAGCGAAGGACAAAAAGCAAACAGTCTTGTTTTTTTTATCAATTCATTCATTCATTCATTTAATTTACTTTTCTTTAATTTACATCCAAGTTAGTTAGCACGTAGTGCAATAATGATTTCAGGTTAGATCCCAGTGATTCATCCCCTATGGAAGACCCAGGGTTCATCCCAACAAGTGTCTTCCTTAATGCCCCTCCCCCATTTAGCCCACCCCCCCCCAACACACACACACACACACACACACACACACACAACCCCTCCAGCAAAAGCAAACAGTCTTGTAAGGCTGGTTTTCTTGAAGGGGGCAGCGAAAATGTTGAGCGATTTTTAGCATTATACAGCAAAGAATTTACTCTCAAATAGTTCTTTAAGCTGGGTGTCTTTTCATTGTTCCAAAAATAAGAAAAAGGAGGGTCACAAATATCCATTGGGTAACTATTACTTTTTCTATTTTATTTTTTAAGAGAAACTTTTTGATTAGCAGTTTATATAGATGTTAGAGAATTTTATTCATATTAGAAAAAATGGTAGGGCTTTTTGTATGGGGAAGGAAGAGATTGGTTTTCTCATTTAAATTAACCTATTACAGACTTTTACTATTTAAAAAGTCACTCGGCAACAGATATTTGGGCAAAGACTGGATTCAGATAAGTGACTTCATTAGATTCCATCTTAATAACATAAAATTACTTCCACAATCATGTAGCTTAATTTTTCGAAAATGATCTTTGAATGCATGGAATTCAGTAATGGTTGTGTGGGAAATAGAAGTAGAAAGTGAAATTTATTTAATTTCAGGTTTCTTATGGTTTCTGAAAAAACAATCACTAGGACAGAGGAACGTCCAAGCCCACACATTTCATAAGGACCAGGATGGAAACGGAATTTAGATCCGTTGATTCCCGGTCTAGTGTTGTCACACTCAGTTCCTGGGGATGCCGTATCTAATTGAAGAGAAAGTCTATTAGAACTAATAACAGTTACTGCTGCTGTTAATAATTAGACTAGACCTGTTGAAGTCAATGCCTCTGGAAGTCCTTAAAATCTACAGTGTGGTTGTAAGTTATATTTTGAGAAGAACCGGATAAGAAGAAGACATTAACATTTTCAGCTAAGATAATAAGTTTACCCTCATGTCACAATTCAGTGCATACTTGAGACCCAGGGAGACATTCAGACCACGCGTTTGTCAGCAGGGACATCAGAGAAGTGTGCTTAAGTTAGGGTTTCTACAATATACCTACAAAGAAGACGATGCCTCCTGAGCCATTTAGTCACATATATTTGGGGGAATTTGCAGTTTTTCAGGACACACTGTTTAACGACGTTTTCAAAGACAAACAATCACACAGAACCATTCGTTTAACCTGGAAGATTTTGAAGATAGTTGCCAGTTACTCGGGATGACAATTTTGTTTCATTCCGAAGCAGGTTCTTTGAACCTGTGCTCCTTTTGGGGTAACCATTGGTATCTAGCTTCTTATTAGAAGCCTATCACTTTCTCTGATCTCTCTGACATGCTTTGTGCCACTCAGATGATGTTTGAGGGGCGCCTGGGCGGCTCCGTCGGTTAAGCATCCAACTTCGCCTCAGGTCATGATCTCACAGTTTGTGGGTTCGAGCCCCGCATCGGGCTCTGTGCTGACAGCTCAGAGCCTGGAGCCTGCTTTGGATTCAGTGTCTCCCTGTCTTCCTGCCCCTCCCCTGCTCATGCTCTGTCTCTCAAAAATAAATAAAAACATTAAAAAAAAAACTTTGCATAATGTTTGAAATGGATGTATACAGATAAATATCCTTAGTGATTCACTGAATTGACTACTTTAGATGACATATTTCCATTGCAGCACGATTTTAGAATAAAACATTATTAGAAAAGTAGTGTATGGGCATTTATACTATTAAAAGAAACCAGACATGCGAAGTAGAAACACACACACACACACACACACACACACACACACACACATACACACCCTGTCCTCAGTCCCATTAATTCTGGTTCACAGTGGTAACGACAAGCAAATATTTCGTGTCTATCTTTCTGAACTTCATGTGATCTAATCCATTCAACATTTTGTGCACAAACATGATTAACTATTGTACTGCAACCTGTTCTGCATCGTTGCTGCTTTTGGAGGGAGGGTTGGTAGAACACAGTTTTTGCTTTTTTGTTTCACTTCAAAACCCCTTTTGAACATATATTAGTGTCTGTTCACATAGAATGATTACATTCTCTCTAGAGATCATTACCACGCATCTGGCCGTGCATTTCCTTCAGACGTCCTTCCTTTACTCCTGACGTCTGGGCTTCAGTCCCCTTTAGTCCCATGTAGTATCCCATGTAGTGAAAATCTTTAAATTCAACTTTAGTAGCTTTAAGCCTACAACAATGTCAATACATCAAACTGCAAAGCCACATATATTCCTACTCCTGGTTTTTAGTGCAATCATCACAGGAGGGTTACGTGAATATCAGCTTCGGCTGGTTTTCCAAGATGATTCGAAAGAAAAGACATCTGATCTGAAATGTAGAGGTCTCAAGTTCTGAGCCCCATCATTAAATTCTCTTCGTGAGCTTAGGCTTTGATTATTGCGTGTGTAAATTCAGGGTATTGGACTGGATGATCCCTGCAATTATGTTATTCTAGGATTGTGTTTCACACAACTAATCATTAATTTTCTCTTTCTCTCTCTCTCATTTTTTTTTTTTTTTTGGCAGATGGGTTTCTGTAGTGCCAGATTGAATGTGATTTTCTTTACCTAGGCACTGTGATTGTTGAGCAAGGATATAGGATTATGTATTCAAGTAGATAAACTTATTCAAAAACACATCTATAGGAGAGATTCAGATTCATTATCTTTAAATTCAGAATGTTCTGTTTTTATAGCAACCTAAGAGGTTGGATTTACTAAAGTACACTCTGTATAAACCCAACTCTTCCCGGAAGTAGGGTTAGCAAAGCTTACCAAAAATAATATATAATCTCCTCAAACTCAAAGCTTGCCAGGCCAACCTCACCCTCTGTGGTCCTTCAGGATGATGGCTGGGACTTTTTCTCACCATCCGTGTTCTGGTAATTCTCTGTAACATCAGAATCCGGTTCGTAAGTCTTACTTACCTTACTGATTTGGAAAGATGTTGTATTCTGTAAGTCGATCTTAAATCAGCAAGTATTATTTAAGCATTATTCATCTCTCTACCGCAGGTATTTTTTAGCAATTGAAGCACTGAGATACAAAAAGATAAATTCTCAATTATTTCATTAGTTGTAGAAAGAATTTCTAGCCCCCTCTTTAAAATACTCCAGAATCTGGCTAAATTAACAAAGGAAAAGTATGAATTTGGGGTGTCTTTGAGGGTCTCCTTTGGAACAGAGCAGAACTTTATCTGCTGGTGTCATTTCTTACCCAGTTATCTGCTTTTCAAGCTGGTGATTCCCGGTCGTCAAGAATCAATGCACTACACCTATTCCAGATAGCATGCCAGCTGCCCCCAGAAGAGAATGCATGATATATTAGCTGAGAAATGTGCAAAACATGATAAACACAACAACTTAGGAAAAGTGTTGGAGCTGGTTTGCTCAGAACAGTATTAATTTTTAAATAAAACTAATGCAATCTAGCTAATTCAAATCAAATTCGTCCTGTGTGTTAGACCCCTTAGTAAGCAGTGTGGTTGGGGGAAAAGAAAATTGAATAGAGCATTATCCTGACACAAAAGAGATTACAGGCAAGTAGGCTGAATAAATTTTGTGCACACAGAAATATGAGAGAGTATTTCGTAATTCTCTGTAAAAGGCACTAATAGAAATACCTGGGAACAAAGGTGAAGCCTTTGGATATCGCATCATATCAGGTGCCTATAATTTGGCATATTACGTAGGAAAGTGTTATATATGTTTCAAATAATCCCTGGTGAAGGAGAAACTTCAACACCCCTAGAGTTTAGGTTATAAGCTATTTGTTGCTACATCTTTGGCTGCATGGAATCCGTATAGATGCTGTCTTTGAACATCAGAAAGCTGACAAAAAGTATTGGGGAACCACTTTTTCCTAGAAAATTATCAATTCTTGGGGCGCCTGGGTGGCGCAGTCGGTTAAGCGTCCGACTTCAGCCAGGTCACGATCTCGCGGTCCGCGAGTTCGAGCCCCGCATCAGGCTCTGGGCTGATGGCTCAGAGCCTGGAGCCTGTTTCCGATTCTGTGTCTCCCTCTCTCTCTGCCCCTCCCCCGTTCATGCTCTGTCTCTCTCTGTCCCAAAAATAAATAAACGTTGAAAAAAAAAAATTTAAAAAAAAAAAAAAAAAGAAAATTATCAATTCTAGTCACACCGCATTCTTCAAACTGAGAAAGTAAATGATAACTTGGTATTGTTTATATTTAGTTGCTTCAGTTATTACATGCAATGTGTTTTATAGCACAAAGAGGGAGAAAGGAAATAAAAATAAACACTTTCAAAGGATAAACCATTGTCAAAGGGTAAAAACATCCATAGTACAAGACCCAGAAATTATTAAAAAAAAAAAAGATGTTGGAACCATCAGGCAGAGAACATTTTTATGATTATTTTTTTTTTAAATAACCTAGTAGAGGGGCACCTGGCTGGCTCAGTAGGTTAAGCATCCAACTTCTGCTCAGGTCACGATCGCATAGTCTGTAAGTTCCAGCCCCACATTGGGCTCTGTGCTGACAGCTCAGAGCCTGGAGCCTGCTTCGGATTCTGTGTCTCCCTCTCTCTCCCGCTCCTGACCTAGTCATGCTCTGTCTCTCTGTCTCTCAAAAATAAACAAACATTAGTTATAATAATAACAAAAACCTAGTAGAGAAAGTGAACATTCCTGAAAAAGAGATTTTTAAAAAGATATAAATAAAACGGAAAAGTCATACATAAAATACTTAATGAAACAATATCAGAGATGACAGATTGTTCTGTCAACTTATTTTTTTTTAACTTTTATTCATTTCTGAGAGAGAGAGAGAGAGAGAGAGAGAGACAGATCATGAGCGGGGGAGGGGCAGAGAGAGAAGCAGGCTCCAGGCTCCAGGCTCTGAGCTGTCAGCACAGAGCCTGACACAGGGCTTGAACTCACAAACTGTGAGATCATGACCTGAACCAAAGTCAGACGCTTAATCGACTGAGCCACCCAGGCGCCCAGCCCCACCTGTCAACTTAGTAGCAGACTAGATACCGCTAAATATGGATTCAGTCAATTCAAAGACAGGTCAATAAGTATTCCCCAAAGTGAAAACAAAGAAAGATAAGGTGAAATTTAAAAGAAGAAGGAGAAGAAGGGGGAGGAGGAGGAAGAGAAGGAGGAGGGCGAAAGGAATGTAGCAACATCAAAGAATTTTGAGAAAATAACAAAGAGTCTAAAATATGTATAATTAGACACCTTCACATAAAAGAAGGGTGGAATAAAGTATGTGTGATAAATGAACAGATAATAGAAGAGAATTTTCTAAAATTGATGAAACACAGCAAACCATAAATCCAAGAGTATCAGAAATCCCCAAGCCAATCCTTATGGAGGAAATGTTAAACAAAGAAAAATCTAGGCATCGTAACTGAACTTTGGAAACCGAAGCTAAAGGAAAAAATAATCATAAATGCATCCAGAGAAAAGTAAACCTGACAGAGGAACAAAAAGCAAAAATAATGAAAGAATCCGGCACATTGTACATCTAAGACTGCAGTCAGACCAGTGTGGCTAAATCTTTAAAACACTTAAAGGATAAAACTAGCAACCAGTAATTCTTCACCCAGTGAGAATATCCTTTTTATTATTTGCAGAAACACTTCTATAAAGAACAGAAATGGACACATAAAAATGTGTTCAGCATAAGTAGTCCTTAAAGACGGGTGCCTGGGAGGCTCAGTCGGTTAAGCATCTGACTTTGGCTCAGGTCATGATCTTGCAGTTCGTGGGTTCCAGCCCCATGGGCTCTGTGCCGAGGATTCAGAGCTTGAAGCCCACTTTGGATCCTGTGTCTCCCTCTCTCTCTGCCTCTCCCCCACTTGTGCTCTGTCTGTCTCTCTCTCTTCATGTCAAAAGGAATCAAACATGAAAAAAAAGTTAAAAAAAAACCAATTAGTCCTTAAGGAAATAGGAGTCAGAAATCACCATGAGTTATTACTACTCACTCAAAGGGCTAAATTACATTAAAAAAAAAAAAAAAAAAACCAAGTTTTCCTCTGGTATAATACCTAGTGATGGTAAGGTTGCAAAATGACTAGAATTCTTGTGTATTTCTCATGGAAATGCAAAATGGCATTGCATTTGGAAAACATGTAACCAGTACTCTTATTCTTAGCTCTTTAGCCAAGAGAAATAGAAATACTTGTCCACAGAAAAAAACCTGCACACAAGTGTTTATAGACGCTACATTTATAATTGCTGAACGCAACACAAATGTCCATCAATCTACGAAGAAACAAACCATGGTATATCCACACAATGGAATAAAACAGCATTAAAAAGCAACAAATTCATGAAACATAGATGCAAAAAAAGAATGAGTCTCTACAGCCTTTTACAGGCCCCGAAAAACTACAAAGTGTGCGATTTCACTTACGTGACATTCAGAAGAACCAAGCTAGAGAACACAAGTCAGATCTGTGGTTGTCAGGAGGTGGGTGTTGGACAGGGAGGAGGTGGCCTTCACGTGGTGTGGTAGGGTGAATAATGGTCACCAGACACAACCACTTCCTAATCCCCACAACTGTGAATGATACCTTTTGGAGCAAAAATGACTTTGCAAATGAGATTCAGTTAAAGATCTTGAGTTGGGGAGATTACCCAGAATCATCAGGATGGGCTCCGACTAATCACAAGGGTGCTTTTAAGAGGGATGCAAAAGGAGCCAAGGTCAGAGGGAAAGGGCAGTGTAATGAGGGAAGCAGACTAGAGTGATGTAGCCATGAGCCAAGGAGCGAAGAGATGCCAGAAGTCTCTAGAAGCTTGAAGAAGTAAGGAAGGTATTCTCTCCTAGAGAAGCAGTGTCTGCTGACCCTTTGATTTTAGCCCCTAAAGACTCATTTCTGACTTCCTACCTCCAGGACTGTAAGAGAATAAATGTGAGTCATCTGAAGTCACTAGGTTTATGGTAATTTGTCACAACAGCAGTAGGAGACTAATACAAGCAACCATCAGGGCACTTTTTGAGTAGAGCCCAATCTGTGTGTTTGGGATAATACGATGGAAAACATTTGCGAATACTCATTAAACCGAGCATTTAAAAAAAGAATAATATATGTAACTTCAAAAAGACAGATCATGGAAATTATAATTATATGGTGGCTAAAATGTCTGTATTAGTATCAAACTAAGTAGACTTCTGAACAAAGAATATTGTTAGGAACAGAGATTGTTTCCAGTTATAAGGTGGTCATTTTATATAAAAGATATATCTTTTACTTATATCAAAGATATATAAATATAAAAAGATATATATAACCCTAAAGTATATAAACCTAACAAAATGTTTCACAATACATGAACCAAAATCTAATGGAATTGATAAGAGAGAGAAGGAAATTCACAATGAATTTGAGGATTTCAACATGTGTTCATAGTTAATAAAACAAGTAGGTGAAGAAATCTGGAAATATATATAATGTGTAGAGAAAATTATCAACAAACCTGACTTAATTTATATACGTAAAATTTCCCAAATTATTTATATATATATATATATATATATATATATATATATATATATATATCAGTGTAGCCATTTTTAAGGGCATGTGAACCATTCACCAAAGTAGACCATATACTATGCAATAAAACACACATCAAGACATCTGAAAGTATTGACATTTTACGAAAAAATATTCTCAGAACAGAATTGATCACAACCGAATTGAACTAGGTTACCAATAACATAAACACATCTTAAAAATCCTCAAATATTTCAAAATTGTATTTAAAAATAGCAACCCTTCCAAATAATCCATGAGTCAAAAAGAAATGACAAGAGGGGCAGCTGGGTGGTTCAGTCTGTTTAGCGTCCAACTTCCTCTCAGGTCATGATCTTGTGGTCCCTGAGTTCGAGCCCTGCATCAGGCTGACAGTTTAGGGGCGCCTGGATGGCTCTGTCGGTTAAGCATCCGACTTCAGCTCTGATCACGATCTCACAGTTCATGAGTTCGAGGCCCATGTGGGGCTCTGTGCTAACAGCTCAGAGCCTGGAGCCTGCTTGGGATTCTGTGTCTCCCTCTCTCTCTGCCCCTCCCCTGCTCATGTTCTGTCTCTCTCTCTCAACAAATGAATAAACATTAAAAAAAATTAAATATCTTTACATTTATTAAAAACATTAAAGTGAAAATCAAAAACCTTTCTATAGAGAAAACTACAGGCTGTATGGTTTCACCGGGATTTCTATCGAATATTTAAAGAGAAAATAAAACCAATCCTACAAAAAACATTTGAGAAAATACAGGACTCACCACACCAATTTTTAACATCAGTATTACTCTAAAATTTACTGTTACTCTAAAACAGAATTTTTTCTCTAAAACTAATATATAGAGACACCATAAAAAGAAAACTATAGACCTGTATTTTCATAAATATAGACATTAAAATCCTTAATCAGATATAAGCAAGTTGCTTTCAGCTATATATTCAAATGGTGATATACCATGACCAAGTTCAGTTGGACCAAGAAATGCAATGGTAGATTAACAATCAGAAATCAATATAGGGGCTCCTGGGTGGATCAGTCGGTTGAGTATCTGACTCTTGATTCTGGTCAGGTTGTGATCAAGTCTGGCATTGGGTTCCATTCTGACAGTGCTGAGCCTGCTTGGGATTGTCTCCCCCTCTCTCTCTGCCCCTCCCCTCCTCAAAATAAATAAATAAACATACAAAAAAAGAAATCAATATAATTTACTATACTAACTCAATAAAAGAAAAATCATGGAATCATCTCAAATTTTGGAGAAAAAAATGATTAATTCAACATCTATTCATATTTTAAAGTTATAGTAAACTAGAGCAGGAAGGACATTTATAACCTGGAAAAAGGTTGCTGCCAATAAACCATGAAGCAAACAAACAAAACTCCCTACACTTGACATTATATAGTCTGAATGCCACCCATCAGGAATAAGATAGGATGACTTTCATCACTTTTATTCAACAGCGCTCCAGAAATCCTAGGAATAGGATTCCGTAATCGTAAAGAAGAAAAATGCCTTTATTTACAGATGATGTAATCTTGCATGTAAGAAATGTTCACGATCTACAAAAAAGATGATTAGAATAAGTAAATAGCTTATTAGATCTTTATTATTAGAATAAGTAAATAGATGAACCTACATTGAATTTCTAGATTTAAGGAATAATTCAACAATCGAAGGTATTTGTATAAATTAGCAGTAAACACATAAAAAATAAAAATGTAAAAATACCGTTTAAAACAGCCACCAAAACATAAAATATTCAGGGAAATTTTTAATAATGTTATAAATGGCCTGTCTATACACTGACAATTGAACCTACCTGCTGGGAGAAATGTAAAAGTCCAGAATAAATGTAAATATATACCACGTTCAGGATCCAGAAATCTTAATATTTTAAAAGTATTAAATTTTTTTTATTTAGTGCAATCCCAATCACAATGCCATAACTCACTTGTGGAAATTTTCAAAACCTTTCTGAAAGTTATTTGGAAAGGAAAATAATCTAGAATATATAAAGCATTAAAAAAAACTAACAAAATTGAACAATTTATACTGCTGGAATTTTAGATGTACTATAAAACTTCTGTAATCAGGACCTTTTTCAGGGTTATGCAAAAGAATAATCTAGTAATATATCCATGTATACATGGTCAATAGAAAACTTGAGTTGACCAATTGGTCAGTTGAAAACTTTTCTAGAGTACTTTTTTTTTTAAGTTATTTATATATTTATTGAGAGAGAAAGAGAGAGCGAGCATGGGAGGGGCAGAAAGAGAGGGGGAGAGAGAGAATCCCAAGCAAGCTCCACACTGCCAACATGGAGACTGATGTGGGGCTGGAACCCACAAACTATGAGACCATGACCTGAGGGGAAATCAAGAGTCATATGCTTAACCAACCAAGCCACCCAGGCACCCCAGGAGTACTTTTAAGTTCACGGACAAATTGAGAGAAATGCGTAGAGATTTCCCATATATACTCCTATCCCCAGACTGCCTCCCCCATTATCAACATCTCCCCCCCCCCCAGAATGATACATTTGTTACAATTGATGAACCTACATCAAGACATCATTATCATCCAAAGTCCACGGTTTAAATTAGGTTTTGCTCTTAGTGATGTGCAGTTTGTGGGTTTGGATAAATGCATAATATACATTCATCATTAGGGTAGCATAGAGTATTTTCACTGCTCTAAAAATTATCTGTGCTCTGCCTGTTCATCCTTCCACTCACCCACACCCACCCCCCACCAACTGGTAGCCACTGATCTTTTTACTGTAGGGCTGAGTAATATTCCGTTGTCAGAATGTACCACACCTTATTTATCCACTCATCTTAACAGATTTTTGAACAAAGCGTCAAGCTAATTCAATGGATCAGTGTAGTCTTTTTCAAGGAACAGTGGAGTATCAGCTGGAAA
Source organism: Felis catus (assembly GCF_018350175.1). Lineage (NCBI taxonomy): Eukaryota > Metazoa > Chordata > Mammalia > Carnivora > Felidae > Felis > Felis catus. Next base: position 147,262,048 of record NC_058372.1, on the reverse strand, counting down.
TCTTTATGGGCAAAAAAAACCACAACTCTATTTCTTTGGTAATCTTAGGTAACCCACAGAGCTCTAAACAAAAAGAGTAGAATCTATATTGCAAAGCTGTTTGAGGAGTAGGATAAATACGGAAGAAGTTGAAATGAAACAAAAGCCACCTAAAATCTCAACTCTATCCTGGGTACCTCAAAGGATGTTGAATAGAGCACTAAAATTTACTTCTTGCATTAAAATTAAACATTCCACTTCAAAGTCTTGCTCTCAAATCGAATTGCTGTTTAGCAAAGCGATTTGGATTAGAAGATGGAATTTTGGCAAACTTTCTGAACTGGATTTCCCCTCATCCATGACTATTTCAGCCATTGGTATTTCTCTACAACTCTTCCACGCTTGCGGTCTGTTCAGGAGAGGGAAACTACTACTCCAAAGCCTTCATTTCTAGAGCCTCCCGGATCTTAGCCCCTCCCTCTGGACGTGGGCTGAACACCATAATCCTGGTATGGGCTGCAGAGTACCAAGAACAGGGTGGGGGGCACTCTTCACACATGGTATTTGTGTCCTTGGTAAGCTTGCATTGGCCTTTGAAGAAGCCTTTTGTTCCCATCATTCAATATTACTTTTAAAATATTTTTTTTCAACGTTTATTTATTTTTGGGACAGAGAGAGACAGAGCATGAACGGGGGAGGGGCAGAGAGAGAGGGAGACACAGAATCGGAAACAGGCTCCAGGCTCTGAGCCATCAGCCCAGAGCCCGACGCGGGGCTCGAACTCACGGACCGCGAGATCGTGACCTGGCTGAAGTCGGACACTTAACCGACTGCGCCACCCAGGCGCCCCTCAATATTACTTTTAAAACAACTTTCCAGTTGTTGTTTTGAAGGCAATCAAAATTGTTCCAAGTTAAAAATCTACACTGTTAGGATATAGTTTTTCAACCAGCTATTTTTGCTACACGTAGATAGATGATAGATAGATGATAGATAGATAGATAGATAGATAGATAGATGATAGATACGTAGAACATAGGTACATAACTGTGTGTGTGTACGTGTGTGTGTGTGTGTGTGTGTGTGTGTGTGTAGACACACATATTTCAACTTGGTGTATAGAACATTATACATATATAACATTTGGCATATTTCAATTTGCTATATAGAACATTATAAGGCATGATGCTGAATGTTTTAGTAAAATTAAGATAAACCACATCAGCCACAGTAGGGAACTGTGTAAGTCATATAAATGATTCATGCCCCAAACACTGAATCTTATAATAGTTATTGTGGGATTTCCATAGTGAATTTTATATTACAAATAATAACAGTGTTTCTTCTTGCCTGCCTCCTGAAAAATGTGGGTAGTTTCCTTCACTTGTTATGAAACATTCCAAAGATACTAAAATTTTCTAATGACATAGCTTGGAAGGAGCTGAGATTCATCTGTATTCAGTTGTATGCATTTTAGATAAATACAGACAGGAGATCTTCCTTTGGTTTTAATTCTGCTATGAAATTTAAAGAGCTGTCTCTAACACTGCCCGGGAGGTGTTATTTGCTAGGTGATAAACCTCTTAACTGGTTTCATCCTTGCTTTGCCTCTTGCTCCAAACTCTTGCTCTATTCCTTCAAATTGAGTCTGGGTCTCAAGTAGTCATTCCTAGGGTTCCCTGGAGATTATCAGTCAGTTGGCTTTCTAGGAAAATTAGTGTCACAGTCACGGCTGAAGCCAGGAATAGAGTTGGCAAGCAGAGAACACCCATGGGCTGGGTATGGAAGCCACTCAAGGAATTAAAGCTGAAACACGGTCCCTGAGGAGACAGTGTCCTCCTCTCTCCAAAGACTCTCCATTGTGCCATCAGATAATGTATGACATGCCTGGAAGCTGCCCTAGATTCTACTGTTGTTGAAAACTAGCCCTGCCGCAAGGTAAAGCACGTGCAATAGAATGTGATATTTGTAGTCGGTATTTGACTTTTTTCTCCTCTTGTGCCGTGTCAGGTTGAATCATTTTCTGATACTTTGCAAGTAGAGTAACCAAGAGCGATAGATCTTACCAGCCTGGAGGGTTGACATCATGTCGTATTGGTACTGTTCATAACACTGCAGGAACAACTGCACGTGTTCCCAGAAAGTGTTGCATATATACAATTTTATACTTTGAGGTCAAGTTTACTTATTTTTAAAAATTTTTGTAATGTTTATTTATTTTTGAGAGACAGAGTGTGAGTGGGGGAGGGGCAGAGAGAGAAAGACACAGAATCTGAAGAGGCTCCGGGCTCTGAGCTGTCAGCACAGAGCCCGACACGGGGCTCGAACCCACAAGCCGTGAGATCATGAGCCGCAGTCGGACGCTTAATGGACTGAGCCACCCAGGCGCCTCTCAAGTTTATTTTTAATAATAATCCAATGTCCCTTGCTTCAAGTACATTGTTCTGTATTTTCTTGAGTATTATGACTGATTGGGGGGGGTTATTATCAACTACATTTTCTTAATCTTAAGAAACTAGAACTGTACTGTCCAATATGGTAGCCCATATCTACCTGCATTATCTAAATTTAAATTAGTTAAATTGAAATAAATTTTAAGATTCAGTTTCTCCACATGGTTTCTCCAATCAACAAAACTAAAAGGCAACCTCCTGGATGGGAGAAGATATTTGCAAATGACATAGTCAGTAAAGAATTAGTATTCAAAATATACAAAGGGCTTATAAAACTCAACATCCCCCCCAAAATAATCCAATTAAAAAATTGGCACAAGACATGATAGACATTTTTCCAAAGAAGACATGCAAATGGTCAATAGACGCATGAAAAGATGCTCAACATCACCAATCAAGGAAATACAAATCAAAGCAACAAGGAGATATCACCTTGCACCTGTCAGAATGGCTAAAACCAACAAGAGAAGAAGCAACAAACGTTGGCGAGGATGTGGAGAAAGGGGAACCCTCTTGCACTGTTGGTGGGAATGTAAACCCATGCAGCCACTCTGGAGAACAGCACAGAGGTTCCTCAAAAAATTCAAAACAGAAATACCCGAGAATCTAACAATCATACTATCAAGTATCTGCCCAAAGAATACAAACATACTAATTCAAAGGGATATATGCACCTTGATGTTTATAGTACATTATCTACAATAGCCAAATTAAGAAACAGCCCATGTGGCTCTTGACTGGATGAAGATGATGTGGCCCATATAAACAACGGAATAGTACTCAGCCATAAAAAAGAATGAAATCTTGCCATTTGCAACAACATGGATAGAACTAGAGAGTATTATCGTGAGTGAAATACGTCAGTCAGAGAAAGACAACTACCATATGATTTTAATCGTATGTGAAATTTAGGAAACAAAACAAAGGAGCAAAGGAAAAAAGAAAAAGAAGGCAAACCAAAATACAGACTCTTAACCACAGAGAACACACAGATGGTTACCAGAGGGGAGGTGGATGGGGAATGGGTAAATAGGTGGTGGGGATTAAGGAGTGAACTTGTCATGATGAGCCCAGGGTGTTGTATGAAAAGGTTGAATCACTATATTATACACTTGAAACTAATATTACACCGTTTGCTAACTACACTAGAATTTTAATAAAAACTTTTAAAAAATCCAGTTTCTCAGTTGTACTAGCCACATGGAAATAGTGACTACTTTGTTGAATATAATATTTATGCCCCACAAAAAATTCAATTGTACAGCACAGGTCGAGGCTCTTGATACGTAAGAATTAATGGATCCAGTTCCCATCTTACTATTTATTTTAATCACACATTAATTGTATAGAACTCTTGCCACTGAGGATCTAGTTTTCCTTAGTTTAGCCCTATCATCTGTATAAGGCAGTGGAAAGGTATGGATGCAGAAAAGTCAATTCAGGTCAATGTCTTCCCCTGGAAAATCATCTTAAGCTGTCTGAGTTCCACTTCTCTGTAAGGAATTAATGTTATCTGCACTCCCCACCTCACAGAACTCTCAGGAAGCCTCAAGGATGCCGAGTCCTAAGTAATAAAGATCAGTGACGAGGAAGATAAAGTTAGAAACAGGTAGACACGACTCACATCTACAGGGCTAGCTGGAGTATTAACCCCCGGGGCAGTTATTCACAAGTACAATATCACCTCCCACATGGAATTGACAAACTCTTCTTGATCTGTTACAGAATTTGATCCTCAAGATATCCGATCCTTTTCACGGAACAGTTATCTCCAAGCAGAAGAAATGTGGCATGGTGATCATAAGCGATACATCTGTTGGAAGCAAAACCTAAACACAAGGAGAACCATCAGAAGCAGAGTGTTGGAGCCATGGTCAAGTGGACGATTCAGGGCAGGCCTCCTAGTTTGTGGTTAACCAGCAGATACCAGTCGGGAGACCAGGCACAGTAATACACAGAACAGAAATAAAGGTGGATGGGACAGGAGACTACAGTTCTGGAGACACGTAGCTCCCAACGCTACTCAGGCGCATCAGATAGTTGTTTTCAAACTGCAAAATGGGTTCACATCCTACCAAGTGTGTTTTTGGAGCCAGTACAGTCTTGCCAGGTTTGGTCAGCTTGCTCAAAAGTGAGGCTGGGCTAAAGATATAAGAAATCAGGGGAGCGAATTTCTGCCGATAGCGTGGGGAAAGCGTGAGCTAACAGTGATGATATGTGCGCCCAGAGAAACACTCTGGAGAGGTAGACCGTTGCCTGACCTTGGATCTTAAACTTTAACCCAAATGTAATCTGAGGAGCTCTGTGGCCTTTGTGAGCCCTGGGAAGCAGCAGACATCCAGAGCACGGACCGGTGTCGCTGTCCAGATGTGACTACCAGCTCCAGATACTTCCTGGCTGTACTTCAGACAAGTTTTCTTTTCTTCCAGTGACTCAATTCACTCGGCTGGACAATGGGGAAGATAACTATAGTTCCTGTATTGCAGAATGGTGAAGCATTACGAGCTACGTAGAAGATGTAACATAGAAGATGATACGGAGTGTATGGGTTAGCCCTGTGGACTTCATTTCCGCCCTAAAATACAGGATTATCTCTTCATTCGTTCATTTGTTGAGCATTCGCCGTGTGCATGGCATTGTGTGAGACACTGACTATATCTTGTTAACTAAACAGAAGACACACACTTATTCCGCTTACACGTTCGCAAGGAAAAAAGGACTCTTGCGGACCCGTGGACCGTGTGGGCTCTTTAAGTCAAAAGCAATTATATTCTATCTTGATAAATTCTACCACAGGAACAAACACACAAACAAGACTGGCAAGAACATTTTCCAAACAGATAATAATGCAGACCCGTGTTGAATTATTTTTTCCCCCCCGCTGGTTGTTCCTTTACAAGCTTTTCCTCCACTCTTCATCTTTTACAAGTTTTTATGCGTTAGAGATGAGATTTTGCACAAGTTCAGGGAAAAAAAAAATGGAGAGGCAACAAACCTCAGCGTTCTCGTGGACAAATAACATAAATGTTGACCTATAACTGTCATTTTTCTTCAGCACATTCAAAGGCAGAGGCATAAATATCCCATAATGTTCACATTTCTTTTTTGTAGTCAAAACCAGAATATATTTATAGTTATTGCTAACTAATGATTAATTCATAACATTGGAAGAAATACCGGAGTCTAAGTATTAAGTTCACTGGGAGAACGCGGAGGGGATCCAAGCAGAGGCAAAAGCCACGAGGGAGGCCTGGCATGGGAGAGCGCGTGGCAAATTCTGGGATTTGTTTAGACGCGATAAACTTTGGCATCACTGAGGCTGAGTAGTTTTTCAAAAGTGGACCTACGACCTGCGTCCAGGTAGGTGAGACAATTAAAAAATTTGCGTTTTATCAGAAAACAACTCACCTGCTTCTTACGGGTAACAGAAATCTTGGCCGAAAAAGCACAGGTCATGTAGCAACCCAGTGGATAAAGGAAAGAGGAAGTTAAGTCACTATTGGTATTAGATGAATGCTTCACACTGTGTCCAGAAGCTTATACTTCTTTCCAAAAGCAGTGGGGTGCTGTAAAAGATTTTTAAGAAAACAAATTACACAAAGAAACCTATACTTCAAGGAAAAGTACCCATATGGATGTTGGGAATGGACTGGAATTTGTAAATTCCATCGGGGTGATATTGAAGCCGCTCAGATGAGTCATTGAGAGCTTGCGTTAGCATAGGGCCGACGGAAGTAGACAGAAGGAGCTTACGACAGGGCAGTAAGACAGGCTGGCTTTAGCTGACTTAAACCGGAGGGGAGTACATTTTAAAATTGTGAACAGCAAATAGTTGAAATGACACTATATCTTGTTCATTAGTGTGAAACTGTGCAGTGGTCCACATAAGAAAGGCATTCAAATATATTTGCAATGGTTATCTAGAAATCCCCTTTTGTTCAAAGAAAAGTCCCTAGGGAAATTTTTTCCTAAAGTAATTTCCAAGTCGGGGTGCCTGGGTGGCTCAGTCGGTTAAGTGCCCGACTTTGGCTCAGGTCATGATCTTGCAGTCTGTGAGCTTGAGCCCCATGTCGGGCTCTGTGCTGACGGCTGGGAGCCTGGAGTCCTGCTTCAGATTGTGTGTCTAACGTGTCTCTCTGCCCCTTCTCCACTCGTGTTCTGTCTCTCTCTGTCAAAAACAAATAAACATTAATTTTTTTTGAATAATTTCCGAGAAAAATTAATGTATTTGTAGATTTTTGCATTCACACCCAAACAGGTATATTATATGTATATGTATATATGTAGATTATTATACATGTATAATCTCAGTCAAAAATGTTTTAGATTTCTAAATAAAGATTTAACAACATTTTTAGGGTCTAGAATATGCTAATATGCTTTGTTCATATCTCCCTAAGAAGAGAAGACCTACAATTTTTTCCAAATATTTTCTGAACCCCAAATCGCCTTTTATTACAAAGATCTTAGCACACGCCTTGAGACATACTTATTTAGGATAATAGACATTTTTTTGTGTGTATGTATTCTATACCTATTTCCCCCTATAGTTTTATTATTTTCTTAGCTATGGATACCGCAGTAAAGGAAAGAAACTAACAATACAACAAACCTCTGGGAAATGTAGTCGGCTGGTAGTCAACCACTGTCTCTATTCCTCGAGCTCAAATTTAGGGTATTTGGATTATTGTCATTAAGGTGATTCTCAATCAGTAAAACAAGGGGAAGTATTTTTTCAAAACATCTAAACCGGAAGTTATAGGTAATTTGGATTGGAGAATGGAAGGCTTTCGAATAATAAAAATTATGGAATAATATATTTAAAAAATGAATATATAATATATAAGGTTAATATATGTAATATATAATATGCATCTAATAATTATCTATATACATCCAATAATGAGACATATTAATAATCTAATAATTAGATATATAGCTAATAATAAGCATAATAGAATAATATATTTAAAAATGAATACATAATATACAAATTTTAATATATATCATATATATCATATATACTTAAATATATATAAATGATATATATGATATATATATGATATATAGTTTTATTATTCTGAATGTTCAAATGCATTTGCCAACTTAAAACACAAATAACTGAAAAGTATTTTCAGGAAATGGTCAATTCCTTAATACGTATATGGAAATTACATGGGACTAAGGAAAACTCACATGGGAAAACAAACAAATGACACAACACAAGAAGAAATACAGTTTGGGTCACCTGGGTGGCTCAGCTGGTTAAGCCTCCAATCCTTGATTTCAGCTCAAGCCTTGATCTCACTGTTTCTGAGTTCAAGCCCTGCCTGGGGCTCAACGCTGACAGCAGGAAGCCTGCTTGGGACTCTCTGCACCGTCCCCCCTTTCTCTCCCTCAAAAATAAATAAATAAACGTTTTTTAAAAAAGAAGAGATACAGGTAAATATGAACTAGGTCAGTCCTACTTCTTAATGAATATGTAAAATGAAATAGTAAGGGTCCAGGGAAACGTGCAGTATTGGGGGAGTATAGGTTGGAAATATGCGTCAAGGGTCAGAAAATTGTGCTCTGCTCGGCTGTGGTCTCCCTGCCACATGAAGGTCTGCTACTTGTCCGCGGATCGGTTCTCTCTTCTCCTTTTTCCTACTTGACCACCCCAGGAGGCCCCAGTTGGAACAGGGCACACCCGGAGACTGCATCCGCAGCCTCCAAGGACGCTGTGCTTGCTGGCTGGACGGGGGAACATGGACGTGGAAACGCCATTTGAGGGTCACCAGACACATTCTTAAGAAAGGAAGATCTGTGTCCTCCCTTCCCCCTTTCCATGTGGCGTGATTGACAAATGCAGCAGTCAGTGTGGACACAGGGAAGGAAGCCTGGGGGGACAGATGTGCCCCATCACCTCAGAGCCCCGGGTTCTACACTCCCACCTGAGAAATAAACGTGCGTGTCTGTTGAGCCTGGGCATTTTGGGGTCTTAAACACACGAGCTTAGTCAGTACCCTGATACGACATTACGGAAGATTATTCTGTAAGGAGACAACGGTTCTACTTTTTGTAAATTAGAGTTTTAAAATATTCACAACAGCATTAGGATGTTAGCAAAAGCTTTGAGGAAAACAGAGTCAAATAATGAGACTATTTTAAAATTACATTGTTTCCATCGAACAAAGTATTAAAAAGTTGATATTTTTATTTTTGAAAAGTAATAACATCGACAAGTGTTCAGCATAATATGAAGTGAAAAATCCAAATAAAACCGTGCATATATTATGGTGTGTGCTTTCTAAAATAATGATGCATACAGGTTGCAAACAATTTATCTGGCTGGGAGCTAACACATCAAAATATTGAGAAAGGTTAAGGGTGGGTGATGGGATCGTGGGACCCTTGATCTTCTCATTCCTTGTCGTCTTTATTTTCTATAATTTTCTTTAGTGAATTTACATTTGTTTACAGTCAGTGATGTAATGTTAAGGTCTTTTCCTATAACTTGCAGTTAATAAAATGCAGAAGAAGAAAAATAATATGCATCAGATCATGGATTCTTAACCAACTGAGCCACCCAGGCGCCCCTGTGCACCTGCCAAGAGAGAAGAATTTGCCTTTTCAGTAAAGTAGCGCGACGGGCCAGGCTGTGGATGGGCGAAGGGGGCAGCGGGGAGGAGAGATTAGCCCTGTGGGGATCTGGGGGTTCAGTTTGGGCAAGATTGAGACAGTCTTAGGGTCGGCGGGAGCCCCACCTTGCAGGCAGGGGGCAACACCGGGCGGCTGCAGTGCCCGTGACCCCTGACTCAGGGCTGGCCCTTGTCTGCTGCAATGCGTGTGAACCCACCCCTGCCCACACTCATGGGAAATAGCACCTGTAGGAGGCAAGTACCGAGGGGGAGAAGGGGTTTGCCCCCTCCGGGCGCAGACCTCTGCCCCCACCTGGAGGCAGGGGGATGCCAGGAAGACTCCCCTCCGCCATCGGAGTCCCCAGTGGGCCAGCAGCCTGGGCTTTGCCTGCCTTTCCCCGTGTGAGCTGACCCTCGCAGGCGGAAGGCTCGGAGGCCGTCAGAGATGGACGAGTGATGAACGGCTCATGTAGACCCCGGTTCCGGGGCTGAATTAGGTGCCCTGCTGGGACTGTAGTGACAAGAGGGAAACCCAACACTTCCTCTGATCGAGCACAATAAAAATGCAATCCATAAAGCAATAAGAACACGTTTACTTATTTCTTAATGTTTCTTTATTTTTAAGAGAGAGAGAGAGAGAGAGATAGAGAGAATAAGTGGGGGGGGGGGGGTGCAGAGAGAGAGAGAGAGAGGGAGACACAGAATTCCAAGCGGGTTCCAGGCACAGCGCCCTAGGTGGGGCTCGAACTTACGAGTTGCCAGTTCAGGAACTCTTACCCGACGGAGCCACCCAGGTGCCCCTGCGCGCTCACTTTTAAAGGCGTTATCTCCGGAAAGTCTCCAAACGTAATTTCTGCTTCTTCTCCCCCTGCAGTCCTCCCTTTGTTATCTCCTTTGCCCTGTCAGGGTAGACGCTTCTGCCTTGCCTGGTAATCCGCTCGCGTCGGGCAAGGGAGCAATTGCTAGAAGCACGGAGCGTGTTAGGCTAATTCTCGGTTGGAGGAGCTGAGCTGCTGGGGGCTCCTTCGCGCGTGCGCACAAGCTGCAGACAGGGGCCCATCCACGATGACCGAGACCCTGCGCGGCTCCCGTGGGTGCAGGTGCGCGGCTAGGCCCGGGCGCCCAGCGCAGCGGCCTCATGGGGCCTCGCAGAGAAGGGGCCTCGGAGCACCCCCCCACCCCCCCCCCCCCCGGCTGCAGGAACGTTTAGCCGGTTTGATTGCCCCTGCCAAGCCTGTGGCAGGTTCCAAAGGGAGGGAACTGATCGTGAGGATAAGGAGGTCTGCTTCGAACGCAAAGTCGCTTTTCATTACAAAATAGTGCAGCCCGGAGACTTCGCAGTGGCCCGCGCGCACACCCTCTCGTCCTCTGCCTCTCCCCTCCGCGGTGGCCCTCGCGGGGAAAGAAAGCGACCTGGAGGAAGCCAGCGTTGGCTGTGACCGCGGAAATGAGCCTGGGAGAAGGTTGGCAAATGAACCTTGATAAGGGATAAGGCAGGCTAATTTGGTTACTCTTGTTTTATTAATAATGACGTAACTTTCTCACCTCTCCTACATTGTGTCCAGTTCGGGTAAAACGCTGGTTCTACACGGAACGTGCCGGGCAAGAGAGGGTTAATTCATAAACTCGGGGAGAGCGGGGCTCCTGACCGCTCTTACTACCGTAGGCCAGTTAAGCCGGCCAAAGAATTTCTGAGAAAGTTCAGTCTAATGCCGCACTCATTACTAAATTACCTAAAAATAGGATTTCTTCCATTAAAAGTGGGGCTGTTTCAATGACACTTGGCTGTACCCAGGGAAAAATAAAGACTGAAGGAAGAATAGGAAGCAGAGGGTCGTTTTCCCCCCCGCAGTGACTGTGACAGAAGCAGCTTAAGAGGTAGATCACAATTGTCACAACTCCTCCCGGCTTGCTCGTAATTGCTGAGCCAAGGATGCGGACTTTTAAGTGAATATTCGCAAGTTAAGATCTTGATAACTCTGCCGGGCATTTCAAAAGACCTTTTTGGCCTCTGACACAGAATATCGGTGTGTGTGGATCTGCTGTGAACTGGGTCAGGAGTAATTTGTCGTGATAAACACAGAGACTTGGGAAAGACTGATAGGCACTCTTACACATTGGAGCAGATTCAGATTTCCAAATGATCTCACACCCATTCTGGAAAGTAGCTGGAACAGGGGAAAACGGGTGGGGCTGGGTGTCCAGGGGGGCTGGGAACTGCCTGGAGGACTGTGGCCTGTCTTTGGGGGGACCTCCTCAGGGTACAGCTGATAGAAGATGAGGAGCTGTTTCTGCCCTGGATTGATTGACCCCGATACTGATTCTTTTCCAATTATTTTCACTGCACTTCTCTGCAGGGACCGTATGGGAACTCGGTAACAGGACACACACACACACATCTCACCCAAGTACTAGAAGGCTAGGGCACATGGAGGTTACCTGAAGGGAAGTCTCTCTTTGGTGACACCCACGGGACACATGAATATTTACTGAATGTCTGGTGGGTGTTGTCCAATCTTCTGGGCACGGGCGATGCATCATTTTTAGTCAAAGCAACGGTCCTTGGCCACTTGAGTCACTTTTGTGTAGTGATGCAGACCAACATACACAAACAACAACCACAAAAACAAGAAAAACAAACAAAATCGCCCAAAGGGCATATTTGTAAGACTTCCGATCCGTGTAAAAAAGGAACACCACGGGGTCTGGAGACGGGGGAAGACACACACTACTGAGTGGCTTGGGTAGATTTCTGGCAGGGGCCACCTCCTCGGGGGAGATGTTGAGTAGACCATTGAATACACAGATCTGGAGTAATCAACATGTAAACGATAACGGAAAGTCCTCTGGGCCAATGGAACCACCAAGAGGTGAAGCCTAAGGAGAACGGAGGAAGGGATCCATGATTAAACTCTAAGAAAGACCATCCTGTAAAAGATTCCTGGACAGGAGTAGCAATCGACAGCCAAGGAAGAGAGCACCCAGAGAGGTAAGAGGAAAAACAGAGGTTGTGATTTCATGAGCACCAAGGTAAGAGTTAGGGTGGCCGGGGAGAAGGACAGCTTCGCTGAGTCCTGTGGGGAGGACAGAGGAAAGCCAGTCCGAAAGCACCCACTGGATTTGGTCCCACGGATGATGTAGTGAGCCTGGCAAACGTACGCATGCGTTTAGAGTGTGCACGTGTGCGTGTGTGTGTGCGTGTCTATGTGTGCGCATGTGTGGTGCATATGTGTGCATGTGCGTGTGCTGTGTGTGTGGTTTGGGATGGGGGAGTGACGGTTGAGCGGATGAAGTCTGTACAGGAAACTATGGGTGGATATTTGGCTGTTAAAGTAAACAGAAAAATGGGTGCGGGTCCCACATGGATTGGGGCAGAAGGAAAAATATTTTAAATGTTTATTTATGTTTTTTTGAGGGGGCGGGTAGGGGCAGAGAAAGAGGAAGAGAGAGAATCCCAAGCAGGTTCCTCGCCGAGCGGGGTCAGTCTCACAGCCTCGAGATCATGACCTGAGCTGAAATCAAGAGTTAGCTGCCTAGCCAACTGAGCCACCTAGGCACCCCAGGAACAATTTTATTCAAGATGGGGTATATGGTAACAGTTTAGCATGATGACAGTGATGGTCCCGCAGAGATTAGAAACTGATGATGTCAGAAATACAGGGGCTAATTAAAGGTGACAAGAAGTTGGGGAGGTAAAGAGAGGGTACAGGTGAATGCTTTGATCTTTCCTGGGAGGAGGGATGTTCCATGTTGTAAGTGGCAGAAAGGGACAGCTTGCTATAGATGCACTTGGGGGGTGTCGATTTGGGGGTAGAAATACGAGGACCTTGTCTCTGGTCTGGGCATGTTTGGTAGCACTGAGTTTAAGCTTTGCAGCTTGAGGGTATGGTGCAAGGGAGTCCTTGAAACGTGTGGGAACACAAAATGATCGAAACATAGAAAGTTTGCTAAGCAGAGTTGAGTTCCCATTGAAGACTGAGAATCATGAGTTATAGCTCCATTAATTTGCATAAGTGTGTAACTTGCTCTGCAAGGCTACAGAAGGCCAGAGATGGGTCTTACCAAGAGTAGAGAATCTTTAAAAACAAAGGAGTCGTGATGGAAATCTCGTGACTAACGAAAAATTAAAGTTCACACTTGGCAGGTGAGGAATAAAACAGAGATTTCACAAGATCTTGTTGAGGATAGTACATCTCGCGAGTGGCTGATGTGAAGCTGGAATCTGCTGGAACCCTGCTCATTAAGGGAGGGGGCGGGCAGGTCTTATGGTCTTAACTGCCAAGTGTGAGGGAGACAGGAATAGAATATCCTTCCACCTAAGTTGTTGATGGAAAAGAAACAGTGAAAGTTGGGTGGAGGGGCGCCTGGGTGACTCAGTCAGTTAAGCATCCGACTCTTGATTTCGACTCGGGTCATGATCTCATGGTTCGTGAGATCGAGCCCCACGTTATTGGGCTCTGTGATGACAGGGCAGAGGCTGCTTGGGATTCTCTCCCCTCTCCCCTGCCCTGCACCTCCCCTGCTTGTGCTCTCTCTCTCTCTCTCTCAAAATAAATAAACATTAAAAAAAATGGATGGAGACACAGAGAGGGGGAAAAGTGGAACACCTTTTCTCATTTTCTCATAAAACAATGAACGGGTCAAAAAGATGACTTCCTAATGTGACTGAAGGGCTGTAAGGGCAAGCAAAGGTGCTCCTTAGAGACCGGACACGCACTTAGCTGAAAGTTTGATTTTGATTTTTTTTTTTCCTGACAGCTCTCATGCAAATTCGTCTTCCTCCTTGTAAATTGAGCTGAAGTGGCAAGAGCTGGAATGGCAGTGGGGTGCACAGTTTGATGGTTTCTTTCCACTGGGTGAACAGAAGAGATGCCTAAGATTTGACGCGCCATGTTTATTCCAAGAGATGTCTGGCGCTGAGGTCGGCCCAGCTTTTTATGCCTCTAAATTATCCTTGAAGAGAAGGGAGAGCAAGCCTGCGGCTTTCAGATATGAGACTTAAAGGTAACTGATTAGGAATGGTGACAGTGTCAGATTTGACCCACTGGCTAATCGGCAGGAAACAGGGGGTTGAGTCATTATGTGCACCGTGCTGTGAACTGAGCAGAAATCTTTCAGGAGGTGCAGAAGTTGCATCCGCTACACGCGGACCTCACTTACGCCGCATGGCCCCTTCCACGGAAGTGCCTGGCTCTCATCTCAGGAATGAATTGACAAGCAAATGACACGTTTCCTCTGTGCCTCCCGCTTGGAGGTGCTCTTTACTGTTGGCAAACTCGCTGTCATCCCCTCTCTCCAAGCCCCCCGAGGGCACGACTTTCGGATGCCAACCGTTCTCTCCTGCACCGCTGGCCGGTAGATCAGTCCCCACACTGCGTTTAAGCCTTCTGTGCCTTCGCTCTTTTTCCTGCTTGTTGTCAAATCTTTAACTCATGTCTCCCAATGACCCAGGCTGTCCCATGCTGTCCTCTGTACCAATGCTGGTGTTATTTTTCTCGAACTCAGATTTCATCATGTTCCTCCTGTCCGTCCAAAACCTTCAGGGTTGCCCCAGCCACCCAGAGGGGAAGGGCAAATCTTCGTAAACAAGAATTCCGGGTTTCTTCCTCTTCCATTTCCAAACTGACATCCCACTAGGTCCAGAAAGAAGGAAGCCTCGGGCCTATTCAGACCTGCTTTCCTCTCGAACCCCCACGTTCATGCCTTTCCACCAGCGGAAGGACTTCTCCTGACCTTCCCCTTGAATCAGATCTCACCCGATACACTAGGCTGGCTCACATGCCGACTGCCGTGGGACACCATTTTTTCGAATTCTCCGGTCAATGTGGTCTGTTCTGCCTCTGACTTCAGGCAGCAAACAGGACGTATTTCTTTTATAAGACATGTCCTCATCCGATACTTTGATTAACTTGCACCATATCTTATTACCCACTTTGTAATATTAATGACTGCCTCTTCTTTTTGAGGAAGTTGTCTTTCTTTTTGTGTTTAATTTACATCCAAGTTAGTTAGCACATAGTGCAATAATGATTTCAGGAGTAGATTCGGTGATTCATCCTCTATGTATAACACCCAGGGCTCATCCCTACAAGTGCCTTCCTTAATGCCCCTTCCCCATTT
This sequence comes from Felis catus, assembly GCF_018350175.1. Classification (NCBI taxonomy): domain Eukaryota; kingdom Metazoa; phylum Chordata; class Mammalia; order Carnivora; family Felidae; genus Felis; species Felis catus. The sequence goes on along the minus strand of NC_058372.1, from coordinate 147,246,876 downwards.
AGCCCATCCCACCCAAACCCCTCCAGCAACCCTTGTTCTCTGTATTGAAGGGACCCTTATGTTTTGTCCCCCTCCCTGTTTTTATATTATGTTTTCTTCCTTTCCCTTATGTTCATCTGTTTAGTATCTTACATTCCTCATATGAGTGAAGTCATATGATATTTGTCTTTCTCTGACTGGCTTATTTTGCTTAGCATAATACCCTCTAGTTTCATCCATGTTGTTGCAAATGGCTAGATTTTTTTTTCATTCTTTTTGATTGCTGAGTATTACTCCATTTTGTGTGTGTGTGTGTGTGTGTGTGTATCACATCTTCTTTATCCATTCATCTGTAGATGGACATTTGGGCTCTTCCCATACTTTGGCTATTGTTGATAGTGCTGCTATAAACATTGATGTGCATGTGCCCTGTATCCCTTGGATATATACCCAGTAGTGCAATTTCTGGGTCATAGGTTAGTTCTATTTTTAACTTTTTGAAGAATCTCCATACTGGTTTCCACCATATCTTTTTACCCCCTTCCTAATATTAATGACTGACTCTTTTAAGTTCTACAGAACTTAGTACAAAATAGGAGCTTAAAACGTGTGTTCATATTTTGATAGGCAAAGCTACCTGTCCTTTGTAATATATAATTGAGACCTAAGTTTAAATCTCAGCAAAAGATAACAACAAAATTACCATCACTTGTGGCAAAAGTCTTTAGAGAAGACCATCGTAAAACCTTGAATGAGGTACCCACATGTTAAGTCACTTCTTGATGTTGACATTCCTACAAGTTCCTGCTTTTTGGATTTATCCTTTCCGTGCATAATGTCAGAGAGTGAGGTCATTTTGTTTTTTTCTGGTATATGTGAAACAAATACCTCATACAAATCTGACTGGGGCTTTATGAATTGTCGTAAACATTAAAAAAAATAAGTTCACCAGAACTCCCCAAACCAACTTAAAAAAGAAAAAAGGCACCTGGGAGGCTCAGTCAGTTAGGCGTATGACTATTGATTTTGGCTCAGGTCATGATCTCACGGTTGGTGAGATCGAGCCCCACGTCAGGCTCAGCATTGACAGTTCAGAGCCTGGTTGGGATTTTCTCTCCTCCTCTCTCTCTGCCCCTCCCCTGCTCTCTCTGTCTCTGTCTCTCTCAAAATAAATAAACGTAAAAAAAAAAAGGAATTTTAAGGACTCCTCAAACCAACACTGTGAACTCAAAACAGCACATGCTATCAAGAGAAGCCCCGCAAAGTTTGCAAGAAGTTCAGCAGCGACCATACCAAGAATAAAAGGAAGAATAAAAGTTGGAAACTCGATAGGAGGGATACAATCATTTTGAACCTTCTGTTCCATGTTAACAATCAGAACGTTCGGCAGATCTCAGTTTTCCTAAGTTAGTGGAAGTCTCGCTGTGAAAGTGATGAAAATTACTGTATCCACGAGTCTTAATTGTACCACACTAGAACCAAATAAATACCCTGCCTAATATTATACTTGAAATGTTATGCACGTAGTCTTAATTTATGGAATGTTAAAATCTCACTGAACTAGATCTTATGCACAAGAGGGTAAAACACACACGAAAACCTCAGGCGGTGTATTCATAAACGTTGGCAATATTCTTTCCACAGCTAAGTACAGAGTTGGCTGTAATTAATATTTATGATACTAAATAACTAAAAATTCTATTTCCTCTTATTTTTCCTAGGCACTGTGATGTTAAGATGATATCATTCTAATAATTTCTTCTCTGCTAGTCGACATGCTATGGGGACGTGTTAATTGTCTTTAGATCTGCATCTTACACAAGTTTCTTGACTGTGTCGCTTTGGCTGACGGATGGCATATATGTGTGTATAATGCCAAACTTGTTTTTTATAGAAGACACAGCAGAGAATTCACATGGGACTTCCTGAAGGACTACGAGCCAAAGGTGTCCAAGGCTGTAGTTTTGGAGTAGAGTTTTTAAAATACGCAGAAGGGAAGGGGAGATTTGGCATATTTATCAGCCACTCACAATCGGTTCCAACCAAACCAAATATTTCAAGCGTAGAATTCAAACGACCGTAGCCTCACAGCTTAGACGCACGCCAGAAGAGGCCTCGCTAATATAAGATGGTTTGTGTAACACATCTCGGAAGCGTCAAACTCTTTATAGAAAGTTCTAAAGGGAAGGGGTGTGATGCAGATGGAAATGACTCATCTAATTGATAGTAAATTATAGAAAAACGATGTCAGAAAGGATGGCCGAAAAATCTAAATTTGTCATGGTCTTTAAGTCAGGGTGTCTGCTCCACATCTGATGAATGAAGGAAACATCAACATTGCCCTGTAGTCTTGAAGTCCTTGACTTGCAGAATATCTGGAACAAGGGCTAAAGCAAAAAGAAGGTTATTGTTTTACTGAGCGTTATTTTTCCTGAAAATAAGTACTGCGTACGGAAGAAGGAATCAAAGTGTACCATGAAAAGAGTACCTCCATCAATACTCAGTTTTGGACAAATGTAGGTTAAATTCCACTTTATAGCTGGAGCTTCCGACTGAAGCAGTCCATGGAACATCTAAACGCATGTTCCTAAAGTATTTGCTGTCCGGTATTCCCCTGGTAGGTCTCAGAGATGAACCATTCCTGACCATCAGTGGAAGGCATAGATCATTACCTGGGTGGGAGGGGGAATGTTGGCATCATAACCAACATAAACACACACGGGAAGATTTTTTTCAGGGAGTCCTCATTAAAACCCAACTTATGGGTGTATTGCTAATAATTGATTTTAAAGCTCTCAAGATGGAAAAAAAAATTATTCTTTTTTATCCGCTTCTCAGTTAATCAGGGGTAAGTGAAAGCAGCCCTGAAAAGGCTACATACTATATCATTCCATCTCTATGACTTTCTGGAAAAAAAAAATGACACGGCAGAGACTGTGGAGAGATCAGTGGTTGGCAGGGGTGGTGGGGGCTGGAGGGGTAAAGGGGCAAGCACAGAAGACGATATGATAATGGTGGATATGTGTTATCTGCATTTGTCCAAACCCACCTAGAGTGAAGGTACAGCACCTAGAGTGAACCCTAAAATAAACTGTGGACCTTGGGTGATAATGACGCCTTTGAAACCAATCGCAACCCACCAGTGGGAGGTGTTCTATGATTTATCTGTATCTGTCACCCTGTTTTTGGAAGAAGGAAGGAAGTCTTTCTTCCCTCATTGAAGCTTGTCTCTGTGCGTGGGCCCCAGATTCTGTCCCTTTCACCTGCCTGTCCTGCGCTTCATCAATTTCTATCTCTTCTCAACATTATTCCTTTCAGTATACATATATGCTCCGGTGTTTCCATCTTATAAAATTAAATAAAACAATGTCTTTTGGGGGCGCCTGGGTGACTCAGTTGGCTAAGCTTCTGACTCTTGATCTCAGCCCAGGTCATGATCTCCTGGTTCATGAGTTCAAGCCCCGCGTCAGGCTTTGTTCTGACAAGGTTGAGCCTGCTTGGGTTTCTCTCTCTTCCACTCTCTGCCCCTCCCCCACTTGCTCTCTCTCTGTCTCTATCAAAATAAATAAATAAACTTAAAAAAATGTCTTTTTTGACCTTACATCTGTCAACATGCCTCCCTCCTTTTTACAGCTACTCAACCATTCAAAATTTTTGAATAGACTTTTTTGTATGCATTATTCTGCAGTCCGTCCATATAGGTTTTTTCTTCCTGTTATGTTTATCATTGCCAAATGCTGGGTACCCGAAATGTTACCAAAGCAGCCTGCTGATGAAATCAAGCTCTGTCTCTTTCTAACCATGGTTGAGAAGAAAATGGTCTGCACAGCCTTACTAGCGTCTCAGAGGGTGACCGTCAATGCTGGGATGTTCACCGACACTTTACAGTGTGGGGTGGTCGGATCTTTTAACGTGGAGGGTATATTGGGCCAAGTGAGCATCATGATACAAGAGAATGGTGAGCTCAACCAAGCAAGGTTCGAGGGTAGGGAGTCCAAAGAATGCTAAGATACAATTCATCCCATTGTTTTGTTGAAAAATTCATGGATCATTCAAGAAATTTACAGAATAACAACTGGGGTTATTTGCATCTTTGATCTTCCTGGGAAAAACTTCTGGAATAGTAAAACTATGTTGTTGTAGGGAGTGGAATATTCAAGCCATGTTAATGGATGTAGTTAGCTATGCAGAAGGTTTAAATTTTCATCATGATTGCCTTTTTGAAGGTCATCATTTGTCCTTTATATTATCAAATAAAACGGGTACTTTCTCTGTTCATTATTTCAACAAATCAGCATCTTAAATTTAGTTAACCGTTGCCTCACCGAAGTCCTTTTAGCTTTGGGCTTTCATGATGGTCTAGTCTCCCTATTGTCCTTTTATCCCATTGGCTATTCCCTCTTATCTTTCTTTTCTGGGTTCTTCTTCTTCATCTGACTTCTAATGTTAGAGTTCTTCTGAAGTCAGTCATAGGACAACTTAGCTGTCCTCTATGCATCTTTTCACTGAGTGATCTTATCTGTCTCAACAATTTTAAACAAAATCTCCACAACGACGACACCGAGAACGATGTCCATAGTCAGATCAGGAAGACTACAGTGCATTTATCCATTCGCCTACTGAAGGAAATCTTGGTTGCTTCCAAGATTGGACAATTATGGCTCTTTTCTTTTTCTAATTCTCCATCACTTCTTCTGAAATATTATTCCCTCCTTCTGCGTCCACTGGCAACATTGTCATTCTCTCAAATCTCTACCTCTGGGTGTGAGAGCGTTAACCCATCATTTCAACTTCTTGCTGAATGAACTATCTAATAGAAACAAAGACATGCCATACTCAAAATACTGCAAAAAAATAAATTATTTTATTGTCTTTCAACCCTAAGCCAATTTTTTTACCTGTTGCATTTATCCTGTATACTGGCATTATCTTTAGCCCTGTTGCCCAATCCTGAAAGGTGAGTGCCGGCACCAATCATTCTATCTTCTTCTCAGCTGTCACGTTTGGGTAACCATCAGGTCCTATAAAACTATTGTGGAATTATCTCAGAATATTTCCTTCTTCTCTAATCAATTAGCAACTTCAGTTTGTTCACAGTCTCACACCTTACCTGGATGATTTCCATCACTTTTAACTAGAATGTCTGCTTTTAGGGGGCACCTGGGTGGCTCAGTTGGTTAAGCATCCAACTCTTGGTTTCGGCTCAGGTCATGATCTCACAGGACATGGGTTCGAGCCCCACATTGGGCTCTGCGCTGACAGCATGGAACCTGCTTGGGATTCTTTCTTCCTCTCTCTCGGCCCTTCCCCTTCTCTCTCTCTCTCTCTCTCTCTCTCTCCCCCTCTCTCTCTCTCAAAAATAAATAAATGTTAAAAAAAAGAATGTCTGCTTTTAGTTATTGCTTTTTTCTGGCCAATCTTCTATGTTACTCACTGTTTTATTTGGTCAAATACAAATCTTTCCATGAAATCCCCCAACTTAAATACACTTGATTGTTCCCAGCACGAGATTCTTCACTACTTAGTTGTTATTTTCTTCTACAGACGTCTTTCTAACCATTCCTTCCCTGGATACACTCTAATCTATACCATGCTGTGGATCATTCCCTGAACTTGGCATAAAAATTAATGCCTCCATATTTTGTTCACTCTTTGTTTTCCTTCTTCAATACATTTTGCTCCTTATATTTTTGGTAAACTCCTACTCATTGTTAACAGCTCAACCAATGTGTATCCTCTGGGAAGCTTTCCATAACTCACGTAGGCTTTCTCTTTCTCACGGCTCCCATGTAAGTTTTCCTCCATGACAGTGCCCGTTTCACTCCGTTACAAGTATTTATTTGCACATCTCTATCATCTATTGAATGTAAGCTCTTATGTACACTAACTGGATTGGTAACTTGCTCACAGGATATAATCACGCTCAAAATGCAGGATAAGTAAATGCTACGTTAAAATAAATGGATAATACAAAGTTAAGGTTCAGAGATACACAGAGCAGAACATCTCAAAGTCAGGCTGCATGTTTTTATACTATTATTAGGGACAGAAGTGAGTTATTGTATGCCCTTGAGCAAAAAAAAAAGTCATTATTGGGCCAATTATTAGAGCATATGATTGATGGAGGGGAAGAGAGAGATTTGGAGAACAGACAGCCACCTTGATAGATACATAAGCAAAATATTTTAATTCGGGAAAGAATGTAAGAGAAAAAAACAGATTGCCTCGAGAAAGATACTTTTTGTAAACACACTCATTTCAGTGACTGACTGACTGTTGACTCACCCAAATGTCTTTTATGGTTTTATGTCCAGAATGTGCTATCATTGTTCTTCTGAACAATAGGAGAAATGAAAGGTGGATTACATGGGTCCCATCTGGGTGCTTTTCAGTGTCTAGAGTTTGCCTATTCCTGTGTTATGCACAGTAGAGAGACAACGGGTACTATGATTTACTAAGCTGAGTTGAGGGATGCCCAGATGGCTGGCAAATATAATTTCTGGGGGTGTCTATGAGGGTGTTTCAGGAAGAGGTTAGCGTTAAATTGATAGATGAAGTCAAGATCACCCTCCCCAAGTGGGTGGGCATCATTCAATCCACCAAGGGCCTGGGTTTAAAGGGAGGGAGAGTGGGGGAGAGAAATGGAAACTTTTTGTCTCTGCTTCAACTGAAACATCAATCTTCTGCCCTGGGACATTGGTGCCTTTGGACTCAGCCTAGAACTTTATACCTTGGCTCCCTTGGTGTCGGTCCTTTGGGCTTGGCTAGAACTACACCACCCATTTCCCCGGACCTCCAACTTGCAAACTACAGATAGTGGGACTTCTCACCCAACCCCTCATAACAAATTGCTTTATCTCTCTCTCTGTCTCTCTCTCTCTCTCTCTCTCTCTCTCAACCAATAGGTTCTCTATCATCTTGGTTCTGTTTCTCTAGAGAACCTTGAGTCATACAGAAACAGTATTAGAAGTGATATTAAAGCACACACACAAAAAGCATCTAAACCGGATTATAAGTGCAGGTGAGACAGCAAGACAGCAGATCACGCGTTTTATTCAATGACCTGCTCACATTTCAAAAGCAAAACGTTAAATGCAAACCAAAGGTAAGCAGACTCAAATATGCATTTTCGGAGAAGTCAAATGAAAGTCTAAAGAGTGACTGTCTGTATGTCTGTTTCCGTTAGGAAAGGCATCGGGGAAATGTGCTCACACCATAAGAGACTGCCATTTGGGTACATCTGGATCCCTCAAAAGAACCCATTCACAAAAGTCAGAATCTGTCTAGAAAGATGCTGATTTTGTACTCTTCTTTTAAAATGGGTAACACTTCTTTCATTGGAGCTCCATTAAATTTTTCCAAATTCCCTTTTCGCTTTAGAAGCGAAGGTCTGAGCACGATGTTTGTGAGCGCAGGTATGTGCTCAGTAGCTTTATAGTCTTAAAATCACACTGTTGACATATAATACTTAAATTAAAGCATTAGGTTCATAGGCACATGTAGTTTTTATAGCCTATGCAAAGTATCCAGGACCTCATATGCCATGTTCTTCAGAGGAAAGAAGCCATAGGTCTAAAATCACCGGAGATAATGATGTCATCAAAATTAAGTAGGACCAGAATATATCTCTAAGACAACTCTGAGTGGATTTTCTGAAGACGTTTGTAGTTTTTCGGTGCAGAGGTAGATACTGTGATAGAAGGAAGGGAAAAGAATAATAAAAATTTTTAAAGCCTTTGATCTTTGAGGAAAGGTCATTTTAGTAGCTACAGACTGCATGATTTTCTTTGCCTTCCAACTGGTTTCTACCGGACAGGTTTGTATGTAAAGTGTTTTCTCTGCCTCATTTCCCACCAGCATCAGTGCTATGCATATGAGTGGGAAGGCAAGGGTTAGATACAGCCTTGAAATTCAGCTGGGATGCTGTGATCTGCTCTCAAGCAGAGTGCAAAAGGCATGCAAGGAAGAAGACTAGAGAGGAATTAACCAGTCTATCAGCCGATGGGATTTCACAACTTAAAGGAACCACCTTGAATGATGATAGAAACCAAAGAGGAAACGGGCGGGAAAAGGGACCAGAATACCATGGCACTTCTCCAGCCTTATTGGATTATTGATTTTGTTTGTCATCTTAGTTTATTTTAGGAAATGTGTCTTAAACCCATGATCACATGGGAGAGACTAAGAGTGTCATTTCTCGTATATAATGGAAAAGAAACAGAAAATTTATGAAGCTCTCCTAGGGAATGGACTTTATTCCAGTATAACAAGTACTGAGAAGACTTGTCTCACTGAACTTTATTTGAACTTCAAAGAATGTGGAATTAATTTACATTTCATTATAGGCTGATAATTCCTTCAGCACAATGTAAGATGGTTCCAAATTGAGCAAACTGTGTATATCCTTGGGCTGCTGCAAGATCCCAGGAGCACCAACCCCCAAATCCCAGTCTGAAATGTCAAACCTGAATTGTTTCATCAGTATGAACCTCGTTCCGTACCTTTGGAGAATGATCATGATGCAAATATTTCAAAATCGATTACTGGTACTTCCCGTTACAATGACAGTTTACTTGTGACCCCAAAATAACAAAAATAACCATAAGTTAGAATATGTACTAATTCATCATCTAACAAATGTTTCATTAGTAAATTAAAAGAATTTGAGTTTGCAGTAAAGCAATAATATCGCTATATTCACACATCACTTATGTTCCCTACAACCTATAGTCTGACCCGTTACAGTTCCTATGTCCTTAATCTCATTTGGTGAGTTTCTTAAGAATTTTCTGTACTTATAGGCACGTGGGTGGTTCAGTTGGTTAAGCATCCAACTTTGGCTCAGGTCATGATCTCGTGGTTCTTGAGTTTGAGCCCTGTGTCAGGCTCTGTGCCAACAGCTCAGAGCCTGGAGCCTGCTTTGGATTGTGTCTCCCTCTCTCTCTCTGTCCTTCCCCCACTCATGCTCTCTCTATCTCTCTCTCTCTCTCTCTCTCTCTCTCAAAAATAAACACTAAAAAAATTTTTTTATTAAAAAAAAGAATTTTCTGTGTTTAAACATTTCCTACAGCTTTTTACCTGTCAATATTTTTAAGTTCACCGTTTTCTTTACCTCCAAGGATTCTCCAAATGAGGTTATGACATTCTAAATCATAGATGACGACAACTGATATGCTATAGTATTGACTATCATTCCCTGGGACAGGATCAGTTATTAAATTATAATTTAGGCAAATTACCTGACAAGATATGCTTCCATGTTCCTCCACCTTTAAAGCTTCTGGAATTCGTCATCCTTAACCTTGCTTTTAAGGATTCTAACATTTTTTTTTCAAGCAATTTGACTTGGCTCATTCGCGTAAATGTCTTTGACTTTTTACAAGTGGTCCCAGGTCAGAGGGTTTGCACTCTCAAATATGGAAGTGGAAATTGTATTGTACACTGAGAGCCAGCCACATCAACATTTCACTAAAAGTAACAGTTGCACATCCGCCGAATTCAATTTAACTGTGAGCATCATTTCCAGGCTCCCCAAAGGTAGCTTCTTAGCCACCAGAAATGGTGCTTGTTGGACCATATACAAAAAACCTAATCACTATTGTGATGTCACTCTGTGTGGCACATTGTCTTCTCCAAAGATAGGCTGTTCAATAATGTTACCATAACCCTCCTCCAATAGGTGGGGCCAATGTGCTTTCTTTGCATCTGGGCTTATGACTGACTTAAACCGGTAGAAGGCGACAGAAATGATGATGTACGATTCCTGAGGCTATGTCAGAAAAGGTGATGTAACACCTACCACGATGTTCAGAATTCTCATTTTGGTGCCTTGAATCCAATGGTAGGTCGTCTGACTTTTCTGAAACCACCCAGCAACGGGCAACCCAGACATGGTAACGTACCATTTGGAAAAGTCCTGAGACTTTCTGAAGAGAGAGAGAGAGAGAGGAGGCTAACCAGCTGCCTTCTACTGTCTGGCTCTAACCACATAAAAGACCCCACATCACCATGGATAGAAAGCGGGTTGAGGAGACTACCCAGTCACTACCATGGAAAGGGAAAGAAGATTCAGAAGAAGAAATCAAAGACCAGAACATCAATCCCAGAGATAGTACCAGGCCCTAATCAACTATATAATAAATACAAGATAACCTTGGGCCCCAACTCAATCCACTGACCACGACTGCCATAACAGAGCTTGAAATCTTCCTTGTTATCTTTCTCTGTAAGAGAGGGGATGAACAGGATCACCTCTAGAGTTCATGTCCACTCAACAATGGGAGCAGAACCCAGGAAAATATGACTTATTTGACAATCTAGGTAATCAAAGCCCATTTAAAATGTTACTATCTGTTTTACATGAGGAGCCTACGTTAATGATAAAATAAATTAGAAAATTAAGACTAAAAATATAAAAGAATCTTACTTTAATTCTACTACTCAAAAATAGTCACTTATAAATATTCAGGAATCTCCATTGATGGCGGCATAATCCACTATAGTTTAAGCAAAACGCTTTGTAAATTAGACATATTTTGATAGGTCAAGAAAATTGTTTTTTATTGATTGATTTTAAATTTTATTTATTTATTTTGAGAGAGAGAGAGAGAGCACGCAAGCACAAACAGGAGGAGGGCAAAGGTGGGGGGGGGGGGATAGAGAGAATCCCAAGCAGGCTCTGTGTTGTCAGCGTGGAGCCCGAAGTGGGGCTCGATTTTATGAACCATGAGATCATGACCTGAGCCAAAATCGAGAGCCGGACACTTAACCAATTAAGCCACCCAGACACCCCTGATTTATTGTTTTTATAGGTAGAGAAACTCTAGAGGTGCCCACTTGACACTTCTTTCTAAATGTTGCCTACTACATTGGTCAAGGAAACAAGATGTGGGTTCTACTAGTAGCTTAGTGTACTTATTTGTAGTGTATATTTATAGTATATTTGTACTATAACCAGAGATTCCTTATAGAGTAAGTTTTGTAGTTAAGAATTGGGAGTCTTCCAACAAAATTTTTGATGTTTTATTTTGAGAGAGAGAGAGAGAAAGAGAGAGAGCGAGAGAATGCACAAGACAGGGAGGGGCAGAGAGGAGAGACAGAATTCCAAGCAGGCTCTGTCCACGCCAACACCACAGAGCCTTATGTGGGGCTCCAACTCACAAACCATAAGATCGTGACCTGAGCCAAGATAAAAAGTCAGACGTTTAACCAACTGAGCCACCCGGGCGCCCCTAACTTTGTGTTTTGTGAGTTTTTTTTGTCTATTCTAGAGCACTGCATTTCTATATAGGATTAGTTTGTCAATTTCTGAAAATGAAAACAGCCTGGGATTTCAGTAGGAACTGTACTGACTAGTAGATAAAGTTAGGTGAAAATTGTCATTTAACAGTAGTATGTCTTCTGATCCATGGACATCCATTTTGTGTATTTAGGTTGTCTTTAATTCCTTTCAACCATGTTTTGTAGTCTTCAGTGCACAAGGATGAACTTTTTTGGTTTAATTTATCCAGGCATTTAATTCTTTTCAATGTTATTATGGATTGAATTGTTTTGCTAATTTTACTTTCATGTTGTTCATTGCTAATGCACAGAAATACAATTGATTTTTTTTTTGTGAATATATATCGTATCCTGTAACACCACTGTTTATCAATACCAATAGTCACGCCTTTTCAAAGCTCTCTGTGGACCTCTCAATCCATAGATCTTTCTTTTAATTTTTTTGCCAAGCTCTTGTTTGCCCTAGCTGCTTTTGCAGCCTCAGACCACTGCAATGGTAAATAATTGCTACTGATTGTTTTCTCCAAAGCTCTCTGGATGAGGCTTTTCCTGGAAAGAAGAAGGAGAAGGAGAAGGAGAAGAAGAAGAAGAAGAAGAAGAAGAAGAAGAAGAAGAAGGAGGAGGAGGATAAGGAGAAGAAGAAGGAGAAGAAGGAGAAGGAGAAGAAGGAGGAGGAGGATAAGGAGAAGAAGAAGGAGAAGAAGGAGAAGGAGAAGAAGGAGGAGGAGGATAAGGAGAAGAAGAAGGAGAAGAAGGAGAAGGAGAAGAAGGAAAAGGAGAAGAAGGAGAAGGAGAAGGAGAAGGAGAAGAAGGAGAAGGAGAAAGAGAAGGAGAACTCCGACTCAATTCAAGTAACAATAGAGGTTTTTCCAAGAAACTCTGAGATACATCAAATTGTAAAAAATGTGGTGTAGATAGGACTTTTTCTGGAGCTTCACACCCCATCTGTGCCCTCAGTGGTTTCTGGGCTGCTGGTTCTCAAGGCTCCCCAGCATGATGGTAGAGAGAGGGTCGGGAAGAGATCAAGATAACATGCTACAGACTGCTGTTCTTACAAAAGTTCAGCACTGTTTTCTTGAATACACATTCCTCATCTTGTTGCAAAGTTTTAACCAATTCCCAGAGTTCGAAAAATGTTAGTTTAGTCGGTTGCCAGTGTTCTTATTGCTTTTATGGAGGAAAATAAAGTATAGGTCCTCTCTCCACCATTCTGGAAAGTCTCATGTGGAAATGTTGGGGTTCGGAGCCGACAGCCAAGAAATAATTCTTGAGACATCTTCCGTGCAAAAAGATGGTTTTATTAAAGCACGGGAACAGGAACCCTGGGCAGAGAGAAGTGACTGGGGTCCTGAGGGGTGACTGATTATATACTTCCGAGTTGGGGGAGGTAAAGTCCAGGGGAAGTTTCCAAAAGGACCTTCATATGCTAAGGAAGGCTCACAGCATCCTGGACACCTAGCTATTGTCAAGCTAAGGTTGTTTTTCCCTCTAGCAAAGCAGAAACTTTAAGATTGGAGGGAGTTCTTAGAGAAATGTTATACTTCCTCAGCCTCAAGTATTTGCTAATGGGCTGCAGGTTATAAGGAAATTTAATTTTATCTACATTTCTTTCTGCCTCTGTTTCCCATATCAGTTCTACTTTCCTTTCTGTTTTTGAAGGAAATTTGTTTACTACTAACTGGAACACAGTATGCATGGTATATTAAAGTCTTTTTTTTTTACTTAACTGGATATCATAGTAAATTATTAAAACTATTTCCCATGCTGTAAACATACATCCAGATAATATATTTACACATTTCTTCCTTTGAGTGGATGCTCTCCTCCACTCTAACCATTTTCTGCCTGTTAATAATCACAGGTCTTGCTTCCTTTTATAATAAGAGTTGATAGGCAATTAAGAAAACGTTTATAATGAAACATAGGAAATATTCAATGAATCATAGCAGTATATATAGGAAGGGCTACTAGGGTAGTTTGGGGCGGGGATTGAGGGATGTTAAGATTTTCTTAGGGAAAAAATGTTATTGGAACAAAATTCTGAAGAATGAGCAGGAATAAACTTGGCAATTTATGGGAAGACTATCTGTCAGGCAGCATCCGAAGGCCTAAATGTGAGAGAATTATTATTGACGGTCGGAAAGTAGAAGACGGGGGAGAGTGGCTAGCGATGGGACTGGAGGGTAGGACCCACGAGGAAGCCTGAAGTGACAGAAACGCATGAGCGTTTAGAGGCGTAACTGATTGCAGCCAGTAGAAATTGGACAAGGCTGCATACAGAAAAATGAAAAAGGAGGCGTCTGCAGTAATGGGAATGGGAAATAACATTGGCCTTGGGGATACAGAAGAGCAGACAGATTCGGGGAGTATAATCATAGAGCTTGGGGATGAGTGGACGGGCAGTTGAGAACCAAAGAAGTCAAAACTGAGTCCCAGCTGTCTGGTTTGCAAAAACTGAGTTGAAGATTATTGCCATCACGGGGAGACAGAGTCGTTTTTTTCAGGGAAGGATTCTACGTTCATTCTCTGACATGTATGTCTTGGGGTACCCCCGAGGTAGCCAATATCCGACACTCAGTAAGGATTCTGACAAGTGAGTCGGGATCTCAGAAAAGAGATCGGGGTTGTTAACAAAGATTCAAGAATCATCAGCCTAAAATTGGTCACTGAAATCCCGGACCAGGATGTGACGAGGCAGGGACAATAAAGAAGCGAGAGCACGGCTATCTTAACACCAAGGTTTAGATGCCCACCCAGGGCCAGAAGTCTGCGGGGAAAATGGAAGGCATGGCCTAAGATGGGTGACACCGACCAGGCCAACAAGGCGTCGTGGGAGCTGCGGAGACTAGAGGGAGACTGGGAGTACCAGAGGCTGCTGAGGACCAATCCAGGACTGAAAACTGTCCTTTGTGTTTAACAGCAAGGACAAAGCCGTCCTTTGTCATTGGTGATTTGGTGAGGACATTTTGGGTGGAATCGGGGGCACGGAGGAGAAAATTAGCGGGAGCGAACCACCATAGGCAAATGTCTTGGGAAGCTTGGCTGTGGATAGGAGAGAGGGCTAGAGACAGCTAACACAGCGTCAGACCAATTTACATCGTTTTCTTTCCCTCTTCCTCCTTTTCTTGTCCTTTTCGACATGTGTTGGCTTTGGTTTCTGCATTTATTTATTTTTAAGTTTGGCGGGACTTGCACACATGTGAGAGTCTACAGGCAGGAGCCATCAGTGGGGTAAAGTCCCTCCCTAAGGTAGGTGGTGAAACCCTCAAGCCAAGGGAAGGCCGCCTGGCTTCGTGCCCATGTGTGCCAGGGCCAACTGAAACTAATCGAAGTCGGTTGTTCGATTCACCAAAAATCTGGGTTTTCTGTAATTCCGATTCTCTAAGGGAAAGAAAGTGCCCAATTCCGGACCTTCTGGTAGCATGAGGCGTTTCTTCTTAAAAGATGCCAGTAAGCTGGTTCTTTGCTACCCTCCCCCAACCCCGCCCAAGTATGTTTTCGGTCCGGACACATTCAGAACCAACCAAGGCCAGCAGATTCCTGATGTACATTTAAAGTTTCATTAGGATCTAATCCTCTACCTCAGGACTTCGCCCCCAGGGCTTAGGAGAAGCATGTGTGTGGTACCCGACTTGTATTCCCAGACAGTCTGGCTCGTTTTCTGACGCCGGTGCTTTAACATGTAATCAGTTCACACTTTTCTGTGAGTCCTGCCCGCTCTCCAAGACTTACCTGGTGACACAGAGCGGCTCTTTGTGGCACGCAATTATCAAAGGCAACGCAATCCACAAGCAGCTCTATCGGTGGGTTCTGCAGTAATATATTTTGTGCAACGCCTATGACCCAGCCCGGGAAGTTATATTCTGCGCGTCTCCTCCTATCCCCTTCCGAGTCCATCTGCGACTCTTCCTGTCCCAACTTGATCTAAGCTCCAAAGTCAAGTGAGGGAGAAGCGATCCCCGATGAGCATCCTTCCCAGCCCATCTCAGGACGAAAGCAACACTCAGTGCAGGGTCCCTGCTCTCAGCAGTCTGGAGAGGCAAAGCCACCCGGGAAAGCACGGATCTCCTGCAGGCGACGGCCTCACAGACCAACGGGGTCTGTGGTGGAAGACGTTCTACTGGCCCTGCAGAGGACAAAGAGGACAGGAAAGAGGGAATGTCATAGCAACCAGAGGAGGGACGCGCATCGAAACCCAGCGAGAGAATTTCTTTTTTCTTTTCTTTAGGAGGAGAGCTGAGTCTCATGAAGGAACTTTCCTGTATGGCTTAAATGGGGTGTCAGGAAAGGTTGGAAGATGTTTGTAGCCGTGTCTGAATAAGCACTGAGTGAATTGCGAACACACCGAAGACAGGACGAAGTTTTTCAAAATCATGTGCTGCCTCTGCCTGTCATCCTTCGACCTTCCAGGAGATTGCTCGGAAAAACAAGGGCCGCTCTCAGCATCTCCCTTTGAAGTCACTCGGCGTAGGAGATAATTATGATAATGCACCCAGTGGCTCTTTCTTCCGTCAACGTTCCTTTTCATCAGTCTCTCTGTTGTTTTCCCCAACAACATGATGGGTAGTGATATGAAGCCCCATTCTCTCTCTCTCTCTCTCTCTCTTTTTAATACCATTAATGCTCACTGAACCACATTTAATTAAGGAAATGTATATTGATACGCATAGCATAATCAGGTCAGGGACCGGAGCTGAAATTGATTGAGGACAGCTCTTTCACACTTATTTCAATTTATGAATGCTCAGACGCAGACAGATAGTGAAAAGGATTTAATTTCCGTTTGTGTTGTTTGCACATTCTTTATAATGTAAGCATTAATTGAACATGCTCGGTGTCAGTGCGGAGCAATCAAGCATATCCATTTTTCATAAATGAAGGTCACAGGTCAATCTCGAGCAAGTTCCAAGCAATCTAGTTATAGAAATGTATTTATATTTGATCAGCTATACTCTGAAAGACTAGAGATCTGGAAAATTAACACCGGCAGAGCGATGCGGCTTCGGCTATAGAATGGCACCTTCTGGAAAGTGAACACCAAGGGCTTGCTACTCTTTGCCTTGGATGGTGTTCCGGCACTCCTCCTGCATTTCAGAGATGCCCTTGGGTTTCCTCGTAGATGCCAGCCGTCATAAAGGATGAGTTACATCTGCTGAGCTTGGGGGACGGAATTGTTAGCTGACGTTTGTTTTGATGGGGATGGGGTTGCCCATATAAACCCACAAAGCATGCTGTGCCTTCAGTCCACGAGTATTGAGGAAGGGCTTGCTCTTTGCCAAGCACTGTGTTAGGCACACTGTCTGTAAACTGGGCAATGTATTTTCCGGATGAGTGTGGGGCTTTTTTTCACATTATGAAGATGTCAGCTTTTCATGTAAAATAACAGGTGTATAATAACGTATCTTCGTTACATGTTTTCCCAATTTGGTGGTAATACCTGTATATTTTATGACATTAACCGTGGATTCGAATGTTCTGCTAATGTCTGAGATTTTACCTTAAAAATATCAACGTAAAATCAATTCAGATATTTCCTAAAACTCAATCCAAGTGCTTACATCTGGGTTTAGTAAGTCTGTAATCAGAATGAATCAGGGGCGTCTGGAGGACTCAGGCAGTTGAGCGTCGGACTCGGGCTCAGGTCAGGATTTCACGGTTCGTGGGTTCGAGCCCCGCATCGGGCTCTGTGCTGACGGCTCAGAGCCTGGAGCCTGTTTCTGAGTCTGTGTCTCCCTGTCTCTCTGCTCCTCCCCTGCTTGTGCTCTGTCTCTCTCTGTCTCTCAAAAATGAACAAACATTAAAAAAATTTTTTTGATGAATCACACTTGTGGCTCCTCTATAAAAATGTGCACAATTTCTCACATCTAGAGTAATATTCTCCATGTGTCAAGCTCAGAGTAGTATGAAAAGAAGTGGGGAAGCTTTCTGAAATTCATCTTTCCTCTGAGAGTAAGCATTTTACCAACGTAAGCAAACTAACCTATTTGTATCTTCATCAGCAAATGTGTTTTTTGCTCATTGTCTCAGAGACATTGAACTGTTCACTCAGTCTTACATCCTCTTATTCGGTCCCTAGAATTTCCAAGAATTAAATGTCCCAGGGTCTTGTAAAGTCATTTTATATTTCATCGTTGAGCAGTGTGTGGCCAGCTAACTAGGTAATATAACACTAAAAGTTGTGCGTGATTTCATTTTTTTTTTCCTTCATCAAGACCTTGTTGAAGAGTTAAGTGGAATAATGATCATCATGAGAGCTACTCTCTGTCACTTCCAGTGTTTGTATCTTGCTTGAACCAGGAAAAACAACAGGGAAAACATTCAGAAACGTTAGGGACAGACAAATATTTAAGATGTTACTTGTTAGTTTGATTAGATAAGTCAGTGAAAGGGAACTCAAAGACGAGAAACACACAGGGGAGAAGAAATACGAAAAAAAAAGCAAAAATGTTACTTATACTTGTAAAACTGTATTCTAGATTGATTTACTTTGTGAAAATTCAACGAACAACTCTATGCTTTGAAAAACAATTACCCCTCCCCCCCCACACACACACACACTAAAAGGGGACCCAACAGGAAAGTATTAAAACCTATGGAAATTTTTCACTAAAGAGTGTTATTTATGGGAACAAGTCTTCTTGGCCCCATTCCTTAGGCTAAACCAGAACAGTAAAGAGAGCAAACACCTTCAACTTCGTTAAAAGCAAAAACAAAAACAAAAAAAAAAGTAAAAACTATTAGAAGGATGAGTTTGGTGTCTCATCAGAGAAAGACACTGACGATTGTCCAGTGTTTCCCTGTGTGTCCCATCCCCTCAGACAGAACATCAACTATTTTTATATTTGGTGATATGAGTGATGTGGTATTTCCTGACCTCCTTTTCTCATGTGGATATCTTTAATATATTAATCTTTGTCCAAGGTCTTGAAATTTCAAGGAAAAAGATGGCACGGCATATACCGGAGGAAGTGTGAATATAGTTATTGTTAAGAGGTCAGGACAAAAACTCTAGACGTTGGAAAAAAGAGATGACCTAAATGTCCAGGCTCAAAGAGGAACCAAATGCATGTTGGATGTGCTCCATCAGCCTGGGACTCTCACTCTGAGAAAGAAGACATTTTTAATAGGACAGATTTCAGGGCACCCATAATGACAA
Source organism: Felis catus (assembly GCF_018350175.1). Classification (NCBI taxonomy): domain Eukaryota; kingdom Metazoa; phylum Chordata; class Mammalia; order Carnivora; family Felidae; genus Felis; species Felis catus. The sequence goes on along the minus strand of NC_058372.1, from coordinate 147,228,461 downwards.
ATTCTTTTTTTTTGTTTTTAAATTTTTTTCAACATTTATTTATTACTGAGAGACAGAGAGACACAGAGTGTGAGCAGGGGAGGGGTAGAGAGAGGGGGACACACAGAATCTGAAGCAGGCTCCAGGCTCTGAGCTGTCAGCACTGAGCCCGATGCGAGGCTCGAACTCACAAACTGTGAGACCATGACCCGAGACGAAGTCGGTCGCCCAACCAACTGAGCCACCCAGGCGCCCCATAGTGACAGATTCTAATTGAAAGGTCCTTCATGGTGCACAATATGTGTAGTGCCTCCAGATGTTTAGACGGAAAAAGAATGTAGATAGCGTTTTCTTGGAAAAGCCGAGTTAGGAAAAGGAAACCGTGTGAAGGAAATGTACGAGAATTGTTCCAAGAGGCGTTATGAAAAGGCTTCTCGTACAAAAGACCCCTTACGGGCTGCTGTTGATCTGGAAGAATGACGTGTCTTCTCACACAATGATGGGTAAAATAGTTTTAGAGGCATGGGACCCCAATTCCAGAGTTTGGCAGGTAAGCAATATTTTCTTGGAATAAAAGGAAAACAAAAGATACGTTAAATGAAAAACGATACATAGAAGTAGTAGGTAGTACATTTAAAAATTAAATTTCTTAGGGGCTCCTGGGTGGCTCAGTCGGTTGAGACTCCGACTCTTGATTTCGACGCCAGTTAGGATCCCAGGGTCTTCGGATCGAGTCCCATGATGATTGTCTCTCTCTCTCCCTCTGCCTCCCCCTGCTCATGCTCTCTCTCTCTCTCTTAAAAAAAGGTGGGGGGTGATCAAATTTTTTTTAACTATTATTGTTTTCTCTCCTTATGGTAGCAAAACAAACAGGAAAAAACACAGAACAGTCTTAGGACTTTAGGTGATGTAGAATGAAGTTGATAGCTGGGAGGTGTACTGGAAGGTTTCTTATTAAATGTTGAGACAATTGATCAAGATGAAAAATTTACCCTTCCAAGCCATGAAATTCCTGGAAATTTGCTTATCTTTCTTTTACTTTCTCGCCACTAGTTTCCTAGAGGGGGAAAAAAAAAGTGATTATCAGCCAGCACCAGAATTCTATTTTCCTAACCTATATGACCTGTATTTTCACTCATTTTGAATGAATTTATGTAGCTCCTTCCTTTAGGACAAAAGACAACTGATCTTCATAGGTGTATCTTAAATTTACAATTCTGTCCAGAAATATACTAACAAAGCATGTAACTTTATTTTCAAAATACATGAAGTAACCAGTTTGAACAAAACTGCAAACAGGATCCTAGGTTTTATTAAACCCCCCCAAAAAAAGGAATGTAAAAATTTATCTTTCAAAATGTCTAACTCATATTTGTACCTTCTAATCTACTGAATTGGGGGTTTGCAAAACTATGGCCTGCGGTCCAAATCTGGCCCCTGGCCCGCATTTGCAAATAAAGTTTTATTGCAACACAGCCAGGCCCATTAGTATGCACATTGGTTGCTTTTGCTTTTTTCTCTATAGAGACAGTGTTTGCTGCCCTCTGTAAAGATGCAAAGATTTTATGGCAGATTTATTTAAAAGGTGTGGACTTTCTGATTTTTCTTTTCACTCTGCAATTCCATCATGAAACTGCAGTGAGGACTAATTTTGGGTGAAGTTCGCTGCCAGTACGTGATACGTATATTCCTGTGTGTCTCGAAACTTTTCTGTGAGGGAGATATTTTTAATCCTCACATTATTTAAGATAAAATAGACTCAGATAATTTAGGAAGATTTTCCTGTCACACAGCTAATAGCAGAGAAGGAACATTTTCCAAATATATTCTGGTATTTTCAGTGACTCAAGCTTCAGCTCACAGAAGATTGCCTATCAAAAGTCAAGTTCTTTACATGCGGTTTTGTCTGTCGTTTTTCTTTGTTTTGTTTAGCTGTCTCCTTCAGACTAAACTTTATTGTGAATACTACTCATTTTGAATATTGCATCTATTTTTAGATGGACAGTACCCTCCTATTTTAAGCGATTTTTATTTAAAAAAATCTTTTTAGGGGCGCCTGGGTGGCTCAGTCGGTTGAGCGTCCGACTTCAGCTCAGGTCACGATCTCACGGTCCGTGAGTTCGAGCCCCGCGTCGGGCTCTGGGCTGATGGCTCAGAGCCTGGAGCCTGCTTCCGATTCTGTGTCTCCCTCTCTCTCTGCCCCTCCCCCGTTCATGCTCTGTCTCTCTCTGTCTCAAAAATGAGTAAATGTTAAAAAAAAAAATAAAAAAAAATCTTTTTAATGTTTATTTTTGAGAGAGAGACAGAGTGCAGAGGAGGGGCAGAGAGAGAGGAAGACACAGAATCTGAAGCAGGCTCCAGGCTCTGAGCTGTCAGCACAGGGCCGGACGCAGGGCTTGAACTCAGGAACAGCAAGATCATGACCTGAGCTGAAGTCACACGCTTAACCAACTGAGCCACCCTGGTGCCCCAGTAGCCTCTTATATCAACCTGTATTCTGCCTACGAATAGAAACTATTCGTGTGCAATTTAAAATAAATTGTACATGTTTTCTGGCTTCCAGTGTGGGTGTAAATAAAGTTTATGTAGTTATCTTTCCAGTGTTTTACCCATTGACTTCTCCTTCTGCCCGTATATCTTCTCGTGGATTGGAATTAATCATTCTTACCGTCGCTAATTGTGTAACAATGCCTCATTGTTTTCAAATGCTATGATTGTATGAGAGAACGTCTATAAAGAAGAAACTGTTGGGGCGCCTGGGTGGCGCAGTCGGTTAAGCATCCGACTTCAGCCAGGTCACGATCTCACGGTCCGTGAGTTCGAGCCCCGCGTCAGGCTCTGGGCTGATGGCTCGGAGCCTGGAGCCTGTTTCCGATTCTGTGTCTCCCTCTCTCTCTGCCCCTCCCCCGTTCATGCTCTGTCTCTCTCTGTCCCAAAATAAAAAAAAAAAAAAAAGTTGAAAAAAAAAATAAATAAAAAAGAAGAAACTGTTATTGAGTGTCTCCTATGTGTAAAGCCCCTTACTGAGGACTCAGGATGAATGAGTATCTTCCCTAGGGAGTGCTCAGCCTGAAGAGGAAACAGGAAAATAAACAGATCATTTCAGCACCAGGTGGGAATATCCTCTGATTAAACCAAACCGGGTCCAAGGTCCAATGGGATCACAAAGATTAAGACTCTCACCAGCTGGGGGTGTGATGGTGGCATCTGGGAAGATGTCTTGAATGAGGTAACAGCCAAGTTCATTCTTTAAGAAGAAGAAAGGGTGATCGAGGCAGACCAAGGAAATGGTGATGGGCCAGGGGCTCCGGGCAGGGCGGTAAAATGAGGGAGGCAGGATCAGGAATCAATTTGGTGTTGGTGGGGCACACAAGCGAGCAAGGGAGTTTCAAAGGGTGTGGCCGCGACAGAAGGCCAAGGTAAATCACGGCGTCTTCTTTGTCATATGTGGGCTTAGAGTTTACCATGCAAGTCACTGATGCTCATGGCAAATAAAAAGCAGAGGAACACGCGATCATGGTTTCATTTGGTTGTACATGAAGGGTATGTACAGAGAAGGGAAGAAGAGAAGAACACACATCGGGACATTATTCATATAGTTACGAGAATGATAATTTGAGACCGAACTGGGGAGTTTGACACAAGGCACCAGGAAAGGAGAATGAATGGGAGAGACAAACGATCACAGAATATTATATCTGATTGAATAGAAATGGTGCAGAGTACGTGTGAAGGCAAACGGTCATCTTCCTGTTTATTGATGGGATATCGAGGATATTAATGTGATCAAGTCAATAAGGAAGAGGTTAGAGGAATCTGGTAAAAAGGCAGATTTGCCCGTTTTAAATATACTGAGTCCGACATGCTTACACGTATATTTCAGTGGGTGTGGCCCGCAGGCGTTTGGATGTGTGATCTGAAACTCAGACGTCTGGCATAGATACTGATTTAAAACTGATTACCCTAAGAGGCAATAACCACCTCAGCCACGGGAGGGCCGGTGAAGGGCGACACAGAGGGAAAGACCATAAACCCTCTAGTGAGAAATACATTTCCAGCTGAAGGAGTCCATGAATGAGACAGGGAAGAAAATGCTAGAAGCAAGGAAGAGCAGAGCCTTGCATGGCCCAAGCAGGAGAGGAAGGGGAAGCAGGGTCGGAGAAGGAGGAAGTCAGTGAGATCAAGAAGGGAACCATGAAAACGTCCATTCAACGGGCAGTCAGGAGATGGCAGGCAGCCTCAGCACAAGCGGTTTCAGGGGAGAGAGGCAAGGATTCGGGGAAGGGGACACAGTGGCTCCAGACCAATCTTCCAAGAAGTTAGGCTGAGGCGAAATGGAGGGAAGCAGGTGGCTATCCTGAGGGTATGTGCGTCACAGGAAGCCTCCACTAACATGGCTGCCCTTGGGGGTTAAGCACGGACTGATGGAGAACAGCCGGGAAGAAGGATGGAGATCTAAGGAGAGAACAAGTAATGAGCCGATGTCCCAGCAAGCCCGGAATCGAACCCTGGGAGGAGAGATGAGAAAGAACCAGGACTTCAGGTTGGTGGAAGATGTTAGCCTCATGTCGCCGCCCTCGGTCGGAGCAGTGGAACGTAGGGGGGGGCCTACTCTGGCCACCTCTGTTCTGTCCATGGTGGGCAAGGGACTACCAGTGGGCTACAGGGCGCGTCTACAGCCAATGTAGAAGATTTGGAACAACCTGTGAGCCTAACTGTGTAGGAGCTGGACAAAGATTAGTGAAAGTGGTTTTTTGTTTTTAATTTTTAAAAATTTTTTATTCATTTTTGAGAGAGAGAGACAGAGTGTGAGGGGGGGGGGTAGCAGAGACAGAAGGAGACACAGAATCCGAAGCAGGCTCCCCACTCCGAGCTGTCAGCCCAGAGCCCAATGTGGGGCTCGAACTCACGAACTTCCAGATCATGACCTGAGCCAATGTCGGATGCTTGACCGACCGAGCCATCCAGGCATCCCAGCTAAAAGTGGTTTTGAATGGTAAGAAGAGATTTCTTGAAAGTCTTAACAGCTTAAAACGTCTTCTCCGAAGACCGAAAATCTAGGTTCCTTCTGGCGGACAGATGGCATTTGGAAATATTAACCAAAGTGGCCTTCCGAATTTGCTTGTGTCACGTGCCCTTTCCCAGACAGGTGGTTAGGACAGTATTTCCTAAAGCTGTAGTCATCCCCCCCCACCACCACCACCACCACCACACGCATGATCTTTTCCCATTGCAGTGAACAACCTGGACTCTTACAGATGAATATCTTTTTTTTTTCCTAAATGAATTCATTTGTCTGATGGAAAATTATTTCAAAAGGAAATTTTACACGACCAACTGAAGTAGAAGGCACAGCCCGTGTTGCTATAAGCACAAGTTCAGCATACAATACACCAAATTAAAACAGAAACTATTAAAGTCTTTCTAATTTCTACTCCCAGCAAAAGCCTGAATCGGTGCCCCTGCGCTGAGCGAGGGCTAAAGAAGAGTAATCGTGTGCGTTCCCCGGGTGATTCTGTGAATTAAGGGCACCAAGAGGACAGTTTTCTCTTTGGTAGAATCAGGACCCCAGAGAATGCAAAAGAGAAGGATGTTTTCTACATGATTGGATGCTATTTAATGCAGTGAGTCTGAAGCCCGCTAAAGCCGGAGAGCAGGACAAGTGATACTTGTCCTGCAATTTGTAAATCAGAGCTGGGGAGGGCTGTGTCCTTTCCTCTGGAAAGGACAGAGACACAGAGGAAGTGCAGAGAACAGCACGGTGACCGGTCACACCTGTGCCCACATCAGACGTAGGGCCACAGGCCTCAGTTCTAGGAGTCAGGCGGGACAGTTCAGGGCAAAGCTGCCAAGGGTGGGCACTCTCCCGCCCCTCACTGGACACACGCACAAGTCAAGGGCACAGCGTCCCAGGGTTGGGAGAAAGAAATCTGAAAGGGGATGGAAAGGTGTAGGTGCATGGACCCCCGAGAAATGGGCCTGGCATCCTGGGACTGCACTGGGAGGACGGCGAGGAAACCCCAGATCGGTTCATGAATTCAGGGCCCCTTCCTAGGAGATCCAAACACATGGCAAGACACCTGCCCAAGTCAACAGAGGTTGGGACCGGGACCCAGCTGGCCCATCGGAGGACAACTGTGCCGGCTTCTGACGCTGAACTGGGACCACAGGATTTTTGTCTGTCTTGTCCACCATCCCCTGTGCCTAATATATGCGGGACACTTGGAAGATGTCCAAGATACATTTGACCTGGACAGAAAGAAGAGCCAAATACGAGAAAAGAAATAGACTATTTAGTATATTAAATGAGATGCTATTAATCAAAAATTGGGGGTGGGGTGGAGGTAACAAAAATTCTATTTAGAGGCACCTGGGTGGCTCAGGCGGTTAAGCACGTGACTCCTGATTTTGGCTCAGGTGACGACCTCACCGTTGGTGAGATTGAGCCCCACGTTGGGCTCTGGGCTGACTGTGCAGCATCCTGTTGGGATTCTCTCTCTCCTTCTCTCTCTGCTCCTCCCTCACCCACACTCTCTCTTTCTCAAAAAATAAATAAACTTAAAAAAAACGCCAGTTCTATTTAAACCCTAGAAGAGACACAGTTTTACACAAAACGGGCCTCTCATGGGACCCACCCTGACCACCCCCTTACTTGAAATCACAATCTCCCTCGTTCCTCCTGTTCCCAACCCCCAACCACACCCAATCACCTACTTGCCATTTCCCTGTGGTCCTGTCTATCTCGGCTACAACGTCGTCTCCACTCTGAGAGTGTTACCACCTGGAGGAACTTGAAAACAAGTGCTTCAAACACCTTGGCCCCTGTCACCTCACGTTCCTCTTCTCGCAGGACCAAACAAGGAGGTCTGGCTCAGTCAAGTCATTCAGAGATCTTGGGTCACGGAGATTCAGCCCTGACCACACCACCATGATTCCGGATCCCAGTGAAACACTCACCCCGGACAGTGGGGTGAGAAGTGTGGAATGCCCAGAGGGGCGGGTGTGAACATTCCTACAGTCTTCTCCAAGGTGGGGTTGCTGTCTCTCCCATGCTCCTTTACCCTGAGCACGTGTGACAACAGCTACGTGAGATGGGGGCTCAAAAGCCACTCGTTTCCAGTCTGTTTCCAAACTGCCAGTTTCCACAGCCATCTGTGCCGAGGCAAAGATCTTTCCTGCACGCTGGGGGCAGCGTGTTTGCCTGGCTATCACTCATCTGTGGCGAAGATGCCACAAGAAAAGCTATCTCGTGGGACGTTTCATTGTCTTGGGTCACACACATCCCAGGCTTCAACCATCCAAGGTGGAAAGATACCAGAACAGCCTTCCCATCAAGATGGAAACGATTAGGGTAATAGTTCCAATCTTATAAATAACCTGAAAGTCCATTGTCTCCCCCAGACTCCTCCTCCCCTAAATCCCAGGGATTACTTAGACTTGTTCCCAGCATCATTTTTGAGTACCGCGGACATTGGTGAAGGAAGTAGGAAACAGGGTCGGCTCCCACGACGGCTGAGCTCTGCGGACCCCCTGGCCGGCCCCCTCCACGTTCTTCGGTGTGGCATCTTCCTCACACGGGGTCTGGCCAGTCACTGCCTCTTGATGACCATACTTCCCGCTCTTCAGCTGCCACCTCGGCAATGCTATGGGCTCACCCAGCTCAGGGGGAGAGCACTTTCCTTTCAAGTTCACGTCCAGCGGGAATCGCGTTCATGTACGGAGTCAGCTCCCCAGCCGCAGTGCTGCAGGGGCACTTTCAATAGGCTGGCACGCAGGTCATGCCACATGCACATACAGAGTCGTGGGTCGGCATCAGCAGGGCCACAAGTGTGCAGAGTCAGGGGTCTCTCTCCTGGACCTCCTCCCGGCGTTAAGAAGACATCATGGATCCGGTGTCCTCTATCCCTTATGGTGTCTTTTCTCCAGGCTCCCGGGTACTCCTTCTCTGTCACATGGCCACGATCGCCGCTACCCGCCCTTAGACAAGTCCCAGGGCATTTTAACCACCAGGGCAAGATGAGTGTCCATTGACTCTGCTCCCACCAGGTCGATTGTTCTCAGGTAAATATATGAGAGGAAATTGAAACATGGTGCTGGGGGGCTGTTTAGGCACTGACAGTTCATAAGCCCCAGGTCCCTGACAAGTTTCAAATAGCCTTAAATGTTCACGGTGAAAAGGACCACTCAGTTCCATCTTCCCAGAAGAAGGAGGTATCTTCCTCAAAGAAAAATGCCAATCCGTGGCCAAGAGGTGGAAACCGCTGAAAAGTTTCCAACTGGCAATTTTGGAGCTTGAAAAATCTGAAGGTCCAGTCTCTATTGATACCCTGTTGCATTTTTTGCATACTTGTATCTCCTGGGTCTACGTATGAGGAGTCGTGCCAACAATGTGTAATCTGTTGGGAATCGTAGAAGGTGATACCAAAAGATCTGTATCTCGCGATGATATGAAACCGGACAGTGATTTGAGATACGCGTGTACAGGCTTAGCTGATTGACTTCAGAAAACATAGGTCACTCCTGAAGCCTGCGTTCCCTGTTTCGTGAAAGAGAAAGAAGTAGATCTCAATATCTCTTTGGTCCCATCTCTTCATCATCCATTCGTCCGGCATTCACGAATGAAGCAGAGGGAGACCTTGAACGGCACAGCTTAAGCACTGCTATTCCCTTCCAGCAATTTTTTTTTAAATTTTTTTTCTTAATGTTTTTATTTATTTTTGAGACAGAGAGAGACAGAGCATGAGCAGGGAAGGGGCAGAGAGAAAGGGAGACACAGAGTCGGAAGCAGGCTCCAGGCTCTGAGCCATCAGCACAGAGCCCGATGCGGGGCTGGAACTCACAGACTGTGAGATCATGACCTGAGCGGAAGTCGGACACTCAACCGACTGAGCCACCCAGACGCCCCTCCCTTCCAGCAATTTGTTCACGATCTTGGGAAAAGTCTCCTCTGGGTGTGGCATCTGGAAGATGACTCTTCTCCGCCGTAACCATGTGATGGCAAAGAAGAAAATCAAGACCCCCAAGATGGTATTAGAAGGTTCCTCGATTACGATGTTGTCGTGATATTGGTGGTTCAAAAGGAATGAAAAGAATGATTAGACCTTTATACTACAACAGGTAGAGTGTCTTCCAATCGATCTGTTTTGCAATGACATGTGGGTACAAGTTGCAGTGACATCCGCTAAGTTCTAAATGAGGAAGGCTAAGCTAGTTAACGAAAGCCTTTCAAACTGTCTGAAAGCTATTATCTTCTTGCAATTGTTCCTTGCCCAAAAGATACAGAAAAAGCTAGATAGGGAAGCGATGATAAAGGGTGAACCATCCGAATTTTCTCATTAGAGCCTGGATTCCTTCTGAGAAAATGGGAGGGTGGCCCATCGTTTCTCAAGCCTTTTTTGCAGTAAGCAGGTGGTATCTTTCCTTCTACAGACTGGCTCTGAGGCCTGGGTCTCCCTGCCTTTGAACAAACATTGTCACACAGTTTGGAAATACTTCTTCGTTTCATTTGCCAAGGTAGAATCATTTATACACAGTTGTAGAAACCAGGATTTTGATCCGTTTCTCGTAAGTATTTCAATCCGATACAGTGAACACAACAGCTGCCCAAGGTCTGCACAGCAAAACTGCTTATTTAGGTCAGACGATGATTAGCATCATAGGACCCACAGCACGGTTCAACACAACCGCAGTTTCTTTTAATAATAAAAAAGGATAATAAAAGAATCTTTTTTTATTATCAGACTAAAATCATTTTTAAGTGTTTTTCAAATTTAGATTGCTGTCCACGTGTAAGAAAATGTGCCCTTTCATTTGTTTTCTGTGCTTCAACAGTGTTTAATTTACATAAGCAAAGTTCAGACAGCCATTTAAAGGATGATACAGTTTAAAGGAGAAAATAATCCAAAACCTGAAACTACAAAACTTCCAGAAGAACCACAGGAATATACTTGGAGACCTTATGTAACAGAAAGAGATTTCAAACATGACTCCATAAGCACAAATCACATTTAAAAAAATATTAATTGTTCTTTATCAAAATAAAAAGGTTTTGTTGGTCTTGTAAAAGGGACCATTAAGAAAACGAACATTCAAGCCTCTGACTGAGAAAACATATTTGCGAATCACATTTCTGACAGAAGACTTGCATCTAAAATATATAAAGAACGCTCACAAAACTCAACAATAGAAAAAAAAAAACCCACTTGAAAACCTAAGTAGATAATTCACCGCAAAAGGTATATTGATGATAATCATATAAAAATATAATCTATATCATTAACACTAAAGAAATACAAATTAAAATGAAAATAAGATACCACTAAACATCTATTAGAAATATGTATAATTATAATAGTATAATTAAGCATAATTATATATAATTACATATATTTATATATAATTTCTTTACATATATAAATTATAGATTTAAATATATTTCATATATTTTATATGTTAATATATATTATAATTATATATGTTATGTTTAAACATACTATTACATATAATAAATATGTACCTATTACATATCATATATTACATATAATGTGTTTATCATATGTAATAGTACATTTATACATAATAATGTATTATGGTATTTATATTGTTACTTATAATTCTAGTACATGTTTAGTGGTATCTTATTTTCATTTTATATATACACATACACATATAAAAACCTTCCCAACCCAAAATACTGAAGAAGGTCCAGAACTGGAACATGACTCTGTGGCCCACGGCATATGAAAAATCACTATGATTTTTTGTAATCGTTTGTAAACTTAAATACAACTTAATATAAACTTTTTTTTAAGGGAAAAAAATTCGCTTTGCTAATAGCTGATAGGCAAAGGATTGCCTTATATGAGATCTAAGGAGTAAGGTCAAAGCTAATGAATTTAAAAAGCAAAAAAAAAAAAAAAATCAAACCAAGGGCTTTAAAATAACAGCACGTCTGTGAAGGAAGAGGGGTCAGGAAAATGTCTTCTGATGCTCAAGGGCAGGTCATTTCTCCTATTGTAGGTCCTTCATATAGATGCAAACGCTCACTTAGGTTAGGGGCATACATCAGATTTCAGACCAGGGACTGATCAGTATTCATGTTTCTATATACATGCAATTAAAATAAAGTACGTGTTATGAAAGCCAAACATCAGTTTACATGTTTTCCTTAACTCTGTGAGCCAAATCTTTTTATAAGAGACCCGCATCACCAAAACAATACAAGGTCAAGTGATTTGCCCATCATTGTGTAAATAGTTGTTAGAAGTCACCCTGACCCCATGAGAAATTATTGTGATACCTTTATGTTTAGTTAAATGTCATATAATGTTGAATTCATTAACCTACTTTAATGCACCTATTTCACAAAAATTTACTTTACCCTATAAAAGAGCAAAGACTGCTTCCGGAAATCAAGTGTTTCCATGCAGATATACAAAGGAAATTAAATTCCAGTTATTTTGCTTTAAGTGCGCAGTATTTACAGATAGTTTTTAAAATTTTTTTAAAGTGTATTTATTTTTTTTTTAATTTTTTTTTCAACGTTTATTTATTTTTGGGACAGAGAGAGACAGCATGAACGGGGGAGGGGCAGAGAGAGAGGGAGACACAGAATCGGAAACAGGCTCCATGCTCTGAGCCATCAGCCCAGAGCCCGACGCGGGGCTCGAACTCACGGACCGCGAGATCGTGACCTGGTTGAAGTCGGACGCTTAACCGACTGCGCCACCCAGGTGCCCCTAAAGTGTATTTATTTTTGAGGGAGAGAAAGAGAGAGAGCATGAGCGGGGTAGTGACAGAGCGAAAGGGGAACAGAGGGTCCGAAGCAGGCTCTGCTGTGCACAGAGCCCGACGCGGGGCTGGAACCCAGGAACCATGAGATCTTGACCTGAGCGGGAGTCGGACACTCTAACTGACTGAGCCACCCAGGCGCCCCTACGGATAGTTTTAACTAAGCCATCCTCATGGTTTCGCACATCCTCAGACCCCTAACAGTAAAAGTACGTAACAATTTTCGAAAGCTGAAACAATTAAATGATTGGCTTTATAAACATAAACTCTTCCAAGTTATGTCCCCCAATCCAGGGTTATCTTTCCTTTTATAAGCTTGTAAACACATGTAGAAGGTAAAGGAAAGCACTTAGTACGGCAGAAGTTAAATTAACAAGCTGAAAAAAATTAGCTCAACTGCTGAAAATTCAAGTCACGTGCCTGGATCTCCATGCATTATTTTAAAGTACTAGTGAATGCTCTTATAAATTCTGTTTCTAATGGCGTGCCAAAGGAACAAAACGAGGAGGATAGTATTTAAAGAATTGTGTGTTTACAAATACCCTTTAGCTGACACCGAGTTCAGCATGAATGCTTTCAAAGTTAGTATCCTAAGGGCAGCATGCCATTTTTTGAAGATCATCACCTCTTCTTTCAAAATCAGGACAAAACACGAGTTGGCCTAGCAAGTTCCGGATCACAGTGTTTCTTCTGATGAAGAAATGGCGAACCTGGAGGGTCGGCTGCAGTCGCTGGCTGGCTGCGGTCCCTGCACGGCTGTCCCACTCAGGTGACGGGCTCAGAGCCTCGCCACCTGCGCCCAGACACCTGCACTCTGCTTCCTGCACCCAACAGAGTTGAGCCCGCTCAGCGGCCACCGAGCACCAGAGGCTGCACCCGCAAGGCCACCTGAGAGCCAACCCGCATCTCTAGGGCTTTCCAGCCCCTTCTCCAATGATGAGGATGACTTTCGCCCCACGGAAACGTGAATCTTCAGGAAAGAACGAAAAGCAATGGAAATGCGAGGGGCTGTGGGCGGTGGCATTCAGAAGCCGGGAGCCCGCCTCGTGCCCAGATCTGAGATTCCCTGTGCTAGAACATCCAGCAGAGGCCGTCGTAAGTAGATCACGTAACCAATATGGACACCACAAGCAAGGCACCCAATTAAATGGTGCACCACCTAGTAGGACGCAACCAGAACAGCACAGAATCATTTCTGCCACATTCCTGACCAAATGCTTACCTTGAAGGACACGCTTCTGTGAAGATAGGTCAGACAAACCCAAATGAGGGGCATTCTACAGACGTCACCATCAGACGTGGTTACCATCAGACGTGGTCATGCGGGTCAAGGGAAGACTGAGGAGATGTTCCCGGCTGAAGGAAACCAGGGAAGGATGAAAACCCAAAGCGAGGGCTGACCCTAGGTTGGGTTCTTTGCAAGGACATTGGTGGGACAACTGGTTAAAACCTGAATGAGGTCTGCGGATTAGCGTGTAGTGAAGCGTCATTGCCAATGTCTTCGTCTCATGGTTGTGTGTAGGTTGTGTGTCTGATACAGGAGTATGTTGTTATTTGTGAGAAACACACACATGAAAGTATTTGCATGTCTGGCAACATACTCTAGAATGGCTCAGGACAAGAAACTTCTCTGCGTCAGTCTCGCAATTTTTGCGTAAGTTAAAATTACTTCAAAATAAAGAGAGAAAAAAAGAAATGGCACATCTAACAGTAAATGTGTTTTGGAAATTTGTTCTTATGTTAATTGTTATAAATTCCATCATAAAACCCCATGCATCTTTGACGTCATTCGAGAGAATGTTCCCTTGAACCTAAAATCAGTTCACTTCATTTCCTCTTTTTATAGTTTTATTTTTGATGTTTTTTAAATTTTTTTGTATGATTATTTTTGAGAGACAGAGAAAGAGCATGAGCAGGAGAAGGGCAGAGAGAGAGGGAGACACAGAATCTGAAGCAGGAGCCAGGCTCCAAGCTGTCAGCACAGAGCCCGAACTCATAGACTGTGAGATCATGACCTGAGCCGAAGTCAGATGCTTAACCAACCGAACCACCCAGCTGCCCCTATATTTCTATTTTTTTAAAAGCTTATTCATTTGTTTGGAGAGAGAGAAAGAGAGAGACAGAGAAAGAAGGAGAGAGAGAGAGCAGCATGAGGGAGGGAGGGGCAGAGAGAGATGGAGAAAGAGAATCCCAAGCAGGCTACATGAGGTCAGCACACGGAGCCCAGCGCAGGTCTCGATCTCACAAACCATGAGATCGTGACCTGAGCTGAAGTCGAAAGTCAGTTGTTTAACCAACTGAGCCACCCAGATGCCTCTGTTTACTCGTATTTTAACATATACGGAAATTTTGTGTGTGTGCTTTTTAATTTTAAGTTTCCAACTAAATCTTTCTATTTACAAATGCCATGGATTTTCATAGAATCTTTCAGAAACAAGCATTGTTATTTTTGTTTTTATTTCTATTTCTATCTTTTTTACATATTGTCATTGGATCTGATGCCTATGACTTTTCAGAATCCGCGAGGAGGCTTAGATGGAACGTAATGTATTAATGTCTCTGTATTTACTCTGAGTTTTGCTTTCATGAGAGGTTGTAGCATTGACACAGGATACCCATGCTATAGAGCACCAGGGTTTAATTCAGTGTAACAATGAGAAGATCTCTTGATCTCATGATGTGAGTGATGAGTTAATATTTAAACAAACAAACAAACAAACAAACAAAAAAAGAACAGGAGAAAGGTCAAGGGAACACGTTTAAAAACTTCAGAATCCCAAGTCTGAAATAACAAAATCTAAAGGACTTTGAAAAAATTGATAACCTCCAACTCAAACAGAGTTTAACTTGAGGCGTGTCTGACAGAACGATTCTTATGCCAGACTTACTCGGAAGAGACTAAAAAGGGGAAGTGTGTCAAAAGCCATCACTGTTAATATGAGACAATTTCCTTAGACTAGTTGCCATTTAGGCATCCTTGTCCTTATCTCTCGGAAGGTGATGTCGCACGAGTTCCGCTTTCACTTAGGATGCAGAGAACAGCACCAACGCTGCTGCTTTATGCAAACGATGAGTGGCAGCCAGATCAGCCATAAATTTATAACTTTTTTTAGCCATCGGAGAGCACGAGTCCCAACGCAATCAGGTGAACTAAACTCCAGTACGTGCGAAGTCCTCGGAGGGCAGAGGGACATGTGAATTGTTTTGTCTCTGGCGGACCACGAGAGGAAGCAAACATTGGTGTTTCCTTACCAACCAAGAAAACATTCTTCCACTTGCACAAGTTTTAAAAGCAGCATGTGTGCCTGTGCGACAGTTTGGAATCCGTGGGGATTCCTGACACCGAAGATGGTGGCAATTACTTGCCAGCCACCGCTGGCTACTTGAAGACCAGCGATCTGCCCTCTAGTGTGTATACATAGGGATGGCGACCAGCCACCGCCGAGGACAGGCATGAAAAGGCGCCCAGGTGAACCTTTCTCTCACAGGAAGCAAATGCAAGCTGGTGCTGGGCGAGCCGGGTGGGAGTGGGGGGTTGCGGGGGGGAGGGAGGCTCCAGCCTCAGTCTCAGGGAGAAAGTCAGCACCTGTTGGGGGAGGACAGACACCCTGTGTGCCTCCTCCCTGCTGTTACCCAAAGTAAAATCTTCCTGCCTCCAAGGCAAGTAAAGCAAACCCACACGTGGATGCCGTTCGGCATTGACACAGAGCAGAGTTGGGCTGCCATTGCAGAGGGACAGAAACTCACTTGTGCTGAGAAGCCCCAGGGACACAAAGCAGAGTTTCATGACCCAGTAAGCAGAAAGTGGGATGGTGAGAAAGCCCTATTTATTTATTTATTTATTTAGTAATGTTTATTTATTTTCGAGAGAGAGACAGAGCACGAGTGGGGGAGGGGGAGAGAGAGAGAGAGAGAGAGAGAGAGAGAGAGAGAGAATCCCAAGCAGACTCCACGCTGTCAACACAGAGCCTGATGCAGGGCTTGAATTCATGAATTGTGACATCATGACCTGAGCCAAAATCAAGAGTCAGACACTTAACCCACTGAGCCACTCAGGCGCCCAGAGAAAGCCCTTCTTCGAAACCTCACAGCTCAAGGACTGACAACGACCAAAGATGGACACAGGCCTCCATAAAAACAAAAAAGACCAAAACGTAAACAAACAACACAAAGCTTCCTCATCAGAAGCCTTGCACTGAGTAATAAGCAACAGTGGTCTTTTGCAGAAAAATATTCATGAACAGATGGGGACTTTGGGAGAGGGTGGAGACTTTGAGAGAGCATTGAGAGAGAGGAGCTCTACAAGGTGTCAAATATGGTAAAAAATAATGCCAGAGGTAAAAAAAAAAAAAAAAATTCCTTTGACAGGCACGCCAAAAAGCTAGACACAGCAGAGGAAAAAATGATCAAGTTAAGGACAGGTCAATAGACATTTTCCAAATTGAAACAGAGAGAGATAGAAGAGAGAAGATAAACAACCTGTGATCTCTGTCCAAAGGTCTAATGTGCATTTAGTTGGAATTGCAAAACAGGAAGAGGGACAGAACGAGAGAAGGAATATTTGAGAATTAAAAGGCCAAGAAAGTTACAAAATTAATGAAAGGAAACAAAGCACAAAACCAAAACTCTCAAAGAAACCTAGCAGGATTTAAAAAATATATATTAAGCTTATCAAAAGTAAACTACTAGAGGGGTGCCTGGGGGGCTCAGTCAGTCGAGCATCCGACTTCAGCTCACGTCATGATCTCACAGTCCGTGAGTTCAAGCCCTGCGTCGGGCTCTGTGAGGACAGCTCGGAGCCTGGGGCCTGTTTTGGATTCTGTGTCTCCCTCTCTCTCTGCCCCTACCCTGCTTGTGCTCTCTGTCTCTCACAAATGAATAAATGTTAAAAAAAAAGTTAAAAAAAAAAGAGTAAGAGTGGGATCCAGTGAGAGTCTAGAACACTCTTCACTCTTCAGCTATAGATCCAAGGAAAGTTAATATTCAATTGGAGCCCGTTTCAGATTCTGTGTCTCCCTCTTTCTCTGCCCCTCCCCTGCTCATGCTCTGTCTCTCTCTGTCTCAAAAATAAATAAAAACATTAACATTTTTTTTAAAAAAGTAAACCACTAGAAATTAAAGATGATCAGAGAAATTTTGAAGACATCCAGAGATACACGAAGAAAAAAATTGTAGACACAGAGGAACAATGAGAAAATAATAGCAGACTTGTCACTAAAAGGCATGCAAATAAGAAGAGCAAAGAGCTACACATTTTACAGTTTTGAATGAAAAGCCTGAAAATGTACGATTTTTTTTACCATATTTTATGAAAACATCACAAAAGTGAGGGCAAGACTTTTTCAGAAATCCCGACCTTGAGTAATCATTGTCAGCAGATCTAAACTGTGAGAAAAGTTGAATGTAGTTCTTCAGAAAAAGAAAATATGGTACCAGAGAGACATTTGAAAAAATGGAAAGAAATAGAGAGCTGAAGAAATAATACATGTGGATAAACATGAAAGACATTTTTTTTCCTATTCATAATCTCTTTAAAAGAAAAAGGAGTATTCTAGAAAATTAATAGCAGCAAGGCATTGCAGAGTTATGAAATTTAGAAATGAGATGTATGACTGAAAAATAAAACTAAGGAAATGGAAAAGGAAATGATTTCTATGAAAAGCTATATTACTCTGTGTATATAGACTGTTGTAAGTTAAAGATGTATATTGTAAACCAGAGAGATCAACATCCAAGAGACATTAATGAAGCAAAACAGTATATGAATAAACCAGCAGTTTAGATAAAAATGAACCATAGAAATATACTCAATTAATTCAAAATATTAATATTTCAATTTAATGTTCAAATTAGAATATGTAGAAAATCAATAACAAGATGATTGATTTAAATTTCCAGCCATTATTAAGTGCTATATTAATATAAAAAGTCTAAAGTCTCCAATTAAAAGGCGACACAATACTTAGGATATAGAAGCAACATTTAACTATATTTTTCTATAAGAAATCCACTTAAAATAGAAAGACATATGTAAATTAAAAGTAATAAATCAGAAACAAGTGTACCGTCCAAATCTTAAGCCAAAGAAAACGTGAGAGGCTCTGTTAGTATCAGACAAGATAAACGTCAGAACCAGTGATGAAAAGGGACATCCCATAATGATATAGAGAGAATCCATCAAGTCGACATAACAATCCTGGCTATGAATTCAATAAATATTAAGATTCAAGCAAAACCTGGTGGAATTAAAGGGAGAAACAAGAAATCCACAATTACAGTTGAAGAATGTAGTTTTTTCTCAGTAATTGAGAAATGGGTGAGGGAACGGGCACACTACATGTACTACAGAAGTTAAAAGGAAAATAAAAAGCTGTTACGGACATTTTTTTGCCAATGAATTTGATAACTTTGATTAAATGGATAGATTCCTTGAAAAAGGCACAGTGCCAAACCACACTCAGAAAAGGAATAGAACACTTTCTATCTTGTACAGAAATTGAGTTCTTAGTTAAAATCTTTCTGACGAGGACCCTGGAAAAATTACTTCACCGAAATATTCTACTGAATAGTTAAGGAATAATACCAATTCTACACAAAAACTCTTCCAAAAAATAAAAAAAAAAGAAGTAAATACTTCTTATGCATTTTATGGGGCCTTCAATCAACCTTGAATCTATCCCAAGATTGAAAGAGTATTTCAATATTAAAAAACAGTTGTTTCAAGTCCCACCAGAGTCGAAACAAAAAAATCTGGTAATTGTAATACACTATAACAGAGTAAACAAGAATTTTAAAAATAAACAATCTTAATGGAATCAATAAAAGCTTTGACAGAATTCTACAACCATTCGTGACAAAGTCTCAGCAAACTAGGAATAGAGGTAACATCTCCATACTAATGAAAGGCTTCTATAAGAAATCTATAGCTAGCATTATACTTAATGGTAAAAGATGCAGTCTTATTGACTTAAATACCAAATGTCGAGGTTTAACGTAAAATGGAAGAAAGTATAACACTGTGGTATTGGCACAGATACAGGCAAACAGAACAGTAGAACAAAATTAAGAACCCAGAAAGGTTGATGCATGGATGGAAAAAATACATATGTTACAAATCCGTGATGAAAGATTGGACTAGTTCACAAGTGATATTGGTGTCACTGTTATTAGTACGGAAGGAAGTAAAAATGTATTGATGCATTAAAGTGTACGTAAAAATTAATCCCATGTATATTAACAACATGAGGGTAAAAATTCGCTTGAAAACAAAACTATGGAACTGTATCTTTATGACATCCAAGTAGGGAAGTGGCACTTTAACAAGATAAGAAATGCACAGAACGTAAACAATAAGGGTGAAGAGTTTGACTACGTCAAGATAAACAACATATATTCACCAAGAAACACCTCAGGAAAATACAAAATTAAGACCTAAACTGGAAAATGATATTTACAACACAGAAAAGAGGCAACAGATACTATCCAAACTAGGTAAAGGATTTTTTTTAAAAAGATTCCAGTAAGAGGTAGACAGACAACTAAATGAACTCAAGGGTATATTGGCAAGAATGTTCATAGTAGCATTGTTTGTAATGGCAGATGAGAGGAAACTACACAAATACAAGTACAAATGACACAAGAGGTGAGTGGAAGATGATATTTTGATCTTTTCATAAACTAGATTAGTATATGACTTGAAAATTAAGAAACAAATGCTGTTTGGTTTTTAAAAAGAATGAATCTCATATTTCTAGTTATTGATAGAAAATCAACATTCAAGGAGCCTCTGGGCAGCTCAGTTGATGTCCAACTCTTGGTTTTGGCTTAGGTCATGATCTCATGATTTATGGGACCAAAACCCATATGGGACCCTGAGCTGACAGTATGGAGACTGCTTGGGATTCTCTCTCTCTCTCTCTCTCTCTCTCTCTCTCTCTCTAACAATCCCCTGCTTGTGTGCATTCTCTCTCTGTCTCCCAAAATAAATAAATAAACATTAAAAAAAATCAAGACTCAAAAGGAATATCCATGCTTCATTTGCATACAATTGACACATTAAAAACAGTGGTTCATATTCTGCAAGATTTCTCAAGATTTCATATTCCTCAATATTATATGTGTGTGTGCGTGTGTATACATACACACGCACACACACACAAAAGACAAATAAAATAAAATAAAATAAAATAAAATAAAATAAAATAAAAAGAAATAATAAGATCTAAATTTAGGGTACTGGTTCATCCAAATAAAGGAGAAAGATTCAACTCTGGAAAAGTACATAATGTTCTCAACTGTATTGGTAATATTTTATTACTTGATGTGGATAGTGGCTATATCAGTTTCATTTTGTTGGTTTTTTTGTACATCAATGTACATTTTAATTATTGGATAATAAATTACAAACACAAAACTCAATTACAGAATCATAGTTTCCACACATTCAAGAGAAATTTTGCCAAAGGAAAAGCAAACTGCTAGTTTCCAGAAGGCTGGACATTTCTGGTAGCATGGAAACCCTAACTAGCAGGCTGTCCAAAGTTTTATTTAATCCACAAGATAGGGGCGCCTGGGTGGCGCAGTCAGTTAAGCGTCCGACTTCAGCCAGGTCACGATCTCGCGGTCCGTGAGTTCGAGCCCCGCGTCGGGCTCTGGGCTGATGGCTCAGAGCCTGGAGCCTGTTTCCGATTCTGTGTCTCCCTCTCTCTCTGCCCCTCCCCCATTCATGCTCTGTCTCTCTCTGTCCCAAAAATAAATAAACGTTGAAAAAAAATTTAAATAATCCACAAGATATTTAAACATTCATATTTACCATTTTAACTTCATAATCATAAAATCACCATATAGAAATTCAGGCAGTTGTATTTGTTTTATATACAGTTGGATAAAAGTTTTTAAATGAACTACAAAGCAATTATAATTCCATTAAAAAAAAAAAGAAGTTCAAAGGTTATTTCTCCGTGGTTCACAGTGAGTGCCTGGACCCCTTAGGATCCTTCCATGTTGATTGTAATTGGTGTCTTAAATATGTTTTCAGTCTTTTAAAGAGCCAAAAAGAGAATGTAAATTTATCAGCATTAAGATTGCACAGACTAATTAAAATTTCTTCTTTTTTGTTTTGTCTAGTACTATATCAATTCAGTAAGAGAAACTCATGATGTTCATGCTAATTAGCAACTTTAATTGGAAATTATAAATGTCTCTTTGACAATGAACAATTATTTCATAAATGCAGTCTGTTTAGTAATCAGCATATTTTATACCATAAGGTCCAGGAGAGAATATTAATTAAAAGTTTGCTTGATGATATCAGTTCTGAGAGTCACTGAACCATCAATCATCATATACAACTCTTAATTCAGTAACTATCAAAACAATTAGGAAAATATTAGCAGCTTTTAGCAGGAACAACTTGAGAGGACTTATTTCAGAATTTTCCTGCCTTTTCATAGGAAAACCACGTAAGACAAGGAAAGTGACAAGAGCAAACCAGAAAAGGCATGTTGAGTCAAATTAGGGAACAGAGAGAATAGACATTACCAATGATATGAAAGTGCCGTTAAGGAGCAAAGATTGTCAGACCATAAGCAAAACCTAGGCTATTGGGACAGAGAAGAAGAATGGGAAGAAGAAAGCGGACGTAGCATTAGAAGGTAGCAGACGTTTCTAGAAAATGTACACCCTCAAATTAAGAGAACTGCCTTCATGTTGAGCTGCTTTGAGTCGGGCTCAGATTGAGCAAAGGATACGGATTTGGGGAGCACAGGAGGAAAGGCAGTGAGAATGTTCACAACCTCACAGGTCATAGCTCAAAACATGGCTGCATTCATGGCTTCTGGCAGGTCACCTTGGAGGGCAGGGACCACTTAGGGACAGTGGCCAGCGAAACAAGAACCACACAGGACAGGTTCTGAGAGGCAGGCAATGATACACGAGGTCTCCACCTTTTTAGAAACAACAATTCATCTCTATAACAGTGAAGGGGAGAGCCCTTGAACTACAAAATCTACGAGGGCAAACTGGTCCTGAAGAATTGTTTACTAATATCTACCTCTTATTTATCTTAAAATTTAAAAAAAAAGGATTAAGCCTAACATCCATACAAAGTATAAGAACACATGTTTAAAAAGAGGAATAAATTTTTCCTGTAGGTGTGGAGTGAACAAACTTTTCTGGAAGGGGCTGTGGAGTAAAAATTAGAATGGAAATAGTAAAAGAGATCAAAGGAATTCGTGAGAACATAGCTACAAGAGATATGCAGTCACAGAGGACAAGGAAACGGAATAAATATATGCCAATATTAACAAGGCACATCAATGTACCAGAAAAAACATGACCACAAATTCTATAGAGTACTAAATTATATACTATTTATGTATTATATACTTTATATGTATATATGTATTGTATACTATATAGACATGCATACAAACTATACTATATTATATATTATAATATTATATTATATTATATTATATTATATTATATTATATTAGAGGTGTATCTTGTTTTATTGTGCTTTGCTTTATTGCACTTTATAGACATTGTGTTTTTTTTTTTTTACAAAGTGAGGCTTTGTGGCAACCTCATGTTGAACAAGTCAATTGGTGGCATTTTCCCAACAGCATTGGCTCATTTTGTATCTCTGTGTCACATTTTAGTAATGCTGACAATATTTCAAACTTTTTTATTATATTTATTATAGTGATCTGTGACCAGTGATTATAACTCACTGAAAGCTCAGATGATGGTTAAAGGATATGTACATTTTTTAGACAAAGTGCTGATTGCACACTGATTAGGCTACAGCATAGTGTAAACATAACTCATATATGCACTTGGAAACAACAAAATTCATCAGACTCACTTAATTGTGATATTCACTTTATTGTACTTGTCTAGGACTGATCCTGCAATGTATCCAATATATACCTATATAGTATAGTAGAATAGAGGATACAATGTAGTCACTAGTATTTACTAGAATAATTGTATACTAGCATATACCTGTAAAGTTTTTTAGACTTTAAAAATAGAGAAAAAAGTGGCATCCAGTCAAGTGTTCAAGGCACTTAAAATGGAAAGCCAATCATTCTGGAAAGCCAACACACCAAACCAACACTCAGTGACAGGTGAAAGCACACCACTTTCTACAAGATATCTAGCCAAAATGTACTTCTAGACTAAAGACTGTGAACAGCCACTTCTGAATATTATAAATCAAGTAGATTCCTAGATTTCGCCTCAAATGCAAAAAGGAAGAAAGAACGTTGCATCCACACCAACAAAAAAGAGGAGGCTACAGAATCACAAATTTTCTTCAACTTATCATAAAGCTGAGCTCAAAAGACAGTCTCCAACATGTAAGGGAAGAGGTACTTCCAAGGTGAAATGGGAGTCGTGTAAAAATCTGGGGAAGCAGGTGGAATGCAATCCCCTAAACAGGCAGATAATTATAACTCAGCTAAAATGGTGGTCAAATTGCTTAAAGAGTAAGAGTGGGGTCCAGTGAGAGCCCAGAACACTTTTGAGCTATAGATCCAAGGGAAGTTGATATTCAATTGTAGGCTTTTCTCTATGGACCACCATGCAACCTTGAGAAAGAGTGGGATCTGCGTGACTAAGAGAAGAACCCGTGTTTTTGCAGCTCTAGAGGATGGTTGTTATGCACTGTAAGTTTGTGCAAAAGTCATGTGTTGAAATACCTCTGGGAAGTAACAATTAGGTCATAAGGGTGAAGACTTCATCAGTGGGATCAATGCCCCGTGCACTGGTATCATATGTAAAAGACGAATCACTGGGTTCTACTCCTGAAGCCAAGACTATACTCTATGTTAACTAACTTGAATTTAAATTTTAAAAAAGAAGGTGAGAGAGGTGAGAAAGTTTCTTCCTCTCTCTGCCATGTGAGGATACAATGAGAAGATGGCAATCTGTAAACCGGGAATGTCCGCACCAGATACCAGATTTGCCAGTTGCTTGATCATGAACTTCCCAGCCTCCAGAGCCATGAGACATAAATGTCTCTTGTTTAAGCCCCAGTCTACGGTAATTTGTTATGGCAGCCCAAGCTGACTAAGACAATGATGCAAGTGCTACTGCAGGAGAGGCATGAAATGCCCCTCAGAAACTTCTCACCTAGGAAACAAAAGCTTCTGCTTCTGGGGGAAAGGCAGCAACTACCATCAACCTCAGTGTACACATTCAAGAAGACTCATATAACCAGTGGAAGGATAGAAGGAAATGTCTTCTACTCCTGAGGAGGTACAGAAAATCATCCTGGGCCCAAGCAATTAGAGATCTCCCATCACTGGGGAAGAGCAGGATCACTTACAAAACTGTACCCTAGAAACCCAAGGACATGGGACCTAAGATAGAGAGTGAACCAGGAAAACAGAATCCCCCTGCCCCATTGCCAAGGCTGCCAAGCACCAAGCAACTGGGAATTTCTATTGCTGAAGGAGGGGAAGGAACAAGGAGCTAGGCCCTCTCTGAGGTATAAGTGCAAAGGTAAGACCTAGAGCTCTGGTTGGGGAGGAACACTGAGGTAAAACCCTATAAAAAATTATCCGGAACATAAGCATGATATTCAAGAGAAATTACCCAAATTGAAAGTCAAATGGAAAAAAAAAAGAATATGTATGTGTGTCTGGTTGGGTAGGTCAGCAGAGCATCTGTAAACTGGAGCAATATTAAAGGGTGTAATTTATGTTAGTTGCAATCCCAGACACAGAGGAAATATTGACTGGGCCAGAAAAGGTATTTGAAAAGACAATAGCTGAGAATTTTCCAAATATAATGAAAATATAAAACCACAATTATAAGAAATTTAGAAAACATCAAGTCAGATAATCTCGAGAAAAAGAAATTCAAGGACTTCATATTCAAATTGTTGTTTGCAAAGTGAAAAACACCTGACAGAGGACTAAAGATGAGAATTAAGTCAAACTTTCGTCATAAATTGCAGGGGAAAAAATGGAATGGTATCTTTAATGTGTTTAAAAAAAAAAAAAAGCTTGTCAATCCAGGATTCTATACCCAGCCAGTTGCTTTTCAAAAGTAAAGGACAAGTAAAGGCTTTTTCAGACAAGTAAAACCAGAGAGAGTTCATAAATTAAACTTTCATTACAAGACATATTAAAGAAATTCTTGAGGCAGAAGGAATATAATGCCATCATAAATTTGATCTAGAAGAAAACAAGTCATGATTCCCAGAAATAATTAAGTGAAGGTATATATAAAAGACTCTCCTTAACTTGAATAGCTATGAAAAATTACGGACTATCCAACATGAAACAGTTAGCAATGCATTGTTGGTCAATAAAATGAATCATAGTAAAGTTAGGACAGGAACAAAAAAGACAAGAGGGAAAATAGTAACTCTGCTGTTGTAAAGTGTTTGCATGCCCAGTGTAGCTATTTATGACTATTTGAGCACAGATTGTGGTTATCGCAACTTTGATGTTGTGACGCTACCACAAGCACAACAAAGGCGACAGTAGATTTTCAAACACCTATAAAAATAAGCCAATAGTGGAGGAGAAATGGATTGTTTTAAGAAAATCCCTGTTTCTTTTAGCTGGAAAACACCTTACTTGAGAAAATGATGACAAAAAAGAGAACACGAGGAGGTGAGAGTAGAGTTTATCTCCCAGTGGTGGCTGCAGAAGTGGCAAATGGCAAATTCCGGGAGCTTATAAGACCAGCTTGTCCTCCATGTTGAGCCTTCTCACAGAGACTGCAAGCTCTTGATCAGTTAATAATGTGTCTTCTCAGCACTGAAAATAGTTTCTGGATCACGGAACATACCTGATAAATTAATGAGCTGTGACACTCCAAAACTGAATGTTTTCAGAACTTTCTCCTTATTCTGTCACCTGACACACTTCTTCCTGTCCCTCACATTTTGTTATACACTTGCATGTTTTCTCCAGATTGGAGAATCATCAGTTATAGCTTGGTTCATTGAGTTATGTGCCATTGCTCATTTAAATATTTCTAAGACAGAGGTGACTAATGCAGATAAAATTTGATTTATTTGTTCAAGAATAAAAGACGATAAACCATAGTGAAATAATCAACAAAACATCCTTTCAGAGGATTCATAAACTCTAGAAAACAATACAAAAGCGAAGTGTTTAAATTTTCCATTAGAAACAATAATAGCAGCATTGAAAATATCCATCACCAAAGGTGATTTATTGAATAAACATTTACATGCAAATTCTAGATCATTATTTACTCTAACGGAGTAGCTAGACTTGTATAAACATCGTTTTGGGAATCTTATTATAGGAAAAACTATATTGGTGTTACTGTATCTCAGAAACATAATTCTTGCCAGGAATGCACATGAATCAGAATTCTCATAAGTTCCTAAACATTAGAAAAATATTTCCCAGACTTTGCTTGGCTGTCTCAAGAATTCTTGAGGGGAGTAGTGAAGCTGTGGAAGAATCCTGGAGGAAGATGGGTGAGGAGGCTGACCAAGAGTTGGTGGACAGTTTGGGGTCAATGTGAATGACTTTGCAGAAGTTGGAGTCCACTGTGTGGTTTTTTCAGTTGGGACATTTTGTACACTGGTTAGCATATTAACTAGAACACCTTTGTTGAAACAAATAGAAACCTGTTGAAGTTTATTTAAGCCCACACAGGGATTTTATTGTGACACTATGCTGTGTTTCTTTCAGAAACCAAGGAAGAAGGCAGCAAACTGTTGGGGAACACCTGGCACGAGGACCTCAAGGCTTCAGTGTCCTACCCCCTCCCCTACTCCATGCTCTGGGTAAGTGGTCCATCTCCTGACACCGTTCCCCAATCTTTGTGGCCATTCGCAGCCCCGAAGTTTGCTTATTCCAACAGAGTCACAGAAAAAAACTCCCCTACAACGTAGCAATTGCACTACTAGATATTTACCCAAAGGATACAAAAATGTTGATTCGAAGGGGCATATGCACCCCAATGTTTATAGCAGCATTATCAACAATAGCCACATTATGAAAAGAGCCCAAATGTCCCATCAACTGATGAATGGATAAAGAAAATCTGGTATATATATGCTATGGAATATTACTCAACCATCAAAAAAGAATGGATTCTTGCCATTTGCAAGAACGTGGATGGAACTAGAGTGTATTATGTATGCTAAGCAAAATGAGAAGAGAAAGAGAAATAGCCTATGATTTCACTCATATGTGGAATTTAAGAAACACAGCAGATGAACATAGAGGAAGGGAAGGAAAGATAAGATTAAAAACAGAGGGAGGCAAGCCATAAGAGACTCTTAAATACAGAGAACAAACTGAGGGTTGCTGGTGGGGTGTTGGGTGGGTAATGGGCTACATGGGTGATGGGAATTAAGGAGGCCACTTGTTGGGATGAGCACTGGGTGTTATATGTAAGCGATGAAGCACTAAATTCTATTCTTGAAATCGTTATTACGCTATATGTAAACTAACCTGGATCGAAATAAAATTAAAAAGTAACAAATAAATGAAAGTTAAGACAGCGTAATTAGGCCTTAAAAAATATATAAAAACGTGTTAAACTGAAAGAAAGAAAGAAAGAAAGAAAGAAAGAAAGAAAGAAAGAAGAAAGAGAAGAAAGAAAGAAAGAAAGAAAGAAAGAAAGAAAGAAAGAAAGAAAGAAAGAAAAACTCCCTCAGGTGCAATTGCAGGGTCCAAAAGTGGAGTCCAGTTTAGCTTTTACTGGTTGCACCCCCTCAGCAGAAGACTTGCCATGAGGAAAGAGGGGTTGATGGGCTGAGTCCCATGTTACAAAGTGGCTCTGGGTCTACCATGTTGTTTTTTCTTTTTAATTTTTTTAATGTTTATTTATTTTTGAGAGAGAGAGAGTATGAGCCAAGAAGGGACAGAGAGAGAGAGAGAGAGAGAGAGAGAGAGAGAGTGAGAGAGAGAGAGAGAGAGAATCTGAAGCAGGCTCCAGGCTCTAGCTGTCAGCACAGAGCCCAACGAGAGACTCGAAACCACGAACCGTGAGGTCATGACCTGAGCCAAAGTCTGGCGCTCAACCGACTGAGCCACCCAGCTGCCCCTGCGTCTACCATGTTAAGGGAAAGGACGAGGTAAGGGGGGGAGGTCTCCATTAAGAACACTTTTTAACATACAATGGTGCTCCTCACCTGTGATCTTGGTGCAGTGGGTGATAGATGGATGATACAGGCAGTGGGCTTGGCCATGGCTTGTGGAAGGAGAGGCTGGGAAAACCCAGAGAGAGAAGATAGAAGGAGCACTGCTAGGGAGGAAGGGGCCCTTCCCTTCACCTTCCCTCTTCTCTTCCCCCCCCCCCCCAGGAAGAGTATCCATGGAAACAGTCCCGGAAAGGATACCTCTAGATATCTAAACTGTAGATTCCACTTCAAACTTAAATCTAGGTGTATGTAACATCACACGATGCTGGGGCTCAGACGGACCCAAGTACAAATTCTGAATTTCCTGCTAGCCAGCTATGTGAACAAGGACAAGATTCAACCTCTGTCAGCTTCAGGGTCTGCTCTGAGAAGTGGGGGCCACTTGGGACTAGAGGATATTATCTGTTTAGAGCCCTCCACCCCGTGGGAGATGCTTCCTAGCAGCTTACTCTAACGAGGACTGGACTACTGATTGAAGAGAATTGTGGTTTTCCCCTGTATAGTGTTTGTGCCCTGCTAATTATGGTTTGGCAAATTGCTCAAATTTACATTACTCCTGATTATATTAACGACTGAACCTGGACAATTATGCCCATAGCTGAACGACCCCTTCTGGATGACCTGTGATGTGAATTAGTAAGTTGTGTGAACAAGCACAAAAGACTCAAGGCATCTACAATTACTTTGTTCATCTATGCTAACAAATGCAGATGTTTACACAGCTAGTAAGTGCACTTATGTCCTCAGAGCTCAGTACACCCTTATTCTTGTCGGCATGCCTTTTTTCGTCTTTTCAGGGAATAATAACTATAGAAGCTAAGTCATTACATTTTTTAATGACTTGTAGGGTGAGGGCATGGGTGTTTGGTGAGTACTATTGTGTTCCCTGGAGGAAGGGGCAGAGGAGAAAACTGGAGAGTGTTTTACTTTTACTTCGTTTGATGTGCAAATCATGTTTGTTTTGGTTTTTCTGCGATCTGATGCAACGGGGGTCTTCTCCAAACACAGAAGGGTATCCTCCTAGCTCCGAGCCTGAAAGCCAGGTTTTCTCTACTGAGAAAACAATTGGAACAATATCGGTATCAAGAGTTAACGTTACCCCTCTCAAGTTTGAAAAAACTCCATTGCCCTAGAAACCGCAATTCACGGGTAAGAAGAAAGTGATTCCAAGGTTTGATGAGAAGAGTTCAAGACTCGGGGCTACGAGGCCACCAGCACAGGAGACATTATCATATCAATGATGTGCAAATGACTTGCAGTAGAGGAAGGCAAAGGTCTTCCGATCTGAATTAGAACAGCTTTTCTTCAGTGTGGAGGCTGGAAGGTCAATGGAGACTGGAGTGGTGCTTGGACAATTTTCTCCCAGATTCCAAAACAGGTCTGGAAGGGTTTTGAACTATTAACATGGGGAATGCTTTCCCCAGCGTAACTTCTAGTTCCCAGCTCTTAAACCGTAGTCATAAAATAGTGTCTTTTTTGCCAGTTTACAGTGACCCCACAGGAGCTTCTCACATCAAGCCTTCAAACTAAAGACAAAAATAAAAATAAAATGAAAGAAAGATGACATAAACGATTTATTTGTGTGCATTTCACTAAATGCTCAAAAAATAATGAGCAAAGAGAGCACTGACTTATAATCAGAGACCTTTCGAATGGTCTTGATTGACACTTGATTTTTTTTAAAGTTTATTTATTTTTGATAGAGAGAAAGAGAGAGACAGAGCATGAGCGAGGGAAGGGCAGAGAGAGGGGGAGACACAGAAGGTGAAGCAGGCTCCAGGCTCTGAGCTGTCAGCACAGAGCCCAACCCAGGGCTCGAACCCACAAACGGAGAGATCATGACCTGAGCCAAAGCTGGACGCTCAACCAACTGAGTCAGCCACCCAGGCGCCCTGACTGACCCTTGATTTATATGGATTTCTAAAATTAGGAAAAACAATCCACTATTCTTTCACTTCTGCCTCGTATTTTGAATGAAACTGTTTAGTAGAGAGAAACACAAAGGTAGACCCAAGTATAATAGCGATTTTTATATTATTGGGGTTTTCAAATAAATCCAATCTTTGATTGCTTTTATACCTCAAGGACTATCAGTGATGCCCACATACCTCACATCGTCAGTATAAAGAGTAAACCTGTTTTTTGTTTTGTTTTGTTTTGCCCTTTTTTTTTTTTTTTTTTGGTGGCTAGACATGTTTCTTGGTAAGAATGCAGTCCATAGTAGTCGCTACTCTAAGAGGTTACGTTTTGAGGACAGACTGTTGGGTAAACCGTGGGACATCTGGCTGTTTTTGTAAGTGAAGTTTGAGGGGAACACTACCTTTGGCGGATCACCTATGGTAGCGTCTACACTAAGACAGTTGGACCCTTGCACCGGGGACTGTATGGCCCTTTAAAAAAAAGTTTGTCAACCCCTGCACAGCAGAGATTGATTTAAAAAAAATTGTTTTCCATTGCACATCTTCGTAATGTTACTAGAATCTTCAATTAGCATTTGAACACCCAGTGCATCCAAAACGTGTTTCTTGGAACTGTAACTCCGATGAGTATCTGTTGAGATAAATGACATAAAAATATCCTGTTAATTGCTTTTCGGTCAACAGGGCTTCAGCACTTGGTATCACACCAGTCAATGAGTGACCACAGTACCAGAATCTCTTTACTTTTTAATTACACTCAATTAATTGCAATGATGTCTAATCTCGTCCTAAAAGGCTCAAGATGCTATCAAGTGAGTGAAACATATAGTTTTCCTTCCTTCTTTTTTTTTTTTCTTGGCACCTTCTGTGAATAAGTGTGTTTAAGTTTAATTGGTTTAATTACGCTGAACAAAATCTATAAGGAATATGGTAAATGCAATCAGAATTTAATCAGTTTACGTCGAACAGATAGAAACCGGGTTCTTTCAGCTAAATAAGCTCAAAATAATACCGTTGACCCGCTCAGGACATGAAAGGGTTTCCATATAATGTGGGCGATTATACCCTCAGTTTAATGTGCATAAATGAGAAAATAGGAAATAGCATGCTGATTAAATCATTCAATTCAACTACTCAGGGAAATCATTCTAAATGGAACTGGCTGTTGAATAATGACATATATTTGGCACTCCAAGGGGATTTACATTTTTTCACCTTATTGCATGCTTTGTTGAAAGTCATTAACTTATCTATGGAGCAAGCAACTTTAAATATGTGACTTTCTAAAGGATTAAATTAAGATTTCACCTGTATATTAACTTACATCCTGATGACTATATAGATTCAAATTATGTTTCGATTTTGCCAACAAGCTGAATTTGGTCATTTGTTACATTTTATGTGATATGAGTCAATGAAGCGTTTATCCAAAGTTCAAAATACATATTTTGCAAGCATAATCTTCGCATTTTTCTCAGGATCGATTGATTTAAAATATAGAGGTTACTTTAAGGCAGAACTCAGAATGGTTGGGATATAATTATATTTTTGGCCTGGACCAAATTGCTGGAGATCATTGTGATGATAATTATTTTACTCATTATCTCCCATTATTGAGTTTTAAAAATAATTGATAAAAGCAATATAGTAATTGAAATCACTCAACCCAGAAAGAGAAAGATCAATAGGTTGATTCCTTTTTACTACTCATGCCAACACCTCGAGGCAACCACCGAAAACAATTTGGTTTACTTCTTCCAAACCTTTGCCCAAGCCAGCATTTCTCCAAGAGGTTCACGGAGTCCTGGGGTTCCCAGAAGACGTCCCAATTGTACACAAAGTCAAACATGGTTTTAGGAACATGTTGAGATGCTAGTTTCCTTCTTGTCAAGTTGATATTTGCAATAATGGTGCGAGAGTGATGGTGGGGGGGGTCAAACTTTGAGCGGTTTTGCATGAATCAAGACAGTGCCCCCAAAGGGAACCCATAGTCACTGTATTTTTTCGTGGCAATTGTAGTGGGAACAGAAGCCGATTTCACATAAGAGTATCCGTGCTGGAGCAGCAAAAGTTATTAATCTTACTAAATTGCAACTCCTAAATACAAGTCCTCCTGAGTATTGTGCTTGATGAAACAGGGAAACTGCAGAGAGTACTTTCAGGCGTGTGTTGGGGTAGGAAGGCTGCCTGACCTCATCATTTCATTGGCAAAGTGAGCCACATGCTCTTTTCATTTAACATCATTTTTATGTGGAAGACTGACTGACCAACTATGGTTATTCAGACAGGAGTGCTTGACAGGCATTTTGTCAAAAACATGAGAAAAGTGAATCTGTTACAGATGGGAAAACAACTGACAGCATTTGTTGCTCATGATGCAATTCAAGCTTTCATGCGAAAACCCAAATTCGGGGAAAAAAGATGCCAACCTTGGGAGCGCCACGGTTTCCCAATATTTAAGACTTTTTCCGGTGCGATCGTTGGTGATGCGAACGCATCTGAGCTCTCTTGTGCTGGAGAATAAAATTTGGCAACTCATACAAGATCGGTACGACTTCAGCAAACCAATCGTTTCCAAATGACCATTGCATGGTGTTGCAAAATTGCACACGGGTAGAGCATCCTTCAAAAATATAAGCGAGATCCATGGATTTTAATGTAAACGAGTATGAAAAAAATCATTACGGTGAAAAGACGACTTAGCAAAAGACCAAAGAAAAACAGGCCATAAAGAGTTCTCTTGTGAGAAGGATTTTTAACTACAAATTTCTTTAATAGATGTACAGCTACTTGAATCATCTACTTCCTTGTGAGTGAGGCTGGGTAACGCATAGACTCTAGGGGATGTGCCCGGTTCTTCCAAATTTTCAAATTTATTGGCCTAAAGTGTTTATAACACTTCCTTATTGTTCTTCCGGTAGTTGCAGAATCTGTTGATATGACCTCTTACATTCCTAATATTGGCAGCTTGTATCGTCTGTCTTTTTCCTTCCTGATCTCTCTAGCTAGAAGTTTATCAATTTTATTGATTTCCTCAAAGAGCCACCTTTGGGTTCATTGATTTTCTCTATTGTTTTCCTGTTTTATATTTTATGTGTTGTTGTTCTTATCTTTATTATGTCCTTTCCTCTCTTTATGTTATGATCTGCCCTTTTTTGTAGTTTATGAAAGTCAAAGCTGAGATTATCGATTTGACACTTTTCTTTCTTTTCTAATACGGAAATGTAGTGCTATAACTTTTAGCATAAGCCCCGCTTTAATGAAATGTCACACATATTATATACTATGTTTTTATTTTCATTCAACGCAAAACATTTTTTAATTACATTTTTATTTCTCCTTTGATCATGGGTCATTTATTTACAAATTTTTTTTTAACATTTATTTGTTTTTGAGAGACAGAGAGAACATGAGTGGGGGACAGGCAGAGAGGGAGACGCAGAATCCCAAACAGGCTCCAGGCTTCGAGCTGTCAGCACAGAGCCCGGCGCGGGGCTCCAATTCACTGACCGAATGGTGAGATCGTCATGACCTGAGCCAAAGTCAGATGCCCAACCAACTGAGGCACCCAGGCGCCCCGTGGATCATTTCGAAGTATGAGTTTTAGTTTCTAAATATTTTCTAAAGATCTTTCTGTTATCAATTTTTCATTTAATTCCTTCATGTTCACAGAAAATTTTCTGTATTATTTACATCCTTTTAAATGTATTGGTAATTATTTTATTGTTACAGCAAATACTCGGCACCCAGGAAGAGACAAGCCACACGCACTCGGGAAATCAGGAAAAGATTTTAATTGCTCACTGGTGCCGGCCCGGCAGAGTCACCTCCAAAGGCTGAGCCCTGAACCTTGGCATGGGCCTCCTTTTATGGCTGAGGTGGTAGGGGGTTGGGAGCCAAAAGAAAAAGGGGACAGGGCACTTATCAGTGGTCTGTCTGGGCAGTTGGTGGACACAGGAGACAAGCAAGATTCCAGAAATCAAAAGTATGCAAAGGGAGTATCCAGCCTCCGACATCTGGCTGGCCCCTTTCATCTTGTTTTTACTAGCTTTTCTTCTCATTAGGGCTCAGAATTACCATCTATCTTGGTCAATAAGTGCTGAAAAAAATGCTCTTCTACTGTCGTTGAGTGGGGTTCTAGAAATATCAATTAGGTTGACAGCATTGTTCAGTTCTTCTGTGTTTCTGATTTTCTGTCTCTGTGTTCTATCAAGGTGTAGTGAAGCTTCTGAATACAATAGTTGATTTGAAGGTTTTTGTGCAGTTTTATCATATTGTTCTTTGTGCATTTTGAAACCCTGTCATCAGACGCACAAGTCTTTAGAATTAGTATTGCCTTGACTCCTTTCTCATTATGAAAGGACTTTTTTATCATTGGTAGTATTCTGTTCTTAAATCTACTTTTCTGATGTTAATGTCACCTCTGAAGCTTTTATTGGATAAATGATAGTATCAGTAGGATGTATATTCCCCCCCCATTTTACATTTGAATCGGTTGTGCCCTTAATTTCAAAGTATTGTAACCAGACTATCCTTGGCGATTACTTTTTTATAGAATCCTGTAATCTCTGCCTTTCATAGGGTATTTAGACCATTTACATTTGATGTGATTATGGATATGGTGGGGCTAATGCGTATCCTTGTGCTCTCTTTGTTTTCTCTGTCACATTTGTTTTTTATTTCATTTTGATTTTCCCCCCATCTTATTTCTTACTAAATGGTTGTTTTTATGATCCTACATTCCTGTTGTTGGCTTTTTAGCTATAGCTCTTTGTTTCTTTTAAATTTTTTTTCAACGTTTATTTATTTTTGGGACAGAGAGAGACAGAGCATGAACAGGGGAGGGGCAGAGAGAGAGGGAGACACAGAATCGGAAACAGGCTCCAGGCTCTGAGCCATCAGCCCAGAGCCTGATGCGGGGCTCGAACTCACGGACCACGAGATCGTGACCTGGCTGAAGTCGGATGCTTAACCAACTGTGCCACCCAGGCGCCCCCTTTTTTTTTTAATTTTTTTTTTAGCTCTTTGTTTCCTAATTTAATTGTAACGTCAAAATTTAATGTATATTAAAATATTGTATTCTACTTTCAGTGATATTGTACTATATTCCATATACCATGAAGACTTACAACAATATATTTTCATTTGTCCCTTCTCAGCTTGCATATATTTTTTGCATATATTTTACTTATATATTTTACTTACATATGTCCATACACCGTTGCTATTTTTATTTAAATTGTCAATTGTATTTTTAAGTAATTTAAATGATAGAAAGGAAATGTGTATAGTTGCTCATATAATTGATATTTTAGGTGTTTCCGATTACGTTCTGCAGATCTGTATTTCTGTGTGGGATCATTTTAATTCTGCCTGAAGGGCTACTTAACATGTCTTGTAAGTGGTTGTCCCGATGAGGAATTTTTTTTTACCTTTGGTATGTCTAAAAATTGTTTTCACTCTGAATTTTGAAAGGTATCTTCATGGGCTACAAATTTTAGCTCCACGGGTTTTCTTTCATTTTTTAAAAGATGTCGCTCTACTGTCTTCTGCCTTGCATTGTTTCTGGAAGGAAATCTGCTGTCACCCTTACCTTGGTTCTACTATTCCTCTGTATGTGACATGTCATTTTCCTCTGGCTGCTTTTAAGATATGAATTTTTTTTTTTTTTTGAATTTTGATTATGTGTCTTAGTTTAGCGTTTACATTTTTCCACTTGGGTTTTGTTTAGTTTCTTGGATCTGTGGTTTCATATTTTTATTGAATTTGGATTTTTTATTTCATTGTTAATTCTTCAAATGCTTTTTCTGTTCCTTTTTTTTTTTTTTTTTTTTTTTTTTTGGAGAGTCAAATTACACCTATATATTCTGGTCAAAGTTGTCCCACAGCTCACTAATGCTGTATACATTTTTTAAAAACCTGTTTTTCTCTCTGTGTCACTTTGGATAATTTCTATTCCTATGACTCAAATGTAATATTTCTTTCTTTCACAATGCCCAATCTGCTGTTAAACTCACCCAGTGTGTTTTTCTTCTCACACGTCGTAGGTTTTATTTCTATAACTTCAATTCTAGTTTTCTAATATCTGTCGTGTCTCTACCTAACTTTATACACATATGGAATATAATTCTGAGAATTTTTTGCTTCTTTCAGATCTTGCTTTTAAGACTTGTTTGGGGGGGATCAGAACAAAGTTTAGTCTAGAGCTCATGATTTCCTTCCACTAACGCAAGGCCCACAAGACCTTAGTTCTCTACTCAGTCCCCATGCATGGTGAGTTTTCCATGGCTGGTAGAACACGCACTATTCCCAGCCGTGTGTGAGTGCTGAATACTATTCCTTCTGTCTGCTAAGATGGTTGTGTCTCAGACCTTGAGCACAGTTTGCATACACATGTGGATTAGCACTTTACTGAATACTAAGGGGATGTCTTCTGAAGATCTTAGTGGTTTCATCTCGTTGTAGCCCTTTTCTCTCTGCTACTCTGACTTAAAAACTCTTGTCTTCTTGATCTCTCTGGACTTTCAGCTGTGTCTCCTCAATGTATGGAATCAATTTGGTTCTGTCTCAGATCCCTCCCGGTGTTACGTTCTGGAAACTCTCTCGAGGCAGTGATCTGGAGAAAATTACAGATCTTTCTGGAAAATTTTAAGTGATTTTCTTGGATACATAGAATACCTGGTCCTGGTCTGATTGGATGTTAGGATTTCAGGGACAGTGTCAAGTCAGTTTCATCCACTATGTTCACATTAATTTTTCATTCCAAATCTATAACCACCCACATGGTGAATTTGAAGAGAGGAGTGAGGGTCAGTAAGTAGATTTTAGTTGAAGTACTTTTACTACGTAAAATACTAGAATACTTGTCTCTTTGGCCAGGCTTTTTATCATGCCATTTCGATTCCAAGTGGCATAGGGAACCCTGGATTCTCCACGTCAAATTTTTAAAACCTTAAATTTATGCAACAGATGAGGAAGCAAGAATTCTTCATCAATTCCACCCATGTTTGATTGATTTATTTATTTATGACCAAGAAAGCATTTTTTTTAAGGATGTGACAGAAATACTCTAAGAATATTTCCGCAAACGTAACAACGGCGCCACGCAGATGTGTGGCCATTCAAACCATTCTCTTTCAGTTGTTGGGAGGGAGAGAGAAACGTTGTGTTGTTTTTCCACTTCCTTTCAGTGGCTATCACGCATCGCCTTTCCTCTTAGAAAAGCATGGAAACAATCAACATTTATTCCACATTTGACATTCACATGAATGAAGAATTTCTGTTCGGAGCTGTTCAACTCGTGTTATAAAAACCATGACGTTGCCCAATCTTTAGATGACATTTGGATAAAGTAAGAAAAGAAAAACTTCCCTTTTACTAAATGAGTCGAAAAAGCTAAACTTTCCCTGGTTGCTAGAATTGTAATATCGCTGGAGAGGTTATCCAAGCTGGTGTGCAATTGCTTTTCCTAGAGAGAACTTTTAAAACATACCAGTCACCCAAGTATTCAGAACAGTTAAGGTGCAGGTGCAGTGACACCTGCAGAGAAGTGTGAATACACGAAGCATAAAAAGCACATCCTTAAAGGGGCAGCAGTTAGTCTTTGATGTTGGATTGAGCTTCCCTACCACTGGGGGGGGTGTTTATAACAAGAAGGAAAATCCATTTGAATAATTCCAGACAAGCTCCTACATCTACAGCTAATCAACAAAGGAAGAGGGGAACATTTGATTGCAAACAAGAGCAAAAATAGGGCACAGCTAGTCTCTAGGAAAGTGTAATTTACAGTAGACAGACCATTTGCAGAGCCAAAGCCCCTGATAACCTTGCAAGTTATGTTTTCAACAGGGCCCCCGAAATGAAGCAAAGGAGCAACATGCAGATGACAATCTATGAAAAGAGGACTCAATACCATCCTTTCAAGTACAGCAGTTATTTACCACATTTAAAAAATCCACAGGTAGCTTGGAATAGAGTATAGCTTGAGTGTCTCAATGAAACAGCATGCATTTTCACTTAGGGGATAAAGCATTTGCAATCCACCGAAAACTGCTTTAGTGACCCAGGGGAGTTGCCAATATTTCCTTAAGAAGGCGACTAACGACAACACCAACAAAATCTAATTTCGCTACAGATCTTCATTCATTTGGAAAATACAATGCAAACTTCAGCTTAATAGAATTAGGGAGCAGATTGTGTATGTGGACAAGTTCAGCAGCATTTCTTACACTCTACAGAAGAAATTATCATTGAGAGAGATACAACATACTTCAAGAGCAGGCTTGTGAAGATCTGGTCTAAGCTAAGCTGAATCTCCAGGTGATGGATTTTCCCAGAGACTGACGTTTTATGTTGAACTGTGCCAGGTGCTTTGAGACAGAAGAGGCATTTTAGAGATAAAACAAAATTCTCACAGTATGAAATGCTTAACTGAGACAAAACTCTTCTTTGCCAAATGTTTGCGACTTGAATTCAACAACTGGTTCAAAACTTTAAACTTTGAAGTCTGGTGTTCTGGTACAACCAGTGCCACCATAAAATTCCAATTTGGGGACGAGAAGAAAATCAAAAGCACCATTTGTCTCAAAGGTTTTATTTTACGGATAAAGAAATCCAAACACTCAAAGTTTAATAATGTATCACGACAGTAAGACACACATGTGAGGTGCCCAATCAATGTTTTTGTCTTTAAAACATTAGCTACCCACCCAATGAGGTTAAAGTGAGAGAAGCAGGTATAGGTTGACTACATTAGAGTCGAGGCGCTTCTTTCTATTAGGAAGATTTGGAATTGTAGCTTTTTGCGCAGACTCATTATTTCATCCATTTTAATCCCGATGGGTCCATGGGAGAAATTTCAGTTCTTCATAGCATACTTCCTACATCCTAAGGGACTTGCCCAAAATAACCTGCTCTTAAATCCCCATTTCTGTCTTCTAATAATATTCCAGGACAAGGTTTGGAAAACTTTCTGAAAAGAACCTGGAAGGAGTGCTTTCAGGTACCAGTGGGCCACAGAGGCCCTGTCGTAATTACTCGACCCTGCCATTACAACATAA
The DNA here is from genome assembly GCF_018350175.1 of Felis catus. Taxonomy (NCBI): domain Eukaryota; kingdom Metazoa; phylum Chordata; class Mammalia; order Carnivora; family Felidae; genus Felis; species Felis catus. The sequence goes on along the minus strand of NC_058372.1, from coordinate 147,189,564 downwards.
AAGGAGCCACAAAAAATACATCAACACATCAGCATGGCTGTGTTTCGGTAGAGCTTTATTTATGGACATTGAATTTTGAACTTTACATCATTTTTGCGTGTAGTGAATTGTTATTTTGGGGGTTTATTCTTTCAACCGTTTACAAATGTAAAAACCATTCTTAGCTTTTGGGCTCTACAAAGTAGATGATGTCAGGATTGGGCCGTGGCTGTAGTTTGCTGACTCCTTTTCTAGGAAGTAGTGATTGTCATGCTGATAAAACAAAAACAAAAACAAAAACAAAAAACAAGGAAGGTCATGATTCAGAAAACACGTTGGAATGGGCTTCCAAAAAAAAAACACTCCAGGGCAGGGAAGGTGCATGTGAGTCCCTGGCAGGTTGTGAGGCCTCTAGGAGTCCTGGACTCCTTTGAAAGGATTTTCGTGTCCTGCAAACAGGGTGGCAAATTTTGCCCAGAACATCTATTGTAGGTTTTCTCCCCCAGAGGCTAATTCCGGGACAGCTTTCCTTGACGTACTCAAATGACTGTTCCCCAAATGCATGAGTGGTGGGGCAGGAGTAGAGGGAAAAGCAGATTAATTAGGCTCTCTCTGTTTCTTCCATGCCAAAGTGGGGAGGAGCACAATGTCCAATTGAGAACAGACAGTGAATGGAGGAGGAGACCTTCGAATTTGCAAAAAGCTCGGGTCGGGGAGGCAGAGAAGTGTCCACATTGATGCTTGGGCAAGGAGTGTGGAGCCTCGTTAGGGGAACATTACAGCCGAATTGATACAAACTCCAATAAGGCCTCAAGAGATAAAATGCATTTACATGCAATTAAAGGGAGAGATTAATTAGTACAAGCTCTTAATATTTAAGAGTCTCAGCTCAGTTCTAGTTAGAAATTTTATGATTCACCATATGAGCGATGGGGGTGTGGGGGAGGCAGGTGGTTTAAAGTGCTGAATTCAATTTCCTCAATTCAATTTCCTTCCTAACTTGCAAATTTCTCAAGTGCTGCACAACCTAATAGGACTTTTAACCATCTTTGGTTTTGTCAGAAAATGCTGTCTTCTTTTCTCCTTTTTAACTAGATGACAGGGACCAATTAAATTAATGAGCTTCACAAAAGTATTTCCCTTGGCAAATGGCAGGCTGTATTAATGTTTGCACAGTGCACATTTTGAGCTGTAAGCCTCTATGTTAAATGCGTATGTTGCATAAGGTACCCCCGTGTGCTATTGACTTCCACCAGCTTATAAGTACCTATGTGTGTATGTCTGCGTGTGTATCTTCAGAATCAGGCTTAGCATTTTATTGCGACATGTACGGTCAATAAACAGTGAGACTATAAGTGAGGAAAATATGAGAAATATGGATAAGGTCTGCATACGAGTCGCATAATTTAGTCAAATCTCTCTTTTTTACGTAACAGTCTCTGGATGATTATTTTCTCTACAATTAGTTATTTAACAGTTGACAAGTAAAATTTCCCAAATGATTATAGAAATCTAAAAGATACTAAAAACACGTCGGTTCCCATCGCTTGAATACTTTAATCCTCTGATAGTGGTCTAATTAAGTGCTTATTATAATTTCTCTAATACTGTATGTAGACACGCTGCTGATCGGAGAATAAAGTCAGAGCAAAATAGCAAAGTCTCAATAATCTAGAAGAAGTCTTCTTCATCTTTACTCTGGAGAGAGAAGAAAATAAGTCTATGCCCCATGTTGTGATCTCTTTGAAAGAGTGCCATGTTCCTGCCACATAGAAGCACCACATATGCACTATATATATTTAGGGGACCGGTTGCCTGCCAGTCATTCTTTAGCTAAGCTCTTTAGCAACATTATTAAAAAGTGTGGATTTCTCTTAAAATCCAGGTTGCGACGTGGCTAAACGTTCCTATCACTTGGGAGAAAACATGAATATGAAGCTTCTTTGGTTTTTTTTCAGCATACACTGTTCTTACCACATACCTGTACCTTCAAACAATACCTTTTACATTAGCATTCACATGTGAAATAAACGAGAACTGACACATGTTTTTTTTTTTTATTTGAGAGAGAGAGAGAGAGAGAGAGAGAGAGTAAGAATGGGGGAGGGGGCAGAGGGAGAGAGAGAGAGATTCTTTAGTAGTCTCCAAGCTCAGTGCAGAGCCATTGTGGGTCTTGATCCCATGACCCTGGAATCACTACCTGAGCTGAAATCAAGAGTCAGATGCTCAACTGACTAAGCCACCCAGGCACCCCTAGGGCCTACACATTTAAAGGGATCTCTTTCAAAAGGAAAACCTTTCATACATATAGTTATAATGTGTTCAGAGTTATATATCTCTTTATAATAATGATTATGTTCATTGAAAAAAGTGGCAGCAATTGAGTTCAAAAAATAATTTTTTCTTTGATGTTGAGTCTTTGCATTTAAGGATGTATAAAATGCTCATCTAATAGAGTGACAATGAGCCAATATCTCAAAGATTACTTTTTGATTTGTCATAAATGCAAGAATTTACCAAGTACAGACAAGGAAAACACAGGCCAATTCCAATATTCTAGTGAAATCCAATTTAGATGAGTTGATTCTAAAATGGAATATATGCATCGTAGAGTTGGGTTGTATTTCTATTAGATTCGTTGGTTTTATTCTTTTATTCAATTTTTTTTATGTTTACTTATTTTTGAGAGAGAGATAGTGACAGAGCATGAGCAGGGGAGGGCAGAGAGAGAGGGCGACCCAGAATCCAAAGCAGACACCGGTCTCTGAACTCTCAGCACAGAGCCCGACGCGGGGCTCGAACCCACGACGTGCGAGATCATGGCCTGAGTCGAAGTTGGAGGCTCAACCGACTGAGCCCTCCAGGCACCCCTACTGGTTTTATTTCCAAGAAGAACACTTTCTGGGCTTCATAGCTACACCTTCATCTACCGGATTTGTTGCTCTGCATTGAGAGATGCCAGTTGCTTCGGAAACTTTTTTTAAAATACGGAAAATTGTCTTTGACTGGTAGAGCAACTAAAAATTGATACATAAGTTGTTGTCAGTTGTACAGTCACCAAGAAAGACCTTATTCATATCGGTGCTTGGAAAATGTAAGCATCGAACTCCTGCCATTTTCCATGCTCAACCCACTATGCTTTGGAACAAATTTACTAAAGCTACAGACGTGAGTGACTTTCTGTTGGCTGTTAGTGTACTTCCAAGAACATGAAATAGTCTTCAGATACATCAGCTCAGACAACAGATGCTAAATATACGTGGGTCGTGCCTGCTCAAAATAAATACATTTAGAATTCTACGTTTGGCTCCGAGACGGTAAGATGATCTAGAATTTACCTCTCGTCATTAACACCCAGAAACTGGGCAAAATGAGACACCGCTATCAAAGGACATTACAAAATAGGTAACTCTGATGGTGATCCCTGAGAGAAAGGAAACAAATGTGGCAAGTCCTACCGTAACTCAGGCTTCCTGCAGCAAAACAATTTCCAAACCGCAGCAGAGGGAAAGGGACACCAAACAGGGCCTGACAAGCTTATAAATGTGAAGACACAGACACAGGAGTTTGAAGAGACCTAGGAATCTATAATGCATGAGGCAAATTTCAGAAAGGAAAGGATTACACATGGGAGGATGTCCAGAAATCTATGAAATGGCTCCATTGAGTCTTTGGTTGAATATCGGTCTGTGCAACTAACACACGAAGTCCCAGAAAGCCGGATAAGAACAAGTTTGAAAGGAAAAAAATGCTAGAGAGCTGTCAGAGAAACAGAGTCTACATAAGGTTAGACTTAGGAGACTTCTCTTCCCTGATTCCAAAACCTCTACGAAATGCATGGCTTCAACAATGTACCAGATCAACTCGAAGCAGGGAAGAAAACATGGTACCTTGAAGCAGAACAAGGTATCTGGTATCATGGGGCAGGTTCTTATTGACGCAGGGGTAGATGGATAGGTAGATACATAGACCGAGGTAAGAGGAAATCCAGAAACAACTCATATTCTTGAATTTTGACAGAGGTTAAACTAGAGTGAGGTATAGAAGGCACGGCTTTTCAGTAAGTTTTCTGGAACACTTGCGCAGCCATAGGGGGAAAGTGAATCTCAACGTCTACCTCACATTACCCACTCAAATTAACTCCAGAGTGGTTGTACATTTAAATGTGAGAAGGGGGGAGCCCGGGTTAAGCATCCGGCTTTGGCTCAGGTCACGATCTCACAGGTCGCGGGTTCAAGGCCCATGTCCAGCTCTGTGCTGACAGCTCAGAGCCTGGAGCCTGTTTCAGTTTCTGTGTCTCCCTCTCTCTCTGCCCCTCCCCTGCTCGTGCTTTGTCTATCTCTGTCTCAAAAATAAATAAACATTAAATGTGGAAAGGAAAAGTGTTAAAGCTCTATACTATTCACCTAGAATGGGACTATAGTTATATGAGCATGAGGGAGAGGCTTTTTTTTTTTTTGACAGACAGAGAGAGAGTACAAGAGGGGAGAAGGCAGAGAGAGAGGGGAAGACAGAGAGTCCCAAGAAGGTTCCACGCCTGACTCAGGGCTCGATCCCACGACCCTGGGATCATGACCTGATCTGAAATTAAGAGTTGCATGCTCAACCGACTGAGCCACCCAAACGCCCCAGTCAAATGTTTCTTAAATAGGACCAAACATTCCTAGCACAAAATGGGAAAATTGAAAAAGAGACTATATTAAAATTAAGAATGACTGTTCATCAAAAGACTTCCATAACAGAGTAAAATAAGACACAAAGTGTGAGAAGAAATCCACAGTACATACATCCAACAAGGAATTGTACCCAGAATATATAAAGACTCCTATCCCTCCATAAGAAAATGTTAGCCAACCCAATAGCAAAAAATATGCAGAATATCTAAATACACCTCATAAAATTGAGTCTCAAATAGCCACTAGAAGAGGCCTTATGAGTCACGAGGATGAGAAAAATAAAAGTGCAGGAGATACCAATTTAAAAAGAAGAGGATTGTCAAACAGAAAGAGAAAACATCAGGCATTTCTAGGATGTGGAACAACGAAAACCCTCATGCACCGATGGCGGAGATGGAAATACAGTAACTGCTATGAATCACTGTTTTGCGATATTTACAAAAGTGGCATTAGCTTATCATCCATTCTGTTGGTATGGTAGGTGTCCCACCCCCGGTGGATCTATGTGTTCATAGCAACACAGCCGGAATAACAGAACAGTGGAAAATAACTCGTGTCCACCGACTATAAGATTTATAAATAAGGATGTTATATAATTACACAATAAAAAGTTGAGTTTGGATCTTGATTCGGATATTTAACAATCCTTTGAACTTGGGAAATCTACTGAAATCTCTAAGTATTGACCCCTTTTTTGTAAAGGAATATCCATCTGGCTGAATGGTCGAGATTTACAGAGAACCTCACATGTGTAAGATACCTGGAAAGTGGCCCACCTGAAAATACCACGTCTGGGAAGTAACACATCAGCATCTCCCATCCCCCCACACTGCCGGTAACACTTCTCATTTCGTTGACTGGACCAAATGTATCTCTTTTCTTTCCATTACTCTCTGTTCAATCTAGTACAAGATCCTAGTTTTCACTTCAGATCCAACATTTAGAATCTCTTCTCCTAACGCGCGCGTGATTGGTTCTGTTTATATCCTTTCTGTTACTGCCTTGTTGCATCATCCACACTTTTTAAACCTCCCGCTCATTTGTTTTTTCCTGCAAAGCCATTCTGCTATTTGCTCCCCTTTCTCCTGTTCAGATACCACAGTGAATCTCAGCTACAGCACCTATTTCCTTGTTCTTGAGCATTTTAGCGATAACTTTGACGCTGGTGAGTAGGAGGGGGGACGTGTGAAATTCACATTTCCAAAGGACCGAAATCTTTTCCTCAAAGTATGCATCAGAAAAACACACGGGAGAGAAGATTTCCTCACATTGGCTCTCCCGCTCCGCCTCCCGAAGTGTGGCTTGTGTTAATTTGTTAATCACAGCAGCGTCTGGAGAAACCTATTAGTAGTTGAACAGGTGAGCAGGGAGTCTGACTTACGATTGGAGAAATTAGACGGTAAGGAAGGAACTGACGTCTTGCCACAACATCTTACAGTTAAGGAATTTGGGGTTTTTTTAATGAGAGGAATCATTTTGGGGCACCAGGGTGGCTCTGTTGTTTCAGCATCCAACTCTTGGTTTCAGCTTGGATCGTGATCTCATGGTTCATGGGCTCGAGGCCCATGTCAGGCTCTGCACTGACAGCCCAGAGCCTGCTTGGGATTCTCTCTCTCTCTCTCTCTCTCTCTCTCTCTCTCTCTGTTTGCCCACCCCCTCTCTGCTCTCTCTCTCCCCCCCCCTCAAAATAAACAAATAAACTTAAGAAAATAAGAGGAATTGTTTTCAAAAATATAAAAGACACATACATTTTACTGCGACTTTGTTAGAATTTGACTATGTATACAAGAAAAATGATAACTTACACAAATGTGGTAAAATTGCTGTTACCACTGCTCTCACCTTCAGTGTAGCACCAGCCACCTCCTGAGAGCCCCCACGGGCGAGTATCAAGCCGTTGTGGTGGGTAAGAGAGGCTGTGCTTGGCCATGACTTTCTTTTTTATGACTTCCCTCTCTTTTATAGCTCTACATAATAAATATAATTGGCACAGATTTAAGTGAACAATCTGATGAGTTTTGACACATGTATACATCTGGGAAGCCACCACGATTAAAATAATTAACACTGTCATCACCACCAACAACTTTCTCTTGGCGCTGTGTAACCCTCCCCGACTAATCCTCCTTGCTCCATACCCGCATAACCACTGATCCATTATCTGTCCTACAGATGGGTTTGCATTTTCTAGAGGGTGATATCAATGGAATCATACAGAATGCATTATTTTTATGAGCCTAGATTCTTTCACTGAGCCTAATTATTTCAGTTTCATCTAGGTTCTTGCAGGAATACGCACTTTGCTCTTTTGTATTGCTGAGTACTTACTTCATGGTGTGGATATACCAAAATTGTTTATCCATTTACCTGTGTATGGATATTTGTGCTGTTTCTATTTTGGGCTGTTATGAATAAAGGTGGGATGAACAGTCTTGTGCAAATCTTTGTGGACATACGTTTTCAGTGGTCTTGGGTCAACAGTCAGGGTCAAGTTGTTGGGTTGCATGATAGGTAGATGCTTAACCGTTCTAGAAACTGCCAAACTATCTCAAAATGGCTCTAGCCATTTTTATCCTTGCTAGCAATATATGAGGATATTAAATGCTCTACGGATTTTTTAACACTTGGTATGGTCTTCTAGTTTTAGCCATTTTAGTGGGCATGCAATTATATCTAATTATTTTAATTTGTATTTACATAAAGATCAGTGATATCGAGAAACTTCTTGTGGGCTGGCATGTCCACCGCGTATGTTCTTTTATGAAGTATCTGTTCAAAATTCTACCAATCTTTTTTTCTGATTGGCTAACTGTGAGGATGTTTTCTCCAAAAAAAGAATATAACTGAATATAACTCCACTGAAAATACTATGATAAATATAACTATGTCTCTAAATGACACAGTAATGGCTCCTGTAGTCAGAAATCACAGAGTACAAGTATGACCTCATTTAAAAGTCAATGGTCTACAGAAAATTTTGTCAGCGTCACATTGAATAATCTTTGAAATTGGCAAATTTTCAATGGAGAAAAAAGGATGTCAAGTGAGTTCGCGAAGCAATTAGCTTACTTTTTTTTAAGATTGCTGCTTTTATTTATCATTTGAGAGAGACAGAGACAGACAGAGACAGAGAATGAGCAGGGGAGGGGCAGGGGGGAGGAAGAGAGAGAATCCCAAGCAGACTCCACACTGTCAGCACAGAACCTGACATGTGGCTTGATCTCACAAACGGTGAGATCGTGACCTGAGCTGAGGTCAAGAGCCGGATGCTTAACCAACTGAGCCACCCAGGCACCCCTTAGCTTACTTTTTATCATTTCATTCTTTTAGCGTTTCTCTAATTTGGCTTTCTGGTCCAACTCAAATCCCTGCCCTCTACTTCCTTGGAGCTGCTGACACAAGTTCTTTATTGGACTTCCACATTTCATAAACTTCATTGTATTGCTCATGTCTCTTTTTGAATAACTTCTTCTTTTGGAACAATTTTAGATGTACAGAAAAGTTGCAAAGATAATATGGACAGTCCCCATATACCCCTCACCCAGTTTCCCCTAATGTTTATTACTTATACGACCTGCTCAAATATAAGCAAACAAACAAACAGACAGAAAACAGAAAAAACAACCAACATTGATGCATTACTAATACCTTTCAAATTCTTTCTTTATCAGTTCTGGATACAAGTTCCCTCTCAGATATGTGTTTTGCAAATATTTCCTCCCAGTCTGGGGTTTGCAGTTTTATTTCTGCTGTCAATGTCTTTTGAAGAGCAAAATTTTGACTACATTCAATGAGGTCAGTTTTTTTCTTTCTGTGTCTTGCTTTAAAAATATCTGTATTACCCAAGGTCATTAAAATTGGTTCCTCTTCTTCCAGAAATTCTAGTGTGCTGAACACATAAATGAGGAAAAGAGAATCTTTCCAACAGCTGATGCTACCACGAAAGGACATGGTTTGAAAAAATAAAATAAATAATAAAATAAAATAAAATAAAATAAAATAAAGAACTCAGCCTTTACCATACAGCTTGTACAAAATTAAAAATGGAAGTTAATCATAGACTGAGACGTAAAACATAAATCTATGACTTCTCTATTGGTGGTATAAAATTATTTGTGATAAGCTGGATACAAAACTATGGCAACTTTTTTTTTATACTTTCTACAACAACCACAACCAAAAACCCTTCGCTCTTTCATAACACCTCCATAGCAAATATTTACTCCGTGCCCATTTTGTACCAGATACTGGGAGAAGAGTGTTGAGGAAAAATAAGCAAAGTCTTTCTTCGTATGGAGCTTCCAGTTTATGGGAGACAAATATTCATCAAAGCATCGAAGATAGGTATGGAAACTAAAAACATATCTGTCAAAATTACCTATGCCTTTGCCTTTTGACACAACAATCTCGGGAATTTATCCCAAAGATATACTGGCGGTTGCCTGAGCTTCTGCCTTCTATCTTCTGGTTGAACCAATATTCCAGCAAGGTATCAATTATAAAACCTGGACCAAAAAAAAAATAGTTTATTTGGAAGAATAAGAAGGTGACTAGAAGTGGCCAGACACTGGACACCATATAGAGATTTTTCTTATTATCTTTTATACCTGCTGAGTACCCCCTCTGTGCTCACTAGTGTTTACTTCATCGGTCTCCTCTCTAGAAACAATTGTTTGATTTTTTTCCCTGCCTTTTGTTATACCAACAAAAATACTGTACTAAATAGTTTTGTGCGTATATCATTTGATATTTTGTCTGAGCCTCTTTAAGGGAAAGTATTTAATGAATCACCATTAAGTGCAGTGTTAACAATCACTTTTTCATAGATGACGTTTATCAGGTGGAAGGGATTCTAGCTTTGCCTAATTTGTTGAGAATTTTTACCAAGAATGAGGGTTCAATTTTATCAAGAGTTTTTTATGCATCCATTAAGAAAAATAACCCTAAAAGGGTACTGGGAAAATTCTAATGTGAGCTCACAACTTGATAAAGACCCAGTTAAAATCTTTGATAATGAAATTATAGTCATATAAAAATGTTTTGGCTCTTAATAAAATACACACTGACCTGTTGAGGGGTAAAGAAATTCAATGTATGTCAATCAGTAGTGTTAATTTTGTAGCAATAGCGGTATTGTTATTTTGAGATTATAATTTTATGAGAAAACAAATACGCACTTTGCTAATATCAGGAAAAACAAAGGTTTCCCACGTAATATAAAATGAAGGAAGTAAGCAGGGTTGTTAGAGACGTATAGGCTAATATGAACTCATCATGAATTGTTGGCAGTTAAAACGCGTGCTCAAAGGCATAAACGTAATGACAATCCAATAAACACTTCTTAACCCTTAGAGATCAGCGTCTCTCAATGACATTTTCCATTAGAAGGAATGAGGCATGTTCAAAGGAATGTCTGATTCCTTGTCAGAGGAAAGTGCAAGATAAGACTGGACGTCGTATTCTTTCAGAAACAAGGAAGCGATGAATGATTAATGGACTCATGTCAAAGAACCGAGGGAGAAAACACAGAGACTCTGACTCCCAGTGTCCAAAGCTGACACAATATGAACATTAAAAGAGCCCCCCGTTGCCGATTGTGAGGGCAGTAGCTTCTTATTCAAAAAGAACACTGATCAAAGGGAAGAGCTAAGCATTTAACCTGTTCTTTTCCGTGTGAGGTATAAACAGTGCAAACTGTTTTCTGGATAACCAAATTGTATATAAGGACAAATTTCTCTTTTATGGAAAAATGACAGGGAATCAACACAGAAGGAGTAATGGTTTTAGAAAGTGGCCACGTTGCAATTTTGAATGGCAAAATGTCCCTGAGCGGATACTTCATCGAATATGAAAACAATCAGCTAAAGCCAGTAGAGGAACTCTAATATGGGTAAGTCAAACTGACCTCGCCTCAAACTAATAATCTCAGAGTGGATCAACCAGATATCACGGACTCCATGAGCTAGAATAGGAACTATCTCTGAGGTAGTCTTGCCTGCGTATTTGAAATATATTTTGAAAAATGCCACAAGGAAGCAGTAGGTCAAGTCAACAGGACGCATGATTTGGTTTCTCTAACAACACAAACCACGATTTCTTAAAATAAAAAAAACAACGAAAGAAAACGTTAAAAAACAAAACAAACGAACAAACCGAAACCTTAAGGGATTTTTCCCAACCAGGTATTACATGTCAACCCGGTTTAGATCCTGACTCAAACTCTAAAAATACAACATGAAGCCAAGTGGAGGGCACTCCATGTGGACTGGGCATTCAACGTGCCTGTTGATTTCGTCCGGCAATAATATGGTAGAAGTTATATATGTTACTTACCATTTGGAAATGCACAATGTGTGGTGTTTCCTGAATTTATAAATGGCAGCTTTAAAGTTCATGTCAGGATATGTGTACCCATGTAAATAATCATGAAACAACAGCAACAAAAATAAGGCTTTTGATTTTGCAAGTAAGGGCTTAGAAAAGGGACCATGAGAAAGGAGTATTTCTGTGTCTCTCAAACTGAGATAAGCAGAATGCTAGTGTCCTAAAAAATGTTAAGGAAGACTGATTAGTATTTATGACAAAAGTAGGATCTGTGATCCAGTAAGTTTGGGAAGTTCCGGCTAAAAAAAAAAAATGAATTAAAAAAATGTAAGCGTTTATTTTTGAGAGAGACAGAGAGAGAGAGAGAGAGAGAGAGAGAGAGAGAGAGAGGAGGGGAGGGGCAGAGAGAGAGGGAGACACAGAATCCGAAGCAGGCTCCGGCTCTGAGCTGTCAGCCCAAAGCCCGACGTGAGGCTCGAACTCACAAACCACGAGGTCATGACCTGAGCTCAAGTCCCGCGCTCAACCCACAGAGCCACCCAGGGGCCCCAAAATAATGAATTTTTTTTTTCGCAAAAGGACTTCACAGATTTTAATGTGCTACTATGCATGATCATTCTCTAAGGGCCTGTGGTGGTTTCCAAACGAATTTAACTCCGAAATTCCTTTCCCCTTTCAGAGCATTCGTTAGCATCTCATCGGACATTCGTGGTCGGTGCCACTCAACTTGGGAAACATCAGGGCAGCGTCGTTTCCATTTCAGCGGCTGCCAAAAACGAAGCCCCAGGGGAATGATCCACCGTTTCATCGCTCCACTGCTTGGCGGTGAAAACCTGAAGCCGGCTTCGGAGGCGGCTGATGCGAGAGAGGCCTGCATGCGGACGCGGGCGGTGCCTGAGCTGGACAGCTCCAGACGGACAGAGACTGTCCCCGGGCTTTTGTAACCGACAGAAACTTTTTGGGACATTCACGTTGGGTTTGCAGACATCTCCTGGTCTGCAAGAGGCCCAGAAGCCCTGTGGGAAAGAACTGCACCACGTTTGGCAGATCGGGACATGTAAAGACAGGTTTGGGGGTTTTTTCTTTTATTGTCCGGAGAGGGAAGAAACATCACCAATCAGCAGGCGGGAACCATGGCAGGAGAGCGGCCTCTCGTGGACAGCACGGATGGCGGATGTTTGCTGGACAGAAGCTCACGGAAAACTGTTCCAGAAGAGAGTTAGCCTATGGTTGGCGACCTCGGTCAATACACAGATATGAGTGATGTCAGCAGGGGGCAGAGGGGTTGAAATGCCAACAGCCACAGGTAGCTGCTCCTGCCAGATATGAGGCACTCACTTCTCTCCTGACATAGACACCCATTTGAACAGACAGGTCCTCAACTTAGGACCCCCAAAACACTGAAGCTAAGGAGATCTGTGGAAGCCTCCTGAGGGTATTTAGAAAGGACCGGGTTTCAAGCATGAGCAAATGGAGACTCAGATGTCTCGAGACTGGGGAACTGTCACACACGCAGCTGGCTCTTGCCGTATTCGTAATTCCCGGAAAAGAGACATTCAGATTAGTCTCCGGTAGTACGATAGAAAAATTAATAATCAGCCATGTACCATTCACAACCGCTATAAAATTTTTAAGGTAGCTTGAAACAGTTTTTTAATGCAAGTCTTTTGTTTTCAAGCAAATTTTAATATTCAGTTGAAATTCACTTAAAAACGCCTAATTAAATAGAGAGACGTTCCATTTCATTGCGCACAGAGCTATCATAAAAAACCCAGTTCTCCCCAACTTGATCCATTGTTCCAATAAAAACTTCAGTGGAAGATTTTGTGTAATTTAATAAGCTGAACAAATGGTCAAAATTAGCAAGACACTTCTGGAAGAGAAAAGGGGAAATGGGAAGTAGGGGGAGCTTGCCAATATGGTAAGTGTGAAAAGCTATCATCTTGTGGTTTAAATTTGCATTTCTCTGGTTACTAAAAAGGTTGAACAAGTATCCATATTTTTACTCTTTGTTTTTCTCCTATGAGACCTACAAATTATTTGCCCTTTTCTCAACTGGGTGATTTGCGCTCCCCCCTCCCCGATTCATAAAAATTCCTTTTAATATTCTGGATATTAATTATTTTCAATGATCATTTGGTAAATATTTTCTACTAGCTTGTGGCTTGCCTGTCTCTCTTCATGGTACCTTTCAGTGCACATGTATCCCCTGATATAGCGGGATTATCTTTCCTTGTTGATATATATGGAATTGATTTTTGCTTATGACATAAGGTAAGAACATAATTTCATTTTTTCCCATACAGGTAACTAATTTTCCAGCATTATTAAAAAAAACTTTTTAATATTTATTTTTGAGAGAGGGGGCGGGGAGGGGCAGCGAGAGAGGGAGCCACAGAATCCAAAGCAGGCTCCAGGTACTGAGAAGTCAGCACAGAGCCCGAAGTAGGGCTCAAACTCACGGACCCCGAGATCATGACCTGAGCCGAAGCTGGACGCCCAACCGACTGAGCCACTCAGGCACTCCTAATTTTCTAGGATTATTAAGTGATTATCTCCCCTCTCTGTACTGAACTACAATAATACCTCTGATATGAGGCAAGCTTCCACAGATGAAGTGTTTCTGATCTATTTCTGCCTCATTTCTGTGTGTAACTATCACAAAATTTAAAAAGTGTGGCTACTAAAAAATTTAAAATTACATATGTGGCCTCCATTATATTTCTATTTTACAGTGTCGATGCAAATAGTCACAGTAACTGCCTCTTTCTTTCCAAACCTTATACCCTTGATTTCTTTTCCTTGTTTATCGAGCTGACTGGGAGCCCAATGCCCACGTTGGATAGATGTAGTAATAGCAGAAAACCAGTTATGTTCCTGATTCTATGGGAACGTGTTTAATATTTCACCATTAAGTGAGATGTAGCTGCAATATAGTTTTATGTACTCTTTGTCATAGGGATAAAATTTCTCTTCTATTCCAGGAGTTTTTGCTTATTTTCTTTTAATTATTAATGGCTATTCAAATCTATCTAATGCTTTCTGCATCAATGTGATATATTTTATGAATTTGTTTTCTAGTGTTAAATTTACCTATTCTTCCTGAAATACTCTCCACTTGGTCAAAATATATTATTTTTAAAATATAGTATTGGTTTTTATTTGCTAAAATATTTAGAAGATTTTGGTATTCATGTTCCTCTGTGACTTTAGCCTGAAATTTTAAATGGTGGTTCCTGGATCTCTCTCTCTCTCTCTCTCTCTCACACACACACACACAGCATTCTAATAGTTTTACAAAATATCTATTGGTTTATACTTATTCACATGTTTGCTATTTTCTTCACTCAAAATTCTATTCTATACCTCTGACCTTCCTTTTGAGGTTGTTTTTTCTTCAATTTCATTCTGGAATTTGTTGTTTCTGCTTATCCTCAGCTCTGATCTAAATTTGAAAATTGGTTTCTTTATTTTATCCAGTATGTTTACATGTTACAAACCAGCACGTTTTCTTTACCATATTGCCAGAAGAAAATTCTTTATATTTATGTTTAAAGAAATTAATAAAATACTGATTTCCTAACAGAAACTTTCTAAAATACTTAGGAGTATAGTCTAACCCATAAGAGATACATTTTGCTTGCCTCAGTTAATTTTCTTTAAATATTTAGTATTTGATCTCAAAATAAATACTGTGCGTGACATGAAGAAGTGTTAATGAAACAATGAGAAATAAAAATAGAGCAGTTGCTTCTTACTGCTCCTGACGCTTCAAGTACCAAAGGCCCCATATAAATTTTAGAAAATAATTTCTTTTAGTTTTGGCAATTTTCTTTCTTTCTTTCTTTCTTTCTTTCTTTCTTTCTTTCTTTCATTCTTTCTTTTTCTTTCCTCCTTTCTTCTTTCGTTCTTTCTTTCTTTGTTTCTTTTTCTTTCCTCCTTTCTTCCTTCTTTCCTTCCTTCTCTTTCTTTCTTTTCTTTCTTTCTTTCTTTCTTTCTTTCTTTCTTTCTTTCTTTCTTTCTTCTTTCTTTTCTTAGATTCAGCCATGATTGCCATGATTCTGGGTCTAGAGATACTAACTGAATAAATCTTGGATACACCCGGGAACCTGTCTCTAAAGAAAAAAGTTCTCAGGGCTCCACTGTGAAGCAAAGTTTGGAGATTCCTCGAAACAGATTTCTTACTCAGAGACCCCACAATTACACAGAGAGATGAAAATAGTTCAGTAGAATTTGAAATACAGTTATGCCCTGGTAGAAAAGCAGTTTTTAGCTCACATTTAGTAGCATTTAAAGGATTAAGAAATTTTGATTTTAGTTCAAGGCATGCCTTAATTAGCCAAATCTTATATCCTTCTTTGGCCAAACTGTCAAGAAAAATGTGGCATTTCTGCATTCCAGAAAATAAAAGCAGAGGTAAATAACAGCAGAAACACAGTAGAGGCACCATCAGGAGAAGGACGGTGTCTTCTTCCAATAGCCACAGCAGAGGACACCCTGGTCTAAACCAATGATTCACAAATCCCTCATTAAAAACAGTCAGATCTAAGTTGTAAAAGTTTCCCAGCAAATAAAGTATTTCTTTTCCTCTTTAAATTATTATGTCTTGGCCAGAAGCCCCGAATATTCTTGGAAGATCCATTACAAAATTTAAATATTGCACCAATAATTTTTAAACACTGTGAATTCTGTTAATAATTTTTCACTGATCATATAGAAGAAAATGTGTGTATACATTTTACATAAAATACACTCAGTTTTATGGTTTTGCTAAGCTGAACAATAGAATGTTAGCAAAATGCAAACCAAGTAGGACTTGCATTGTGAGTTTTAATCATAGAGATCTTTCGGGGAATAAGAAAATTTTCCAGTTAAAGCTTGTCCATTTAAAAATTTGCATGCTGGGGGCGCCTAGGTGGCTCAGTCAGATGAGCATCTGACTCTTGATTTGGGCTTAGTTCATGATCTCACAGTCCGTGAGATTGAGCCCTGAGCCAGGCTCCACTCTGGGCGTGGAACCTGCTTAAGATTCTCTCTCCCCCTCTCTCTGCCCCTCCCCTGCTCCTGCATGCTTTCTCTCTCTCTCAAACAAAACAAAAACAAAACAGAACAAAACAAAAACCCTTGCACTCTGTATTGGTTTAGTGTGTCTTCTCCATGTGGGTGCAAATAATGTTTTCTAGTAGCTAATGGGTAGTTGTTGTGCTCTTATCCATAAAGGACTTCGAGAAAGTTCTAGAAAGTGCATACAATGAGAACATAGGACCCACTGGTTTTCTGAGACAGCAGCTGTTTGACTTTCTACAGTCCCCGTAAGTCCAACAAAACAGAAAGAGTTGTTCCATTTTGTTCCAGAATCCATTTAATTAAATCCATACATGCCCTTTAGAAATCTGTTTCTTAAAATGGCGTCAACCATGGAGATTTTTTTAGGAAAAAAGTCTGTTTTTCCTATTTGTACAACTTTTGGGTGCAGAAAGAGAAGAAGACATTGAGGGGAAAGGTAGAACAGATATTTTATTTTCCACTTTGGGTTGGGAAATATTAATGAAAATTCTTTCGTTATTAGATGATAGAGCAAAAGGAGAAGGCTTTGCACAGTTTATTTTGTTTTCCTCCTGTGATTTTCTTTATAAAATACTGAAAAGTATCTACTTGAGAAAATACATAAATCACATATCTATACGTCAAAATCAATAAACTTAGTGGTTATATAACAACTCTGTAACCAAGCATGGTATGTTTTTTTTGTAAGTCCCCATAAAGTCAGAAGTTTATAGACTGACCTATAGCAGCTGCCACTGAGAGATCACTGATAACATCACAGGGGAAACAAGAATAAATATCTTCTGAGTAAGGGCAGGAGGGGAACATTTTCCAAGGCAGGAAGTAGTCTATAGTTCTTTTTCAGTTTAGTAAAGTAGAGGCTTCCATATCCCCCACCCTGCCAAATGCAAAAAGCATTTGCAGGCATTTGAAAGCAGCACTCTTTTTCTTTTTCTTTCTTTCTTTTCTTTCTTTCTTTCTTCTCTTTCTTTCTTTCTTCTTTCTTTCTTTCTTTTAGTACAACACGTTTTTAAAGGGCATTGCCAAAATCCAGGCGCATCAAAACAGTGGCACCTTGACTCCTAAGCATCATATACACACAATTAGGCAAAAGAATCACAAATAAAATGCCTAAAGCATTTGAAATGAAGTTTGGGTAGTATAATTTTATAACTTATTTTTTCATGTTTATTTGTTTTTGAGAGAGAGAGAGAGTGAGCGGGGAGGTACAGAGAGAGGGGGGGACAGAGGATCCAAAGCAGGCTCCACCCTGACAGCAGGGAACCTGATGTTGGACTTGAACTCACGACCGGTGAGAACATGACCTGAGCCAGTCAGGTGCTCAAATGACTGAGGCACCCAGGTGCCCCACTTTATCATTTATTTGTAAATAATACATGCTAATTGGAAGAAAAATGAGAATATACAGGTAAGTGAAATATGAAAATATTAATATTACCACTTAGATGCCATCACTGTTGATATTTTGAAGTGTCTTCTTTTAGACATTTATATTCATTGACCAAATACTTGTATATCTAGATATATCTCTATCTATCTAACATCTATATATCTAACTATCACAAAAACAAGAATGTATTAGATATCTTGTTTTATAGCTTGTTTTTTTTTTCAACTTAAATATATGTAACACACAGCCACTGTTTTCTTGAAATAAATACATAACTTCCTCATTATATGAAATCACTATATGTTGTTGCATTTTATGGTATTGACATACCGAGAGAGAGATTATGTAGATAGATAGAGATAGAGCGTTTTTATATTTAATAGTAACTTGCATTTTACATAGAGGCAGATTTAGGGTTTGGTTGGAGAGTGCAGATGTATGTGTACTTAAGGTCAGGCAGTAGACCAGGAAATAGATATTGTAAGGAAAAAATATATTATTTTATGTTAAATAAAGCTAGAATATCATTAAAAAGACTTCTCACCACAAATATTTCAATGTATGCGGCAAAGCTTTCGCATTAAAGTTAAAATAGTTAAGAGACAGGAGAGAAAAGCATTTGGTTTTTGAAACCAATTTTTTCTTTGCAGAATTTGAACTTTTATACACGGAGATAGCTACATGACATATCTGTATCTATCGTCAATAGCCACAAATAGCAATATTAAAATCAACAGGCCAATCAAATAGTAATTAGTAGGAATTTTTCGTGTCCAAGAATAACTCTGGACGCTTTCAGACCCAAAACTGATAAGATGCTCAGTGGCATGGCGTTCCGGGACGGCTTAAGTAAAAACGAGAAGGTCGCCCAGCCTTTACAATGACTGGTTGCTACCATGTGGGTTAAGAGATGGCAGTGAGTTGGCTAAAAGCAATTATCTCATACTATTTTAGAAAGATGGCTTAAGTTTCTTCTGTGATCATCAGAAACATTTATCAGAAAGAGCCTAAATTAAGTTGTGCTGTTATTCACGAAATAAGCTAAATTTAGCTTTGCTTACCTGCCTTAAATGGTTTTGTTTGCTTGAGGGATTTTCAAGCCTGGTTTCCATTTTATGTTATTTCAATTCACTCTATCTATCAGCTATCTATCTGTCTATTTATCGAATCTATCTTCTATCTTTATCTATATACCCATCCGCATATATGCTCTAAATACCAACGTGGGGGCATTTAATTTGTTTCTATATTTCACCTGAGTCCCATCATGGATTCCTGGGGCTTCCTCAAACATGGTGTCTGGATTCCAAAAGCAAGCATTCTAGGAGACTGAAATGTATAGATTTTGTACAACCTAGCCCCAGAAGTCTTGCCATGTCAGTTCTAAAGTTTTCTACTGTTCGATGCAGTCACAAAGTCTAACCTAGTTTCAAGGGAAGGTAAGAGATCTCCCTTCATGCTGGGCAAGTACTAGATCCCGGAATTTTTTTTTTTTTTTTGCAAACAATCTGTCATAGACATCTTTTCACTGTGTAGAGATTTAATGAAGGGTTGTCTTTTCAACGCTGAAAAATAGATAATAACTTCCCAGTTTTTCATAGTTTCTCTATTGCGTGGATGAGGCCGGAAATGAAACGTTAATTCCTTCCCAATGTATTTCTGAGATTTTTCATTTTGTGTAGAAAAGTGTTTTCATGATGAGAGAATTAAATCATTATTTGAAATTTAGAAACAAAAGTTAAAGGGAACCCGGATTTTTTTTTTGTAGCTATTAGCTTTGTATAGAATTTAAGAGACCATGGAGCATTGTTTTTCAATCTTTTGCCTCGTTGTCTAGCTGAATGGCACACACTGATAGACACCAAATGCAATGTCAATACTTTTAAGTTTCTGAATCAGTTCTGTCGTTGATCAAGTGTTCTGTCATAATGTACGTGCAGCAGTGATAAGAGCTGTGAGCGTATTCCCCTAGGTTAATTACCTACACAGAAATTAACGCGGAATTCTTCATCAGTGAGAGCTTTATAGGTGAGCTTTTTTATCGCTTGGAGTCCTGGGACGAAGGGTTGAGGTTACGAGGGCCAGAATTTCTGGCCAATGATAAGGCATGTCTTTTATACTGAGGAAGAGCCTAGTACTTATGTGATGTCCCAGCTTAAATAGGCACCAGACCTCTGGAATGCCCTCTTACTCGTGACCCCTTCAAACAAGCCATTGTAAGTTGAAGCACCCCACTCTCCGGGCAGAGAGCGAATAGCGACATTTTTCAAAAGCATCCAGATAGACACCTTGGTCGTATCTATTAGCTTTCTAAACAGACTGTCTTTAAATAGAGACGTGGTGTTTTTCAATAGCTCTTGCCTTATGCTCCTCCCAACTGAGTTGCTGAAGAAATGCCACTTCTCTGAAGTGAATTTCTTTCTTTGCAATGAAAACGTGACACTCCCTCTTCTGAAATATCTAACATTCTGACCCTCTACTGTTCCTCCACACTCTTCACACTCTCCTCAGTATCATTGTCAAGAGAGAGAAGGGAATCCTTTTCTGAAACTGCCGCTAACACTGACAACGGACTGTGCCGTCATTTATCTCCGCGAAAGAGAAGGAGACAAGGACTGAGTGTTGCTTTACTTCTTACAGAATTCTTACCTTGTCATAATTTTTACATGTCTAATGAGAACTCCTGTTCTATGAATATTCTATATTTTCTGTGGAAATCTGCCACCTGTCAGTTTTCCTTGTCTTTTCATTTCATTTCTCTTCCTTTTAAGGGCATTGGTCATGCAATGCGCTAAGCTGAATCAAGGAAGCTGATTATTTCTCTAATGAAATGCCTGACGGTCTATGTGGCTTTTTGACATTCGATTGTTTCACTTTTTTCTTCATTTGTCCTTCATTATTCTCATATTTTTTCTCCTCTGAGTAATGACCAAATGACACTCATCCTATGGGATAGACTGCTTTCTAACTACATACGTGAAACATTCCAGTATCTGATGGGCTCTTTTTTTTTTCCCCCTGAACATGACTTCGTGCTAATTTTGGAAACCGTATCTATGCAATCATGGTGCTAGAAAGGCAACATAATGAGATATGTTGAAAACACGGACAATTCCGTTATAATGGAGATGTAACTCAGGAATATTGGAAAAGATGCAGTCAGTAGAAATGTGCTGATAAATGTAATGAACACGAAAGTGCCTTATAAACTATCGAGGCTATGCAAATATCAGCTTGCATGTTGACAATAAAAATTAATAGTTTCAGTTAAGAAGCTCACTGGCAAAGGACACATTTCCCGCAAGGGGACATATACGTATAAAATGAAAAGCATGCTAAAGAAACACGTCCTATTTTCTCACAATGTTTTCCACGAGAATGAAGCAACTATTTGCCTATAATTAGTGCTTTGAACAAGTGGGACACGATAAGGAACAGCCACAAAGTAATTTTTAAATTATTCTCACTCGTCCTTTTCAACCTTCTTGATGGCGTCATAGGTCCATTTGCATTCCTGTTCACTCCTCGACAACCAATAGTTCTCCAAATTGAAGTCACAAAAGGTGTATCATTTCCGTAATAAAACCATAATAACAAAAACTCCAGATGTCATTACTCACCAAAGCTTCTTTCTTGCCCTTGTCAGCCTGGTTCCCTCCCCCACACATTGGCTTATCTTGCCTTTTGCTTGCTAGGCTGCAGTTGGTTCTTCTGGGATGTAGGTGGAAAGGAGAGGTAAAACACACACACACACACACACACACACACACACACACGCGCGCGCGCGCGCACACACGCACCTTTACCTGATTGTATCGTGATGTATTGTAACCGAATGCTTAAAGCTGGCTCCTTCTTAGAAATTTTCTACTGGAAATATTCACCTGCACTTCGCGTGGTGTGAACACTGAATTTCCTCTGGCGGACTCTCCCTGGGTGTCTGGCTGCCTGCTATTCTCCTCCTTAGGGTCTGCAATTAGCAGTAGACAAGCTGGATCCTTGGACCCGCCATCGGTAGAAGTGCCCATCACCCTTGTTGTGTCATCTTCACTTTACAGTTACAGGTCAGTGTCTTGCCTTGGAATTTTCCGAAGCATGATTCAGATATCGTTTCCTTGTGTGCACAAACTCTAGGAAATACTGGCCCCATTCAAGGTCCCTTCCCCAGAGTTGAGATGAGAGAGGAAAGGGGAAATCACTGCTTTTCCCTGCATCACGGGAAGGGAGGGATCATCTCACAGCACTGAGACAACTCACCCAACAATTTTTGCCGGATCATACAGAAGGCCCACTCTTTTTAATAAGTCAGTAACTGAAAAAAAGGTAGGGAGCTGTGGACACAGATTTAACACCTCAATGAAATGGGAGCTCCAGGTGGACAGTGTTTGAACAAAGCAGATATAAAGGGTCTTTTTTGAGAGCATTGGATTTTTGAACATGGTGTGGGTTTTAAGTGAGATAAAACTTACTGAAATGGAAAGTTAGAGAGTGACTGAAGGGAGATACAAAATACAATACACAGTGTGATCTCACATCAGCTAAGCATTGCATAAAAATAAAGAAGAGGGGCGCCTGGGTGGCGCAGTCGGTTAAGCGTCCGACTTCAGCCAGGTCACGATCTCGCGGTCCGGGAGTTCGAGCCCCGCGTCGGGCTCTGGGCTGATGGCTCAGAGCCTGGAGCCTGTTTCCGATTCTGTGTCTCCCTCTCTCTCTGCCCCTCCCCCGTTCATGCTCTGTCTCTCTCTGTCCCAAAAATAAATAAACGTTGAAAAAAAAATTAAAAAAAAATAAATAAAAAAAATAAAGAAGAAAAAGTATGCACGTATATAATATATATTGATGGATTAACAGTGGTAATCTCTGTACAGTGGAAATATATTTTATTTTGTCATGTTTGCTCATCCTCATTTTCTAATTCTCAATAGGGTCTATGAACAGCTTCTATAGTGCAACAATTTATGGCAGAAGGAAAGAAGGAAATAAAGTCTGTGTAACAAGACTCTTCTGCTTTCTCCGACTTGGTAAATATCCACTTATGGTAACTTAGAGCCCAAAGTTTAAAATAAGAAAAGACCGGTGGGCTTCCCCTTCGCCCAAGTCTCCATAACTGACCTATTCCTCATGTTGGATCGTGTTGGAGTGGAGTCCCACCTTGTAGCTTGGTTTCTTTCTTTCCTTTGTTTGCCAAAACCAAGGCAAACATATTTCCATTTTAACATCCTATCACATACCCCACTCATTTAGTGGACAACAAAGATCATTAGTGCTTTAGGCTTGAACGCCCAGAACACTCATTTACATCACACAGACCCAGATAGGTGTAATCTCTGTTCTATCCTGCCCATCGCTAAAGCATTATTGCTTAGGTAGAGCTGGAGAATAGAACCATCCAGGGCTCTGCAGTGGGCAACAATGAGAGTGTCAATTGACAACATGAGACAGATGAGTGCCCTGCCCCCCACGTAAAAACAAACAAACAGGGGCGCCTGGGTGGCGTCCAACTTCGGCTCAGGTCGTGGTCTCACAGTCCCTGAGTTCGAGACCCGCGTCGGGCTCTGTGCTGACAGCTCAGAGCCTGGAGCCCGTTTCCGATTCTGTGTCTCCCTCCCTCTCTCTGACCCTCCCCCGTTCGTGCTCTGTCTCTCTCGGTCTCAAAAATAAATAAACCTTAAAAAAAAATTAAAAACAAACAAACAAGACAAACTATACTTTTCCCATTACAAGAATAAAATTCATATTTACTCTGGCTCGTGAAGTTCTGCCCTCCCTCTACGTGGCGTGGTCTCACCCCAGATCTTCAATGGCTGCATTTTTTACACGATTCATGTTTCACCTGAAATGTCATGTCCTCAAAGCAGATTTTATGACATTCCTTCTCAATCACACTATCTCTATTTTCTTCCTATCACATTGGTACCTACAATCCCTTTGTCAATCGTTTGTGAACCAAGTGATTAGTGTGGCTTTTATTCCTCATGCCTCTTTCATGACCCTGGGGGACAGGGACTGGGGCTTTCTCCTGCTTTACAATGATTCCCTCGTATACGTACTGCATTTGCCCCCTACCAGTTGCTTGAGAAATATGTGTCAAATGAATTAATCGGTGCTAGAGTTGCATGGTAATGATCATAAGTGAGCATGGCATCCAGCTAAGAGCTTCAGCTAAAGGTAGTTTGTTAAGAAACGGGCTACCGCAATATTTGAAGACACATCCAAATTTAAAAATGAAAAAAAAAATTAAAGCACAATACAATTACATGCTTTCCCCCCTCCCCTGGTATGTTGAAAAGATTAAAAATTGACAAACAGGTATTGTCAAGATTTTAATGGAAATGTGTGTGCTCGTGTTGTAGTGAAGAGGGTGTATATTGCTATCATCTTTCTGGTAAGAAAACCCAAAGCACGTAACAGGACAGAAAATGTTCAGCAATCACAATTCTAGGGCCCCTTATGGAGAAGATATCACAAGTGGGAACTGACATTAACGGAAGGAGCTCCATGACCACTTCCACAATAGTGAAGACTTTACATGTAGGTATTCCGTCAGCAGGGAATCGGGTTAAGGGAAGTGCAGTACAGACACAAAATGGAATAGTATACAGCCATTGAAATGCTCATGCCATAGAATTAATGGTGGTGTGTTTTTTCTTTTTCCCCCCGGTGGGGGGATTTGAAGGGATTTTTCACTGTCTTCTCTGCGCATTCCCAAATGACTCAATATTTTGTATATAACATGCTGATTTTTTAAAACGAATAAAAGTTTCACAATGATCACCCCTCCGAACCTTTCGAAAGCTATCGTGTACGATACCGAGTGTAGCATTTTAACAGTTCAGGATAGGGCTCAATAATGTTTAAAATAATGACGAGCCTTACTTCACCGTTTCCTCAAATGTGGACGTAGCTTTAACCTTGAATTAATTGAATTTTGGAACTTAATCTGTGTCTATTCCATAAGGCTAATATGAATTTTATGTCTGCTATTCAGAGCTGAAGTTTCCTTTATTGTGTTTTTGGCAGTCTAAGCAATAATTATAGATATCTCTTGTAGAAACCTCTGAACTTCTGCCCGAATTTATAATACTATTCACGTTGATCTGCAATTCTTCTGAATAACTTTGTGCCATGATTAACTGGAATAAAAGATGAGTCATTGTATAACACAAACTACAAAAATGAGGCTATATCTTTTCAGGAACAAGTGGTCTCTCTTGCATTATGATTTCGGGATAGCTCCTTAGCCTCTAGTCTCATATTTGATTTCAAAACAAGAATATTTAACATATCAAAAAAAAAAGATTCTTCGCTCTTGCAAATGACTTCGGTACTGACACAGCTGAATGAAAACTGACATAGCAAGTATTGACCCTGAGACACCAAAAATCCACGTTCAATAGTGAGTTTGGAACCAGCATGACTTGGAACTCTTTTTTTTTTAATTTATTTATTTTTGGGACAGAGAGAGACAGAGCATGAACGGGGGAGGGGCAGAGAGAGAGGGAGACACAGAATCGGAAACAGGCTCCAGGCTCTGAGCCATCAGCCCAGAGCCTGACGCGGGGCTCGAACTCCCGGACCGCGAGATCGTGACTTGGCTGAAGTCGGACGCTTAACCGACTGCGCCACCCAGGCGCCCCTGGAACTCTTTTTAAAGAACTATAAAAAAAAAAAAGTCTCCAGTGTGAGTCACTGAGAAAATTTATACTTTAGTTTCCTCTCCTAAAATAAATATTTTTGGCCTTTTTGTCCAATTCCCCAAAATATGTGTAGACACGTTGTCTTGCTGTGATATGCCACAGTAGCTCATTCAAATGAACTTTACAGTTTTAATATAGTTCTCTCTGTAACTACTAGATGGTCTTGTTGATTTAGCTAGAGCCTTGTTTCTTCTAGTATCAGTGGGTCAGTCACCATATATTTTAACAGTGTGTTTTAACACTATTGGGTATAACCTACACTCATAAAAAAAAAAAAAATCTCCTGGTTCTTACATCCCTCTATCATGTCAAACTGGAAGAAGACATAAGAGCTAAACACTATCATGAGACCCAGCCAGAAAAGTGTAATAGTTATCATCCATATTTGCCCCTGACCAAAGTGGAGTCATTTTAATTAACTTTCTACTCAGAAGGTCCATTGATGTCTCTCTCATTTTCTCCTTGTTTTAAAATTGAATCCCTATTTCCTTTTAGCTGTTTTCCGGGATTAGGTAACATTTCTTCAGCAATACCTTTACTTGGCCTTCATGCTTCTTCAACTTTACCATCCAGTGGCATTGATCTCTTGGAAATGCCAAGGAGAATAATGAGCCTGTTCTCTCACTGCTCTCTGTCAGATAATTAATATACTCTTGAAGATGAAGTATAATGGTATTTTCTTACTCTGGTTTCCTGGAATGCTTTCCAAAATGGCTACCAGTCTGTAACAAGTTTCTTGTAGCTTTCTTCTAACCCAAAACATCCATCTCTCAAGCCTGAATCCCAGTAATTTGTTATCCACTTCTGTTTTAAGCATCCCTTTCCCAGTCTCCAACCTGAACTGTTGTTGGATCTCTCAGACACTTCTTACTTCTTCATCGTGGATCCCTGCCATCATGGATTCTTCTCCATTGTATCTTTCATACATTTTGCCTTGTTCCCGTTTTTAAAGTTACTAGCTCCATTTGTGCAGTGTTCTGGTCATAAAAACTTGAATGTGGTATAGTTTCTTCCATCAAATAAATAAATATTTTTATTAAAAATATAACTACACAATTATATCATGCGATATTAGTAAGACCTGGTATAAAGAAGTCCTTCCCAACCTTCTGACATTATGGTACAAGCAGAAAATAGTATTTATAGGGCATTTTGGTATAAACAAAAAAATGAGGACACTGCCAGAGGTGATTAGTCTGAGAGTTCCAGTAATCCACTCTGTTTCTGGCTATCTAAAGGTTGAAGAGATCAGTATCTCAAGCATATCTATAATTACTCATGGTGCACTTCTCCACCTCTCAACACGGGTTGGAAAGCTGTGGTGCAGGAGACCTCAAGAGAATCATTCTCTTTCTCCTTGGATAGTCGTTGAAGTAGGATTTGAAGGTTTAAAATAGTTTTCTCATTTAGCTTTTTAAATCATAGAAGGTGGAGAACTCCTCTGGTGCATACATGTACAGGATAAATAAAAAGAAAAGTATGTTTGCAACGAAGAGAGAGCTTTTCTGGACTGGAGAAGATTTGGTTGCTATGCATTC
Source organism: Felis catus (assembly GCF_018350175.1). Classification (NCBI taxonomy): domain Eukaryota; kingdom Metazoa; phylum Chordata; class Mammalia; order Carnivora; family Felidae; genus Felis; species Felis catus. Next base: position 147,162,893 of record NC_058372.1, on the reverse strand, counting down.
GTACGTGATTATATTGAATGCTTTATTTTATGCCTTCTTCAAATTTTTATATTTAAGTTTGTTCTTTAATTTGCATTTTTAAATATTGCATAAGGTTAACAGTATTAATTTTTTCCTTCCTTTTACACTATTTACTCCTTTCTTAGCACCTCATTAGCAGATAAAACGTTGAGCAAAGAAGATGATTGAAGTGTTGAATATGCTTTCGGCAAATCTATAGCAAATAATTAGATACATAAAGGAAGAAAGGAAGGAAGGAAGGAATAATAAATGACAAATAAATAATGCTAAATTAAAGTTTTTATTTGGAAAAGCCAAGCTTTGCTGAGATAGAAAAAAATGTGGGTTTGAAGAAGAAAATCCTTACAAAACTGCACAGAACCTTTATAGGACAAACCATTAAGTAAGAAACAACTGTAACAGGGGCGCCTGGGTGGCGCAGTCGGTTAAGCGCCCGACTTCAGCCAGGTCACGATCTCGCGGTCCGTGAGTTCGAGCCCCGCGTCAGGCTCAGGGCTGATGGCTCAGAGCCTGGAGCCTGTTTCTGATTCTGTGTCTCCCTCTCTCTCTGCCCCTCCCCCGTTCATGCTCTGTCTCTCTCTGTCCCAAAAATAAATAAACGTTGAAAAAAAAAAAGAAAAAGAAACAACTGTAACAATCACCTTACCAAAAGAGAAATAAGGGTTTCACCAGAAACAGAAAGAGAAGGATGGGAGAGGCCATGCCTAAGATCTGGGCACTGCGTGGATTCCAGAACGATGGTCCACTTCTTCGCATTCTAGGTCCCAACTACAAAGCAAGTTGGAGGGAGAGTGTTATACCTACACTAACAGAAACACAGATAGCTTAACGGATTTCCAGCTCTTGTGAGCATGTGTACGTACGAAAAGACTACAAGTCTTGTAGAAGTAGGACGTGTCACGTAAGCCAGGATCGGTAGCAGGCTAGATTGACAGTGTTGGTCAACTGAAATAAGTCTTGGATGACAGGCCAAGACCACGGACAGCAGCAGCAGCTTCCTGGTCTTGCCAAGGAAGGGTGAGCAAGATTTCAGTGACTGCCAGCTTCTGATGCCCATAAGGACAGTTGGAATGAGCTTCGGTGCAAGGAGATCAGTAACGAAAGAAGATGGCCGTCGGAGAAGAGCGTACCTTCGCAGATGTAAGACTTATTTCAGTTGGCCAGCACTGTCAGTCTAGCCTCCTACCTCCTCCCTCCAACTAGCCATGGCTAGTGTCAGTAGGAGTTTCTTCTTCAAACCCACATTTTTTTTCTATCTCAGCAAAGCCTGGCTCTTCCAAATAAAAACTTTAAGTTAGAATTTGCTGGAAACTGACATAAAACCAACCAAGGAGGAGTGACAAACAGTAGAAAGAAAACAATCCTGAATTTGGTCATGCAGCCAAAAGAGCCCAGTTTTAAGAGTGGAAGTGAGTTACCTTGACTTTTTGCGTTTTGCAACTACTATAGGGAGTAAGGAGTTCATGAAGTGGGATGAATTCATTTGTAAACAAATAAACAAAGTAGATTTATTCATTCAGTCCTTCATTATGCCTGTAAATTTTATACCACTTACACTGTGTTTTAGATTCTCTCTTCTCATGGCAGAATTCATCTCTGGAAAACATGGGCCAGCGGTTTTAAATCATTGGAGAGAAATACAGGAGGCAGGTGATCCAGGTTCAAATTCGAACTCCTCTATTCACTAGCTGAGTGACTTCTGTTGAGAATAAATTCTGTATGGATCTCTTACATTTCTGCACATCTTATAAGAAGAGACACCCTTTTCTGTGTTCTGGACCTTCTTTTCAAGTTTGTTCGTAGAGCCAAGATCCTTGAAAGCTAGAGATAATGTCTTCCTCTGGGGCAAATAACATGCTCCCCCCTCCCCCACCCCCGTTATAAAAGATTTCAGTTCTCTAAGCTCAAGGTCTCCTCCTATAATGCTACCTACTGCATGTGAAATAGTCACCTGTCTCTCTTCGTTTCAATCTGTTAGAATTGGGGCTACGATCTGTTAGAGGCAGACATACTGGCACACAAATAAAATAGACTGATATTCTGGCTACAGTATCGTCAGAATAGGAGTCTCGTGTTTTCTGTCAGTGTCTACGAAACATAAGCAGGTTAATTTGTTAGTATGCGTGACCCTGAGCCTCATTTTCCCCCCTTTGAATAAATACTGTACTTTCTTCACAGGATTGTCATAGTAATGAAAGAAGATAGTATAAAAACAACACAGCATACTGCTTAAGAGCTTGGACCCTGACTCCCGGAGGCTGGATTTAAGCTCTGTCTCTACCGTCTACCAACTAAATGACTTTGGACAAGTTCCTTTATGTCTCTGTGCCTCCGGTTAATAAGTAGAATGTAGATCAGTAACAATATTGTTAACCTGATGGTTTTTTGAGTGCAGACATACCTTGTTTCTTTTTCTCTTAACGAGGTTTGAAGTACTATTTTTTAAGTTTCTTTCTTTCTTTATTTGGAAGGAGAGATAGAGAGAGAGTGCACAAGTGGGGCAGGGGGAGCAGAGAGAGAGAAGGAGAGAGAGAATCCCAAGTAGGTTCCACACTGTCAGTGCAGAGCCCCACGTGAGGCTCGATCCCACAAAGCATGACATCATGACCTGAGCTGAAATCAAGAGCTGGACGCTTAACCAACCACGCCACACGGGTGCCCGGGGACATGCCTTGTTTTATTGGACGTCACCAATATTGTTGTTTACAAACTAAAGGTTTGTAGCAACCCTGCATAAAGCATTTGTTCAAAAACTATTTTTCGCTTTTTGGCTCTGTGTTACATTTTTGTAATGCTCACGAGTATTTCAAATTTTTCTATTATGACTACATTTATTACAGTGATCAGTGGTCAAGGATTATGATGCGCTGGAAGTTCAAATGATAGTTAGCATTTTTTTGCAACCAAATGTATTTAAATTAAGGTAGGTACATTGTTTTTTTTTTTTTTAGGGCATAAGGCTATTAAACTCTTAGTGGACTACGTAGAAACACCACCTTCATATGTATTGGGAAACCACAAAATTCATTAGACTTGTTTTATTGTGATACTCGCTTTATTGAGTGGTCTGGAAATGAACTCACAATTTGTCCAAGATATGCCTGTACTAAATGTCCTGAGAATATTTCCCAGCACAGACTACAAACTGCATTCGTGTTTGCTATAAAGCATTGAACAAAGAAATTTGCATCTAGCTTGTTGGCAATAAAAGGTAGATTAAACACATATAAGCAGACAGATAAAAGATGACAGAAAATGATAGATAGATAGATAGATGAGACATACATACATAGAAAGATAATATTGGTTCAGAAAATAAAGAGGTCACTTCTGGACACAAATACTTATCTACGGGGCTGGATGCTTGCGTTGCCCAATGAATGATGGAAAGAATTCAGATATGTGTAAAGAAGAAGTATTTGCAGTGCAGAAAAATACTCCAGCAGAGACACAGAGATATTTGAACCAAGCAGATACAGCAATGGTAGCTTAGAGCTACTGTGCTTTTTCTGTCCTCCTTCATCTCAAGTTCAATGCAAAGCACACAGTGAGTGCTCAATAATGTTGTTGGCTAACTAGAAAATGAAGACCTTTGAATAATTATCGTACCCATTGAAACTTTAAGTTAGAATTTAATATAAATTACTTTGACGTACACTGAGCTTTCAAAGATCTTTCAACTCCACTGGCTGGTGAGACAGTACTCAGTGCTATTTAAGACTGAAACACAGAGCTTCAGACAGTACTTCTTGAAATGTAAATGCGTGATTACCCTCTCTTCGGTCTATTGGATTCAGAACTTATTCTGTTGCATTGATTTGGCCCTAATGATGTACTTCAGTCTTAAAGCTAGATTATTCTACTTTTTTTCTCAGAGAACATAGCGATAATTTTAGCTTTTCTGTACTTCTTTTCAAGTTTTTATTCTTTGCCTTTCTATTTTTTGCTCCAGTTTTATGTTACGAACATCAGGTGGTAGCCACAATAGAGAAATACATTTTCTGGCAGCTGTGAATGTTATCTTGGATACATAGACTTCCCTGAAGAAATTAAACCATCTGGGTATTTTTCCAAATGCATTGAATTTATTGAAAGAAAAAAAAAACTTCACCATAAGATATATCTTATTGGAGAGAAGAGCAAAGGAAGAAGTCTTTATAATAAATTGCGAATTGATGGTAAGCTCCACAATGTAGAGTCATTTCCCATCCTGGGAGAAAAGACTCCTGATTTTTTTCATGGTTGCTTTTCAATTTGTTTTCTCCGTTCGTCTATTTGAAGATTGGAACAATCTGCGTAATTCTAAAGGAAGTGTTTACGAGCAGGGAATGTCATCATCATAGAAGTCTATGCCACCCTGGTAGCATTAGATAGTTTTGTAAGATTCTGCCTGTGCTGTCCTTTGCTCTGCCAACATCCGTTCAGCCTACTTCTCATACTATCGGGAGTGAAACAAGTATGCGTAATGCGTCTTCTGCATAAGGTTTGCCCCACGCGGGCCACCGAGGGGCAGGTATGCGCTGTGAGGCACCGGGTGAGCCCCGTTCCGAGCACTCCGGGACTGTTAGCCCTCCTGGCCCTCATCACCGCATGCTGGCAGTGCCTCTCTGGCTGTGTGACAACCAGAGGGAGCATATGTGCACGTCCAAGGTGGCAATGGTACCTAGGTGCAAGCATCTGGCCCTTGGCTGGTTCTACCTCCCAGCACCAAGAAACATCCTTTATAGCACTTGCAGCTAGAGCCAAGAACGTGGATGATAGTCTTTCCTCCAAAAACCACACTGGGTCAAGTCTTTGAGTATCAAGTCAGCTGAGACATTTGTGGCATTTTTATTTCTTCAAAAATAAGACCTGTTGGGATGAGCACGGGGGGTTGTACGGAAACCAATTTGGTGATAAATTTCATATTAAAAAATTTTTTTTAAATAGGGTTTTTTAATTTGTTCAACCTTTATTCATTTTTGATAGAGGCAGAGCACCAGCAGGGGAGGGGGCAGAGAGAGAGCGAGACACAGAATTCGAAGCAGGATCCAGGTTCCGAGCTGTCAGCACAGAGCCCAATGCGGGGCTCGAACCCACAAACCGAAGATCATGACCTGAGCCGAAGTTGGACGTTTAACCGACTGAGCCACTCAGGCACCCTGATCTTTTAAATTAAAAGGGGGTACCATGCCATTTTAAGGTCAGCTTCTAAACTATATGCTTCATGCCCGGGACCAGCTGTAAAATTTCCAGGACCCAGGGCAAGATAAAAATCTGGGCTCCCTTGTTCAAAGAGCAGAGAACAATTGTTCAAAGAGCAATTGAACGTGTGAAGGACTTTTCTTTCAAAAATATAGTATTGCTTACAAAACACATAGACTAATAGTGATACATGTGTACAAATGGCCAAAAAAAAAGTGTCATAACTTTATAGAACACAAGCGTACTTTATGCAGGCGATACCTTAATTGACCATAAGATTTTTCTGACTTCCTTTTCTGCAAATACATTTATTAGGTCCTCAAGATTTATACTTGCGGCAACATCATGAAAATGCCAGCCCATTGCTACTTTTATCACTATCATTTTACAAGGCCTTTACAGAAATTAGGTATCTGATGGGTAATTGGTATTGATGAAATACAGTGGATGTAGGATAGAGCTGATTTTCCTAAAGGCTCCTGGCTCCCCTTTATTCCCCACCTTTTTAAACTATGTTATTCAAGTACAAATTTGGAAACCACCTTCTTAATGCTGCACAGGTGAGTCTATTCTGAGCCTTGACTCTCACTTGCTGAAAATCTGTGTGAGGAAGTTTTTCACACTTAATTGAAAGCAACAAAATAGCTTTTGGCAAATGCCAAGCTATAAATAATCATCAAATATTTTAAATTTTAAGAAAGATCTTCCTGCTGATGTAGCTGTTCCGGGACCCGTTAAGAATATTTCACAGCTGTGACCACATTGGGATGTATTTCTGATACATTAGTTCAACATATAAATTTTAGTTCAGCTAGAGTTCGTGATTCTCAGAACAATTTTCGAAAATGTTAATTCTTCGTACAAATCAGCCTCAGATAAGTCTAAATTTAACGTGGAACAGAATTTATTCAATGGAATTGTGGTATTTCCGGAGACGTTTCATGTAACATGTGTTATAATTGTGACTTCATGAGTGGTGAATTATTCAAAATGCCTTTTTTGGTCTTCTTTTGCTATATCTTCATCTACAACAAAATGTTAATTTTAGCATTGCCTTCCTTGTTAATAACTGGTTCATCCAGAATTTCATATGAAAGTGCTATTTTGCCTTTCACGCAACAATCTTTAAGTTATGTTTCTAAGCCTGTGAATATGTGCTTTCCAATGTTGTACCAATTGTCGAAATCGGGATTCCAAGTCCTTGAATTCTAATAGCGTCTTGATATACTTTGTTGAAAAGTCCATGTACATAATTTTTCCTTTTTTTATGGGGATGAAATTCATAGACCATAAGATTCATCCTTTTAAGGTGTACCATTCAGTGGTTTTTAGTTTACTTTCAAGTTTCGCAACCCTCGCCGCTGTGCCATTCTAGAACATGGCACCGTCTCGTTGCAGTGGTTTCTTATCAAGTTCTTTTCCCTTTCCCCCCACCCCCACCCCCTAGTCCCTGGGGACTGCAAATCTGCACTCATCTCTGTGGATTTAACTCTTCTGGATGCTTATTGGAAACGGAGATTATAACACGGGGACTTGCGTGTGCAGCTTCATTCAGTTAGCATAATGTCTTCAAGGTCTATCCATGTGGTGGCATGTATCGATATTTCATTGTTTTTCTGACTGGCAATATTCCACTGGTTTGAGATACCACATTTTGTTTATCCACTCGTGAATTACTGGACACTTGGAATGTTTCTATTTTTTTGTCTACTGAAAATAATACTGCCATAAATATCCATGTACAAGTTTTGGTATGAACAGGTTTACTCTTCTTTTGCATGTATACCTAAGAGGGGAATTATATACATAATATATTATCCCTGATATATATGTGTGTGCATGTATATATATATATAGAGAGAGAGAGAGAGAGAGAATATATAGTATATATTTATATATGTGTATATATATAAACATATATATATAGAGAGAGAGAATATATATAAAATCTGAGCATATTTGACACACGATGTTACAGGTGTACGACATAGTAATTGATTTGACAATTTCCCTACCTTATACCTTATTCGCCACAAGTGTGGTTATTGTCTGTCACCATGCAATGCTATTACAATACCATTGGCTATTTTCCCTATGGTGCGTATTTGATTCCCATGACTTGTCCATTCCATAACTGGAAGCCTATAGTTCTCACTTCTCTCTACCCATTTTGCCCATATCCCCCCACCATGCCCCTTTCCCCTGGCAACCCTCACTTCGTTTTCTGTATTTGTGGGTCTGATTCTGCGTTTTTAGTAACTCTATATTTAACTTTTGAGGAACTTCCAAACTGCTTTCCAAAGAGGCTGCACTATTTTACATTCCCACCAGCTATTTAGGAGGGATCCGTTTATTCATATCTTTATTAATACTTATTATTGTCTGTGATCATATAACCATCCTGACGATGTTTTGTCTGATTCTAAAGCATAGTCACCAGACAGCATAGGTGGATCATGTCTTATTTTGTGTGTGTTTGTGCATTCTCTCAATATTTACCTTTCATTGAAGTATTTAATTCCTTAATTGATTTACATTTATTATAATTATTAATAAAGTAGATTTTTATATCAGCCATTTTGCCTTTTTAAAAATTTTTAATGTTTATTCATTTTTGAGAGTTTGAGATAGAGAGAGAGGGAGTGCAAACAGGGGAGGGGCAGAGAGAGAGAGGGGGGAACAGAGGATCCGAAGTGGGCTCTGAGCTGTCCGCACAGAGCCCAACGCAGGGCTCGAACCCATGAACCATGAAATCGTGACCTGAGCTAAAATTGGGCGCTGAACCAACTGAGCCACCCAGGAACCCCTTGCCGTATGTTCTCTATAGATCTCGTTTCTTTTTTCTCTATTTTCCTTCATTATTGCATCATTCTGTTATATATATTATGTTATACCATTCCAAATTCCTTGTTATTTCACTATTTTTTTTGAGGTATTCTGCTAGTTGTTTTTCTGGGGATTATGATTAACTTCATCCCTTAAGACAATTGAGTTGTGGGGCACCTGGGTGGCTCATTCAGATAAGCATCCAACTTTTGATTTGGGCTCAGGTCGTGGTGTCATGGCTCATGGGCTCAACTCCCACATCTAGCAGCACGTTGACAATGTGGAGCCTGCTTGGGGTTCTCTCCCCACTGCCACCCACCCTCTCTCTTTGTCCCTACCCCGCTCACATGAGCACGCTCTCTCTCTCAAATAAACAAATAAACGTTAAAAAAAAAAAGAGAGAGAGAGAGTTGAGTTGAGATTAATACCAGCTTTAATTCCAACAGTATATGAAATTTATGTTTTTATATAGCACTATTCCTTCCGTGCTCCTTTGGGTGGTTATTTTCATATGAATTACATCTTTTTAGATCAAATCACCATCAACACATATTTGGAACTATTGCTTTATATAGTTGTTTTTTTTTTTATCAAAAAGGGGAAATAAACATATCACAAGCATACAATATATTTTTACTGTCACTTATATTTATTTACGTAGTAGTAAGATTCGCTGGTGCTCTTTGTTTTTTCGTGTAGATTTGTGCTCTTTTCTGGTATCCTTTCATATCTGCCTGGATCATGTCTTTTTGTGTCTTCTCAGACATGTGTCCTAGCCGTGCATTCTCCTCTTTATTTCTTCTCCATTTTTCAATAATTATGATGAATACAGAACTCGTTTCACATTTTTTCTTTGTGTTTATTTACATATGTCATTTCAATGTTCTGGCCTCCACGGCTTGTGATGGGTGATCAATTGTTACTGATGGGTCATCCTTAGTAGGTGATGAGTCATTTCTCACTGCTTTGTCTGTTTCTGTCGTTCAAAGGTTGAGTTATGAAATGTCTAAATGTAGACTATTCTACTTGGAGTTTACAGAACTACTTGGACATGTAGATTAATATTTTCGGGGGTCAAATTTGGAAAATTTTTGCTATCATATCTCAGATATTGTTTTGGCCTGTTCTCTCTTTCATTTCCTTCTGGGACTCCTATTATGCAATATGTTGGATTGTGCCCCACAGGTCGCTAGACCTTGGTCATTTTTCTTCACTTCTTTTTCCTTCTGTTCCTCAGACTGGATAACTTCCATGGAGCTATCATGAAGCTCGTCGATTCTTTCTTCTGTCTACCATAACCTACTGTGAAGTTTCTCCATCTCAGTTATCATAACTTTCAACTGCAGAATCCCCATTCAGTTCTCTTTGAAAGTATTTTCCGTATTTTTACTTGCATCTTCTATTTGGGGCAACATCATTCTCACCCTTTCCTTTATTTCTTTAGACATGGTTAACTTTAGTATCTTGAGCGTATTTCAAGTAGCTGACAAAAATCTGTGTCTAATATGTCCAACTTACAGGCTTCCTCACAGTTTCTACCGATTGTTTCCTTTCTTACGTGTGATGGTCCATACTTTCCTGTTTCTTTGCGTGCCTCATAATTTTTTACTGGAAACTGAATAGTATAAATGACCTAATGTGACAGCTCTGAAAAATCAAATCCCCTCATCTCCCCAAAGATTTTTGCTTTGGCCTTTGTTATAGGTGTTATTATCTTCTTATTTTTTTGTTTTATGAACGAATTTTCTAAGTCTGCATTCTTTGTCATGTGTGGCCACTGACGTCTCTGCTCAGTTAGCTTAAAGGTCAGTTAATGGTTGGACAGCGATTCCCTTAAATACTTATAAGCAGTAAGTGTCCTATTATTTACCAAGTGGGACTGGGTGGGTGTTGGGCGTGTCTTCTATGCTTAGTCCGGAATTTGACACCTTTGTGTAAGCCTTTGCTTCCTGCTTGTGCAACCTCAAGATCAACCAGATGTGGGAGCTTGGAACCTTCTCAAGACTTTCCTTAGCATGTATACTGCTCTGTACCTGAGCAAAGCTGTTGGCAAGCACATGGCCTTCTAGATTCCCAGAATTATTTCAGAGCTTATCAAAGCCCCTGTGGACATCACCATTTCTAATTTTTCCTTGAAAGCTTTTTTTATTCATTTGTTTGCCATAACTATTCACCACCCCAGGCACCCATGAAGTCAATCAACCACTTGTTGTTGTTGTTGTTGTTGTTGTTGTTGTTTTTCCTGACATTGTCTTTAGAGATAAGTGACAGAAATTCTGTCACCGGAAGAGCTATGAGTCAAGTCAAATACATACTGTCTTATAAGTAGAGTCTTCAGGGATGATCAGATCATGACAATTTCCTGGTAATAAAGCTTTTAAGGAACCTCGTTCTACTCCTTCTGGGGATTGTCAGTCTATTTTCACCACTAAAGTGGGTTATTATTTTTCAAAATTGCCATGGAAATGGAGAGTGGAAAATAAGACTAGGGCACCTTAAAGTGCCACAAAACCAATTATTCTTACCAAAATTTAGCTATTTTTCTTGAATAAATGCTTCCCGCATTTCTGCAAGCCTTTGGTTAATTTCCAGCTTTCTGAAAATGTGATTCCGGCTACTCTTTTGAAAAATACCACTTTGCTTTAATGAAGGAGAGAATATCAGGATATCCTCATTCCACAACTTTCAGTGGCATAGTACCATGTGTACGTTTTTATTTTGTGAGAGTTTACTAACAAAAGTAGGGTAAAACCTTGGCTTGCCCATGTAATTCGTTCAGGAAACACGCTTGTAATCCAAAGCGCCATATATCGCAGCGAATTTCCCAGTTCGCTGAACCATTGGCTCGGTTGTGATCATGTGACAACTGGCATCATGTACTACTTGTATTGCAAAGCATCACTCATTGATCAAGTTAAAATTTATTAGAGATGTTTGCGTGCCTTGCGGAACACTCGCAGAACAAGTTACCCGCGATCCAAGGTTTTAGGGCATACTGCCTGGGCACTGGCAGTTCCTTTCCTGACACTCAGCCCAGAGAATTAATACATGTGCCTCAGGGATGGACTCTCGTGATGAATGGCGAACCTGTGTCCCATTATGGGTCCCAGTGTTGTCCCTGTGTGGAACCCCTCCTCTCTGTCTTGAGACTGTAACGTCCTTGTTGCAGTGGCTATAACTGCCAATCTGCCAATCTGGGCCCGGGTCCTTCCCCTTCCCCACTGACCACACACTCGTCATGCCTCAGATTGTCCCACACTTGTGTTTACATGCTGGGTGACGAGGTCAACCACTCAGCCCACACACACGCCACCGGGCATGACTCCTCTGCTTACCTGCACGTTTATCGTCCCATAAAACTCCATGTGTAAAACAGAAGCTCAAAGATAAAATGAGTCACCGTTTCAATACAGTGACAGAAGGGCTGGTCATGCTTTTTAGACTTTTACCTCTTCTTTCCTTCTCTGGCATTCTTGAATAAAGAAGCATATAAATATTCTTCGGCCTCCTTCCTTAGTAGAATAGAGATCTCGATGAACTAGCTTATGAAGAAAAAGTACAACTGAAATAATTTTTACTGTACCTGGCACGAAACACACATCGTACAGATAATAATTCCTTACTCACTTTTCCTTTCATTATTAACATCGGCTAATGTTTTCAGCTTCTATTTCTGAAGCATGCATATGTTTTTACATTGGAACTCTCTGTTCTTACGACTCCTTTTTCTTCAGAAGTTCTGAATGTTAGAAGTTCTTTGAACTCTTCAGGGCTCTCTTTCAGAGGTTCCAAGATTTTTTGCTTCAATATTAACTGAGAATCTCATTAACTTGTTTCCTAAACCTTGGAACCACCTCCACAGATATCCTCTATGGTGCACTGTAATTTCAATAATTCTTTATTTCAATCATCGTGATTTATCACAAGTCACTTTGACCCATTAGCAAGCCATCGCTTCTTGATCAAGCTTAGATTGATATTTCAGTTCTAATTTAAAAAGATGGTCATATTGTGACGTTATAATAGTTGTTGTTAAAATACTAAGAATTCCTCCTCTCTTATTGTTTCTTACGCGTAACCTTCTGAGAATCATACCTTATAAATTGGTTATGTTTTTTTTTTCCCATCAATGTTGAAGACCTACCCACTACTGTTGGAATCAATTTTGTGAGATAACAATTGGTATATTCACTTAGCTGACTCTTTAATTGAAGTCAGAACATGTTTAGCCTTCAAAATATCTTTAGAATGCCTCTGAATGTAAATTGAGCTTAAATAATGAAGGTCTATCTTGGCAATATACTGTCCTCAGTGCTTAGCGTTAGGCTAAAGTGATAAGCAAAGCACAGTGTTTGAATTCTAAAACGTCACCGTGTCTGCATAAAATAAATTATATACATGTAAATAAGTCTGCAACCAGAATGGACTTTACCAGTCCAGAAGAATAGGGGAGATAACATTTAGTTGGAGATCCAGATTTCAGTGGCTGTGAGCCTGACTGGCAAGGCTCGAGGAACTTAGCCCCTTGTGTCGTCTGTCATCTCCTTCCTCACCCATGCTTCCCCAACGGAAATGCTTCAGCCTCTATGACTGCCTGGCCCCCAATAAGATGTCCTTTCTCCCTCCAGGACAGTACTTGTGCATCTAACGTCCTGCTGGGACCATGGTTCTCCCTCTTTATTAAGAGAGAGCTAGGGAGAATGGAAGATGCTTCCTCTCCTTTATCACCCCATCTCTAGCATGGAGTTACTATTTGGGGGCATTTAGAACACACCGGTGAACAAAATAATCAGGATCTCTGTCCTTATGATGCTTGCATTCTACTGGAGAAAGACATGCAAAAGTTCATAAAGGTAATACATACAAAAATGAAATAATATGATACAAGGTACTCATATCCATGAGACAAAAATGAAAAGTAGGGTAGATGAAGGGGATGCCAGAGTGCCTAGGCTTAGATAAAGGAGAGGATTGGGATTTTAAATTAGTGTGGTATGGATGGGCCTTATTGAGAACATGACATTGGAGTGAGGGAGCGAGGCCAAAAGATATAGGGCAGGTAGAGCATTCCAGAAAGAAGCAGCCGCCAATGTAAGGCATGAGACAGAGACGAGTAAAGATGCCTCCAACCATGTGTTGATGAAGTACGATGAATGAGTGACTGGGGCACACTTAGACCTAATGAACAAAACATGGTCACAGACAACGTCACCAGGTCACTTTGACCCCAACATCTCTGCTCAGGATATCGGTCTTAGAATGTATTTGTACTAATTCCAAGAAACCACTCTAAGTAAATCCACCATAATGATAGCATACTTGCTACTAACTTTCAATAGATAAGATGGCTCATGGCGTGGGAAATGAGGTTAATTCTCAACATGAGAGGGGGCTATAAAAGAATATTTCCTAGGGCGAATGGGGATTGGATTAATCTTGAAATAACACAAAGTGTCAGAAGTTCCCTCTATTTTTCCCTGAGGAATTAGGAGAGAAAGACAAGTCATATACACACGATATAGACACAGAGTGGAGAGCCTACATTTCCTTGTCTGGCAACTCATTTCCTGGTTTTCTCAGCCAGTGTAGACTCTGCTCCTTCCTACCCTTACGTACTCGGTCAACACCTCAATGCCATCACAGGCTCACCTTTACTTCCTCCGGTGGGATTTGTCCATCAGGTCCTGGTATGGCCACTGCTCTTCCTTTGTCTAGTGTTAGCAACTGGTAGCCCCTTTCTCACCAGTGTCACTTATCAGTGTTACATTATCTCTGGCTTTGTTCAGATCTCTTCCCAGACTAGACTTCAGTGAAAGTTCCCTGAAATTCCGTCTCAAGCAAGAGTTGCCAAATTTGGCAGGTAGCTAGAGAGAGGAGAGAAATGCCACAAGAGGAAGCCGAAGACAGTGGACGTGTTTTAATCATGTGTCCAGTATGTAGATAATGCGACAGTAAAGGTCTCAACAGCAAATGGAGCTATCCTAACTCAAGTTAGTGTAAATAAAAGATTTATTGACGAGTCTATTAGCAAGGATGTGAGTGGGGTACTGGGGCATCACAATGGTTAGTGCTATAGTGTGGGGCTAATAGCAGTGGAACAGCAGACCCCTAAGCCTAAAGGAGGGGCAGTCACTGGAAAATGGGAAATTAGTGCAGAGAGGACCATTTTGAGAAGAGTTTGAGAACTGAGAAAATTAGGCCTTTTATCACCTGTAATGAATTAATCCTCTCTTGTGCACCTTGAATAGCACCAGTTCTGTGCCATCTTTGGAGAATTGAAAAAGAGGTTCACAAGTCACTTTCTGGGTTCATGGTTCTGAGTCAAGAGACAAAGCAAACCCAAACATCCTCACAGGGAGGGAACTTGGGTAACAAGTTCCTCAACCTTCCCTCTCTCCGATCTCCTGCATGGGTTTCCCCAACAGCCAAACCCATTTGGAAGTCAGATGGCAGTCAAGTGTGTTGACTGTAGTAGTTTGGGTCAGTCTCCAGGGGTAAAGTACAGGGCGGGAGTGGAGGTCAGTGGAAGTCAGGACTGAACAGAACAGCAATTCCGTGCCTGGGGACCCGTATTGGTTTCCTAGGACTTCATAACAAAGCACCACAAACAAGATGGCTTAAAAACAACATGAATATATTTTCCCAAAGTTCTGGGGATCAGAAGCCTGAAATCCCGATGTTGGTAGAGCTGGGCTCCCTCTGACATCTGTAGGGGAAACTGTCCCTGCCTCTTCCAGTTTCTGGTGGTTGGCTGGTGATCGTTGGTATTCCTTGGCCAACAGATATTTGCTCTAATCCGTCGTCATCACGTGGCCTTTCCCTTTGTCTCCGTCTCTTCAAACAGCCTTCTTTTGATAGGACACCAATCATGTTGAAATAAGGGCCCACACTGCTCTAGTATGACCTCAGCTCAACTAATTACACTGGCGATGGCCTTATTTCCCAATGAGGGCCCATTCCAAGATTCCAGGGGTTAGGATTTCAACATATCCTTTTTTAGCGGAGGACACAATTCTACCCCTAATAAGGCCAACATGGAAAAGAAAGGTATACTGTACAAAGACTCAGATTAGGATATAAAGATGAAAAAACAAAAACAAAAAACCCAAAATGTTACCATACCATAAGAAATTCAGTTAAGTTAGGAAATAAACAAGAAAGAAACATATTAGCAAAAGGGTTGGCGGCCATTACAACGTTACAGCGGGATTGCTTGTAATAATCACACTGCCAGTGAGGTCTTAACCTAGATCCTGTGGCAACAGGACTGAGGCCCATATAACCTGCTAGGTAATAAGTTAAATAAAATCTTTTGTTTTCCCCTGTTAACATTTGCAATAAAAGCTGTTAAGTGATAAATGTTAGTAGTTAAAATTCTATGAGAACACGAGTGCCTTCCCTTTAATACGTACACAGCGTATCTATGTACAGAAGATAACTAGCTTAGTAAATGTTTTAAACAAGTCATTGCTGCATAGGAGAATCAACCCCCATCACTGTGTTCCACTCCTAGAAGACAGCAATTTGGCAACTCCACTAAACACACCATTTAGCTCCTCAATTGTGTTACTTGCTTGATTCGTTTCCACGGAAATCTGTATCTCTGTAGCCAGAATTATCAGATGATAGCTCTTGGTTTGGTTGTTTCTGCTGGTTTAAGAGGCAGTTTGGAGCACTGTAGAGTCAGCGTAATTGCTTGTAAGAAACGTACAAGCTTTTCAGAAAACACAGAGAAATCCTGCTGCAGATCTTCTGAAGGCTGCCATGGACCGTTGCCTCTGTGGGAACTCTTGTGTCTATCCGTTGCGGCCAGGTGTCTGTGTTGTCACAGCACAAAGCTGCGGAGGCAGCCGAGAGAAAGGGCATGGCCAGATGGGGTCAGGGCAGAGCTCTGAGCGGTAACAAAGCCAGGCCACGTTTTTGATTGCTCCCAGGGCCTCTGTGAATCAAACGTTATTTGAAAACCGTTTGCAAAGCTGCGTAGATAGCCTTCAAATTTCCTTTATTTTGGGGGGGAAAGGAAGCACAGTTAAACGGCTTCTTTGGGGTTCACTTGGCCCGCCATATATCCTATAACTTATACTTTCAAGGAAGCTTTTCTGAGCTTACAGAGTCATTAAAGCAAGCGAGGACCTACCCTTTCGCCAAACAAAAACACAACTTTCTTCGAGACAGAAAGGTGCTGTGATCAAGAACGCATTGTCTGCTGCGCTCTTTGGACCAGTGTTACTTTCCTCTTCAGGAATCTTGGGTCGTGCAATGATCACGTAAGGCGTGAAGGGATACATGGGCTCATTGCTGAGTCAACTGATTAGAAAATACTAAAAATAAACTTAAAAATAGTCAAAAGTGACGGTAGTACATCTGTGCCAGTGGGAACACAAAGGGGTCCCTTGGTCGCCCCGTGGGGTTAGAGAATCCAACAGTCAGTGCCACGACGCTGAGGGCTTTGCAGAATTACCAAGCCACTGCGGCATCTGACTGAGAAGAAATCAGTGGTCAGTGTCTCAGGCTCGGACATCCCAGAGTCACATTGAGGTACAATTTCTGTATCTCAGTGCGCTAAAGTGTGTAAAATTATAACACTAATAATTAGGTTAATTTCCACCAGAAAAAATTCTGGTTCTCCCTGGGAAATTTGGGGTACTTGATTTCCAGATTATTTGCTAGTCTCCTGGAGGTAGAGAGTGTAGGTAAAGTGAGTAAGGATATGGCCTGTGGTCCCCGAACCCCATGTCTAGAAGGGAAGCAGACAGGTGAATAATTTCTGGGATCTCAAGATTAATAATAATAATTAAAAAAAGACAATAGAAGAACAATGTGGTATTGGAACAAAGAGGAAGAGGGCAGTTTTGAGTTGACAAGACAACGAATGGCTTTATAATGGAGAGAAAATATGAAAGAGAGAGGGGAAAGTAGGGCTTCTGGGGTGAGGAAATTTGAACCCAGGGAGAAGGCAGCATGAATACCGCTTCGCCTGTGCATACGCATTGAGAGCAGACTGAGCAAACTTTTCCTGTAAAGAACCATATTTTAGTCTCTCCAGGGCAAGTGGTCTATACTTCAACTACTCAACTCTGCAGCTGTCGTGGGACAGCAAGTTCGCCAACATGAAAATACTCGCTGTTCGTGTTCACATAAGACTTTACTTACAAAGCAGGGGGTGCATAGCCATAGTTTTAAACCTACAGACGCCATGACAGTGGGGATTGTTGCCTGTTTTGTTCACGGATTTATCCCAGCTTTCTAGAGCAGTGCCTGACATGGAGTGCATGGTCAATAAACACTTTTAAAATTGAGATATAATTGACACAGAACATATAATTGACATTATATTAGTTCCAGGTGTGCAACTCAACGATTTTGTATTGCGAAACGTTCACCACAATAAGTCTAGTTAACATTTGTTAAATGATGAATAGATTAAAGAAAGAACATGATGCTGAACAACAACGACAAAAAGATCAGATCTAAGAACGCTTGACTGGCATTCTTTTTTTAATTTAATGTTTATGTACTCGTTTTGAGAGGGAGTGTGTGTGCGAGAGTGAGGGAGGGCAGAGAGAGAGGGGGATAGAGAGTCCTGAGCAGGCTTCAGGCTGTCAACGCAGAGCCGGATGCGAGGGGTCCATCCCACTGTGAGATCATGACCTGAGACAAAACCAAGAGTCGCTGCTTAACTGACTGAGCCACCCAGGCGCCCATCCCCCTGGCTGTCACTCTACAATTTGGTTTTATGTCAGAGGTAACAAGAAGGTTTTTTCTATCGAGTGATTATTGTCTGCATTTCAGAAAGGCATCTCTGGCAGATAAGCTTGATGGATTGAAGGGCAAAGATAGTCGAAGCAGAAAGATAGGCTGGCATATCACAATTCATGCGAGAGAGAAGAGATTCTGAACTAGGATTGGGAGTATCTGGCATAAATAGCATATAGATTTTAGAGACTAAACCTATAGGATCAGCCATGTACCGGAGATTAGAGGAACAAATTTAGGACGATTCTTGGTGACTAGGAGCGTGGTTGATCCATTCTCTAATTCACAGATGCCAGAATTCTTTCAGGGATGGTAGACACGGTTTTTAACACCAAAAAGAGTCAAGTGTAGGTGAAGGTGATATATCCATGTGTACACGTCACATCCAGTAGGTTATCAGAAAGTCGGGATACTAGAAATTTCTTCTCTTGAGTAAGAATTTAATGCAAAGATTTTCTCATATGATCGTCAGTCAGTGAGTTCCTCTGCCCATAGTAGACTCACTTGTAAGCACTTAGAAGGTGCTTCCCGGATTTCTATTTAGGTAACATCAGTAAAGAGGGGAAGCTTAAGTAAAAGGAAAGCCAAGGGCCTCTGCTGAAATCATTTCTATCTTGCATACATCGTTGGTCATCATGCCAATTACCTGTCAGCTATCTAACTTCTTTATAAAAAAAAAAAAGTCCTTGTTTAGAAACAAAAACAAGGGAATCTGGGTGGCTCAGCTGGTTAAGCAAATGACTCTTGATTTCAGATTAGGTCACGATCTCACGGTTGTGAGATCAAGCCCCTGGTAGGGCTCCACGCTAAGTGTGGAGCCCGCTTGGGATTCTCTCTCACTCTCCCTCTGCCCCTCCCCTACTCACACACACACACTCTCTCTCTCATGGTCTGTCTCAAAACAAAAACAATAGCAATACAAGTAGCAATTGAGTTTTTATGGGGTTTATATTTCAGAAGCAGGGACAGGCTTTGTCACTTGAGGTCATGAGCTGAACGGCAATAAAGCGTTAAGTTCTTTACCATATGGATCGTGGGTGCAGAGGCTAAGAACAGATGTCTCTGATAACTTGGCAGGGGTGCCTATGAAGGGGATCTCAGGGGACCAAAAGTACATGGAGTTGCAATTTTACGTATGATTCTATCTCTAAAACATTGTTCTCTGTCATTACAATTGCAAGAAGAAACATGGATGAGGACCACGGCGAGATCAGGTCAGAAATTCAAAAATGAATTTGGTTCTATAGAAACCAAACAAAGGATTGCTTAGGAGTCTAAAAGTCTAAGGTTCGAGGGCCTCGATCCTTGCTGAAGACCATGGTCTAGGCTTCACAAGGGTTTGCTCTTTTTGCCAAATTTTCATCATCAAAATGTTGCTGCTAACCATTCTGTTTTCTAAAGAAAAAGTTACAAATTCAGACTGCCCCAGGGGCCAAGCAGATAACATCAGTGTGGGTGAAGTGAACCAGAAGTGACGAAATGGCGGGGAGGCCAGAGTGGAAACCCGTGTCCTTGTGAAAGGGAGATGGGAAACTGTAATTCTGTTCAGGCACATGTGGCTTTACGTTGCTGGTTCTTGTAGTTTTTTACGCAAAGCGAGACACGTGTATGTTTTATGTGAAGTCTTTGAATGTTTAGATGTTGGCAATTAATTACTTCTATAATATTATGGTCAAACGAAAGATAACTTGTGCCCCCAGCTTACTATATCTTGTTTTTAACCATTTTCTTGTTGAGAGAACACTGATGAATTGTTTAATGGCAGACCACCATTAGCTACTGTTGTGAACAAATGTGCTTCTGTGCTCCCCCAAAGATTTCATAAGACCTGGTTCAAGAAAGAGCAGAAAATTATCATGGCAGATTAAAGAACAGAGAATTGTTAGGATAGCTAACATTTTTGTTGAGTTAACTATGCTCTAGGTTTTCAGGGCTTTCGATAAGGTAACACACTGAATCCTGAGGATGGCCTTGTGAGAAAGGGGCTAATATTCTTCCTGTTTCACAGATGAAGAAACCGGGGCACAGAGAGATTAAATAACTCACTCAATGTGGAAGTGGAAAATCCCAAGTTCAATGCCAGTAGAATGAATCCAGTTTCTATGCTCTGGCCACCACACATCCCGCTACCTGTTCATCGTGGCATGGCAGAAAGTCACCTAGCCTAGCTAAGCTTAGTTTCCTTATGGCTAAAATGGGAGTTGATGGCCGTCAATCCCATGTGGTTGTCATGGGGATAAAAGTGGGTACTAAATGTGACAGTCTTGTATACTAATGAGTGTTATTCAAACACAACTTGTTATGAACAATTGGGTGTAAGGCTCTTAACACTGCTGAGACCAAAGCCTGTGTCACCAAGCCTTATCAGAATAGTTAAGGAATTCTATACCGAAGCATGGCACGACGGTTGGTGAATGGTCATTCAGTGTTTGAGTTGATCTCACCTGGCTGCCACCCTTAGACTAGTAAATGTTTTATTTTTTTTTTTAATTTTTTTTTTCAACGTTTATTTATTTTTGGGACAGAGAGAGCCAGAGCATGAACGGGGGAGGGGCAGAGAGAGAGGGAGACACAGAATCGGAAACAGGCTCCAGGCTCCGAGCCGTCAGCCCAGAGCTTGACGCGGGGCTCGAACTCCCGGACCGCGAGATCGTGACCTGGCTGAAGTCGGACGCCCAACCGACTGCGCCACCCAGGCGCCCGACTAGTAAATGTTTTAAATGGGTGCTGAATATGCAGACAATTGGATGTGGCCAATCATGGTGCTACAGTGACACATAAAAAATGTGCAGCCAGCGTGACGATCGTTCAAATTTTTTGGCCTAGTGCGTTTCCACCAACCCCCCACGTGCAGCTACTTGAGTTACCCGTGACTGAAGAAGTGCCAAGATGTTGCCTACAGTTTTGCAGCTACTCAAATGTAGCATCCTAGTGTATACATCAGCATCTCCTTTTTTAAGTGGGCAATCCATGGGTCTTCCTGTAATTATTCCCGCTACCCTACATGTCTAACCATGGTGATTCGCCTCAAATAGAAAATTGAGTTACTAATCAATAGAGAGTAGCTGAGGTGTTACTCTCACTGCTTTCTGAGCATATCATCCTGCCATGGACGAAGGAAGAGGAGAAAAATGAAGCAACTGAACTTCTAGCTCTACTCAATGCGCTAAAAATCAGCTGTATCAAGTATATAAAGCCAGCACCAGGAAAGACGGGGACTATTTTCTAATGAGTTTCTGATATCTCATCCAGGGGCAACTGACAATTTAAATAGGGTCAGTTTGGGAGAGGCAGCTATGCTCAATGGCTATCCTCGGTGTTGTCACCCAAGACAGCTCACCTATATGGCTGGGCGCAGTGGGGGGAATCCCGCTAATGGTGAGAAGGTTGTGGTAGAGCTGGCCTCGCAGAGTCTCCCGGCAGCGCTCTGGCCAGTGGCCATTTTAAATGAGCTAGTGTGGCAAAATGCTTAGCTCAGTGCCTGGCATGTAGCCCCAAATCAACATCAGTTGCTATTATTGCTAACTTAAAGAGTTAGAACTACAGACCTGATCACCTGAAAAACAGGAGCGAGAACATTTAGCCATAAGCCAGGCTTTGAGCTAAGTGACTGTCGAGAAGGAGCGTTGTGACTCTTTGTGGAATTTGAACCATTGTTTCATTTTTTTTTCTTTTTTTTTTCAACTTTTTTTTTTTTCTTTATTTTTGGGACAGAGAGAGAGCATGAACGGGGGAGGGGCAGAGAGAGAGGGAGACACAGAATCGGAAACAGGCACTCCAGGCTCTGAGCCATCAGCCCAGAGCCTGACGCGGGGCTCGAACTCACGGACCGCGAGATCGTGACCTGGCTGAAGTCGGACGCTTAACCGACTGCGCCACCCAGGCGCCCCCATCGTTTCATTTTTAAAACAAAACGAAAACACAGACGACGACGACAACAACAACAAAACCTACTTTTGTGAATTCAAAAAAAAGGCAAGAAACCCCCTTTGCAGTTCAGATGATGAGTATTTTCTACCCTCTGTAGGAGATTGCTAAAAATAGCCAGAGTACGTCATCTTCCTGTGTCCATGCCATTTGTAATGTGACTCCTGCAGCACCCCTCCCCTCTCCCCCCCCCTCAAGAAATGGCGTCTTTTCCTACCCCTTAAATCTTGGTGGATTGTACTGGCTCTGACATTTGCTCCCGAGATTTGTTCTTTCACTTCCTTTCCTGGAAGCCGGAAACTACCACCTGGATGGGCCCTGCTACCTGTCAAGGATGCAAGGCCAGCTGTCCCGGCTGCCCATCACCTCTACCAGCCAGCTCACAACCCACCTGGCAGTTGACCTTACATTCACAAAGGAGGTCAGCCCAGCCTGGAAAAATCACTCAACTGAGTCCAGCCCAGAACCGCGAGCTAAGATAATGCATATCTGCTTAAACCACTAAGTTTGGGGATGGTTTGTTTTCCAACAAAAGCCCACTGGCTGGGAAAAGCAGTAAAACTGATTTTACCTCCCAGGGTAAGCTGAGTCTACTGACACATCATCGCTTTCCATGGTCAGTGACAGATCAGCGGTACTAGGGATTGGCCCAGAGTCGTCTCTTTAATGCCAAGGGGACACTAAATAATGTGCTGTTATTGACCCAGGCGTGTCAGCTAGACTAGACCAGAGACAAAGACATTCTGAGAATGCTAAATAGAGATTGCAGATTTCTTCATTCAAGAGGCTTGCATATTTCAGAGACATGTTTCAAATTGCTATCATCATGTGACATGAGCAGTGACACTAAAAATAGTAACTCAAGATAAAGCCAGGTTCACTGATTTGTAAAAGTGAGAGTGTGTGTGTTTCTTAGTGTGCGTTCCTTCTACTTCAGAGGCATTTGGGGAAGAAACTGAAGAATCAGATTGACAAGAAAACACAAAATAGTTCTGCTTATTTAAGGAAGGATGTTTATATTTTTATTGAATTTCGCTATACGGACAGGCTGCTTTAACAAAGTCTCACGGGCTGTGTGGCTTAAACATAGAGATGTATTTTCTCACACTTCTGGACACTGGAAGTCCAAGGTGAAGGAGTCAGAAGGGTCGGTTCCTGCTGAGGCCTCTCACCTTGGCTTGTGGATGGCCATCTTCTCCCTGTGTCTTCACATCGTTTTTCTCTATAAGCATCTGTGTTCAAATTTCCTCTTCCTGGGAAGACAGCAGTCGCATCGGATAAAAGCCCATCCTAGTGACCCCATTTGAACGGAATTACCTCTGTCAAGACTCTATCTCTAAATACAGTCACATTTCGAGACACGGAGGGTAGAATGTCAACATATTCTTTTGAGGGGCACAATCCAGCCCATAACACAGGGCCAACAAAGAAAAACAAAGAAACCTCAAACCCCTCGTCGTTGCAACCAAGAAACCACTGATCTGAGATGGCTTGTTCTAGAATTTCATATAAATGGGGTCATACAGCTTACGTTCTTCTGTGAGGCATCTATTTAGATCTTCAATCCATTTCCTCATCGGGCTCTTTGTCTCATCATCTGGTTACAATAGTTATTTTCATGCCTTCCATGACCCTTTGTTACCCATGCATATTGAGAATATTTTCTTCTGTCTATGCCTTGCTTTTTTTTTGTTTTCTTAACCATGTTTCTGGAAGAACAAGTTTTTAATTTTTATGAAGTTCACTGTCTTGACTTTTCCTTTTACTGTGGTATACCTGGATTCTAAATCATAAAGATTTTTCTCCTGTGATGTCTTCTATTAGCTACATAGTTTTAGCCTTTCCATTTAGGTCTGTGATCCACTTTGAGTAATTTTTATGTAAACTAAGAGAAAAGTATGAAGATTTATGGACTTAAGTTGTTCTGGCTCCATTACTGAGAAGACTATCTTTTCGCCATTGAATGACCCTGGCAACTTTGTGGAAAATCAATTGAGATTCTATTCTTTCTATGGATCTATCTGTCCCTCCCTACACCAACCAACACTGCACTGCCTGAATTATTGCACTTTTATAGTAAGTCTTACAATGAGGTAGTGTGAGTCCTACAACTCAGTTCTTTTTTGAAATTTCTTTAGCAATTCTAGATCTTTCGCATCTTCATATGCATTTTAGAATCCCTTTTTATTTTAGAATCCATTTCTGTGAGCAAGCCACCTGGCATTTTGATTGAGAATCTTTAGATCGGTTTGGGAAGAATTGACATCACAAAAATATTTAGTCTTCCAACCCATGATCGTGGTATATCTTTTTATTTAATTAGAACTTCCTTAGTCTCAGCGGCAATGTGTGATAGTTTTCCCTGAACGATAAGTCTTACATGTAACATGTTTTGTCACAGTCGTCTCTAAGTATTTTATGTGTTTTGATATTACTGTAAATAGCAGAGATATAACTGATTTTGATATACTCACTTTATATCCTTCAGCCTTGTTAAATTAGTTATTTTTTCTAGAAGGTTTTTGGTGAATTCCTTAGGATACACACAATCATGCTGTCTACAAACAGGAAGAGTTTTACTCTTTCTTTTCAATCTGTAGGACTTTTATTTTTGTTGCTTTGTTATACTGTCTAAGACCCCTCTGATATGGTTTGAACAAAAACAATACAGTTTCGTGCCCTTGTCTTGTTCCTGATCTTAAGGGAAAGTATTCGACGTTTTTACCATTAACTATGATGTTTCGTGTAGGGCGTTTTTGTCTGTCTGGTTTTTTGTCCTGGTTGTTTTTGGTAGATAAGGTATCCTTTATCAGGTTGAAGAAAGTTTCTTTATTCCCAAGGTGCTAAAAGGTTTATTGTGTTGTAATCATGAATGGGTGCTGAATCTTATCAAACAGCTTCTAGGCACATATTGAGAATCTCCTATGATTTTCCTAATAGAGGGAATTGCATAGACTGATGTTTTTAAAATCAGATTTTAATTTTTTTAGTGCAGTTTTCCGTTCCCAGAAAAATTGAGAGGAAGGTATAGAGATTTCCCATATATCCCTGTCCCCACAACATTCCATTATCAATATCCCCCACCACACTGGTACATTGGTTACAATTGGTGACACCACATTGACACATCGTCACCCAAAGCCCATAGTTTACATTACAGTTCACTTTCAATGTTGTACACCCCAGGGATTTGGGTAAATATGTAATGAGATCTATCTGTTATTATGGTACTATACCTATTTTCATTGCCCTAAAAATTCTTTGTGATTTTCCTATTCATTGATTCCTCCTGACCCACCCTACAACCCCCAGAAGCCACTGAGCTTTCTGCTGTCTCCATATTTTTGCCTTTTCCAGAATGTCACATAGTTGAATCATATAGTAAGTAGATTTTTAAGATTGGTTTCTTTCACTTAACATTATGAATTAAAGTCCCTCCATGTCTTTTCACGGCTTGATAGCCACCTCCCTACCTTTTAAAGCACTGGATAATCTTTTATTGTATGGACGTACCACACTTTATTTATTTATTCATTTAACAGATATTTTGGTTGCTTCCAAGATCTAAAAATTCTGAATAAAACTGCTATAAACACCTATATGCAAGTTTTTGTCAGATTACAAGAGTATCATTGTGTCGTTGAATAGACATGTGGGAAAAAGAAACAGTATGTATTTTCTGATATATCACCATCTTTGGCCATGTGCACATAAATTTTAGACTGTTATTTTTGTTTTTCAAGTTCTTTTTACAATAGTACAAAATAGTTTTGTCCACTATTTCGACTCATAGTATCCTATGAATGTTACGAGTTTTTATAGGTAAAAACTTTCCATTGTTATATCTAGTTTGTGAATTACAACTTTAAATATTATATACATAATTCTCTTTTTGGTGAATTTTATCTTATTCTTTTTTTTTTTTTTTTTTTTTTTACTGTATGTCCTGGGTCCATATTTTCCAGTCCATTTCCAAGAGTTTATCTCTTGAAAGCATCATACTGTTGAACTCTGTTTTCTTGTAATCTGAGAGTCTTTATTTTTCCATAGAGTAATATATTCACTCACAGTTGTTCTGATTAATATGTTTGGTTTTATGTTTTCTGTCTCATTAAATAAGGAATAAGGAGTACCTAGCTTTTATTTCAAATAATCTCAAAAGAACTAGAAATAGTCCATAACAATCTTTTAATATCTTACGTATGACTACAGAAATTGACATGAGAACTGGCATAAATTTTGTATTAATTTCTAACTGATGTCTGTGCAGATTTCATTGTTTAAAATGTGCTTTCATAATATGATCTCTTCTCATTCTTATTATTGTTATTTTATTCCCGTTTCACACTTGATGAATGTAAGACTTCAAGATGTTTATTAACTTGTTAAAGTCACACAGTCAGGAATTGTGGAATGGAGAATCAAATGTTTGTCTTGCTTTAAAAAAATAGTAAGAAACGCCAAAACACTGTCATTCTTTCCACTGTATAACACGATCGTGTAGAGAGCAAATGGGAGGCCAGAGAGAGAGTTGTTCCCCAATCCGGTCATTCCTATGTTGATGGCCATCTACCTGTAACACTTGTGGTCACTGGTCAGCCCAATTCTTCCCTCTAGCTTCAGCCAATAAGAGAAGAGTGACTCCCTCTGATTGCATCATTTACAAAGAGACAAGGTGGCTTAGCCTGTCACTTCTCTCTCTCTTTCTGAGTGTGGCTGCCACCCACAGAGAACACGTGCTATTGTGGGGTCCCCAGTGCCCTATGTTTAGAGTCCGAGCTCTAATCCTGTGGGTAGATAATCCGCCCAAGCCCTCACTTCCTGTGACTGGGTAAGTCAGTCCATCCGAGTTGGGGATTCTCACATAAGGATACCACGTGTCTACAAGCGTAAATCACTTTCTCCATGATCAGATTCGGTAGTAATAACGGCAATATTCTGTTCTCCCCACTGCCTGATTGCTTGGCTCAGAATTTAGGCGAAAAGAAGTGTGCAATTTGGGAGGATCCCTTTGAACCTGAAGAGATGCTGTGTGAACTAATCTGAATTCTCTTCTTTAATTTAGATTTGGTGAGGAAAATGGCATCTCGTAGCCCATCGCTACTACGACACTACAGTATCTAGCCTGTAATTACAAACGTTGGCTCTGGGAAGGTTTTCTCCACTGGTTCAAAAGTAGGTCAGCAAAAGCTCACAGTGATGGAAATAATTTGAGGGGAGGAAGATTATATTTAAATGATCCTTAAAACGAAGGTAATCCATTAAGTCAGCTAAGCCATTTAGGGAAGTTCTGGGGCTGAGATATGATAACACCACTGCATGAATATTTTATAATGTCATCATCTCAAGTTCTGTGTCAGGTCAGAGTTGAAAAGCGCAGATCTTTTGGAAAATGAACAGCACGTACCCGTGCGCCTTGGCATTCCCAACTCAGAACATGGACAAACAAGATGGCAGTGTTCTCATCCAACAAATATTTGCCCCGTGTCAATTATATGACACAAGCTGAAAGAGGAGCACAAAAATATAGCGGAGATAGACCCTGACCATAAAGAGCTTATTCTCCGAGAGAGGAAATATGGCCTGCATGCATAATTAGAAAATGCAAGGTCACAATTCATTTGCTTCTTCGCATATAGGCTACACGGATATGCGAATAGCTGCAAACAAATCTCTAAACAGCCCAAACTGTACAAATCGCAGTGGGGATTTGGAGGAAGGAGTGCTGATTCCATCTCTGGCAGGGGAAGTGCAGTGGTTAAGGAGACAGGGAGAAGGCGGCATTGAGGCCAAGCCCTGAAGTCAGAACGTTCAGCACGAATATAAGGATGGACGCGATCTTTTCCTCAGTTTCCCGTAAGGCAAAAACAAGCTGTTACAGAGGCTCTCCACACATGAAAGGACCACCCGTCCACACTTGGACCACCCACCCAAATTTGTCACATTATGAACCAAAACCAGAACGGCCCCACTTTGTGGGGCCTGCAGTTCGTGGGGCAGAATGAGAAGGAAGGCTTAGCTGGGTAGACGGGGCCCAGTTCACTAAGGACAATAAATATCAAATTAAAGAATCTGGACGGTAGATTCTTTACACAAGCGGAGATCCATTGAGGGTCTAGGGGCAGGTTTGTGACGACAATGAGTGATGTTCTCCTAAAAATAATATAGTAGGGTAGAATTCACCTAACAAAAGCGCATAAGAAGAAATCAGAGGAGAAAGAGGCCAGCAGTGAGGCTGGGGTACTTATCGAAGGTCATTGTGAAAATGCAGAAGGGCTATGGATCGCTCCACTGGCAGTCGGGTTGAAAGTAGAAGACCACACGAGATAGAACAGAGGGACTCGAAGAGGTCCCACCAGCGACAAGAGACTGAGTGTGAGGGAGAGATTAATGACAGGAGAGGGAGGCGTGAAGTCCCTCTCTAAATACATCATGGGTGCTTTATCTCCTCTCGCTTCTCCATATATAAGCTACACAGACACACTAATAGCTGAAAACAGATCTCTCCACATCCTTCCTAAGTTGATTCAACATCGCGTTTGATCCCTAATTTTAAGAGGCCCCAGGGCACCTAACATCCTAAGACGTTCCCAAGGCAAAGAAGCCTGGTACGTTCCTGGGGAGCCAGTCACCCACCCGCCCAGCGTCCTGCCTCCTCCTCGGGGACTCCGCCCTCTTGCCCATTCTTCACTTTCCAGTTCAATCAGTGTGTGTTTAAACAGAGTCAGCAAGAGTCAGCAGACATTTGTACCTCCACTTTCCCCCAGAGTAATTGTCCTTCACATACGTTGTAACAGATGCCTCACGTCATGCTGTTTCTGTTACAGGGGATCTACGTTGGGGGACTGAATCTTACTGGCTCCTGTCACTGTGTCTCTTCATGTAAATTTGTCAGGCACAGTGGTTTGCCACTTGATAAAGCCGCCGGTTCATTTGTCACTAAGTAAGTAACAAGTCGGTTCATTATTTGTGGTCCAAAGAAGTCAAAACAAGCTGCAACAACAAGTCATAGCATGTGGATGGCACAGGAATCTAACCGCTGAAAACCCCCTTCATCTTCTTGAATAAAAAAGAACGTTATGGGGAAGGATCCTTCTCTAACCGTGCTGCAAAAGAGGGAAGCGACCAGAACAAGCTTAATATTAATCATCCAGCCCAAGAATCGATTTCCTGTCTGCTCAGTGTGGTCACTGAATTTCATTTTTCTAGATTTCCCTATAGCCAATAGATCATGGCCATTATTATTAATAACTGCGTAATGCAGTTAGGGTAAATATTATTGACCTGAGTTCCTAGAGCATGAATCTGAGACCTAGGATGGTCGAGTAACTTGGTGCAACCACTCCCAGATGGGACGTTCTCTGATTTATTTTTTTTAAAAGCATCCCAGGGTTTATTTTTAACGTTCTCTCTTCTCTCCATTGCGTTGATGTGTCAACTCATATCACCTGTTATTTTCTTCAACATTTCGAAATATTCCTCACAAGGGAAGGAAAATTACCCGAGCTGCATTTTCAAGAAAGCATAGAGGCAGCATGGAAGAAGAATCCGAAATTTCTTTCACTATGTTATGACATGAGAGTTGACATTCAGAAGCAAAGTGCAGGTGTCTGTAAAAGATAGAGAGATCTGGAACATGGGTATCTAGGATGGTCTGATTCTGCAGACCAGAGAATTGGAACATGTGTGACTTATACCCCAGAAATCCTCCCAAAGTTACATGAAGAGCAGTATCGTTCTGATAATAGGATTTGTGGTCCCATTATCTCTGAAGGGACTGGAATAAAAGCTGCAATTTAGAGAAGAAAAAAAAAAAACCACCCATGAATAACCAGTTACAATGAGCTGGGCACAATGCCCAGTGGGAAAGTACACCCAGTCCTGTCTAAAGAAGACACTTTATAAACATGGGCCGGTATTGTCTCTCCTCTCTCTCTCTTCACTCAAGTCATAAAGGAGAATAATTTGTACTCGTAAAGAACTTCATGGTACCTACGAACAAAACTGTTTTGGAAAGAGGCGTCTCTTTATACAGTGAAATGAGGTTCACCTTTGAATGACTTTCTGGATTTTTTAAACCCTCACTTTGAAGGTATGCGAAGGATAAAGAATGGAGATTTTTTTTCCTGATTCAGGTCATGACAAATTAATATTTTTGCTAGCTATGGGAACGTTTGTTGAAAGCCTTTTTATTTGTTTGTTTGTCTGCTTGAATTTTTAACATTTAATAGAAACCTATGTTATTCGTGTGACATAATGATCCAAGGCCAGCTTTTCTCGCTGAAAGAGTTGACCAGTTAGCACATCTCAGAATTGAAAAAAGAAATCCCTTTTAATTTTGTGAGCCTGCTAGGGATTAATGCATGACAGTCCAACTAAAGCTTTGTTTTATCCCCAGGACTCATGAATCAAACAACAGAATGACTTTCTATAGCCATTCTTCCTCCTGCAGTGAACGAGTGGTGCATTTTGCCCAGGGACGATCTGTCTTGACGGCTGCAGCCCTCCGTGGTCACAGTACCCTCATCAATAGATGTCTGGACTCCAGTTGAGTGTGTGGGTGGCAAACACCAAACACCTCATTTTGATGAAGGAGTCTTATGATGCCATTACCAAGGGTGATGTTTTCACAGCAATCAGACATATCTCTCACTCTCACCTAAAATGTTACCCTCCATCCATGGTGCTTCACCTGCCCTGGGAGGGCATATGAGACATCCTTTGTGCTAAAGCCAGTTAGCATCCTTAAAATTGGGACCAAAATGCATGCTTTAACATCTAGCAGCCGCTGACTTGGATCGAGTCTCTTGTCTGTCCTTATCTCGTCACAGGAGTGAATTTTCAGGTTTATATATGGCAGCGGCCCTCATCAATCATGGGCCTTAGCTTCTTGGCTTCTCGGTGCATGATAGTTGTATGAACATCCCCTCACAGAAACCTGGGATGGGGGAAGACAAGGACATTTAGTAAGTAGAAGGAAAGAAAGAGTTTGCTGAGAAATGCAATTTTTTGATAAAGCAATCCAACACTGGTGACACAGAAGAAAGCATGGCGATTTGGCTCTGTTTTGCAGAAGTGGGTGCCCAGGAGTTGGGGGAAAATCAGAAATACAAAATTAGTTTACGGTGCCCAGACCAAGGTCAAAGCATTCAAAAAATATATTTTATTGATTTCTCGGTGCTAAATTCAAAGAATGAAACAAGGGAAGGATTAAGTCCGTACTTTTTTTTTTTTTTTAAGCTGGAAAAATAACAGAATTTGGAGTGGAAGTCAAGAACACACTTCCATCTCCTTCTTGGAGAAGACAAAAATATTTAAGTGAAATAAACAGAATACAAACCAAGCCTAAAAATCCTGAGATTAAGCCTAAAAATCTGAGAAGTACAAATACCTAAAATTTTACCATCAACAGGAATTTACTGACTACCCAGTAGGTTTAAGACATTATCTTAGGTCTCTACCAGGAAAAATAATCTGAAGGAAGGCTATAACTTCCAAAGTTATAAAAGCCTGAGACTGAGCTCCAGCTGTTACTCACTACAGTAAGCAAGCAATGACACCACGTCTGAAATTGGCTGCCTCAAGTAATCATAGAGCACAATAGTTATCTAATAATTTTGCTGCGGGAATCAAAACTATCTATCGTGTATTTCACTCATTTACCAAGTACCTAGAGAGCACTGTCTATGTATTATGACATGTTCTTGAATTCAGAATAACATGGTTAATAAAAAACTTGAACGACTTAAATTCAGGTGGGAAAGGTGGACAATAAATAATATAAGGTAGAGTATATGGTGGGCAGTGAGTAGTGCCATGTGCTAAAATAAAGTAGGTGTTGGGGATAGGAAATGTTTGGTAGTGTGACATTTTATGTGGGGTAGCTGTGGAAGGCTCCACAGAAAATGTGAATTTGGGGGGAACAAGTTGATGCTTGAGTGAGTCAAGCAGATATCTGGATAGAAAGCATAGGCTAAAAGTTTTTTTTTTTTTAACTTTATTATTTATTTATTTTGAGAGAGAGAGAGAGAAAGCAAGCATGCATGGGGAGAGGGGCAGAGACAGAATCCCAAGCAGGCTCTGGGCTGTCAGCACAGAGACTGATGCAGGGCTCGAACTCACAAACTGTGAGATCGTGACCTGAGCTGAAATCAAGGGTCGGACGCTTAATCGACTGAGTCACCAAGGCACCCCTGGTTTTTGTTTTTCATGAATGTTTGTTTATTTGTTTGTTTGTTTCTTTCTTTCTTTTTAGAGAGATAGAGACAGCACAGAGAGGGAATCCCAACAGGTTCCAGGCTGTCAGCCCAGATCTCAAACTAACAAACCGCGAGATCACGATCTGAGTGAAAATTAAGAGTTGGTCACTTAACCAGTGAGCCACTGGTGGGTTTTAAGCCGGGATGGGCTCCGACTCCTGTCTATTTAGGACTCTGAACAGGAGCAAGCGTGGAAGAGGGTTATTGCAACAACGTAGGATGGAGGTGACAGACAAAAGCAGTGGCGGTAGAGAAGGTGAGAGATGTCAGAGTCCAGATATGTCTGAAGGCGAGCAAGCAGAATTCGAGGACAGATGGACATGGGCTGTGTGAGAGCAAGAGGTACAGAATGACCCTCTGCTTTTTGGATTCAACCACTGGGAAGATATATTCACCAGTGACTAAAATGGAGAAGCCCGTCGGAAAAACAGGTTTGGGGCAGAATGTCATGAGCTCAGTTTTGGACACGTGAAGTGTGTGATGCCTATTTGATATACAGGTGACATGTTGAACAGGTAAAGCACAAGAAAACGTAGTTCGAGGGAGAGGTGTGGACTGGAGACTAGAACTTGAGTGTCATCCCATCTCATACGGATGCAGTGCGAAGCAATAGGGTTGGATGAGATCATCAAAGATGTGACAAGAGATTATGTCGAACAATTGGGTCTATGAGTATCTCACCTTTTGGAGATCAGGAGAAAAGGAACGTTAGCAGAGGAGGCTAGAAGGAGCAATCAGCAGGATTAAAGGAAAAGCAGCTGAACTTGGCCTTGACGTCCTGCAAGCCAATAAAAAAAAAAAAAATCCAGGAGGAGGGAATTGTAAAGTGTTATATTTGTTAATATTGCTCATAGGGCAAATAAGATGAAACTTAAGATGATCACTGGATTTAATGACAGTTTTTATAAGAGATTCTGTCGCAATTTTTTCCCTGGCGGATATAAATAACTACTTGTTTATTTAATGTATTCGTTATA
The DNA here is from genome assembly GCF_018350175.1 of Felis catus. NCBI lineage: Eukaryota > Metazoa > Chordata > Mammalia > Carnivora > Felidae > Felis > Felis catus. The sequence goes on along the minus strand of NC_058372.1, from coordinate 147,129,943 downwards.
TCCTTCTCAGAGGGAGTACAGGGGCTCCTGTAATTCCAAAGGCCTAGTCCAGTGGGTTGGGCCATGGGTTGACAGCATACTCTGAGCACGCTTGGCAGTTTATTTCTCCAGAAGTTTAGAAATCCCCATGTTTGAAGGACTTGCGACGAGGAGCGATGAAAGTCAACTGGCAGTGATGTGGAGAAGGGAGGAAACACGTGTCAGAAGTGGAAAATTGGATTAAATTTAAATGCATTGTGTTCAAGATGAGCTATTCACGAAACATCTAAATGAAGATGTCGCGCAGACATAGGCCAGGGTTCTATAAGCCATACACTTGACACAATTCTAGTGAGACACTCAAAATAAGCAAATGGGAAAAGAGACCTCAGTTATAAGAAAATCTGACAATAACAGTTTATAGTTGAGATTACACTTTAAAGCAGCCCCAGGCTTTTGGTGCCCACAGACACGTGTCAAATTATGGGATCCCACGAGGGGGATCAGAACGTGATGAAGGAACTTTACTGTATTACAAGTTTTTGAAACAACCTCGCTAGAGGGGATGAGGAGAAAGGTAGTGACCTAGATAACTTTGGAAATCAGTCAAATGTATACAAATAAATTAATTAAAATAAATTATATGTCAACACCACACACTAGTGGATCAAGGTGTTTCCCACCAGGTAGCAATTCTGGTCCTAGGAATGCACACCGTGATGTAACGATTAGGCCAATGGCTGGTGGATGGTGGGAGTCAAATTTCTCAGGGTCGGAGTGGAAATTTACAGATAGGAAGGGGAAGGAGGCTAGAACGATCTATGTGACAACAGTTAATTTGTACCACAGTAACATGTATATTTTGTCTTATTTCTACCATATGTTTATGCTTTCCATTTATTCTACCTTTTTCAAGTTTTCATGTATCTCTCATCATCCCTTTGGACATTTGTTTTTTTTCCCATTCAATTTTCCTCTGGTGCTTTGGCTTTTATGAACTCCTTTACTATAATTTTATTTTTCAAATCTAGAAGTCATCATTATTTCTACTTTTCTTCCCAATGTTTTGTTCAGCACTTTATTTTGGCTTTATATACTATTTTTGCCAAGTTACTATATGGATCTTGTGTGGTTTTTTGTAACCCCGAAAGTTAGATGTTAATGGTATATGTTTTTTGGAGAGATGTCTCTTTAGATCTTCCACCTATATCTTAATTGAGTTGCTTATTTTCTCGTAGTTGAGTTTGAAGTGTTCTTTGTGTATTTCCAGCCTGCGTCCTTCATCAAATGCGTGTTTTGGAAATGTTTTCTTTCCGTCTGCAACTTGTCCTTCATTCTCTTAACAGCCTCTTCCTCAAAACAGAAGTTTTTACCTTTAGTAAAATCTGAATTATCAATTTCTTTTTCTTTCGTGGATTATTCTGTTGTTGTTATATGTAAACCCTCATCACTGAATCCAGGGTCGCTTAGATTTTCTTCCAAAGTTTTATTACTTGTTCTAATTCAGTGTTAAGTTGTTTACAATCTTCAGTGTAAACGCTCTTGTGTCATGGAAATTCAGTACAACGTAGCTTGGACACCCACTGTAGTCCTCAGAAAGCTGTAAAAGAATTTGCGCACTCCATGAAAGGTAACACGTGGAAAACAGACATCATATGCTGGCAGAAATTACCGAACTACAGAATCAATTCGGGAGAAATAACTCAAAAACAGAAGTGCCTAGGAACCATATAAATTCTAGACAAGAATCCCCAGAAATCCTGAGAGCTCATTGAGATGCCTCATATTTGAGGAATGGACATTTGAGCAAACTTAAAAAAAATGTTTCAACGTTTATTTAATTTGAACCTCAAAAAACAAGGTGACACTGACATGTAGCAGAGTAACAAGCAGACCCTGTCTTTCTTGCAGTTACAAAAAAAAAAAAAAAAAAAAGGACTGTTATGAAGGCTTTCCAGAATCTTCCCTTTATCTTACCAAATTAGAAACCATCATCGAGAAACACCTGGTCGGTGAGCTGGGAATGCAATAAAGTTCCGGACGGCCAAGATCCTGTCTTGTTCCTTACTGCATGGCATAGATAAGTACTAAGTAATTGTTTGTTAAATCTCTGCTTCTTGAATCCATTGATTTAAAAAAAATAATAGATCCCATAGAGCAGACTTTTAGTAACAGAGCAAAGAAGAATCTGTTTTCGATACATCTCAGCGCGAGTCTCCTTGAAAAATACAATTTTCAATAACAGTGTGATCTTATCTACAGTAGAATTGTTACATCACCATCAGCCACGGACTTTGGCTGCTTTAGGAAGATCACATCATAATGGGTTTTAACAGTGTCTTTATTTTATTTTATTTTATTTTATTTTATTTTATTTTATTTTATTTTCTAACATAATTTATTGTCATTATGTCATTGGCTAACATACAGGGTATATATACAGTGATTTTGGGGATCGATTCCCATGGTTCATCGCCTACACACAACACCCAGTGCTCATTCCAATAGGTGCCCTCCTCAATGCCCATCACCCATTTTCCCTCCCCCCTAACCCCCATCCACCCTCAGTTTGTTCTCTGTATTTAAGAGTCTCTTGTAGTTTGCCTCCCTCCCTCTCTGTTGGTACCTATTTTTTTCCCATTCCCTCCCGCCATGGTACTCTGTTAAGATGCTTTCAGTTCTCTGTTCCTCTAGGAAATAAGTTTTCTCTAATTCTACAACAAGAGCTCTATCCGTCAGCACACACCTAGCTAAGTCTTACTGCCCACAAATCTATTTAACTTTCAAGCACCTCTCCTAGAGCAAACTCGAGAGCCACTTATGGACAGGACATATTCAAACAGAAGACGCTAGGCATTAACAGAGATCAACACACCCTAGGGTTTCCCTTCTGGGATGTGTTACTATACAAAGGACAAATACCATATGTTTCCAGAGCCTCTTTCAAAGCACTCTTACATAATTTATCTCATTTATCCTTATATTTGAAGCAGGAAAAGCAAATGTTTTCCTGTTTTTTTAAGAGGAAGAAACATACGCAAAGGGGCTAATTTGCTTGGCCAAGGTCACACAATTGATAAATCATAGAACAAAATCCCTAGCCCATATCTGTTTTTTCGCTCTATTCCTCTCTTCAAACACACATGAAATTGCTAAGGGCTTAGAATAAGAAATGTCCACCAGGATATCCGGTCTCCATTCCCCTGAAGTCACTTGGAGGCCTCCAAATACTCATTCGCTTTGGAGGTTGCCGTGTACTGTTTGGAAAGGAATCAATAATGATTTAAATCAAGGCGAAACAGTTGGTAGAAGGCCACTTTAACAGGAAACATGAAAGGCTCAAAATTCTTGAGCAACAGAAAGAGATTTAATATTCATAGACACACAGTAAAATATTCTACAGAGCAATAATTAATAGCATCATGACAATGTGTCATGTTTTATTAAGTAAGAACTATTTTGACCTGCTTTTAATACCCAGATTTATATATATTGATGGGTAGAATGATTCATAATGCCATTTTACTATTAAACTACCCAAGTTCCGCTTCAGATTTTAAACTAAACAATTAATTTTGTTCATGCGCACCCTCTCCGAACAGACTGACATGTATTTGTCATTTATTCTAATTACGCATGCAAAATAAGTTGCAGACGGCAATATCGTTGAGCTGTGTGCTTACTGTTTAATATTTATAGGGTTCCCGCAATGATTAGGCAGTACTTACAACAAAATCCCTACTCCTCGAGGCACATAAATTCTAGTGCTATGATGGACTTTGTAGTCAAGACACCTGTTTCATAGTTACCAGCAGGTTAGCTCTGTGAGTCTGCAAACATGTTGTGCTGTCGGGACCCAAGGCCATGGATTTGCTCCTCCTGTTATGCAATTAACATTGCTTTGTGCCAAAGCCACATACCGCCCTAGGATCTCCGGCCAGCCATCTGATCAACACCCTCCATTGGTTCCAGGGGCTGGGCACAATGGATGAGAGAGGGTGAATGAATCAGTATAACTTCAATTTCACCACTGGAAAAGGAACTCAAAAGGTATACACGAATGACAAATCCTTAGCCTGTGTATAAAAATCCAATCATCCTAAAAAAAAAAAAAGCTCATTACCCTGCCTTTGTTGATTACCATGTTCATTCTGAGTATTTTGGCACTGAAAATTTTATTTTTATTTTCTACTGGTGCCAAACTCCATCCAGTTTCCGTCTTGATAAAGAACAATGGCTAAGTGCCCCGAGAGAAGCTTGAGTAACACACGCGTGTGTTCTCTCACCTTACAGAACTGCCTGTCTAGGTGGTCTTTGAGAACATTCTTGATGAATGAGACAAGATGACTCTACAGAGGGGAAGACATGGCCAATTGAGGCGCTCGCAACAGAAATCCTAGTCAAAGGGCTGCTTTCAAATACAGAAAATTATGCAAGTTTGGAGAGATAAAAAAGTGTATGTGCCCATCAAGGAAATACAGTCAAAAGAGGCAGGAGTTGGGGGAAGGAGGCAGGGGAAGACTCCAAATTTGAAAGAAGGTACCAAAAAATTCAGAATGACGTGAGTGGCTTTAGACAACATGGGCAAGCAGACAATCTGGTGGGTGAAATTGGGAAGGAGAATGGAAAAAAAGTTAATTCTTACGGTACGTCTTCAAGGGGAATCACTTAGAGGCAATGAGTGAAATAAACGTGCGAGGGCAGGCAGGAGACCATAGGAATGAGAATTGCAATCGTTCACGAGTTAAAACCTAGAACAGAGATGGAGAGAGAAGCAACCCAGAAGATATTATAAAAGGCACTATTTTTGATCACCTCTTGTAATCGTCACATCTGAGTTCCAAGTTTATTGTTCTAAGGGGGGAGGAGGATGGCAGTTAGTGACAATATCAGCTTGAGCGTGGAAAGATGTTTTTGAAACCATTAAATCCACTCTGGTATTTTAAAACCACATTATCACGTGATGGCGGTACTTCGGCAGTAATCATGATGGTTATAGTAGTGTGTGTGTGTGTGTGTGTGTGTGTGTGTGTGAGTGAGTCTCCTCTCAAAGAGGAGACTATGATATGCTTGGGTCAGATTCCAGGATACAGATACGTCCACATGTTTTAAGGGGCAGTTACTGCACGAAAAATGTGAATCTGTCTTTTCTTTTGTTCATGTCTAGGTGGGTAAAATGCCTGGGGATCAAGTTCTTTTTTCTTTTTTTCTCCACCTGCTTTCTTCCAGCTGGTGTACTTCTGTTAAAGGAGACAGGGATTTCCCCCTGTAGCTTGGAGTTTATTGAACATGCTCCAACCCAGCCTGTGAAGTCTTACATCAAATGACCAATTAGTGGCCCAGCAAATTATGCATTCAAAAGTTTATTTACGTTCACCGACAGTCCCTGAAGGAGAAGGAGGTTCTCACTGAGTAAGGGCAGAGCCTTCTAATAGTGCCTTAACACTCAACACGGGCATGAGAATTCTCTCCAGAAACTTCCCCCAGAGAAATCCATCTTCCTGATATGCTTTGAAACGGTAATGAAATACCTGGAAAATAAGAATTAAACATCTTCAAAAGAGGTGCCCCCTAGTAGCTAGGAAAGATCAGGTGGACAAGGGCGGGTTTGGAGGTATTTTAGTGGTAAGCGATTCCGACAAATGGAGTGTGCACGCCTACCTCAAGAACACCAGTGTTTGAGGGGCGCCTGGGTGGCTCAGTCAGTCGGTTGAGCGTCCGACTTCGGCTCAGGTCATGATCTTGCGGTTTGTGGGTTCGAGCCCCGCGTCGGGCTCTGTGCTAACAGCTCGGAGCCTGGAGCCTGCTTCGGATTCTGTGTCTCCTTCTCTCTCTGCCCTTCCCCCACTTGTGCTCTCTCTCTCTCTCTCTCTCAAAAATAAATAAATGTAAAAAAAAAAAACACCATTGTTTGAAAAGGTGCTCGCGTGTGGCATGTGAATGGATGGTCAGAGATGGGAATTGAAGGGTGAGAACCCAGAACCTGGGCCCCACATACCCTGCAAGAGCAGGGAACAGAGGGGAAATCGGGCAGGGAAATGGCACAAATCCCCATTTCCAAAGACATAATGTGGGTCCAGTCATGTTAGGAAAAGAGGCAACCAAAGAGATTATTGTTATTGTCATATCTGAGTTGGTTTTTAAAACATCCAGGTCCCTGGAGGAGGAACTAGGTGAACACGATGCATTTTCGCAAAGTACACTGGGGGAGGGGGAGGCGGGAAGGTCACAAAATGAAAGAAGGTTCTGAGACTACTTGCTTCCAACAGCGCACGCTTTGTGTTTGGCACACTGGATCTGGCCCCAAAGGCGAGCCCCTGTAGCACAGCCCCGAGGCCGTGCTGGCGACTGCCCAGCATCCCTCCCGGGCTTTGGCGCTCCCTACTCACAGCACTGGACAGTGACAGCCCTTTGCCCCGGCTCCCCAGTCTGTGGCTCTCCCCACGGTTGGATGTTTAGATGTCTGAGGCCCTTCCTCCCGAGGCTTTGAAAGTGGGTTGACGGTTGGTCCGGGGCCTCCCGGGGAGACCAACCAGCGACAGATCCATGTTGGAGCTGCATTGGCCATTTTTTAAATTTTCCTACGTGGATCACATAAGTCAGTTTCTCAGTAGACACAGAGAAAAGAATCAAGGCGATGCGCTCCAGGAGGCCAAGGTGAACTGTGGTCGCCTGGGATTCCCCGATTTTGCCCTGAGGCCCCTCCACTTTCTGGTCAACATTGGTTCATGTCAGGCCAGATACGTTCCTGACCCTTTCAAGCAAAAGACATCAAACCGAGGTGGGGGGGGGGGGGAATCGTCACAACTCGGTGCAATCGTTAGAAATTCTTCTATGGATCTTCCTGAAGCATTGAGACTTATTTTGGTTATGGATCGGGGAAATAATTTCATGGTCTTAAAATTGGATTTGGCCATCTTCAAGAGTAATTAGAGGAGATTTTCCTAGGAGTGAGAATTGCTCCGTCAGCAAATCAGCAGCAACCCCCTAAATAAGAAATGCCTTCTGGGACAGAACCAACGTGTTTCATGTGTTCCCTAGGCCGTGAGGTTCCTAGAGAAATTCCAGTCTTTGAGGGATCAACGGCAAAGGTGCTTCCCGCCATACGAGTTGGATGGACTTTGAATTCTAGAATTCTGACCTCCTACATTCTCCTCTGAAAATCCGCCTCCTCAGGGCGCCTGCGTGGTTCAGTAGGTTAAGCGGTTCAGCGTCTGACTCTTAATTTCAGCTCAGGTCATGATCTCATGATTCGTGGGTTCGAGCCAGGCGTCGGGCTGACCACTGTCAGTGCTTGGGATCCTCTCTGTCTCTCTCCCTCTCTCTCTGTCCCTCCCCTGCTCATGCTTGCTTTCTCTCTCTCTAAATAAATGAAATAAACTTAAATAAAATAAAATAAAATAAAATAAAATAAAATAAAATAAAATCAGCTTCACCTCAGCAGACATCCCATGTCAAAGATGAATAAGCACGTTCTTGGAAATACTTACGTTTGATTTTAGCAAAAACAAAACAACAATAGAAACACACTATTTTAGGGGCGCCTGGGTGGCTCAGTCGGTTAAGTGGCCGACCTCGGCTCAGGTCATGATCTCACGGTCCGTGAGTTTGAGCCCCGCGTCGGGTTCTGTGCTGACAGCTCAGAGCCTGGAGCCTGTTTCGGATTCTGTGTCTCCCTCTCTCTCTGCTCCTCCCCTGTTCATGCTCTGTCTCTCTCCGTCTCAAAAATAAATAAACGTTAAAAAAAAATTTAAAAAAAAAGAAACACACTATTTTAAATTACTACCTAAATGATTTTTCCAATAATTAGCTCTCCTAGGTATTCTGGAAAATTCCTTCTTTCCCTTTTCTGGCCTTACTCACCCTGTCCAGAAGAGTGGACTCCTTTCAACGTTGATTTAATACCAAGTAGAGTGTTTTATATTATATGACTCTCTTACATTCAACACATCCAGGTACGGGGCGGTGGGGGGGGGTGGGGATCACTACAGGACTTCAAATAAATCCTCCATGAGAAGACTTTCCTGTGTCAATGGACATAGAAAAAGGGCTGCCCCTGTTGATTTGCAAACAATGAATCTTCTCTACCTATAAATAATGGAAAGGGAAATCTCAGAAAGGATTTTTCTAATTCAGCTGGCTTCGGGCTACCTACCCAGCATGCCTTCTTGTTTACAACTGCAAGTACAAATGTATGATTTGTTCCCCCCTTTTCACTCAAAACATTAGCTTTTTGGCTTATGGAATTAACCTCTGCCATGCGTCTACGCTGGTTGCTTGTTGTTGCTATTTTCAACACTGAATCTGTTCTGCACTTTTTACCATGAGGCTCTTAGAGCGTCGTACAAGCTGCGACTGCATGAATTCTCTTCTAATCTCACGCAAGGTAAATGTTCAAGTCTCACCCACATTGACTGATGGACAGACTAAATGTTACGAGCATTCAACAGAAGGTGAGGTTTTTATGGAAAACCTTTTGAGCATCGGTGACTGTAGTAACCATGTTTCTAGCTTCGGAAACATCCCCGATGATACCGTCACGTGACTCCACGCCTCTGAGAGAGGCCCCGGGTCCCTTTGCCTTGACCTCCTCCCTCCCTCAGGACCCACCTTTCAAGAAGTCCTCCTCCTGGGGGTGCTTTTCAAATACAAACTGATCAATCCAGAGTCCACATCCCAGTCACCTCCTCCATCCGTTTCACCCACGGGGCCCTTCTGCAATCACCCCCAGACAACTCCAGACAGCTCCTTTGCCCCAGAAGCCACTGAAATTATTCAAACTAGCCAATCCTAAGCCTGCTTCCCTTTCCTCACCCCTTCCTTCTCAAGAAACCACAATAAAGGCTTTTGCTCAGAACTCTCCCCCTTCTCTTCCTTGTGCCTGACAGAGAAGCCTTCCCTTGGGGCTCCCCCAACATGGCGCACCTCTCCTTCGGGAAAGGTCAAGAAATAAATTGCCCTTTCGGTGGAAATCATTTCCTCATCCGTTGACGTTACAGTATATTTGAAAGCAGCAGCCCTCTTGGAGACCAAGGGGGTCCCTCCTTATTGCTACTTCCTGTCGCCTTTCTCTCTAACAGATCTTTTGCTTGAATTATTCAGGTTATGTGATTCACCTGTTAACCCATTGAGGATTAACAACCCGGAGACAGAGTTGTATCCAACGGCCAAGAAACAGGAATAAATGACCCTTCCACATCACTCCTGGTTCTTAGACGCTGAGATTTAGTCAAGACTTGAAAATATGCTGATACCCCTATTTGTAAGGCTAAAATAATTCTGTCTGCTATGCAGTTTCTTCTCTGTCTCCATTTGTTTGGTTTTTATGTAAATGTCACTGAAAGAAATCTGATGTAATTGCTCTGGCTAGTCTAGGAGAGGCAAACATGTAAATGTGGTAGGCAAAAAGGAATGTTTTTGTCTTAATATCTTTGGGAGACTATCCGTGATTTTTTTGGTGCCCCAGCCAATGCAAATGTAAATATCGCTCAATGATTTTAATGGAAATCTCACTCTTCAAAGCCCACGTGCATTTAACAATGACATGGGGCGCCTGGGTGGCTCAGTCGGTTCGGCTCAGGTCATGATCTTAAGGTTGGTGAGTTCACGCCTCGCGTCAGGCTCGCTCCTGTCAGCACAGTGCCCGCTTCAGATCCTCTGTCCCCTGCTGGCGTGCTCTCTCTCAAAAACAAATATTTAAAAAAAAATGAGATGACATGGGCAAGGTCCCATCCTGCTCTATCAGCAACCTTTAGTGATCTCCTAAAGACCAAACGGTCTCAGATGTCTTATTCAAGTCTCAACCAAATCAGACGCTTAGTTTCCAATGGAAGGAAGAATGTGTCTTCTCCACTGTGGTCACTGATCTCCGTGGTACGTCTGCCTCCCTGTCATTTTGTGACGTGTTCTCTAGGACATCTGGCCTTCCACTTCCACTGGACATTTACTTCTTATGCGAAGAGGCATATACAAATGCCCCCATGTGATAAATTACTTCTTCCGGTATCGAGACCAGCCCAAAGTAATTGTGAACATTCACGTTGATTTTTTTTCATCAGAGCAAATAACGTGGTCCTGTATGTTCGTAAAGTCTGTGTGTTTTTACAAACGTCTTTCGCTATCCTTTACCAGCATTGTTTTGAAGAAATTAATAACTTGAAAGGAATATCACAAGGTGCTTCTTTGGATTTCACCTCAGTAACTTTCATCCGCTCACCCTTAACATAAAGCTGCAGCAAACGCATCATAACTGTCACAGGTATGGGTGGTAGAAAGTAAGTTGTAAGCACCAAATCTCAGAGAAGACATAACTTTATCTTAAATTGGTTACTGGGTTAGGACAAAAGGAAACAAGGTCTCCATTCCCTATAACATTTGGAGTTGGGAAACCAATAATCTTGGTATTCAAGGAGCAAAACAGCTTATAAAGAGTTCGAGAGTGGCTGTGGAATTTTCAGGAATTTTGTAAGACTGTTGTTTAATAGAAACGTATTAATAATTAATCTCTGCATAATCTCTGCGTGATTAATCTCCGTGTAATAATCCAATAATCGCATTGGCAGGTTGACATCAGCTCTCATGCCACAGAAATCAGGTGCTGCAAGTCGGGGCTTGACTTGCCGTCTTGTTGGTTGTCTAGCCACAAGGACGGGTGGGAAGACGCAACAGAGCCGATTGAACTTAAAAGTACTTTGGGTCAGTAGCTGTGACATGATAAGTGTCACAGAAAGTTCAGGGAGTGTTGTTCTGGTGGTCAAAACTCTTTTCCAAGTGAGAGAGGTAGTCTTTTATATTAGTGATGAACGAGTAAAGTTCGTCACACATTTTTGTTCTGTCACGTTCACCTTGCTCTGTAATGTAAATGAAAATCCTAACCAGTATTCACGTTATGACGGCACTTGGTCGTCAATTGCAACCACAGGTTGAACAGGGAAACGCTTTACAAAGTCAGTGGCAGTCTGTGAGATCCAGTTTCTTACGTGAAATTTACAATAGGGTATTGTACGTCATTTGGAAATCGCTTGCTACATATCTTTGCTACAAGTAAAATTTACAATAAATGTCCACAGGCGAATAGATCCATATGTACACATTCTCTTTCTTTTCAGAGTGTGCTGTTAAACAGGTGTTACCTGCACGCCCTTGCCTACGGTAACCTGTGACATTGATCCTAGAAGGGGACACTCTGCTTACAAGGGCCTTTCCATGTGACAGTCTTATTTTATACGCTAAGATGTTTAGAATTGTACTGTTTTTGTTTTTTTTTTTTTGTTTGTTTGTTTCTGGTCAAATCCATTCTAAGCGGTAAAACTGTGTGTGAGAATCTTTAGATACTGAACCGAGTTTATACAACTGTGGCGTCGCTGGGGAGAAGTCGAGCCTATGTCAGGATAGATCCAGTGATGGCCCCTCTTCTTTCCACCCGAATATCTGTGGCCACTTAAAATTATTTTCCCAATGTGCCTTCAAGTTGTGTTCAGGCTCCAGTATGTGTTACTTCCATGGAGTTTTTAAATTATATCTTTAATACACAAGAATGACTGAGGCCATAACGATACTTTGTTGTCATCAAAATCCCAAATGGAACAAACATTTTTCACTTCCCCTGAGACACAGCCGGATAATAAGTTAAGTACTCGGAGATAGCTACGGGAACTTGGGTTCCTTTCCAGAATATCAACGACCTTTGCAAAACACATCTCTCGCAGCGAGATCTAATCTCCTTGGACAAGGATTAGGATCTTCATGCGTTAAGACCTTGCAACATGACTGGCGGGAAGTAGATGGGGGCGAAGAGGCCAGTGACACCCACCTGCGATGTGTCCCAATGTATTCATCCAAGGAAACAAAACTGAACAGCAATGAGGGGGCAACAGAACTGGGGCAGACGGCACATGTCTCCGGATGACTTCTTTCCTTGCTCTGTCTTCCCTCAGAGGTCGCTGTAACGTTCCCCCTGCCCCTAGGGCTCTGCCAGACTCCAGAGAGAAGAAACCAAACTCCTCGCCCACCCTGCATGGGCACACTCAGCTCCCATCCGTCTTCTGCGTGGCATCTTCCAGACAAGCTCGCCAGGTAACTAGATCTGAGAGCATCACATATGGGTGGTCCCAGAGGTCAACGGATTGAATGTCTTCTACCCTCTCCTGTCCTTCTGTTTCTGCAGTGCTGTCCAGCCCCCGGCTTTTACGGGTCGAGGAGCGTTTGCTGTGGTTCATCCCTGCAGTCCGAGCTGCTTGGGCTGCCTGCTTGTTTGTATCGTTTTGTTTTTCCGTGTAGACGATTCACCGACTTGCGATGAGACTGGCCTCCGTTCTGGTGAATTGAGGATGCGGCATTTGAAGAGAACAAAGGTGTAGGGAGAACTGGGCGACGTGACGAAGGAAGAGCTACAGAATTTTGGCGATCACTGAGGATCAGCACTTCCGTGCGAGGACAGCATCATTGCTCTCCAGGGTTAGTTCTGTGCTACGTGGAATCTCCTCCAACACGCGCACACGCATCGTGTTTTCACAACATGTGCGCAGAGAAATTTAAAATGGCAATGTGTTGTCCAAAGGAAATGGAGCTTTAAAAAAAAAAAATCCGCGCTTCTATCTCCAAGCACGTGTCAGGCACCGATTGCTAACGTAACGTCAGTACGTAGGAGGGGGCACTTGCCCAAGAATGCTCCATTTCAAACTCTCGAAAGAAATCACTTTGTTCTAAAATCTCAGCTCATCGCTTAAAAAATGCTGCCTCCTCTATTGCAGGTACTCTCCCCCAATAATTATCTATAGATATCGCTGCGGAGAAGACCAGGGTCAGTTCCCAGACCCTGGGATTGGATGCAATTCCAGATCACCTTCTTACTTAGCAGGGCTAGATTTTGTAAAAGGAATCAGTGTTCTAGCAGATCCGAATAATACCGACTGTTTGAGGTAGAGTTCTCCATCCTTCTTAGTTTCTTTTCTTTTTAACTTTTTTTAAAAATGTTTTTATTTATTTTTGAGACAGAGAGAGACAGAGCATGAGCAGGGGAGGGGCAGAGAGAGAGGGAGACACAGAATCCGAAGCAGGCTCCAGGCTCCGAGCTGTCAGCACAGAGCCTGAGGCGGGGCTGGAACTCATGAACCATGAGATCATGACCTGAGCCGAAGTCGGACGCTCAACCGACTGAGACACCCAGGCGCCCCTCCATCCTTCTTAGTTTCTGAACATCCAGTATTCGCTTTAATAAACCCAAGATCAAGGGACACAGTGTGGGACAGGTGAGAGAGCAGACTGCTCACAGGAGGGACCATGCCTCAGCCTTCAGCTCCAAGGAGAGCTGCCCAGAAGCCCCCACTTTCAGCCATCAGAGCCAGGGACCATGATCGCATCAGCAAGAACGGTTTTAAGAGGGGGCAGTAACTGTCTTTCCAATCAAACTGTTTCCTTGGAAGCAGAAGGCATTGACAAAGGAGATTTTGCTCTTTTCTGCATTTGCATCTGAGAGCAGGGGATTGGTTTCATTTTCTGTCTTAATTTGAAAAGCATAACACGGTACAAATTTTGATTTCCAGTTTGCAAGGAGGCCATCACTTACGGAACTGAATTTGGCCCAAATTCTCAGGTGTTTGGAATTTATGACAACTCCCCCAGATTCTAGAAGGAGTATTTTTTGGCCCCCAGATCAGAGAAACGAGAGCTCCTGTTCACTGCCACTGCCCAGATGTTTTCCCGGTCCTGCAAATGGATAAACCCTACAACTAAAGATCATCCGTCTGGTAGAACAGCTGTTTCGCGCTTCTTCCAAAACCCAACACTGGCCTGTGAGTTGAGAGCAGCAGCATAATCTAGGCAAGTGGGGTGTCTTTCCAGGTAGGGGAAGGGCTGTGGATTATACTGCTGATGGAGGTGACAATGACGGTCTTTAGCATAATAATGGAGAGTAATAGCATCCCTGAGGGCAGACCCAGAAGTGAAGGCAGCATCGCCCATTAAGATAATGTTACTGTGGTGTCATTGAAAGGTGTGTGTGTGGGGGGCGCCATTTGTATGATATTGATAACACAGCATCTAGCATCTAAAAATCGACTTGTGAGAGTGTTGGGGAATAGGATTGAGCTAATTTGCCCACATTTATTATCCACCAACCTTGGTGGGCATTATGCTTGCATATGCATGATACTCTCTTAGCACTGGACGCATTAAACTGTTGGCATCCATTAAATATCCAGAGAAGAAATGCATCTGTCCACTAATGAGTGCTTTCCACTATGGAAAGAAGGCTTTACAAGGAAGAAAACAGAGCCAGCTCTGGTCCCCCACCCCCACCCCACCCCACCCCCACACCCAGTATCTTAACCAAGACAGAAGAGTGCACAGTTGTGAAAATTGTCTGCTCAACGCTAATGGCTATTTTTCAGTTTGCTGTTGAATTTTGCACACTTTTTCTAGAATCTCTCAACAAGAAGCTATAGATAGATAGATAGATAGATCCACTTTACAAGTTGATTACCCCCAAAGATGGTTTGCTTCATAACCAGAACATACTATTTCCTAACATTTGTTTTAAAAAAAAAAAAAAAAAACCCGGTAAGCTAATGTAATTATATATACCTTCGCTCCCTCTCGGCTCACTTAATGCTCAAAAATTGAAAAAAGTGCCGTAAGGCATGTTTTTCACAGGTTAAAAACAGTGTGAGAGAGATGTGGTGGGTACCCTGGCCTGTGAAGCATTTCCCTGCAGACCCAGAGGTCCCAGTCCTGGGGCCTGTGACCCTGAGCTCTCTCCCCCATGGCACCGCGCCCTCCCCAGAGTAAGCCCCCGCCCGACACAGCCCTTTCTGGAAACGGCATTTTGTGCTGCACCAAATACAACACAGTGTGCCCTGAATATCTGATCAAGAAAAGAAATTTAAAATGGGAACGAGATAACACCTGTCAGTGACAAAGACAAATGAAACACTTTATTATAAAAGTTTAATGGGGTAAAAATGAAAAATTTACTGATTATTGCATAGCTCAATAACCTTGTTAGAAAATCTTACTTGCTTACTGAGACCCCACGCCCCCCAAATGGGAAAACAGCAGCGGGGAGAATGAATGGTACAGAACGATGCGTGCGAGGGCACGTTTCTCAGCCCCCCTCTCAGCTCCTAGGGCCTGAGCAGGGCCACGGGATCAGCAGAACAATTAAATAATTCAAACTCATTGAAGCCAGAAAACCTGTACACTCTAAACTCTTCGGGGCGCCTGGGTGGTTCAGTCAGTTAAGCATCCGACTGACTCTAGATTGCAGATCAGGTCATGACCTCACGGTCCGTGGGTTCGAGCCCCGTGTTGGGCTGCACACTGATAGCACAGAGCCTGCGTGGGATTCTCTCTCTTTCTATCTGCCCCTCCTACCCTTGCATGAGATCTCTCTCTCTCTCTCTCTCTCAAAATACATAAATTAACTTTAATGAAACAAAAAAAATAAAATCTTCAACTTCTGGACTCTATATCATCATCAAGGGCTTGACTTGTTTTCATCTGTAAAATGAAGAAAGTGTCTAAATACCTTTGTGGGTCCCCGTAGATTCCATGTGAAATTGAACTGGGTACCCATAGCTCTGAAGTCTCAGCCCCCCGGGGTCCCAGGCGCTCCTCTGTTCAGGGCTCCTTGGCCCTAATGGGAAGCCGTCCATGGGGCACACTGCCAGGGTGACCTCTCTCTGTAAAAATGCAAGTCTAAGCATGTTGTCAGTCTACACCTTCCAGTATCCACCCATCACTGTCAAGATAAAGGAAGACCAAACTCCTCAGCCCGATGTCATACGTGTCCTTGGACCTCAACACCAGCCATCCCCAGTCCCTCGTCTACACCTCTGTGGGCTGATCATGCTCCCCAGCTGAAATGCCTCTTCTGTAGGGCGTCCCAGCCTGCCCGTGTCTGTGTCAGTACCTGTGCCCACTTCTGGGTCTGGGATCGTATCCTTCATGACCAGGGGCTAAGCCGCCTGGGGAGCGTTTAGCCCTGTGAAGAGAACTGCATTTAGGATCTGTCTGATCGGATCTCAATTCCCAGTTTCACCACTTATAACCTGGGCATGCCAGTTAACCTTCCTAAGCCTTCGGCCCTACAGATTGTGGATAACTGCACTTAATTCAAAGAATTCTAATGAGTGGAAGGCCTCTAACTCTGCCTGGCACATAGAAATCATTCAGCAAATATTACATGGTATATGGGTTGTTCTGTAAGACTCAGCTCAAGTCTTCCCTCCTCTGGAGAGATGCCCTTAAATGTTTTATCTCTCCTCATGTATCCCCCTAACCCCTCTATTTTAAATAACTTGTGCTTACTCAACAATATCTGTGCATCACTTCCTGCTACACGGAGAGATTCTTGACCGTAGATGTATTTTATGCCCACATACCCCACATAGAACAGGATATATCATTCTTAACACTCATTGTTGAGTTAGTGACTGAATATATAGGATTAAAAAAAACAAGATTAAATAGATATGCCCACATCGGTAGATAATATTGTAACAAGTTTTAAACATTTTATAGTATTTAACATTTTTTAATGTTTATTTATTTTTGGGAGACAGAGAGACAGAGTGCAAGCAGGGGAGGGGCAGAGAGAGAGGGAGACACAGAATCGGAAGCAGACTCCAGGCTCCGAGCTGTCAGCACAGAGCGCAACATGGGGCTCGAACCCACGAACGGAGAGATCATGACCTGAGCCGAAGTCGGACGCTTAACTGACTGAGCCACCCAGGTGCCACTATAGTATTTTAAATACGTTTTTAAAATGTACTTTCCCCTCAGGTGTTTTTGGGTTCTTGGGTTGGTTTGTTTTGTTACCAGTTTGCACTAAGTTCTTTTTTTTTCTTTTAATGTTTATTTATTTTTGAGAGAGATACAGAGACAGAGCATGAGCAGGGGAGGGGCAGAGAGAGAGGGAGACACAGAATCTGAAGCAGGTTCCAGGTTCTGAGCTGTCAGCACAGAGCCCGACGTGGGGCTTGAACCCAAGAACCATGAGATCATGACCTGAGTGGAAGTCGGACGCTTAACCGACTGAGCCACCCAGGAGCCCCAAGCACTAAATTCTTAAAGTAAAGGCTCAGTGAAAAAAGAACCCTCCCCAAAACAAAAGAAAACAGCAAACACTCTCCTGAGACCTGGAGTAAATATTAATTGTTCGATTTTCTGCCTTCTGCTAGAGTTACTTGCATTCATATCTTCTCGCTCCCTTGCTTATAAACTCCCAGAGGACAGCAACTCAGTTTTCATACAAGGCTATATTCTTCACGGTTTCTTTCCACATTATAATTCTCATTTAAAATAGTTATGAAATGACTTGACTGATTGATTCCAGGACAAATGATAGAAGCATTATATATTAGGAAAATATTCTATTTGCCTATAATTAGCTGACAGATAAGTCGTAGCCTGCTCTGGGTTCACTTTATCTCTTGCCAGCAATCTTCTGGAAGTTGTAGAAAGAGTAAAATTTACTGTGTACTCTTTTTCCTTCTGCCTACAAAATGAACTGCAAACTCTGATGTTCTTTTATCATAAAACATACAGTGTAGCTGTAGGAATAGACTCTTTTGTCTTTCCAGGATACCCAGTACATAGGTCACATGCTGAGGAATTGTTTCCCTTGATTTTTCTCCTGGTTTCCTTGTTAGGCACCGAGAGGAATCTTAATAGACAAAGCGTGTAGTTTTTTTCTCTTGAAGAACTTGTCTGCTGGTGGGAAGCTGCGATCCACCTCTGTAGAGAGTGACTCATTGTTGCTTCACTAATTATGCGTTATTCCTACTGTAGATTACAGGTCTAAGCATCTACAAAACCAAATCCAAGGAACCCGAAGGCTAATTGGGCCGAAGACATCCATTTGCGCAAGCCCAAAGGCAGGAGATTTGCAGTCAATTGGGCTCTACAGGGCAGACCCAGCGACCAATGCTCCCCTCTCCCCTCAACAGCCAGACTCCACATGCTGCCTTCAAAACAGTGTTCACCAGCTCTATGCCTCCTTAATTCCCAGCAGCAATTTCCTAGGAAGCTCTCCTGTTGGGATTTCCTCTTCAAAAATATTATTTAAGAGTGTTTCTTTCGAGAAATACTGTTTGCGAAGCTCCGTGACGGTTCTAGGGTGGCTAACACGGAGCATGGTCCTCACATTCTAGTAGAGAGGAAACAGACATAGACACACATGTGAAAAGAGCTTCTGACAGAGGATGGGGGACCAGAGGGGATGGGCTCAGAATAGGCTGAGCCTTCAACTCCAAACTGGAGCTCTGGGATCGGGGTAAGAGCCTCCTTTCATTTCTCTCCCAGAGTCTTCCATAGGTCATAAGGCAATAGGAAACTCCAGACAGAGTGTTGTTTTTTGCCCCTTTCGCCTAAGGCTCTGGTTAAGTCCATAAGGTGTCAAAAGTCAGGGGATAGATAAGGTACGGAACACTAACTCTACCTGATGGATATTTGAAACACTCCAGTAGACAGGCCAACCGGTATATTTGTTCTGCACATATTTAAAGTGGCTGCTATGTTCCAGGTGCTTTTCCAGGCACTGAGGATTCGGCATTGAACTAAATCAACAAAGACCCTGTTCTCGTGGCGTAGCATTCATTGCAGGTCGGGGTTGAGGGGGGAGCAATAAAGAGATAAATGAGAAAATATATGATACTTCAGAAGGTGAGTGACCTGGAGGCCAAGAGAGCCAGGAGCAGGATGTGAATATGGTAAATAGCCATCTGGTTTTCCTGGGACTCAAGGGATCTGGGACCGTCAGCACTAAAATGAGGAAGTCCCGGCCAACTGGGGTGAGTTGTCATTTTAGGCACTGGAGACATGGAGGGATCATAGGCGACTGTAAGGATTTGGCCTTGACCAAAGTGAGGATGGGCTGGCCATTGAACAGAAATGGAAAAGACTGGAGAGTTGCAGGAATGCGGAAAGAAGAACAAGGCGAGGATTGCTTTTGTAACATACTATGTTTAAGATGTTTGTTAAAAACCCTACTAGAGGGGCGCCTGGGGGGCTCAGTCCCTTAAGCCTCCAACTCAGGTCATGATCTCACAGTTGGTGAGATCGAGCCCCACATTGAACTCTGTGTTGATGGCATGGAGCCTGCTGGGATTCTCTCTCTCCCTCTCTCTCTCTGCCCCTCCCCTTCTCTCTCTCTCTCTCTCTCTCTCTCTCTCTCAAAACAAATAAATAAACATAAAAAAAGAACACTCAATGGCTTAACAAAAAAGAACCCTGGCAGATATGTTGGGTTGGTAATTAAATACAAGAGTCAATTTCAGGAAATAAAATGAAGGCAAGAAATAAACTTGAGTGTCATCAGAATATAAATACATAGAATTTATTGCATGAAAGCCATTGGTGGAATGCAATCCCCGGGGTGGGGGTGGGGGGTGTAGTCACAAAAAGGATCTGAACTTTGAGACTTGGGGGCCTTCAACGTTGAGAACTTGGACACGGAGCCAGATGGAGCCACGCAGTGAGCAAAAGGAGAATAAGAGAGGAGTGCCAGAACCCAAGTGGAAAGAAAATTGGAGCTGGCAGTTCTCTGCTTTCTCAGTGAAGCAAAGATGTCCACTGGGATTGAGGGAGCATTGGAGGTTGGAGGAGACCCGAGGAGGAGAGGGGGGCACTGAATGGCCCACAGAAATGTAGGAAGACTGTTCAGAAGCATTCTTTAAAATAAGACCGGTCAGCACGGCCGTGTGTTTTACTCAGCTGCATTTGGATGCATGGGTTTCAGTGTGAGGGAAGGTTGTATTTAATCGGGACTGGTGTCTTGCCAGACTAGATTCTGAGTCCTAAGTATTTGGGAATATATTTGAGACAGCTACTTGTTACAGTGATGGACTGTGGAACCTGAGACATTAAGGAGAGAGCCCCAGTTGTTAGACTCGGGGTCATACAAGGGCATAACTGGCCAGACAGGAATTTTTACTGGGAATGCACTGCCTGTCGTTAAGACCAGAGACAGGTGCAGGTATTGGTAATATAGGGGCCAAGGGCAGGTCACCCCAAGGTGAAGCACCCCGGCATGAACTTTTCTTGAGTTTTGAGCAATCGGAACCCAGCAGATTCAGGAAAAGCTCTTTAGCCCCACCTCAACTGCCTGCTTGTACCAGGAAGAGAGCTATTCACAGATATTCCTTTTTGCTAAGAAACTGCTGTGCGTAACAGGGCAACCTTTGTTCTCCAAACATCTCTTTTTTTACCTTCCTGCTAATGGCCTTCCTCCCCTTTGCATCCTCGGACCCTATCCCTCTCCTTAGCTCCCAGAAGCCTCATGTGGCCTCACTGTCTCTGGGATTTCCTGTCTATATGGATTCCCTGCGTGTATGCTATTAAATTTTATTTTCTCTTGTTGATCTGTCTCGTATCTTGATTCTTAGTCCAGCTGAAAAGACTTTGAAGGGCGGAGGAAATTATTCCTTCCCCAAAATTACCATGAGGTATGAGATGTGATCACGGGAGAGGAACACAAGGTCTTTGGAAGGGAAAGGCATTGAACTGAGAGGCCAGAATATCTTAAGTATCCTCTGTGAGAGTGTTTTCCAATTTCAGGTTATAACCACTAGTGGGCTATGTTGTAAATTGGATAGATATTGTCAAATCTGTTTTTAAGTAGAAGAGAGGCTAGAGTAAAAATAGAATAGAGTAGAACAGAATAGAATAGAACAGAACACTATATGATATGATACAAGAAAAGAAAATACATGGGTCCGTTGCTCCTAATATGAGTAAGGATTGTTCCTGAAATGTGTACGTGTGTGCGTGTGTATAACTCAATTATGATATAACTTATTGCTTACCGATCGTTGCCTGGGAGTCTCGGTCGTGATATCTGAGAGCCACTGCTTTATGTGATCCTTGAAGCAGTAATAATAATGGGGAATGCTGGAAAAAGTATCAATGAGTCGGAAGTCACAGTCTTCAAGGAATGATGGAGGGTGACCTGGGATCTGTGGCTGACTGCTCCCGGCGAAGGTTCTACGCCACGGGCTATAGAGGCAGGAAGGGGTACGATCTGGAGTTGGCGACGATGACCGAGCAGATATCTTCCTCGACACCAGGCACCGTGGTGAGGATTGGGAGAGAAACCAGCCTGCCCTGGGGAAGGCTTCCAGGGAAACCCCATCCTCAGGACAGAGCTGCTATGATGCAGGGGGTTATGAAATGCATGCGAATGTTTAGCGTAAGGACAGGAGGCCTGAAAGAATCTGCCACTGAAAGTGGATAATTCTGCAGGTTCCCTGCTCTGGGCGGACAAGGGCAAGGGGTTTGCTCTCCCTTGCTCCCGGGGTGCCTTTCATACTTTTTCACTGTGGTGAAAAGCGCCGACCTAAGGAGAAGGGGCTCCTAAGGAGACGGCCTTGTGTTGGGTGCCTGCTAAGCGCTTCATGGGCATTACTTTACCCGAAGGGACGCAACATCACCAAGTACCGTCCCAGCTTGAGAAATAAGGAGGCGGAAATGCGGTTTCCGGAGGATATCGCAAGCAGGCGTAGAGGTGCAATCCGAGCGGACGCAGGCCTATCTGACCTCGCGGCCCAGGCCGTGGCCACCACCCTACCCCGTGGGTTCGAAACGTCACCTGCGTGGCCACCCGCGACACGGGATGGAGCTCTGCGAGGGGTGGCCGCCTACCTGGTTCCGCCCAGGCGGAGCATCGACACCTTATTATGTCAAAAGTCCGATGGTGTTCATCCAGGTCAAGGAGAAGCATAGCACAATCTATGTCATGGTTGTCTACGCAGACTTCAGGGAGAAGGCAAAGTGGTTCGCTGAGGATGAGTAAGAACAGCACGCTGTTTATTGCGCATTTTGATAAACTGCTTATAAAGGCTCTGGAGTGGCTGTGCGTGCCTGACTCCAGGACGGAACTGATGACAGCTGATGACTGATTCCAGTTCTCTGCGGCAAGGAGAGGCGGCAACCAAGAAGCTGGCTGCGTCCAGTGTCGCGTTACAAGATCGCACGTAAGTACCGGGAACAGCTCCCTCGCTTTTTTCTCTCTGGGCATTTCAGACCCCTGGCGTCTCCTTCCTAGCTGTAACGTCCAAATGAAGGGGGTCGAAAAAAGGATCAGCTGCTCACCTGGCTTAGACCTCAAAACGAATTCGGCAACAATGCAAGAGATGGGCGGTCACGGGCAGCGCTCTCTCGCTCTCGCTCTCGCTCTCTCTCTCATGGTGGCTCATCTTAACCTTTACATACAAGACGTGTTCTTCCTCTGCATGATATCCTTCTTTGGGGGCACAAACATCTACCAAATTCCTCCCCAGACTTCCCTCAAGGGACAAGGTGGACTGAATTAGGTATGTGTCTCCTGCCCTAACAAGAATGCTGGTCTCATCGTAATGCAGGTGCAGCCACGTGGAGGTCTTGTTGCAGGAGGCACAGGACAGGGACGGACACAGCACAGAAAGGAGACACCCGCACCCTTATTGGGCCGGGTCCCCCTGCCCTCCGGCGCTAAACCTTTGTTGGTTACACATAAGCAAAGCGCCCCACTCTGGTGTCTATTTTCCTTCTTCTTGAGGTCAGTTGACCTCCACCGTTCTCCTGAATTTACTCATTTAAACCCATCCACTTCTCCCGAGAAACTTCCTGCCTTTTTCTTTTACCGTCCCATGACTCACCCCCTATTAATTCTTCCCAGTGAACGAAAGGCACTCATTACTGTTGATATTTGAGTCATGCTCTGGATGATCCTGCTGCCTGATCCGAGGACCTGCTCTTTGTGCCTTGTCCTGTCATCCCACGCTGGGAATATATGCATGTCCACTTCCTGCTTCAACGTCCTTATTACTGAAGGCTTGGTAAAGCTTCTGCTCTTACTCAAAGAACCGTCTTGAAGTGTTAAAGCCTTGTGGGTGGACTGACACTGGGCCAAGCTTGTCTTCCCTGAATATTTGTTGCAAATGCTGGTAGCCTTTTGTATCAGGTTTCTGGGACGGTTGTACCAAATCACCACCAACACGGTGTCTTAAAAGAACAGAAATTCGTCCTCTCCCAATTCTACAGGAAAGAAGCACAAAATCAAGGTGCCGGTTGGCCACATTTCCTCCCAGGACTCTGGGGAAAGGTCCCCCCTTTCCTTCTGCAGTGTCTGGGGACTGCTGGCAATCCTTGGTGTCTTTGGCTTATCAGGGACAATGTCAACCCAGCCCCTGCCTACATCTCCATGTGGACTTTCCCTGTCTCTCTGTGTGTCTCCTTTTCTGCCTCTTATAATGGATGCTGATCACTGGATTTAGGGCCTACCCTGGTCCAGGACGGTCTCATCTCAAGATCTTTACCTTATTATCTACATAAACCCTTGTTCCCAATAAGGTCACATTCTGAGGGACCACCGTCCAACCCATCACACCCGCGCTGGTGGTTAATAATGGCAGGTCATGTGATGCCACACCTTGTTTCGTAGCTGACAGGCTCTTCTGAGCCTGGTTTCTCAGCTTTGTTCTGTGTTCTTTTTGGCATAACGTGCTGTGACTGTTGGAGGAACTTGAACCCTTTTCAGCAAGAAAAAAGAAAATCGCTCTTGGCTTCCTGTCCGAGTCGATAAGGGCGAGAATAGAAATGTCTACACACGTGTGTGGGTGCACGTGTGTGGATGGGTGCGTGCGTGTTATGCCTGGGGGTACGTGTGTGTATTCCTGCATGTGTGTGCATATTCATGTGTGTGTATACATGGCCTCCCACGTAGGTATGTATAAATGGCAGGAATGGGCAGATCGTGGCTCTTTCGGGGCAAACCCGTTAGACATTCAGTAGGAAGCAGAAGCCGGAGAAACAATGCAGGGTGTGGCTACGTAATCACTTCCTCTTGGAGGCATGCTGACAACACTCTTCAAACCTGAGGTGCACGGAAACCAAATTAATGGTGGCAGCGATGGTGGGGGAAGGTTGTAGGGTTCAGCACCTCAGAGGGTTTTGGTCCTCCACCCTACTTGGACGGCCGGGTGTGCATCATCAACACCTTTCTTTCTCACACCCGCCCCCTCCTGATTCTGCTGATAGTTCTCAGCTAAGGTCATAAGAATCCAGTCAAATTTAATCGTATGAGTACCCTGATACCCCAGTGAAAACTGAAGAAAGGGAGGCAGGGTTGTTACAATGATTTGATGCCTTGACAATTAGTATACTTAGTTGACTTTTTTTTTTTTAATTTTTTTTTCAACGTTTATTTATTTTTGGGACAGAGAGAGACAGAGTATGAACGGGGGAGGGGCAGAGAGAGAGGGAGACACAGAATCGGAAACAGGCTCCAGGCTCTGAGCCATCAGCCCAGAGCCCGACGCGGGGCTCGAACTCACGGACTGCGAGATCGTGAACCTGGCCGAAGTCAGACGCTTAACCGACTGCGCCACCCAGGCGCCCCTAGTTGACTTTTTTTAAAAATGAGGGTTCGTTAGTACATTCGCATCACCACCAAGTCAGACATCTCTAATAGCTGTTACAAGGTCACTTGTATTGTAATTGACGATTGCACGTTCCTCTCTTCCCAAAGAACACTAATTTTCTCTTTAGGATCAGGGATTGAATGTCATTGTAAGGTCAGTGGCTAGCAAAACGCCTGGTGCAAGAGATGCTTCTTGAATGAATGAATGAATGAATGAATGAAAGAGTTTGAGATTCCCTAAAAAAAGATGTGATAAGACGGACACCGGAGAACAAGCCTTGAGGTTACTCTTAGACAGGATTCTTCACCTATTTTCCTGTGATGTAAAAGAAACAGAGGAATATTAGATAGATAGATAGATAGATAGATAGATAGATAGATAGATATAATATATTATATGGGAATGAGAACTAATACGTTTATATAAAAATCAGGTTGTCTTGAAGGCGTGACAAAGCTCAAAAATCTCCAGAATAAAGACTACGTGTAGGATTCTGTTTGCAGCTATTCAAGACGCAAAGGTTAGAGAAGCCTTTCCTGGTACATCCTAAATCCATGCACGACTGAGATGTAGACAAGTAGAAATGTTTCCAGGAACTAGACCCTTATGGAAGAGTGAAATCATAGACGTAAGAGACAAGTGGAATTTGTTCTAGAAGATTTGTCAATCCCTACTGACTTAGCGTGTGAGTTTTAACAACCCCTATCACAGAGTTGGTGCAGTCAGAGTCAACTCAGAAACACTTGCTTCACCCCAGGACTCTCCAAAGGAGGACCTCACCGGCTAAATTAGCAAAACCTGGTACACAAGACAGAAGGGGACAAATGAGCTTTCTCACTTTGACCCTGCACAAGAAGGGGGATAATGCAAGAGTTCTTGGAGAACCCTGTTTTCGACAATCACACATGGACAACAAAACCTTTGTGGAAGTTCAGGCTTGCAGAGGAGAAACTCCAACACCCCAATGGGGCAAAATTAAAAAATGAGTTTGGATGCATTGGAGGTGGGCAAGAGGAACAATCTCCCCCCAAGGTGGCATGCTTCGGGGCGAGGACAGATCTTTTCAGCCTGTGGCCTCACAGGGGAAAGTGAGACCATATGTGTGAGCACCTGAGTTGTGTGGGAGGCTGCCAAAGAGGCCAACTTCTTGCTGATTCCCGCCCCCCCGCCCCCGCCAGCAGAATAATGAATCTTGGGCTGCATATACTGGGATGGGGGGGAATCTGAGAAAGCAGCAGATAGGATTCTTGGAGGGATTGAAGGGATGTGGGTCTTCTTAACCATGTCATGGACCTTATCAAAGGACAGTTCAACAAAATTAAAGAAATGATACAGAAAAAAAATGAGAAGTTCAACAAAGAGATAGGAATAATAAAAAGAAGTCAAACAAAACTTCTGGAGCTGAAGAATACCATGAATGAAATAAAGATATGCAAATCAAGAACATGAAGGACAAACTGGATCAAGCAGAAGAAAGAATCTGTGTGCTAGAAGCCAGAAACTTTGAAATCGTCCAGTCAGAACAGAAAAAAGAAAAAAAATAAGTGAAAAAGAATGAGGAACATCTACATGACTTATGGGATTTCATCAAAAGAATCAATTGTTGAATTATTAGAGTTCCAGAAGGAGAAGAGAGGGAGAAAATGTATTTAAAGAAATAATGGCTGAGAACTACGCAAACAGGGAGGCAGATTTGGATATCCAAGTTCAAAAAGCTCACAGGTCACCCAACAAACCCGACTTAAACAGATGTGCTCCAAGATACATGGCAATAAAAGTGTCAAAAATCAAAGACAAACAAGGAATCTTAAAAGCTGCAAGAGTTAAGAAGTTTGTAACTTTAAGGGAATCTCCATATGATTTATCAGCAGAAACCCTACAGGACAGGAGAGAGTGAGAAGATATATTTAAAGCACTGAAGGAAAAAGAAGCACCAAACAAGAATTTTCTATCTAGCAGTTATCCTCCAGAAATGAAGAAGAGATAGAGTTTTCCAGAAAATGAAAGCTGAAAAACTTTGTCATAACTAAACCTGCCTTAAGAGAAATATTGAAAGGAGTTCTTTAAGCTGAAATGAAAGGAAATTAATTAGCAACATGAAAACATTAGTCACTTTGTAACTTTCTTAGGAGAAAGTAGCTACAAGGAATAACATTAGTAACATGAAAATACACAACACAAAGGTAAAGGTAAGTACATAAGCAAGTTCAGAGTACTTTAATACTGTAATATGGTGGTGAGTTAACCACTTAACTCTAGTATAAAAGTTAAAGGTAGAAAGTATTAGAAAATAACTACAGCTACAATAATCTGTTTATGAATACACAGTATAAAAAGAGGTAAATTGTGATATCCAAAATATAAAAGGAGGGAGCCAAAAGATGGAGTTTTGTGTGCAACTAACGTTAAGTTGTTATCACTATAAAATAGACTGTTATATTTGTATTGTGGTTTAGGTAAGCCTCACGGCAGCCACAAAACAAAAACCTGCAAAAGATTCGTGAAAGATAAACAAAGGGATCAAAGCACACTGCTACAAACAAACAAACAAACACAACCCCTCCACCCCCCAAAACACATCAATTCAAAAACGAAGGCAGCAAGACAGGAAGAAAGGAGGAAAGAAGCTACAAAACAGCCAGAAAACAATTAAGATGGTATTAGTAAGTCCATACCTATTAATAATTACTCTAAGTGTAAATGGATTAAATTTTCCAATCAAAAGGTATGGAGTGGCTGGGTGGATTTACAAAACAAAATAAAACAAAACAAAACAACAAACAAAAAAACAAGACCTAACTATATGCTGCCTGTAATAGACTCATTCTAGTTTCAAGGAAATCAACTTTTATCCCTAAGATTCCCAGTCAAGAATATTCATGCCACTTGCTCCCAAAAGACAGGCAGTAGACCTGGGTAGATCCAGGACATTTTCACCAATATGTGACCTTCCTTTTAGAAAAAGTCCTGAATTCTTCATGTTGGTGATGATAGCCCACATTTTACACAGCCCCAGGTGTCGTGGCCATCCAAACGCAAGCATCTGAAGTCTCTTTCCTACTTTTCCTGATGAATAGATATTAGATTTTTAGGGGAAAAGTTGCTACGAGAATGAAGGCTGCGATTTGCGTCAACTCACTTGGAATTTGTGTGCTGAATTCGGTGACTAGCATTAAGAATATTACTTCAATTGCCATCATTATACCTTCATGAATCAATTTTCCAAAATAACTGTGATAAATATACTACTGGAAAAAATTTGAACATTCAAGCTCCATTTCACGTTGTACTGTAGAATGCAGGCCCCCAAATTGAAAACAGAATGACAAACTTGTATCAAGAAACAAATTACAATGTCAAGAAATTTTAAGGTAAAAATTGCATTTGAATTTTAAAATATAAGGACTTATCTTTTTCTTTATTCTCTTTTGAGATCAAAGCTTTCAGGGTTTTTTTTATAATAACCTTTATTTTATGAAATGGTGGTGATTTTAAGTGGTAGTTTTATTAAGGATTTTTTTTGACAAGGTAAATAATGGCAGCTTTCTATTTTATTACATTTTTAATTTTATGGATTACTGAAACCAAAAATCTAGGAACCAAAAGTCTATATTTTTAATTATAATATTTATTACAATTGAGCCTATTAATTTCAGTATTTGTCTCCTCCATGAGTTAGGGAATCCCTTGCGGAAGCAAATTGTGTCGTGTTCGTACAAGATCTTAGTGTATGCTTGCACGCCAGGAAAGCAAAGTAAGGAACTTTCCTAAGGAATGATACTACCACTTTTCTCTTGCTGGTTCGTTCAGGGAATTATAATCCATCTAATGGAGAACACTGGGTTGTTAGGGAAAGAGTACATTATTTACAAGTCACTATGGTAAAGAGTTCTCTGTTGGCTTGGATAATTGAATGTCACTGAGTGGCTGGGACACTACACTTTGAGACTCAACAGCAGAATCAATTCTTAGCTAAACAGGGAAGTATGTTCACTCTGTCCCGTTTGAAAGCTCATGTCCCCAAACTGTCCAGAGTGAACTTCCTGAGACCCTGCCCCTTCTGCAGATCCCCCCTACATCTTTCTCCCAGGATACCTCACTCACTCATTTAGCAGTTGGGACTGTGTAACTGATTAAACCATGGAGGTAGTGAGTTGATGGTCTGTGCAGTTCACGTTCGTGTCTCAGGGAGCCTTCACACTTACAACCTTCCTCGTAGTGGATTCCCGATCCTCGTGGGAGTCCTACAGGCAAAAATTTTGAAGATGAGAATGAAACATCCTTTGGACAGCTTCCCTTGTAGGCAGTAGGCAGCCAACTAACTACTCTTCCTTCAGCTACGCATCTGCACCCTGCTATCCTCTGAATCCTGCCTAGAGATACCCTACTCTTTCTAAATCCATATCCAGGGGCTGTAGGGAACATTTGCATGTGAAGTGACATCAGTGTTCCATTCTCCGTGATAAAGGTACTTCTAATTCACTGAGGTCAGTGAGAAACATATTTGTTGCAAGGGGGGAAGAAAAGACCATGAAAATACACCTGCTTTGCTTATGTATATTTCACAGATTGTGTGAAGTGAGATATTCACTCTATAAACATCTGCCTCTTCTTTGAGCAAAGAAAAGCCGGTTTCCTATAATGACATCAGTTCTGGTACATTTTCGCCTACACTTTGCTCAGTCTCCAACACTGCAGCTCCTCAGGGGGCTCCCAGATGGCCTCATCCACTCCTACGCTACCTGTAGGATGAGAGGGCCCTGAGCCAGCTGGGTCTACAGTGCGTCTAGAAGTCATGTTTCTTTTCCTTCTGTCTAGATCAGTGGTGTTCTACCATTTTCCTCTTCTTCAGCTTATTTTTTTCTGAGTAGGTAATTCCATTCACGTTGTTAGAATATCAGAAGTATATAGAGGTATAGAGTGAAATTCCCCTTCTGCCTTATCTAGCATTGCTAATTCCCAGAACCTCTTCCATAGGTAACCATGGTTACTAGCTTTTTCAATACATGTGACGAGAAAATACAAATGCGGATTCCTCCTTCCCTTCAGACAAATAGTGACACAATCCTGTGCACCTTGCTTTCTTTACGCAATGGTATGCAAATGAGACGGTCACAGAGAGGCCAAGGGTCCAGCAAAGTATACTCTCCCCTTCCAGAATAACAGGTACGGCTCAAAGCAGCTGCCCAGCCAGGGGCTGTACTGCACAGCCTCTGTTGGATCTAGATATGGCCATGGGACCAGCTCTTTGAGACAGAGTGCGAGAAGCCACACGCCCTTTCAGATCAGGAGGTTTAAGAAGCAGATATGCATCTGCCATGTTCTTTTCCATTCCATTGCCGGGATGCAGACGATCTGAGCTTTTAGAGGGTCGTGGGGCCACGTAAGGAAGGGAAAAGTGTGGTGGTCTTTGTGTAATCTCAGGGAAAGGTTATAAAAATGACCGTTTACAAGATGAGGCCCCAGCATCACCTTGTGGAGGAGAGCTGGCTGCCAACCAGGAGAGTGAGAGAGACCTTGATCGTGTTGATATACTGTGGGCCTAGTTCCTGCAACGGGTTAGCCTACCTTCTCCAGCACAGAAGCCATACCATATGGGTACATAAAAGACTCACCTTGCTTGTGTTTTTTATTTCTACTTTTGTTTTTACAGCTGTTAACCATTCCCTTATAAAGATGAACCATGGTTCGCCTGCCCCTTCAGACTGTCCCTTCTTTGGGATATTTGAGTAGTTTCTAGCCACTTCCCATTCCAGACTATGCCACGGTGCCTGCAGGTACCACATCGATCATTTCGTTCCCAGAAATATTTCATTTTGAAATTGAAATTTTATTTTAGTATTTATTTTCAATATAGATGTCGAATAAGGCCTATGCACGACTAACATTAATGCAGAGTATATATATTATCATCATATACATTATTACAAATATACATGTATATACATTCATATGTAAAAATATATTTTATTATATTGTTACATATACATATACATTTTACATGTGCATATACACTCTACATGTACATAATAATATATACACATAGTAATATATATAATGATATATATAACATTGCCTCTCAGCCCCAAAACTGAGAGGCAATATTATGCAGCCCCATTTTGCTTCTTTGGGGGGCACTGAACCAGCATTCTCAACTATTGGCTCAAAAATGAATCCCGTTCGGAGTTATCATTCGATACTATGCATTTATAGTTAATATATAGAGACCACGTGCAGTCATGGGTTTTACGATCAATTAAGTCCGTCCTTGCTCACACAGGGCCGCTATTTCCTCTTACTCTAAACACGTTCTGAAAATAATTGGTCATGCGCGGTACTCTTAAAGATTGAAAGGGGGAGAACAGAAGCAAGGGGAGGATTGCTTTGAGCAGGAACAGGCAGGGGATAGAGCCCAGAAATCTTCTGAAAATCAGACACGAGTTTTCAAAGGCCACTTCGAGTCAGGGCCGCGTCACATCGCCGTATGGTAAGCAAAATCAGTGATTCTCAGAGTTAGAGCGCTGAATTATGAAGGAATTATTAAACCGTATTTCGTAGGCTATTTGGAAGCAAAAATGAAGTGCAATCTTTCAATTAACATTACCACCCCCGGGAGTAAGCTAGTGGGGTTGGCTACGTGCGAAAGTCTGTCCGTGTAAAACAGTTCATTTCCTGCCAATTCTAAGTAAATAAAGTGTGGACCAGAAGATTTCAGGTGCTGGTAATTCAGCACTCTAAAATGTATGAGTTACAGAACGCGTTGGGAAAGGAGATTTGGGAAAACAAAACAAAAGACAAAAACGAAACAAAAAAACCCCACTTTTAATGGGAGAAGAGTGTGAATTTTCTACTGAAAAGGCAAATGGCTTTCCGACATTCGTATTCTTCCGTGGGCCTTGTTGTGCTGTGACCTGTATAATATCCTTAAACATGCCCTTCTGACTCCCATCTGAAATAAATGATGTCCCCAGTGCCGGACTGTCCTGGCTCATTCATCAAGAATGGTATTTAATCGGAACTTTAAGTCGAGCAGAGGAGGCTTGTTAAAGTAACGGCAGGATGGACACTCAGGCTGGGAGCTGCGGCCTTATCCGTGGGCTGCCGTGTCCTTTGACTTGCCAATTATTTTCATGCACCTCCGACCTGCCGGCCCCTGCACCAACCACAGATGAAGCTTATTCACTCGTGGGAGAGGAGACCTTGAAGGAAGGTCCTCCGGTGCTGCTGATAATCAGGGCCAGGTGCTCGGCCTTCAGGGTCACTGCCAAATGGACATCCAGCCTGGAAGCCACAGACAGCTGCCGGGAAAACAACAACAACAACAACAACAACAACAACAAAGCTGCTTGGATTCAAGACGCAGTTAACGGTCCCCTAGTTACTGTTTCCGTGAGTCAGGGATTAATTTTAGTCCTGGATCTTTGGAGACGACCGTGTTCTGTATTTCCTCTACACTGTGAATGTGAATGCAATATTCTTCTCCGCTTTGGATTTCAAACTGTTCTTTAATATTGCATGGGAAACAGGTGCCACACGCCTCCCTCTCCCCGCAAAGTGGGTAATGGAGACCCTCACCGCCTGCAGTGAAGTGAAAAGACTTTTGGGTGAGAGGTGCTCCAGGAAGGACAAAATTATTAAAATGGCAATAAACGCCGAGTTCTGCGCTCACTGAGACTGCAATAGGTCTTCAAATTTTGCAAAGAAACAGATGGGCTACAACTCCTTCCTTGATCTGGAATTAACAAATTCCACTTTCTGATTATGCTAATCTGAGGAGAGTTTAGCATAGAGCATATGTGTTTGGATTCAGGATATTTCTTATTTACAAGCAAAACTAAATCTCATTTCTCCTTCCCACTTTCTGAGGCCATTTTTGCAGATTTAAAAAACTTGTTTGGGGACCTTGAGAGAATTCGGCTCTGTCTCAGACACCAGGATTAGGCACACATTTGTCTCACACCATTAGCAACTTGGCATAAACACATTTATTGGAATCATTCCTTTAAGAATTGCACTAGGGAATCAAGTCTCCTGCCCCCCAGCCACCACCTTTAATCTTCGATCCCAGACCCACAAAATATTTTGTCAAACCCCACCCTCAATGTGAAAACAGTAGTCTTATGTTTGCATGATGCTGAATGGTTTATGAAACATTCTCTTTTCTTTTCCTTTCTTTTCCTTTATTTTCTTTTCCTTTCTCTTCTCTTCTCTTCTCTTCTCTTCTCTTCTCTTCTCTTCTCTTCTTTTCTTTTCTTTTTAGAAGACCTTGATCTTTTTGAGCAGTTTTAGGTTTACAACAAAATTGAGATGAAGAGATTTCTCGTCTACCTCCTATGCCCACACATGCGCAGCCTCGCCCATTATCAACATCACTCACCAGAGTGGTGCATTTTTTACCAAGGGCAAACCTGCATCGGCACATCCTACACACCCCAAATCATACTGTCCCGTAGGCTTCACCCTTGACATTGTACATTCTATGGGCTTGCACAAAAGTGTAATGTCATATATCCATCAATATATGTAGTGTCATACGGAGTATTCTCACTGCCGTAACAATCGTCTGTGCTTCGCCTATGCATCCCTCCCTCCTCTCAACCTTGACAACCACTGATCTTTTTATTGTCTCCGTAATTTTTTTTTTCCAGAATGCCATATAGGTGAAAACAAGTACTATGCAGCCTTTTCTAATCGGCTTCCTTCACTTAGTAATATGCATTGAGGCTTCTTCCATGTCTTCTCATGACTTGATAGGTCATTTCTGTTTCCCACTAAATACTCTCCCAGTGTCTGAAAGTATCATAGTTTATTCATTCATTCATCTACTGAAAGACATGTTGGTTGCTTTCAAGATTTGGAAATTATGAATAAAGTTGCATAAGCATCCGTGTTCTGTTTTTTGTGTAGGTATAAGTTTTCAGTTTCTTCGGGTACGTACCAGGGAACACGATTGCTGGATCATATGATAAGGGTACATTTACTTTTGTAAGAAACCACCAAATTGTCTTCCAAACTGGCTGTATCACGTTGTATTCCCACTGGCAATGGATGAGAGTTTCTATCGCTTCGTTTCCTTGTCAGCATTTAGTGCTGTCAACGTTCCAGATTTTGGTCATTCTGATAGGTGAGTCGGGGTGTTTCCTTGTTGTTTCCGTTTGCATTTTCCAAATGACATATGCCATGGAGCATCTTTTCATGGCTTATTTGCCATCCTTCTATCTCCTTTGGTGACGTGTCTGTTAAGGTCATTGGCCCGTTTTTAAAATCAGGTTGTTTGCTTTCTTATCGCTGACTTTTAGTATTTCCTTGCATATTTTGGGTAACAGTTCTTTATCAGATGTGCCTTTTGCAAATATTTTCTCCCAGCCTATGATTTGTATTCTTATTATCTTGAGATTGTCTTTCACGGAGTAGAAGTTTTCAATTTTAATGACGTTCCGATTATCAGTAATTTCTTTCATGGCCCTTGTCTTTGGTGTTGGGTCTAAGAAGGCATCGCCACACCCAAGATCATCTGGGTTTTCTCCTATGTTCTCTTCTAGGAGTTTAGTTTGGGTTTTACATTTGGGTCTGTGATCCATTTTGAGTTAATTTGTTGTGAAGAGTGTGGGGCCTGTGTCTAAATTCTTTTTTTTTTTTTGCATGTGCAAAAGACCCCCTTTGCTCCATTGTATTGCCTTTACTCCTTCATCAAAGATTAGTTGACTATTTATGAGGGTCTATTTCTGGGCTCTCGATTCTGTTCCATTGATCCATCTGTTGATATGATCATGTGACTTTTATTTTTTAGTCTACTGATGGGATGGATTACATCATTTGATATTTGGTGGTTGAACAAGCTTTGCATACTGTGGATAAGTCCTCCTTGGTTATGGTGTATAATTATTTTTTAATCCAAGTTGTTAATATCTTTTTGAGGATTTTGCATCTATGTTCATGAAAAACATTGGTTTGTAATTTTGTTTTCTTGTAATGTGGTTTGAGTATTAGGATGATGCTGGCCTCGTAGAATTAGTTAAGAAATATTGCCTCCGCTTCCATTTTCTGAGATTACAGAAAATTGGTATTATTTTGTTCTTATGTGTTTGTAGAATTCACAGTGAATTCACCTAACCAGTTACTTTCTGTCTTGGGAAGTTATTAATTTCTGATTTGCTTTCTTTAATAAATATAGGCTTGTTTATATCATCTACTTCTTTTTGTGTGAGTTTTGGCAGATTGTGTTTTTTAAGCAGTTGGTCCGTTTCACTTAGGTTATCAGATTTGTGGGCATAGAGTTGTTCATAATATTCCTTGATTGTTCTTTCAATGTCCATGGAATCTGTAGTGATGTCTCCTCTCTAATTTCTGACACTAGTAGTATCCATCCTTTCTCCTTTTCCTTTATTTAGCTTGGCTAGAGTCTTATAAATTTTGTTGCATAAAACATTTTCTCATACATCATTTCATTCTAATATTTATTTGCTCAATAAATGGTTTTCAACAAACAATGTTTTTGCTTCATAAACCCAGGGTCAGTTTGATCCAGTAGGGAATGTCCAAAGATCCTAGGCTGTTACATTCAATACAAAATATTAATTCCCCTGACAAAGTTTTCCAGTTTGGGCCCAAGGGTCTCCCACATCAATATCATCTGATGAGTTGGTGGTGGGATTGTCAGTTAAAGGGTTCGGTTCTTGCTGCACACACATATCAGAGATCAGAATCTCTTCGGCGAGATCAGGGATTCTGTACTATGAGCCTTCTTCAGAGTGATTTTTGGCTCAATAACCTGTGCCTTTTCAATTCCTCACAAATATAACGGCTGATAAGTTAAGTCCCTTCTCTCTTCACTCCTGCCCTTTAATCACACAACTGGGTTTTTAAAATATTGTGGAAAATACAGTGATAGTTCCTGTAACTTTCCAATATAATTACTTAAGCTGAAAAGTTTATTAAAAATCGAAAGCAGTTTTACTAAACCACTGAGTGTAGAGTGTAGTAGGGAGAGTAAGTGTTTTAGGATGTCTGGTATGGAAAAGCTTGTTCCCACCTTCAGGTTCAAAAAGATTTTGAGGGGCGCCTGGGTGGCGCAGTCGGTTAAGCGTCCGACTTCAGCCAGGTCACGATCTCGCGGTCTGTGAGTTCGAGCCCCGCGTCGGGCTCTGGGCTGACGGCTCAGAGCCTGGAGCCTGTTTCTGATTCTGTGTCTCCCTCTCTCTCTGCCCCTCCCCCGTTCATGCTCTGTCTCTCTCTGTCCCAAAAATAAATAAACGTTGAAAAAAAAAAAAAGATTTTGATTATCACAATGAGATTAGTTAACACCTCCATCACCTAACATGGTTATCTTTCTGGGTGTGTGGTGAGGGCTTTTAAGAATTAATCTCTCAGCATCTTTCAAAGATACAATACAGCATTGTTTACTCTAGTTATTATGCTGCACATTAGATCCCCAGATCTTATCATCTTATAACTCAAAGGTTGTACCTTTGATCACCTTCCCCCATTTCCCCCATGCCCTTGGTTGCTTTTTACAATCACCAAAAGGGTATAATTTTAAACTATCTTAGTGATAAAATACTTGTTCCCTTAAAAAATGTGTTGGTCTGAATTCTATTACTGTTAACCTTTAATCTCCACATGTAAGCCTTAAAGGAACATTTTTTTAAAAAAATTTTAATGTTTATTTTTGAGGAAGAGAGAGACACAAAGTGTGAGCAGGGGAGGGGCAGAGAGAGAGGGAGACACAGAATCCGAAGCAGGCTCCAGGCTCTGAGCTGTCGGCACAGAGCCTGACATGGGGCTCGAACTCATGAGCCATGAGATCATGATCTGAGGTGAATGAAGTTGGACTAAAGGAGCATTTTTAAAATCACTTCTCTTTAATGTAAGTTGCATTCTATGTGATAGTTATTCCAGAGAGCTAAGCTACCTGCATCCATTTGGAGGGAGAGTTTGCAAAGTTTGGAGATCATATAAGCTCATTTTGGGCAGAGTTCATGTCTCCATACCCTATGGTAATACACGTATCTGCATTTAAACAGCGGATTTGGAATCGAAAATTACAGCACAGATCTTGTGGGGGAAAAAATTCAATTCAAATTACTCCAGTTGTGGCCGCTTTTAGATTTCATTGCATGTAAAATGTAAAACTATGACACCATGCAAATTGTGAGGAGTAATATTTTTGTTTTGTCAGTATAAATTTTGGTTAATACATGAAGTAATTGAAAATTATGGAATTACTGAATGAAGTTTAGTAGTATCACTCTGGAACAAAGTCAGTGAGACACAATTTTTTTAGATGTTTTTTAAGCTTCAGTGCCCTGAAATTACAGAGAAAGCAATTAACTATGGTCACAAAAAGATGTAATGAAATGGACATACATAGTAAAAAAAAAATTAAATTTTGAAGAATACCAGAAGGGATGACCAAAGTTGGTGGTCTTAATGGCCAGAAAAAATTAAATAGTCAATGCTTGAATACCTTTATTGTTTTCAGCAAGAAGCAGACATTCTTTTTATAAAACAGTAAATAAAATATGGCAATATTTGCTTTCATTTCATTATCTTCTCTGATTTTTGGAGAAAAGGTCATGTTCGAAGTTTTGGACAAAAAGTGATAGCAACTTATAATACATTTTCTGCTAAAGTTTTTTAGTGAGTTTGACCGTTTTTCTTTTCTCCAGAGACATTTAAAAGCTCCAAGAATCAAACCTGAAGAAATAAAGACCCCGTATTTTCATTTCCAAAAATTTTGATATAGTGGAGGTTTTATGAATCTCTGCCAAACTCACTAATCCAGAGAATTTTGTTCTATCCCTTACTTCACGTGAAAGAAACTTTGAAATTAAAGTCAATAAGGACTATTCTTTGTTCAACTCTGAACAAAGATACATGGATGAATCTGGCTTTACTCTGTTGAACACGAACATGCAAAGATCATTTGATAGGCATTGACAAATCGGTAGAAGTCAATCATCCAAAACAGAAATTGTAATTTTATTCTTTCCTGTAGCAAAGCATGGTTTGGTTATAGTTAAAATATGGTTATAATTTTCACGCAGTATGCCACTTACACATACCCCTGAGCAATATACATTATTGTTTTCTATCTTTTACAGCTTTCTATAACTTGCATTACACAATATATATTCTTTGGCAACTATGTTTGTTCATTCAATGTTGTGTTTGTGAGTCATCTACGTTGATATATGCAGTGCTGGTTTGTTGACTTTCCCTGTTGTATCATGTTCCATGGCATAAATACAGTATTTTTTTTTTTACACCACCCCCTATGGGTGAATATTTTGTGTTGTTTCCAAAGTGTTGCAGCTGTGAACATTATTGCTTGTGTCTCCCTAGGATCATTCCCATCTACCTATGTGTGGAGTGACTCAATTATAGGGTAGGCATTTCTTAGACTTTCCTAAATACGCCACATTGTTCTTCAAAGTACTTACACGGATTTCTAATCCCACATGCAATGAGTCAAAGCTCCCGTCACAATCTTCAACAATAATGGCTACTTGCAGAGTTTTTGTTTTGTGTTGTTTTGTTTTCAAATAGGAGTGCAGAATGTCTCATCACTGTGGTTTGGTTTCCATCTTTGCAATCACCTGTAACGTTGAATATCGTTTCATGCTTTTCGTGAATTCAGCTTTGTAAGCCTTTGTTCTATTCATCTCACTGCTGCTTCTCCACCCCCCCAGCCACCCTCCTATTCTCAATCCTGTAATTGTACAAATTGTTATTTATTTATTTATTGCTTCTGTGATCAGTGACCAACAATACTCAAAAATCAGAATAGGTCATTTGAAGTTAATTACATATGAATTAACCGGGAAGGTATTCATTTGCTAATTGACCATCCAGATATTTACCACCATTATATTTAGTATAATTTTTTTTATTATTTTTTCCTTTATGTAGACGGTTTTAATATGCTACAATTTCTTTTTTTTTATTTTTTTTTAACATTTATTTATTTTTGAGACAGAGGGAGACAGAGCATGAACGGGGGAGGGTCAGAGAGAGGGAGACACAGAATCTGAAACAGGCTCCAGGCTCTGAGCCATCAGCACAGAGCCCGACGCGGGGCTCGAACTCACATACCGCGAGATCGTGACCTGAGCCGAAGTCGGACGCCCAACCGACTGAGCCACCCAGGCGCCCCTAATATGCTACAATTTCTTGATGAGGTTGAACTATTGAAGAATGTTCATTTTTTGCAATATTGTTCAGTGTGCAGAGAGAACTGTCTTTGGGCATAAAATAACTCAACAACGAGAAGTCTACACAATGCAAACACAGGTGAGAATTTGTGAAAAATATGAGTCAATTGTGCAGACCTGTGTTCTGGGTTCTACAAAATCCAAAGTTTTGAGCCTGGATCAGGTCTGACTTTCCAGACCTCATTCCTTTCAGAGATCCCTTCCTCACCTGGTGGAAACAGTCCGTGTGAGTGTTCCTCTCTTTAGAACTACCCAGAGTATGTGTGTCTGCCCCCGTGGGACCCTAGTACTCCACTGGGGCTCCCTCGCCTGGGGGTTCCTCAGTCCAGTTAACCCCAAAGTGACCAATCTCTATCACATTCATGTCATTTTCTTCACCCGATACTGTCACTTTTTACCTTTTTATTGTCTGTTTCCCCATATAAGAACACCACTCCAAGAGACCAGCCCATGTATCCCTGGTGCCTAGGGCAGCACCTGATATGCAACACACAGTAAATGCACTAATACGTACTTATTAGTTCAAGGTCATGTTAGAGAGCACGTACTTCTCAAATTAAGCTATCAAAACTCATACAAAGGGAGGAAAATGTACCAGTGACATTCAACAGCATTGTGACGCCGGCTTTGATAAATAACAATGGAACTCAACTCACTTCCTGCATTGGGAGGGCCAGGATTGGCTTCTCAATTGAAGAACGGTCCTATGGGACTTGACCAATTCATTAAAGGGGCTTGGAATTACGCCTGAGCATGGTCTTTGCACGTGGTGAAGAAAATGTGCGTGAAGGTGGGGTTGTCAGAACTTAGTATCAGCAGACTATATCTTTCGGGGGTCTCCTTATCTGATAAGGGTGTTTCAGTCGTGGCTGCTGCTCCTGGCGGCCTGCGGGAGAGAGAGCCCAAAGCCACAATTATTTGACAAATAATCTTCAGTGAATTATTCGAGCTCAGTCTAGAATGTGGATGCTACGGATATTCTGGGAACAAAATCGTCTCCACGGTTATTTTCTGTTCACATTGTCAAAGAGACCATTCAACAGAGAGGCCTGGGAAATGGTGGAGTGGGACACGGCAGGTCCCAATTTTTGGGTGGTAAAAATAAATTAAAAAGTATGGATTGTTTATTTGGATACTGGTCAGAATATAAGATGGTGTCCCTTGTTTTCAGGGGTGCACTTTAATAAAATGGATGTAATTTGCTATAGAATCAAACTGCATTGTTTAGATCTACTAATTCCAAAAAAAACACCAAACAAACCAAAAAAAAAAAAAAAAACCCTCGTAATTCAGAGAGCAGTGTGTTGATTCTTGTCTTTGCAAATACTTTATTCCAGATGTGACTAATTAGTACTATAAACAAGTTTGCTCAGGGAACGTTTATATTACTCAGGAAAAAAAAATCATAATTAGGAAAGAAGCTATAAAGGATGTGTCTCTGGGAAAAGTTGCAGATTTGGGCGATTAGCATCTTATTCTGACCATCCTCTAAAGACTTTTTATGGGGATTATCTATTATCACTATTATTTTTTTTCATTCTTTGTGTTAATATATAAGCATTTCTATAGCATTTATACCTTTATTTATACATATGTATAAAAATGACATATAATATTCATTGAATATCACCCATAACACATACATTTATCAACAAGGTTACTGAAACTCCGAGAAGTTAAGTAACTCAAAAAAGGGCATGTCTTCTATTAAACTAACTAACTGACTAGAAGTCATGGCTTCTAACTCCAAAACCTGAAATATTTTCATATACATTTCTGAAGGCCCTTGCCCGCATTATCCATCTAAACTCATGAAAAATTGGAATCTCTTAGTATTTTCTGCAATACCAAAAGAAAGCATAAAATTAATAGTTTAGTCACGCCCAACATTGCCGATATCAGTTGAGGATAGGAACATTCACAATCTACCTCTAATTAAAGAATTGTTCAGACAAAGTGGATGGTCCCTAGCTGACAGCATCCTGTTTATATTTGAGAAATCTTGGTAAATGAATCAATTTTGTAGTTGCAAAATTGGTGGTAATCATCCACTACAGGAAAGCCCATCTATAGGTGGGACGTAGGCAGATGGTTAGTTTCCTAAACTGAATACATTAGGGCTTTCTTCTTTCTCAGCCCATGAATTGCAACTGATAAAGTTGTTGAAGGAACGAATAGACAAAATACTCCATTAAAAACTGATCATTAAGAAGCACCTGGGTGGCTCAGTCGGTTAAGCATCTGACTTTGGCTCAGGTCACGATCTTGTGGTTCATGAGTTCAAGCCCCACATCAGGCTCTGTGCTGACAGCTCAGAGCCTCGAGCCTGCTTCAGATTCTGTGTCTCCCTCTCTCTCTGCGCCTCCCCCGCTCACGCTCTTTCTCTCAAAAATAAATAAATATTAAAAAAATTAAAACAACAAACAAACAACTGATCATTCACCAGAGAAAGTATTGTTGACCAAACGCGGGAGGGAGAAGAAGCATAGGTGTATAATTACATAAGGCAATCTTTGTCTCTAACTAACAGATAATATGTATTTTGGGTTATGTGTGGAAATGACTAAAAAAAGACAAACCCTTCATTATGGCTTATTCAACTCCCCACCCTCCGGCCCCAGAGACAAATACCTCCCATCCCCTATGTAATCCTTGTCTTTATCCAGGACTGCAACATTTGTTGTTTATTTATTTGTTTATCCAGTTCAAAACCACTTCTACTTTGCATGCTAAGAATTTAGTAAAATCCTGACCAAGCTTCCTAGGTCACGGATTCCGAAATTTCAAACTAATAAACCAAAGACATTCAGTATGTTGTTTCAGCCAACTGTATTTTTTTTTAATTTTTTTTTTCAACGTTTATTTATTTTTGGGACAGAGAGAGACAGAGCATGAACGGGGGAGGGGCAGAGAGAGAGGGAGACACAGAATCGGAAACAGGCTCCAGGCTCTGAGCCATCAGCCCAGAGCCCGACGCGGGGCTTGAACTCACGGACCGCGAGTTGGTGACCTGGCTGAAGTCGGACGCTTAACCGACTGCGCCACCCAGGAGCCCCTCAGCCAACTGTATTTTTGAAGAAAAGAAAAATAAAGCCACCACATGGAGACAATTACAGTAAAATTAAGGGAGACAGATATTATATTATTTCAATGTGCAGTTTAAAACTACATATTGAAAGTTACGGCCCATTAATGTAAATTATTTTTACCGTGGAAATATCTAATTATCTTTTCCAGATAACAAACATAAATGAAAATGTTTCAACCTAATCATAATAACCTGCCTGGAGAGAAGCTGTACAACTAGAAACCCAGAATGCGCCCCATTATCTATGAAATTCACCCTTGGTGTCTCTTATGGGCTGTTTCTGTGTGCCTCTTTTATAGATTGAGGTAAGAAAAATGTATTTGATGCTTTGTGTGTTGAAATTACATTTTTATAAGAACAATTATTTGGTGTGATGGATAGCTGGTTTTTTGTTTTGTTTTGTTTTGTTTTGTTTTGTTTTGTTTTGTTTTTGTTTCACCTCGCAACGATCATGGTTCTCAGTAAAATGCATCCTCAAAAGTGAATGTATATCAATTAGTTTCAAGAATTTTTTCAACCACTGATTTCATGTCAGAATTGTTAACCTTTGTATAGTCAAAGCTTCAGATCCAGAAAATATACGGAAAAAGATAACTTCGTAATAAAAATAAGAATCGAATATCATTTAGAGGTTATGACTTGCCCACGTTCATTTACAGACATTTTCAGGCAAGATTTATTCATTTTTGTGTATTTATTTTGCTATATTTATTTTCCTACTTAGACATGTCTCAACTGTATTGTCAACATCACAGCAGCAAAACCGACTATCAAGATGGCAAGTCCTAGACAGGTAGCTATGATCTCAAGAGCAACATTTGGCTGTGAATATTTTACCAAGTGCGGAGCCTGAAAAATAAGTTCTAATGAGAGCAGAAAAACTTTCTCTGGGGGTGCCTGGGTGGCTCAGTGGGTTAGGCGACCGACTTTGGCTCAGGTCGTGATCTCGCGGTTCATGAGTTCGAGCCCCGCATCGGGCTCTGTGCGGATGGCTCAAAGCCTGGAGCCTGCTTCGGATTCTGTGTCTCCCCCTCTCTACCCCTTGCCTGCTCACGCTCTGTGTCTCTCTGTCTCTCAATAATAAACGTTTAAAAAAAAGATTTAAAAAAAAAGAAAAACTTCCTCTGTAAGTGGAAGACTTTGAGTATTTGGTTTGCCCTCTCCTGCTCCCATTTTAGGATGCCCTCTGCTTAATATATTGAAAAACACAAAGGTAACGTGTACTTTTCAATACTGTGCTTTAGAATCTTTCCAGTGTTTTCATGTTGACGTGAAGACTAGGGACTCACATGTGCCAGGCATTGAAACTGTGGAAGTTCCTTCAGGTAGCAAGACACAGGGGCCTTCTAAGGGGACAATTGTGACGATAAATGACAAAAAAGAATATCGTCTGCACAGCCTAGTGGAAAGGAAAGTCACACCAAAGCACCTATTCTCATGAACACCAGAATACCATGGGAAGAATTGCAGGGTGGCTCAAGACAGGGCACAGCCTTAGTAACTACATTACTGTTATTCCTGGCTCTAATTTCTGCCATTATGATAATTTAACTATTCCCTCTTTCCTTACTCCTCCATCTGGTACTCAGTAGTTGATTCTCCCTCTGGAATGTTGATCTGACAGGTGCGACAAATGACTACCTGTGTAGGGGTCCCTTGGGAGAGAAGTTTTATCTCAGCTTGTCTCCAGGTCAGAAACCCCCCTCATGTCCATTTGACGGTAGGCAAAGTGATCGCAACTGGGCTCAGAGCACGTGGATCCACAGGACA
The DNA here is from genome assembly GCF_018350175.1 of Felis catus. NCBI lineage: Eukaryota > Metazoa > Chordata > Mammalia > Carnivora > Felidae > Felis > Felis catus. The sequence continues at coordinate 147,086,495 of NC_058372.1, read as the reverse complement.
TAATTCTTCAGGACAGGGCTGTGCACGATCTTCCCCAAATATTACCGAAATTTTAAAGTATTCACGTTTGTGGCATGCTAAGACTTTTCCAAAAGATAACTCGACATCTCAGTGCTCCACAGCTCATTATGATTGGACTCAACATCTCTGGTCTTTTAACCTGCCATATACCCCCACGTTTCCTACCATATTGAAATAATTGTGAAAGGTACCTAAAGGTACTGTACTATGTTTCTGATAGTTCTGTTTTTACTTTTTTACCACCTTTGTCTGGAATAGTTTTCATGAACCCTTCTGTGGGTTAACTCCTACTCATCATTCAAGATCCAGCCAAAGCATTAGAACAAGCATATCTTGTTTTCTTCCTATGTAATATCTCTTCCTCCTTCTTCCTGTCATTATCCCTTGGGGAACCACTTTTCTCTTACCTCCAGCCTGCCCTGTTTCAACTGAAGCTTACTCCTTGCTCCAACACCAAGGTTGGAAGGATGATGTTCATCCAACAACACTTTTTATTCTCTCAGTAATGTGTTTGGATTAAGAGTAGAGGTCCCTTACATCTGGCCACATGAAAAGGCCAGTCATGAGAAAGCCAACACAAACATAACGAGACCTGGCAACATTAGCAGGTGCCTGCATCAGACTATAACTGGATGTGAATGATGCCTGAAATTTTCCTTTATGCATGACAACAAGTTTCCTCTCCTTTCCCCTCCCACTTGGCCCAAATGAGATTGGTCTGAGTTTTCTGCCAGAAAGAGACCTAACTAATCAAGTGGGGTAAGCCCAGTACCTTCTTCTAGCGCTCGCCACACTCCATCACATATTTTCATTTGTCTTTTCTTACCATAGACTGAGCTCATGGAAGCCTGCAACGGTATCTCATTTTTGTGTGGCGGTGCCTGACCAGCTGTGTGTTATATTTCTGGCATTTATTAAGTATTTGCTGAACAAATGAAAGAAAGATGGATAAACTTTTTCGCTCTTTGATTAACAGCAGTATTTTCTGAATTGCTGAATGGGTTCATTTTAGTAAAAAAAAAAAAAAAAAAAAAAAACAAAACCACATTCCCATGATAACTAGCAAAAGATTATTTCTCAATCAAACCTATGATTTTTCTCTCTTTAGTGTTGTTCTTTAAAAAAATGAGTCCAACAGATTTGGCACTGTTTTCTCAGTAGAATATAAGCGTCATTTTTAAAACTTCAGTCGACAGACCCCATTTCGGTTGTTCGAAGACAGTGAACAATTTAATAGAGAGAGAAGTGAGGTTGAGGAGGGAATCGAGGTCCGGATCAGGGAGGGGCTCAATTTCTATGCTAAGCAGTTTGGATGTTATGGTGGAGGCAATTTGGGGCCGCCGAGGAGCAACCGTGCAAAATTCGCCTTTTAGAAAGATCATCTCGGCAGGTTCAGGATGTGGGGAAAGAGCCAAGAGACCTGATCTAGAGAACACACAGAGTCCCACTGAATGTACTTGTCAAGCCAGAGCAGTGGCAGCGACACCAGGGAGAAGTGGAGGCCGGAATTAGGGGCCAGATGTGAGGAGCAGGAAGAGAGACCAAAGGCGATCCCAGATTTCTGGCTTCGGTGGTGGCTGGATTCAAAAAAGGCCAATAAGGGGCGCCTGGGTGGCGCAGTCGGTTAAGCGTCCGACTTCAGCCAGGTCACGATCTGGCGCTCCGTGAGTTCGAGCCCCGCGTCGGGCTCTGGGCTGATGGCTCGGAGCCTGGAGCCTGTTTCCGATTCTGTGTCTCCCTCTCTCTCTGCCCCTCCCCGTTCATGCTCTGTCTCTCTCTGTCCCAAAAATAAATAAACGTTGAAAAAAAAATTAAAAAAAAAAAAAGGCCAATAAGACAAGTGGACCTGGAAAAGAAACCAAGTCAATTTGGAACATAATCAGTTTTTGTTTTTTGTTTTTTTTTTAACAAAGGCAAGCGTTTTTCAAAAAATATCTGTGGGCTTTTGTGATCTTTGCCTTTTCTGCCAGGAGCATTGCTGGAGCAGGCGTCCTGTCTGCCCAGCCTCACCCTGTCTTCCCCCTGCCCCCCCCCACCAAGTCAGGGGTCACCTGGCTCCCCTGGGCTTCCTGCACTCCTCTGAGCAGGACGCACCTTCGCAAAGTTCTCGAAGTTTCCCCTATGTCCAAGCTCTAAGGAAGCTCTTACTTGGCGTACGTGGATCATAAAATTTGGGCGTGGGAAACCACATTCCATTTCCAGGTATTCTCAAATTTAAAAGAAGTTGAAAGAATATCAAAAAGTGTTTTATTTATGAGGCTCAACACCAAAACGTCCTCATTCCCACTGAGTATCTCTCATGCTGGCATTCTCCCTCTCCTGTTTGGCCCCAGCCCCTCAGGACCTGGTGCGACACTACAGACAAGTGAAAAGTGCTTGTCCCACGAGGGTGGCAGGGGCTGGGGGGAACCCCGGAGTGCACCTGCTTGCTTGCAGCCGATTTCTTCCCCTTTCGCCAATAGATGTCCCTGCAGCAAATGAAAGAATTTTGAAAAGAGTCCAGGGGTGTAATTAAGTGAGACAATACAGATGCCAGGACTTAAACACTGCCAGTTTTATGTAATTTAATTAATACGGTGGAGAGGGGGGAAATGCTTGTCTGTGCAGGATTTCGTGAAGTGAGGAGTGGCTGATAGAAAGGCCTGAATCTGACAGAACCTGCAGAAGAAGGAGCTGTTCCATCGATGGCTCTATTGGATCAGAAAGGACAACCACATCCAGAGTCCTGTTTATTATTTTATGTGTGACATTTCACGAGTCCGTGTAAGGTGATTATCTGTGGAAATTCCAACAGCGTGCCATTGTGACTTACAGGTGTACCTGCCTCTCCACACAACCTTCCAGGCCGTCTATTCCTTATGCCACCTGCTCCCTTTGCCGGCCGACTGGACGCCGCGAGGGGGCCTCTCCCTACACATGGGGAGGCCGGAGGAAATTGTGAACCGGAAGAATGATCTTCTCGCTTAAAATCTCCAATACGTCCATATTGTTATTCCTAGCTTTTACTTAATCTTTTATTCAGCCAGGACATTTTGATAAATATACATCCCATCTTCCTCAGAGAGGTAGTGGAGAGGGCTTTTGGTGCAGACTCCAAATCAATTTTGGTAATAACTGTGGCTACCGCTCACGGCTCCCTGGATGAAAATCAAGGAACGTGCAAAGAGGAAGAAAGTCTGCAATCAGCCAAACACTCGGATAGGACCCTGATGTGTCAGGGGGTTCCTGATTACAGCTTATGGGTTTCGAAGGAGGGAAGACAATTGGGAATTTCAGAGTTTGGGGCTCTACACTTGTCTCTGTTTATTTATTTATTTATTTATTTTTTAATTTTTTTTTCAACGTTTATTTATTTTTGGGACAGAGAGAGAGCATGAACGGGGGAGGGGCAGAGAGAGAGGGAGACACAGAATCGGAAACAGGCTCCAGGCTCTGAGCCATCAGCCCAGAGCCTGACGCGGGGCTCGAACCCATGGACCGCGAGATCGTGACCTGGCTGAAGTCGGACGCTTAACCGATTGCGCCACCCAGGCGCCCCTCACTTGTCTCTGTTTAAAATGCTTCCTCGTTTTGTCTTTATACTTCGTGGTTCGTTCCAAAACTTCCGCCTATAGCACGCGCTCAAGGCCATGTTCTGTGAATGAAAAGACAAGATGATCAATAAAAACCAAGAGAAATGGGAGGCTACTGAGCTTATAGGGCCGCCGTCCCTTCTATGGTGTCGGCCATGTTTCTGCACTCTGGACACACCATCCTGAGATCACTTCCGTTGGCCACCTGTCTGGTTTCATCGAATACCTTCATAGTTAAATGCTATGGTCAGATTCATGGATCTTGTTCAACTACAGATTCAATAGAACCAAGATAAACTATTGGGGAGATGGGTCAGTTCTGGATAGTCCAATATACGGGGGCCAAAGCATTCAAGTGTAATTACATTAAAGCATTTCCCTCTATTTTAATTAAGGGTGTCTTAAAAATGCGCCCTTTGACCAGGTTCCGTGTGCGGAAAGTGTCAGAAAAGTTAATCACCTGGGAGGGGCAATGACCAAGCTCCGAGCAAAGCGCACTGGGTGTTGTCTCCTCTAAGCAGCTGATTTATCCACTGCTGAGGAGTAAATCCTGTGGCTTCACAGTTCTGTGCATCAGGACTCAGGCAGGGCCCAGCCTGGTGTTTCTGCTGCTCTGCGAGATTCTGGCTGGGATCACAGAACTGCAGTCCCTGGGCTTCCCATGTGTCACCTCGTGGGTGGGGTGGGGGCAGGCTGGCTGCGGGATCCCAGCAGAGGGCTCTGGGAGGAGCTCCAGGAGAGGCTTCGGATGGTGGCCCAGCTGTGAACGCTACACAGCATCTTTCCAGGGCGTTCTCTCCGCCTGGACAGATTCGAGGGGAGGAAAGTCGACCCTCCTTCACGATCAGAGGAGGGGCAAGAATTCGCAGCCGTCTACCGGCCAGCAGACTCCCTCCCCTGGCCACAAATGATTTACATGGTCTGATGTGCAAAATACACTGACGCCTCCCAGGACCCCATAACTGCCACCCCGTGACGGCGTCAGGCTCTGGTGCAAAGAGCACGATCTTGTCATCTGTGTCCAGACAGGGGTCAGTAAGACTTCTCCCACAGGGCTCCCCAGGTAGGGAGACCCGTGATTACAAAGACAAGTCGGAGGGAAGACACAGAACGCGTAGGGAGGCCGGAACAGAATCACAGTAATAGACATTCCAAATCAGAAAGAGGGAAAGGGACAGTACGTACAGTGATTCTGAAATCCACCGACGCACATCTTCAGATTCCCTTAGCTCGCTGAGAAGGGCCTCGATCGTCTCACGGGGAGTATTTCTTCTCAGCATTTGGCTTCTCCCTTTGAACCACGGGTTTCACCCTCTGAATGACCCTTCCTTTTATAGGAAATGTTCTCTGCTTGCAACGGAGTAGCCTTCTGACTGCCCTCAGAATACGAGGGGAAAAGGGCACCTCTTTCCAGTTTGCATTTGGTCCCCTTTGGCTCAAACTGATACAGCTTCCTAAACTATTCAGTGGGATTCCAGTGTATAAAGTCATTAACTCAATCCATTGGCCAAACATTGAGCCCACATGGTTGTTTGTTTGTTTATTTGTTTTGAGACTGAGCACTCTATCGTGGGTTGTGAGTTGGGAGCTGTGGGGAAAAGCCCTTAAGTTTCTTAGGAGAAATTTGTCCAGCTCCGGAGGAGAAACAAGCACCTCTTAAAATTTTTTGAGATCTTAACATCAGGTTCCATGTTCACGTCTTTGACCTGCCTTTAACCTGCAGGCCGTGGGTTCCTGGCAGCACATGTCTTTGATCTTTGCCTGAGTCACTGTTCATCTTGGGAAACATTTGCCCACTGGACAAGTTAGAAATAACAATTACCTTGGGGCACCTGGGTGGCTCGGTCAGTTATGCATCCGACTCTTGATTTCAGTTCAGGTCATGATCTCACGGAGCATGAGATCGAGCCCACCCCCCCCCCACTCCCCCCCTCCCCTGCCATCAGGCTCCGCACTGAGTGTGGAGTTTGCTTTGGATTCTCTCTCCCCACCTCTCTCTGCCTCTACCCTGCTCATGTTCTCTCTCTCTCTTTCTCTTAAAATAAATAAATAAATATATATTTTTTTTTAAAAAATGACAAATAATTTTATTTTCCAACCTAGCAAGACTGTAGATGGAATATTTCTCTTGAGTTCTGCTTAAAAACCAGTTTCTTTCCAAATCCTTCTTTCCCCGCACATTATCACTGAGAGCTAAATGGAGCCCGCCATTACCTCCAAACTTCTGCCCAGACCTCTCACGTTCTACCTCCTGTTTCTGCAAACACCAGTTTGCAGAAAGTTCTGCAACCCAGAGCACAGGCCACAACTTTTCCAGGCTTCAGTGGATATCTTCTCATGGCCTTTTCAGTCTGCACCAAACTTTTCAAGACCCTGTAGGTTGCTACCAATGCCATCTGTTCTGGGTTTTTTTTACTAATATTAGAATCTGTTTCGATTCTTCTATTGATGTTTGACAAAAGACTTCAAAACACAGTTGCTTATACAATAACAATGTATTGAACTGCCATTCTTTGTGAGACCAAAGAGTTCTGCTTTCCCTAGTGTCCTAGGGAGTGCTGGAATGACTGAAGTTTCCAGAATGTCTTCCCTCATGTGGCTGGCAATTGACATTGATCACTGGTTTCAGTTCCTCGAGGGGCTGGGGGCTGGGGCTGTGGCAGTCTTCCCGGAGGGCTATGCCCTGGGGCAGCTTGAGCTTCGTGGTGCCGTGGGGGCTGGGTTCCAGTAAGGAACATTCTAGAAGGTGGGAACAGTTGGAACATTCTAGATCTCCTAAGGCTCAGCCTCGGAACCTATGAAACATCTCTCCCACCACATTTTCTTGATCAGAACAGGTTGAGGGCAGCCTGAGATCAAAGGTGTTAAACTAGATTCCATCTTTTAGCGCAGAACTGACAAGGTCAACTTACAAAACGTAGGCACAATGGAAGATATGGCACAGCCATCTTCTGTAACAAGCGGGGATGCTGGGAGGGGGTGATGCATTCGACACGTGAGAAGACGTGAGCTTTGGGGGGCAAAGTGCTGTGGGCTGAATTGTGTTTCTCCCCAAATTCAGAACCTTCAGTAACTCAGAATGTGGCCTTATTTGTGGACAGACTCATCGCAGATACAACTAGCTAAGATGAGGTCACAGAGCGTAGAGCGGACTTTGTCCTTATAAAAAGGGGAAATTCGGACAGAGACATGCACACAGGGAGAATGCCGTGTTCAGAAGAAGACCGACATCAGGGTGGAGAAGCCCACGTCAAGGGATGCCAAAGATCTCCAGGGATGGTAAGATCTCCTTACCCCGGAAGGTAAGAGGCAGGCCTGGGACAGATTCTCCCTCCCAGCCTCAGAAGGGACCGGCCAGCTCTCACCTTGCTCTTGGACTTCGGGCAGCCAGAACTGTGGGAATAAACTTCTATTTAAGCCACCCAGTCTGTCACGCTTTTCCTGGCTGCCACGGAAACTGACAGAAGCGGCCACGGACCCCTTGTCGCGCACCTATCCTGGTAGGTAAAACGAGAAGTAGCAAGGTTTCCTGCAGTTGGAATCCTTTGAATTCTTTGAGGATCAGGCCAGAAGTAGCAGTTTTTGCATGGAAAGGCAAACACTGAAATACTTTCTTTTCTGAGGCAGTTTCTGCCACTTTTTATTCCAGGCTTTCATGTAGTGTTATCAGGAACCAAGTGTGTGTGTGTGTGTGTGTGTGTGTGTGTGTGTGTGTGTGTTTTCCTTCCAGATTACAAAACATCACCATTCTCCATGACCTACAGTGGAAAGGCTTTTTTCCTTGGAACTCCTGGTATTTCTGTTTTCATCCAGTAGACAGAGAGACTAGGAATCAGATGTCACCTACCTCTTCCAGGCAGGAAACTCCAGAAAGCCGGCATTAGCCAAGCAGAGGCCGTTCCCACCCAGTCTCTAGGTACACAGACAACCGTGGTCGCTGTCCGTTCTGCAAAGAACGGGAAATTCTGGACCTTTTGGTTCCAGTTTCCCAGGTAGGTGCTTTGCTCGTTCACCAAGGAAGGTATGACAATGCTGCCCAACACCAGGGCAGCCGCCCAAACTCCAGTGTAGTTGCTGGGATACACATGAGGGATGACGAAGATTGATCTGTCTACAGAGGATTGAAATGTGAGCATCTGCTCTAATGGCACTAAAAAGAATTAGACTCATCAACTATAGTGATTCATAACGATGGCTGTGTTTGCTCTTAGAATATTAAGGGAATCAACCATCCACTTAATTGCCAAAAAGGATTTTCTTTCTTTTTTCTTTGTACCGTGCAACATCTCTCTCTCTCTCTCTCATTCTCTCAATATATAGATTTTTATAAAATAGATATATCCCCAAATGGGCTCGCTGGCCCAAATATAAATGCAGCAAAGAAAAATTAAAATGAGCTAATATCTTTGATTAATGCTAGTTTCTACGTCTGAACTTGGGAGCATAAATATCCCTTTATAAGTAATACTGTCTGCAAATAAGATCAAATTAAATTTCAAGGCACTTTGTTAATGAAAAGTATCGATTTTTATAGCATTTGGGTGAAACCATTGCCAATTTGCAATCTATTTGATCTCCCTTTTCGCAAGCGGTGCCTTGCCCTTGAACACACAGATGTCCTTCTCTTTCTCCTCCACTGGCTTCTCTCCTCCTCCTCCTCTTCCTCCTGTCCAAGCCGTGGGCCTCTTCTCTTTTCTCTTTACGTTCTCCTCCTTGCTGATCTAATTCATCCCTACAACGTCAGTCGTCCCTTCCAGGCAGACAACTCCTAAATCATTAAGGAGAATGAGTCGAGGCATTGCGTTCCCAAGTCCTTGCCCAGATAACCGACCCTTTCCAATCAGTCTGCTTCCAGAGTGCTTCTGTTCCAACAGCTTTAAGCGTCCCCTCCACATTTGCAAACTTCACCATTTTTAACGGAGCACAAGATCCCGGGGTCGTCCTTCCTGAATCCTCCTTCTGACTCATATGCTTTCTTATCAGAACACATTCACTGCTCGATGCTCATACAGACTGGCCCTGCTCTGTTCCGGGCGGGAGAGTTCAGTGACTGGATGTGATATTTGGAGAGGGTGCATGAGGTGAGGCCAGGTGAAGAAGGTAGCTGGGGGGGGGGGAAGCAGACATAGCCCACCCAGTATATATGACCCATCGAATCCACTCTAACAATTACTGGGGTGGCACATACCTCTGAAAGATCACGCTTCACTGTCCAGTTAAATGCTAATCATACACCAGCACGTGACCTCTCATGTTTTCTTGAAAATTCCCATTTAAATCTAGTGTTCCTACTTTGCTTCTGTAGGTTTATATTTGGTCTTTCCAGCTAGATTATAACTCCCTAAAGATAAGACGAGATCTAACACCCTTAAGAGGGTCTCCATCTGTGGGACCAGCGAAACAATAAAGATTCACCCAGAAGATACTCTAAACAGTTTCTGCTTTGATTCCATCAACCACTAGAACCTCTTAATTGATTTGCAATCATAACCAAAACAGAAATAGGACCTCAGACCAACGAGTAATGGAGGCAAGCAAAAAAGAATGAACTGGGAAGACAATCATTTGCAGCTTTTGAACCCAGTGGTTAAAGGAGTGTTCTGAAACCAGGAAACTTCTTTATGGTCAGAACAGAAAAACAAAATGTCCAGAAATAGCTCAGAATCTCCCCCTTGAGGTCCCCCGTAAGGAAATGCCCTTGGCCACATGTGACAAAAATATTGATTTACCCTCATTCCTCCTGAGCAGAACATGATTTCTAAAGAAAGCACCTTCAAAAATGGTAATTTTTATTTGAAAATAAAGTATAGAGTAACTCGCTTGACAAATAGCGGTGCCCTTGAGTGCAGGGCAGGTGATGTCCAGAAACAAAGAAACAAAAAAGTTATTAATCAGCTCCAAACAGAGACTGCGGTGGCCTGTGAAAAGCCTTCCTACAGAGATCATTGTACTAAGTTACAACTTGCATTGCCTTCCCAGAGGAAAGGAAGCCTTTGAAAAAGTAGAGGTGAAAGTGAATTTCACCTTGTCTACATACTTGCTTTTTCCATCCCACACATAGATGGGGTGGTCAGTTTAGCAAAAGGAGTTATAGTGTCAGCATAATAATAGCCTAGTAGAAATTAATTATTGTTGGTCTACTTTGGTCGAATAATAAGAGACAGGAGCCCAGGAGGTGAAAAGTGACTACAGCCAGAGCCTTTTCGAGAAAACAGACGAAACGGGAGCGAACCAATAGGTGGTAACCAAACCAAAGTCGCTGGGTGGTTTCTACACCAGATGGCCCTCCTGCTTCTTCTGTCTCTGCTCTGCTGGTGTCCTTGAATCCCGGACGGACCCGGCCAGTCTGGGCCTTGGGAGCGACGCCTCTAACACCTGGCTCCGCACAGATATTTTGAATGCAGCTGCTGACACTTTGGAGGTCGTTTTCTGTTTTCGTTCCTCAAGACCGTGAAAGATCGCTGAATAATTATGCAATGAACATGTACAACCTGGCTCTTTAAAAAAAAAAATTTTTACTCTGACCATTTGTCGGGCTGAAATTCCCTTTGTGGGCCCTGCAACAACCTGGAGAGGTCACTCCCTGTCCCAGAGGCTCGCTGCGTATCACAGAAGCCTGCCTGGAGGCGAACCCCACAGACTGGCCTGTCCGCGGCCTGAGGCCAGGGGACTGGATCTTCCCTTTTAAGGGTCATAAAAGCACGTTTGGGGACCCAGGCGGTTTTGACGCATAAATCCCTAGCACTGAAAGTTCAATCTTAGCCTCTTGACTCTGGAGTCGTATCCGGCCGTCTGCCACTGCCGATATTTCCAGTATAACAGAGGATGGGAGCGAGGGGGAAAGGAAGGGAGGGCAAGTGAGTTCGCACATATGAACAAATTGGGTTTCTACTTACATCGTGATGCTTTCCCCTCAGGGGCTAATGACTCTAACAACCAAAGACCATGCCCAGAGACCGAAACCACCGCACCAGCAGATCGTGAAATCGTCCCTGGAAACAACCAATACTGGAGTCCATTCGATGCCAGCCCTCCGTGTTGTTCGAATCCCTGCTCTCGAAAAAAGGAACCCACCACATCGCAGGCCACTCCCACCCAAGACAATAACCTGGCCTTCTAAAAATAGTCTTCTTACTGGAAACAAAATCCCGCCCCCCCCCCTTCAAATTTCACTCCTCTGTAAGATGGGAATAAATTCTTCACGAGAACCTACAACTTTCATGAAAACACAAAAGTAAATTTGGTGAGACGCAAACGAGTCAATGGCTAAAATAAATAAACTCAAAAACGTGCTGTTTTAACTGGAAATACCGTTTGCAAGATACCTGAATAGCTCCTAATGAAGATTTGTAATTTTTTAATGGACTGGTGTCAGAAACAAAGGCGGGCGAAGGACACGTGTCACATCACGCGTGTTTTATAGGAGACTTAAATGGCCCTGCTCATGGACCAGACCCACAAATTTAGGAACAAACGATGAGGCTATTTTGATGTCTCTCACAGAAGGCTTATCAGCCAGTCCCTGTAATTTCTATTACTTTCCGTGATTTACATATTCGAATAATATTGTTTCAAACCTTGAAATTCACCTGAAAACGTGCTGTTCGTCCCGACTCCTTTAAAGGGTCTATCTTTGCTCTCCTGGCCATGAACGCTCCCACTCAGAAGGGGCAAAGGAAAGGCTCTATAAAGATGTACCCAAGGGTCCCCACCACCAATACAAATCCCCACAAAAACCACCTGGAAAGGGAATAAAGACAAGACGTAGGGTCTCGCAAATTTCTTTTATTCCAGCTGTCTAATTTTCATTAGTTCGGCCCAAGATTTCAGCTAAGTGTTGTCCCTTTATGGCCACTGCACATTTTCAAAGCCCCGTGGAAATATGATCTGAATGAACTCTTACTGCCCTCCTTCTAAGAACATCCTGCGCTTAAGGATTCAGTCCTTTAAATATTTCCTGAAGAGCGTCACAGAGGTTTACAGCGAAGAAGTCAGAAACAGGCTTGTAAACCAGGAGGTTACTGGAAGCCGGTATTCCCAGTGTGGCCCCTGGACCAGCAGAAGCTGGATGCATGAGAGGCGTCGAATTGGAATAAACCACTCTAGACGGCTGCAGTCAGCACCTGGGGGGGAGCCCCGCTGCCAGAGCTTCACCAGACCCCCTGCCCCCAAGACACTGATGCACCCTGCACTGGGCCACAGGCAAACTGCAAAAGGACTTTCAAACGAAGAGGCCGGACCAGCCTTTCCCCAAAAGGCAAGAGTCATGAAACTCACAAAATCACAAATGGAATTTGCATCGGAGCCAGCCGGCTCCAATTGAAATTTGCAAACCTCACGGCCAATTTCTGGGCTTTCAATTTAAATTCTCAGTCTTAACTTTATGATAACAAAGCTTGCTGTCGTGAGACTAATAGGATGTCGTTAACTGCCCTCCGTGACAGTATTTCACCCAGGCTTGATGGGGCAATTTGAAAACATCATTAAAGAGACAAGTTGCACCAAGAGGGTTGGCAAAAGTGCGATTATCTTTGGAGATTAAATCCCCAAACACTGCGCGGCTTCTAAATGTGTGTTTCTTATTGATTTACAAGTCCTGACTAATGGTGGAGTTTCCCAAATACTGTTTTCAGATCCGCCGTTGTGTGTGTGTGTTTCCAGGCACAATTTGTAAAGTGTTTTCAAAGTATCTCAAAATCTTGGGCGTTCTTAAAAACCATGGTGGGATTCAGTCCTCTTCCAAAATGAATACAGCTCTTTTCCGTACTCACTTTGACACAAACTAATTGAGACAAAGTAATAGCAGAAGGAAAAGAAGACAGAGGAGGAAAGGAGGAGAGACAGAGTAGGAGAAAAGCCAAGAAGGAAGGAGTCTAGAAAGTAAGAGTGCCAAGAAGGTCAAACGCACCTGAATTCCCGGAGTTTAGAGAAAAGCGCTGTGTCTTGTTTTCACAGCTTCCACACTGAGAGCTAGTTGAATACATTAGTGGTAAATGAGTAACACAGCAAGCGTTCAAAATTGGAGTCCTCCTACCCATGCTGTTCTCGAATCTGCTTTTGCTTTTCAATACATGTCAGAGACATCCTTTAAGGCGGGAACTGTGTATCCACATTATCATTTTTAATTGTTACACTGTGCTCCATTTTCCGTAGGAGGCATGGACGCCCTCATTTATTTTCTAAAATCTGTAAGTGTTTTGTTGATGTAAACCACACTGCACCACTGTGCCCGGCTACTTTGATGTACCTCTGCGCTGTCCTTGGGGAATGTCACCAGAAATTTGACCTCGGGGTCAAGTGATAGGTTACCTTTCAATTTCGATGCATGTTACCCAGCATCTTTTCAGGAAGGCATGTGATGTCTGCTCCTTCCAAGAGTAGAAAAACAAACACATTCTTCTGAAGAGTTACATTTGGTTCAGTCAGTGTTGTAAATTTTTAGCCATTGAATGAGCAAAATCATCTCCTTTCTTGTTTTTGAAACGATTCCGAATGAGAGTAGAAGATATTTTTCACCCGTTTGTAGGTCTTCTTTTGCACTCAGGTTCTTTAGTTCTTTAGTTATTAATTTGTATGCTACTTTAATTAATTTATTTATACTTTTAAAATTAATTAATTAATTAATTAATACTTTTTAAATTAATTTGTATACTACTTTAATTAATTTGTAACTACTTTAGTTATTAATTTGTATATTAATTTGTAACTCAGGTTCTTTACTTATTAATTTGTATAACTTCTTTGTTCATTGGGGCAATTATCTTTGTTACACGTCCAAAATATTATTACGATAGTTGTCTTTCTGTTAGCTTATGGTATATTTTCTATTAGAATACTTCAAGTATTTACACATATTTTAAGTACCATTCTATTTACTTTACGGTTTCAGACTTCTGTGAGGTTTTTTTAAAGTTTTTCCCTAATTCACATTTTCTGTCCTTTCTTTTCTTTTTTTTATTATTATGTTTTTAAGTCTAAAGATTTGACCACCTATGGTATAATTTTATTATAATGATGCTGTGGGCTTCTAGCTTCAAGAAATAAAATTTACTCTTTTGTACCAATACCATTTGTGAAATAATCGATAAAAATTTTCTATATTTTTCTTTTGGGTATCTTTTCCCATAACTTGAAATAATATGTGTATAGCCAGGCTCTTTTTGTACAGGGAGACCAGTGAAACTGTGTCTAAAAATCCACCTCTGGTTTTCACATCAGTAGCTGTGTGAGAACCACACAGTTTTAAATAATATGTGTGTCTTAAATAACCACAAAATATATTTTATATACACCTAGATTCCCACTATTACTTTTCTTTTTTAGAAATGGCCACATTACATTTTAAAGTTTACTTATTTGTTTTTGGGGGGGGGGGCAGAGGACCTGAAGCCCCTAATGTGGGGCTTGAACTCACGAACCGTGAGATCATGACCTGAATCAAAGTCAGAAGCTTAACCGACTGAGCCAGCCAGGCACCCCAGAACCAGCCACATTTTATTATATTTTATTTTCCAGATGAAATTGAGAATTGCTTCACCAAGTAACAAAAAATATCAACTGATCTTTTGATGTGGATTATATATTGGACGTTCACAGTAGAACTTAGTTATCAGAGTGGTATTACATAATTTTATTTCAAAATATTCCTACTTTCTCCGGTTTTTTTAAGTTGCAGTTGTAAAGCGTATATTTTCTTCCTTAATGTTCTGTTGCTGGTAATATGTATCCAGGAAAGCTGTTGGCTTTTTAATATTAATTTTCTAACCCCCTCGCTTATGGAAATTCTACCCCTTTCTGGTAGTTTGTCAGTTGATTTCTTATTTTCTAGCTCCACAATCACGTAATCTACAAGTAAAGATAAAGAAGCCTATGGTTTCTGGCATCTGTGCTTCTTAGTTTTATTTTTCTCTAATTGCCTTAGTTACTTTCCTTTTTCTTGACTTTAATGAGAATGTTGCTAGTGCTTTAAAACTCTGTGTGCTGCTGGCTTTCAATTCAGATGTGCAGTTTTTATCATATGCTAACGTCGCCTTCTTTTATCATCTGAAAAGGATGACTGTTTTAAAACATGGAGTGTATTTTTTAAAAACATGGAGTAGCTGGGCGCCTGGGTGGCTCCATCGGTTAAGCATCAGACTTCGGCTCAGGTCGCGATCTCACCGTTCGTGGGTTGGAGCCAGCCCCACGTCGGGCTCTGTGCTGACAGCTCAGAGCCTGGAGCTGCTTCGGATTCCGTGTCTCCCTCTCTTTCTGCCCCTCCCTCACTTGCACTTTGTCTCGCTCTCAAAAATAAATAAACATTTCTTTTATTTTAAATAAATAAGTAAATAAATAAGAATAAAAACACGGAGTAGATACAGGATTTCATCAAATACTGTCTTGTGCTTATTAGAATGAGCATATGACCTCTAAAGTGAATTTTATAAATGTGAATTCTGGTAGCGAAAGAGACAGGCTTTCTTGTAATAGCTCATATTCGATCATTTATGACCAATTTCTTCAAAAAATATTAATTAGCTGGGGCACCTGGGTGGCTCAGTTGGTTGAGCATCCAACTTTGGCTCAGGTCATGATCTCGCAGACTGTGAGTTCGAGCCCCATGTCAGGCTCTGTACTGACAGCTCGGAGCCTGGAGCCTGCTTCCGATTCTGTGCCTGCCTCTCTTGCCCCTCCCCCACTCATACTCTGTCACTCTGTCTTAAAAATGAACATTAAAAATTTTTTTTGGGGCGCCTGGGTGGCGCAGTCGGTTAAGCGTCCCACTTCAGCCAGGTCACGATCTTGCGGTCTGTGAGTTTGAGCCCCGCGTCGGGCTCTGAGCTGATGGCTCAGAGCCTGGAACCTGTTTCCGATTCTGTGTCTCCCCCTCTCTCTGCCCCTCCCCCGTTCATGCTCTGTCTCTCTCTGTCCCAAAAATAAATAAACGTTGAAAAAAAAAATTTTTGAAAAAAAAATTTTTTTTTAAATATTCATTAGGGATTTTTTATTTCATATTTTATGTGAAATTCTCTATGTTTTCCTCTTGGGTACTGATTTTGTCAAGATTTTGAATTTGATATTTTGTTGAATTTACAAAAACAAATGAGATATTTTCTCTCTGCAAACGCTTATATAGGAGATATTTATTATTTGGAAATTTGAAAAAAAATCACTTGGGAAACCATCTGAGAGCATGGCAGATTTTTCTGCCATCGAGGCTCCTGGGATATGTTTTTAATTTCTTGGGTATGTTCTGACTTATTTGGATTTTGTATCTCCTTTTAGGCCAATGTTGATCATTTGTATTTTCTGAAAAAGTTGTATATTTTATCCAGATTTTAGCTTAGAACTTTGTATTTACACAAAGCTTAAAATATATAACAAAAATATTTTTTAAGATTTTTAATATTAATATTATTTAATTAATATTATTTAATATTATTTTTAATCAAAATATTTTTAATGTTTAATTATTCTTAGAGACAGAGAGAGAGAGAGGGAGAGAGAGAGAGAGAGGGCATGAGCGGGGAAGGGGCAGAGAAAGAGGGAGACACAGACCTTGAAGCAAGCTCCAGGCTCCGAGCTGTCAGCACAGAGCCCATCATGGGGCTTGAACTCACAGACTGCGAAATCATGACCTGAGCCAACGTCAGAAGCTTAACTGACTGAGCCACCCAGGCGCCGCTCTTTGTATTCATTTATGAGGACATTATTTTTGTGGGCTAAAGAGAAGAGCCAGAAGAGTTTGTAAACATATAATTTAGCTGACATCTTTCCCAGAAGTTTTTGTCATACTCATTTAAATTAACTCGGGGTAAGCAGATTTGACTCCATAATATGTAATCTGAATATATGCATGACCATCCTAATGACATATCTCCTGGGTCTTTTAACATAAATATATGACAACGTCTCCAAAGCCATTTTAGAAAGCACTGGAGAAGCATTCACTTGGCTGCAAATCTAAAATTTAACAGGTGAAAACAAACATTGCTTATTTTTTCTTAATCATGCAGTCACAGACATTACTCTCATGGTTATCAAATAATGTCTCACAATTATACCCAGATAATTGGATTTTCTTTTGGCATTTGGGTAGAAGATTTGAAACATGTGCCTATGAAAATAATTGGAGTTTTTCTAATACAGGATTTAGCCTTAATTATGTACATATATTTACATCGGCCTTATTACTGCCGACGACACAGGATCCTCTCATTTCTACCTGGGCACAAAGACACGGAACAAAGAGCAAAAGATTCGCCCATGATCCTTCACTCTGCACTTCAAGGCAGAAACACCCACTTAACAGGCAATAGGGCACCTTATGTTTTATATAATCTCTAGTCATTATGTTGATATATATACCTATGCTTCAAACATGTAAAATATGTACCTAACTGCACAGGGCATCAAAGAGAGATATTTGCCAGGCTTTTGGCAAACGTTGAAGCAAAGACTCTCCCAAGGACCCGGTCAGCTTTCCAAATCTTCTCTCCCAAGTTTTTTCCAGCCTCCCCCCCTCACCGCCCCCCCCCCCCCAACGTATGACAAATTTAAGAAAATGAGCAAATTGATGTCTTATTTCTGTCTTTGCATGTCGGGACTGAAATAGGCAGACGTTAATAGCAGCATTAATATGCTATGCTCTGGGAGGGTCATGTAAATGCATCTGCTCTGCAAAGCCCATGGCAATGAGGTCAAGAGCGTTCTAGTGAGAACGACAGTGAGAAGAGCGGCTGGCTATCGTCTGTGCTCTCCCCACCCCCCCCCCCACTCCAGGTGACCTGCCCGGTCACAACAGCCAGCAAGTGTTGTTCTTACCCTGCTCTGACCTCAGGTAGCAGACCAACCCACTAGCTTGTGTGCCGGCTCTACATGTGGAGGAGATACCCCTTACCTCATGGAAATGGGGGGCTCTAAGTTATAGGAGCTATAGAAAAGATGCTTGAAGTCTTGGATTGAAGCAAAGCCTAGAAGTCAGCTGAATGGTGTTTTAATGCTGGCCTTACGTATGCATTACATCAAGGCCAGAAGCAGTTATGTGTCGAAGCGGGTCCCCTCTAAGCGCTGTCAGCAGTGTAATGAATTGAAATCCATGAAACCGGGTGTACACATTTCGCCTTTTTTCTTTCTGACTCCTCCGTTGGGTTTCGAAATCCGTGGAGTCTGCATGCACTGAGAATATCGATGAATGCAGAAATCCACACTTTCCTTTTGTCTAATTTCCCGAGGGGGTTCGTCAAGATGGGCATGGAGATTTCCCATGCAAAAATGAAACTGTACACGTGTCTCTTCTAAGGAGATTTATCCGCAGGACCGAGTTTCCCCTTACGTTTATAGGATGTTTTATAATGTACAAAACGTGGTGACGCAGAGAGAGCGCTGTTCCGCGTTCGTGCGTGTGCAAGTTCTGATCCCATCTGGGGCTGCCCAAGACCTCCTAGCCAAGTAGATGGGAAGCTGGAGAAAACCACAGGCTTTCGGAACTGCAAATTCACGCCTCGTTCCATGCAACCGCGTGATCTTCCCTGGCCTGAATGCCCATATCCGTAAAAGCTCCCCAAAGAGCCTCTCAGCACTGCAGGAAAGCGTAATCTATACCCCCTCTCTTTTCATCTGGTGTAACACTCTTCTTTAAATACCAAGGTATTAGCAGATAAACCATGTGGACATGGGTAAGTAGATGAGTTGTTTTTTTGGAATGCATTACACGATGGATTGGAATGGATTAACATTTCATCACCCCCCCCTCCCCCGGCAACCCCCAAGCCCTCGTGTTATTTTTACCATTTTGTTTAAGCCAAGAGGATATGCTTACGTGACTCCTGTTCTTTGGCTATGAAATCCATTTGTTTTATCCATTATACTTTCAGAATGACTGATGCAGTGCAAATACATAAGAAAAACTAGTAATTACACAGGAAAAAAAAAAATCCCCAGACTCGTTACGGCTGACTTGAAGTGGAATTTGGGGCTTCCGTTTCAACAGTTTTACTCCTACATTCTTTGATTAACATGTTTGAGGCCCCAGGGTTCTTCCAAGATCCACTGGCTGGCCACACTGCAGGCTCACCCTTGAGTAAGGCCTTCTGTGCTCTGCTGAGCTCCACACTGACTTCCTGCCCCTGGATTTTCTTTGAATAAGCGATGTGTTGGGAAAGGTGGTTGGAGAGGGATTATCCTTAGGAGCCCTTTAGGCAAAATGACTTCTCCAGTGTCTCCAGGAAACAGCGTGGACAGTTATCTCCAGTACCTCTGGAATAAAGATAGTGCGAAGAAATCAATGAGCATCACACTGCTGAATAGATGTGCATTTTGGTTTTAGATTTTCAGAAATCATTTTCAGGTTTGGCAGTGAGAGAAAACAGCTGTTGTCATTACCTTTCAGTGGTTTCTTTAAAAAATGTTTTTTAACGTTTATTTATTTTTGAGAGAGAGACAGAGCGTGAGCAGGGGAGGGGCAGAGAGAGGGAGACACCGAATCCGAAGCAGGCTCCAGTCTCCCAGCTGTCAGCACAGAGCCCGATGCAGGGCTTGAACTCACGGACCGCGAGCGAGATCACGACCTGAGCCGAAGTCGGACGCTTAACCGACTCAGCCACCCAGGCGCACCATTCAGTGCCTTGTTTTCAAAATCACTCCCAAAGACTAATGATTCATGCAAGTGAAAATGTCTTTTTTCCGAAGACAGAACAAACGTGGAGGGTAGCAAACATATTCTGATTTATTACTAATGAGAAACTAATGTTAAGTAAACTCTCCATTTTCAGACAATATTGCATGTAGAAATTAATTCACCCACATGTATCTGGAAGGGCGCAGAATGGTTTTAAGTGAGTCGTGTTGGGGCCTAAGTCTCTCAGTCTGTGTCCCAGAAGCCATCCTGTAGCAGGAAGAAAAGACAAATAAACGAGATTCGACATCCCCATTATGATCACCTAATGTCCTTTCTTTGTGGTTTCCTGGCTCCTAGCGCCTGTCAAGTAAATAGCTCCCAGAGTGGAAGGAACTTCCCAGCTAATTCTCTGTGCAATTCCCCAAACAGTTCTGCCATCCCGACCTGCTTTTTCCCTTACGCCCATTCCGTATACACGAGTGCTACGCTTAGATCCTCATTTTGAATTTTTTGTTTTGGAGGATATCCTGAATTTCTAAAGGGAAATTCCCAAACTTCCATACGGCTGTGTTTCGGAGCCCAAATCCACCCTTCATAGCTACTCGGCCAGGGGGGTGGGAGTGAAGACAGGGACCTAGGGAGTCACAGCGCTAACAAGGGAGGTCGAGGACTCTTTCTTGCTTTGGCACCGTTAGGTTATTTCTCTCGAAGTTCACTTTACTTTAGGCCTACCTACACGCCTTGAGAAAAGTACTTCCGACTTCTCTCGGAGTGGGAGAAACCACTCCCAACGTAAGAAAGCCGTCTTCCTCCCTAAGTGCAATTTGCTTTCAAGTGTTTCATCGTTTGGTAGACGATCACTCCATTTGCCATTTGTCTTGTCCGTAGTTAATTTCACGTATCTGGGAAAGTTGTGTATTTCGGGAAGCGCTCACACATCTCTAAGGCAGCCGAGGAGGGAAGGAAATCACCTGTGTCTATAAATACAGCTTCTGTGGCTGTCACAGTTTCAGCGACAAGACAAGAGGAAAATAATTCCTTTTTATTCCTGCCGGAAGAGTCGCAAGGCTTGAGCATTTCTTTAGGAACACTGTAATCAGCTGCAGTTGCTGTCCTTGTCCCCAAACATTGGGTCTCCATGGCACCGGGGAATGAAAGCACCATGACACCGGTCCTCCAAGAGTGACAAGAGGGCTGCTTCGAGTTCCTTATGAGAAAGAGCTCTGCTGTCTCTTTCTCTCTTACCCCAAAAGCTGGGGAGGCAGAGGGATTGAAAGTCAGGACATGGTTAATTGGTAGAAACCAAAGATCCCAGGTACTATCTCCGTTGCTGTCGTTAAAATATGAGAAGCAGAGTTATGTGCTCACAAAAGCATTAGCCTCCGGCCTTGAATTTGCAAAGGCGCTAAAAAGAGAGGTTACTGCTTTACTGCTATTGATCCAGCGTGTGGCTGAGATTCAGAGTTATTGCCGGATTTATTATATAAGGGGTAAACTCACTAGTAGCCAGATTGAGAGAGCTCTCTTGCA
Source organism: Felis catus (assembly GCF_018350175.1). Classification (NCBI taxonomy): domain Eukaryota; kingdom Metazoa; phylum Chordata; class Mammalia; order Carnivora; family Felidae; genus Felis; species Felis catus. The sequence continues at coordinate 147,065,774 of NC_058372.1, read as the reverse complement.
CTAATGTAGCATTTATGACCTGTCACAAATATACTTTGTTCGTCTTTTAATGCTTCCCCCAGAAATGTAACTTCCCATTAAAAAATTTATTAATCTTACTATGTAGTAAGATCGCTGAAATGGAACAAATACGAAGTCTGCGTAAAATGCTGTGAGTCGTCTCCTGCGAAGTATGTTAGACATTGCTAACGTTTTCCCGGTCAGCTGTCTCTACAATCGGGTAGGTTTGTCGCGTCTGCCTATGAGGGTGACTACCTGTCCCCCTGGTAACCTTCTCTTTCAACTGACCGGTATTTAGACTGCAATAAAACAAATGCTACCACGTATTAAGTGTGGGGGTGCAGGAGGAGGTAGGAGGGCTCATTTAACTTGAAAACCAAAGGAAGGAACCCCATCCGTGGTCCTATCGAGGCCTCAAAGGCTGCAAAACATAACGCAAGTGCTCGATGGCAAGCAAATGTAAATATTACGCAGCGATTTAAAATGAATACAACGAAATCTCTTCTCAGTTAACCCGAGGAGTTTTTTAAAGGTGTTATTATCTGAGTGAGAAACGTGATGCGCTGGGAAGGAGTTGTGATGCGTCACCTTTCAGTGGGGGCGCCGATTTTCACCGTGGATGTGTTTGCATGCCTGCACGTGAGGGTGTGAGCAGAGACAAGTGGCCACGTGGCACACTGGGCAGGGAGCTGAATAGAGAGACCAAGAAACACAGAGAAATGACGCAAGAAGAAGGCACAGAGGACCAAGGAACCTACAGGATACAGTATGATTTGTGTACAATCGTGGATGCATGCACATTGGCACAAAAGGATGTGTGAAAACGTATATCAGAGATAGTAGTGGCAGCTGTCGTAAGGTGGTAAATAGGTGATGTTCCTTTTTTTGGTACATTTCGAGATTTTTTTTACCTGAGTATGCATTCTGTGTTGTAAAAATGACATTCTTTCAATGCGCTGAAAATAATATAATAAATATTCCCTTTAAGCAAAACCCTGTTGAGTGAGCACCTTTATAGATGTAATACATGATCAAATATGTGAAAATTGAAAATGGTTCTATAACCCCAAATATCCGCATCGTTAGCAAAAATCTGTAGACGTCTTCAAACTAGTTTAGCATAAAGGCTTTTCCTTAAAATATATCTGAAGTATGTACTTAATTTCTGATTATTTTGGTCATTAAGAGAAGATCAAACTGCTATTTCAACAAAATAAAAAATATGTAAGAAGGAATAGGTGTTTGTGTATATACATGGGTTTTGTAAAAGCAGAAAATCCACACATTCACAGAGAAGCATACATATGTGAGTGCACACACACGTGCATGACAATGCTGGGACATGTGCACACACACAGGCAGGAAAATACTGGACACGTGCACACACACAGGCAGGAAAACACTGGGACACGGGCACACACACAGGCAGGAGAACACTGGGACACGTGCACACACACACAGGCAGGAGAACACTGGGACACGTACACACACACAGGCAGGAGAACACTGGGACACGTGCACACACACAGGCAGGAGAACACTGGACATGTGCACACACACACACACAGGCAGGAGAACACTGGGACACATACACACACACAGGCAGGAGAACACTGGGACACGTGCACACACACAGGCAGGAGGACACTGGACACGTGCACACACACACAGGCAGGAGAACACTGGGACATGTTCACACACATACAGTCAGGAGAACACTGGGACACGTACACACACACAGGCAGGAGAACACTGGGACACGTGCACACACACAGGCAGGAGAACACTGGACATGTGCACACACACACACACAGGCAGGAGAACACTGGGACACATACACACACACAGGCAGGAGAACACTGGGACACGTGCACACACACAGGCAGGAGGACACTGGACACGTGCACACACACACAGGCAGGAGAACACTGGGACATGTTCACACACATACAGTCAGGAGAACACTGGGACACGTACACACACACAGGCAGGAGAACACTGGGACACGTACACACACACAGGCACGAGAACACTGGGACACGTGCACACACACAGGCAGGAAAACACTGGGACACGTGCACACACACAGGCACGAGAACACTGGACACGTGCACACACACAGGCAGGAGAACACTGGGACATGTTCACACACACACAGTCAGGAGAACACTGGGACACGTACACACACACAGGCACGAGAACACTGGACATGTGCACACACACAGGCAGGAGAACACTGGGACACGTTCACACACACAGGCACGAAAACACTGGGACACGTGCACACACACAGGCACGAAAACACTGGGTCACGTGCATACACACACACAGTCAGGAGAACACTGAACACGTGCACACACACAGGCAGGAAAACACTGGGTCACGGGCACACACACAGGCAGGAGAACACTGGGACACGTGCACACACACAGGCACGAAAACACTGGGACACGTGCATACACACACACAGTCAGGAGAACACTGAACACGTGCACACACACAGGCAGGAAAACACTGGGTCACGGGCACACACACAGGCAGGAGAACACTGGGACACGTGCACACACACAGGCAAGAAAACACTGGGTCATGTGCACATACACAGGCAGGAGAACACTGGACAAGTGCACATACACACACACAGTCAGGAGAACACTGGACACGTGTGCACACACACACACACACACACAGGAAGGAAAACACTGGGACACGTGCACACACACACAGGCAGGAGAACACTGGACATGTGCGCACACACACACAGTCAGGAGAACACTGGGACACATACACACAGGCAGGAGAACACTGGGACACGTACACACACAGAGGCAGGAGAACACTGGGACACGTGCACACACACAGGCAGGAGGACACTGGACACGTGCACACACACACAGGCAGGAGAACACTGGGACACGTGCACACACACACAGGCAGGAGGACACTGGGACACGTACACACACACAGTCAGGAGAACACTGGGACATGTGCACACACACAGGCAGGAGAACACTGGGACACGTACACACACACAGTCAGGAGAACACCGGACACGTGCACACACACACAGGCAGGAGAACACTGGGACACGTACACACACACAGGCAGGAGAACACTGGGACACGTGCACACACACACAGGCAGGAGAACACTGGGACACGTGCACACACACACACAGGAGAACACTGGACACGTGCACACACACAGGCAGGAGGACACTGGACACGTGCACACACACAGGCAGGAGAACACTGGGACATGTTCACACATACACAGGAGAACACTGGGACACGTGCACACACACAGGCAGGAAAACACTGGACATGTGCACACACACAGGCAGGAGAACACTGGGACACATGCACACACACAAACATGCATATCCAGACACACATGCAAATGCAGGCACATGTACACACTCATACTGCACACAAGGACATGTCTACACACTTGTGTACATGTGTGCACAAAAATATAGTCATTCGTGCAGACATATATACTCGCACACACAGAGGCACACACATCTGCAGGCATATGTACATGCCTACGTGTGTGTGTGCATGAGAAACACTGGGCCCAAACCTAGGACAACCAGACCCTAAACCTTCATATCCCAGATGTGTTTCTGAGCCCTTGCAAGCCTGAGTTGCCTCACCTCTAAACTTACCGGTGAGACCAAGGTCAGTGATTTTCAATTCCATCAGTTTCATACAGGTGCTTAAGGAGTTTTAAAGATGTTTCACCTAAAGAAAGTGTGACTATTTGGGGGGAGTCTGGGTGGCTCAGTGGGTTAAGCATCTGATCTCAGCTCAGGTCATGATCTCACGGTTTGTGGGCTCGAGCCCTGCATCAGGCTCTGTGCTGACAGCTCAGAGCCTGGAGCCTGCTTCAGATTCTGTGTCTCCCTCTCTCTGCCCCTCCACCACTCATGCTCTGTCTCTCTGTCTCTCTCTCAAACATAAACATTAAAAAAAATGTAAAACAATAAAGTTTGACTATTTTTAAAAATGGAAATAATAAAAAGGGTACATACAAAAGCTTTATCTCGTATAACGTAACACATTGAGGATCGCTAATGCAGGAACTTACACTGTTAACTAACTCAGTTTTTGCAGGAATCAGAAACACAGCTTTTCCAAATATTTTCCTGTGAATTTTTGTGACGTTCTTATAATCATGTCTTTGTTAGAAAGCCTATAGCCCCACACTAGTCCTTTATTTTCCCTCTGTTATTTCAGTCTTTAAACAACAATGCATCCAAGTGCACCGCATATCCATGGAGCCAGGCACTAAGGGACAGGGGGGGCGTCGGTCCACACTTACCACAGAACAGCAAGGGATTGTGAAAGCCCGTGAAATGCAACTTGTGCGCCACGTTCAAAATTTTAGAACTTCGAATCCATGTCGGTACTTGGACTGTGCGTTTTGATCAGCTGAACTGCATGCACTCAATTTATTAAATTATTAGCACAAGTATGAATAGCGAAACTTCTGTTTGTCACAGTTAAAGGCTTTTGTCAGCAAGCTATGCCTTAGCAGTGACGGCATGAGGACAGAGCTGTCAGCCTGCGGGGGGTTGTGACAACCTCCGTCCCTGCGTGTGCCGCGCGTGGCCTTGCTGGCCGACATCCCCCTGGGGCTCACCGGTGTTGGGAACTGTTCCTTAACTGAGCCTCGGAAGGTGGGCGTGGCCGTGAGACTTCCTCCATCCAGTGGGACGTGAACAGAAGTCATGGGTGCCAGTCTCACGGAGAAGCACCTGTTCACGCTTTGCGCGGCGGCCAGCATGGTGGAGAGGAGGTCTACAGTATGGGGGTGACTTTGAAGTGGAATGGCTTCATGCGATAACCAAATCCTGCAATTCACTCTCCCCTTAGTTTATGCCGTTAACCTATCGGACGTATGGCTTCAAAATCAGTTAATTTTACTGCCTTACTAAACCGAATAACGAGACGAATATGACTGTCTCGGAAAGAGGTATAAAGAAGGGACAGATAAGGATACAGCCTCAGGTTTTCACAGTGAACTTGAATATCGGAAGCATGTCATGTACTGTTTCCCTGGATAAAATGCAGTCTCAGACTCAGCAAATATATTAGTTAAGCTCCTACTATGTGCCAGGCACTGAACTGGATTACAGCAATGTAGGGGTAAGAGAGACGAACAGCGCGTTTCCTAACAGGGCGGAGGGCTTATCGGGAAGGTGCATCGACCATCACGTGCGGCACCCCCTGGTCTGCTGGGCAGGGGGTGGGATGGGGTCCCAGGGGAAGTGGCAGTGAAGACGCGTAGAAGCGTGCCCCGCCTTGAAAGGGGGAACAGATTCTTTCCCTCGACAGGAACCGGACATACCGATGCCCGGGGCGAAGACAGTGTGGCACATTTAGGAACGGACTGCGGGATCCAGGAGTATAGGGGAGACAGGGAGGGGGGGTGCTCAGTGGCGAAGAGAGGAATCTCTTGTCATGCAAATGACTCAGGTGGATTTATGCTATAGTTTCTGAAACTACCCTTGAGCTTCAGATTTCAAAGGGAAAAGTTTGTGAACCACAACTTAAAAGAAGAAAAATGTATCTCTAGAGGGAGTTTCTCAAAGACGAGTGAGTGAGCTAGTAAGTATTAAAGTGTCTTGTAACCCACAAAGAATGAAAGCCTATCATTTCCAAACCCGGAGTTGACGGTGGGGATTTTCAATAACTTGCAATCAAAGGTAGACCATGCTGAAACAGCATCGTTCTGCCCATCTTAGTGCCAATTACCTTAAATTTCAGAAACAGATGCAATCATTCTGAGAAATTTTTTAAAAATTAGATTTTGCAACAGCGCCGTGGGACCATATTTTCCAAAACGGATTAAAAACAATTATAACTGCTGGGGCATCTGGGTGTCTCAGTCGGTTAAGCGTCCGACTTTGACTCAGGTCACGATCTCACGGTTCATGAGTTCGAGCCCCGAGATAGGTTCTGCACTGTGCGGAGCCTGCTTGGGATTCTCTCTCCCTCTATCTCTGCCCCTCCCCTGCTTGCACTTGCTCTCTCTCTCTCTCTCAAAATAAATAAATAAAAACTTTTAAAACAAAACAGCGATAACTTCTGTGATTTTGAAATGCTCCTTGGGTAGTCGTGAGTCAACTGCTGTGAATGCATACCCCTCTCATAACGGTATGTGAGTTTGCCAGAACCTCAGCAGCATCACCTTAAAAATAAGAAAGGTGACTTCTTCTCTCTGCCTTCTGCGTCACTATCAAAGTGTCCTTAAAATTGTTAACTGCTAGAAAGTGTGAACCGACGCTACATAATTCTTTTTGTAGATTTTGACATGAAATTAAACTTAATGATTACTTTTTAAGAACCAATGATGAAATTAAGTGCTAAAATCATAACAAATCTGAAGCAAAGCTTCTCAGAGTAAGCTGCGCTCATCAAATAATAAGTGTAAAAGGGATCAGCAGATTTGTGGGGAGTCGGGTAATAACCTAAGTAGTGACTGATACAATTGTCAGTTTCAAACTTGCACCAGCAGAAGTATGTTGGCGAATATTCCACAGGGTGGACATCAGCTCAACAACATTCAACAGGACTCAAACTGCTTCATTTAGTTTTTCCCATACTTGTATTTTTTTTAAAGTTTTTAATGTTTATTTTTGAGAAAGAGAGAGAGAGTATGAACAGAGGAGGGGCAGAGAGAGAGGGAGACACAGAATCCGAAGCAGGCTCCAGGCTCTGAGCTGTCAGCACAGATCCGATGTGGGGCTCGAACTGACAACCAGTGAGATCATGACATGACCTGAGGTCGGACACTCACCTGACTGAGCCACCCAGGCGCCCCTCCCATACTTGTATTTTAAAAGAGATCGTATCTATTGCATAATGCAATCAGATAGATTGAAAAGTCTCAGACCCAGAAGTCCACCTGAAGACACAGAATTTTTTTAAAAGAGAAAACATGAAAACATTTTGAAGAGATACATATATCAATGATGGACCAGAAATTTGGGGTGCTATCTAGCCAGTGTAAGTAGCCAACCTCAAATTGAGAAAGAAAGAGAAGTCTTCCCATGGTGGGGCCTCTGGGTGGCTCAGTTGGTTGAGTGACCGACTTCGGCTCAGGTCACCATCTCACGGCTCGTGGGTTCGAGCCCCGCGTCGGGCTCTGTGCTGACGGCTCGGAGCCTGGAGCCTGCTTCCGATTCTGTGTCTCCCTCTCTCTCTGCCCCTCCCCTGTTCATGCTCTATCTCACTCTCTAAATAAACATTAAAAAAAAAAAAAGAAAAAAGAAGTCTTCCCATGGATCTAACCAAGTTCAGAAGAAACTCCAAGTTCAAAGCCAACAATATAAGAGAGCAGTGGACTGTCAAGAAATGATATGTCCTTGAAGACTCTCCGTTGCCTCCTGTACCTCTCTCATCATGTGAAGGGAAGAGCCGATGTCACTACTTTTAACACCAACCCCCAAAAGCACTCCGTAAAGAAGGTTATCTCTGTCTGAGGAGTGTTTCCAGGCCCGGGGAGTGAGGAAGGGTAGGGTCTAAGCACAATAGTGCTCCAGTCCTAAAGTAAAGCCTCCTTGCGTTGGTTAGTTGGGAAACTTGGGGCTGAAATTCCATCCGGAGGAACAGCATTCAAGTGAAAGTTTGTCTTGCAACCAACCTAAAGGAAAGACAATGAACCCAATGCCAAACACCACCTGATGCAGAATTCATGGAACAGATACATCAAGAAGTCAAAGTAAGGCAATACCTATCCTCAAAGGCATAGGATTATGAGGCAGAAATGAGAGACCATGTGGGAAAATAATTGGTATGAAAGAAAGACAATAATTAAATAGAGAGGGTGTTGATGGGGAAAGCAGCAGATGGATAGAGCTGAGAATGAGCTGGAGCGCTGGACAACCAGATGCAAAAATTGTCCCAGGATGCAGTGGGCTAGACCAGAGCAGACGCCATGGAGAAAAGCAAAGGCAGGCGGGGCACGGCAATAGACCTGCCTCATCAAGATAACACGATCTCGAGAAGGAGAGAAAAACGGGGGAAGAAAATATACGAAGGGATTGTCATTGAAGCATCTCCCAGAATTTGAAACGAAATTTCAGATTCCAAGACTCCTTAAGTTCCAAACAGGATAGACAAGGAGGGTTCACATTTAGAAATCTCAGTGAAGTTGAGGAGCAGAAAGGATCTAAAAAAATCCAAGGCTATCCACAGGAGAATTAGGCAGGTGAATAGAAAGATAGACGATAAGTACATAAAAATGACAGATACACGGAGATGACAGATGATGCACAGATGGATGGACAGAAAACGCGTACGTACTTGCAAGCATACCTAAGCTTACAGAATGACAGACACTCGTTTGATATCAAACCGCCTTCAGCCCTACTAGATGCAAGAAGACAGTAACGCGGTATTTTCAAAAAAAGTTGCAGGAGAAAAAAACATTAAAACAATTTTGAGTAACAGTGAGGACACGCGTTCCCAATTAGTCAAGGTCTTGCCCTCCCTTTCACCCCCACGTCCAATCCCTCGTCAAATCTCCTGATTCTGCCTGCAGGAAATCTCTCAGACACAATCCCCTGGTTCCGTTGCCGGTGCTTACACCCTATTTTATACCCAGATAATGAATCCTCTAGCCAATCAATTGCAAATGTCTCCTAGCTCATTCTCCTCCATCCAGCTTCCCACCCTTCTGATTCATCCCCTGAGTTGTTCCCAGGATCGTCTTCCTCTTGAACAATTCCAACTGGCTTCCTTATTATCCTTCAGCGTGCTCATTAGCCCCTCTTCTCACCCTAAGGGCACCCTAACAGCAATTTCTCTCTTCTTCTCTTCCTCTCAGTGAGCTTCCTACTTCAGGTTAATACTGAGCATAATTGACCTTGTATTATAATACTTGATTCCCAACTAGATTGTGAACCCCAAATGGGCAATATTAAGGTTCATTCATTTTGGATTTACTAAAGTGAATGAATCCCCTCTGTATTAGAGCACAGTTGGTTCTCAATAAATTTATGGAAATGCTGTTGAACGGCAATGCATCCAAGGAAGCCACCAGGAATTTTCCCATTCGGGCATCCGTCTCCATTAAGTCCTATGCAAAGATAAGAGTGTTTCTGTAATAAACAAGGCCCGCTGCTTCTGAAACAGGAAGATCTGCCGGGGTGGTCACTCATTTGCATGCAGGGGACATGAGAACATGGCAAAGGAGCTGCTGTAAATCACCCGAGAGCTCGGTGACAGGGCCTTTCGGAACGCCTGGCTCAGAATTATTAATTAAAGCTTCCTCAAGGCTGGTTTGTTTGCACATCAGTTGAGCTAAGCCACGCTGGTATCCCTGTAAATAATAAGACAGCCCGATTAGGCCTAGTCATTAATTAAGTGTCTTTGCTGTGGATAAACAGTGAAATCTTTCAGTCTGGGAAGGTCGATGGCACCGTGGTAGGCATGCAGCTGTTGACCGACATCTTCATCGGCTACCGGAGCTCCCTCCCCAGGGACACAGGGCTCATGTCACAGGGAAGACAGCACACGCTTCACTTGGCCCCCAAAGTTATATCATGTGCAAGTTTAAAAATCATCTGCATTGGGAATAAACAAAGGGGGGAATGGTTGACACCCTTAACGGTGACCCTTAGCTGTCACACTTAACCGTCTGACGTATCGGCGTGCTTGCGGCACACAGACTGGGACAGAAGTAATCTAAGGCTTCCACTTGGAGGAGATGGCACAAGTCTGTATTAAAAAACAAACAAAAACCAAAACCTCACTTGGGGTCCCAACTCGTCCGAAACCGTTAGCTGTTTTTTGACTTTTTGTTTTTATCGTTCAGCAAATGCCCTCAAACGGGCGGAGGGAAGGGTTGTGTATCATGTTTATACCATTTGAAAATAAAAATAGCCATCTCTACATCAGATACTCCTAGATTTTCTTTTATTCTTCTGTCTGTGGAAGTGCTTTGTAAAATGTGAAATGCGTACAACACAGAAAGGATTGATTCTTTTCCATTATAATTTCCTCATGAAGCTCTGTGTTTTTTTTTTATTTTTAATGTTTATTTTTTTTATTTTAAGAGAGAGAGAGCTCACACTAGTGGGGAAGGTAGAAGGAGAGAGGAGAGCAGAGCCTGATGCGGGGCTCGAACCTGCGAACCGTGACGTGAGCTGAAGTCAGGAGTTGGACGTTCAACCGACTGAGGCACCCAGGCGCCCCGTGAAGCTCTATTTTCTAATACGGGTCAGATGACAGGGTTGGTGAATCTAGCCAGAACCTTCAAGAACTGAAAATGCCCCAATTCTGCCATAATTACTTATATCCCAAGATTGCCGACGAGGTTATAAGCAAAAGCCAGTACCATGCAAGGGAAACGTCACTGTGTTAGTACTTACTCCACCAGCTCCAGGTGGGTCCGCTGAAAACGTTCGTGAGGGCAGTGGGCCTTGTTTGCAAGGACCACATGGCCTTCTCCAACCTGGTCCCCAGAGCCTCAATCTCAAAATCCCTGGGCTTCGGTATGGAGAAAGAGGGCAGAGGCAAGTGGGAGATTCAGAGACAACAGACTCCCATTTTTGACAATGAAGTAGATGGAAAGATGAGGAGTGGGTGACCAGCCATCCGGGCCTCTGAGGGTTTGTCTACCAGATGGGGCCAGAGCAGGAAGTTCAAAGACAGGAGATCTAAACCTCTCTGACGCTCCCATTCTCGGACTTGTACACTTGGCATCTAAGAGTCTGCCTGACCAGATTAGCAGCCCCTCCTTCCTGGGGAAGGGGAGGGTTATAGGGAGGTAAGCTGGGCCCAAGAGGCTCCGGCTTGCTGAGACTCTTCACATGAACCTCTTCTCACCCCATCCAAAGTCTAAGCTCCATGAGGACAAGCCACTTCCCACTCCTGCTGGGTACCCCCCCTGTGGAACTTTCCATGGGCTGTGCCCATGATGATGCTCAGGGCACTCCACCCAAGCGGGTAGTCAGGTCAGGCATATAGGGTTCTTTGTGTGGACCCTAAGAAATAGGCCATAAGGACAGTTGAAAGGAACTTCCTCAGGGTCACCAAAAACTGCCTTTGAGACTCACCTAGAGTACCGTAACTGGGAATTCTTGATTCGAATTTATGACACATAACTAGCAAGTAAAGGAAAGCACATCGGCTCAGGAGGCTTTATTTATTGATGAAAAGGAGCATAACTGTGGGAGAAGCTGTTGCTCTCCTGGAGAGGAGCTCAGGGCAACGAAGGGACCCTGCGATGACCCAGGAACGAAGGGACTTCACGGTGACCCAGGAACAAAGGGACCCCGTGATGACCCAGGAGTGACTCAGCCAGTCCTTGTTGAAAATTCAATCATAGCATACCACCCTGCTTTCAAGGCCGCCTACAGCGCGGTCAGGGAAGGGCTTCTATGATACATAAGCACCCAAAGATTCGTCCCAGGGCACGTACGGGGACAGGTGGCGACAGAGGCGGCATGTTTTCTTTGACTGAAGGGGCCTGAGATGTTCGCGGTGTTACCCTTTGGAAATTCAAGGAGTCTGTCGCACTAAGAGGGGGTGGAATTCTAACCTGGGGTCAGAAGCAGTGTAAGTATTGAACAGAACGTGGCTGTCCCATGAGGGAAAGAGAGAGACGTAAAAAGTAATTGCCAGCCTCGTTCGGTGCAGAATAAAGGTGTAGAGAAGTCTAAACTGAGGTCGGGTGCACAGGGGGTCAGGTGCCAGGCTAAGGTGTTTAGGTTTATAAATCAGCAATAAAAGGTCATCGGTGCCGAGCTGACGTGAGGGGAGGGATGTCGTTAAAACGAGCGGTGGTGTGCACAGTGAGGCAGAAGAGAGAAAGACTGGCCCGAAGGAGACGGAAGCGAGTCACGACAATCACTAGAAGGTGAGTTGATGACAGCACAAACCAAGTTCAAGGCGGCCACAGAGTTCAGAGAAATTAGAGTCAGAGCGATTAAGAAGAAAGCATCCACAGCCGGGAGACTGAGGAGCCAAGTCTGGACCAAGGGGCAGGTGTCAGCCGGCTGATGAGGGGAAGAGCCCATGGGCCAAGGTCAGCGCGCCCGGGGTCTGCGTTGCTGGAGTGCCGGCTGGGAAACACGGCATGATGCCGTGAAGACGTCATTGGGCAGGTGCTGGGATGGGGTCCAGGAATATGCATTCCAAAAAAATTCCCGAGGAGCACTTGCACCACACTTGGAGAAGTTACTGCTTAAACCGTGAGTAGTTAACCAATAAATTACATCCTCAAGAATCCTAAGACCGTGTCTGGTCGACACATTGTGCCCCCCAGGCAGCGACGTGGACTTCAGACTTTCCCGTCCCCTCCATCCAAATTAAATGCCCCCGTGTCTTGTCCTGATCGGGGCAGGACTTGTCCTGCCTTCCAAGTGGCATCCCAGGGGCCAGTCTCTCCGGGCAAGGGTCGCGTTCTAGCTCCTTCTATAGCGCCTCCTTCACTGTCCTGCCTCTTCCTCTCCATTTCACAGAGACCTTATCTTTGTACACGAGGAGACTGAGGAACAGAGAAGGCTTTTCACTTCGGATCCTTTACGCTTGCCCCCCTGAATGTGTGAGCGAGAGGAGTACTCATGTGGATGGGGCCTTTCGAGAGAAAACAGCCCTGTTTCCCGACCCAAGGACGCTGATCTGATGGTGGCACAGACCAGAGGTGTGCCGAATCTCGTCGCATCCTTCCTCCGGCCACCCTGCGGGGCCCAGACGGCCATCAGCCCTGAGCTGTTGAACGTGCGCATCGTTTCCCTGCAAACATCTGCGGCAAAACAAGCAGCTGGGGGAGTTCAGCCTTCAAGGCTCCAATTTAACTGAAATTCTAAGCGAAAAAATACGAATGAACGAACAACACAGAAGAAGAGGCGCCCGCCGAGAGCCGTGGACCGAAGGCGTCTGCCAGGCGGAGTAAAGATCCCCTCTCACCTTCTCCCGCCTGTTCTCTCAAGGTCTCCCTTCGAAACCTGATCTGGGGGCGCCTGGGTGGCACAGTCGGTTAAGCGTCCGACTTCAGCCAGGTCACGATCTCGCGGTCCGGGAGTTCGAGCCCCGTGTCGGGCTCTGGGCGGACGGCTCGGAGCCTGGAGGCTGATTCCGATTCTGTGTCTCCCTCTCTCTCTGCCCCTCCCCCGTTCATGCTCTGTCTCTCTCTGTCCCAAAAATAAATAAACGTTGAAAAAAAAAAAAAAAGAAACCTGATCTGTATCCAAAACCTCCGCCTCGTCCTACAGAACACCGGCTGGAGCCTACATGCACTGTGGTGAGATGAAGGACATTCACCTTTTCTGTAATAAACCACATTGTCCTCATGAGAATAAAAATGATAGTAGCTCTTATTTATTGAACACTTAATAGTCTCCAGACCATTTGCTAAGCATCTGTGACCCCTGTGTATGTTTGTGTGTGGGGGGGAGGGGGGCAGGGAGGGGGCGAAGGTGAGGTTGGTAGCCTATCCCTTTTATCCAGTGACTAAACTCAGAGAGGTTACAACTTTCTTAATTTTGAGAGCAGGATTTGAGTCCAGGCCACCCAAACGTACAGCCTGCCTGCTTACACATTGCACATCAGGCACGAGATGAACACGTTACATGACTTTCTTTTAATTTGTTGGACAATAGAGATGAATTAGAAGCACGAGTGACCCCACCCACCCCTCCTCCAGGAACCCCGAGTTTGTGCTCCGTATTTAAGAATCTCTGATGGCTTACCTCGCTCCCTGTTTTTATTTTATTTTTCCTTCCCTTCCCCTGTGTGCGGCTGTTGAGTTTCTCACATTCCACATAGGAGTCAAGTCATACGGGGTATGTCTTCCTCTGACTTAGTTCGCTTAGCGTAATACCTTCCTGTTCCATCCGTGTTGTTGCAAATGGCAAGATTTCATTCATTTTCATGGCCAAGTAGTACACACACACACACACACACACACACACACACACACCACTTCTTGACCCATTCATCAGTCGATGGACATTTGGGCTCTTTCCACAACTTGGGTATTGTTGATAGCACTGCTAACAGATGTTGACGAGGAGGCGGAGAAAGGGGACCCTTCTGCACCGTTGGTGGGGATGCAAACCGGTGCAGCCGCTCTGGAAAACAGCATGCTTGATATTCGATTTTGGAGTTTGAATTTTGGATTTCACCAACAAGAAAAAAAAAAAAAGGTAATTCAACTGCCTACGGAAGCTTTGCTCATACTTTGTTTTTGTTGAGAGCTCCTCATCACGACCTGATATCTTACTGTAATTAGTGGAATTGAACTCGAAGGGTGTGAGTTTATGGGCTGTGTCACCTTCTGCTGCAATGACAATTGCCCCTTGACTCAAGGCTGTTGGCAGGAGCCCTTGGCCCCCCAGGTGCAGAGCCCATGTCAGGAAGGACACGGCCCCCGGATGTCACTAACCTGGGGTCCTTTCCTTGCTGCACATTTCAGGACAGCTGCACGGCATTTCTGCCATAAAACTTCACTGGCAGGACTGAGGAGTGCGAGACCAAAATTTCAGTCACCAGTGCTGACATCTGAAAGCCTATCCTTGAGATCATCCCCTCTGACGCCTCTTCTGCCACATTTCCTCGTCTCCCACTGGGGCCGTGCTCCGCCCTTTTGGGATTCTGCTCCTCCTGTGGTTAGATAGTGCTCAACACTCTTCTATAATTACAAGAATCCGCAAAACTAGTTTTCAGGGTGGTAAACCCCTATGACGGGGTGACATTCCTTTTCCTTAAAGGGGAACCTCTCTGCTTCAGAGATTTCTGACGTCTCCATCCAAAGAGGTGACCTGATGTGCTGAGCGCTGTGTCATGTTAGCAGGAAAAAAAAAAACACATGCCTCCAGGGTGTTTTTCTTTCTTATTTTATATTTTTTTCCGTGCGTGTGGACATCCGTTCTCTCCCGGACAAGTGTCTGCGTCTATGTCTGTGACTGGGTGTGCCCTGCCTATATAGGACATCCTTGAAAGGGAAGCTCTAACCTCACAAGCAAAGGCCACGCACCAGAGGAAAACAGAGACTGGTCCCCAAATGCTGTCATTTGTTTGCACTAATAGGATTCTCCTTTACACGTCCCTCTGATGGCCAGTAGCCCCGGACACTAAAAATGTCTCTGCTTCCTAAACATTAAGATTCCCCAATGTTCTTCTTCATGCAACATCCAAGCCGTGTACCAGCCGTCTGTGACAGTCTACAATATTTAATCTGCAAATTTTTCCATTTACAGGATGGATATTGGAAGAAATTGGATCTCACAGTGAGGTCAGACAGTTTATGAACTCTTCTTTTTAAGAGACACAATTTCTTCCCGTAGAACCTATAAAGAACAGAATAGGAGCTGGGTTTCTTTTACCATTTAGTTTGGGTTCACATTTCACATCTCAAAATGCAGGAAGAAAGGGGTTCCAATGTTATTTGACCCAATCCTTCCTTCAATTCCCCTGGCATTTATCTCTCCTGTGTGTGAAAAGCTTCTTTTGAAGTCAGAACTCCAGGCATGGAGGAAGGAGAAATTCGTCAAGAGGATTGAACTCAGAAAGATTAAAATGTAGTTTTAATATAGCTGTAGCTGACACATGTCAAAGAGATAAAAGGAAGATTCTGGATTCTCAGAACGGTGGCAGAACTATGAAGCACTGCTTTAAAAATACATATTATTTTGATTGAAATTTGTAGGGGAAAAAATCAATATAATCAACCACTCTAGCAAATGGATGCATTGAGAAAATGTACTTGGCCCTACAGTGTTCATTTTTTAAATGGAAAAAAAAAAAAGCAAGCTTTCACTGAACACATTTCTGATATGTTTTCTAACAGGCAATATTTCTAAGTGTGCTCAACGTAGAGAATCTTCTCTTTCCAATTTTATCTGGAGCTACTCCCACACAAACAACTTTATTAACTCTAAATGAAAGATGATAAATTCTACCCCTATACCAACACAGTTACAATAGGATATCAGAGTCTAAGAGGTTTGAATGAAAAATATCTGAAAATGATTAGTTAATCTCTCTTCAAAAAAAGACAATTATACTAAACATTCACCTGATGTAGAAAAAAATGACGAAATTCTGAGAGAGTCATCTCAACATTTACCACTTTTTGTTAGTATTGTCTCTCACACTCACCTCCATAAACCACAGAATGCATATGTATGACTTGCCATCAAATAAAAATTCTCCGTTGAGTATCCTAGAAAATAATTGTCAACAACACGGGTCAGTCTGTGTCTCCCAAATCTAAGGTAATCCTGCTGTGTTTTCATGAGAGCTTTGCCCTAAATTTTCTTATTTCTGTATATATAAGGGAAGGTCAAATTCTAGAAAGAAAAAGTTTTAAGTTGCAAGTAAGAAGCTTATTATGACTTATTAGCTTCGGAAGAACAATTGGAAGCCTGAAGGTTGAACTCAGTAAATATTTTTGGTTGCTTCATCAGCTCCCTGATTCATAAATTATGATTGCCAGATCAAACCTAGAGGTTGGTATTTTCCTTGATTTAGTATCAGGTTGGGGCGCCTGGGTGGCGCAGTCGGTTAAGCGTCCGACTTCAGCCAGGTCACGATCTCGCGGTCCGTGAGTTCGAGCCCCGCGTCAGGCTCTGGGCTGACGGCTCAGAGCCTGGAGCCTGTTTCCGATTCTGTGTCTCCCTCTCTCTCTGCCCCTCCCCCGTTCATGCTCTGTCTCTCTCTGTCCCAAAAATAAATAAATGTTGAAAAAAAAAATTTGCCAAAAAAAAAAAAAAGTATCAGGGAAAAAATAGGCAACAACAACAGAGTTTTAAGTTACTCTCTTCTATGCTCATTATATCTGTATATAAAGGACACCAGGGGAGAAATGACTTGGGAAAGAAATGATGAATTCTTTTTTGCCAGAAGGAATTTGGGATGCCTATGAGGCATTCAAGTAGACACGGGCACCTGGAAATCTGCTGGTCTGGTCAGAAGCCCCGAGAGACAGTGCAGGTGTGTGGACCTAAGAGTCCCAGGCACTGATGGGAACTCAAACTGTGAAGCTATACGGGATCATGCAGCAAATAGGTACAAATAGAGAAGAGACGAGGACCTGAGTAACAGCACCATAGTTGAGATGGTCAGAGGTGAGAAGTCAGAAAAGGGGAAGGAGAAGGAAACAACTGGGCCAAAGTGTCAGGGAAAAGTAGGTGTCAAATAGGAAAGAATATCCCATTCCAAGCTACTTGGAAGTCAAATAAGATGAATAGTGAAGACTGAGCACTGAAATCAAGAAAAATCATTTGTGGCAAATGATTTGGTGAAAACAAAGCCAAATTCTTGGCACAGGTAGAAATTGGGAAGAGAAGAAGTGGAAACAAGAAGTATAGATAACTCTTTTGAGATTTTTGACTATGAGGAGGAAGAGATAGATAGAGGAGGTGTTTGAGGGGATGTAGTGGCCAAAGGAGCTTCAATGCTGTTTGCTATAAAGACTGAAGGACATAAGGATGATCCAGAGACACATCTTTTGGGAAGACACAAGAGATGGGATCCAAAGGTGGAAGGTCTGGCCATGAAATTTGCAAAATGGGAGCACAGTTATTACCCCTACTTTCCAGGAAAAACAAACAAATAACAGCAAAAGAATCTGAAGACTCAGAGCCAGTCAAACATGCATTCAATTCCTAATTTCACCTCCTACTAACTATGCCATTGGGCAAGTTTCTGCATTTAATGCACAATAATTATATCTATAGTAGGTATAGAGATGGAGTGAGACATATATTAGGCAAGTATGAAGTGCCAATAACACAATGCCTGGCATACAGTGAGCCCTCTGGAGTTTGCCATAGTACTAGTGGGACAGTGGTTTGGGATGTTTGGTTGTGATCATTGTGGTTGTGCGTAGAGCTATAGAGTTAGTAAATCAAAGAGCCAATCTTTACACCTATGTCATGACTCCAGATTCAGCATGTGATACCACTCTGCACTCAAGAGAAATGAACTAATTTGAAGCAAAAGAAAATGAAAATCATCATGTCAAAATTTGTAGGATACAGCAAACACAGTGCTTAGAGGGATACTAAGAGCATTGCATGCATATATTGGAAAAGAAAAAAAAATCTAAAGTAAAAAATGTAAGTGTCCGCCTTAGGAAACCAGAAAAAGAAGAGCAAATTAAAACTAAAGTAAGCAAAAGAAAATAAATAATAAAAATTTTATTATGGAAATGGAAGTGGAAATCAATGAAATTGAAAATAGGGAAAAAAGAAAATCCATGAAAACAAAAGGTGTTTCTTGAAAAAGATCAATAAAATTACAAACTTCTACCCAGGCTAACCTAGGAAAAAAGAGAGAAGACACAAATTACTAATCTCAGAAATGAAAGATGAGACATCAGTACAGACCCAATAACCATTAAAAGGATAATGAAGAAATACTAAGAACATCTCCATACCCATGGATTTTTTTAATGCTTATTTATTTTTGAGAGAGAGAGACAGATAGAGGAGACAGAAGGAGAGAGAGAGAGAGAGAGAGAGAGAGAGAGAGAGAGAGAGAGAGAAGGGTACAGAGAGAGGGAGACACAGAATCTGAAGCAGGCTCCAGGCTCTGAGCTGTCAGCACAGAGCCCAATCCAGGGCTTGAACTCATGAACCACAAGATCATGACCTAAGCCGAAGTCAGACGCTTAATTGATTGAGCCACCCAGACACCCCATACCCATGGATTTTATAACTTAGATGAAATGGATCAATATTTTGAAAGATGTCACAGTACAGCTGATACAGTGATACCATAGTTGTATCTGTTCCTCTGGTTTTTCCTTAATCTCAGGGCTGGATATTCTTACTTGCCCCATGTTTAAGAAAATAGATTTTTCTAATGCTTAGCTGAGCACTTATCATTTAATTTAAGGAGGTATGTTAATGTGTTTCTCCAATGAATGCGTTTCCCCAAGTTTCCGTCCTTAGTCCTTACCTCACTTATCTCACTACCAGAATTTTAACAATAAGCTGTGTGGAAAGAATGTGCCTTTGTATATCTTTGTCTTCAGTAACCAAAACTATAGGTGCATATTTCCCAACTGCCTGAAGGATATGTCTACCAAAATGATCCACGGCTATCTCAGTTTATAAACAGAACTCATTATCTCTCTTCTCTTCAATTCTTGGGGACATCCTCAGGATTCCCAAGTTCTGTTAATGTGCCAGTGTTCTCATCAGGAAAGCCTAACATTTCAGATGATGTCACTCTTCCTTTTCTCTCGGTTTTAACTTCTGGACATTGTTTGCTTCTAATGATCCTTGACTCTATCTCACTTTGTCTCTGTTGCTCCTCATTCAGGATTTTATCTCTCACTGGATTAATTCAATAGTCTCCTAAGATGTCTCCCTGTTTTGTGGTTCTTCTTGCACAAATTCATCCAGCACACAGATCTCAGAATTAGAGAGAAGTTTTCAAAAATCAAAGTTAGTTTGGTATGGCTGGATTGTGTCATTCAGCCTTCTTTTTTTCTAGATCATGCCCATATCCTGGTGTTTACTTTAGGACATCCTCATTTTTTCTTGCTTAGAAAAAGCTTCAGACTTTACATTTGAATGCCCAGTTTTCTATGGTTCTCCTGTGTAATGAAATTCGGTGATAGAGAAGTTTCTCTCAAATGAACTGATTTGGATGGGAGAAATATGTTACAATTGTAGTGACATACCCATTGCCATTAAAATTGGCACATCCCAGGGACATCTACGTATCTCAGTTAGTTAAGCATCCTACTCTTGGTTTTGGCTCAGGTCATGATCTCATGGTTGTGGGATCGAGTCCTGAGTCAAGCTCTGTGCTGAGAATGCAGAGCCTGCTTAGGATTCTCTGTTTCCCTCTCTCTCTCTCTCTCTCTCTCTCTCTGCCCCTTCCCTGAACATTCTCTCTCTCTCTTTCAAAATAAATAAATAAACTTAAAAATTGGCACATCCCACTGACTCTAATGCACCAATGCCCTTGACTCTAGTGCCCAGTCAGTTAATTTCATCTTCACTCAGAACTCTTTGTTTTCCTTCACATGGGCTAGCACCACTCAGAGATTTTTATGTGTGTCTAATGAATTCCATTTAGCTCTTCCTGTGACCCAACCCTGAAGGGCCAGGTCATTTTTATTTCCTTGATTGTCACAAGGAGAACTTTAACATTATTCTTTGCCAGTGGAATCCCAAATACTATCTGTGCCCTTGGCTTCCACTGGATTTCAGTCACTGAGCATCACTGACTAGGAGAGAAGAGAAAGAGGTCAGGGTACTTATTCTCCCAGCTCCTCACAGGGTGGCAGTGCCACCCGTGGTCTGGTTGTGTTTCTTCTCCAAGAGGTCAGTCCCCTTTGGGCACCTACTTCTCCTCAACATCACCACCCCTCTCCAGCTTCCAGTAACCCACTATCTCCCTTCGCTTCTCTCTCCTGGGTTGATCATGGTTTTGCCTGTTACTGGCCCTGGGGAACTATACTACCTCTTGTGTTTCCCTAACACTCTCTCCACACCTTCGGATATAGTCCCTTTATTAAACATTCCTTAGAGACCAACTTTGACTCTATGTTTCCTGGGGGACCCAGATTGATTCAATCACTTCCTATGTGATCTATGCAGTTTATTTGATGTCTATCAACCTCAGGTTCCTCGTTGGTAGAATAGGAACATATTGCCTGTCTTTCAGAATTTTTGTGAAACACAGGAGGTAACAATGCTTTCTGGAAGTAAGACGTTCAAATGTTATGTAATAGAGATATGATAAGTGTAGTATCATAAAAGCAATTTTATGAATAGATGAAATGTAAAAGATTAAAGACATTGGAGAACATGTTTGCCATATATATATTAATTAAAATTTTAAATATACAATGAGCTCTTATAAGTCAATGTAAAAAACTAGAAAATGAATCCAATAGGTAAATGGTTAAATGTAGTCAGTAAGGGGGGGGGAGATAAAAATGGGCTTAACATTTTTAAAAGGTGTTCAGCCACACATCGAATAAAAAGAAATTCAAATTAAAACCACAATGAGATTTTTTTTTTACCCATCAAAATGAAAAAGATCAAAAGGCAGGATCATACATTCCACTGACGAAGATGTCAGGAAATCCGAACTCTCATGCATCATTGACAGGCATGTAAATTGGTACAATCTCTTTGGAGTGAAACTTAACAATATCTAATAAAATAAAAAATGCGCACATCGTCTGGGCCAGCAATTCCATTTTCAGAAATTGATTTTCTCGCTGTGCTTACACAAGTGAACAAAGATGCAAGACCAGAGCTATTCATTACAGCATCGCTTGCAGACCCAAAACATAGGAAACACCCCCCGTTTCCATCCGCGTGGGACTAGTGGAGAGTTTTGAGCTCAGAACCCAGCTAAGCTGATTCCCTCCCTTGTAAGTTTCTGGGTTGGGTAGGGCTCACCAAGAGAAACGTGCAAGGTGGGCAGCTCCCACGGCATTTCTTCTTGTGGGTTCTCTGCATCTTGGCCAGGTGCAAGTTCAGCTCTGTGGTACAAGGTAGCAGCTACCCTGCAGGTGCCCTGGATGGTCAACAATAGAGGTGGTGAGACACATGGCTTCACTTTACCCTCACGGTTCTAGTTTGCCCTTGGCCCCCCACTTCATGCCCAAGTACCCACTCTAATGACTTCAGACAAAGTACCATTTGTGGGGTCCATAGATATACAGGCAGCTCAACCAGCCCCCAGGCTGTAGAAGGTCTAATTCTTCTAGATCACCCAGCGTGTCCATTTCCCTGATCAAACATCGACTGATACAAGTAGTTAAACAAATCATGGGCAATATGAAGCCATAAAAAATAATACAGGTCTGGGGGCATCTGGGTAGCTCAGTTAAGTGTCTGACTTAGGCTCGGGTCATGATCTCATGGTTTGTGAGTTTGAGTCCCATATCAGGCTCTACACTGACAGGGCGGAGCCTGCTTGGGATTCTCTCTCTCCCTCTCTTTCTGCCCCTCCCCCGCTCTCTCTTTCTCTCTAAAATGAATAAACATTTTTAAAAAATAATAAAAAATCAGATATTCTATCTATGAATATATTATTCATAGACAATGACAATATTATTCAATGGAAAGAGTGAGGTTCAGGAAAAGGTATATCATCTGTTACCTTTTGGTTTAAAAAAAGAAGGGGGCAAGTGCCCACACTTACACTCCACACTAATAGGTACCTCTGCTTGCTTGTCACGGACTTTCACAGGAAGGACGCATGAAAAACAGCAACGGTCCTCTGGGGAAAATAATTGAGAGTGATGGGGTGACTTTCCGCTGTACATCTTTTGTAGTGGTTTCCTCTCCCCGCCGCCCCCCGCACCGTGAACGGGTATTAACTTTTTAAGATAGTAATAGTAACTCTTTAAAAAAGAAATAACTCACTGAAATCTCGCTGCGTGAGTTTCCTGAGCATAAGGGCGTCTGGGAGCTTCAACTCCTATCTACTTCAAGGTCCTTCTAACGGGACTAAGAATCAAGTTGACATGAGACAGATTAACAGGAGAAAATCAAATTTAAGGGCGTGGGTATGGGGAATCCACACAGACGTGAAAATTCCAGGGACAGGCAAAATTAGGTGGATGTGTCATCCTGAACCGGAGAAGGGGTAGGGGTCTGGGACGTCAGAGGGAAGAATGTACTTCACAGGGTGATAAGAAGAGGTTTGTAATTAGATGGTTTCCCTGCCATCCAGCTGGGTCACTTGGACACAATTTCTCTCAGCCGATAACCCTTATCCTGGGAAAGACCTCCAATTTAGATTCTTCCATGTAGTTAAGGAAGAGGTAGAATGTCTCTTGAGCCCCCAGGGTCCCATTGCCCTCAGCTCAGAATAATCCACACGCCAAAGTGGCCCCTTCTGAGGCACCTGTCCTGAAGCCCTTCAAGGGGTGGGCAGGAAACTTGATGTCCCTTGCCCTCTTGAGGGTACCCCTCTTACCCCACCAACCCTGTAGGGCACCTGCGTTTCTTCTGAGAGACATGATGGTGCCGTCAGCCATGTTGTAGACAGGATGGGTAGGAAGGACCAGAAAATGAGAGGGTGTTCATTTTCTTCACTCAACCTGAGAGCCGGTGACACAGCTCTTTGTATAAGGGCATGGAGGCACCTGAGTCTGGTTGCTGGAATAGAAAGGAAAGCGAGCCTCAGCAGTCCTGTTGAAGCTGGAAAGAAGGGGAGGGCCTCAGAAATTTAACAAGGGTGCAGGGTGGAGAGAGGTATTCCCTGTAGCTGCCAGTTTTCTCTGTTTTCCTTGTGTCTCCCTGAAAAGGGAGGATAGACTCACTATGTGAAAACTTAGTAACGCCTATAACGTAATATAAACGCTGGATTCTGCTTTATGTATGGCTTAAACGTCTTAAGAATTAACTACGTATGTATATGTATTGCGTACGTGTGTTTGTACTCCAGAGCCTTAGGAATATGTATTTTTTTTTTTTATTTACAAAAATAAAAAGGTTCCTGTGAAGTCACAGCGAGAACGGCATACAATCTGGTTGAACGCACGCTGGCAAAAAAATACTTATGGCGGGTTATAAACTTTGGGAAACAGTCACACACACAAATGTAAAATACCCTGGTAAAAATATAACTTAACAAAACTCATTGCCTTGAACAAGGCATATTTCTGGCCACCTGATTGTAGGAATAAAAGTCACGTGATCTGGGCTGGAGGTAGACAGAGCTGAGCTCTACTGGCTTCACCCCCCCCCCCCGCCCCGCGGGAATGTGCCTCTTCCTTTCACGTCACTTCCTTGGAGACTTGAGCAGCGTGACCCCACACACCAGGGCCATTCCTCCTGTGTTGCCAGGCCCCTACCCGGCAAACAGAGTGGGGTTATGTTTGAAGGGAATCAATAGGTAGAGGGGCTCCAGGATCGTACCGGAAAGGAGGAAGGACAGAATTAGGCATTGGCAACTTATCAGAGATCCCAAAAGCCCACCGAAGGGCATTCCTATCTGTTTTCGAGGCCTGCACTCCAGCTTGGTCTTGACCCCTGGTGACAAGGGAAGCAAGGGGGGTAGCAGAGAAGGGTGGTGTTTCAGAGATGAAGCAAAATCCTGCAAAATGTCCATAACTCTGTAAGATCAGAGAGAGCAACGGGCTTTTATTTCTGAACATCTACACAGCACTGTATGTCACTTTCAGCATGGAATTAGCACACACACTCCAAATTCACATCCATGGGCATTAGAGCAACAAACTAACTTAAAAGAAACAACTACGGGGCGCCCGGGTGGCTCAGTGGGTTGGTTAAGCAACGGACTCCGGCTCAGGTCATGATCTCACGATTCATGAGTTCGAGCCCCGCGTCCGGCTCTGTGCTGACAGCTCGGAGCCTGGAGCCTGCTTCGGATTCGGTGTCTCCCTCTCTCTGCCCCTCCCCACTCATGCTCTGTCTCTATCAAAAATAAATAAACTTGGGGCGCCTGAGTGGCGCAGTCGGTTAAGCGTCCGACTTCAGCCAGGTCACGATCTCGCGGTCCGTGAGTTCGAGGCCCCGTGTCGGGCTCTGGGCTGATGGCTCAGAGCCTGGAGCCTGTTTCCGATTCTGTGTCTCCCTCTCTCTCTGCCCCTCCCCGTTCATGCTCTGTCTCTCTCTGTCCCAAAAATAAATAAACGTTGAAAAAAAAAATTAAAAAAAAATAAACTTAAAAAAAATTTTTTTAAGAAACAATTAATACATAATTAATTGTATTACAAATACATAATTGGAACATAATTGTAAGACCCTTTCAGATCGGTTTGGTTTCCCTACGCCCATTAGTCCTGGCGAATCAGACCTCAAGCTTTTTACAGGGAGCCTTCATTTCTACACATCCGTCGGTCAGAGAGCAGTTGAAAAAAGGAAAATCGCATGTGTGTGCAGGCAGCATCTGCTGAGCTGTGATGCCTAGCTATCTTCCATCATTCATGAGCCTCAAAATCATTATTATTACCAGGCATTTCTAGACCACCTTTCCTCCCCAATCAGCTTCTAAATGGTTTTACAAATGGATTAGAAACAGCACAGATATGGATCACTTCACACAGCACAAAGTACAGTCACCCCAAGGGGAAATGCAAGAACTTCTATATAAATCAGGATAACATTAGGTGAAGGTTTAAGACCAACCATGAAGAATGGCTTATTTGCTTGAAGCCGCGGGGAATATCAGGTAAGCAAAGGGCATTTCCTTCCCTGGTTACAAGGTCAATGTGGCCTCATCGGCTGAGGCTTGGGGTTAATGGATCCAGCTTCCAGACGGTGGTGCGACCAAGGACCAATGCACAACGTTTTCATCTTCTGGAGGGAGACTCAAGTCACAGCAATGGCTTCCCAGTGTGTTCGTGTCCCGTCAGCAATGCAGCTTGGCCCAGGAGCGGGGACGCTCAGCTCCGATGACACAATTAAATGACCTTCCAATGCTCGTGGATCCATCGGGACCCAGGGGGGTCTGCGTTCTGGTGTCCTCTTCTGCAAAGCCCATGCTGGTATCTTCCTTCAGGATCCAACAACACAAACCGTTTGGGTTTTGCTCAGAAGCCGGTGGCCTCCCATCAGCCAGAGCTGCCTCACAAGGACGCTCACCGGCCCTCAGCTGGACAGGACCTGTGGTTCTTCTCAAAATCGCCTCTTCAGATGCTGTCAGGAGATGCACTATTGAGCGTCCCTTCCCCGAGGGTCCCACCAAGCCCCGAAAGCAGCGCGTGGCCAACAGCTAACAACCTCCTGTCAGCCCTTTGTGGAGACAGAGCATCGATCTACTCGATCTCGTCCGTGGCTTTTAGAAGTGAATTTCCTCAGGGCAGTCATGAAGATGCCAATGTTTCATGAGACTTGTACTTGATATTTACTATATTTAGGTGCAGACCTTCCCTCCGTGGGATTGGATTTGCTTTAAACTTCAGTTGTCCACAACACGTCTATGATGATAATGAGGGTAGTGGCACACACACACACAAGGAAAGTGGACACTTTGAAGATAATTCTGGAAGTTTTGGGGGGCCGGGGAGGCTCAGTCGGTTAAACATCCGACTTCAGCTCAGGTCATGGTCTCACGGCTCGTGGGTTCGAACCCCACGTCGGGCTCTGTGCTGACAGTTCGGAGCCTGGAGCCTGCTTCGGATTCTGTGTCTCCCCCTGTCTCTGTCCCTCCATCACTCAGGCTCTCTCTCTCTCAAAAATAAACATAATTTTTTTTTGAACATTCTGGAAGTTTTGAAGGTTGCTGGGGTCTTACCCAGCTCTTAGTGAAGGACGGCTCGAGGCTTGCCACATTTAACACGCATAGACCCTTATTACCATGCAGATTCCGACTCCGTCTGTCTGGGTGAAGGCCTGACTTTCCGCATTTCTAAAAACCCCCCGGGCGCTGCCTTAGGTGCTGGAAAGTTAGGTGACTTGCGTCTTCCGGTCCCAAGTCGGAACTTTGCCAGCCAACAGGCTTGCAGGGAAATTCCCAGAGCAGGGATCCCTCGTGGTTCATGATCAGATGTCACCAGAGCAGAGTGACTCCGTATCACCACCCCCCTCCTCAGGGGACCCCAGGGGAAGAGGTTTTCACTACGGAAGCACGACTTGTGAGAAATAGGGCGTCCGGAAGCAAGAGACCAGTGTCGCCTCCCCTCCATACTCCTGCGCTCTGCGCTGGTCATTTGGCCTGGCTCCAAACAGAATGCAAAGTCAGATTTCTTGTGAGGCCCAGAAGCCAATTCTCCCGATTTGAGCGACAACCAAGAAGGAAAGCCAAGGCTGCGGGCTCCCGGCAGAGGCCCAGCGCGGGCTGCACACAGGGCATCAGCATCGAGAGGCCATGCACGGAGCTGGCCTGGCTCTGGGGTCACCTGGGAGCACGTGCGGATTCGGTGCACGTGCTCCCGGTCCCCCGGGGGTCCCAGAGAGGGACTCGGGAAGGGGCAGCAGGTAACCGTTAGTCTGCGTGAGACAGGAGTGCGAACGGTATGGACTGAGAAGTCCAGCGCTGGCTTTCACTGGGGAACGTGTTCCAAAGGAGCAGGAAACCCGGTTCGGGACAGAGAGAATAGAAAAAGAAACAGAAGCGGCCACAAAGTGGAACCGCTCAGAAGCCCCAGCAGAGGGGTCGATGAGTCTTTTGTTCCGTAGTTTGCTCCTAGCTTCCCTAGAGCCTGTGTTGGTGGAGGAAAGAATTCTAACCTGGGATAAGCCACATCAGCTATGATCAAGTTATTCAGGTGCAGTGGGGATTTCTCCAGGATGCACCAGAAACGGGGGCTTGGCAGACAGATCTCAGCCTGGCGTGCAGAAGGGAGCGACGGCAGTTAAGGCATTTCTTCCCTTCATGCAGTTCGCATATCGTCCGGGACGTGAGCCATCGTGCCAAACGCTGAGACAGAAGCACAGGTAGGGGTTCTTCAAAGGTGGCCATGTGACTTTCCTCTGTTTCTCCCGTGAGTAGTATGGGCCGCAGAACGCAGCGGGATCAAAAAACATTCCGCAGATGAAAAAGCAGTAGTTAACAGTGAACTGTTTACTAGGTATCAGGTGTTGCCCTACAATGCTTTCTTTGCATTATCCAAGGGCAGAAAAAAAAAGGAAATTAGTACAGATTGGGGATTATTAACTGACTGGCCAGTTAATATGAAATCTCCAGCAAGGATATTTTCAGCCATCGGGGAGCACAGAGGATAGCATAGGCTTCCAGCCAGGGAAGGACTAGATTTCCAAATCTGGTGTTTCCAGAACATTCTCACAAGACAATCTGCCTCGGTTCCTGCTCTGGGCAGTGTTGATTGGATGTTTGTTTTCGAGTGTGAATATCACATCCCCCTAGAAGCCAGGTAAATAAAGACCTATGGTATTCCTGTCATTTGAAGAAATTCTGCTGTCTGGATGTGACATTGCTGGGTTAGTGATGGAAAGGACAAAAGTGCGCATAACTCACATTTCTAATAACGTCTGTGGGTCTTGAGAGGTCACGATGCCTTCCTCTCCATAAAAATGCCTGTATGTTCAAGTATGTACATTAGGAACGCTTAAACCAGAGGTCAACCCTTGACAGTGGCATCCAGGAACAATCTCTACAATTAGTTTTCTCTGAAGCCACAGCATTAGGGTTGAGCTCATTACCATCTTCCTCCTTGGCTCTTGGGTCCCATCTCAGGGGCCTTTTACTGAGGGCTGCCCCCCCCAAGACCAGTCAGAGAAAGTCTTGTTTACTGTCTCAGGGTCTCCTACCGCTACCTTCGTCCAAGATCTCAAAGAGAGAGCTAAAGAGCCGTGTGGTTTATGTGTAAGAATGAAATTAGCCTCAATTATTTTCTTAATGGGGAGGAAATGGGAACTTAAAGCTCTCTCCTGCTGTAGCAAACCAAAGTGTGGGGTGAGAAACAGCCTTTTTTCCCACAATTTACTTTGCTTAAATTCCAAGTTGTTTCGTTATAGCCCAACACCCCCCAGAGGAATTCTGTAGTTTTCTGCAAATACTATTTGCATTTGCTCATTGAATCGCTCTCAACTTTCCTGCAGGAGAGCTTCAAAAGATCCTTGCCTGGTGCAGGAGCTAATGACTGCCCTCCCCAGGAGTCTGCTCAGAAAACGCTTTCCCTGCAATGGCTTGCAACATTCACAGTCTACCTCTTGGAAAAATCCCAAATGTGATAATTAGGGCAATAGGCATTTTCATATGAGGAGGTGTATCTCAGTGATGGGTGTTCCAAGTTGTTGGATTTCAGCAGGCAAAATACAGTGCAGTCATGGGAAAACACTTCTCTGCATAATCTAAGGCCAAAGTGGAATTTCGGGGGGGAAACAAAACAGGTTTCTAGAGCACTCATACCAAATTTGGAACTCAGGTCTTTCAGGCTCGTTATGTTTTGGCCAAGAGGCACAGCGTAGAAGAGCGTTTTCTACTGCAGGCAGAGATCAGAGTATAAAGTTGCCCTGTGCTCTGTCGTTTCCCACCGTTGCATTCTTTTTAAAAACTTTGTAATGTTTATTTTATTTTTGAGAGACGGAGAGACAGAGCACAAGCAGGGGAGACACAGAATCCGAAGCAGGCTCCAGGCTCCGAGCTGTCAGCACAGAGCCCGACGAGGGGCTCCAGCTCCCGAACCGAGAGATCATGACCTGAGCCGAAGTCGGATGCTTAACCGACTGAGCCCCCCAGGCGCCCTGCCGCCATTGCATTCTTAACTATCACGCAACCTCTCTGGGTCCCTGTGACTTCGTCTGTAAGGTGGCGATTGTAATATCTGCAATACCTAGTTTGCCAAGGGGATTAAACAAGATAGAAAAATAAAAGTTCCTTAAACACTGTAGTCTGTCAGAGGACATTCCCTTTGCTCACCGCTACTGGACCTCTCTCTCCATAATCATCTTGAGTTCTAAAAATACAAGAAGGTAAAAGACAAAAACGGAGCAGTATGATCTCATTAATCTAGAGGCAATGGAAGCCTGAGCAAGAGAAAAAAAAAAAATATCTGTCTTTGCCTTTGCGAGATGAATGATGGAGAATTAGAAAAAAGAGGCGTGGCGGTCATGGAGAGTTCGGTGGGTCTGTTTGTTTCGTTAAAGATAAACTGAGACCTATTAAACATTTTACGAGTTTGAGCGAAAATTGATTCGAGCGAGGCAGCCGCACGGTGGGATTGGTTGGGAGCCCTTGGACAGCAGCGTGGGGAGAAGGACTGCGAGAGAAGGTAGGAAGGAAATGAGTCGATGGTCTGCAGCTTAAAGGCTGGTTGGCTGCTTCTTGTCACGACGGGCTCTCCTTCCTGTTGTGATGTGGTGACCGTGAGGCGTTTACCGGCTTTGATTTTGGTTTGCTTAGGGCAGGCCACCAGGGCACCAGGGCCACCGCAGTCCAACGGCCTCCGTGTTTAGTTGATTTCACAGTTTGCATGTTTGTTTTGGTTTAGTTTGACTTTTTAGAGCCGGAAATTATCATAGAGATGGTCTAGCACCAATGCCTCGTTTCACGGGTGGGAAGACTTAAATTCCGTGGGATCCCAGACACCTAAGAGAGCAGCAGAGTAAGGGGTGGGTGGGAGTCCAGCTTTCCTGATTCATACGTGGTGTTACTTCTACCATCACTTCTTCTGTTCACTGACCCTCCAGGACTTGGCTCAGGGATCACCTGATCCTGTGACGATCATGAAGCGCTGGACAGATCTCCGTCCTGACTCGACCACGACACCACAGTGAGACTTCGGCGACTCTCTCCATGTCTCCGGATCAGCTTTCTCATCAATTTCTTTGTAGGTCATCCAGGCCCTTAATTAACCCAAAACAAGCCCTCGCATTAGATTAGGAAAAGCTGACCATGACAGACATTGCTAACGCATCACAGCACAGCCCTGTTGACATCACACTTGACCTCAGGCTCTTATGAGGGCCCAACAGACTCTACCAATATATAATGGTGCAAAAAGACATCTATTTGCCAACTGTAGGTTCGATGAGTGCAAATTCTCACATGCTGTGATTTATTTCTATGGTCCAAGTGTACTGAGCTGAGTCCCAGAGCACCGTTGTGTCCCAAGAGGCCCACAGGCCCGGGTCAACAGCTCTCTCCCTTCTGGCTGATTTGTACTTTAGCAGATAAAGGTCAGGTGGCCTGTAAGCCCCAGGTTCCAGCCCACTTTCCTGATGCTGCTCCTCCTGCACTTCCCGGTGACTTTGATCTTCATCAAGACGACCTTCCAACAGTTCATCCTCTCCATTCCTTGACCTCTTCTCTGCTGTCATTTCTCCGCTCCACCAACTCGTTCCCTTCGCCAAGTCCCAGATATTGTCATGACGGCAACAGCATGCATTCCACAATCTGAATTTCAAGCATCCTGCCCTCCACTCCCCACTGCCTAGTTTTCCAGATCGGTCTCTACATGAGAGGGTGTAGTTGGTGGCGAGTTCCTTTTTTTGCCAAGCAGGACTTATAGTCCACCAGTTGTGCCTTTCCTCTTTCGTTCCCTTGCCTCCTTCCTTTCTCTGGTGGCCTTGATTCCTTAAGCAATCATTGCCATCACTCCCTTGAATTCACCCTCAATCCCCTTCCACTCTAGGTGACGTGAAAACCACGGTTAAGCCCAGCTTGTCCCCGACCGTCCCCGTACGTCTGCAACTGAACACAGCGGGAGAAAAATGCGTCTCCATGTGGAATGACATGTGAAAGTCTCACGCGTTAACCTCAGGTGGGCCCTTGACATTGGCTGGCGATAAAATTGTATTCCCTATTCATCCCCTCTTCCGGGTTAATACCTCGTGCCTCGTTCTCCCTCCTCAAACTGCTTGTCCCAGCACTGCCTCCACCGGGTGGAGGATTGTGGACTCGGTCTGTGCCTAGCTTCTCGGTTGTAAACCAGGGACGATAACATTGCCTACTATTTCCGGTAGTTTCTGTAGTGAGGCACGTCAGTAGTGCCTGGCCCAGAGCACACACCATGTGCTCCTGCCATCGATTGTATTTTCTGTGCATGTATATTCTGTGTCTTCCCCGGTTCTGGTGGATGGGAGAGCGCCTCACTCCGAGCAAAGGGCAACCCCTTGACCTAGGCACTGGGTCTCATCCGCTCTCCCCAATGTGAGGACATTGTTCCAGCAAGTCACATGGCACTTTTCCCAAAAATGTCTAAAATATATAAAATACTATTATTTTTCCTGCCTCTAAGAGCCTCTCTCGACTCCTACGTATCCCAGCTACTGCACTGTTTTGTCCTTCTTCCAGCCAGACCACCTACCAGAGTTGCCTGTCTCCCGTCTCCAACTTCTCTTCTCAACAATACCCACC
This sequence comes from Felis catus, assembly GCF_018350175.1. Lineage (NCBI taxonomy): Eukaryota > Metazoa > Chordata > Mammalia > Carnivora > Felidae > Felis > Felis catus. The sequence goes on along the minus strand of NC_058372.1, from coordinate 147,034,047 downwards.
CCAAGCAGATTTAGCCCCTCCCACCTCACCTAAACTGCTTTGTCAAGGGCACCAGGGTCCCTTGAAATGACTTCCTCACCTACCTTCCAGGAGGCCCACAACGTCTGCTTCCTCTCCTACCATTTGGTGGCGTTTCCTTGGACTCCTTTTCTAGATCAGCCTGATTTCTCCCCTCGTGAAATGTGGGAGTCCGGGGGCTCTCTTGTACGCACTCTAAGTCCCTTGCTGACCTTCTCCAGTCTTGCGGCTTTCAGTGCCTCCTACGTGGCATTTCCCCCCCACGTGATGTCTTCAGTGTGAACTTCTTCCCAGTCTTCTGAGCTCCAGAGGCCCACCGCCCTACAGCTCCCTTCAAACGTAACCAGTGTGCGACACAACTCTTCGCCATCCCCTCCAACCCGCGTCCCCGCCGGCCGTGGCACCTCAGCCCGTGGCAATTCTTTCTTTCAGGTTCTCGGGCTGCAAACCCTAAAGCCAACTGAGCACCCCCACTTTCTCTCATACCCATCATCTTACCCATCAGTTTTACATTCAAACTACCCTCAAACTCAGGCCAACTCTCAGCCCTCCACTCCTTCCTCCTTAGTCCAAGCTCTCAGAGTCCCTCGCTTGGGGTTTGCAATATCCACGTCCCCGGGCCCTGAGCCCCCGTGCCTCCTATCGGTCTATTTTCGACAGAGTTCCAAAGGGATCGTGACCCAGTGCAGTTTGGAGTGTGTCACTTCTGAAGCCCTCTGGTGGTGTCCCTATCACTGAGACCAAAGGCCAAGTGACATTGGCACATAAGCCCTCACGGTGTCTGCTTCAACACACCCCCACTCCTCCATTGGTCTCGTCTCCCGTGGCACCTGGTCATTTCCACCATGCTTCTTGTAGAACGCCTTCGGTATCTTTCTGACTCAGCACTGTTGGAGTCTCTTTCCTTCGCCTGCAATGTTTTTCCTCTGATGCCCGACTGACTTCCACCTGGCCCTCTCTCTCACCCCCTCCAGGTGTTAGCTCCGACACCTTCTCTTTGAGGCCTGTCTCGGACACTAGACCTGAAATGTCGCCAATCCCTGCTTTTACCTCCTCTGTCTCCTCTCCCCGATCTGTTTTTCCTCTCTCCCCCTAATACACCCAGGTATACGGTACCTTTTCCCTATTTGACTTAGTCACTGTATGTGTCCTCTCCGGAGTAAGAACCATACGTGGGCTGGGATTCTGATGTGTTTACTGCTTTCTCCCCAGCTGTGTGCTAAGGACTTTGGCCCAGAAAGAGGTCTGGACTTCCGCCCTGCTTCTTTGGAAAGAATCTCTAAACTCATTTAATTTCTCCAGTGATAAAAGGTCTCAGCCGTTCCGGGTGGGCCCGTTGGACCACATCTGATGGTTTATGCTAATGAGGTGGCCCGCCCCCAGCCTACCTCCAAAGAAGGGAGATGCTGGGAGATTGCACTTAACCTTGTGGGGGAGCCATCAACCAATCAAACAGGCCAAATAAGGAAGCCCTGCTGAAATCCCTGGACGTCAAAGCTCAGGTGATCTTCCTGGTGACACTCTTTCATGCTTGCTGTCACACGTCTGTGCCGGAAGGGACGTGCATCCTGAGGACAGAAGAAGCTTTGCATTTGAAGCTTCCCTGACTCTGCCTCACGTGTCCCTTCCTTTGGCTGATTTCAGGGCATCCTTTCCCTGTAATAAATGTGACTACAAGTAGAAAAGTTTCCAGCGAGTCCTGTGCGTCTTTCTAGAGCATCATTAAATCTGAAGATGGTTGGGAGAAACCACAACAAAGTCGTCATGGGTGTAAAAGTGAGGGTGGCCTTCTGTGGATCTTTCCCTTTGTGCAGCTGGACTGTCACTGTGCCCTGGGGTCGGAGGCCCTCGATGGGGTTGGCTCGCTGGGGGCCGTGCCGCTCGTGTCGCACGTTGGCCAACTCTGGGTACCAGCACTGACGTCTGAACTTGGCACCCCGAGGGCATCCCCAAGCAGGTGTTGGATGAAGAAACTAATGAGTGACTAAAAAGATAAGCCCTCACCCAGGTTTACATTCGGAAACAGTCAATTCCTAAGCTCAGCTTACATTCAGCACATTTTTTCTGGGTTCCTTTCGCTTCTGACCTTTGGGGGACTTAGAGGTCCTGTACGGCAGAGGACGAGCTTTTGCCTCCGTACGAGCCAACCTGAGCTTGCCTAAAAGTCCTTCTGTGAACATTTCATATACAAAATTAAAAATGACATCCTTTTTACTCAAAATGGTCACGTTGTTCTTGGCAAGTCTTGGAGCAAGCAGCCTGAGCTATAAAACTATTAACACCTGCTGAGTGTAAACAGAATCAACCTAAGGAACTTGTAACCGTGTTTTTGTTCTGTAAGGGAGATAGATAATAAAACAATAAGACACCACTGATACTAATGTTAAAATCTCCGTGTGAAGTTATCAGTTTTAGCTTTCTCGTCCAGCCCAGATTATTTTAATCCCTTCAGATTAAAAATTCCACTTGTCGTTTTTCAAAACACTGCCTTTCGGTTTTATCTGCCGGAACATTATAGTCGTAGAAAAGAGTAAACTCTAACCTCAAACGGAGAGAAGCATAAGAGGATGACAATTAAAACTAATAATAAAACCCTCTGCTCACGGGAAGCCTGCAGAAACTGCTTAAGGCCTTCCACTGAGAAGACACCCTTTGCAATTTCCAAAGATGCTACCAAATGCTTATCTGCAGATGAAAAGAAGAAAATAATTTCCTCTCAAATTCATGGTAAATAAAGGCTTCTTTCTTTCATACGTATTTGACTTCTTTTTTTCAATTTTCTTTTAAAGCTTCTTTATTTTTGAGAAAGACAGCGTGAGTTGGGGAGAAGCAGGGAGAGGGAGACACGGAATCTGAAGCAGGCTCTGGGCTCCGAGCGGTCAGCACAGAGCCCGATGTGGGGCTTGAACTCACAAATCAGGAGATCATGACCTGAGCTGAAGTAGGATGCTTAACCAACTGAGCCACCCAGGTGCCCCTTGACTTCTTGAGACTCCGTAACAAACTAGCAAGGAAACAACAGGATAGAAATTACAGACAACCCGGGGCACCTGGGTGGCTCAGTCGGTTAAGCTACCAACTTCTGCTCAGGTCATGATCTCAGGGTTCATGGGTTCAAGCCCCAAGTCGGGGTCTGTGCTGACAGCTCAGAGCCCGGAACCTGTTTTGGATTCTGTGTCTCCCTCTCTCTCTGTCCCTCCTCTGCTCATGCTCCATCTCCTTCTCTCTCTCTTAAAAATAAATAAACATTAAAAAAAAATTAAAGTTTAAAAAACAGAAATTACAGGCAACTCAATTTGATAGTCAGTGCAAGTCAGAATTTGCAAGAATTTCTAGAAGAACCTGAAACACCCCTTTTTGTCCCATGTGACGTAGGCCACGTGTCACTGAAAACATACCGTCAGTAATCAATGTTGAAATATTTAATTATGGCTTGGGGCTAAACAGGGACTCTTTATCAGTTTTATTACTTTGGAAAATGTACACACACACACACATTCATGCTTTCCAGGTCCTTTTCCAAAACCGCCCAGCAACGAGAAATACATAAAATCAAAAATAACTTTGACACAGGATATTTCTGGATGACAGGATGAACCGAGTCTTTTCTAACCTGCCATTAAGGCCTGGGCCATTCGTCTACACTAGAAATATGAGCTTGGATCATGAGACATTCTTAAAGTGAGACGTGAACTGAGGAAATCTCGTTCAAGACGTAATTTGAATGGAATGCCTTGTCCGTAAAATAAACAAAGTGTCGTAAAAAGTGTAACGGTTCACAGTGAAGCAAGAGAACGCAAAGAGTGCCCCCAAACTGCGTAATCTCAACACGGGTGTTCCTCTCTTTACTGCAACACGTTGTCTGAAGAGCTGAGCTCATCCTGATAGTTTTCTGGATCATCACAACACGGACTTCCTCTGACCTCGCAGAGCTGCTTAGGGTTGCTCCTGCTTGTCAGTCTTTAAGTCATCTTACCAACTACCCATGCTTCAAAGTCGACGCTTCCACGTTGATTAGGGATCCATGCGTTCGGGGCACACAGCCTGGGATTTCTAAAGAAGGGAGTTTACGACCCAAGCCAGGTTTCCGAAGCACCGTTCGGACAGAAAAAATCCTCACTCCTTCCGTTTATTCAGGTGAACCACGTGACCCGCTGCATCACTCGTCATTGTCCAGGGATGGTGGTCTTGTGTCAAGCCAGAGACGCGTCTTGTTTTGTGTTGCAGTATCAGTAGTAAAAAAAACCCAAAAAACAAAAAACGAAAAAAAAACCCCATCATGGGCTTTAAAAATTGTTCCTGCTATCATGGACCTCCATTTCCCCCGTGCATCTTATTCTTGGGTGCCGGAATTTTCACTGTAAGTACAGCATGGGGAGTAAGGGGGCAAGTTTTGGAATCTTACTCTTTGGATCTCAGGACCCCCACTTACTACATACACATGGATAAACTTCTAGGACCTCCGTTTTGTTACCTATAAAATGCGGATTGTATGCCTGCCTCCTAGGAATGCTAGCTTGATGAAAGGAGATAATGCGTTTATTATTTTTTTTCATGCTTATTTATTTTTGAGACAGAGAGAGAGAGAGAGAGAGAGAGAGAGAGAGAGAGACAGAGTCCGAGCAGGGGAGGGGCAGAGAGGGAGGGAGACACAGAATCCGAAGCGGGCTCCGGGCTCCGAGCTGGCAGCACAGAGCCCGACGCGGGGCTCGAACTCACAAACTGTGAGACCGTGACCTGAGCCGAAGTTGGCCGCTTAACCGACTGAGCCACCCAGAAGCCCCTCAACAGATCCTTTTTAATGAAGGAAAAGTAGCCCATGCGTGACAAGCGGTTGCTCGAACTCACAGACCGTGAGATCACGACCTGAGCCACAGTCAGATGCTTACCTGACTGAGCCACCCAGGTGCCCCCAGAGAACGCATTTAAAGGGAGATAACACCGCCTAAAATACGCTTGTCAATAAATGGTGAATGATAATAATTATTAGAACACACACAGAGTAAATTTACACTTGTTCAAAGCGTGGAAGCCGAGCGTTTATGTATTTACATACACACATATACACACGTACACACACGTCTATAGTTAGAATTCGGACATTATAACAGATTGTTATGGCCTTTCCTATCTTTGCAAGTGAGAGGTGTTGGCTCCTTCCATTTCCTAAATGGAAAACCTGAAACACGCAGCAGCGACCTTCCCAGCATCACAAACGAAAGCTTTCTTCCCAACGTTCCGCTGATAAAATGAAGTCCAAGGTTGAAGTTAGTGAAGCCGAGGCTTCCGTGCCGACAGAGCAGAGGCCCTGGGGAGGCGGCTCTCTTGCAAGGGGGCAGTTGGCCTCCCTTCCGGTGGCCTGGCACCCGACTTGCTGAGACCCAGAACCAGTCCCGCCCGCTCCTTGGCATTGGAGAGCACGGCCCTGAGCTCCAGGTCGTGAAGACGGGGAAAGTCTCCCGGAGCCAACCTATCTGTCCACATCCACAGACCCCCGCCTCGGACTGCGAGGTGGGAGAGAGGGACTTGGCCTCCGCCTCCCAGGCGGATTCACAAGGTTGTTTTATCGCAGCCTCTTTTCCATAAATACGAGTAGCCGTGGAGAATGTCTCCAGTGTCAGGACTTCCTTCCCGGCTGGGCCACCCTGGAACACTCGGAGGGGCATCCTGGGGCTGCGTCCCACTCTCCCCGGCCCCCCGGCAGCGCCCACATTTCTGCCGAGATCCCTCCATTTAAAGGTGAGATCATCAGCTTTTGTTCCATTGGCTTGGATCAAAGACCTTCTCTGAGCGGGAAACAAAGCCGCCCTTCGCTGGGGGCAGCCAGCCTCTGTACTTTGCACGCAGAGAAAAGGACGGGGTGTTTTATTCCTTTTCCAGGACTGGAAATTCTCATGCCCTGGAAACCCCAGCAGCAGAACCGAAGTGTTTCCCAAAGACAAACATCCCTATTATGCAGGGGACAGGACTTTGGCAGGAACGTGCAAACTGTGGTGGGCAATTTGGCACTGGGCCGTTGGGCCTCTGTAGGGGGAGAGCAGACAGTCCCTTTGTCCGCCGTCCACGGGGCCCAGATTGAACGCCACGGTCAGGAAGTTCTCTTTCAGGCCCACCGCCTCTCGGTCAAAGCCCGCTTTCTCAATTTAGTGCGTTCCTAATGGTATTATCTGACTCCTCCAGAGAAATTGCCTGCCTGGCCCGTCAACCGCACTGTGGACCATCGCTCTGTGGCTCTGCCCACCAAGACTGGCTTCTTTTTGACTCTCAGGGAGATGGGCGGCACCTGAATGGGGTCCCCCGTCTTTGGGTCGGGAAGGCCACCTTGGCTGAAAGTGGTGGGTGCTAATCACGAGGGGTGAGTGCGGTTATTGGTTCTACTACAAAAAAGAGAGGAGAGACTTCTCTTGTAAGTGAAGCCACCATAAGTGTCATGCTTCTGAACTCTCTGCTGAGTTTACATGTTCCCTAAACCCGTAAAATGAGAAAAGTGGCATGGCCGGATGATGGGACGGCCTCACGCTTTGCAGACCAGCTTGGATCTGTCGTCTCTGTCCTTCACTGAGAACTGGGCTGCTTCCCCCCTTCCTAGGGAATAGAGGCCGGGGACCCTTCCCCTTCCTGGAGGGTGACCTCCGTGAGCCACCTGTCCGTCGGGGCCCCCACCAGGTGCCCTGAGCTGCCCCTGGAAAGACGGCTCAGAAATGCGCAGGGGGGCGGTTTTCTTGATTTCCTGTCTCCTACGTCCAAGGGAACAAGGGACAGAGGCGTACAAAATTTCTTACGAGAAGGAGCAGGTGGGTATTTCCAGGTCGTAATCGGTATCCCGAAAGTCTGCTCACTGCTGATTAACACTCCGGGGTGAGATTTTCTAAAATCATTTTTGCCACCAGGTCCTCCTTATCAAGGGACGCCTGGCTCCGCTGATTACCGAACCGGCTGACGACCCTGATTAAGACCCCCCCCCCCGTCTCTGCCCAGGCAAGGGGCCCCGGTTCCTCCCCAGCTCCCCGGTTGTTGCGGCCCCAGCTCTGCGGCTGCGTTCACAGGCAGCCTCTATTTTCTTAAGGAAAACAAGTGCCTCATTCTGAGCTGTGCCTCATTTAAAAACAAGATTTATAGGCTTCCTCTTCCGCTCGGCCCTGCACACCTCATTCAGCTTCCTTGGCATCTGCGGCTTGGATACAAAGATTCTCCTGAGCTCTCTTAGAGTCCTTGAACATTTTCCAACTGCACTGAAAACACCCAACATGTATATCAGTTATATGTACACACACACACACACACACACACACACACACGACACTGAGAGCCAGGGAGACAAACAAATAGTGAAGGACAGAGACAGAGACAGAGACAGAGAGAGCTCAGTAACACAGTATATGTTTCTATAAAAAATAATGATTCTAACAACTTATCCTGTTTGGCCAAACGATTACTATGGTTGACAAATACTCATAGCTACCACACCTAATTAAATCTAAACAGGAGGCCTGCAGGCTATGGAGTAAGAATTCTATGGCTTAAATTTTTCCAAATAAAAATAAATCAATTCAGGGGCGCCTGGGTGGCTCAGTCAGTTTAGCATCCGACTTCGGCTCAGGTCATGATCTCACGGTCTGCGAGTTCGGAGCTGTGCGTCGGACTCTGTGCTGACAGCTCAGGCCTGGAGCCTGCTTCCGATTCTGTGTCTCCCTCTGTCTCTGCCCCTCCCCCGTTCACACTCTGTCTCTCTCTCTCAAAAATAAATAAACGTTTAAAAAAATTAAAAAATAAATCAATTTATTAAAATACCATTTTAAAGCCTTACGATGCAGAATTGTATGCCCTCTCAGTGAGTACTATGTTCTAACCTTTTTCGAAAAAGTTCCAACATTTCTCTTCCTTAATGTCTGCATTTTGTGTTTTGTTTTAGCAGATGACAATGTCTCCACCTGGGTCGTTAAGATGAACATTTTGGAAGACATTTTTAGCAGTTTGTAAACAAACAAGCAAGCAAGCAAACAACTTCTATGGGCTCTTAGAATGGCCAAAGTGATATATGGTTAGGAAATCAGTCCAGATCTTTCGATTTTGATTTGACCGCCTTTTCTCCCCCTCTGTAGCAAACACAGGCCCTGGATGTTCTGGTTTTGACTTCCCCTGCAACCAAAGTTGGTACACATTGGCTAAAATGTATCCCATTCCTTCTCGATTCCAGAAAATTCCTCTTCCCCCACAACCTAGTTTATGTGTGATGAACAGAGGGACAACAAAAAGAAATCCATTTTTAATGGGATTTCTGAATTAAAACGGTCGGGATAGACACATTGACCAACGGAACAGGCTAGAGTTTAGGGGGCGCCTGGGTGGCACAGTCGGTTAAGCGTCCGACTTCAGCCAGGTCACGATCTCGCGGTCCGTGAGTTCGAGCCCCGCGTCGGGCTCTGGGCTGACAGCTCAGAGCCTGGAGCTTGTTTCCGATTCTGTGTCTCCCTCTCTCTCTGCCCCTCCCCCGTTCATGCTCTGTCTCTCTCTGTCCCAAAAATAAATAAACGTTGAAAAAAAAAATTTTTAGAAATAGACGTCAGGCACAGGTGTCTGCTTTCCGACGAAGGCACCTCAGTAGTGCAGCAAGGAAGCGATGGTCGCCCCCGACAAATAGCGCTGGGTCAATGCTGTCTCCACACAGGGGACAAAACGTATTTGAATGCCATACACAAAAATCCATTCCTGATAGATTTCAGATCTCATTGGCAAAGGTAAACAATAAAGCTTTCCGAGGAAAATAGAGAGAGAAGTTTTGTGACCTTGAACCAGGAAAAGATGTCTTAAATAGCACACAAGTAAGTACTAACAATACAGGAAAAACGTGGTAAGTCATCCTACGTTAGAAGTCAGAAGGTCTGTTTTTTCGAGACACCACGAGCACAGTGCAGAGGCACGGCGAGATCACAGTCTGGCAGAGGACTTGCATCCACACTATGTAAAGAAATACTGCAAATCAGTCTTTAAAAAATAAAATTACGGGCGTCCCAAAGAAAAACACGTAAGTGAATTGAAAAAATAAAAGGAAAATGCATAAGCGAATTGAGCCAACTCTTCACAAAAGAGGATGTCCGCGTGACCAATAAGCAAATAGACAGTCTTCAGCTTCATCGGTCAACACGAAAGTGTAGATCAGTGCCCGTTGCCACACCACCACGTGCACACAGAGTGGTTAAAATTAACAGCAAAAAAGACGAAAACGCCGGTGTTGGCAAGGACGTAGTGCGGCTAGGACCGTCGGCGGCACACGTGGGAAAGGCCACCGTGGAGAAACCGTAGCATGTTCGTGCACTGTGACTCGCCACCACACTGACACTCAGCAAGTCTACCCCCAGGTGTCTAGACCCAGCTTAAAGCCATGGACACGACCAGCAGGTCGTGAACTGGAAGGGGCGTAGCAATGCCTCTCAGAATAGCCCCACGCTGGCAACAACCCAGTTAAATGCTGGCATTTAAGCCCAGAATGGTAAAGCAATGATGATACGTACACTTATGGGAACATTATGCAGGATGGGGAGTAAACCATACTCAACTGCCTGCAACTTTATGCATAAAACGTGGCGTTAGACAAAGACACCAGACACCAAAGAGTGCGTTCGGTGTAACTATTTACCGGAGGTGATAAATTGGGCACCACTACTCTCTTCTGATGAAAGTAAGAATTGGGCTGGTTTCCCTGGGCAAAGGAGGGTAGCTAGAAGTCGAGAAGGCAGGACAGAGAAGTTTCTGGAATGCAGTTAGTGGTCAGTCTCCTCATCCGGATGTGAGTTACCCGGGTGTGTTTAATTCATGGAAATTCATTGGTAGGTGCACTTTCCTTATGCATGCGATGCTTTTTAAAATGCAACATAAATAGATAGGTGATAGATAGATAGATAGATGACAGATAAAATGCAAAACGTGTTCAATGGGAAATACATTTTACTCTTACTTTAGAGTAAAAGGGCGTAAGAGTAAAAGGGCGTCTGGGTGACTCAGTCCGTTAAGCACCTGACTCTTGGTTTCGGCTCAGGTGACTATCTCACAGTTCTTGAGTTTGCACCCCACTGTCAGCGCAGAGCCTGCTTGGGATTTCTCTCTCCCTCTCTCTCTCTGCCCCTCCCTGACTTGCTCTCAATAAATAAATAAATAAATATTAACAAAATGTAAAACGGTAACTTAGTCACATCAGTAATGAATCCCATTCTTTTCTGAGTTAAATATGGTTATCACCATATTTCATTGTTTCTAAACCTTTTTCATAATAAACTTACGTAAGGGGAGCGCACTCCCAGAGAAATATTTTATGGGCCCAAATAGAGAGGTTTTCTCCCCAGGACGGTTGCAACAGGAGCGTCATGCCCCCGATTTGACCATTTCCGTGCACCTGGCACGCACACACCCCCCGAGCAGCGTGGACATTGCTCTGCACTAGCCTCTGTCTGATGCTGAAGTCCCTTTGCCCATCTCCGCGATGGCCCAAAGTGCCGGGGCACTAAGCTCTCCTGGGATCAGGTCTCAAGACGGCTGACCCAGCTCCCTCGTCCCTCATGTGACCCCGGGGGGGGCTGGCGGCAGGTGGGTTCGCCTGGCAGCTCACGGGCCACCTGCTCTTCCCCTTCTCCTTGCCCCCCCCACCCAACTCACCAGGCGGCCTTCACCTCACAAATCTTCTGCTCGGGCACCAGTCCTTTCTCAGGATCTGCTTCTGGAGGGAGCTCAAATTAACACAACGCGATTGAAAACCAAAAGTTTATTTATTCACCCCCAAAGCCTAAGCAGATGTCAAAACAGGAGGAAATCTTACTGGAGACCAAGCAGCAGATGCATAAGACGTGTGAACTACGGCCCAAACACAAGGCAGTTGGGAGCAACACAGACTTTGGAAAAGCCAGCTGATGTTCCTGGAGACAAAGAAAGGAGATCCCACATAAGGATTTGACGTTTTCCCAAGGAATTCAGAGCAACTTGGACAAGAGCGATAATGGTATACATTGTGGAAGAAAATGCTCCAGAGCTGGAAAAAAAAGGCAAGGGAAATGGAGAAAGTGTTCGATCTCGGTCTGAACCGAACAGACAGCTGTGTTTCCTCCCAGTCTGGCATATTTTATGATTTACAAGTTGTGAAGAGAAAAATTGTTACAAAGACCCGGGGGGAAAAAAAATCAAGCCACAGATGAGCCTGTCTCCAAAGGGAAAAGGAGAAAACTGGCATCATACTTCTTTAGAAGACAAAATGCGAGAAGAGATGTTAAGACACGCTGTACCGGGGTCAAGGGGGATTTTAAGCGACTCGCGTTACCATACGTGTGAGAAGGTGACGGGGAGCTTTTCCTCAGATGTGCAGGGAGTCAGAAATATTCGATGGCTATGCCATTCCTGGACAATCTGCCGAAGGCGAACTCCAGATAACCAAGGGACAAATGCCAACACTGAGGACGCAAGTCGGAGAAGTCACGGGACGAAAGGACGGGCTGGCTCAGCATCAACGCATGATGAGCAAGTGATCACACACGTCTGGGGTAGAAATCCCCTTAGCAAACCCGGAAACGCAGCGGGAAGGTGGGAGCCTTCCTGCGGTGTCAGCATCTGGATGGACTCCCGAGTGTCAATCCTCTACCCGGAGAAAGGAGTCTGGCCGCACAGAGCTGCCCTCCGGAGGACCGCGGGGAAGGGGAACATAGCAGGCGGAGCGGTGACATTAGCGAGAAGCTCAGAGTGTGCAAGTTCCCATCACCTGCAACCTCTAGGTTTTCGGGGGGAAAAATCACTGCAACGTTCTAAGCCTCAGGACGTGTTCAATCCACAAGATGGGATTCGTATCGGCCTCTCTACGGCAGTATGGGTATAAGCATGACCTGAGATAATTCGATGAGTCTGTAGTTACTCTTACTAGACCGTCAGCCTTTCAGGGTGCAGGTCGGTGCCGATAAGCCTCTTCTGCTGGATGTGAGCCTGGGAGAAAGGCTCCGCGCTCGCCATCTGCCCTAACTGCGCATGTCCTGACTCGCGTGCACCTGTCAGCCAGCGATGCCAACCCTCTGCGGGGTGGGAATCCTCCCAGGTTTGCGCGGCCCGCCGTGTGTCTCAGTTTCACCGCCACCGGGGGTTTCACCCGTGTTTCCATAGATATCTTCACAGGTAGAGTCACAGGCTGCGTGACAACCGGCTGCCAGACAGCATTTGAAACCATCCGCAGCAGAAATATCACACAGAAGCAGAAAACCAGAAACAAAGTAGGATCACGCAAAAGGGGAAGAGTGGGGGAACGCAGGTTTCTAAGACAGGTGCCTCCCAGTTGCGAAAATTGCTTTCAAGGGATAAGTAACGTGAGGGAGACCAACATGCGACTCTTGGACCTGGAATCCCTGACAGTATCTCGGCGACATTTTTTAAAGCCTCGAAGGAACAGGATAGAACCTCCTTTTTCAGAAGCAAATGCCAAGGGGCACACCGTCTGAAATTAAAATACATTATGAGAATACAGGAAAGTCTATGGAAACTAAGTCATTCGTGCTAGATTCTCACCCATGAAGCATATTATACATTTGGACCACTTTTGCCGGGAAATATAGAATAAACCATAAAATGTTGTTATGTAGTAACATTAATGCCCTTTATGAAATCTGGCATTTTATTCTCTGGTATGTTATTTACGTATTATGTTACTTACTTATTGTGTTATTTATGCTATTTGTTTATTTGTAATTATGCTAAATTTTATATCGGATCATGCCACTTCTCCTCAATACATTTATATTTAGGTCAAAGTTGTATGCCCTTGGAACAAGTTACTTCAAAGTGTCTTTTAACGTTTTGTGAGACTTTAGAGAGATGATTCAACTCCTAATTCAATGGAAGTACTCGTTCGTGATTTTTAACAACGGTTATGTTGAAAAAAAAAGTTACAATTAAACTAGTTTCGTGAGTTTAAGTATATTGTTTGAAAATTATTCTAGAATGTGGCTGCAGAGTAGAAGTGGTTCCTAAGCTCCCTCCGAACGACTGAGCTCCCTTGTCCTACGCTCCCTCCGAACGACTGATCGAGTAAGAACGATCCAGGCAAGATGGTTGAAGTTAAGCGCACCGTGGAAAACGGTCCAGCATTCAAGGTCGCGGAGTTACCAGGGTTCCAGATGAAAGCTGCTGTGTGACATTCTTCTCTGTTAGGGCCATTGGCGTTAAGGGTGACTATGTTTTTTGTGCACCTGTATTGACATTTTACACTTGGAGACAAAGAAATATTCATTTATTCATTCATATGTATGTATGTGCCATGTTATTTTACGTTGAGATATAGCTTCTCAAAACATTGTGTTAGTGCTAGAAAACGGAGACAGATTTGAAGAGGCTGAGACACAGAAATGACAGAAATTTGGGGATCACAGGTAAGGTCTAAAGCAACCCTTGCAATGCTTCCAAAAGAAAGCAAATTCGAGGCTTTGACAAAAATTGTAATTGACTTACATCTGCGGGATCCAAGAGAATCAAGGCTTGGTTGGAAGACCTCACGTGAAGTGCAAAAGGCATCAGGCCCGCAGTCCTCTGACCTCAGGGTCACCCTGTCCTTTCCCTCCACTTCTCCAGCAAATGGCCACCAGACAGCCCTTGGAAACAACTGAAGGAACCGCTGTGTCCTCAGGGCACCCCAACTTTCCCTTGCGGGGTTTTTTGATTCGTTATTATTTTGTAAAGTCTTTTTAATTTTTTTAAAATTCTCATTTATTTTTAAGAGCGAGGCAGTGCGCAAGCAGGGGAGGGGCGGACAGAGAATCCGAAGTAGGCTCCAGGCTCCGAGCTGTCAACGCAGAGCCGGATGTGGGGCTCAAACCCACGGAAGCATGAGAGCATGACCTGAACTGAAGTCAGACGTTCGGCCGACTGAGCCACCCAGGCGCCCCGATTTATTATTATTTTTAAGCCAGACTAGGCTAATGCAAATGGACTCTGAGAGCTTTAAATCACCCTGTGGACCAGGAACTTTGGAAAAACACCAGGGGAGTTACTTCCCCGCTCTGGTGTCTACACTTCCTCTGAGCACCGCCAGATGACGAGTTTTGATCCTTGGCAGCATAAACCTGTGCCAGCCTTCCCATGTGGATCTGTGTATCTAAAGAAAATTAATTCTTTATTGTTTAAATTTGATTCCGATGACTAATTCTCCATCATTACCAAGACTTAAAATATAATTCAGAGGCATTTTTCGAAATATCCTTAAATACCAATCTCAAATAGGAGCAGTTGGTTTTATAACACTTTAATATGCTTTCGGAGCGTCTGTCAGAGAATAGCTTTGACTTAAAATAAAATTGCTTTTCTTATCTGAAGCCTTCTGTGAAGCCCGAACACAGGATGGCAGGGGCGGCTTCTACCTGTAAGGAAGATTTTGAGGTCTGTCTCTGCATCGCCCCCATAGCAAAACTCAGGGCCTCTCTCGTCACAGAACTCAGTTCTCAGGTGTCTGAATGAGGCCACCCCTGTCTGCGACAATCTCTGGTGTGAGCCCGACTCCCTGCTTCTGATCCGTAACTGCACAACTCACTTATTAGCCGTGTTACCTACCGCCCTCACGCTCCACGATGCGAATTGCCCCATCCAGTTTGGGGAAGAGTTAAAGTAACATGTGTAAAACTCTCCCCCGGCGTATAGTAAGCCCTCGATAACCTCGCTGGTATAAATATTATTATTATCGTTTTACCGCAAGATGCATTCTGTAATCCCGTGCCAAGAGACGGAAGGATTCTCCTTCTATTAATCCCATAATAACGTACAGTCAAATGAAATCTAGGCCAAGATAAGATTCGTAGCTTGATTCCAGCCACAAAATAGTGAGGTATCGATTTTGTGTTGTTTTAAGCTTCTACGAAACCTGTTCTTTCCTCTTTCCCCCCATTTACAGATAGGAAGAGAAAATTGCTAAAGCTGAATAGCGTAACGAACCCTCATTTTAGCGGTTGATAGATATTCAGCGATCGGAAAACAACTGTTTCAATTTGGAGGAGCTGGGACCTTTCTCTTTGGACTTCAAAATACACACCAGCTCTGCCCGCATTTTGCTGCAGGGACGTCCCCTTCTGTCTTCCTTTGGACTTCCTCAGTCATACCCCCACTGCCATGCGTCCTCTCCTCCAGCCCACCAAAGAAACACGCAACGGTATAGAAAATTCCAAATTCCGTCTAGATCCAATTTGAAATTGCCCCACAATTATTTTGTATCACTTGAAATTATAGTCAAAATGTCTCTGTAACATTCGTCAGTCTGCCAGGATGGAAGAGACAGAGTCTACCAGCTAAGCGTGAAGGCTGAACAGTGGATCATGGCCACAGCGGGATCTCATCGGTTCCCGGCTTCTGCCAGTTTCAGACTGAACACTCCTCTGGCAGAACAAAGTCCAGTTTCAAATGCCGTAATGGAAGGCTGTGCCCTTTAACTTAAGCCTGGATAATTTCATTCAAATTGGGTTGGTTTTATCCGTGCCTATTCTAGACAATGTAAAAATGAAGGTTCTGCTATGTTAAAGACAAGGTTTTTATAATAATTAACTGGAGACTGTGAGTATTCTTCCGGCTTGCATGATATTTATTATCAAACAGAAGCCTCAAGCCAATACGCTAAGACAAAATTCCCTGGAGATCAAAGTTTGTTTTGGTGTAAGGGAAAGGGTGTTAAACATTCCTATCCAGAGGAATTGCTCTGTCGCCCTCTCTCTTTCTCTCAAAAATAAATAAAGATTGAAAAAAACTTTTTTTTAATTGTTGGTCCTCTTACAGCCTTCCTGGTGGCATACCTCTGGGTGAAGTTAGGATTGACTCCCATCTGAGCCGTATACGTGTTACGGAGAAACGCAGAATCTACAGACCTATCTATGGAATTGAGACCAGCGTGGGATCTTCACAGACATGAACATGGCATAGTTTGTCACCCTTGTCCTTCATTTTTCTTAATTCTTGTATTTCTTCTTAATTTCTCCCAATAGTATTTTGTAACTCTCTGCGTAGAGCACTTACGTATCTTTCCTTAGATACAGCCACTTAATCTTTTGAATCTTAATAACTTTAAATAATATCATTTAAAATTTTTCAATGGTATATACAAAAAGTGATTTTTGTGTAGCATGGCCTTGTCCAGAGCGATTTTATTAATTTCATTTATTCATTTCAGTAATTCACCTTTTCCATTTTTATAATTTCTGGTTTTGTTTCTATACCTTATTGCAAGGTCTGGGACCTCCAGTGCAATTTAGAATATGACTGAGCCGGGAGATTTCTTCCTGGGAGATTTATTTTATTTTAATTTTTTAATGTATATTTATTTTTGAGAGAGAGAGAGCCAGAGTGTGAACGGGGGAGGGGCAGAGAGAGAGGGAGACACAGAATCCGAAGCAGGTTCCAGGCTCCGAGCCGTCAGCACAGAGCCCAACACAGGGCTTGATCTCGTGGACCCTGAGATCATGACCTGAGACGAAGTCAGACACTTAACCGACTGAGCCACCCAGGTGCCCCTTCTTTCTGGGAGATTTTAAAGTATATATTCACCTTAATTCACTCTGGCTGAGTTATGTTTCCTAGAGATTTGTTCATTTCATTTAAATTTTCAAGTTTACTGACAAACTTTATTACATCCCCTTGGCATCTTTTAAAATTTGAACTATCTAAAGTGCTGTACCAAATTTAGTCCCAACACTGGTAATTTGTATATTTATTCACTATATATATTTATATTATAAATATAATATATATATATATATATTTTTTTTTTTTTTTTACCAGAGATCTGTCCATTGTTTTGGTCTTTTAGAGGAACCAGCTTTTGGTTTGATGATATTCTCTATTGTATTTATATTTTTCATTTTGTTAATTCTTCTTATTACTCTCTCCTATCTTACTTGGTAGAACTTGCTACCTTTTCTAATTTTTGACGATGGATACGTACATCGTAAATATTCAGACTTTTTTCTTTTCTGATACATACTTTTAAGATACATCCATACAAACCCCTCTCAGGAGCACTAGCTGCATCCTACAAGTTTTTATGTGTAGTATTTTCTTTAGCATTCCTTTCCAGATACTTCCAGATTTCCAGTGTGCATTTTGCCCATCACTGATATAGCATTTGATTGTTTAATTTCAGATTTTGATTGAGAATTTTATTTATTTATTTATTTTTTCTGTCGTTTCCCAACTTAATTCCACTGTGGTCAGAGAACATGTTCTGTTTGATTTCAATACTTAGTGGTATTGAACCATGCTTTATGACCCAGTCATGAGTCGGTTATTTTTAAAGTTTATTTATTTATTTTGAGAGAGAGAGAGAGGGAGAGAGAGAATCCCAAGCTCTGTGCTCAGTGCAGAGCCTGACCGGAGGTTCGATCTCATGACAGTGAGTTCATGACCCGAGCCGAAATCAAGAGTCAGTCACTGAACTGACTGAGCCACCCAGGTGCTCCTAAGTCAGTTTTGATAAAGCTCTTTTTCGGAAAATTTTTTTTGCCATTTGGGGGCTTAGCATTGTATACATGTCCATTTGCAAGTTATTAACATGTTGAGCAGTTCTCCCGTATCCTTACTGATTTTTTTTTTATCACATGTACTACCTGCTGTGAAAGAGATACGATAAACCTTCCCATTGTGACTGTGACTTTATCTATCTTCCCTCTTGCTCCTACCAATTTTTGCTGTATGTATTTTAAAGCTATAATTTGGGGAGTGTGGAGATTTGAAATGCATTCCTTTTCCTGATGGAATGATCCCACTGTGATTTGCAATCCTGCTTCCTGCCACAGTTTTCTCTACTGGGTTCTTCTCTGATATTAGAATAGCTAAACCAGTTGTATTTTGATTCGATTTAAAGGCTCTGCTGTTTACAAACACTTGATTGGAAACCTTTTGTTTGCATATCTTGATTTTCTATCTTATAAACCAGATATTGAGAATTTCGTTTATCCTACCACTATAACAAGCTAGAGTCCTTAGTCATTTATGTATTGAAATCACTGATGTATTTAGCTTGAAATGTGCTATCTCCTTACGTTTCATAGTTGTCCCATTTTTACCCAAGAATTACGGCAATTTTCATTTGTTGGTATTTTAATGACGTTGTTAAAGATTCTTGATTTTCCCACTATTTGTTTCAAAAATTATTTCACTTCAATTTTGGAAACAGAATTATAAGTTGTTAGTGGCTGTCTTCAAGTACTTTAAAAATGTTTTTTCATTCCTTTTTTAGCACTTCCATTTTTCTGATCAAAAAGCCAACTATTAATCTTTGCTTCTTTGAAGGTAATATGACCCTTTCTCTCCTTTGGGTGCATTTAACATCGCTCTCTCTCTTTCTCTTTGTTTTTCATTAATCTTTATAATTATCCAGGTTGGCTTATACACAGCGTCTTGAACCTGTAACTTTTTTTTTTTTAATTTTTTTTTCAACGTTTATTTATTTTTGGGACAGAGAGAGACAGAGCATGAACGGGGGAGGGGCAGAGAGAGAGGGAGACACAGAATCGGAAACAGGCTCCAGGCTCTGAGCCATCAGCCCAGAGCCCGATGCGGGGCTCGAACTCACGGACCGCGAGATCGTGACCTGGCTGAAGTCGGACGCTTAACCGACTGCGCCACCCAGGCGCCCCATTGAACCTGTAACTTTAATAGCTTTAGAAAATTCTCAGCCATTGCAACTTTAAATATTGCCTTTTCCACATCCTCTCCACACTGCTTTTGGTACTCCAATTAAATGGATGTTAGAGTTTTCTCTATATCGCGTAAGTTTTTTTGTGCTCTTGTCTATACTGTGGACCTTTTTGTATTTAGCTCCCTAATTAATATGCACGTTTTCTATGGACCTGTCCTTCGGCTCGCTATCCCCGGCCTCTGCTGCTTTAATTTGCATCAAATCCGCTTATTTACAACTTGCCTTCAAGTTATTTTCACTTCTTGAAATTCCATATGCTTTTTGGTGAGCTGGATATTTCCGGGTAAAATAGTATGCATTTTTTATGTATCTCCTTCATCTTTTTTTTCCCCTCAGGTTTATGAAAAAAGCCACTCGTGGTTTATTTTGAAGTTACTGCCTGCCACTTGTAAAATAGGGTTCACCTGTGTTCGTTTCATTTTTTACGCTTTTTATTTTTATTTTTTGTTTACTTGATTTTTCATAATTTAGGCCTATCTCCTGGCGTGGCTGGTCATAGTTGGCTCTCCTTGTCATAGAAAATAATTTTATTTTCCTCCTCATGGATCCGACCCTTCCCCCCAGCCAGAGAGAGTAGGGGGATAATCACTTTGATCCAATGAAAACCTCGCGGAGTGCGGATAGGCTGACACTTGTGGTGTCGGAGGTTCCTCACCTCTGGTTTCAGAGCACAGGCCTTCTGGAAGCTGGTGAGATCAAGGATGCTGACCGTGGCTTCTCGTCACTGGTAGATCTTCTTCCCGATCTCGGTCTTCTGGGAACCAGAAGAACGTGCCAAACTTTGTCCCAGGTTTTAGAAATATTCTTCCAAGATCTTTGGTTCCTGCTAGGGGTGGCTTTGGCCGAGGGACAGACAGGTCGAGTGTCTGACACGGTTCCCCGATCTTTTTCCCGTACTCGGTTTTTGGAACCTTCAATCGCTATTATTACTGTTTTTCTCTCAAGCACCACAAAATTATCAAAAGCTCTGCCGGTTTCTTTGTCTCCTACTTGTCACCTTCTTCCGGAGCCGCCGAGATTCTCAGACACATGCCTGACATTACAGGTGACGAACACCTCGAGGAAAACTACAGGCATAAAATGCTGGCTGACGTTCGGTGGTAGCCTTTCAAGTTCTGACTGATGCAGAAATGACTGTACCTTCAATCAGAGGGTTAGTGCTTTCTTTGACTTTTTTCTACTTGTCAGGGGGCATTGTGGTTTGCTATAAGCCACCCTTCTGAGTCAGAAACAGAAATTCCAAGTCCTGATTTTTTTTCTTTGGTTTGTAATCTGGACCTTTCGTGATAAAACTGGGCCACAGAGAGAATAATATCATCTCTAAATGTCACTGTCAGCAACTACAAATTCATTTTAAGAAAAAATTACCCTTTTGTGCTTAGCTATGCTTTTACCTTTGTTTATTAAAAAAATTTTTTTAATGGTTTTATTTATTTTTGAAGGAGAGAGAGACAGAACATGAGAGAGGGAGGAACAGAGAGAGAGGGAGACACAGAATTCGAAGCAGGCTCCCGGCCCTAAGCTGTCAGCACAGAGCCCGATGCGGGGCTCGAACCCACGAAATCACGACCTGAGCCAAAGTTGGATGCCTAACCGACTGAGCCACCCAGATGCCCCACACTTTTACCTGTTGAAATGCTTCTGCTAAATGCTACAGTGCAACAAAAGCCATATAAAGTGTGAGTGTTATTATAAAGTTTTTTTCTCTTGTAGCTCATCTTTTCTCCACATAAATAGTATGTGTAGGTAGTTTTATACTTATCAGGCTAGTGGAATTTTAAAATTTAAATTTTTTTTAACATTTATTCATTTTTGAGAGACAGAGAGAGACAGAGAGCAAGCAGGGGTGGGGCAGAGAGAGAGGGAGACACAGAATCCGAAGCAGGCTCCAGGCTCCGAGCTGTCAGCACAGAGCCCGACGTGGGACTGGAACCCACAAACCACAGGATCATGACCCGAGTGGAAGTCAGATGCTTACTCGACTGAGCCATCCAGGCGCCCCTTAAAATTTGAAATTCAGTGCCCAAAGTGTATGCCTTTTAGGAAAGGAACACACATCACATTGAATAAAGCTCTCAAAAGGTTATTAAATAAGCACACAAAAAACTTCAAAGATAAAGTCCCAAGAATCTGTAAGTGGTAAACAAATTGGGAGTACCGAATCGGACTTACGTTTACAATGTGGCTAATACGCAAAATGTGTTTGAAAGAACATATCAACTTGTCAAAAGTAAAGACTGAATGAATTCAATATCGAAGAATACCTATAGACAGAGTTCGGGTTTTTCCCCAAGATGCTACCCAGACTTGAAGAAATTGCATACAAGAAGCTGTCTCCGTAAGAGAACACCTATAAAGACAATTATTAGTGAAAATACTACGCAGCAATCTGGCTAATTTTCAGTGTGCTATAATTAGAAACCTTGGTTACGCTATGCACATTCCATTAGTAACCAGAACTTTCTTTTGTCCCTGCTTAGGCAATCTCTCATGACCGGGAACACGCACCCCAGTGCAGGAGACTTTTAATTAAAACTACAGAATGTAGTAATTGTGAGCCGAAATATCGCCGGAATGAAATCCCCTGAATTTCCAGAGCGTGCTCGCTTTTTAATAGATGCAAACAATCACTAATCGCGGGGCCAGGATAAAGCTGTACAGTCGGAGTTGTTCACCCAGGCCACGGCTGCCAATCGCGGATGGGACCGTTCTCTGGGATGGACCGTCCAAGCTTTGGACCACTGGCAATATCGGGAAATCCCTGCACTCGCAGCACGGTGATAACCAGTTTTCGGGGAGCAGACCTTCACCGGGATGAGGAGAAACCCAGAAGTCCATCAGGAGGAACACAGACAGGCAGGACTCACCTTTCTAGGGATGTCTTAAGGAGCGGGGCTCCTTCGAAATACAAGGTGAGGCACAAGCCTACCTCTAAAATTATAGTGCCCATGTTACAAAGTACAACAAAAGGGCACCTGGGTGGCTCAGTCAGTTAGGCGTCTGGCTTTGGCTCAGGTCATGACCTCATGGTCCATGAGTTCGAGACCCATATCGGCTCTGCGCTGACGGCACAGAGCCTGCTTCATATCCTCTGTCTCTCTTTTTCTGCCGGTTCTCTGCTCACGCTCTCTCTCTCTCAAAATTAAATAAACATTTTTTTTTAAAGTACCAAAAAAGTAAAATTATCTGTAATAGTGTGTTTTATTTCACCCAGTCTGTCAAAAATGGTTTCATTTCAACATGTAACCAATATAGAAAATATGGATGCATTTTATATTACTTCTTTATACTAAGCTTTTAAAATAAGTGTGTATTTTCCACGGACAGAACATCTCAGTTTGGACTAATCAATAGCCACAGGTGGTTAACATCTACCACACTGGACAGCATATACCTAAAGCCAGAGAGTTTCTTTTAAGAATTATGAATGTCTCGGGGCGCCTGGGTGGCTCAGTCGGTTGAGCGTCCGACTTCAGTTTAGGTCATGAACTCACAGTCCGTGGGTTCGGGCCCCGCCTCGGGCTCTGTGCTGACAGCTCAGAGCCTGGAGACTCATTCGGATTCTGGGTATCTCTCTCTCTCTCTCTCTACGCCTCCCCCACTCATGCTGTGTCTCTGTCTCAAAAATAAACGAACATTAAAAAAATTAAAAAAAAAAAGAATTATAGATGTCTACGCATTGCAGCCACTGGAAAAATAGCTAATGGCTTGAGCCACGAAACCCAAGTAACAAATTAATGTATTGTCTTATTTCTACAGATTCGGCAAGCATGTTCGTTTCCTGATTCGCTAACACCTTTAATGCATGAAGCTCTGTGAATATTTAAATATACAAAAAAATACCGTGTGCAGTTGGTAAGTAAATAGATACCTAATTAAAACATGAAAATGTGGATGTGAAGAATACACACAAATATTACACTAGGGTTTGTTCTAGGAAAAGAGAGAAGCCGGTATCATGTGAGGGGCATAAAAAAGGTGTCCGTTTGTAGCCGTGAAACCCTCAGAGGATCTCTTTTCAAAAGCGACGGCGTTGTATTTCCCATTTCTTGATGCTACAGGGTTTTTATTAGAGTCCAAGTACCAAACTTTGTTTTCCTTTTCCCTCCCGGAGAAAGGTCTCAAGGGCATCCCAATGCCATACAAATGACTGATGGAGCCAGGCCTCTCCTGGTCACTCGCCAGCACAAATCCTGAATCATCTTTTGCATCGGGACCCAAACTCACTCTTGGTGACCCCTGGGAGATGTTAGTAGTCTGAACCAATTTTGATGACTCTTATTTTCAAACGTGTTGGTGTTCCCCCTTACGAGAAATTTATTCTCCGAGCAAATTAGACTGTAATAAGCCAGAGATGTTTCTCGCTGGCATCACCTGGTACCAGTTTGTTGTTAGGTGGCTGAAAAATTACAGAAAATGACAGAAGACTGGGGTGGTCACAGCACTCCTCAAGGCGTGAAAAAGTAGCTTTAATATCCATTTCCCTCCTCTTGTTCACAGAAGCACAAGCACATGTACTTAAATTGCCTTTGAAAGCAGCGATGTTGGCACACACCTCCCCCTTCTCTACATCATCAGGGATGCCTGGGTAGAAATTAGTCATGTTTCTCTTTAGTGCTGATACTTAGACACTCTTTTCTCTCACCACAACCTAACACAAAGCGTATCTTCAATGCCTTCGATACTTAACGACACCACAAAAATAGTCCTGCAAGTAAGAAGGAGATGGGAAGAAGGTGTTGGCATTAACTGCAATTAGGACTAAGCAAATAGCAAGTAATTTAGGCATTTATTTGTTGACACTCAAATACAATGCATAGTTATTCTGCCAAGTGATTCAATCGCAGTAATCACGGTTTCCATAAATCAAGTAGATAATCTCTTGCGTTTTAGTTTTTTCCGCATCACAGACAATCTTTCCCGGTAACGAGGTATGAAATACAGCACCTCTGTGTCATCTCGTGTTATCTCTCCTCATTATGACCACTCATCAGAGGGTGAAAGGCTGAGTATCACAAGAAGACAATAATGGAGGAGCCTGGGTGGCTCAGTTGGTTAGCGTCCGACTTCGGCTCAGGTCACGATCTCACGGTTCTGTGAATTCCAGCCCCGCATCGGGCTCTGTGCTGATGGCTCAGAGCCTGGAGCCTGCTTCGGATTCTGTGTCTCCCTCTCTTTCTGCCTCTTCCCCGCTCCTGCTGTCTCTCCTGTCTCTCAAAAATGAATAAACATTAAAAAAAAAAAAAAAAGGAAGACAATAATGGTGGACAGAGGGTACAATAGACCCTCTTGTCAAAATGGATGGTGGAAAGCAGTGTCCTGGCGAATGATGGCAGTCTCTTCTTATCTTTCGCCTGGAGAGATTGAAATTTGTTCCATGGTACAAACTTGGCTTACTGTGTCCAACTTCTGTTCAACAAAAAGAAAGCTCTTGGGGCAGCTGGGTGACTCAGTAGGTTAAACGTCCAACTCTTGATCTTGGCTCAGGTCACGATCTAAAGGTTTAGGGGATGGAGCCCTGTGCCTGGCTCCGTGCTGACAGCACAGAGTCTGCTTGGGATTCTCTCTCCCCCTCTCTCTGCTATTTTCCCACTTGCGCATGCTTTCTTTCTCAAAATAGATAAAAGAAAGAAAGAAAGAAAAAGAAAGAAAGAAAGAAAGAAAAAAATGAAGAGAGAAAGAAAGCTCTCTTACTTTCTTTCTTCGGAAATGACCCAGCCCCCTTCAGGTGGCCTGAAGAAACATCTTCAACCACCGCACCAAACAGGGGCTCTGGTCTCCCCAGAAGCCCTGACTTGCAAATAAATACGAATTCTAAACTCATTTCAAAGTGGAAGAAAAAAGAAATCTGCATCACATCAAAGCAACCCTTTTCTTGGGGCACCTGGGAGGGTAAACATGAGTAAACGTGTGTAGAACCGACCAAGCTGGACCAGACAAGCATTACGGCTGTCACCGGAGCTCAAAATGGATAGGAGCAGCCTCCCGGGACGTGAAGGGAAGGACATTTGAGATGCATATTATGAATGGAATCCAGTTCATTGGAAAGTATTTTTTCAGGGTATAAAGAGGGATATTGTTCCCCCCATGGATCCGAGGCATCAGCAATTTCAAGACCAGCCAGCGGAGGGGGGAGAAGAGACGGTCTTGCTTCCTCGCCTCTGCAGGTGGGACGGAGCCCATCCACCTGGAGACATTTTATAACCAACAGCTAAGTGTCCCCGCTGTCCCTGGCCGATTTTGATGTCAGTGAGTTCCTTTCTCTCTGAGAACACTTACTGCGTGCGAACGGCAGACGTAAGAATGACTTCCCTTCCGGCACGAGGCCCTTTCTATCCACTTGACGTTAGACTAAGTGAATACAAAGCAGCGTTTCTCTCGTTTCTTTTATTGCGTTCAAAATGTGCTTTTCAGTTAAGAAGACGGGACAACGGAGGAGGGGTCTCTCCGGTTGGAGGTCAGTTAATGTTCCTACGTCAGAAGACCGTACCGTATTTCAGAAGAAAGCAAAGCCAGTATCATTAGTAATCAGCTAGAAAACAGCTAACTGGCGCTAGCTAACAAACGGATAGTCACAGTCGGCTGTTTTTGTGGAAAAATCCTGGGAATAATTGATTTCAGGAGACGCAACTGTCCACAAGGAAACCTGTGTGGTTATTTTGCTGGACTTCCAGCTGAGGACCAATTTACATCCACAAGCTCATCCCTTGTTTTTTAAGTTCCTAACAAGCGTATCTATTAATTTATGGGTGTGCTAAGAACCACGGAGGGGAAGCCTGTGTAAAGCATAAATACTGATGCCCGTCTCCAAAGGCAGCAACTACACTCTGGGGGCCGAGGAGGAAACCAGTTCGCAGGCAGCTGGGCAGGACCACGATGAAGGTCAGAGCTCAGGGCCACCCTGGCCGTGAGACACTTCCCACTCAGGTGCTGCAAGGATATTCACCCTCTTTCAACTGTAAGGCTTAAAGAGGCCCATCTCCCTCACCCGAGATTAGTCCCTCGAAAGAAAGAAAGAAAAGAAGACAGAGAAGTTCTGTGTGGGGCGCATTTGTGGGGAGACAATATGGCGGCAGTCATGCTGAAGTGCGAGGCATGGTGTGGGAGTGTGCATGCGTGCACGTGCGTGAGTGTGCGTGCGCGTGAAGGACTTCCGAACGGGACGATGACCTAAGCAACGAGTACAACAAAATAAGGGAGGGTCCTCTCCACGCCCCCTCCCACATTTTGGAAAGGGAGTAATGGACAATGGAAACTTGAGAAATTCTAGGTAGGAGGAGCTTGGGAGCAGCAATCGGGTCCTAGGGGTACAAACAGAACTTTTCTAGACTTTTCCGTAAGTCTACTGTGGTGGCCCAGATTATCCATTTGTTTAAGGTGGCTTGGGAGCGGGGAGGTACTTTATCCTTGTTTCATGTGCCAGCCACCTAACAGAATGCTAAAATTGGCTCTCTTAGCATTCGTAGTAACCTTCATAACCTAGCCTGAATTTAGCTTTCCTCAGATGGAAAACTTCCCCATAGGTAAGGCCAAGGCTCCAAGAACCAAGTCAACTGGAAGGAGTTGGGTCGTCGCTCAGGTGTCCTGTCCTAGCTTGGAGCAAAGTGGAACGGGAGACCCTGGTGCAAAAGTGCCATGAAAGGTACTAAACGTAAGCGCTTGTCCTTTCCTCGGCGGTCTCTCTCCGCAGTGGCCGTGGCATCTCTTTCACTTGTTTTTATTGATACGACAAGTAACCCTAAAGTATGTCTTAGTTAACTAACGCGAAGTTTGCCTCTCATCTTTATATCAAGCTGTGCCAGGTCTGAATGAAAGTATAAGCTCTTTAACTCGTAGGCGGCATCACTGAAATGCACACTCGTATTTCCCAGCGTGTACGTGCCGATGTACTTTGTTCTGATCAGAACAGTGGAGACCTTGCACAAAACCAGAAACGCTGCACAAAACCAAGCCAACTGTATTTATTTCACTTCTTGCTATATGCACATTAAAAAAAAAAAAAACTTTAGGGGCGCCTGGGTGGCGCAGTCGGTTAAGCATCCGACTTCAGCCAGGTCACGATCTCACGGTCCATGAGTTCGAGCCCCGCGTCAGGCTCTGGGCTGATGGCTCGGAGCCTGGAGCCTGTTTCCGATTCTGTGTCTCCCTCTCTCTCTGCCCCTCCCCCGTTCATGCTCTGTCTCTCTCTCTCCCAAAAAAATAAATAAATGTTGAAAAAAAAATTTAAAAAAAAAACAAAAAAAAACTTTAATGTTTATTTATTTTTGAGAGAGAGAGAGAGAGAGAGCAAGTGTGAGCAAGGGAAGGGGCAGAGAGAGGAGACACAGAATCCGAAGCAGGCTCCAGGCTCTGAGCTGTCAGCACAGAGCCCAACGCGGGGCTGGAACCCATGAGCCATGAGATTGTGACCTGAGCCAAAGTCGGACACTCAACCCACTGAGCCACCCAGGCTCCCCTGGCTATGTGCAGATTCTACCAACACCCTCTGCATTTGGCTTACTGGTGAGGAAGGAAAAACAGAAAGGGAAAGGAACCATAGATTACCTGATCTTTCTTTTTCCTTCTATGTCATTATTTGCCGTGTCACTGCTTGGTTAATGCAGGAAATTAACACTAGTTAGAAGGGACGTGATAGGGACCTTGGCCGCTCTGTTTCTTAGAATGGCCCTACCATTTTCCATTTGAAGCAAGTCCTTGTTCAAAAGGGAAGCATGGTCTCTGGGGCTGTCAGTGACCTTTTCCACATTCATAGACATCACGGACATACCTTGTACTTGCCTTGGGTCTCCTGGACTCCCACACATTGTGGGGCCACAGGAATTCCAATGGCACGTTATACGTGCTACATGCAAGTGGGACGGTGTGGCACAGTGGACACACATGTTACGTGTACCTTCCCTGCTCAAGGACAAAATACAAGTGCAAAGACAACATTGTTAAGAATTTTGGACAGCAACAACAGAGCATTAAAGCAAGTGTGGTTTTCTTCTGAGCCGTGGATGGAGGGAAGGGTCTGTGCAATTGCACATGTCACACACCCATGAGGTCTCAAAAGACTGTTCAGGTGCTGTGTCTAAAATGCTAAGCACAGGGGCGCCTGGGTGGCGTCTGGGTGGAGCGTCCGACTTCGGCTCAGGTCATGATCTCGTGGTCCATGAGTTCAAGCCCCGTGTCGGGCTCTGTGCTGACGGCTCAGAGCCTGGATCCCTCTTCGGATTCTGTGTCTCCCTCTCTCTCTGACCCTCCTCCTCTACTCACTCTCTCTCTCTCTTTCAAAAATAAATAAACATTAAAAAACTTTTCAAAAAAATAAATAAAATGCTAAGCACAGTTTAGAAATCCCTGTGTCTTCAATGGTGAGTTAGACCCACTATATAGAAACCAAAAAATGTCTACATCTTATGGAATCAATATGTAGAAAGCAAGCTATTAGAATAGTCTACTTGGCTGAATAAGGCTTACAGGCTAGTATTTCGTATCACAACAAAATGTTAAAATATAATGATTTGTCCTCATGAACTGAGAGTCACAGAATCACTTCTGGGGCAAAGAAACCCACAAGATGAAAACCTATTGTTTTGACAGATTAAGGAAACCAAGGTGATCAAAAGTTTGGCCCAAGGCCACAGATTGTGATAAATAAGGGAAGACTCTTTCAATGGCCTTGTCCACACCTCATTCCCTACCTTAGGGAATTCCTTTGTTCATTTACTGAAGGGTTGCAGATACTCTGGAGGTGATTTAAAGTGTGACTCAGAAATGATCTTTGGCCTTTGGTTCCGTGAAAATTAAAGTTTAACGGAAAACTCTGTAAACCATCCAGAATAAAGTAACTCTCTTAGAATTCATGGCGATGAACAAGAAGCGATGTGGCCATCTTAAACACAACTCTGTGAACTCTCTGTTGCTTTAAAAGCATTTTCTTGTTATACCTCCTTTACCATCCCATCCTTCTAGAATTATGTTTGGGATTTGCATTATTTTCAATTTTAAAGGGAAGTACAGAGGGCTGGCATATTGACGTTTTTATAGAAAATAATTTGGCAATGACTCCTGAAAGGAAGAAGCTTCTAGTTCTTTGCTAATGTAATTATTTGTGTGGAGAAGGGAAGAATCCAAAGAAATAAGAATCATAGGCAGGATGAACTAAACAAACACCCAACTAGACAAGCCCGTGTCTATCTAAATACGTACTGACAGTCAGAAACCCTTAGGATACTGATTAAAATCTAAACAGGAGTCAGAAGAAAGTTCAGAATCTCAACCAGTAACATTGCAAAATTAATAATAATAATAATAAAATTTTAAATAAAGAATGTTAGAAAAAAAGTATCTCCTTTTATGCGTTTTGTATAATGCAATTGGCTCAAGTATTTTATTTTTTTTTATTTTTTTTAACGTTTATTTATTTTTGAGAGAGGGAGAGACAGAGCATGAACGGGGGAGGGTCAGAGAGAGAGGGAGACACAGAATCTGAAACAGGCTCCAGGCTCCGAGCTGCCAGCACAGAGACCGACGCGGGGCTTGAACTCATGGACCGCGAGATCATGACCCGAGCCGAAGTCGGATGCTCAACCGACTGAGCCACCCAGGTGCCCCTGGATCAAGTATTTTCAAACAAAGCAACTGTTAACTATTACCTCTGGCCATGGGAATAGCCTAGTGGAGTTTAAAACGCAGTCCTGGTCAGAGTTAAGACTGAGGCAGAAAGCTGATCCCATAATATATTGTCAGGACACAAGGACTTTTTGAACCAGAAAATTTGCACGATTCCATTGTTTTGTTTTATTTTGTTTCCAGATAGAGATGCGGGTTTTCCAACTGTCTACTCCCACCCAGTGCTGGTGCAAAGGATTTCCCTACCAACTTGCCCAGAGACCTTCTTATCAAGGGCACAAGCGTTGCCTGAGCTGTTGGAACAGTGTCCACGCGGTGAAGAGAGAAGAGTCGCAGCATATGCTCAGCCCACAGACAGAAATCCGTCTTCTGGGTGACCTGTGGGGAAGGTGTGAGCAGTGGTCGATAGAGACCTCACGCTCAGAGCAAGCAGAAGACGAGGGTGGTGCCGTGCACAAGTTTGAATGGTAAGTGGGAGTTTCAAGGTGCCATTTGGTTCCATTGGTGCCGTGTGTCCCAGGAGGTCGTGGCATCCCTACAAGGTCATCTGTGCCCAGTTGGGTACCACACCTTCTCCTTCAAGGTCGCATCCTACCTCAGTCTCCTTCCCGCGATGGTGTCGGAGACAGGACGGTCTGCACGACCTAACAGAGAAGAAGACAGACAGACAGCGCTCAGGTCCCCGGGAGGCCAGGAGCTGTCCCACTGGTCTTTCCAACCTGCCTGTGGCCATTCCCTGAGGGTGTCAACAGGGTCTGATGAGCTCAGACACTGTTTCCAGGGAGCCCCAGTCAGGACCCAGTGGTCCTCCAGAGGCTCTGACTCGTGGCTCGGACATCCTGAGGTTTGACCTTGATTTCCGTTCAGCTTGGCTGGACAGTGACAGCTGAGGTCCTTCTCAGGAGTCCCCACCGGCAGCCTCCTGCCAGCCCTCAGGTAACTCCTCTCTTCCCTAAGGACGGCTTCCGATTCCACCGGGAGTCTCCGGAGAGTCTGAGTAAGCCTGGACCCTGACACAAAGAGCCGCCCCTTCCATGGGACAGGAGGTCTTTGGGAAGTTCAAGTTCAGAGGCGGGTGGCTACAAGGGGCTACACTATCCCCTGTGATATTTTCACAGGTTGAAAATATCAGGTTAAAGATCCCACTTCAGATGCCACGCACCCTCACGATCTCAATGGTTTCTTGCCTTAAACTCCAAACACCCAACTGTTCAGTCACTGTTTTACTTCTCCTTGCATCTTTGTTCTGTAGATACAACCAGTCAGTGCCCTGGATTTGCTGCAGCCCCTTGGGCTTTGAGAAACCAAGCGACACCCTTGGGATAAAAGAATATGTGACTTTGTGTTGAGAACCTTTCCCTCCTGACTCACCAGTGCCCACGTGGATCATGACCTGCAGAATGAGAGCCCGAACTCAAGCAGGGTGACTGTGGAGAACGGACGTTGAAACAAACAGAGCAATGACCTTGAACCTGGTCCTGTAACCTAGTTCCGGAGAGGGCACGAGAGAAAGAATTCCGGAGCCTGGCCGCAGGGGCAGGGGAGACACACGGGAGCATGGCAGGCTTTCTCGGCGGGGACCACTGTCGTTGCTGGGTGAGGAAGGCTTGAACGAGTTAAGAGATGTGGAGGTGATGCCGGGGAGAGGGGGGAAACGCCAGGAGAAGCAGGATTAAATCTACGCAAGACCTTGCAGAACCTGAGGGGAAGCTGGCTGTAAAAGCAAGATGGAGAAACTGGTCTTGAACAAAGAGCGATGTGTTGACGCGAAGATAAAACAAGAAGGTGAGGGGGGGGGTGCATTTGTCGATTTGGGGCAACTCCAGGAGGGCATGCACCTATAGATTTGTGTCCGTCATCCTCCGCCACTGGGGAGGGGGTCTATGCAGGCTGCCTGATGGGCCCTGCGCTTCCCTTCAATGCCATCACCAGCCTAAAATCCGTCTTTTTATCTTGGAACTTGTGATCTGTTGATAAAGTCTCAGGGGCAGTGGGGCATGGGTGTGGGCAGAGGTGATGTATGCAACAGGCACGTCCGTCCTCGGCAGCCCCTGCCTCTCCGTTGGACAGAGTGCCCTTGGTGACCACGAGCAAGTGAGAACTCCTGGCTGTGGGGCAGAGTAAGCTGCCGTGTCTGTGGGCGGGGACAGGGCACCGGTAGCTCCCAGAAGCCACCCCTCTCTTCCAAACCAGAACTCGCTTAGAACAAGGAGAGAAGGCCACGGCATCCTGAGACAGAGAACAGCCAGGATCCCAGTGTGTCCTCTCTTACATTTGCCCCTTCCCTGCGTTAGCCTGTGCGTTTGAGATGGGTGGTCAGGAAGGCGTCTCTGAGAAGCTGACATGGGAGTTCAGAGCGCATGGGGGCACATGCTGAGTTCCCTCTGGGGAGACCATTCGACCGGAGGGAGAGGCCCTGTGGCCAAAGCAGGCTTGAATGAGGGAAGGCAAGGGGGCAGCGTGGCAGGCAGAGGGCAGGCAGAGCATGGGACCCCGTAGGAAGCCGGTGGAGGAACTCACAGACAGCATCTTCCAGTGTGTGCCATGCATTCTGGTGGCCCAGCTGACAATCATGGCGCTATTTTTTTTTTTTTTAATATTTATACATTTTTTTTTGAGAGAGAGGAAGAGATAGCATGAGCAGGGAAAGGGCAGAGAGAGAGGGATCACAGAATCCGAAGCGGGCTCCAGGCTCTGAGCCATCAGCACAGAGCCCGATGCGGGGCTCGACCCCACGGACCATGAGATCGTGACCTGAGCCGAAGTCAAGTGCTTAACCGACCGAGCCACCCCGGCGCCCCTATAATGGCATTTATGTTAGATACAAGCCTACTTCTCACAAGTGCCATCGGGAAGGTACAGAAATAGATCCACAAAGCCTGTATAAGTCGAGCGGACGGATTGAGAAAGCTGTATGGTTAGAGTTTGTTTTCGATGATGAAAACGTTTCGAACACGGATCGTGGTGCTGGCTGCCCAACACGGAGAACGTAGTCAGTGCCACTGATGGTACATTTAACAAATGGATAAAATAGCGAATTTTATGTTCTGTATGTTTTACCATGATAAAAGAAGAGAAACTTTCATATCAGCTTTATGCTGGTCTTGGACAAATGTTTTCCGACAGGGAGGCCAATAAACCTGAGAATTCCGTTAACATACTGCTTCCTGTCTCAAAGTCCCAGGGGCGGGGTGGCTTGAGAACAGACTGGCCCGGTCGGCGGGGCCAAAAGCAAGGTTTCCGCAGGGTTGTTGCCTTCTGAGGCTGTGGGATCTGTTCCAGGGCCCTGTCTCTGGCCCATGGCAATGGCCTCATGTTTACTTGCTTCCCCCTATAAGAGACCCCGTCTCCAAATGAAGTCACATTCTGAGCTCAGAGCTAGAGCTTCAACATATGAATTGGAGGGGGACACAACATGCCTCTGCCTTTGTTCAGCTCAGTCTCACACACATCCCACAGGTTATTGGAAAGTTCAAATCACTTACCATTTTATGGGGCGACTTCAGGCCAAGGCAGCAGTTTCACCGACAGACGTGGGCGGGGACTTGGGTAAAGCAATTAAGAGATGCAGACTTGAGTCCTGTCTCCACCTCCAACGAAGCAGAGACCCTTCGCCTCCGTCTGTTTCCCAGGAGAAGTGAACAGATATTCTCCGAATTCCTCTCTATCATTAGCACCCTGCGATCCTAAAAATTTAGAACCCTCAGAATCATTCTCGTCCTAGGAACCGCTAAGTGGCGTGAGGGTTGGGGTGAGGAGAGAGATTTATTTTTGATTTAGTGAAAAACATACAATTCTACATTGGAACAGACAACTTCTCATTTGGTTACTTGTTTTAATGTTTTAATCATGTATTTTTCCACTTTGCAAACCACACTACTTTTGCCATAATTGATAGTAATTTCTTATTTTCCAAAACTGATACCCTTGTTTCTAGTATTCTTAGAAGCCCTGGAAATATCTACTAGATTCTCTCCTCCACCTTCGATCCCACCCATGAACGTCATAATCCAAGACTTCAGCTATCATGTTATATGACCCGGAGTGGATTGTTCTAGAAATCACAGCATCTTATGGAATCCTGTGCCTTCTGAATTCCATGCCATGCACTTGTGGTCTCTGGCCATCCCCAAGATTCTCTGCCACCTCAGATTCTATAGCTGCTTGGCCCACATCTTCCCACAACCTTTTCCGCTCCTATCTCTCCTCACTCTTTATGAGGAGTGTTCAACCCCTCTACAGACACTTCTATTTTATTTGAAATTCCCTCCACGCATAAATGTAAAGAATGGATTCTGAGGACAGAAGTAGACATTCTTTGAAGTGAAAATGGCCTCAGGCTGGAACCAAACCTTGGCTTGGCATCGAAATCAATCGAAAAAAATCCCAGATACATTCATTCATTCACTCACTCACTCATTCATTTATTTAGATTCTGCTCAAATATATCTGGTAAATCATTCTTTTATTTATTTAAAAAAATTAATTGAAGGATTACTAGGGCCCAATGTGTGAGAATGTAAAGGGAAATCCAAAAGCCCCATCCACAAGAAAATTACAGTCTGATAACGGAGGCATATGAGTTTCAGACAATCCCAGTACAACAGGCTAAGACGTGCCTTAGAAAGTTTGCATCGTTTTCCAAGCTCGATATCAATTTTCACCGACAGAAAGAAGCACTCAGCAGTGACTCCATTTTTTTCAAGATGGAAACACACCTAAATGTTGGTGTCTTCCCATGACAAAAGCTCAACACAATTATGCCCAAGTCAACAAAATCAATCTTGCTTCTACCTTTCAGAAAACAAGTACCTAAAAGGTGATATGAAATAACCCCGTTTGGTCTTTCAAATTGATCACAGAAGGAGGGCAGTTCTGCACAGAGGAGGGGAATTTGATAAAAACTTAGGGATGGAATAAAAGATGCATGATTCGACACGTATGGCATCTTTGAGGATTGAGATTCCCTGCGCTCCAATAACATGAGCATATACATGATCAGGAAACAACTTGTAATTTCCAGGATGGAAAAGAAGTGGACGTTCTGAGAAAAATTGTCCTTCTGGGATGGATGGAAGGATGATGTTGGCAAAGGGACTTGGGGCTTTGTATACATTCGAGATTTGTCTCACGATGGGAGAAAGAAGACAGAGTTGCCTGAGGCGAGAAAGAACCGGGGAGGAGGGCTAATTCTCCACGGGGAAGTTGGAAACCCAGAGAAAAAGAAAGCAGAGTTTGAGGCCAGGAGATTGAACGGGAAAGAACGAGGAGCCACCAGGCCTTCCACTGGGGTGGGGGAGGGAGTGGCTGTAGGTACAAGTCTCCCCAAGTTCCCGAACCCCCAGCTGCCTGAGTTCACTTGGGCAGGAGAGGCCCCCAGGGGCTGCCCCCCCCCATCTTTTTATCCTTCTTGAATACAATAAATTGTACTTAACCAAGAATTCCTGGGGTAGAAAACCAAGGATATTTGGGTTGTTTTCTGGTCTGGGGGGGAAAAAACCACAACACATTCTCACAGGCTAAAACGTAGGCAAACATCTCTCCAGACACCAATGCAAACAGTAAAATAACAGAAAAGCTCCAAGCTTAACCAGACTTCATGAAAAAACTAAAGTATGTGTAAATCAAATGTGATACGTTTCACCCATGTCTCCTTAATTTTAGGAGACTCTGAAGCATAATATCTTTACTTTGCAGGAATCAAAGACACGAAATAGGCTATTAATGGGTGCCTTGGGGACTTTACATGATTTTAAACCCTCCTTTCAACTGGCAGTCAAACACAAAATAGCTTGTCACCGACTCTCCTTTTTCTGAATTGTATCCATCCGTACAGTTTGAGGCTTTCCACAAATCCTGCTTAACAATTCCTCTTTTGCGGACACCCGGCCCATTGTAACTTTAAATTCATCAATAATGAGGGGGGTTTTTTGGTTTTTGTTTTTGTTTTAAATTTTTTGAAGGTTTATTTTTGAGAGAGAGACAGAGTGCAAGCAGGGGAGGGGCAGAGAGAGAGGATCCGAAGCGGGCTCCAGGCTCCGAGCTGTCAGCACAGAGCCCGACGCGGGGCTCGAACTCACCAACTGCGAGATCACGACCTGAGCCCAAGTCGGACGCTTAACTGACTGAGCCACCCAGGTGCCCCAATAATGAGGGTTTTTAAGAAAACACTGCACCTGGATTGGCTGTAGGACACCCCGTCACGTGATCTAGACAAGCCCCGAAGTGAGAGCTCACAAAATACCGAGACTCGAAAGGCTCTCAAAATTTAAAAATGCAGATTAAAAGGAAAATTGAGCTCTTGGCCACTTTAGCACTTCCAGGTAATTAGAGACCCTGGAGTAAGTCTTCCGACATCTCAAGCGGAGGTGTAACTCTTGAGCCGAGACGATTACAATCACACGATTTTTATTTAAAAGATTACCCACCACATGCAAAGTCCCACGGTAGGCACTGGGGGGCAAGGGGTTGAGATTCTGGGCTCGTGCGGACTGAGCACCAGTTTTAGGGACCTGGATTTGGAGGGTAGGTTCAAATACAATCCCCAAACATCCCCCGAGGGCTCCCTGAGTACAGGACCTGAGACAAGGACCTTTAGCAGATGAGAAAAGGAGTGAAGGGTGGTCCTCACCTTGGGGGGATGGTTGGGTTTATCCGCAGACGTAAAGATGAAATGACAGCTGGGCAGGGGTGCGGAGGCTTGAACGGAAACCACTGCATATCCTGGGAGGGACCGTCAACATCTCAGGATTCCTTTCAGAAGGAAATGTTCCTCCAGGCTTTTTGCATAAAAAAAAAAAAAAATGGGTCTGGATTCGAGAAGAGAAAACAAAGAAAAGTGGCAGACAGATGTGCGGAGAAGAGAGTCAGAAGGTCCCTGCTTTTTCCTCTGCATCTGGAGGGTACTGTTCCTATTTCCTGGCCTCGGAGAGACAAACGAAATTGTTTCCAAAGCGTTTCTCTCGCTGGGCCAGACTGGAGGATGTCATACTTCTCCTACCTATTGCCCTGCCACCACATTCTAAATTCAACTTTTCTCATTCCGAGGAGATATTTAGTACCTAATAACAGGTTAAAAAAAGGGGGGGGGATGGGAATCCTGGAAGATAAAGCTTTTCGGGTCCGGCACAATCCTGATAAATACAAACAGCCTTTTAAAGTGAAAAGCTTAGACGGAAAAGGCTCAGAGAATGATTTGCCCCCGCGGCCTGCAAACGTGTGTACCTGCAAATAAAAGAAATCGATTGCCCTGTGACGGTCTCCGGATGGAGACGGACAAGTGTGGTCTCAGCCAGCAGCAGAAGCAATTCACACGCGTTAAGTCCGATCCGGACGCACAGATCTGGCGCCTGTCGCTGAGATCAGTGATCTTGTCGCGGGGGTTTTGGTGGGAAGAGGGCGGTGCTAAGCCCTCCCGTGCAGAGTGCTGTAGGTTTAATGCTTTTCGGCAAGGAGACCCTCTTCAAGAGGAGACACGGGAGCATCATCTTACCTGTAGGAGCAGGTGTACCAGGTGACCGTCAGCGAGAGCCTCGCGGTGACCGGGTCTCTACACGACACCCAGCTCTCCAAGCTGAAGCCAAGTTGGTTCCAACAGACTTTCTCTCCCATGGGGACAGAGAAAGGCAGGTCCTCCGTCCTCCGTCCTCCTGCTCTGACCCTGCAGTCTCCACCTGGGCCCCCTGCCTCCTGCGGCCTGCCCTCCCTGCGGTCACTGCAGGCACCGGTCAGGCTCCTCCCTCCTCTGCTGTGGTCATTCTAGTTCCTTCTGTGCTCACTCAAGGTGGCTGCCGGAGCCCTCCGGGCCTCCACTCCACCTGCACGGCTCCCCCCCCTCGACCCCCAGCAGCCACAGGCCACCTCTGGGACATCTTGTGTTTTTTCCCACCTCTGGCCTCTTGGGCTCCTGTTCTGGCCACCTGGGAGTCTCTCCCGAAATATCCTGGAAGCTCCCTCTTTCCACCGCCTCCCATCTCTGCTCAGGAGTCACCTTGGTGAGGCCCCCCGGGGACCAGCCAGTTACTATAGCAACGGCCCGGTCCAAATCCCACCATTTTATCCCCCTGCCTACCACTTACCACCATCTGGTTTTTTGTTTGTTTACTGTTCCTCCCACACTGCTCCCCCCACACCCCCCACCATCTAAGCTCCATGAAGGCAGGGATTTCTGGTTTTGTTTGTTTGTGGGTTCTCCGACGCCTGGCACATTGAGGCTCTATAGCCTCCTTTGACTAAAGAATGTCTCCATTGCTAAAGAAGGCCATCCGTTTTGAATTCTCTTTACTGAGAGTAAATCTGAATCTAAAGACAGAATAATAGTGGACCCAAATTACATGGTGTATTTAAGGCGCAAAAATGTATTAATTGGACTAGGTGGTAAGGTAGGCGCTTACGAGAGGCCCATAATGTGGGCAGGAAAGGTGTATGGGGGGACCCCCCAAAGGATCGCTTACACCCCCAACTGCCCTGGATTGTCGCGGGTAGTCAGAGTAAGGGTCTCCGAAACTACCAACAAACAGGGCAGAAGAGGTAAGGGGATTTCAAGGTTAAAGAGGAGGACACCGGGCACCTGGGGAGCTCAGTCGGTTAAGCATCTGAACTCTTGATCTCAGCTCAGGTCTTGATCTCAGGGTTGTGAGTTCAAGCCTTGTGTTGGGCTCCGTGCTGGGTATGAAGCCTACTTAAAAAAAAAATAAAATAAAATAAAATAAAATAAAATAAAATAAAATAAGATAAAATAATAAAATAATAAAATAAAATCATAAAGTAAGAAAATAAAAAATAAAAATAAAATAAAATAAGATAAAATAATAAAATAATAAAATAAAAACATACAGTAAGAAAATAAAAAATAAAATAAAATAATAAAATAAAATAAAATAAAATAAAATAAAATCATAAAATCATAAAATAAAATCATAAAATAAGAAAATAAAAAATAAAATAAAATCATAAAATAATAAAATAAAATAAAATAAGATAAAATAATAAAATAATAAAATAAAATAATAAAATAAAGTAAAATAAAGTAAAATAAAATAAAGTAAAATAAAATAAAATAAAATAAAATAAAATAAAATAAAAAAGAGGGGAACATGGAGGTTCAGAGAAGTCGTGTCACTTGACGAGAGCAGGGGCCACTCTGGGCAGACCGGATTTGAGGGACTCAGCTCCGACGGGTTCCAGAAGCTGCATATGCTTTCCCTGGAGCTTTTGAAGGAGGCGGGACAAATGGGATCTGGGGTTCGTACTGTCCGCCTTTCCCTGTACCCCCCCCACCCCGCATGCAGCTGGCACAGAGGGAAATAATGAGCAAATTTCACCAGTGATTTTCATCCCATCTCATTCAATTTGTGACTAGTAAAGGTGTCCTCATTATGAGACCCGCCGGAGAGATCTGCAAACGGAAAAGAGCTGTCCCGTCCAGCAAGAATGCATCCTCTGAGGGGACAAGATATACCCCCGTGAAATGGCTAACACAACATCAGCTGGGGACTCAGGGCCACGCAAACAGTGGTGCAGGTAGTGACCGGCTGCCTGAGCTCCGTCGGGTGCACTTCTGACAGGAGCCAGGGCGGACCCCCTCTGTGCCACTTCCTCTGTGGCTCACACTTAGCGTGAATGTCACAGAGAAACTTCCCGGCACGCAGAGGGCACAGACAGCTTCATGTGAGTGGCCACAAGTGACACATGCAGTAATTCTATGAGGGGTGCTGGGAGCTAAACCGTGTGCCCTCAGGTTCATGTTGAAGTCCTCACCCCCCCAATGAAGACAGGGTCCTTCAAGAAGTGATTAGGGTTTGGGGCGCCCGGGTGGCTCAGTTGCTTAAGCGTCTGACGGTTGGTTTCGACTCGGGTCATGATCTCACAGTTTACGAGTTTGAGCCCCACATCGCGCTCTGGACTGACAGTGCGGATCCTTGGGATCCTCTCTTCCTCTCTCTCTGTCCCTCCCCTCCTCTCTCTCTCTCTCTCTCTCTCTCTTTCTCAAAATAAATAAATAAACTTGAAAATTAAGAAAAAAAGTAAAGAAGTGAATAGGGTTACATGGGATCTTGGAGGAGGGTCCTAACCCAATCAGGCTGGTGCTCCCACGACAGGCGGCAGTCAGGACAATCAGGACAATCAGGACACAGACGTGCCCGGGGAGAAGACTCCATCTACAAGGAGAGAGGACACTGGGGAAAGCAGCCATGTCCACATCCGGATGGCCAAGCCTCCAGAGCCGTGGGAAGTAAGGCCCTGCGTTTGGGCCCGCAGTCTGGGGACGTGCTCAGGGCTCCCCTGGCAGACGAGCGCGACATGGGAAGCACCCCCGTCCCCCGATACAGACGGCAAACCTGAGCTTAGCGACAGCAGACTCGGCTGCAGAAACTGAACCTTCTGATCCTGGGCCAGGGGGTCGGGACCCACACCCCGCCCTGCTACTGACCGCTACTCTTTCGTCCTTTGTGTCCAGCCAAGTGTGTGCGGGGCCCCAGGGGGTGGCGGGGGGTCTCTGCAGACACCCAAACACACACACAGACCCTGGCGCCCCAGAGCTGACACTGCGACCCCGGGAAAGCACGCAGACCCTGGAGCCCTGGAGGAAAACCCGTGGCCATAGTTCAGGTTGCCATGACAGCCTCAGCGACAGAGGGGCAGAAAGTCCTGGAGGAGGTCTTCCTGGGCCAAAGGGCTGGCAAAGCAGCCTCCTGGAGGGTGCGGGGCAGGCATGAACGCGTGGGAAGGACCACAGGCCGCCCACCGTTCCGGATCAGGGCCGGGCAGGGTGGAAGTTGGACCAAAGCCCACAAGGCATCAGATCGGGGGAAGAGGAGGGATCCACCTGAGCAGAGCTGAGTTCTCCTGATACAGCAATACTGGAGGTGTTTCCAGATTTTAAATAAACATAACTATGTGACATCGTAGTTCACGTACGCGGTGAATACGTAACCTTAGTGTGATAAATAGTGCAGGTAGCCCAAGTCCACGAACATCCGATGGATACAATCTACGTTTGAATGAATAGAATAAATACGATCCCATGGATACAAACATTTATTTGGCCCGTCTACACAGGAATTCTCGGTGATGTTCATTTTAGTCTGGATCTTCCCCCCACCCCCCCACCCCCCCCCGGGTAACTGGAATTGTCTCCTCACTGATCTCTCTTCTTCCTGCCCGGACACCAGAGTGAATTTTTCTGAGCACAAATGCAGTCACGACAGCCTCTTCTTCAAACCTTCCGCTGACAGAGAGTGAAATCCACACAAGCTTGGAAGGTGAACCTCTGAAGTTGGTCTACGCCAGCTGATGTGCTTAGATGGTATTTCTGCCCTTTGGCCTGGCTCTGGGCCTCTCTCCCTGGGCTGCCCCTTTCCTGCTGTACCCGTGACAAGCCAGACTGTTTATCCCCACAGGATCATGGCTGGAATTCAGCGCTCATCAGAATCCCATCCCAATGTCACTCTGCAAGAAGTCTTCCTTGACCACCATGTTGCCAAAGCAGTCCCCTGCCCAGGGCCAACATCGCACGCAGAGGACCCGTGTGGATGCCGGGGGGAAGGGGCACTCAGGCTTAGAAGGGCTCTGCGCTCGGCTTAATGCTGGACAGCGGCTGTCTTGAAATTTTTCATGATTTTTGAACTAGGCCCCTCCATTGTGTGTGTATGTGTATGTGTGTGTGTTTTATGACAAGTCCTGCACAGAATGTTGCCTGTTCTTCCCGTTCTCCTTGGTTCCTTCATCTCGCATCATCCCACTTGGTTTGCCACATGGCACTTCCCATCATTCAAAGTGATCCCTTCTGCTCATCTGCTTATTGACCTTTCCCCTCTCTAAGACATGCGCTCTGGGAGAGAGGGAACTTCACAGCCCCACTCACTGCTGGGTCTCCAGCACCTGGAGCAGGGCCAGAGGCGGGCTGCGTGCTCAGTAAGCACATGGTGAATTAATGACGAAGGCAGGGCACCAAAAATACAGCTGGGAGACCGAAAAATCCAGAGAGCAGTTGAGGTAAGCTGGGCTTTCTGCCATGGCGTGAGACTCACCTCCCCCCCCACCCCGGTCATCCCACTGATGTGAGAGACTGATTGATAAAATGTGTAAACTCATCCCCACAAGCGGGGAACCAAAACAAAATTCAAACACCGAAGTCTGCCACTCGAGGCCGGGAATCTCACCGGCGGACGGCACCCTCCCTTCGTCCTCCCTCGTGAAATCCCAACGGTCCTCAGGGATCTCTCCACCTGCCATGCATGTTCGTCCCTGCACTGAGCTCAGCCCCGCTGTGGCGGGGGGACCAGCTTTGGGACCAGGTGGGCCACTGCAGGATGCACAAGGTGGGATGTTGGGACAAAGGCAAGCCTGAATGGGGAGCCCTAAGAAAGTTCCCTCCAGCTGTTCCAGGGAAGCTTCTGTAAGCAAGACCATTCTGCTCCGAACATCACCTGCCCCAAAGTGGGTCTCAGAACTGCGAAATCCTAGGTTCCCACCGGCTCGAGAATAAGACCATTAGTTGAAGGAAGGCAGGCCCCAAAGTGTTTACTAACTAGAGCTGGAGACACTGACTGAGTAAACATCCTTCCAAACCCTCTGAGTGGGGGTTAGCAATTGATTTCCTGTTTAAGCCGGTTTGGTTGGTTCTCTGCTGCTTGGAGGCTACAACATCCTAGAGAGACACATCAGAGAGAGAGAGAGAGAGAGAGAGAGAGATCTTGCTTTACATTTGCTATATATCTTCTCTAACATTCAATAGTATATAATATTTAACAATAAAGTAAGGGGTGCCCGGGTGGCCCATTCGGTTCAGCGTCTGACTCTTAATTTTGGCTCAGGTTCTGATCTCACAGCTCACAGGATCGAGCCCCACA
This sequence comes from Felis catus, assembly GCF_018350175.1. NCBI lineage: Eukaryota > Metazoa > Chordata > Mammalia > Carnivora > Felidae > Felis > Felis catus. The sequence continues at coordinate 146,991,867 of NC_058372.1, read as the reverse complement.
TCAGACTCTGCACTGGCAGGGCGGAGCCTGCTTGGGATTCTCTCTCTCTGTCTCTCTCTGCCCCTCCCCTGCTCACTCTCTATCTCTCAAAATAAATAAACTTTAAAAAATAAAATTAAATTAAAAAAAATTTTTGCTTATCCAAATATTTCACTATACTCTCATTTGCAAACAGGGAGTTTAACTAACCCTTTATCACGGGCGTTACTATGACCACAAGAAGGAACTTCCATGGCAGGGTCCTTGCTTCGAAGACACTGGGACTGATCAAGCGAGACCACATAAAGACCACATAATCCGTGGCTGGGATCGCAGCCCCAGCCCCACCCTCCTCGTGGAGAACCGGGACCAAGGGCAGGCTCTCCACGCTTCACTGCAGAGGTTTGGTGGGAATAAAAGTAGCAACACAGATTCTGCAAAATCATAGTGGGGATCAGGTAAACTGAGGCACAAGATGACGTTGGTCCCCAGTCCGCAGTTGTTCACTGAGAGCGCTGTCGTTGACGTTATTATTAACCACGGAGGAAAAAAGTAAGGGAAAGGGTAAAAGCTTGGCGTCTACCCACGAGAGATCATCTTGGGGAGGTAGTTTGGAGTCGTTGACCAGAAAATACAAGATACAAGATAGCATGAATGGAGAACACCAAGGGATTTAGAAAAGGAAGTGTCTACAATGAGTGAAGGCAGAAAGACCTCCCTGGCCCCACCGCCACCTGGCCAAGACGGGGAGGCCTCACCGGCCAGGAGGGGGTCGTAGACCAGCAGCCGGGCCTGACACCCACACAGAGACCAGTACAGAGAGGCAGGAAGGTGCTGGCCCAGCAGTCAGTCCCCGGAGGCCACATCCTCTGCACCACAAGGTTTAGCCAAGTGGAGCCTGATGCCTGGGGGACCGGGAGGTTTGGGAACAGCAGCCTCCGGACTGTATCCACAGGGCAGCTCATAACACTATCTGAACAAAGCAGGGAGGACAAAAAAAAAAAAAAACAGCTTTAAGAGATTTCATTTAATTTCGAGACACAGGAATAAGTAAGGATGAGGGGTCGGCATCCTGAAGGCAAGGAAATCTCTAAAGATTTTTTTTAATGTTTATTCATTTTTGAGAGAGACAGACAGAGTGCAAACAGGGGAGGGGCAGAGAGAGAGGGAGACCCAGAATCCGAAGCAGGCTCCAGGCTGTGGGCAGAGAGCCCGACACGGGGCTCGAACTCACCTACCGTGAGATCGTGACCTGAGCGGAAGTCGGCCACGTAACCGACTGAGCCATCCAGGCGCCCCTCGGCAGGGAAATCTTTAAAGAAATGTTTCCGGGGGGCGCCTGGATGGCTCAGTGGGTTAAGCGTCTGACTTCGGCTCAGGTCACGATCTGGTAATTTGTGAGCTCGAGCCCCGCGGTGGGATCTCTGCTGTCCTTGCAGAGACGGCTTCGGATCCTCTGTCTCCCTCTATGTCTGTCCCTCCCCTGCTTGTGCTCTTGCTCACTCTCTAAAATAAACATTAAGAGAGAGAGAGAGAGAGAGAGAGAGAGAGAGAGAGAGATGTTTCCAACGTGTGGGTTTGAGGGGATGAGCCCCACCTGCCTGGGGATGGTAAAAGTCTCCCCTGCACATCTTCAAACAGCGGCGAATACTTTTCACTCCAAGGATTACAGGAAAGCACAAAAGCTGAGAATATGCTTAATAGTGTTGGAGAGAGAGAGAGAGAGAGAGAGAGAGAGAGAGAGAGAGAGACCAAGAGGGAATGAGGAAGAGAGAAGTCTGTGCCAAGCCCTTCCGGCCACCAGAGGGCGCCCCTGGGCCCGGACCCAGCGCGGGGAAGGTGCTGGATCCTCGGTGGAACCCGCACGTGGGGAGGGGGGGTGGGGGTGCGAGAAGTCGCATCGGGTCCGAAAGGGGCCACCTGGGTGGTTACAAGGCAGAGACAGCCCCCGGGTCTGCCTGCGCCCTGTGTCATCCATGTGATCACGAGGTCAAGCAGGTGCATCGAGCTCCCAAACCCCAGGACCCGGAGACTCGCTCTCGGCCGTCGGTGACACGTGAGCCTGGCCTGCCCTGGGTCCCCGACCCCGAGCGCGGGGCCTTCGTCCTGCACGGTCCCCCCGCGGCCAGCGGGCTCTCCCCTCGCAAGCTGCCCGCTGCACCGGCAACCCCGCCTCCGGACGCCGCCAACGAAGAGGGCACCGGTTCCCCCAGATTAAAAATAGGACACGGCCGCCCGGTGCGGGGACCGTTGGGCCGGTGACACGGGAGCCTCCGGAGAGCCTGGACCGGCGCCCCACGGCTGCCCTTGCCCTCTCCCCGCCCCCTGCCCCCTGCCCCCCCACTCCCGGGGGAGGGGAGGCCAGGTTTGCAGGGAGCCCCGCCAGGAAAGAGCTGGGAGGGAGGGGAAGGGTGGAGAATCGTTTTCCGGTGAGTCAGGGGCCGACAGCTGTCAGCACGGAGGGGACAAGAGGTGGAAAGGGGGTCCAGGAGCCTTCGCGAAGGCAGTGGCGGCGGAGTCAAAACAAGCAGTCAGAAACATGAGGCCCTTAAAAATACAGTAATTCATACGACATCAAAGCGGTGATTAGCACAGCTTCCTGGCTGTCTCTCGCCGCTTATTTATGGTACATTACACATTTTAATGCTATTTTCATAAGGTGCTTCAGCTGTGCAGCCCGGCATCGGGGAGACAAGAGTGCCCGAGGGGCCCCGCCGTGATCTGGCCCCCGCTCCCCGCCCTGCACCAACCCAATGTCAACCAGGGTAACAAGAACCCCCCCCCCAAAAGGGGAGGTGACAGAGGAAGTGTTCCCGAGGCCTTTTCCATGCAGCCAGCCGGAAGACACTCTGATCGCAGGGGCGAGGGGAGAGGAGGCGAGGCCAAGTTCACGTTGGTCTGTTACCCCTAGGGGACAGAGGTCACTCTGAAGACTTTGTTGAGGTCCTTCTTTTATTACCTCCCAAAGCTCCGTCCCAGTGGCACCGGCTCAACCCTGGAGTTCATCAGGCCCTCCCCTCCCCCAACTTATTGTTATTTAAAATACATTTGTGTCCCTATCGTGGCCAGAGATAGGGGCAAGGAAAAGTAAGAAGTCACTGGAAAACATCTCCTGCCTTTCAGGGAATTTCCTTGTTTTAAAGAAGGTGAAGGACAATCACGAGGATCCCTGCAGGAAACAGTGCCATTTCACTTCATACGGAAGAGACAAAATGCATTTCCCCCCCAGCAGATAAACTTAGTAACAATTTCCTCCACGTCCCACGAGTCTTTACAATTAGTCACCTTGAAAACGGCAACGGAGTTTATTTATGCCATGGGAAAAATATGTAATCTCGGCATGCAGAGATAGAGCAGGTGGGAACAAACATGAGGTCAGGCCAGGGGAAGGGAAGACACTCAGTACGGGCGGGCCTGAGCTGGTGGCTAGGGAAAGCTGTCACCCAAAGACCTATGATTCAAGGGGCTCGTTTAGCTGGATTCAGTGTGTCCCCACAGCGCAGCTTCTACGGAAAGCGCTGACCCCCTCCCCCAGCCAACGCATTCAATTTTAAGGCTTGGTCAAGATGCCCAAGCTCTAGAAGCGTCGGATGCCTGGTTTTTCCTTTTAACGACGCAGAGCTGGTTTCCTTTTCTGTCTGAGCCCACCGCGCGAGGCCCTTCTGGGGCTGGGATATCTTTAGGGCCCTGGGACTGATGGATCTGAGGCCTGGTCTCCCCACCAGAGTTTCCTAAACCAGTGCCAACATTCTCGGGTGGACACCTGTCCTGGAGGGACCGGGCTCGAGCCCAAAATGTGTCTCCCGCAGGCCACTTACAAGCCATCCCAAGATAACTCAGGTCTGAATTTAACCAGCTGCCTACAAACAAAGAATATCCCATGACTCCACTCGGAAGGCATCCAATTCTCCAAAGCATCTTATTTCCAATGGCCACATCGGCCATAAATACACTCTGTAGGCGGGCACCGGTCGAGGAAAGTCTCGGCAGACAGCACTGCCTTTTTCTTAAAATCTACAATGAAATTAGTTTGACCTTCACAGAACCCTGAAGCATCCACGCGTCGGGACAGAAGCTCACAGAAGTGTATGATGTGGGTGCTCTCCTGATGCCGTTTGGCTGAGATTTACTGAGCGAGGGACACTGTCCTACCCAGTCTCCAAGTATCATGTCAGTTGATCCTTACTGAGTCTCTCAGGGAGGCTCATAATGCAGGTAGAGACACAGAGAGACAGTCCAGTGACTCATTAATTGTTTTAAAAAAATTTATTTATTGGGGCGCCTGGGTGGCTCGGTCGGTCGAGCGTCCGACTTCAGCTCAGCTCACGATCTCGCGGTTGGTGAGTTCGAGCCCCGCGTCGGGCTCTGTGCTGACAGCTCGGAGCCTGGAGCCCGCTTCCGATTCTGTGCCTCCCTCTCTCTGTCCCTCTCCCCCTCACGCTCTCTTTCTCTCAAAAATAAATAAACATTAAAAAAAATTTTTTTTAATTAATTAATTAATTAATTTAGAGAGACAGAGAACAGGGGAGGGGCAGAAGAGAGAGGGAGAGAGAGAAAATCCCAAGCAGGCTCTGCCCTGTCAGCACAGAGCCTGACAACGGGGCTCAAACCCACGAACCGTGAGATCATGACCCGAGCCGAGATTAAGAGCTGGATGTTCAACCAACTGAGCCACCCACCCGGCTGCCCCAATAAGCCCTTCTTAATTGGCAGCAGAAGGAAGGTCGCTCAGGAGCCCTGCTATTCCTGGTTTAGTTCTGGGGTGGGTGGCACCTGTCTTTTGGTTGGTTTCACTGATGCTGGTAGTGTTTCTTAGGGTTGCTGGGGCGCTGTGTGGGCTAACATTCGTTGGGACAGTTTTCACAGCATCCGTCTAAGATGCCAGCCAAGACGCCAAGGATGTCCGGGCACGGGTGCCGGGGTCCATCCTGGTGCTTCCCAGCATCCCGTCAAGCCGAGAAATCCCAGCTGTGGTCTGGAAAGCGAGAGACCATGGCAGGAAATGTAACTTACGGGCAGGGCAGGCGTAGAAGGTACTTTCTCCAAAGCACCTGGGCTCCCGGGACCCCCCCCACCCCCTGGTGCCTGTACTGTGGGGTATGAGGGGCGCCAGACTCCGGAGGTGGGAAGAGACTCGGGGGACGGAGTTGGATCCGGGGTGTCCCGCACATGCTTGGCTGAGGGAGGCCTACAGCTCCGAATGGGGTCCCACAGGCCACTAGGGGGAGCCGGGACCATGTGTGTCCACGCGTTCCCAGGGTCACCAGGCCTCGGAGAAGAGATGATTAGCTGCCTGGCAGCTGTGGTCACACGTTCGCACTTTCACATGCAGCACAGCCAACTCCGTGTCATCTTCAGATGGAGTGAGGTGGCGGGGGGGGGGGCGTTGCCTGGAGGGGATCTGGGCTCCTTCTCTAACGGGCAGCTGGGGCACAGGGCCACGGAGGCCAAGCACATGGAGGGGGCAGGCTGCCCGGCCCGCGAGGGTCCCTCTCAAAGAAGGTGGACATATGTCTCTGAGCAACAGGCCAAAGTGGTGCCCACGGAGCGGTGAGTGACTTTGGCCACAACGGGGTCACTCGGGGCTGGGGACTCTGAGCCTCTGGGCTCCTTCAAGACCGAACTTCCCAGCCCTGAGCCAAGGGGAGTCGAGAGCACTCCAAAGCAGCCGCGCCTCCGGTCCACACAGTGCAGGGCGGAGGCTGAACGGCCCAGAAAGTTGCACAGAAAGGGCTCAGAGGTCACATGGTTCAGCCCCTCGGGCCACCCGCCTCCACTCACGCTTTCTGAGAGAAAAGTGCTGACACCGTTTCCCAAGCTTCAATTATACGTTACGCTCATCCCTTTAGTCAAAGAAAAGCCGAATGTAAACTCCAAACCATATTGACGGTATTGACCCATCGTGGCCCCGAAGGAGTTAGACGTCTGCCTGCCAATGTGACAGAAACCCCCGCCCCCCCAAGGGAAAGACACCAACTCTTTGTGTCCTTGACAGACAGCATCAGTTTCTGGAGCAGGCAGATTTCTTCCCTAGCAGATTTAGGAGACCAAAGACAGCTACGGCCCCTGATAATACCCGGGGGGGGGGGGGGTGCGGGTGGGAAATTCTGGCTCTTGTCGGTATCTTCACAGCGCTGTACGGGTGCATGCGATGCTCCCAATACAACAGTCCCACAGACATTTTCTAAATATGGGTCTCTGCGTATGTATAGATTAGCCCAAGCACACAACAGAAAAACAAGCCGGCCGGCCGTCCCTTCCCCTCCCTCTGTAGGAATTTGGCTTGAGATGAAGGTTTGATCTTTTAGTAATAACATTCTCAGTGTCCAACTGAGTGCAGCCAAGGGAAATAAACACGTCGGCTTCTGAACCTGGTTCTGCCGTGGATTGACATGGCCGCCGACAAAGGATTAACCTCTTGATGCCTCAGGGCCCTACTCTCCAAAGGATGACCCATATTTTCAACCCAAACAACTTCACCGCATCCATACTTAATGGCCACAGAGCACAGTAAAACGAGGTGAATGTTTAACCAAGGTTACGCTCTTTCACAATCGGTGCTATTTTGGTCCTAAGCGTGCTTCCAGCCTTCGCAGTTATATGGAAATCAAATAGCCTTTAAAGGGGAAGGAAAAGAACGATGTGTGCGCAGAAGAAATCCAGTTTCCCAGACCATGCCTCCGAGCGCTTTGCCAAGACTAAGGCGGCCAACGTTCTGAGGCTTTGTTCGAGAAAAGTCCCGATTTCTGGCTCCCAGTCACTTACTACCGCCCAGGGTCACTTGCATTGCCCGTGACCTCAAGCTCTCACCAGCAGAAGAAATTTCGGGTTGAGTGTCCCCAGCACCGCTCAAGAACGCTCCCCTGAAGACGACAGCCTGGAACACGGGTGAAAACTGGATGGTTTGCCCGCTGAACCACACCTTCTACCTAACTGTTTGAGAAGGTTTAGCTAAAACGGCTCAGGCCGGACCGGGGATTGTAACTCGAGTTGAAACAAAAGAGACTCATAACCGCTCGTTGTAGGGACGCTCCTGGTCCGAAAAAAGAAATTTCTAGAATTCCTATATAATCCACGCGTTCCGCAGATAATCCAGATTTTTCTCAGAAGCAACACACGTGCGGGAGGACTGAGTGGGCATGTCGGCTGCTGTAAAAAACAAATGCGTCCCCAAATTACACTGGCCTAATACTGGTCCAGTATTGGTCCAGAGTGTGCTCTTGGTCTGTGGGCCGACTTCATGGCCTTGGGCTCCTTTCCCGCTGTGACTATCCCGCTGTGAATATCTTGAGCCTTCAGAACCCAGACAGCAGATGGGGGAAGAAAAGGCGGGAAAGAGCTCCTGGCTTCCTACCTGCTCTGGTGCAGAAATGGCAGCCACCGTTGTGTTCACGTTCCAGTGGTCAACCTTGTCACAATACTAGCTGGGCTGTATTTCCCTGGGATCAGTCTTTCCCGTGGACGGGAAGGGGGGCTTTTTGTGGACGGATCTCCGGCTGTGCCCCACGCCGAGACCCTTTCCGTAGCATCCCTGACGATGCCATCAGTCCATGCCCTGGGAGCCCTGCCAGAGACCAAGAGCTGCCTCCTTTGCAGGAAAATCTATTTAATTTGGGGGGACAGAACTAATTGTAAAAAAAAAAAAAGAAAAAAGAAAAAAGTTCTTATATTGAGTTATGGCATCTCGTCACGCAATTTCCATCTGTTGGTCTTTGGTCTACCCTTCTAGAATCGGAGAGAACGGGTCTACCTCATCTTCCACTTGACAGGCCGTCAAAAGATTGAAGATTCGCCGTGGCTCCCCTGAGTGATTCATTTTCGAAGTAGCTCAAGCGTATTGATTTTCATCCCACTTATTAGACGGGTCATCTTTCTCTTCTTGGCCTCCTTAAGATGGTCAGCTCAGGAATGAAACCATTTCATTAGGTGAGCGGAAGGGAGCATAATGGAACGATAAGAGACTCGGGACATCTTGGTCTGGAAGCTGTTGCTTGAAAGACATCCTTGGGATAGCCTTCCCGCTTCTGGTCCGCTGGAAGGTGGCTCCAGGCTCCTGGTTATGGGGCCCGGGAGAACAGACGCCCTGCTGCTTGGGAGCGTTCCCTGCTGCAGTGTTCTTGCCGTGAGACCGTTTCACTGCGAGGGCTTGTTTCAGATTTTCAGATCAATGCCTTTTCAAGCTTAAAAAGAAAAATATGGCTGAGCTAAAACGATAATAAAGAGAGCTCGAGATAATACAGCCTTTGATGCAGGCCTTATATCACGCAAGCCGTGCGTTGGTGAACTCCTGGAGGTGAGCATAAATTAGACACGGAATCTTTTATTTTTTTTAAAAAAAATTAATAAAGTTTAGATTAAATATTAAAGAGGAAAGCTGCAGTCCATTTCTCCCGGATGAAGGCTGAGAAAGACGACGATTCTTATTCTTCTTCCCTTGAGGCTGGCATTGGCGACACCGTCTCTATAAAAATATTTTCAATTTTTTAAAAAAGATCTTAAAGTGAATTTTTACGATCGGGACTTGTATTCTGTGTGGAAACACCGTTTACATTAATTGTGTGCCATTTTGTGAAAAATGATCCGGAAAAACAATTTGTCTGTCTCCATTATGTTTTATTTTGCTCTATTTTGATGGGAGAAAGGAAGGGTGGAATCGTAAGCAACCTTTTAATGTAGTTTAGAAACTTAATGTGGAAAGGGCACTAATATTGTAATTACCAGTTTCTTTTATCAGGCACAGCGTTCTTTGTTGCTTCTGCTATTTAAAGTTACTGTTCACATACTGTGGCTAATTCCCTTTGTTAAATTTCACAGTGAATGCAGCTTCCTGAATATTTGTTATTGCAGTACTATGGATGTACGCTTCTCAGATAAAGGAAAAACTGGGTGCATCCATCTGTGGGCAAATTAAAAATGAATTTAACCCCCTGGCTTCCATGATAGTGTCCCCTTAGGCAAAATGTGCCCTATGCTTTTGACTGACAAGATATTACATTGTGGTCACGTACATGTCTTATTTTTTCAATGGTATTTTGTAGAACATCAAGAAAACTTTTTTGATATGGCCCTGTATTTATACTAAGAGGGAACACGGGGTTGGGGGGGGGGTTGTAAGGAGACAGGCAGGGGCTGGACTGGAGGCTTATGGAGTCTGGAGAACAAGGGACAAAAACAGTGACAGACTTTGGCTTTGGAAGGAAAAAGTCTATTTTCATTATTCAAGGTATAGTCCCTGACAAGTTATTATTTTATTGGCCACTGGATTAGAGTTTTGGGAATGTTGGTTATACCAGCTGCTTGGAGACTCAAGAAGGAAGAAAAGTAGGAAAGGAAGCTAGGGCAGGTTGGGTATGGAAGGTGTGCCCACCCAGCAGGATATGAGAATTTTGTCTTAGGGACCAACCAGAACCCACATAAACCACAGGAGCGGAGACTTTTTGCTGTTGTTTTTCGTAAGAATTATTCTCTACTTCTCTCCTTTTGATGGCATTGCCACAAATAGGAGTCTGTCCTTACAGGGAGAGTGTGCGCATTTTGTCTTCTCTTGTCTATTAATAATTTGTTTATAATAATGTTCAATGAAAGAGAGGGAGAGAATAAGAAAAGAAATGACTTTTTTTTCCCCCTGTCCCTATCAATCTAATTTTGAACAGAGAGAAAAATTTATTCTACACACAGGAATAAATTTTGCTTTGTACCAGGGATCGTAACATTAATTTATTCATTCAACAAATATTTGTCGAATGCCTGCCATGCACCAGCCTCTATTCTAAGATGGGGCAGAGGAGCGAACAAGTCGGAGAAGAACCCAGATTCTGAGGGATGCGAGTCTGGTGGTGGAAGACCTTAATGAACAAGAAAACAAGTAAGAGTAACATAGAAAGGGAATTAAATAGGGCAACGAGAGACAGATTGTAAGGTCATGTGCTCATGGCTGGCCAGGGACAACAAAGTGACCTTTGACTGGAGTCCCGAGTGACGCGAAGGATCCGCTGTGTTAAGAGCTGGGGAATTTGTATCCTAGGCCAATAGAAGGACAAGTGCACAGGCCCCAGAACAAGAAAGATCTGAACGTATTGAAGGGTCAAAGAAAACCAATATGGCGGGCCCTGGGGCCCAGGCAGATCGTGAAGATGAGGAGAAGTTGATGGGTACTGGGTCGAGTACCATGGGGTCTTGGGTTTTATTCGAAGTGCACGGTAAATCAGGAAGGGCTCTCCTTATCTAATTTTTGTTTTAAGAATACGGATGATTTGAAACTCAAAGTATAGAGAAGACCACGAATCTCATAGAGGCATCAGCCAGCTTCAACAATGAACAAGTCAGGCCATCCTCACTTTTCCCAAGGCCCGTTCAGGCCTCCCCATCTGGACTGGATGTTAATGCAAATTCCAGAGATCATTGCATTTCTCCCTAAATGATTCAGCATGTGTCACATCTGAACATTGAAGAGTATCAAGTAAATATTAACAAATATGGCGTCATGTTTTAAAATTGTACGTGTGCATAATTTTTATTTCAGTGTGTTTGGATCAGGACTTAAATAAAGTTCCTGTCATGCAACTGGCTGGTATTTCACTTACGTCTCCTTTAATGCATAGGTTTCTTCTCCTGGGAGGGATTCGGCAAGGAGATGTAATGATTTGTCATTTTTTACAAGACTACCCTAGCGCCATGTGGGGACCAGCTAGCAGGAGGGCAGGTGGGGGAAGGTTATGACATGGGCCGGTGCGAGAGGGTGGTGGTCTGCAGGACAGGGGCACCAGTGAGATGGAAGGAATTTGGACGAATCTAGGATTTGTTTATTTGCTATCTCATTTTCCAGTTAGAGCTCACCTGACTTGCTTTTTAGATATGCCAAACAAATTTACAGATTATGAATGTACGTGTATATAAACGATAGACATACATGTGTGAATCAACATATGAAATTAGTGCACACGTGGAAACATTTGTTTACTAGAAACATACAGATGCGGGCGGCCTGCCTGCCCGGCCAACAGGGGACTATAACAAGGGGAGTCTCCAATCCACAAAGAATCATGCCTTTCGTTCATATGACCCCCACACCCCCTGATGGAAAGTTAATCAAATTGCCTCGTCTTTATGTTCTAAGTTGATGACTTCACTTGAAATTCTCCCAAATTCTTTTACTTATTTTTTTTTAATGAATGCTTATTTAGTTTCGAGAGAGACAGACTGCAAGTGGGGGAAGGGCAGAGGGAGCAGGAGTCGAAGAATCCGAGGCGGGCTCCGGGCTCTGAGCTGTCAGCAGAGAGCCTGAGGCGGGGTTCAATCTCACGAACTGCGAGATCCGGATCGGATAGTGACCTGAGATGAAATCTGACGCTTAACCGGCTGAGCCACCCAGGCGCGCCCTGTCTCCCAAATTATTTTAAAGTAACAGGGCAACCTAGTAGGAATTCATTATGCTGCCCCAAAGGATCATAAAATACATGTTTATTATAGATAAAATAGAGTTGGGTGGCTGGGAATAAACGAAGACACTGAGAGCTCCCCCTCCCCCCTCCCCCCTCCAGCGTGCTTCCTAGGCTGGGGTTGGAGGGAGGGGAATGAGGGAGGGAGGGGGATGAAGTAGGGATGGGGGGAAGGGGGGGCTCCGCAGGTGGCCCAGCACTTCCGACAGGCGCACCGCCTGCGCGGCCCACGGGCCCCAGCTGCTCAAGGGCGACCCGTTCTTAGCCTTCTCGCTCTTAATTGTTTTGCACCTGCTCCGGCCAAAAATCTTCTTCCTGCTTTCCTTTCATCTGCGTGATGTTTCCCAGCCTTCCTGGGGAGTCTCAGCGTGATACTGAGAAATATTACTCTCTCATTCTGTTCTTTTACCCACGGGTCGCTGTCTTTTTACATTCACGGTCCATTTGAATAGAGCACTTTGTAGCCTCTGGGAGCGCCACTCGCAAAGCCCCTTGGGTTCTGACTCAGGCAGATCACCCTGTGACCCCCAAGTCTGTACGTGGCGTCTGACTATCCTTTCGAGCTTTAAAAACGGGAAGGGGGAAACGGGAGGGAAAGAAGGAAAGCGAAACAAGAGCGCTAGGGAATTGCCACAGTTCCATTTGTTACGAATACTTAGCATTAAATGTCAACCAGCTCTGAAGGGCTTTCGGGGGCAGGAATCCGCGGGCCAGCCCTTGGTTATTTATGTTCTTTGTGTACATGTTTTTCTTCACCCTCCACAGTGACATCAGAGTTCTCGTTTCACATCAGCTGTCTTTGCTTGCGGTGTTTTCGAGGGTGTGAACGTGGCCGAAGATAACAGCCTGTGACTCGGGTGAGCTCCCTTGGGGAGTCTCCTCTGGCCACCGCAGCTTCACGTGGACTGAGGAGCTCACAGCATCTGAAGCGACCTGATGCCTGTCCCCTCGGGTCGACATCAGCGCTGTGGTCACAGACGCTGGACGGGCACACGCCGCTCCCTGTTCTAAGCGGTTTGCCTGGTTTTCGCTCATTTCACGGGCTCCGTCTACACCATGCTGCACATCCAGATGCCAGCCGAAGGGCCGTTTAAAAATCCCAAGGATTCTGTTGTAAACAAACGGTCCGATGTTTCTTATATTTGGACCGGTGGAGAGAGGGGAAAAGCTCTACCTCAATCCGCTCAGTGGCTTCTTGTTCTACACCGAAGGCACTAAAAATACGCTCCGTTGAATCAAACTGTTTATTGATAAGATCCACTTCCCCAGTGTACCGGGCACTGTGTCGATCAATAGTTCAACGCGGACTCTGCTCCCTATGGTTTTCTGTATAGCGTTGCCTCAGATAACATGACCTTTCACGTACTCGGGACAAATGTTTCATAGTCCTAAAGCATCATTATTTCCTAGAGGAACAGTAGGGTAACTCATAATCAGTACTTTGCATTTTTCTGTGGGTCAGCCACGGTGCTAAACCGTCAGTGTGAACGATCTCACTTCATCCCCTCACCAACCATTAAGACGTCACCCCCATTTGGCACAGGAGGCATCTGCAGTGGGGAATGTTTACACGGCTTGCCCAAAGGCGCTCGGCGAGTCGCGACAGCATGACCCACACTGGGCTCTATCTTCTCACATTACGCTATCTTACTGTATTATTCTACCGTCTCCTGGAAGATTAGACCCACTTGAGTCCAAGTGGCCCTGGTTTTATGTTTTTGTCACTGAAGCTGAGCGTGTCTGAAATCCCAAAGTCCCCTGTGTGTGCGTGTGTGCGTGTGTGTGTGTGTGTGTGTGTGTGCGCGCGCGCCAGATGACTATTACTTGGGCGGGTTCGTTTTCTTTTGTTCGGTCTCCAGCCGATATGCATAATAGCATTTCCTTATTCTGGAGGGCGGTGGAAGCTCCACGAGGCAGAGGACACTCCTCTCAGTGCTTCCTGTTGAGGGAAACAGGAAGTGCTGGAGAATCAGGAGGAAGCCTGCCAGCAAGAGATTTCTAGAGTTGAAAGGGCAGAACCATGGGACCCAGCGTGGAGCTCAGAGCTTAGGCTTAGAAGTTGGTAGGAAATAGACGCCTGAGCTTCTGGGTTTCCCTTTCCTCCAATCACATCAACAGAGACGCTTGGCGGACATGTGAATGGCTGCATTTTAGGGAAACAGTTGCTGCTAAATGCTGCAGAGCCATTGCTGATCCCCCGCGAACGACAGGCCGGCTCACAGCTGATCCAAAGGACTGCGGAAAGGGGTCAAGAGTGAGTCAAAGGTATTCACCATTGTTCCTAGACTTCCAGAGTGGCATTCATTGAGAGGTTTTTTTTTTTTTTTTTTCCTTTTTAATGAAGTCACTGACAGCAACGGGCCAGATGGTAGTTTGGGTGAGTAAAGCTAAGTTCGGCTAGAAAACAAAAGCAAGGTGGAGCAGAGTGATACGGAGCAACATGCAAACAAAGTGGAAACGGAATGTTTATAAAGGAAATGGAACATCTGCAAAAGAAGTTAAAATCCCACTTGCAGGAACTTGTGTTGGCAACGGGACAATGACCCTCCCATCTTGGCAGAGCGGCCTGGTGAATTTCTGGCAAATGGGATTGGAGGGGACCCCACGGGGCTCCCTTGTGCAGAACAGAACTGGATGTTTCGATATTGGCCAGCGTGGGCCACGTCAGAGTTACTACCATATATCAACTTCCAGCCTCCCTGAACCCAGACCCTCAGATTTCTGCCCCCCCCGCACACTTCCCCTCCGCCCACTTCAGGGGCCGTGACAAGATCACCAGTGACTCCTGAGTTCTTAAAGGGACCATTTCCAGGCATCGAGGCCTTGGCCCCCTCTGAAACATTTTGCACTGTTTCTTAGAATCCTTTTCTTCCCTGGTCTTCTTGAACACCCTACTCGCCTGGTTTCTCTCCACTTTTCTGGTCATGCCTCTATCCACAGGACTTTTGTCACCATCCATTTGTCACATCGTTCTGGGGACAGGGAGGCACGGTCTTTTCTGTTCTCACTTCTGGAGATGTATACACTCTTTTGGTTTTAACCACTATTTGTTTGCTCACAATTGCTATTTCTCTGTGCAGCGTTTCAGCTTGGAATATTTAAACCCCTTCTGGAATTTTCCGTTAAAACTCTCACTGGCATCTCACCCTTGGCCAGCTCAACGTGAAACTCCTTCTCGCCTCTTGCTCTGCCACTGTCCGTTCAATGTGTGGGATCATCATCCACCCATTCCTCTAAGCGATGACCAGAGAGCCATCGTCAAAGCATCCTCCTCCCTCATTTCTGTAGCCAATAAATTATCAAGCACTCTCTTTGCTTCTTTGTAAATAGCCAAAATCTGTCACCTTTTCCAAGCCGCCTATCAGGAAGTGCTGCTGAGTAATCTTATTTGGTGAATGGATGGACATGTGACTGAGATCGGGTCATGGCACATCATGAACTCCAGCTCAATGCACAATGGGGTCACCCTGTCCTGGGCTCCCCGAGGCCATGGCCAAGTGATTCAGTTCCGGTCTCTCCATGGCCTTGTGCCCTGACAATGCCACTTTCAGAACAGATGAGGATGTATTTCCTGGTGATCTAAAACCCGACTGAGGCTCTGAGTTTACCCCAACTGCGGGAAAAACATAAAATAACGAATATTCGTGTAAATTTGTATCAGTCAGGATGATGTGCGACTTTTCTTTATTTCTCTGTTTCACGCTTTCCCATCTTCTAACTCCACTTCATAGACCCTGGCTCTATCAACTCCTAAGGACCAGATTTCCATTATATGACATCCCAAGTCTCTTATCCAATTCTGTTCTTCCTTCTTCAAAAAAAAATCTGTTGGCCATTTCACTACTAATGTCCAGTATCATCTGAAAGAGGCTAAGAGAATGAATGTGTGTGTGTGTGTGTGTGTGTGTGTGTGCGTGTGTATGAAATGTTCCGAGGAAGAAAGACTTGAATATGCTAGCCGTGTTTCTGACTAGCATGAATATTTTTAATAGCTCCGTTTCTTTGACTAGATTCCCAGGCAGAAAGATAAACAGCACAAAGAGAAATCTGCCAAGCTATTCAAAAAAATAAAGAAAGCCCGAAAGATGGGAAATCTTGACAGCAGATGGAGAAAGGAATCAAGAAAGAACATTGATAACAGGAGGCGAAGCTCTAAGATATCCAGGGGGGAAATGGACAGAGCACAGACAACAAGATCTAGGGTAGTATTACCCTTGGGCACACACCAGTGAATTTCACATTTTTTTCCCCTTCAAAAAGTCCTCCCACAAGAAACACAAAACAAGATGTGCTTCTTGGCAGAGTTTACACATGCTACGGGTTTCTTTCTCATTCTCTTCCGAAGAACATTCCCCCTTGATGTAAAGTTAATGGACATAGTATATTCCTATGGTATAAACATTCTCCAAGACCAGAAGGCTATGCGGTAATCTTCATTAGCCTTACAACCAAAATCGACAACAATGAAACTACCGGCATATTCTGGGGGGATTTAAGAGATTTGTGCTGGTGTCGTTGTGTAGCATACAGGGTGTGAAATGCCACAGATGTCATTCTACGTGCATGGCTGGGATTGGGAAATTAAAATCATCTAGCTCTCTGTCAGGTGAAGGTTAGAGGCAGAGATTCTGAAGAAAGAGCTGACAGAGACAAGGATTTGACCTTAGGTCTGACAACGTTTGGGCCGGCCCGCAAGCCTGTATCGTCTCTGTTTCCCAAAACGTGTGCCGTGAACACCCGTATGGCGGTTGTACAAACTCACCTGTGAAAACGTCAACACGTGGCAAGATAGAATGTGCACTGCAAGGTAGTCGACGGAGGGCAAAATAAAAGGCTTCGCCCCCTACATACGGTCATCATTCACGATCTTTCTATTGTCCCAAAGGGGAAACAAGCCCGGTAATTCTATTATTCTGAAGAGACGTCAAAGTTACCATGTCTTTAGCTTCAAACACTGACAATCTTCTCTAAAATTCCATAGTGAGTTGGGAGACCTACTCCGCTGATAGTCCCGCAATCACATGGATTTCCCAAGCTGACTCAGTCATTAAAGGAGACATTTAGGAGGATATTCATTGATTAATTCACAGTTGTCCCGAAAACACTTCTCTCAAACGCGGCTATCTTACTTCTGCCATTTTCCGCCGTACAGACTTGTAGTTCTGCACTGGGAGCGAAGATGACGTTTGTCTCAGAACCTCTCAACTCTTGGGGATCATGCTGGTCCCGGAAAGAGCCACTCAGCAACCCTTTCTTGTACTCTCTGATCCCGCAATAGACCTAACTCGGCGGCTTCAGGTCATTTTCACCCCTTAGTGAATTTATAATTCTGCTGGATGCCTTTGGTAGCGAGGTCATCACAGGATGCAAGAACCCGGCGTCCAGACGGGAGTGTGGTCCCAGGCCTGGTGACAAAAGGGCAGAAAGTAAAGCTGTCCGGGCCCATCCCCAAGTGCATATGAGGAGCGAAGAGAAAATTCCACATAAAAACGCTAATGCATACCTACCTCTCCACTCCCCCCGCCCCCACCCTGAGGTCGGGGTCTCCTGGGGAAGCAGTTTGGTAGATGATTTGCAAGGAGGCAATCTGCCACTTCCCTTCGGTCCTCACGTTGGCCAACCGCGAATTTGGGGGAGAGGTCAAATTTAGAACTTAGTGTTCTCATCGGTAAATCCTAAGAGGTAAGTGAAGAGGGACCCCAGAGATGATAAAGCTGTGTGGCAGAATATAGCAAGTGTATATTCACACCGTTTCCCATTCTATCAATATCTCGTCTGAAGCAGAGCCTTTGGGGTCTCTTTCCGGCTCCCTGCACATGAGATGGCTGCTGGCCTTGAATCGGTTCTCAGCCTCCACCCCCACATCTGAAATATGAAGATAAAGATCTCACCTTGAAATGCAGTTGGGAAAACCAAGAAGACAAAACATGCAGATCCACTATGTAAACTGAAATGTGCCAGACAGACACTTTGGGTGTCGGTGCGCACTTGAAATCCACAGAGATTTTGAATCCGCCATTTTCTAAACCGGTAATTCTCAGCAGGCACACCCTCAAAGGATGGAAACTGCCAGTATATAACCGCGCCCACCCTGTCCCCTCAGCGGCAGGACACCCAAACGCACTAGGTTCATGAGTGGTCTTGTCTCCATCTTGCGGAAGCCCCAGAAAAAAAAAAAAATCTGTGGACTCATTTATGTATTATCAACCTAGTCTCAATGGATTTTTACTTCTTTTCTAATATTTATAATTCAACGCTATCCTCAAATTCCGTGTTACTCAGATCGTGCGCGTAGATCGGTGAGAGCCCCAGGACGCTGTGTGTCCTTTTGACAAGTTACCCATCACTTTTTAAATCTTTATTTTCTGAGGTAACAAAACCGTCCAGGTTCCTCTTGTACCCTCCTTGACCCAGCACCAGGACCAGCCTCGGTTGCATTCAAAACAGAATGGAACCAGAAACCAAGAGTTGCATTCTGAGTGAGCTCATTGTTTTAAGGTGCCTGTGTTTCCGCACCCTGTTGGTGGACAGAACTGGGTGGGGGGGGTGGTATATGAACACAAAGTGCAGTGCATATATACATACACATATGTGACCCATACGCATCCATTTACATCCTCCTATTTTAGAAATAACTGTATACCAATTTTTCAAATTCCAAGCCAATTCATTCCAGTCAAATCCAAACTCATTCATATATATAAATGTTATATATATATGTATATTATACATATATATAATATACATATATATAATATACATATATACGAATATTATATTCTATTTATGATATACATATATATGAATATTATATTATATATATGATATACATATATACGAATATTATATTCTATTTATGATATACATATATACGAATATTATATTATATATATGATATACATATATATGAATATTATATTATATTATATATATAATATACATATATACGAATATTATATTATATATACAATATACACATATCTTCATTCTATATGTATTTTATGACCTATATGACTATATCTATTATCTATATCTACATACATTCTTTCACAGTAAGCACCTGGTTTCCAAGATCAATCTATTTACTTACCTGTCGATACCATGATAGGTCTAAAACAGTTGCAGCCTTGACTCAGACATTCACAATGAAAAGCAAACTGCTGAATAAAGAGTTGAGGATTTGCTGGCCCTTAGCGTCCCGCCCCACTCCCACCCCTACCCCAAGACTGAGGCTCCCTGGTCAACTCTGTTCCTAAATTAGCTGACTGTCTCTTCTCTCCGGCTCAGTGTGGTTTTGTGATTCATTTCAAACACAGTTGCATGCGTGAGTTTCAGCTTGCTTTCAGTTCCATTGCCTTTCCACTCTTGTTTGTTTTCTTTTCGAATTTTGATAGAATATTAACATGTCTGAAATCTCAAAACTATACAAAAAATAATCTCGGAAAAGTTTCCTTTTTCATTTGTAAACATTTTTTTTTTTTTTTGCATTGTTGGAGCTGTATCTTCAGGCAAATTTCTAGAAGTAAGATTTCTGGGTAAGAATAAATGCATATTCAGTTGTGTTAGACAGTGACAAATTCCCCCCTATAGGAAGCACACCATATTCGTCCCCACCAGCAATGTGTGTTTCCAGACAGCCTTGCCAAGATCGAGTAAACCAAGATCGAGTAAACCGCTCAGCTCTTTTGTCTAAATAGACGGTTGAGAAATGGTATCTCAGTGGTATTAATTTACATTTTTCTGACTCAGAGTATAACTGAACATCTTTGACATATAAATATTATTTTAGTATCTTTTTTGTCAATTTTCTATTCGTGAATGACTAGTATCCGTTTTTCTATACGAGTTTTGATCCCTTTCCCTCAATATATCAAAGTTCTTTATATATTAGGTGTATTTTTCCCCAGTTGGTCATTTGTCTTTTGACTTTATGTATGATGCTTTCTGCCGCAGAAAGAGGGGTGTTTTTTTTGGGGGGGAGGGGGTAATGTAGGCAAACATATCAATATTTTCGTTTATTGCATCTGGATTTTTCATTGTTGTTAGAAACATTTTCTTACAGTCAGGCTATAGAAGAACTTACCTTTCTTTCTTTTAGATCTCATACAACTTAATTTTTGCATTTAGATCTCTAACTCATTTAGGGTTTATTCTTGAAGATGTGTGGGAAGTGGACCTAAATTCATCTTTTTCTCTATGACTCTCCAGTTATTTCAATGTCATTTATGAAAAAATCCTTCTTTGCTCCCAGTGATTTGAGACACCACCTTTATATTTTGCTAGATTTCTCATGTATGGCTGGGTCATAGGAGGATGGCTGTGTTGAAACGTCCCCATTGGGTCTATCTGGCGTATTATACAGTTTTTATCCCCAAGACAGGATTAAACAATTATGTTTAAGTTTACCCCTATTCCCCTCCACCATTTTTTTTTTAAGACAGAGAGTGTGAGCAGGGGGGAGGGGGAGAGAGAGAATCTAAGCAGGTTCCACACTCAGTGCTCAGAGAATAGCCTTACTGGAGGCTCTATCTCATGACCCTGGGATCATGACCCGAGCTGAGGTCAAGAGTCGTATGCTCAACTGACTGAGCCATCCAGGCGCCCCCAAGGCTATTAATTTCTATTTATTAATTGTGTGTCCTCCTTATTTACTAAGATTTGATTAAGTTAGTTTTATTGTTACTCTTGGATTTTCCAGGGATACTAACATGTACTATCCTGTCACCCGCAAAGAGAGGTTTTTTGTTTGTTGGTTTGTTTGTTTTCAGTTTTTTCACTTTTGATTGTTTTCTCTGGGTTAATTACATTGCCCCAAGTTTCTAGAACAGTGCTAAATAGTAACAGATATAGTGGAATGTCTTGCCTTGTTCCTAAACTTAATAAGAATGGCTCTAGTGTTTCCCAATTAAGAAAGATTTTAGAATTAGGATTGAGCATGTACTTATATTTATATGTAATCTATGATATAATATAAATTCAGTGGAACCGGTGGAACCCATAGGATATACATAGATTTCTTTTAAGGAATTGGCTCATGCAATTGGGGGGTTGGAAAGTCCAAAGTTTGTAGAACAGACCAATATGCTGAACACTCAGGCAGAAGCAGATGCTGTATTCTTTTTTTATTTATTTATTTATTTTTAATTTATTTTTTTTTTCAACGTGTATTTATTTTTGGGACAGAGAGAGACAGAGCATGAACGGGGGAGGGGCAGAGAGAGAGGGAGACACAGAATCGGAAACAGGCTCCAGGCTCCGAGCCATCAGCCCAGAGCCCGACGCGGGGCTCGAACCCACGGACCGCGAGATCGTGACCTGGCTGAAGTCGGACGCTTAACCGACTGCGCCACCCAGGCGCCCCAGATGCTGTATTCTTGAGGCAGCATTTCTCCTTTTCCAGGAAACCTCAGTTTTGCTCCTAGGGCCTTTACCTGATTAGATGAGACCCACCCACATTATTCAGAATCATCTCCTTCATTTACAGTCAATTTATTGTAGATGATAAGCACATCTGAAAAATGCCAGCCTCGCAGCAACAGCTGGATCGGTGTTTATTCTCTTGGCTGTTTTCCTTCACATTTTCTTCATTGGCCTTTCTTAACTTTGGAGTCAAATCTATTCTATTCTTGTCACTAAGCTTTCATTTCTTATACGATTGTGTCATTCTCTACTGTTGCTTTCCTGAGTCCCTTTAACTCCTGTGTCGTATCTTTTTGTTGTGTGCCCCGCTTCTATTTTTAAGGGTTTGATCTAGGGTATTTTCCTTGTATCTTCAAATGAGTGTTTGGGTATATTTAATCCAGTTTCAGTTGTTGTGTTACAATGCCCTCCTGCCTCGTGGTTGATTTTTTTTTTTTCCAGAGAATTTCATCAGCTTTTATGTGTTGACTCAGAGTGTCAATTTTCCTACGATAGTTCTGTGCGAATACGACCTGCATTTTCTATTCCTGTTCATCTCATGGGAACGATTTTCAGTTCGAGAGCATACTTTTTTGTGTGTCTCTTCTCTTCCGCACGGTTTCCTTAATGGGTGGTGCTGGCTGCGGTGCTGAGAAGATGGACGGTGTGGAGGGTCTGTCATTAGTTCCTTTTGTGAGACTCCTTCACCCCCACTTGGTTTCCTTCTGTCCTTCGCTGTCCTGTTCCCGGTGGCCGCCGTGCCTTCTTCGTGTGTTCTGCCTCTTCTCCAAAAGGACCCCGTCTCGGGGGCTGCTCACTTCCCTCGAGCAGGTGCTGGGAGCCCCACGTCCTGACCTGTAATAAGCATTTTAGCGTTTAGTGTTGGGTTTTCCCTTCAGAGGTGATATTTTCTTTCCTTTCACCAAGCCATCTCAACCTGTCTTCTGTTTCTTTATTTTTTATGTTTATTTATTTTCGAGACAGTGAAAGAGACAGCGTGAGCGGAGGAGGGGTAGAGGGAGAGAGGGAGACACAGCATCTGAAGCAGGCTCCAGACTCCGAGCCGTCAGCACAGAGCCCGACGCGGGGCTCGAACCTATGAACCGTGAGATCAGGACCTGAGCCGAAGCCGGACGCTGAGCGGACCGAGCCCCCCAGGTGCCCCTGTCCCTCTTCTCTTTTTACCCATTTAGCCTTACGTTTCTCCCAACAAGAAGCTGAGATCATGAGAAACCTGAAAAGGACTTTAGTGATGGGGGAAATGGAGCCACATAACAAAGGCGTTGTGTATGCCTAACTCAAAATAGGATAATACTACTCTTCTCTTGGGGTGGTTATGAAGACTGACTAAGGCCATTAACACTAAAGCACCTGCTGTCATTTAACCGGTCACTCGAAATCGTCCTTCGAGGGTCTCCCGGCAGGTACGCGGCCTTGGCGCTCTTCGCTGGGCTGTGTCCTCAGGACCCGCGAGGTGGGGCGTTAACAATTACTTCAAGTTTTCACTTAGCTAAAACCTGTTTTTTAAGGCAAGTTATTCGAATGTCTGGAATACAGCGTCACTAACCAACGCACATAAGTATCCGCCAACCCAAATACGGAAGTGGAAGGAAACCCAATAGCCTCACGCTAATTCTGAGAACATCATCAGCCTCGGTTACTGATCATTCTGCCAAGAAGGAGATGAGAGGCAGCGTTCGAAACCCGGAAAATTCCCTAAAGCAATCTTCCTGGCACAGGGATTTATGGGTCAGAGCGAGATTTTCCCTTCCCGCCTCTAAATCAATGTAGAATCTCATATTGAAAAGCAAAGCCACCCAGCTCCTTCAGAAGCCATTTTCTTTCTTCCCTTCTCTTAGTTTTACCCCCCATCTTCCCCTCACTCACCCCGACCCCCACCCCCCAAGACCCCCTCGCCCCTCAGGACCTGCCTCCAGTTCTCAATAGCGGCCATGACTGGGTCTCAATGAAAAAAGATGGATAAAATATTACCATAACCTCAGAGGCATGAGCAAAGCCCTTATTAGAATTCGGACCTACAGCTGCACCTTCCAGCATGGGGCGGGAGATAAAGTTCACCATTGTTAGCTCACAAGTGGCTCCGATTTCCTGGCAACTGCACTGAATTACTCAGTCATTTATGCAGGCCTTCAGAAACAGTCCACTGTTTCCCAACAAAAAAGGCATTCAGGAAGAGAGAGATGGCTCCCGGGGCCCTGGCGAGCCGGCTTTAGGACAGTGAATGGTCGCTGCCTCCCAAGTCAATGGCCTCTGTGGGAAAGGCAATGATGTCACTGCGAATGTATTTTCGGGGTTTTGCCCTGCTTTTTCCTGCTTTCTCCCCTTCTTAGGACGATGCCCTGGTTTCCTTTTTCTTCCCCCTCTTTTCTCTCTCCTGCCACCTCCCTCCTCCCGCTTCTTTGAGGCCATTCTTTTTTTCTTTTCCCCCCCCAAAGTTTAGAACTCAAATCCATTCAAGGCGCACAGCAATACCACTCCCATGGCAACACTGGGCTTCTACGCTTCAGTTTTTGCATAAAAAGTAGAAAATGCTGGAAAGGGAGGGCAAGGGTGGAAGGGGGAACGGAGCCAGCCTGGCCCCACAGGGGTTGGTGTCGGGTGGGAGAGCCCAGAAGCAAATCGGGAAGAAAACTGGTGAGGCCGGCGGGAGACTGGGAGACACCGATGTGTGAGCCTCCGCGTTCAGACTTCAAACACGGATCTGGCTTCTGACGTGCGACAGCCGAGGAAGAAAAACACAGTGTGCGCAGGAAATAAGGTTTTGCTTTTGAAAATGTACCCAATTACAGTTTACAGAAAGCTCCCCAAACTTTGTCGAGCCTTCTCAAAGAGAAACAAAAAGGAGAGGAAAAGTCTCGCAAGGACTTGAGTGGGGAGGGGGCAGAAAACAAGTTGACGCGTTTTTGAGAACGCCCAAGGTTCTGGAGGCCCCTATTGTCACAGGGCCACAATCAGAAAGTCTAAAGTGCCATTTGTGTCAAATCAACTCAAATTCATTGACGGCAAATAGAAAGAGGCATTCATTCCCCTGCTTTCCTCTCCTGGGGAATACAGTTACCTTGAACTCCTGAAAACCAAACAAAACAAAGCAAAACAAACAAACAACAAAACCCCAAAAACCAAATACCAAAAAACAAAAAACAAAAAAAAACAAAAAACCATTACACGGCTATGCTTTATGTTCATCCTATCAAAAACCAGATACCAAACAATCTGGTAAAGGCAGCTTCTGGAAAACCCAAATAATTGGTCCCATGAAAACCAGAGCCAGCTGGTTGGGCCATTTGTCATGCAGACATCGATCTGCCTTTTCCCTTTGGTCACCCAGGGTTCCTCCCCGTTGGTATCTACCACCTGACCTGTGTGAGCCTGCATCCAATTCCTGAGTTCTTGGTGACTGCTTCTAATTCTCTCTTCTACCTACTTCGTCCATATTAATCAGCTGTGGTTTAAGCACTGTGTTTTCCGTGTGTGTGTGTGTGTGTATGGGGGGGGACACAAATCTACTGGATTCAGAGTCCTTTTTAGAAGCGGAAACATTAGTCAAGGGAGACTGAGCCCTCAAGAAGGAAGGGTGGTTTGTAGTATCTGCTGACAATGGGGGATGACCTCTGCTCAGGGACCCACCCATGGTGTGGCCAAGATTTCCTCCTGGTCCTTCTCTTCCTGTCCCCTTGGAGAAGCCTCAGAACTTACCCTCATCTGAGGGCACCCCTAACTGATCGTATCCCCTTCCCCTTTACCCATCCTGCATGGGTTAGATGATGGTCAACAGAGGTAATCAACCTGAGATGAGGCCATTAAAGTGAGTCCCCATCCAATACGGTAGGGGTCCTTATCAAAAAGGGCAATTTGGGGACAGACATGCACAAAAGGAAGGTCGTGAAAATGGCGGCCATCTACAGACCACATGTCCTGGTCAGGGGGGAAGTCGTTGATAATGTGATGATTCAAACATTTGAAGAATACAGAGGGAAGAGTGTTATGAGGACAGCAGAGCTGGCTGGCGCTTATGAAGTGGCAATGATGTCCCAGAGATGGGTATGAGTAAATGAGGGGGGTTAACACTTCAAGGCTAACCGTATAAGGGCCAGCAGGCCTGTTTGGTAGCTTACTAAGATGCTCTGCAGTAGAAGGGACGATGTGCCCGGAAAGCAGCCTCGGGACTTCCTAGCTGGAGTTGGGAGTTCCATCGATGTTTACATACTCACACAAGTCAGGTCTGATTATTCCAGGGAGATGTCCCAGTGGAGAAAAGATAGAATATCCTGAGTCGTGGGATGGGAACATCTGGGCGGATGGCCCTGAGCATTTTTGCTCTGCGGACCCTGAAATCTCCAAGCTTGCGGGTTTCTGTGCCATCTTTAGCCTGATCCCACGCAGGAAGACTCTGCAGAGGCCCCTCCCTGCAAAAGCTTCCGGTGTTCAGGTCCCACACAAGCTGCCCCCCCACCCACCTAATAAAACAACAACCTGTCTTAAAATAATATATCTGGGAGCAACCCAGGCAGAAGCAGTGGGTGTGAGTGAGCTTCCCGAGCCTCTTTGGGCTTGAGTTTGCCTCTCTTGTCCATAAAGCCTCAGCCACACCAATATCCACCGACTTGCCCTCGGCCACAGGACCCGCTTCACCTCAAAGTGGGTGTGGGAGTGGGCCCGTGACCGTGGAGTCCGCCGGCTGTATCACAAGCCACAGGGTCCGGAGGCAGTTGACTTCCTGCAGCCCTGGAACAGCCTGCCGAAGGGCAGGGGTGGAGCCAGCCTGGAGGCCACGCTGTGCACGGGTGAGGTGGCAAAGCAGGACACGGTGTGTGCACGATTCAGGGCCCCCTCTGTGGCGGGATGTCTTCCACGGTAAGACTACGTGGACGGAGCGGAAGTGCAAGCACAGACCCATTTAGTGTCACTTCCCGTGACCCATCGAAGGAGTCCAGGCTTCCAGCCACGCAATTCTGGAATCTGCAAGGTGGGAAGGTCACAGAAGAGGTTCCGTCGCACCACAAGCTGTGGCTGCTGCTTGGACAGGCGAGCTTCTTACCTCCAGGCACTGGAGGGGAGAAGAGGCATCCCTGCCCTGACGAGGGAGGTGCCCCTGCCCAATCGGCAGGGGGTGGGGGGCTGCTTTTCCATACCGGGGCAGGGACAGCGCGTGCAGAACTGGGAGAACCCAGTTATGACTGTGCCCGGGCGCACACCCTTGCACGTCCTTGGCCGGAGAAGGGGGTGACTACCGAGGGTTCAGAGCCCTCGGGAATGAAGCCGCGAGGCATCCCACCAGGCAGGCCGCAGCTGCAGGTTGAATGGTGTCCCCCAGAAAGGTACGGTAGGGTCCTGACCCCTGACACCGGAGGGCGTGATCTCATTTGGAAATAGTGTTTCTGCAGGTGTAAGCAAGTTCAGATGAGGTCACACCGCATCTGGGTGGGCCTCATCCAACGCGATTGGTGTCCTTATAAGAAGAGAGAGGAGACGGGACACGGCGACCTGTGAAGACAGAGGCGGCACAGGTGGGAGTGAGGCGGCTCCAAGCCATGGGGAGCCTGGGCTTCCAGAAGCCGGGTGGGGCAGGATGGATCCTTCTCTGAAGGCCTCAGAGGAGCAAGACCCGGCTCCCCCCTTGGTTTTGGGCCTCTGGCCTCAGGAACCGGACCGAATTTCAACTGTTTTAGGGGCCCTGGGTTGTGATACTCCGTCGCAGCAGCCACAGGAAAGGAACACAGCCCCCCAGGGCGGCTGAAGTGCTTTCTCGGGGTAGGGAGGACAAGGTGCTGTCCCCAGCCCGGTGGCAGTTTGTCGCAGGAGCCCCTCTCCTGCGTCCCTGCAGAAAGAGCCACTCCGGAGGACCCTGAGACGCACTCCCAGGATGTGCAGGAGAAGTGGATGGGCGCAGCTCGGGGAGGGACGGCCAGGCCCTGAGGTGCTCCACCCGGGTCCCCCTCCAAGAGTGCCAACGGCACAGGCGACGGGTCGCCTCCAGCTGTCGCACGCCACCATCTGTGTGGTGACTGTGCCACGGATTTGCGCCCCTGGGCTCTCCCAGTCCACAAGGGAGCACAACCAGGAACGAGGTGGAGGACCTTTCCGCCTTGACCGGCCACCTCATGCCTTTTCTGGAGCCACGCGCTTCCTCCTGCCCCCTGACAGGGGCCCGAGCCGCCTCACCGGCTGGTGCTCCCCTCCCATCCCCTCCCAGCCCACCCCAGACGCTCCCTTATAAATCTTCCGCAAGCGGGATGCTCTCCCCCGGCACTTGCCTCTCAGAGGACAGGAATGAATGCCGGGAACACTTCTGTCATGCTGTCACTCACAAAAACATCTCATTGTATATCAAATCCCTGTAAGCTCATAGGAGCTGATCTTCTGCCGTCATTGACTCACTCAAGAATACACAAAAATAGCTAACACTCCAGGGCTCGGAACCTGCAGAAGCGAGTGCAGGCAGATTAATGAGCTGCGCCCACCTTCTGAGTTCTCTTGATTAGTTCAGACCATTACCCGACTCCGCGCTATGATGGGCGGCTTCCAACTGGGGTCGAGACCAGAGAGATTCCGCAGGAGCTGTGGTCTCCGGCTTCTAGGATTCCTTGTGATCCGAGCAGACTGCGTGCGAGTAAAGACAAACAGACAAAAGACGGGCGGACGGTGACGCTCAGTTTGCACTTGTGACATTATCGAAAATTGTCAGTAAGCAGCAGGCGCCCTACCTCCTGCCATACGGCGGTGTCACCGACAGAGGAACGTCCACAGGCAATGCCCTGGTTTATTGTTTTCCGGTGAGGAAAATTAGAGCAAGGCAGTGTTCTTCCTCCCTCCCTGGTCTTCCCCATCTCACAGAGGGAAGATTATCGTGAGTTTAAGGAAGGCGCGCGTCACCTTCTTTACATTTGGGAACCAAGATGTTACAAACACCTCTAGCCAACCCTTGAAAACTCTCTGGAGAGCCAGAAAAAACAATGGCAATAAATTGTAATGAAGAAGAAGGCGAGAGAGAGAGACAAAAAGGAAAAAAGGAAAAAGGCTGGTTATCATAGACCTGATCATCACTATGAAGGACAAAGGAAAAAGATCAGGTACTATTCCGCTAAGTGACCCAGGTGTAGTGGCCGCCGGGACGTGCGTGAGGCCCTCCGGGGGCTCATCACCTGGTCAGGGGCATCTGACACAGCGGATCCAACGGGGCTACCGAGGTACCTGCCAAAGACCTCAAGTCGGAATCCTGAAGGGGAGATCTCAGACTCGGATCCACGCGAGGGCCAGACTTTTAATCCAGGCTTTCTCGAAAGAGTAGCAATTCTATAGCCGAACAAATAGGAGAGCATTTCCAAGACCATTTGTTAAGGCCGGCAGAAACAGGAAGAGGGGTGATGCTCATTTCAGGGCAGGGGCCGGTCAGCCACAAGGGGGTTCGTGCAAGGACATTCATACGTCAAGTGAGAAAAATAGGCAGAAGAAACTCAAGACAACTACAAGTTTTAGACTTTAAGTAAAGAGTCTTTCTAAACGAGGTGCTAAATGTGAGCATTTAAAAATGCACATTTACTTACTGGTTGAGGTAGTTGTGTTTTTATTTATTTGCTTGTTTTTATGCTGGCGGAGGTGTGCGCCAAAGATATTTTGCACGCTTGCCTGGCCAGCTACCTCGAGGTCGCCAGTTCCTGGCGAAGATGTCAATCTAGACATCAGCTCCCATCAAGCAAAGACCCCAAGACCAGGGACGACAAAGGGGATTTGTCTTATTTCACTTTGTTCTTTCTCTGTCTATAGGAAGGGACTCTATAAACATATTCCTCATTTTACCAAATGCCCTTGTTTTATGAGACCCACACATACATATATTCCCTACATCTTTCCAAACCACAATTTTCATTTCTTTACAATCTTAATCCACGTCTCATTCCTTTTGATTTATTTTGTGTGTATGTATAGACACACGTATTTTATCTCTTTGCTCTTTGGGGTCACAAATTTGCATATTCAAAATCAAATGCTTTTGTTTTCTCCTAAAACGATTCTTTTTTGGGTACTTACAAAGCTGAATAATGCTTTCGCTAATTACCCATTTGTTCCCACAAGAAACCTTAGAGCCGTCACCCTTAGTGAGCTCACCTGCCTCAATCTCTTATTCTGTTGCCCCCCCAAGCAATGAGTCTTCACTCTCAAACGTTTCTCTACTATTTCCCTTTCCACTGTACTCGCCTAGTCAGGGCCCATCAGTTCTTGCTAGGACCATTGCAGTAGCCTCCTAACTGTGCTCCTCACTGTGTCTGCACTGCCCCCCCACCAGTCTGCTTTCTTCACTGCTAATGGAGCAGTCTTTATAAAACATGTCTGCTCATGTCATTCTCCTGCTTAAATTTCTCCAGTGGCTCCCCAAACCCAGAGGATGGTCTAAACTTTCTAACTTCTTAACCTATGTCACAACGCTCATCCCGGTAGTACCCTAATCATGCTATCTTCCCATTTTTCTCGAGCGTTCTCCACCCTTGGCCATGCCACCTCTTAGTGTAATGCCCTCCTCTGCCCTCCCATTGCCTACACCTTCTCTGCTCTTCATCCTTTAAGGGCTAGCTCCAAAGATACCTTCCCTGTGAAGTTCAACTCTGAACCAAAAGTAATGTTGTCTTCTGTCGAACTTCCGAATCACTAAGCACTGCCCCTTGGGTTATGCATATACCTCTGCCTAGTATGATGAGTAGTTATTTATATGCCATATCATAACTACTGCACTGTAAGCTCTCACCATGACCACACATGCCCCGCCCCCACTCTTCTACACAGGAAGTCCCATGAGAGTGCAGCCTTTCTATTTGCTGGGTCCACTGTAGGTCCTGACACACTAGGGGCTCAAACATGTTTTTTTTTTTAAGTTTTTGTTTATTTATTTTGAGAGGGGGCAGGTACAGAGACAGAAGGAGAGACAGAATCCAAAGCAGGCTTCACTCCGTCAGCACAGAGCCCCATGTGGGGCTTGAACTCACAAACTGGGCCGAAATCAAGAGTCGGATGCTTAACTGACTGAGCCACCCAGGCGCCACAAATATGTTTCTATTGTAGGAATACCTAAATGAAGAAAATAATAAAGAAAGGCTGATCTATCCCTCATTTAACCTTGCAATCCTCACGGAAAGCAATATCACTTTGTTGAAATTCAACAAATCAGTAATTCTTGAGTGAATAAATTACTTAATAAAAATATAATACGTAAAAACTGAAACAAAAAATACTTAATGTAGAATTTCCCAGTGATCCGTATTTTTCTGTTGTGACCTCTGACTGATCAGTCTAGCCAATCACAAAAACATGTCCTGAATACCCCAGAATGGAAAATATTCTCTCTAATGCAGTGACAGAAACCCCTCTATGAATTTATTAGACACAGGTCACTGGCTGCATGGATAAGTCTGGTGCTTGATGGCAGTGAGAGATATTGTACAGAAGAAAGACGTAGGGCAGAATAATCTTCTGCCGGACAATGATTTCTAACAAATAAATTCGTTCTAATTTAAAAGATAGATGAGGACTGTAATCACATACTTGTTAGACCAGTATTTTCCAGCCCGGCTTGATTTTAAAAATTACCCAAACAAACAAATAAACAAAAGGGCATGAGAAATACAGATTCAATAAATCCAATTCAGCAACCTGTAAAAAGAATTCTACCCAATGACCGAGCAACATTTATTCCAGGTATGCAAGATGGGTTCAACATCCAAAAATCAATAAATGCAATTCACCCTATCAGTAGGATAAAGAAGAAAAATCATACGATCATACCAATGGACACAGAAAAGCATTTGACAAAATCTAGCAGGAAAATCTATTATCAATTTTTTTTTCATGCTAAAAACTCTGAAAACCAAGGACAGAGGGAAACTCTCTTAGCTGGATAAAGAGCATTTACAAAAAAATTCATAATAAATATCACTAATGGCAAAGGTAGAATAATCTCTTTTTATGGTGAAGAGTAAGACCAAGGTATTTGCTCTTACCATGGGCAAATGGGTACCACTGGCAAAAGGGTAAGTTCTTTGAAAGACAAATCAAAGACATACAGATTAAAAAAAGTTAATTTGTACTTATTTGCAGATGACATGACTGTTTGCATAGAAAATCCCGAAGAAAAATCAGTCAATCAGCCTGCGAAATCGATCACATTTCTATACTAACAACAAACATGTAGATACCAAAGTTAAAAACACAACAAAATTTACAATTACGACAAAGTAAAGGAAATACATAGATATACACTTAAAAAGCGTGTACAGGTTCTACATGATGCGCATGAAAGAAACCCGAGAAGACACAAATGAGTGAAGACATAGCTCCGGTCTGTGGATTGAAAGACTCAATTTAATGCATATGTCTGTTCTCTCTGAACTGACCCACCGGGTTAATGCAGTTTTCCTCCATTTCCACCAAGTTTTGTTATGCATATAGACATGCTAATTCTAAAATTTCTGTGGAAAAGCAAAGACAAATTTTATAAAAGAAAAATACAGTGGAAGGAATCATTCTACTGGATTTGAAGAGTTACGATCCAGGGACAGTAGTCAAGGCAGGGAGATAGACACAGGGATTAATGAAAGAGGCTAAAGAACCCAGAAACAGAGCCACACAAATACGCCCACCTGATTTTTTACAAGAGTACAAAAGCAACAGAGGAAGGCTAGTTTTGTCAGTAACTGAAGCAATTAGACATCTGTAGGCAAAACATAATAATTTCAATTTCAACCTCACATTTTATACAAAAACTAACTCAAAAATAACTCAAATAACTCATGAACTTAAAATATAATGTGGAAAACGACAAAAAATTTTAAAATATGAAAATACTCTCAAGACCTAAGGCTGGATGAAGAGTTATTAGCCTCGATGCCAAAAGCACCTGCCACAGAAGGAAAAAATGATAAATTGTACCTGTTCACAATTAAAACTTTTGATGTGCAAAAGACCTTTTTAAGAAGATTAAAGGACACATTACTGACTAGCAAAACAAATATTAATTATAAACCACGTATCTGACAAAGGACTACTACTAGACTATCCAAAGAATTCTCAAAACTCAACAGTAAACAAATACACGAGTGGGAACGTGAGCCAAAAACACGGACAGGCATTCAACAGAAGAAGAAATGCAAATGTCAAATAAGCACATGAAAGATGTTCACTATCATAAGTCATTAGGGAAAAGCAAATGAATACTAAAATGAGCTATCACCATACACCTATCAGAATGGCTAAAACACAAAAACTAGTAAAAAATACCGACGGAACACGGCATTTGTATTCATAGCAGCCCCAAACTAGAAATGACCCAGATGTTCCTCGACAGGTCAATGGGGAAACACACCATGGTCCATCCAGACATTGGGACGCACTATTCATGAACCGAGTCTCAAATGAACCTCTCCACAGAATCCTGCTGTGTGAGAAAAAGACAATCCCAGAAGATGCTATGGTGTAAGGACACCATTCATGGGACATTTGTGAAATAACCAAAGTATCAAGATGGAGAACAGGTGACTGATCGCAGGGGTTAGGATATGGGAGTGAGGAGAGGTAAACGTGGCTGTTCAGGGTAGCGGGAGAGAGACTTCCGGTGTTGGAACAGTTCTGTGCCTTGACTGCAGGTTGCACAGGTCTGCACGTGATGAAATTGCATAGAAGTAAATGCACACACACACACACACACACACACACACGTGCATATAACCTGGTTGTGAAATTGTACTATAATTATGCAAGATGTTACCACTGGGAGGAGCAGGGTGAAGGGCAAACAGTACCCTGATCAACTCCAAAGAGAAAGCTTTTTTTTTTTTTTAATGTTTTATTTATTTATTTATTTATTTAGAGAGACAGAGTATGGGCGGGGGAGGGGCAGAGAGAAGCAGAATCTGAAGCACCTGAGCTGTCAGCACAGAGCCGGACATGGGGCTCGAACCCGTGAACGGTGAGGTCATGACCTGAGCCGAAGTCCAACGCTCAATCGACTGAGCTGCCCAGGTGCCCCTATTTAACTGAAAGGTTTTTCCCATTAGAACTTTAGAAACAACAACATTTTGGTGATTTGTTGTTATGGTACATGACAGTACACGGTTAAGTTTCAGTAAATTTTCTTGAGTTCTGTTCATGGCTCAAAGTTACCAATCGCCCCTTGGAGGTCTATACCTTCGGGTTCAGGAGAGAAGTCTGTCTTTCACAGCCTAGAGGTTTAAATTTTAGGAACTATCTCTCGCTCATCTAAGATCTGTAATGCAGAGGAACTGTTATAATAATATTCAGAACGTTCATACACTACATTTCATTCAGATCAGGACCTGGTGGAACAGGTTAACTCAGTTGGTAGGAGCTCCAGGCTAATGAGGCAGGGCCAGGATGGGAGTCCCCAGGAGACTGAAAGCTTTTCTCAGCAAAGACGAAGGGCCTGGAGTCCTGAACCAGCCCATGTGACTCAGGCTTTGGAAACAGGTTTAACTGTTCATCTGCTGGCTGTCTCTCCTCTCCTACTGGATGGTGAGCCCCCTGAAGGCAGGGGCTGGTGGTATTCCCCCTCTCCGTCCCAGCTCCTAGCACAGAATGTAGCTCAGACAGGATGCTGCTTAAAAATGTTTTCTTTTTAACATTTTTCATTTATTTTCTGACAGAGAGCAGGGAGGAGCAGAGAGAGAGGAGAGGAGAGAATCCCAAGCAGGCTCCATACTGTGAACGCAGAGCCTGATGCGGGGCTCGAACTCACAAACCGTGAGATCATGGCCTGAGCCAAAATTCAAGAGTTGGATGCTTCACCCACTGAGCCACCCGGGCACCCTGTTGACACTGCTTTTAAATGGATGGAAATGAAAGAGAACCAGAGAGAAAGGGTGTAGAAAGGCGTTTCCAAGGATAAACTCAGACAGACTCTGCCAAAGAAGCACCTGTGATCTTAGACCTCATTCTTGCGGAAATGAAAGCACCATGACCTGTGCACTGGGGCCGGAACGTGCAAGACTCTTGCCCAATGAAAGGCATTCAAATTTCTTTCCAAGAAAAAAAAAAAGTCCTTAAATATTGCTTATGATTTCATTTTTCACACAGAAGCGTAAAGCAAAATTAAACAACAGTTAAACAAATACGATCTCAAGAATTGACTTGAAGTTGCTCCGATATGAATTTTAAGGGAAGAATGACACAAAACTGGACAATTTACACCTTCATTCGCATCCAGCAAAAAGTCTAAATTCAACCCAGAGTCGCTCTCCACCTTTGCATTTTAATGAGTACACCTTCAATTTTAAAAGGCAGCAAGGATGTGAAATTAAAATCTATTCATAACTGAGAGGTATGTTTCTAATTTTAAGACATGGGTTTTCAGAAACTGACACAGAAGAACACTTTCCCTCGATACTCCTTTAAATTGATATATTCGCCCAATTTCTTGGATCAAAAGTGTATTCTAGGGACAGACGAACTTTTAGCACCCAGATTTCCAAAATTTTTAGGAAATTAATAACAATTTCCAAAGAAAGCTATTACATTTTTTCCCCCTCAGTGCCGTGAAATACAAATTTAGTTATAGTCTTACAAACTTTTCCCTCTTGTTTTGTACTTTTGCTCACTCCAATGACATCAGGACCACAATGTCATTTCTGGAAATATCAACTCCCTGGTGGTAAGTTGGCCAAATTGAGCTAATTGTTTTAAAATGAGATCAGGGGCCTGGGTGGCTCAGTGGGTTAAGCTGCAGACTTCAGCCCAGGTCATGAGTTCCAGCCCCACATGGGGCTCTGTGAGCTGACAGCTCAGAGCCTGGAGCCTGCTTCTGATTCCGTGGCTCCCTCTCTGCCTCTCCTCCGCTCGCGCTCTGTCTCTTTCTCTATCTCGAAAAATAAAGGTTCCAGAAAAAAGTGCTTTTTCAATAAAGCACATTCAAAAAATGCTTGTTTCAACAATAACTAAAACAAGCAGTTCGTTGGCAATCCCTTCCTGCCTCCAGGGACAAATCAAACGATTCCGAAGAGACTTCTAGGCCTTGTGGAGCTCACCTACCAAGCCCCTGCAGCCGGTGAAGGGTTACTGACCCAGAAGGAAGAAATTAATAAGCTTGAATAATTCCATGGGGCCCATGGCACTTGCCGCCCCGCCATGAAGAGCGGTGCCCACATTCGCGGCCCAGTTGCTCACCGGCTGCCGGGACCTGCGTCCGCGGCCCACCGGGCACCTGCAGATGCACTCAGCGGCCTCCCTTCCAGACGCAGAAGCATCACGTGCGCTAGCCCCCTGGTCTCTGTTCCCCTGCACCCCCTCCGCCGCAACCAAACCGCCCGGCGATCGTTTGGCAGGTGATTGGAAGATGATTTGGGAGATGATGGGGAGGAACAGAAAGGAAAGGAATTTCTGATGTGTTGGCGTCCACCGTCTTCCGGCCAAAACAGGAAGAAGCTGGTTGCCCAGGGACCGTCTGCGCGCGGGCGGCCTGGCAGGTGCGTGGTGGGAACCACCGAGCGCTGGGCCAGCTGCCAGGGAGCGACGTCATGCGGTCGGGCCTGCCCGGTGATGTAAGGCCTGCATCCCACACGCTCTCTGAAGTCCCCAGGATGCTCGAGATCAGAGAAGGCTGGAGTTCAGAGCCGGGGACCCTCGGCCAGGGCGCGCGGTGTCGGAAGGGAAGCAGCGAAGACGGGAGCACACCCGCTGGTATTCTGGGTCTGGAAATGACCCGGCTTCACACCGTGTGTGGGCTGGGGCTGGGGTCCGCGGGGCTCTTCCTGGACCGAGATGCAGCCCACCCTCTCCACACCGCCTTCCAGGAAAGGCCAAGAACGGAGAAAAGGGAGCCTAATACACACATCTTTTAAGGATCTGTTGATGTTAAAGTAATTTTACAGCCTTAGCAGCAGCGCTTCTAGAAAAGGGGTGTTCGGACAAGCTATTTTTCTCACGGGGCTTTACACATGGAAAGATTTTCTAGACTTCGCACAAGGTGGGTACTGGTTTACTTAGCTCAGATTTTATAAACGGAAGTGGAATGCCTGATAATGAAGAAAAGGAATCATATGTAGTAATTCATGTTTACGAAACAAGAAAGCACTTGCAGTGATCGTATTTTGCGCGGGGTGTTATTTTTACCTTGAAAACTTCCCGTGTCTACTGATCAGTAATAGGGAAATGCTCTCGCTTTCCGCCGGCAGCTAGTTATCCGCTTTAGTAAATTAACCCCGATACAACACTTCTATCTAAACTACCACCTGGATCCCAGTTTTGCAATTGGCCTGCTGGTGTCCCCTGTGACTTCTGTTCCCTCCAGGGTAGGATCCAGGCAAGGGTCAGATGTTGCATTTAGTTGTCCTGGGTCTTCAGCTCCCCTTCACGTCGAACATTTCCTCAGCTTTTCGTTATGACCTTGACATTTTTTAAAAAGGCAGAGTCTCCCTTTTTTAAACAGAACTTTCTTTACGCCACGCTTGATGTTTCCTCACGGCTGGATTCGGGATACGCATGATCGGCCAAAACACTACCGAGGGGATATCGTGTCCTTCTCAGGGTATCACATCCAGAAGCATATGGTGACCATCTGTCCCTCATCAGTGATGTTCATGGTCAACACTCCACCAAGGTGTTGCCCGTTTTGGCCACCACCTCATTATTTTTTTTAATTTTTTTTTTAAACGTTTTATTTATTTTTGGGACAGAGAGAGACAGAGCATGAACGGGGGAGGGGCAGAGAGAGAGGGAGACACAGAATCAGAAGCAGGCTCCAGGCTCTGAGCCATCAGCCCAGAGACCGACGTGGGGCTCGAACTCACGGACCGCGAGATTGTGACCTGAGCTGAAGTCGGACACTTAACCGACTGAGCCACCCAGGCGCCCCTATTTTTTTTTTAACAAAGAAGAAGGCTAGGGGCAGATACTTGGGTGCTCATTATCAAAACCTCCCCCTGGATTTCCCATCCATTGACGGTTCTCGCCTGATGCGGTTTTTTCTACGATGTTTACAAAATACTAACTTTCCAGCTCCATCACTGACTCACAATTCCTGGTTGGCAAGGAAGAGCTAACCCTTCTTCCTTATTTATTCATTTACGACTTTGTTTGCCTGTGTATTATCGGTACCCACTCGTGATTTGGCTGTTCAAGTTGGCGTAGGGCTCTGAAATAAATTTATGATATCTTTGTGCTTAAATTTCCTAAAATAATTAAATTACATTGTACACACAAGTGTCTATATGAAGGGTAGATGTGATTGCACACGTGTACATGTGTATGTGTCAACGCAGAAGAAACACGTATCGTGTTGGCAACATCCTAAAAAAAATTAATAAGGGCCCACTGAGCCTTATGGATGGCATTCTAGTAATTTTGAAAATCTCTGTTGGCATAAGCAAAAACATAAACTTGCGTTATTATCTACCTAGACAATTCCTAGGCTAGTCCAAAAGACACAGAACGGTAGTAACGTGAAACTCCCATAGTGGCCCGTGAAGGACGCTTCTGAGGAAGACATTAAAATCCCCATAATTATTATTTAACATGTATTTGGCACCATAAACATATACAGAGCGGTGTGATAGATAAAACTGTGTCTAGCTAATAACACTCTGCCCCGAGGAGCTCAGAGTCATGAAGGAATATGCCTAATTGGGCAGTGTTACGCCGTGGGGAGAAATTTCTTCTTGACAGGGTATGTTGCTCTCATGAAATATTTAGGAGACTATGGATGAATTTGGCCTTTTATAAATTATAAATCAGCATAATTGTCAAAATCACATAAATAAAGAAAGGACCTACCGGCACAGTCTAGCGAGAAGTTAACCTGTGTTAGGAAGTAACCGTCGGAGGTTTGGAATTGCCCGACCCAACCCCTCGTCCGGCTCTCCGCCCCCCAGGGCAGGCTGAGTGAGCTTCAGGCTGATGCATCTACCTGCACGGCAGGCCACACCTCTGCTTTCCCCTCGGCCTTGACCTCTGCCCGTGAACAAATAGGGAGCGGTGAGCTGGAAATCAAGAATTCACACGCAGCAACAACAGAGTGAATGGGTGAGTGTGTGGGCCTCACTGCCCGCCTTCCTGCCATGCTTCCGAGAGCTGTTGACAATTTTCTGTATCAAAACTTGCTTTCGGTGAATTTCTCAAGCCCCGTTTGATACGAAGAGAACACATACCTCATCAAGCTTCGGGCATGTCATCCCGAACTTCATTCCAAGACCTTCCAATCAAGTACTCCACATTTCGGTAATGCTTGGCTTTAATCTTATATGTAGACTTTGAAATAGGGTGAAGAGACACGAGGTAATAGCCTTCTCAGTTTCCATTTCTCCTGAAAAAACATCAAAACAGAAAAGCTATCATAGGTACTTTCTGTTTCTCTCATTTAAATATTTAAAACAAGGTGAACCCACAAGGCTAGAAATCCTGGAGATACCTGAGCACATTAGATTTGGGGCATCCTCCAGGACTTCCAGCCTTTTAGAGCCGCCTTCTCTTAAACCTTCAGACACTGCCGGCCTTGAGCAATTTTTCATGGCTTATGACCCTCTTTCTCAGACCCGATCCTCTCCCTCCAAACCCGAATTTCCAATTCTTGCTGAAGTCAGAGCATAGAAGGGTGGTCCTTCCCCCTTTCTGCAAACAAAATCCCAAGTCTTTTCTGCTAAAGAAGGACTCTGCTGTGAGTAGTCATCCTTTAAGCTGCAAAACACCAGCAGACATCACAAAATTACACCCTTTTCTTCAATATGAACCATCGTTTGGGTAGCTCGCCCTCCTTCAGTGTGCCTTTTTAAAGGAAAGGAAAGTGGTGGGGCGCCTGGGTGGCGCAGTCGGTTAAGCGTCCAACTTCAGCCAGGTCACCATCTCGTGGTCCGTGAGTTCGAGCCCCGCGTCAGGCTCTGGGCTGATGGCTCAGAGCCTGGAGCCTGTTTCCGATTCTGTGTCTCCCTCTCTCTCTGCCCCTCCCCCGTTCATGCTCTGTCTCTCTCTGTCCCAAAAATAAATAAACGTTGAAAAAAAAATTAAAAAAAAAAGGAAAGGAAAGTGGTAAAAACAAAGCCAAGCAAAACCAAAAACGACAGACGTGCTACCCCACTGTATGGTAAACACACAGGGACTCTGGGTTCCTTTTCCCTCTACTTCCAATTTCAGCCTCATTTTAACTTTATTTTTACCTATGGGGAGTCTACCGGAAGTGTTTCAGCAGAGAACGCAGAGAGGTTCAGAGAGGACTCCTTGGTGCTAAAGAAGCTAAAGGAACACTTTGCTTTGATAGATTTAGTTCTACCATAGAATTGCATTTGCCTTCTGAATCTCCTTCTTCCAAGACAAAGAAAGGAGGAAGGGAGGAAGGAAGAGAAAGGTTAAAAACACTCCATTTTGTCTTTCACGGAGAAAAATGTTTCTTTTGTATAACGGATCGACTTCCTACACTGGTTTCTTCAGTGTACCTGTTGCTTTTAGACTCTTCTCCTTTCTTATCAAGCAGCATCGTTAAGTACTTGGTGGTCACTACTAGAAAAATGTCAGTGCTTAAAATTATAATGTTTACATGGATGTTTAAAAAGCATAGTCTATTTACAATGATAGAACAAAATCCATAGAGAAATAACATAAATAAAAGCTATTTTTATCCCCCACGTGCAATTCTACCTCTTAGGAGATAGTATTATAGGACAACTTTCTTGGATTGTAGAGTTTAAGCCTCTGAAAATAATTTCCTTTTTTTTTTTGAAGTTGATTTAATCATTTTTAAGAGAGGGGTGGGGGAAGAGCAGGGAGAGAGGGGGAGAGAGAATGCCAAGCAAGCTCTACACCGTTAGCACAGAGCCCGACGCAGGGCTCAAACCCATGAACTGTGAGATGATGAGCTCAGTTGAAATCAAGAGTCGGATGCTTAACTGACTGAGCCACCCAGGTGCTCCTGAAAATAATTTTAAAAAGATATAAGATATGTGTCAGGAATATAAAATATAATAACATAGAATATAGATAGTTTCTAGACTTTAAGTAAAAACGTATTATGGGTATTAGAAACACACACTTCAGTGCAAATTTCAGATCAATATTCAAAGTTATGGCTATTTTATATTAAATTTTTTTTGAGAGGCACCTGGGTGGCTCAGTTGATTGAGTGTCTGACTCTTGATTTCAGCTCAGGTCATGAGCTCACATTTTGTGGGATCATGCCCCGCATCGGGTTCTGCAAGGGCAGTGTGAAGTCTGGTTGGGATTCTCTCCCTCCTTCTCTCTGCCCCTCCCCTGCATTCTCTCTCTCTCTCTCTCTCTCTCTCTCTCTCTCTCAAAATAAATAAACTTAAAAAAAATTCCTCTTAAAATTCCCATGATATTCTAAAATTACTTTATTATATTGTTCAATAGGGCTTCCATTTTTTGAAGACTAGATAGCCTGAGTGACCTTGATCTTCTTTATTAAAACAATTAAAATACCGAAAGGTAGATAATAGATAGATGGTACCGTTGTGTCTCATTGTCGAGTTGGCACGGACGAAGGAACCTGCAGAGCATCTAAATAAAAATGAAAGCAGAAACCTGGGAAATTAGCAAGAAGTGGAAGAAGTGAAGTTGGCTTCGCATGGGGAATTTTCTGGAACCTGGAGGCCTTGCGCCTCTTCTTTGATGTGAAACGAGAGACAAAACTTATGCCTGCTTAGTGTGAAGAATCTCATAAGATGCCTTTCCTCATAAAGCTGAGATCCTAAAGGAATAAAGCTACTGCCCAGAAAGGAAATTGATCTCGGTTTTGATTCTGTCTGGGATGGGGGTGGGGTGGGGTGGGGAACCTCTCTGAAGAATTTGTACCTTCACACAATTTACAGCCCAAAATCACAGTAGTTATGTGGAAGGAAGGAAGGAAGGAAGGAAGGAAGGAAGGAAGGAAGGAAAGAAGGAAAGAAGGGGTTTAATTTAAAGTCATCCCAGGTCGGTGGGGCACCAGGCTACTGGCAGAAGAGATCCAAATCCTAGCTGAGTACAACCAGGTATGAAATATCCCTACATGTAAATCCAGAGGAAAAAACTAGTTGACATTTAAAAAAGCGTAAAACTCAAAGCACTGACATTTTTTTTTCCTCTTTTTTTTTTTAATTTTTATTTTATTTTTCCAACGTTTATTTATTTTTGGGACAGAGAGAGACAGAGCATGAATGGGGGAGGGGCAGAGAGAGAGGGAGACACAGAATCGGAAACAGGCTCCAGGCTCTGAGCCATCAGCTCAGAGCCTGACGCGGGGCTCGAACTCACGGACCGCGAGATCGTGACCTGGCTGAAGTCGGACGCTTAACCGACTGCGCCACCCAGGCGCCCCTGACATTTTTCTAGTAGTAACCACCAAGTACTTACTAAGCACCAAGTACTTAATGACGCTGGGTGGCTCAGTCGGCTGAGCGTCCGACTTCAGCTCAGGTCATGGTCTCGCAGTTCGGGCATTCGAGCCCCGCGTCGGACTCTGTGCTAACAAACAGCTCAGAGCCTGGACCCTGCTTTGGATTCTGTGTCTCCTCCCCTCTCCCCCCCCCCCCCCCCCCCGCTTATGCTCTGTCTCTCTCTGTCTCTCAAAAATAAATAAATGTTAAAAAAAAATTAAAAGAAAAAAAAAGAGTTTGAAGAGCTTAACAATCTTTGGCACCTGGATGCCCTGTCTGTGTGTTAGCAGGAGGACCCAAAGGAGCTTCTTTTTTCTTTTTCCTTTTTTCTTTTTCCTTTTTTGTTTGTTTATTTATCCAGTTTTGAGAGAGAGAGAGAGTGAGTGGGAGAGAAAGAATCCCAAGCAGGCCCCGAGCTGTCAGTGCAGAACCGACTCGGGACTTGATCTCACACACCGTGAGGTAATGACCTGAGCTGAAATTGAGGCTCGATACTTGACTGACTGAGCCACCCAGGTGCCCCCCAAAGGAGCTTCTTAAACCTGATTACAGCATCTACACTCTCCAGACCTGACCCAGCTTTCTTATTACCATTTCCCCCATGACACTTACCTCCTCTACAACACCACATCATTTAGTTACTTTTTATGCTGATTGGTTATTTTCCGTCTTCACCTCTACCTTTGCTAAAATATAAGCCTCATGATATCTGGGATTTAATTATGAGTATTTTCTTTAAGATCAAGACCAAAATAAGTAAGCCCAGTAAAACACACAAAGAAAGGTAAAACTCAATCCAAGAAACCAAATTGTCTGCATTTTTAGAAAATATAATCATCTAAAGAAGT
The DNA here is from genome assembly GCF_018350175.1 of Felis catus. NCBI lineage: Eukaryota > Metazoa > Chordata > Mammalia > Carnivora > Felidae > Felis > Felis catus. Next base: position 146,949,828 of record NC_058372.1, on the reverse strand, counting down.
CTCAAAATCTACAGGTAAAGTGTTAAAATTAATAAGAATATTTGGGGGGGGGGTGCCTGGGTGACTCAGTCAGTCAAGCCTCCAACATTTGATTTTGGCTCAGGTCATGATCTCAGGGTTATGAGATCGAGCCTCACGTGGGGCTTTGCATTAGGCATGGAAATTGCTGAAGATTCTCTCTCTCCCTTTCCCTTGTCCTTCCCCTGTTTTCTCTCTCTCTCTCTCTCTCTCTCTCTCTCTCTCTCTCAAAAACAAAAGAAGAAGAAGAAGGGGAGGGGGCAGAGGAACCATTTTAAATAGAAAGGGACCTGAGAATGAACTTAAACATTTCAAGCATTTTATGGAAACACTATCTTACCAAAGATGTATAAAGAATTTTAAAAGAGTTATCAAAGAATTCCTAAATAACAGGAGAGAGATGCCAAATTTTTAATAAAAACTCCACGTTAAACATGTGTCAGTGCCACATAAATTGATGTATCATAAGTTCATTGCAATTCCAAAAAATTTCCCAACAGAGGGTTTCACAAATCTCACAAGTTATTTCAAAAATTTAGGGGAAAGAACAAACAGCCAAAGATCACCATGGCCTTTTCTGGAGGAGAACAAGGTAGAAATAATTGCCTTACTAGACACCAGAGCTTGCTATAAGGTAAAGTGATTAAGTGACAAATATTTAATAAAGTAATAGCAATCAAGATGTGTTATAAAGTAGGAGAAATTAAACTGGGCAGAGAGTTGCGGTAAACATAAGGAACTCAGAAACAGACCCACCACCCACGGCCACGGAAAGGGTCTAGGACTGAGAGCGGGGCAGGTGAGAGTGTGGGAAGAATAAAGTCTACAATAATGGTTATTCACATTAAAAAAGAATGAAGTTTGTACTGAACTTTTTAGAAAAAAAAATTCTTAGAGAACTCTCTGATCTCAAGCTAGGAAAAGATTTCTTAAACAAGGTCTCAAAAAAGCAGAAAAGATCGATCGTTCTGACCACATTGAAAGGGAAAAGCTTCTATTCATTGAAAGATACCATAACGTGAAACAGCATGCAACAAACTGAGAGAGGATGTTTTCAACACTTAAAATGGACAAAGGATTTGTATCTAGAGTATTTTTAATGTACTAATCAATCCAATGTGCAAACAATCCAGTGGAACGATCAGCCGAAAAGAAACAAAAGAAAACATGAGTAAGTATTCACAGAGGTAGAATCATGAGTGGCCCACAAAACCTATGAAATGCGACTCAAACACAGTATTAATCAGGACAATTGAAACTAAATCTGCAAATTAGGGGCACCTGGGTGGCTCAGTCGGTTGTGTCCAACTTTGGCTCAGATCATGATCTCACGGTTTGTGGGTTCGAGTCTCCTGTCGGGCTCTGTGCTGACAGCTCGGAGCCTGAAGCCTGTTTCAGATTCTGTGTCTCCCTCTCTCTCTGCCCCTCCCCCACTCACCCTCCATCTCTCTCTTTCTTTCTCTCAAAAATAAACAAACATTAAGAAAAAAATTTTTAAACCTAAATCTGCAATTTACATCTATTTCACTACCACCAACTTGGCAAAAATTGAAGTCCGATAATATCAAGTGCTGGAGAAGATGTACGAGAATGGGAATACCCACGTGCTGGCGGGAACATACACTGGTACCAACACTTGGGCATAGGGTCTGGCGTTAACCTTCAAAAGCTGGAAATAGAAGTGCCCGTGACTAAACAGACCCCCCCCCAAGAGAATATTGCTCATGTGCCCCTGTGGGCATCGTATACACGAGCTCACAACAGCACTGTTCAGAGTAACAGAAGATAAAGAATTGTGATACCGATCAGTAGGAAACTGACAAGTCACTTGCAAACTATCTTTTCAGCAGAATACTCCAAAGCAGTGAAAATAAATTAACTAAGAAATTAACTAGAGCTACCTCCATCGCGATGGAGGAATCCCTAGAGCATCAGGCTAAGAAATAAGCCAGACAAGGATACACGTAGTAGGAGTCCGTCTACATGCCCTTCAAAGCAGGCACATTCAAACAATCCACTGTTCAGGGAAAGATGCGGAGAAGGTAACACTATAAAGGAAAAAAAGAATAACAAGCATAAATTTCAGAAACACAGAAAACCTCTTGTCAGGGTGTGGAATCAGGGAGGGACATCAAAGAAATAAGCAACGCATGGATAATGACCTACTTTTTTTTCTAAGCTGGATGCTTCATACAAGAACGTTTTTTTTTTTTAGACCCTACATAATCTATTTACGTCCTCTTTTTGTGTCTCACAATATCCGTGTTTTTAAAAGTCAGCAATATTGGGTCACCTGGGTTACTCAGTTAAGTGTCCGACTCTTCTTGATTTTGGCTCAGGTCATGATGTCACGGCTTGTGGGTTTGAGCCCCGCGTCAGGCTCTGCACTAACAGCACAGAGCCTGCTGGGGATTCTCTCTCTCCCTCTCTGTCTGTCCCTCCTCTGCCTGCTCTCCCTCTCTCTCTCTCTCAACACAAACATTTAAAAAAGTCAACAATATCGAAATAATAATGCTGCTCTCTGATTTTAGATTACAAAGTGGCATAGACTAAGCTCATTTCTCATAGGTTTCCACTTGATTCTGTCTTTACTTAGAAATCCAAAATAACAGACGAATCTCAGCAAATGGGCACAAATTAAATACAAACGGAAATAGCCATTCAGATGTCTTCCTTTGGTTTTTTGTTTTGTTTTGTTTTGTTCTATTTTGTCTTGTTCAGAGCATTTAGTAAAATAAAGCTTCATGTCACAGGAGAATAGACCCTGGATTCTAATCTGTAAACACATAAACAAACAAAAAAACTTTGTCCGATGTAAACTAGTCAACAGCATGAACATGTGTGAGAAGTTGCTTGTGGAATATGTTAGCCTTCCAACCTCAATTACAGGAAGTGCTGTCGGGTGAACGTGACTCATGTAAACTAGACAGCAATGAAAGTTTTGCAAATTCAAACACGTACCTCGGATGTGAACAGAAAAAGGTCAAAAAGATGAAAACAGGAACATACAACATGGTAACATACTTAAATTCATAGAATGAGGATATATTCTAATATACACCGTATGCAAGAATGCTGTTGCTGTAAGTTGTATGCGCTGTTTCTAGAAATTAATGATTATAGGACACAGCCATTAACAAGTCTAAGATTCTTTAAACCCGGTGACCAAAATTCTTCGTCACCATTAATTTGCAAAATACATAATTTTAGCACTCAAGAGTGGTTTCTAAAACAACACTGGGATTTTACCAGTCACATAAAATGGCACTGATATTAATACTGTGAGATATTTTACTTGCAAATCAACTTACCCGTGTTTTTCTAGAGCGAGTGGCATAATGCAGTTGCAAATTGTATTACAAGTAGATTTGCTCCAAATAATCACTCTCAGCACCATGCCTCCAACTAAATAATCCTGCGATGTTTGCATTCGATTATTTGGGAAATAATAATTATAACAATTATAATATTTCCTGAGGGACCAATAATCTAGCAAATTAAATCCAGTGAAATATAAATATGTCACCATTGTCTTTTAATGTCGGAGAACTGGATCCCAGAAAACAGGAGCTGTTATTCAATAAATAAATAATTAAATGCGGCTTTATTGTTAGCGCTCAACAATAACCATATAGACGTATCCAGGGCTGTTGAACAAGGCTCCTTGTAATTCTAAAGCCAAGAATTGATGAGGCGATTTGTATTAAATAGGATCTGACCCTGATTCAAACAATCTCGTTTCCAGCTTCCACACACACAACGGTATTGTCTAAATACCCGTTTAGATTCACTCAACTTGTGTTGTCATTGCTCTGACTAAAACGAAAGCAGACGGAGGGAGTATGATTTTTAAAACCATGAAGACAAAGTGAAGTCTCTCTCATCCCAGGAGTCGGTGCTTCGGATGCGTGCTCTCCAAGTCTGCGTCGAGTTAAATTGAAAAGGACGTTGCTCGTGTGGCCACAAACCAAACAGACTATCCCAAATCTCTGGGATGTACCAAATGTAGGTGGTTTTGAGATTATCCCAGGGGACCGTGGGTGAACGTCATTCAACCATAACACTGGTCGTCAAAAATAATGGATATTCTGATGCCAGGACCATGGTCTATCCATGGCAGGGCAGGAAACAAGCAGGTGCTCTAGAAAGGGGGGTGTTCTGCCGTGAATGTAGACAGCTAGTGGGGGTATGAAGCCAGGACCTGAGGCAGGAGTGGCCTAAACTAGTTCTGGGGGTGCAAGCAAGACTTTCTTAGCATCGCAGCCACAAGTTAGCAGAAAGACGAGTTCTGTCCTCTCACTGAACAAGAGTAAAGCAACACCAATGGGGCCAGAATCTGGAGCAGCCAGAGTTTAGGTCAGGGATGTCTTGAAACCTCTCATTTGGAAGCATCAGCAAAGTTCACCAGCCAGATCCACCATGGCGACCCAGCCAAGTGACCAATGCAAGCAACAAAGGCGATGGCCTGGCACTGAGACAAGATGGCTGGAGGAAAGGTCTGGGTAAAAATGCAGAAAACTCTTTTCCTGGGAATCTCCAGAATGTTTGAAGGGCGCTTTCTGGAGTGCTTATAAAGCTAGCCTCTGAAAGCGGTGCCTGGGTGGCTCGGTTGAGCGTCCAACTTTTGCTCGGTCATGATCTTGTGGTCTGTGAGTTCAAGTCCTGAGTCAGGCTCTCTGCTGACAGCTCAGAGCCTGGAGCCTGCTTCGGATTCTATGTCTCCCTCACTCTTTCTGCCCCTCCCCCACCCACACTGTCTCTTTCTGTCTCTGTCAAAAATAAATAAACATAAAAAAAAAAAAAAAAACTAACCTCTGAAAAAGAAACCAGAGGGACATTATCTTTTTTCATGACTTAGTGATCTTTCATCACTAAGTAAAATGCTAGCTGTAGGTATTTTGTAGATTTATTTTATCAAGATGGGAAATTTCCCTCTATTTGTAGTTTTCAGCGAGTTGTTTCTTTGTTTTATCATGAATGAGCGTTGAATTTTGTCAAATGCTATTTTTACATCGATTGATATAATCATGCCATTTTTCTTCTTTATCCTGTTAATAATGTGGCTTACAGTGACTGAGTTTCAAATATTGAATCAGCCTTGTATCCCGGGAGTAAATCCCACTTACTTTTTTGGTATATAATTCTTCTTATGTATTCCTGAAATGTACTCGCTAATATTTTGTCAAGAAATTCTACATCTACATTTATGTGGATTATTGCTCTGTGGTTTCTATTTTTTTTAACTGGTTTTATATGGTTTTGGTATTGGTGTAATATCCTGAGTTCATAAAATTAATAGATAATTGTTCTTTGTTCGTCAGTTTTCTAGAAGAGATTGTGTGTAATTCTTTAATTCTTCGATAAACATTTGACAAAATTCTCAAGTGATTCCAGCTGAGTGTACAAATCTCTGTTTTAGGGAGCTTTTCAATTATGAATTCAATTTTCTTAATAATTATAGGGCGACTCAGAGTATCTATTTCATATTGGGTGCATTGTGGTAGTTTGTGTTTTTTCAAGAAATTGGTTTGTATCATCTAAGTTGTCAAACTTATATGTATAGAGCATTGGATTCCAATATTATCCTTTTGATATCTTCAGAGAAGATAGTGATACCCACTGTTTTATTTCTGATATAGGTAAGTTGTGTCTTCTCATTTTTCCTTTGTAAGTCTTGCTAGAACTTTGTCAATTATATAGATATTTACAAAGAATAGCTTTCTGTTTCATTGATTTTCTGTTTTCAATTTCATTGATTTTTCACTCTTACCCTGACATTTCTTTCCTTCTGATTGCATTGGGTTTATTTTTTTCTCCTTATTTTAGGTTCTTAGAGTGGAATCGTAGGTTATTGAATTACAATTTTACCTTTTCTTCTGAGGTAAACGTTTATTGCCGTGAACTTTCTTCTCAGCACTACTTGGGCTATGTGTCACAAATTTTTATGTTGTATTTTGTTTCATTAGGTCAATGTATTTTTAAGTTTATTTATTTATTTTGAGAAGAGAGAGACAGAGCACACAAGCAGGGGAGGGGCAGAGAGAGAGGGAGAGAGAGAGAGAGAGAGAGAAAGAGAGAGAGAGAATCTGAAGCAGGCTCTAAGCTGTCAGCGCAGAGCCTTGTGTGGGGCTTGAACTCACGAACCATGAGATCATGACCTGAGCCAAAGTCAAGAGCCAGACGCTTAACTGACTGAGCCATCCAGGTGCCTCTCAGGTCAATGTATTTTTCCCCTTGAGATTTCCTCTTTGATCAATGAATTATTTAGAAATGTGGTATGCAGCTTCCAAGCGTTGGAAGGGTCACTGTTGTCTTTCTGCTCGGATTACTAGTTTGATTCCGTCGTGGTATTTCCAGTTTCAGTTCTTGTGCGTAAACAGCCTGTACATCGTCAGCTGAACAAAGTGAAAATCAGTGGCTTCTCTTGGACACGTCAGAAAAGTGAGTTCACAAAGCCATCTTCCACCCCAAAACCGGAAGAGGCGGACAAGTCCAGAGATTTACAGACAAGATCTGACACAAAGCGGAGACGGCCGTGTCTTAAGTTAGTAGAAACACTGAAATTGTAATTTTGGTGAATTTCTGAAGGCTGAGCATGGAGTAGTGGGAGAAGGAGAAGCTCTAAAGAGTGAGCTCTTGGTGGCAGGGTGTGCGTTCATGGACTTCGTCTTCAGGAAGCCCGCCATGTCCTTGAGGTGGAGAAGCAGGCAGGTCCCCTCCGGCAGGGGGTTGGGAAATGCAAGCATTGCTGTAGACACTTAGAGCCTCGTCCTCCACAAAGACCGACCGTCCAGCGTGCAAGCCTTTTCCCGGAACTTCATCCAACCTGGAGGATGAGTATTTCCCAATTCTAAACCCCTTTTAGTCTTCCTGAACCACCCAAGGGGGAAGTAAAGTGACGAGAAGCTTGTGAGGGTCATAACCTAGGCGCAGACTTACAAGACTTGAATTTAGTCGTAAGATCTTAGAACCCTTCTGCCACTCACCTCCCCTCACCCCTACACAGCAGGGCTCCAGCACAGTGACAGCGGATCATAGCTGAGCTGGCTGCAAATGGTTAGCTACCGACGGGTTCTTAGGGAAACCCCCAAACCACAGGGAAGACGAAACCAGGGCACGAGAGGAACTTAAAGCCTCCTAAATACTCTTTAGTCACGTTACCTCTAAGCTAATGGAGCACTGTCTCCCTCCCCCCCCCCCCTTTACCTGGCTAGCTCTTCCCGATCCTTCAGGACTAATTTGAGTCACGTCTCGAAGAAACACATGTGAATACAAGGCATCCCTGATTATACCACGATGCTTCGCAAAATCCCTGATCTCCAGGGCAGGGTTCGGTTCCTCTCTGTGGCCTCTCTTGGCGCGTGGTACATACCCTGATGTGCATTTTAATGCTCTTGATCGCCTCCTTACATTACGTCCTTTGTCTCTAACCGCAAGTTAATTAATAGCAGGGGCTCGCGTCGTTCTCCTGTGTGTAGTTCCTACCACTCATGGTTCCTGGCACTTAATAGGGCCTCAATAAATAGACTGGATTCAAAGAAGGCTGAACTGATCTGCATGTAGAGGAAGGAAGCAACCACTGAGTCTTTACTGTCAGGTTACCAGGTACTGGACCCAGAACCGCCCTGGCCCACATAGCTCTTCCTCAGGGCACATCATTATCCTCTCGATAGAGAGTAGTCTTCATTTTTCCCCCGAAACTAACTCCAGGTGGGTGTTAGAAACACTTCTCTTTGGTAGCATGGAGTACGGACCGAGATGTTCTCTCTTCTTCCAGATGGGCTGTCACTTTAGAAAAAGGAGCGTGGCCTCTAGTAACTCCGGAAACCACTAGGGAAGGGGGCTCCCCATTCCAGTTCTACGAGGAGCATCTCAGGAAAGCTGCTGATTAGGGTCAGTGCAGGTCACATAGCAATTCCCGAGCTAATTGGTGTGACAAAAGATGGGGCGGAGGGGGGGATTGGGGTTGGGGCGGAAGCACAGAGACGGGACAGTTCTCACACAGAGAGGGGGAAGAGAGGCCAGAGGGAGCCCAGGGAGACCAACTAGTAACTCCTTTTACAGTTGACCTCACCTCCTCGCCCCCCACCTCAATTCTTAATAACTTCTGACTTCGGTGCCGATGGGATAAGGATGGAGATTAGACAATACGTGATATTGGAGACAATACGGGTGTTTAAGGTCTCCAGTTATTTCCTAAGCAATCCAGTCCAAAGTGCACCTCTCGCAGGCATCGGCTCCCACGGGGATCGCCTCACACAAGACTCGCCTCTCGCAGGAATCACCTCTAGCTTTTCCGCAACGGCCACCCCAGTTTTCTCCACTGTGTGCTGTCAGTGATCAGAAACTCATTGTTTTGCAAACAAGCAGAAAACAAAGTCATTCCGCAAGGGGGCAATGTGAGGAGGGCTAGCCTTCCTATGATAAATCTAAATTTTCTTTCTCTTTATCACTATCTACTGTTCTTTATTTTACCCTCTGCGGTAGTTACAGAATAAACCTGTCTCATCTTCCACATGATGACGTTCGACTCTTTCAAGTCAGGTACCTTGTGCCTCCATCTCTTAGGCTAAATATCCCCAGGCCTTATTGGTAGAGAATGATATAAAAAACCTTACGATTAGAAAAGCAGTTTGATAGTCTTGACACGACCTCACACATTTTAAAGATAAATTTGTACCCATAAGATTATTCATGAGTCCCTTTGAAAGTCATGCAATGCACTGATTTATAATTTTTGCAGGATGACTTTATCCGAATTGCAAAAGCCCATCCTTTGACCAATGAGTTGTCCTTGTTTCCAGGCTAACACACGAATAGAAGGACAGATGTAGATCTCGTGTTAGATTTGGGAATCTGGAGATTAAGATCTTTCCAGAACTCTCCCTCAAAACTCTGCGATGCCTGTTTTACGTACAGCAAATGCGTTAGAGTTTAATTTTGTTTGAGTAAAAGATTGGTCATTGTTCATATCCCCGGGGCTTGTATTGGTTCACACATCACATCAACCCTGGAAAAGTAATTACCCTTCCTTAGGGCAACACAACTTGATAGATGGTAAAAGCCTTCCAGAGGAAGTCTTCCCATCACCTAGTGGCAGTAATAAATCAACTAGGCAATCCCATCTAGAAGTCACTTCATTACTGAGTGTGTACTGAGAAAATGACTTTCTATATTAGCATTGCTTACTTAGGAGGTAATGGATATTATAGTAATAAGAAAAACTTGCCCTTAGAATATTGTGGCTTCCTTTGATAGGTAATTGGCATTTAAAAAATAATAATTTTGAAAATATACTGGGGTCATTTTTTACATTTCAGTGTCGATGCTGATACGAACATTATTTTTTTCCTATCATCCGTGGTTACAAAGAAGAGGCATGGCCTCTTGCGTGGAGCCGGTAGCTGTGGGAGGCCCTCCCTGCATGTGGGGCTCCTACAGTGTTGTTCCCCTGCACTGTCCCTGCTCATAGCTCCTGCGCCCCGGGGCACCTGGCCCGCTGACCTCCTTCTCGGCCTCTCGTGCTCCTGCAAAACTCACAACGTGGTTTAACCTGAGTGCCTTTCGCTCGATTTTCGCATAAAACTTGGGATCGTTACTGTGGTCTCAAAGACCCTGCGTGATCTAACTCTACATCTCTGAGGCAAGTCTTTCAGTAGAGTACTATTGGGACGAAATGTCCATCTCGTTGCGACGTCGGAGTGCTGAGAACAAAGGACAGCAGTGCAACCTTGCCCTGTAAGTAGACAGACCTTCGTCACTTGGCTAACATGGCATCTGACAGGTTCTCCACTTTACGGTCACGGTCTCCCCTTTGCGTTCTCTGGTCGTTGGAGATAAGCCTCTAAGCCCAAGCCACATCCAAGGGAAGAGGAATTCAGTCCAATGCCGGGGAGAGCGAGTATCTACCCAACATTGTTGGTGATTTTTTGGTAAGGAATATTTGTCCCTTCTCATTTATTTATTCTTAATATTTTTATAGCAGTATGGACTCACGGATGTTTATTTTATTCTTAGAGTATAAGCCAAGACTTTTTAAAAAATTGTTTCTCACATTATACCAGCTTTGACCATTGGAAGATCTGTTAAGTTTGGCCATGGGAAGATCTGTTTTTGCCTATTTTAGTTGGATTATCTGTCTTTTCTTATAAGCCTTTAGTCAGACATCTGTATTGTAAATATCTTCCCCTGTTGTTGGTCTTTTTTTAAGCTGTTGATGATGTATTTAATCAACGCAAGTGCTTAATTTTAATTAACCAAATGTATACACTTATTTAAGATTTCTTTTAAGTCAGCAAACTGGGAATAGAAGGAAACTTCTCTAATCTACTAAAGAATATTTACAAAGAAAACCACATAGCTTTTACACTTAATGGTTAAATATTGAAAACCTTCTGCCAGAGTCAAGAATGAGAAAAAGATGTCCGCCATCACCACTTACATTTAACATTGTACTGCATCCTGGCCAGGAAAAAAAAGAAAACTAGCATAGTTGGGAAAGAAATTGACCTGTAATTTTTCACAAATGACCTGTTAATGCCTGTAGAAAGAATCTACAATTTAATAAAAGCAACAAGTATATGGAACAATGCTGATGAATAGAAGGTCCATATGTAGGTATCAACTTTATTTCTGTATAGTAACAACAAACATGTGGAAAATAAAATTGTAAACACCATCTGCAAAGGAGTAAACGATGAAATAATTACAATAAGAAGTGTCTACACTGAACACTTAAAAACGTAACAGAGAAATGCAAAAACTACCTAAATAAGTGGAGGGACTTACCATGTTCATGAATTGGATAGATCAATATTGTTAAAAAGTTAATTCTCCCAATACTGATCCAAAGATTCAATGCAGTCAGTCAAAATCCCAGAAGGTTTATTTTGTAGACATTAGAAAGCTAATTTTAAGACATATACGTAGGGGCGCCTGGGTGACTCAGTTGCGTAAGTGTCCAACTCTTGATGTCAGCTCGGGCCTTGATCTCAGGGTCTTGAGTTCAAGCCCTGAGTTGGGCTGGGTATGGAGCCTACCTTAAAAAAAATTAAAAGTAAATAAATAGATAAAATGTATATGTAACTAGGAAGGAACTGGGATAGCCAAGCCGATGCTAATAAAGTGAAAAGCTGGATAATATTACGTTGATATCAATACAGTGTGACGTTGGGCAAGGACAGATTAATAGACCATAGTAATAGACCACTGTAAGAGACCAGAATGTCCAAAAGAGTCCCAAACACACACAGTCACTCCATTTATAACAAAAACTCCATTGCAATTCGTTAGGGATGAGCTTTTCAATAAATAGAAATTCATTAATTAGATATGAAAAAAATTTAATCTCTGTACCTGACACGATATCCAAAAAAAATAAGTTGAGACAAATCATGGTCTAAATAGAAAAGCTTAAAAAAAAGTTAATAATGTTTCCAAAGCAGAAGAAAAGAGAATACCATCACGATTTGGGGAAAGGAAAATTTCATGATTCATGCATCTTTCCTTTTTTTTTTGTTCTTACTGTGTTTTGTTAACTTCTTGAATGCTTACAAGTTAACTTATAAGACAGTAAACAGCATGTGCAACTGACTGCTCGTCTGAAGAATGTTCTCCTAAGCCAGAAACACTGTCCTATGTGTGTGTGCATTGCTGAGTCTGTCTGCTTGAGAACTTGTTATAAAAGGTGCTAGTTAGGTGATGGCATTTCTGGTCCTTGTTGGAGCTGAGTGGCTCTTTATTCTTCAAGGTCCTTTAAATTTTGTTATTGGATCAAGCAAGCATATCAGTATCTCAACCGCATTGCGTTAGTTCATCGTTGACTTGTTTTTATCAAATGGTGCTTTGGTGTCATGCCATGGGCATGAATTAGTGAGTCTTAAAAGAAATACTGGAACACTATTTTTGCGTTTACGGTGCAGATGTTTTTGAGGACATGCTTCAATAAATTCCAAAAGTCTTCTTGAAGAGGGTCTACAATTTAATATCATCACCATCCTAAACGCGCCTGCGTGGCTCAGTCGGTTAAGCGTCCGACTCTTGATGTCAGCTCAGGTCACGATCTCACTGTTTATGGTTCAAGCCCCACGTCGGCCGCTGCACTGACAGTGTGGAGCCTGCTTGGGACTCTCTCTCTCCCTCCCTCCCCTCCCCTTCCCCACTCTCTCTCCCACTCCTCTCAAAATAAATAAATAAACATGAAAAAAAGTAAATTTCTTTACCATCCTCGTATCAGAAAAAAAGCTGTCTGTTTCAAGCAGCTGTTTCTTTGTTCTTTGTACCCCGGGACACTCAGTCAAATCGTCTATCCTCCACTGATTACTGGAAAGGGACTTAATACATGCATTCATTGGTTTTGCTTTTTTCCCTGCTCATGTTTTCCCTTTATCCTAATCTATGTTTATTTTTAAAACCGTGCAATGATTTATGTCATAACGTGTATCACTTCAAACCTTTTTCGTAACAGCCTGGGATTAAAATAAGCACGTATCCTGTTGAGAACTCGTAAATCCTTTAATTTTCTCATTCCTGCCTTCATGTGCTTAGTTATTCTTATCAGGCATTCCTAAGGAGAGGGACCAAGTTTCCCTGATGTTGGCAATACAGTCTCTTACATCCAGATGGTACACATCGAAAAACACGGCCTTTCAGACACTCTTCCCAAGCAGCTGAGAGAGAGGAAAGGAAAATGTAGTGAGAGAGTCACCGTTTCAACCCGCAGAGCCCAAAGTATTGGTGTCATCAGGTGCCTCACGGTCCACCAGTCTCCGAGGGCCCCGGGAGTCTGGCCCGGTGCCACTTTGAACCCTCCGCTATCCTGGGGGAAATTAAGTGTGTCTGACAAAATCTCCTATTCTAGGTCATTCGCTCACGGTGTTACCGTGACGGGGATCCAGGCCTTGGGCCAAGATTGGGTTCCCCACACTCTAGCCACATCTCTTGATGGAGTTCAAGGGTTCATGGTTTCCATCTACAGGCATCCTTACCGCGTCACATGTGACCATGCGAAGTGTCCTCAGCACACTCCGGTTAATATTTCGCAAAGGGAGCTTTTTTTGGCTCGTCAGCTAGTGCAAGCCCAGCCGAAGCGAGAGCCCAAGGGCTTTCCATGTCAGCGTAGCCCGCCTGGCTTTTATGCTCTATTTCCTGGCACTTGTAAAATCACAAAGGTGGCCAACAGTGGCAGATGGGACCTGACATTTGAAATAGGGGAGTCCTCCTCCAGAAGAAGGAGAAATCAATGGAAGGTACCAGGCACATTCCCAAGAGAACAGAAGTTTTGGCCAGTGGGAATGAGAGTATGACGGGTAGGAGTTAAAACGGTTGATATTGTAACGCACGGATTAGATATTTCTGCCGGATGCGGTCCTAACACAACTCTTAAATAAAACCCTGAATGAAGTGGAGAAATGGCTCTGTTTGTATTTTCCGGAGTCCATTTGCTGACAATCACTTAAATGACTGCGTTAAAGGCAGCAGTGGGGCCATTGTCATAAAAACAAGGAAGACGCGTGGGCTCAAAGGAACGTGACACCATCGGATCGCGGAGCTGTGGTTTGTCGGCCTTCTTCAAGGGGAAGGCCACTGTTTTCAAAGCCATGTGTGCAATGATCACTGAAACAGAAAAAAAAAGGTGCCCTGACCCTATTTACTCAAAACTGCACTCTCTCTCTCTCTCAAAAATAAATAAGTAAACACTAAAAAAATAAAGAGGGGGGCACACTGAGTGGCTCGGTCGATTAAGCGTCCAACTCTTGATTTTGGCTCAGGTCATGATCTCATGGTTTGTGAGTCTGAGCCCCGCCTCAGGCTCTGCGCTGACAGCACGGAGCCTGCTTGGGATTCTCTGTCTCTCTGTCTCTCCCCGCAACTCTCTCTCTCTTTCAAAAATAAATAAATATTTTTTTTACAAAAGCTGCAATCCTGCATTAATGTGTATGCAATCTGGAACCCTGAGGATTGGCAACAGAGTCTGGGAGGGCTGTGATAGGTTAGTGTATGAGGTTATCACCTGGGGAGGTCTCTGGGCCCCATGGCACAGTGCGGTCCATTAGGGACCCTGGGCTTCGTGTTTCCGGGTGAGAGCTTGCAAGGTGGCTGTGGGTATGGAGGGGTGAACTTGATGAACTGGGACTCAACCTTCTGATGAATCCAGAAGGCTTCAGTAAACGTGTGGCAAGCTGGGCCTGACCAACACAGAGTGAAATAAGTCTGGAGCCCAACAGAAGAGGAAAGTACATCTATTCATATCTCAGAAAGTGAGACCGTAAGGAGCCCTTAGTCAAGCTAATTTCATCTTTTAACTAAAATAAAAATAATTATCTGGATGCTATTGGGCACAGGGCTTTATAAAAACACACTTGGAGATATACATACATATATGTATATATCTATATGTGTATATATATGTATGTATTACATATTTAACCAACTCCCCAGAAACCTCTCAATTTCCACTGAAGGCATCTGACTCATGTCTGTGGCGTATGCGAAAGCTCATGGCCCTATTATCTTCTCTCCACTTGAGTTGTTTACTCGAAAGGGTTCATGGTGTTTGCTCCCAAACCTGATTACACTAGTTGAACTTGTAATTGCAATCACTCGAATAAACATTACGAAAATTAATAATATACGAATGCACAGAGAAAGACATTCCTATGAGAACTAAATTGAATGATCTGGAAACTACTACCAAGCTGACCTGTGGAAAACCATTGTTCTCAAAGTACAGGAAAGGTAACTAGGAACTATCAGGGGAAGAAAAGTTAAAATCTCGAAGGCTTCTGTGCTCAGATTAAGTCACAAACATCTTGAATTTTTAACTCTTCTTTGAGGCTATTAGAAGTAGAAATTGTTAACACACTCTGTTGTTTCTGCAAAACCCAACAGAGAAGGGGGTGCTGCTCACGGGGCAACCCCAGGGCGCACGGAGGCTGGTGTCCACCTCTCCTGGGGGCTGGTCTCTCCAGCAGATGCTGCACAACCACGGGCTTTGTGGTCTGAGAACCCAGACAGGCCCTCCCAGCACCCAGGCAGCAGATTTCGTCAGTAAGTTGTTACAGAACAGAAGTCTACACTTGGATCTCACCATAACGCAGATCAGGAAATTAACAGCATTCTTTTAAAATTTTAGAATCTACTGGGGGACGGGGAGGGGCACCTGGGTGGCTCAGTCATTTGAGTTTCTTGATTTGGGCTCAGGTCGTGATCCCAGGGTCAGGGGATCAAGCCCTGCATCAGGCTCCGTGCTGAGCATGAATCCTGCTTGAGATTCTCTGTCTCTTCCTCTGCCCCTCTCCCCTGCTTGCATTCTCTCTGTCTCTCTCTCAAAAAACAAAAAAAAAATAGAATCTATGGTTTTGAAAGTCAGTGCCACATTACAAAGCAAGCCTTCACAGGCTTAGAAATAGATATTTAATTTAAAGAGCACTACATCCTATGGAAAAGAATATTGTTTTCATAGGAAGTTTCAGATAAGCCAGTTATTAAGAAGACAGATTTCTGCTTCTTATAACTGAAGCCATCATAACGAAATGCATAAACAAGCAGTTTGAATCTGTATACAAATAATGAAGCCATTTTTAGTTTCTTGTACAACTCCTACAAATTTCAGAAAATGTCAGGGAAATTATTAAAATGACGTCGCATACATTTACACTTAAAATTAAATTAAGGGGGCGCCTGGGTGGCGCAGTCGGTTAAGCGTCCGACTTCAGCCAGGTCACGATCTCGAGGTCCGTGAGTTCGAGCCCCGCGTCAGGCTCTGGGCTGATGGCTCAGAGCCTGGAGCCTGTTTCTGATTCTGTGTCTCCCTCTCTCTCTGCCCCTCCCCCGTTCATGCTCTGTCTCTCTCTGTCCCAAAAATAAATAAACGTTGAAAAAAAAAATTAAAATTAAATTAAGATTTGCACAACACTGATTTGTATTGGAGTTCATCTTTTTTTAAAAAAAAATTGTTCAATGGGAGTCAGCAATTCTACATATACTAAAATTTATATTTTGAAGTGATTTATCAGAAATTTTCTCCAGTGTTGTCATGGCTAATGAATTCCTCTTCAAAGTTACGGTAACAGTCACAACCACAGAAAGATTCCTTTCCGATTTAAAAAGCATGAAAAATTCTTTGCGATCTGGCATTTGCCATGAGCAACCGACGTCGCTTTCAATTATCTCCGTTGAAAATGAAGTTACAACGACCTAATAAATAAATATCCAGTAACGTGGGCTAAAAAAAAACATCTGATCAATCAAAATGTCATGTTAATAAAGTATTATTTACTATATTATATAAAATTATGACACCAAGAGTGTTCCGTTTTTTAATTTGTAGGTTCATGCTGTTACTCATGTATCGCCGTTGCCCTTGTTCTATTTATGAGTAACGAAATAGTTTAAAGAGAAGAATTTCATGGTGCTCTCCTCTCACTTTTTGAACAAAGGACTTACATCCTCGTTTTTCACTGGGTTTCATAATTTATCTACCTGGACCTACCTACAGAAATTTGCTTCTTAGCAAATTTGTTAATAATGGCGGAGCTCTTTTGACCACACTTCTTTAAGACCACGGACCTTTCTCTGGAGATTATCTGTCTTCAACCATTCTTTACAATCACTTCATGAAAAGTGTCCCCTGGATCAGGTGAGGAGAGTTGCTATGGATAACTGATAGAAAAACCCTTGGGAAGAAATCCTTTTAAAAATTTTGTGTCCTTAATTACAAAAAAAAATTGTGTCCTGAAAGAATCCCTCAGGTTCCCATGGGAAAACTCCCACCTGCCCAGCTCAGGACAGGGTGCACCTTCTTCCCGCACTGTTAGTGATGGCACTGTGTCAGGACTGGTGGCTGTTGGGATGCCGTCCTCACGTGAGGAATAGTCAGTCAGCTGCTTCCCTGATGCATTCATGGTCACTGAAATCTCCGGCCTCATCATATAAAGGGGTAAAGTTCCAGATCGTTCACTTCTGCCGAAGTCATTACAAGGAGCGATCGGCTTTTTAAAAAACAAAAGCAAAAAAACAAACAAACAACCAAACGAACAAAATACCCTGGTTTACCTGTGGGACTGCGTTGCTTTTCCTACGGCAGGTCAACTTCATTCTTGAGCTAGTGTTTTGCTCTTAAAGAAAAAACAATGTTTTTGCAAAAGTCTATGGAGAGGTTTTGACCTACAACCTTGTCTCTGAGATTTAAAATGTAACAGCTACCAGATGAGGACTTCACGTCACATGTTTAGCAGATGTATGTTCTCACTGGGTCTGATGTAGAATCTTTTCACTCTTCACATTCCGAGAAACTCCCAGATTTCCTATTTTAACTATCTTTGGTCATTAAATATTGTTTTAGAGTTTATCACTTATTGTGTACCATGTGCTGGGTATTAAAAAGAGAATCCTGTTCCCTGGGACTCTAAATCTTAAAGCCATCTTTTAGCACAAAAAGTTCATTGTCTGAGTTCTTGTGCTTTGTGAGTTTATATCTTAAAGCATTTTTAGAAACAAAATCCAATATACTAGCCGTTGGGCAACTTCTTTCTCCCCATCTCAGCCAGGCAAGGACACATTTTTGTGAATGATACAAGTAAAAGGAATTCGTCTGTAGAACAGGTTTGAGGCTCCTACCAGGAAAGAAGGAGATGTAATATTTGCTGTCAAACAATAATTTAAGTTTATAATATTATCAATTGAGTGATTTTAGCTCTCTATTGAGGTAAGCAAATCCAGGCCAGGAGAAAATTGTATAATTTGCTTCCAATCACAGAGCAAATAACCAGGAGAGTCAGAATTTGAAATGCCTGTGTGCCCCTACATCCCACATCTATACTGTCTATCTGGATAATAATAAGCATACTATAGGGGCACCTGGGTCAGTTAAGCATCTGACTCTTGACATAGGCTCAGTGCACGATCTCACAGTGGTGAGATTGAGCCCTACATCAGACTCTGCACGGAGCGTGGGATCTGCTTGGGATTCTCTCTCTCTCTCTCTGCCCCTCCCTCACTCGTGAGTGTGCTCTCTCTCTCTCCCTCTCAAGATAAAAAAATTAAAAGACCAGCATGTTATATAACAATATAGTGTGCATAACAGAGGCAACTAATCTTCAAATGGGAATCAATAATAGATTATTATAAATAAAAGCTCTTTATATTTATATCATGTAAGGGAGTTAATTGACAAGCAGGAGTGGGCATACAGGCTCTGAGCCCTTCGTCAGGGCTTTTATTTCTATATGCTCTTTTCTATATTGGAAAGAAAGTGAAATATCTGATACGAGAACATGAGAGGACATGGAAAACACATAAAGTTCTCGAAGGGAAGAATGGCTGGTGGAAACTTCCAGTGCTTCTCAAACTTTAATGTCACTTAGGGAGCTTTTCAATGCTTTTCATTTTCAGCTGTCACTCCTGAAGCATGTGGGCATTTTTTAAAAGCCCCGGAAGACAATTTGAATAGGGGTGCTCCACAGAACACACTCTGAGAAGCACCAGTCTGGAAATGCAGTTAGGGAGATGGAGTAGAGCCAAAATCATAGCACATGCCCACGTGGAAACCTACTCTCAAATCCCCATCATCGGCCACAAGCAATAAAAATTGCATTATTGCAATCGTCGCATATTGCTCTCTTGATGGCACACAGGGATAACTTTCTCTGACACCCCAAAAGAGGGGCCTCCTCGTTGCTGATCTGTTGCGGCCTTGTCAGATTCTCGCCGTGCTCATGTGCTAAGTTCTGTAATTAACGCCAGGAAGAAAGATGGTGCCCGGGGTGGCATGGAAACTGGAATTTAGTTCAGGAAGGAACTCCTTTGCTTGTTCCAGAATTTTACATCATGTAGTTCCAGGCAGTGTCAGCCCTGACATATTCTTTTCCAGCATTAAGTTTGTTCAATTTTCCCACAGTCATATGACATAGCCCTTCCGTGGGTCACTTTTACTCCCGCTTCATGCAGACTTTCCCTCACCTGGTGGCCAGAAATACTCTTTAAAATAAATTGAACCAGGGGTGCCTGGGTGGCTCAGTCGGTTAAGCGTCCGACCAGCTCAGGTCATGACCTCACGGTTCGTGGGTTTGAGCCCTGCATCGGGCTCTGTGCTGACAGCTCAGAGCCTGGAGCCTGTTTCAGATTCTGTGTCTCCCTCTCTCTCTCTGACCCTCCCCCATTCATGCTCTGTCTCTCTCTGTCTCAAAAGTAAATAAACGTTAAAAAAATTTTTAAATAAATTGAACCATATTTCTTCCATGCTGTAGATCTTCCAGTGGCTTTCTACAACATCAGAACAACCTGATCCAAATCCTTCCCGTGACCTATGAGACGCACCACGAATTGGCCCCTTGTACCCACTTGGACATAATTTCCTACTCCTTTCTCCTGATCCACTAAGTTCTACTTGTCACGTTTATGGAACATGCCAAGTGTCTTCCTTTCCAGGACATGTATCCGTACTGTTCACTCTTTGGAAGGCTTCTCCCTCACATATTGCCTGACTTGTGCCTTCACTTCGTGGGGGCCTCTGCTCAACATCACTTCCTCAGAGAAGCATTTTCCGAGCACCTCCCACTGGCTCTGTACCTCCCAAACTGTCTTTTCATTTCGTCCTACAACTTGTCACTGCCTGAGATGATGCTAAGTTATTTTTGAAAATTTACTCTCTGTCTCTCCACCTAGAATATAAGCTCCACCAAGGCAGTATTCCAGTCCTGAGAATATTTAAAAGCTCCCAAATGTTTCAAATGCACAGTCAAGTTTGAAAACCATTTTTCAAAAGGGAAGTAGGGAATTCAATCTTGCTTTGAGTAGTTGTTCTCACCACGGCTTATTGACGGGAAAGAAAAACCAGAGGTCCCTGGAGGCGGGTGGTCCTCGTAGTTAAAAAGCTGTTAGTATTGGGATTCTGGGTGATCAGTCCATTTGGAACGGGGCCCGTATCAACAAAGAGATATACGACATAAGGCCCAGGATGCCAAGAGGAAGGGGGCAGGAGTGAGACAAAGTGCCCATGTCCTGGTCAAGGAGGTTGACATGAAGGGACCCAAGCATACAAAATGGGCCAATGAGACAGGATGAAGGAGAAGTGTGCATCTGACCGGAGATGTGGGTGTGTAAGGGCAGACAAGGTATGTCTGGAAAGGCAACTACCTTCTGACCTCACCCTCTGGTAAACCAAGACTTGTAAGGAACCAGCTCTCTAAGAAATTCATTGTTGGTTCTGGGTCATTGTCGATTCTTCTCGTAAACTGGGATTCCAGAGCCCCAAACCCAGAAATTCTGACTAGTGACTCTGGGATGAAAGCAGGACACTGTAGTTTTACAAGTGCCCAGGATGAGCCCTTAAGTGTGTGCTTTCTGGAACACTTCCTGACATCTCGTAGGTGGACTGAGCAGCCAGTAAAGCATCTATGACTACATTCAGCTAAATAGAAGCTAGTAAGTTGGATCTGGTTATGTGGTTCTGAGGGTGACCTCCAGTCCATAGCTGGAAAGGTCTCCAGAGACATCTGAGCCTCAGCCATGACTCATCTTCCTACTCTGGATTCCATGTCATTCCATGTCCGTTGCCAAACTCTAGCTCTAATTCCTTGCTTGTCATGAAGCAAGTAGACTCAGCTCTTGCACAAGAAGGAAGAGGAAGGAAATCACCCCTGTTGAGATAGCTCCACTTTGATGAGTACCTTGCTGTCTCCTAATAAAATGGAAGAGCATTAGCTGCTTCGTGCTCCCTACTCTAACGCCCCTGGTCCTGGTGTTCACCAGATAACCCTCGAAGTACTGTCATGCACGTAACATCTTGCAGTCATGGTGCCAGGCAGAGTGAGGGGACGCCATCTTGACATCTGGCAGACCAACTCTCAGAGAGCCGTGATAGGCCATAGGGCCCCAACCAGATGGCTAGCCTCAAGTGAGGAGTAAACTTTACATTAAATGGTAAAAATTATGAGTCTGTTCCCATACAGGACATCAACAACACCTCCAAGCAGGACCTGTTCTGACAAGCTGGAAATTACCAGCTTATTAGGCGACCGGAGCCGTGTCCTGGAATCTCAACCATCCATCCTGGAGGAAGAGGCCGGCCTGGGACGTGTTTGTGTAGACTCTCCCACTGCTTCGGGGATCTCTGCCCGCACACGGGCACAGGCAGACCCCTCCAGGCCACCCTTCCAGGGTTTCCCCCCCACATTCTCCTCAATGTGAAGTAGGGAGGCCTTGCCTCAGGCCTGGGTCGATTCCCTTCGTCCTTCTTAGACCCACAGCCCCTTGATAAAAACCTCCCTCGCCTCATCTGGGCCCCCGAGGGCAGCAGCACCGAAGCCAGTCTGGGCACGTGGTGGCTACAAGAAGGCAGGGACCTCACTCACCCCTCTGGCTCCATCCAGAGCCACTCTACAAGACCGGAGCTCAGAACCCAGTACTTCTGGGGGGAAGAAGGCTAATTTGTTTCATTAAAAAAGCAGGTTGTTTTTCTGCAGGGTGAAGTGAGCCTGGCTGTGTGTTGACAGGAAGGGGACGCTAATCCCCTCACCTCTGAGGGGCTCACACTCAGCTCTGTGCCATCCCGTGAGCCCTGCTGCAAGATCTGACTCCCACATGTTTCAAAGGATCACAGTCTCTTCCAGGACACGAGAGATAAATCCCTCAAAGTCCTTCATACCCTCCATTTTCCTATTATTTCCTTGTTATCTAGGGACTGCAGAGTCTCTGGGTCGTCATTACTAAATTCCGCTCAGGATCTCACCTGATTTTCATCTTAAATTCCTCAAACAGCTTTATGCGTACAGGGAGATTGTATACAAATGATACGAAAGATGTCAAGATCACTTGCTGATCAAGGAGATAATTTGCCAAAAGTGGATTTCTGAAAAACGGTTCTACCCGTTCACGGTTTACGAACACCCCTTGGCTTTTCTTTCGGAGCAAAAGCTACCGACACTCATCAAAAGGCGATTCGTTTTCGGGGTGTGATCATTTTTGAACCGTAACACCGGGAGTTTTCTCCCCGATTAGTCTGTGTCCTGCCCCGTGCACAGTGGCCTCAAGGGAGGTAGACCAGAAGGCTGTGCAGTCTCCCGCCACACACGTGAGGGGCCGTGGCCAAGTCTGACCTACTTCTCAGAAGAACAATGAATTGGATTCAACTGCCTCACTCACAGCCACACAGGTAAAAAGCGCATTGCAATTTGAAAGTCCATTGTAACTAATAACTGGCTCTCTGGCAACGCCTTTATTAAAATCAATAAATAGATCATAAACAGTCACACAGGCTAAGCCTCTGTCTGGGGCCTAGGACACAGTAAGTGCTTAGATGATGTGTATTTCCTTTCCTTTCTCTTATAATTTGCAACAACTCTATTTGACGTATCTATTTGATATATTCCTACCAGAGAGGAGCTCAGCTTCCTGTCTCGTGGTTTCAATACCCCAATTTTGAGGAAAGCAAGAATATACACAAATTCGCTCACTGTCATTATCACTACCGTAATTATCATTATCATCATCATGTTAATAATGTATTCTAAAACACTTCTCGATGGAAACTGGAACTTTTCCCCCAGAACTTCCTGTCCCTTTTCGAAAGCCTTGGGTAGAGTTTTTAATCAATACCAAAAGTGAAATCTCAGCTTTCTGCAAGCCTTGATATTTTGGGAGTCTTTGACAAATTCACCACATTCCTAGTGATTGTTCTCTTCCCCAACATTATTCAGAAATGCCAATTAGTTTCCTCTGAAATGCAGCTGTCTGATAGAAACTTGTGAATATCTTCGTTTCCCTGGCGATGCCTATGGATTGCTCTGCATCACACAAGGAGATTAAATAAGGCCTCCAGAGAATTCATGCTACCTCTAGCTTCTGGTCAACCAAGAAGATGTCCTCCCGGGAAGCCATTAAAAGACCCGCGGGGTTAAAGTCCAGAGCTCGGCTGCC
This sequence comes from Felis catus, assembly GCF_018350175.1. NCBI lineage: Eukaryota > Metazoa > Chordata > Mammalia > Carnivora > Felidae > Felis > Felis catus. Next base: position 146,926,893 of record NC_058372.1, on the reverse strand, counting down.
TGATAACAAATGACAGTGACTTCCTGGCCCACCGGGTGCTTTCCCTGGAATCCGCATCCTGTCCCACAGGGAAAGGTTGTTTCTCTGGAAATCTCATCTCGTTGCTCCCCTGCCCCTTCCAGAAGGGGCCATGTTTACCGCCAGCATCTCTTTGGACCAATTTAAAGGCTGACATCATGAATCTTCCCTTTGTCTCTTCAAGCAACAATTTTCAAAACCACCTATTTCGTTTTGCGTTTGACATGAAAGGAAAAGCAAGTGGTATTTAAAAAACCTGTCGGACAGGTAATAAAATCCGTGACTCACTAAATCCATACACGGCTTCCCAAGGCTTTCCCACGTCTGAACAGCTACGTGCAGTAAAACAGCTTGACTGTCTTCAGCCACCCTTGAATGTTGTCTAATGATGCAAGGCACTCCTCTGTCTCCTTGATTACATTATGCAGAAAGACTGCCTCAAATGCATCCTATATTTTCGGACACCTGGAAACCTCTAAAATGGCGGCACCTTTGATCATGTGAAAAGAGCTTGCATCGTATGTGTTCTCCACAGAACAGTCTGGATAATTACAAAGCGCTCATCACAAGCAGGCGGGGACTGAAGATTCCTTCCCTCGGGCCACCGTGGCTTTGGAAATCCAGCTCGGCCTTCCTGGCCTTGTACTTAATCACTTCTGACAATTTTCATGGCTGGTAGTAAGTCATCATAGCACAGCGGCACATCACGGTCAGTGCTCTTTCTTTCTTTTGCCGTTATTTCACCGTAGACCATGAGAAGCAAGCATGTACAACCTCCCCAAACCAGACCCACATAGAGTTTGGAGAGTCCGGCCCTTGAGGACAACTTTTGTTGGTTCCCTGGAGCCCGCAGAGTGGATCTCTGAAGGAAATAGTTTATTTCTCCCAGATCAGTCTCGCTTTCCCCGCCTGCCCCTAAAAGATTGGGTTTACCTTTTCTTACCTTGAATTTATACCCTTCCGATGCCCAAGAAACCTATCCTTACTCTCACTTGAAACTGCTCTTCCCTCTTGGTTTCTCCTTGTCCAGAGAATTTCAGAAACTCCATATCGTAGGGCACCTGGTAAATGCTCCGTAGGAATTTGCTGAATGAGCAAGGACCAGTAAGATCCCGAAAAAGCAGGCATAAACAAAAGAAGGATCGGGTTGGTCATATACCTTGAGGAGGCCAAAATTCTCGTTTTGTTCAAGACGCAAGCCAACAAAGACTCCCAGAACAACAATTCTCAATGATCCAAGATGTCAGAGAAGGAATGGATTAAAGGGAACTGGAGAACTCCAGAAAGGTTTCATAAAAAGGAACAGATTTCAGCAGAAGTTGAAAGTATTTTTATGGGTGCAGAGGAGAGAAGAATCCAAAGAGGACAATTCAAGAACTATGGCAAAAAATGGTTTGAAAGTGGTTCTATAACTTACTAGGGGCCTAACTTCAGAAAGGGGTTCCCTTACCCTCATTTTCCTTATCTTAACTTTAAAAAAAATTTTTTTTTACATGTATTTATTATCGAGAGACAGAGTGTGAGCAGGGGAGGGGCAGAGAGAGAGGGAGACACAGAATCGGAAGCACGCTCCAGGCTCCGAGCTGTCAGCACAGAGCCCGACGCAGGGCTCGAACTCACGAACGTGAGATCATGACCTGAGCCGAAGTCTGACGCTCAACCGACTGAGCCACCCAGGTGCCCCTGTACATTCTTAACTTTTAATTTGAGAGACCTTGGGGTCATGACCTGAGCCAAAATCAAGAGGCAGAGGCTCAACCAACTAAGCCCCCCAGGTGTCCCAACCCCATCTTTTAAATAAAAACAGTAATGCTTATTACATTGTTGGTATTTGTGAGGAGTTATTGAAGTAATGCTGAATTAACACAGTGCTTGGCAAAAATAATACATAGTAACTATTACTGTTATCACTGCTATTTTTTATCCACCGTGATAATATTATTAAGACAGTGAACAAAACCAGCCTGATGGATTAAATGTTTCGAATGGACCACAAAAGAAATAAAATCTGTAAACTAACATGAATGCGAAAGTACTTGAACGTGACTGTGAATGCAGAAAACGGACTCTGTAAACAAGACTTATTATATATTCCCCCCCAAAGAAGTAAATACTAGCTTGCCATTTGTTGTTGTTGTTGTCTTTTTATTCTTTTTTAAAGAAGTGAACTTTGTGGCACCGAATCAAGGGAAAGAATCTCACATTATCTGAATGCCTGCAAAGCGATTGGTGCTTTGCACACATTATCATATTTCTTTTCTTTTCTTTCTTTTTTTTTTTTTTTTTGTATGTATTTTCTTGTGAGGTGGCAACTGGAATAGGAGCTGGAATTAAAATCCACATATGCGTGATCCCAAACACCATTCTTTGCTAACAGTCAATGCTGCCTCCCTAACTGAAGGCTACTTTGTGAGATTCAAATTGGTGCCAGGTCGTAATTAACAAGAATAAGGCTTAGCAAACTAGAGTCCATGGGTCCGATCTCAGGGTTGTAAATAAAATGTTCCTGGAACGGCCACGGCCACTCATCCCATATGACCCGTGGCCACTTCTGCGCTACAACCCCTGAGTTGAGTAATTGTAGCAAAGCCACGGACCTGTGAAGCCTAAAACGTTCACTAGCTGAACTGCAGGCTTAGTTCTGACTGTCGTACGCACCCCGTTGCCCTCCGCCATTTCTGCCTGGTGCCATTCTAGCCACGCTTCCAAGCCCAGATCAAACACCAACTCCTCCTGACAACCTTCTTGCTCTGTCTCTTCTCCCGTTGACATTGAACGTCCCTTCTGCCCGGGCTCCGGTGTCTTTGTGTCACCCTGATGTGCACATGCCTCGCGTTCCCCTCCTTCTAGGCTCTAAGTCCCCAGATGGCAGATACTGTGTCACAATCACTTTTATACCACCCAGTACGATCAAGCCCATTATGAGTACATAATATTTTCTTAAGTATGCGAGAAGCCACCTGGATTTTATAGCCAATAATCTAAGTATATTTTGATTTCACGTAAGTAATATCAAGTCATATTTTCATTAATGTAAATATAACATATAAAGATTGTTACATTGCTAACCTTTCTCCATCCCTGCATCTACAGAAATACTAACGAGATTGTATACCCGGTCTCTTAGCGCATTTTATCTTACCTAGAATATTCTCATCATCTTAACAAGGGAAGATGTATCCTTAAAATCGCTCACTACACTGCACCAGACTTCCCATTGTTCTTCCCAAATAACAGTAAAGATGATCAGTGTGAGGGTATAAGTAATGGTGAAGATTCTGTCTACAAATCGTAATAATTGACTATCCTTGAACATAACCCATGTTTGACTAGCATCTAAGGCCAATCATCCTTAATAAAAACTATTATTAATACCAATGAAAAATGTATTGACAAAGTCACATTTAATCATATAACTTCCTCACTTTTCATAGTGTTGTACTTAACACTATGCTAACTATATTCTAATTAAGACTTCATTTTTTGGATCTTAGATTTCTAAAATTTCATTTAATTTTTAAAATTTTGCTGTTTACAACACCAGAAACCAAATATAGTATGCTACTCATTCGGATTCTCACACACTGGCCAAAGGTTTGATACAAGATATTTTTAATTTTTTTTAATGTTTTTATTTATTTTTGAGACAGAGGGAGACAGAGCATGAGCAGGGGAGGGGCGGAGAGAGAGGGAAACACAGAATCCGAAGCAGGCTCCAGACTCTGAGCTGTCAGCACAGAGCCCGACACGGGACTCGAACTCACGGACTGTGAGATCATGACCTGAGCTGAAGTCGGACGCTCAACCGACTGAGCCACCCAGGTGCCCCCAAAATATTTTTACATTAGAAAACATTGTGGAAATAGACTTATTTTTAGTAAAAATCTATACATCTCAGTGCTCAGAAAAGTAGAATTTTAAAATTATTTAGCAAGAAAATTTGCTTCTCTCTTGTAGTTCTGCTGGCAAGAAAACGGAAATACATATGACCCTTGAACAACACATTCGGTAGGGGTGCTAACCTCCCAAGCAGTTGAAAATCTGCATATAACTTCTTACTCTATAAACTCAACTGCTAATAGCCTGGTGTTGACCAGAAGTCGTACCGATTACGTAAACAATTGATTAACACATATTTTGTATGCTATCTGTATTATATGCATTCAGGTAGAGAAACGAAATTGTTATCAACAAAATCATAAGGAAGAGAAAATACATTTACAGTATTGTACTGTAAAAGATCACATCTAAGTGGATCTGTGGATCTGTGATGTCCAAGGGTCAACTGTACATTCTTTATTCCTTAAAACACACACACACACACACACACACACACACACACACAACTAAGCCTTTTTGGTCAGGAAATTTTTTTTTTCTGGGAAGAGGGTGTAAGAAGGCATTTGGAGACTAGGGAAAGGTCTCCCTACACCATTATGCTAGTTAATTTTGTGTGTCAGCTTGACCAAGCTAAGAGATGCCCAGAAACATTTTTTTTCTAGGTGTGAGGATGTTTCTGGAAGAAATTAACATTTGAATTGGTCTCCTGAGTTAAGAGGATGGAAAGACAAAGGAGGGGTGAATTAGCTCTCTGCCCAGCTACTGGGCTGGTATGTGAACCACCCACCCTCAGCATTCTTGGTTCTTAGGCCTTCAGACTCAACCTGGAATCTGGGTCATCAGTTCTCCAGCTCACTGGTCTTCAAACCATAGTACTCGCTTTCCTGGGTCTCTAGCTTACAGATAGCAAGTCGTGGGACCTCTGAGTCTCCATAATGATATGATCAAATATGTTGTTATAAATTTGGTTCCAGATAGATAGATAAATAGATAGACGCATACTTAGATCCTATTAGTTCTGCTTCTCTGGAGAATGCTGACTAATGCACCCATAATTTCCAGGATTGCTGGAATGATGTAGGTCTATGTGCAGAGAGGAGTAATGAGAGGACGAATCAACTTACTAGGAGATCCTGACTCCTCTTTTGAGGTCGAGCCTTGTCAGAACATCTCTGCTGATGTAATACCAGGCATTCCCAAGGAAAAAGTAGCTATGGAAGTAGACTGGGGAACAGTGGGCTCTTGAGAAGATCTGGGCCCAGGAGAAAGGCTCACATTGCAAGTAGGATATAGTCAATTCTTTGTCATGTGGCTGAGACCACCACCCCCCCCAGATGTGGACACCCTGAAATACTGGGTATGCCCTGGGGAGATCATTATAAGTACAGTAAAGGTCTGCCATATTGGATGCTTGGGCCAACTGAGGCACAGAACAGATCACAGAATCTTGTCCACTCCACTGCCTCTTTGTCAAACTTGTACACAAGGAAGTGACAGCCTAACCTAGATGATTGTATGCTCAGTCTCCCCACAGTGACTGTGCAGCCACCAGAATGGCCAGGTCATTTCTACCCCAACAGTGGCAGACATTTCAAGCGAAGAAAATTGAGCAAGCCTTCTGCTCTTCTTATCTCTGGGCATTAGCCACTCTGTTCTGACGTGGGGTTAACTGAGTACCTGGGGAGGGAAAGAGAGAAGGAAGGAGGGAGGGGGAGGGAAGGAGGGAGGGAGGGGAAGGGAGGGAGGGAAGCGAGTAGAAGGCCACCTGTAGCAGTGAACTTCTAGGAGGTACTCTTTGGGAATCACCAAGAACTCCTCACTGCTTAGTGAAGTACTACACCCACCCTTCCAAATTTGTACAGTCAGGGTTGTCTGGCATTAGTAAGCATTGTCCCTATTTTAATTTGCATTTGGTGATTTGCAAACTTTCAAATTACATATAACCTCATTTAATCTCCTAAGACACCCCAGTGAGAATATATTTTCCCCCATCTCATAGATAAACAAGTTAAGGCTCCTTCTCGGGTCAATTCCACCTGTGAGAGCCTGAATCAAACCCCCCTAAGGCTTCATAAATGAGCCTGGCTGATAGAAAAGGAGACTGCTTCCCATTCTGAACAAAATCTTTTCATTTTTCCATTGTTGACAGCTAGACAACCAAATTCTAAGTAAGCAAGTAAAATGATGACAGATAGGGGCGCCTGGGTGGCTGAGCGTCCAACTTGGGCTCGGGTCATGATCTCACCATTCGTGGGTTTGAGCCCCGCGTCGGGCTCTGTGCTGACAGCTCAGGGCCTGGAGCCTGCTTCAGATTCTGTGTCTCCCTCTCTCTCTGCCCCTTCCCCGCTCATGCTCTGCCTCTCTCTGTCTCTCAAAAATGAATAAATGTCAAAGAATTTTTTTAAATGATGATAGATAGATGATAGAGATGATAGATAGATAGATAGATAGATAGATAGATAGATAATAGATGGAGAGATAGATAACAGATAGATAATAGATAATAGATAGATAATAGATAATAGATAGATAGATAATAGATGATAGATAGATAATAGATAGATAGATAGATAGATAGATAGATAGATAGATAGATAGAAAATAGATGATAGATAGATAGATAGATAGATAGATAGATAGATAATAAATGATTGGTAGATAGATGATTGGTAGATAGATAATAGATAGATAGATAGATAGATAGATAGATTAATAATAGATGATAGATAGATAGATAGATAGATAGATAGATAGATAGATAGATAATAGATGATTGGTAGATAGATAACAGATAGGTAGATAGATAGATAGATAAATGTGAAACAATTAGTGAACCTCAGATTTCCATGTAAGCATCAGGGACTTCCTTTATTTCAACCAACACCTCCATTTTTATCTGCCACTATTAAGAAAAGAGTAAGATTATCCATTCAAAGGCAGCTTCCATCCAATTAACACTTGACTCCAAGTAATAAATCATATCACAGATTTTATTGACAATCTGTGGGACGTTATCTTTCCAATGACACTTGGCATGACCTTTAACTCCAAACGGTATAAAAGTGGTTCAAGTACAGCAATTCCGAAGCTGCCACAGTCCCTGAGCAGGACACATCCTGGCTGATGCAGGGGCTTGCCAAGTACACTATGGAAATGGCACGCTTTGCTTGAAATACAATCACTGTTGATTAAGGACCATCCAGCATCACATGTATACACAATCTATTTTTAACATGCATATTTAAAATCCAATTGAACTGGGTTCTCTTCCTCAAGAGTTCATTATTGCTACCTTGTTTTTTTCCCCAGAGAGAAATCAAATGTTCTATAATGCATTTTGTGTAGAACACTGTTCTAACACCACAAAAAATTCCGTTAAATGTCAGAAGAATTTAAAGCCTTGTTGTTGAAAATCACAGGCTCAGGATGTTACGAGTATTTAGATCTTTGGAAACTTTAATAACCAATGAGTGTGAAAATCTTTTAGAAGTCCCCATTTGGCTGTAGAATATGATATGATCACTAGTTTATTAAAAGAAACCAGTAATTATGCATGTGAAACAGGGAAAGATTTGCAGTGTTTTTACTTTGCGACCAAATAAGCATTTATTCCCCTACATTCTTATACATTCCAAAATATAAGTGTTTATTTTCATTCATTCATTCATTCATTCATTCACGACACTGAACAGTGATGTTTGTAAGGCTGTTAAAATATTTGCTATTTTGCTTCATTTTGTGAGTAATTAAGATGTTGAAAGAACAAAAGTGGTGCCTGGGTGGCTCAGTCAGTCAAGCGTCCAACTTTTGACTTCAGTTCTAGTCATGATCTCGTGGTTTAGGACTTCAAACTCTGTGCTGACAGCATGGAGCCTGCTGGGGATTCTCTCTCCCTTTCTCTCTGTCCCTCTCTCTCAAAATAAATAAACTTTAAAAAAAGGTATTGAAAGAAACACAGAGGCAGAATGGAATCCAGATGTCGAGACTCCAGGAGACGTCAGGAGTCCAGCACGGGTGAAACACGCACAAGCTCGCACATACCCTCGCGCACACAAGTACTCAGATACACGTGTGCACAAACGTGTGCACGCGCAGAGGCGCACAGCACACAGAGTCCTCTAGCACTGAAGAGAGAAACGTTGGAAGACCTTTTCCTTCTGGTTAAACACTAGATGATTTTGGAAATCAGCCCTACTCTTAACAAGTTTTCACGTTTCCTTCCACTAACCACTAACCCCCACTAACCACTGCCTTTTCTAGCCCTGAAATTGTCAGTCGTGCATGTATGAAGCCCGATGCTGTAGACAGCAAAGTATTTAACAAAGAGCTATGGTGAAGGCGAGGTAATTAATCTCAAAATTAGTACAACGGAAAAGGTAGGAAAGAATACGAGACAAAGATGCTTGAACGCCAGGCAGAAGATGCTACCAACACTTACAAAGATGAGGACGTAACCCAACCTGATGTCCACAGTGACTCGTGGCATTTAAATATGCACGCACTCAGTGAGTTTGTTAGGCTCTTAACTGGGCATTGAGAATAGAGAAGTGAACATGAATATTCCTCCTCGTGATCTAGGGGACACACAAATAAATTAAACTACTAAACACAACACAAAGATAGCTCTGAGGTAAACCTTAGCCAACACCTCTAAATATCCTATATCAGATATTTATGATATGTTATGGATGTAAATCCGACAGTAGAATTACTCTGGGAAAGCTCAACAAAGACGGTGAATTTTAAATCCAATTTTGAAGAAGAAGAGGGACAAGATTTGTCAGGCGAAATTGAGGTGGGCAAATCAGAAAAAAATCTGTAACTTAAAACATTAGGGAAGCAAGAACATTCGAGCCATGGGCAAAAGGTAAATACCTAAACACTATTTCCTGAGTCGAATATATAAGAAAAGGCTTAGGAGAAGCTGGTAAAAGGAATAAAAATACAGTTCGTAAGAGGACTCTTGCTTAATGAATCCCAAATTTCTGTCCTTCTTTCCCGAATAATTGCTGATGTATTTGACGTACGGTAAGTATACAAGTGTTTAAAGTTACAGAGAAAGGACCTACCTTATACATGTAAGTTTAAAACATACTTTTTAAAGTTAATTTAGTAAATATGACCTTGGAGAAGTAGTTCTACCTCTTTCCCCCTGGCTTGAAAAATAGAGAAACAATTCTAACTTACAACATAGCTTTGAGAACTAAGTGAGGTAAAAGATGTCGGGAACAGATGACGCGCTTGCAACCAACAATGCACTGAGCAAATGTTAGTTCATTTACTTCTCAAAATATTATTACCCTGAGCACTTTGCTACAGGAAATTCTTACAGTCTGATTTTACTAACATAGCATAATGCGCTAGAACATAATGATATTTGAAGACATGACTTTTATGTGGGATTCACACTACTCTAATAAAAGAAAATTCTCTAAGCTCCGAGTTTATAAATCCGCTTTGCAATCGTCCTCATAGAAATTAAATACAGCAAATCTCACGTGGTTTCATCATGATCAAATGCATGTTCCTCTTGGAGCGAGAGAACACGTTTAATGATCGGGCATCATTTAAACACACCCAGCACGTTGCTGGTATAACAGGTGTTTCTGTACTTAGCTGTCAGGTACAGACTAAGGTCTTCCTGAACTTCTTTTTTTGAATTCTGCTTCTTTTGGGTTCTGTGCCCCTCTTTCCCTCCTGTTGCCCATATGGTCCTTCCTGGTGCCTTGTGTATAACAGCCACATGACAACAGGCTATGATGAGTATTTCCTCAATTGCACAAAGGGGAAGGGAGCTCTCTGTAGACCCCGCTATTAGCTCCCTGACAGGCGCTGGCCACTCTAAATGTCAAAGTGTGACCGATACGGAATTCTCAGTCCCTCCCGGGAGCCAGGCGGGCCCCTCCTTTCTGCAGCTGTTTCCCCAACAGCTCTGCGCCTTGCCTCTACTCGGTCCTGGAGGCAAGGGAGGTGGAGCAGTGAAATATCTCAGCCAAGGTCATCCCCCGGGAGTAGGCTGGGCTCCATCGCACAAAGGGGTGAGAACTGCGCGATGAGGTTCTGCCCTCACCTCCTCCCCAGAAAGCAGCCCGGCGCTTCTCTTGCAGATGTGCAGGATTTTAATGAGACATTTGCTGTCACAACGCATGCTCTTACGCACAGGGGTTTGACCGCTCCAAAAATGGGGGCGTCCCGCCATGAGGAGAGAAAGGGACTCTTCCTCAGTAAATAGCACATCACCACCACCGTAATGAGTGAGAAACTGGAATTTCAGAATCAGGGTCTTCAAAGTAGGAGAGGATAATTTATGGGATGGAGCTACAAGATAGGGAAATAGTTCAGACTTGGCTTTGGTTTTACCAGCACTCAAATGGGCCATAAGAAAACCCCCAAAACAAAGACAAAACAAAAACCCCTAAAAGTAAAATGCACGGCTATTTTAATATGGCAAGTCCAATACAATCCAAGAAACGGTTTCTTAATAAAATATTACCCAGCACCTAGCATTTTTTTTCCCGATTCATTTCATTACTAACATAGTTCCTGACTTAGCACTTCTCTTTCCGTTGTAATTTAAGTACTCTCACTACTGAGACAATTGAGTTCCTAGCATGAAAGCCCCTCCCTGGTTCCTCATTGGCTGAGAACTACAGAGGTAAGTCCCTCCCCTGGTTCCTCATTGGCTGAGCACTACAGAGGTTCCAGCCTTACCCGGAGGTCGCCTTGGCCCAGGTCAGGCACAAAGTAGTCTGATTGGAACAAATGTACATTCCCTGAGATGATGCAGAGACTTTCAGTCCCGCCTCCCTGTTCTTTGGCGCATGCTCATTGTAAAGCCGTGAAAACAAGCCCATGAAACAGAAAGGAGAAGAAGAACCGGGAAGTGAAGTGTCTAAGGGTTTGGGACTCCGTTGTATATATTTCCAAGAGGTTGTAAACCTACTGTTAACCGGACAGCACAGCTTTTATTTGGTATTTCTGAACATGAGTCATCTCCCTTACTTCTCACGTTTCCCACTTGCAATTAAAATGTTGCTACGAAGTTAGTGTTTGCCCACAATGAAGTTGACCCTGGAGAAGAAAGGTCTCTCTTATCACGAAGCAACTACTTGGCAGTTACCTGCTGCATCAGCTCTGCAGGCGAGCGCATCCTCGGCTAAAACATAGTATCTTCTCCAAATAGAGGTCCTCCTCCAAAATGTCTACTTTCCGAATCCCCGGACCCTCCTGCCAGCCCGTTTTTCTCCCAGGCTGATTCAGCAAAAAGATTTAGTAAGGCTCACTTCCTTCCTTCATTCTGTCATTCATTCATTCATTTCTTTAACCAATATTGATCGTTGATTACAGGGCAGCTCGTAGCTGGAAACTGGAATCAGTGGGGACCGATCAACACAGGGTGTGGCTCATGGAGTTGACAGTCTGCGGTTCTATTTGGTAAACACAAAGATTTCGTGAGGGTCTACGACGCTGGCAGCCCGGCAAGGCGGGCAGTGGGCAGAGTAGTGGAGTTCGAACACCAGGAAGCTGGGGCAGGTATTCGAACAGTCCCGCCACAGTCTTGAGAACTGGGGACGTGGGGGGCAGAGGGGGGTTGTTTTCCCTTCTGATTCTAAGTTACCTCATGGATAATTATAGAACCTTCATAGGGCTGGCGTAGGAGAAAAGAAATAATTCAAGGGCAGCACCCAACATGGGACGTGTGAGGGCCCAATAAATGTGAGCTACTGTAGAGGTGCCTGGCTGGCTCGGTCGAAGAACATGTGACTCTTTATTTATTTTTTAGGTTTTTAAACATTTATTTATTTTGAGAGAGACAGAGACAGCGTGAATGGGGGAGGGGCAGAGAGAGAAAGAATCCCAAGCAGGCTCCACACCGTCAGCACAGGGCCCACAGCGGGGGCACAAACTCATGGAAACTGTGAGATCATGACCTGGGCGGAGACCAACAGTCGGGACGCTTAACCGCGGGAGCCACCCGGGCGCCCCAAGAGCGCGAGCCTCGTAATCTCAGGGTTGGGAGTCTGAGCCCCTCCTTGGGTGTAGAGAGGACTAAAAATGTTAGCTACTGTTATTTTGTCTAGGTTTTTTTTCAGCTGAGGGTTTCATTTATTATTATTTTTTTTTAGACCCAGGACTGGGATAACAAACTGCCAGGCTTCAGCCAGCTGCCATTGCTCATAGCATGCATGCCTGCCGCACTTCGACGCGATAACACTGATTAAAAATAGATTTTCATTCCCCCCAGGACAAAGCTAAATTTGTGCACCTGTGCTTCCTCATTTCCCTAGGTAAGCCCTGTCAGCCCCCTGACAATGTGCTCTTCAAACAAGTGTTGGGCCCCACCCGGCCTCATCCCTGTCCGCGAGACCAAAGGAATTCGGGAATCATTCCCTCCAGAGAAGGGAGCCTTGCTCATTAGACGATAGTCATTAAATCACTTTTGCCACAATTGTCATAAATCTATTTTATTAGTCCTAAGAAATCAATTGCAATTTTTAAAAAGCCTCTAAAGAATTACAAGAGAGATTGCCTGATATCAAAGTTTTACCCGACCCAAACTCTTTGGCCCAGGTGTGGGGCGAGGTGGGGGGGGGGGGAAGGTCGGGGAAGCTGGGGCCCGCTGGCTCCCACGGAGGACATTCCAACCCCACCCGAGCGGGACACTGGGTTCTTTAATCTAAAATTAGAATGCCCTTGGCATTTCTGGGCATTTAATGCCCTGTGCTACATCTCTCTCCTGTGAATTCCGGGTGTGTTTATCTTAATTTAGAGAGACAATTTAAACATCTTCACATGTAATAGTTTTGTCCGCCTCAGCCTAATGATTAGCAGTGTGGAGAAATAATTCAACGATATTTCTATGGCTCATTAGGAGTCAGATATTGCAAGCTCCCAAACTTGATTCCAAACGCCCGGAGGAGGACTCTGGTATTTTCACCTTTGCACCCCATGGAGACGTGCACGTAGCCTGTGAATATAAAATAACGAATGGAGAAGGTCATGTTCAGGCTGGGGGAAAACTCGGCCGCATTGCACGGTGGCCCTTCCTGCTCTCCGGGCCCAAAGGGAACCTGATGCGGGCTCCTAGGCACACTGGGAACAGGTGACCGCAGACGCTCTGAGAAGGGGGGTTGGGGGTGGGGGGGGAACTGGGGGAGCAGGTGGGGCAGCCAGACGCGGCACTAATGTCCAATCATTCCTAATCCTCAATCACAGGAGGCTTTGGGAACAGAGCAGGAGGAGGGCGGCGCCTCAGGCCAGAAAAGACACACCCCCCACTCTTCCTTCCGCAACAACGTCCTTCTTCCGCGCCCGCCTTCTCGTCCCGCACGCCCCGCCCCCTTCCCACGAGGTCCCGCCCCTCTCCCCAAGCCCCTCCCACTTGAATCCACACCAATCCCCTTTTCCATTTTCTCCCAGCCCCTCTCCTTCTTCTACACCGCGGGAGGTGAACCCTTTTCCTTCAAAGCCTCACAAGGAGCCACGCACACGGGTATTCTGCAAGTGTCCATCCTCTTCCTCCTCCTCCTCTTCCGGATCCTTGCTCTCAGGAATCCCTTTTGCTCCCACACATTCAACCTCCGCTATAACGTCACGACCAATAGCCATTATTCATGTCGGCTGCCAGACTGCTCTCTACCGCTTTCTAGCTGTGGCACCGTAGGCGAGTTATTTGAAAACCTCTGCCTCAGTTTCCTCATCTTTAAAATAGCAGTGATAATAGGGCTTCCGTATTTGGGGTTCTCAGGAGATCACTCGAGCTGATGAACAGGCGCGGTGTTCACAAGTGAGCCTGTACGGTATTAGCCACTTTTAAGGCATTGCTCTTGCTATCTCTGAACGCTGATGCCTCTCAAATCTTATCGACGCTAAAAAAAAGAAAGAAAGAAAAAAAATCCCACATCATCTCAGAATCAGCTGTCCGAGCCTGCACTCGTTAGAGCGGCACCGCCCAAACCTGGTCTTTGCTAAATATTCCCGACGCCACTCTGAAGTCCTCCTTCCCCCACTTACCCAACCAGAGACGCGAAGAGGGCGCCCTGCCCGCCACCGGCCTTCACCCCCGTTCCCCATCCGGAGCCCTTCCCTGCTTCCCAGACCCCTGGTCCCGGGGCCCCTCACTGGGGTGACCGCCACCGCGGGCCTCCCTTCTACAGGTCTTGACCTCTTCCCGCCCTTTCACGGCCTCCAGAAGCAAATCCGATGTGCGCTGTACCCTCCCTGCTCGCGTTCTCCGCATACACCGCCCACGGGGGTTGGTAGGCATCCAGGTAATAAAGACAGGGTCGGGGTGGGGGGGGAAGGGACCCTGCGGGTAGACACTCTGGACGGTGGTCAGAGATGGGGCCCTGGTTCCTCCCACCCCCCGAAGTGCTGTGGAAATCGGCACTGCTTACCTGCCAAGGAATGGGCCACTCCCCGCCCCCAACCGCCCTCCACCCCTCCACCTACCCCCCACCAACAGTGATCCACGTGGTCTTTGCAGAGCAAGGCACAGCAGGGCCTTTGTCTCCTCCCCACCGTGTGTGTGTGTGTGTGTGTGTGTGTGTGTGTCAGAGAGAGAGAGAGAGAGAGATCTACTCTAGTGTACCCAGAATCCCCTGTTCATATGGCAATGAGTCCTTCTGGCGGCCTGGCCCCTCTCAGGACTACAGTGTTTTTCATCTTGTTGGAACACTCTATCCCCCCCGAACCACGGTTGCAACTTTCACACCCTGGCAGTGCAATATTGGGATACCGTGGGGTATGTCTGAACAGGACCGGGGAAAGCGACTTCTACGGTGGTGCCCACCCCCCAGTGTTTCGCCACTGAGACCTGGATCTTCCCAGGCTCTAAATTGTCCTTCGTGCAACGCTGTTGGCTCTGTCTGCAATCTCTCCCTCCCTCTTCATCACCTGCCTAATTCTTATTCATTCTACCCTCTTATTTCTCCTCAATGTGAGCTCCTGTAGAGGACTCTTTACTCCTCTCTGGACTACCCCAGGTCGTTCACTGCACAACTCCAGTGGGTGTCGTTTTCACCTCCAGTTATATTGGAGTGCATACGAATAGTGCCCCCTGGGGTTGTGCAAGGTCTTTTGGGCCCGGGGCAACTTCAAGCACAGTTCCTGTCACAAGTGGCTGTCCCTAAATATATAAATATATGAGCCAACTGATTGGTTAACTTTAATGAATCATAAATTCTCCACTGGCTCCCCGACCGCACTGCCAACTTCAGGAAGGTTTGCGAGCCCTCTTTGTGCATACCCTAAGCATCCTGGGGAGGGGAGGTGTGCAAATAAAAACCCAGGAAAAGAACGTGTGGCATAAAAGTGGGTGGACGTTGAAAAAGTCTCAAGCACCACGCCTGATTCTGAGCAAGCGCGGGGTGCCTGTGGCCTGTGGGCTTTCCCTCCTGTGCGGGGACAGAGCACGCGTGTTCCCAGTGAAGCAAGTAAACAAACGGGAGAAAGGAGATCTCTGTGCCTTGGGGGGAAATGTTGACATTACTGGTCTCTACCCTGGAAAAGGTCAAAGGAGTCTCTCTTGATGGAGGCCTGCCAACACGAATGTGTGGACCTTTATTTGCAGAGAAAGCTGCTGACTGCAGCACCCCCCTAGGCGGGGGCTGTGGGCTCTGGGCTGGGGGACCCGCGCTCCCCGCGGTGGCGGATTCGAACCCCCCACCCGGCCTCTCCAGCGCCGGTGGCCGCAGCTAGGAATCGGCAAATGCCTGCCCGAGCGGAGAGAAGTCTCGAGTAAAATGGTATTACCCTGCAAGATTAGACCTCCGTTTTCAACAGACGTCGAGTCTGCGTCCTGAGGACGAGCGAGGCCCCCCTTGCCTGCGCCGAATCGCAATTCCTTGCGCACTGCAGCGGGGCGCGCTGTGGATCACCCCCAGGGTCGAGCCCCCACAAAAGGAATAGCGCCGTCCCCGCCTGCGCTTAGGGGTCATTCTGCCTTGTTCCAGAACGTATTGTTTCGACTCAAATTATTTCTGGAAACAAGATCATTGTCTGCTGGCTGCATAATTCGGCGTATTCTCCCAAGGCGCCTGGGCTGGGAGCACAGGAGCGGGGCGGGGGTGGTATTAGCAGCTCCGGGCCGGCGCCCGCACACCTCCCCTGGGCCCGTCAAGCTCCCCAGGAATAGAAATCGGCTTCTCAAAGTCCACCCGGGAGAATTCTGTTCCGTTTTCGGGGGAGACGGGAGGACAGCTTTAACATACTTCACAATAGCCACAGCTAGGAAAGCAGGTGGAAAAAAAATTTCTAAGGAGAGGATAAACAGGATCCTGAAAGATCTACTAGTAGAAAGTCTTGCTAACAAGCCAGAAGCCCCAGCTGTAAGATCACTCATGTAAATACCTCCCAGGATGTCTTCCCTGATTAAGGATGTGTGAGGGTTATTGAGTTTTGAATTAGATGCACTTTAATAAAACAGTAGAATGTTCTTATCTGATTGCACCTGTATTGATTGTGTTAAAGAGGTCTATCTTTGGATCAGGGTCAACGATTTTACATAAACTTACTAGGGACTCAGAATGGTTATTCCTGTTTTCGGATTCTTGCAGGTTATCCAATTTGTTAGATTTCGGTAATCTAAGGAATTTAAGAGCATGCCTCTTGCTGAAGAGGTTTCTTTTCTTTCTTTCTTTCTTCTTTCTTTCTTTCTTTCTTTCTTTCTTTCTTTCTTTCTTTCTTTTTGTCTGTGTTATAGTGTATTGCGATTACATACTCAGTTGAAGTATTTTTTAAAAGTTGCATTACATAACATGATTTCTTTCAATTGTTTTTAAAGTTGAAGAGGTCCTTTGTACCAATGTAAAATGCATAGTAAGTATCGCATGTGAAAATTAGCTACATATCCGAATAAAATGCCGTGCACAATTCAGAATTAAAATGCATGACGTGTTCAACTGATATGCATTCAATAACCGTAAGCTTCAAATGACTAGTGGTATTGTTTCTGATGCCTCCTAGAAAATCAGTATGTACAAGTAAACTCACGGGCAACCTCCTACCCGTAAGTGCTGTAAACCTCACTTCTGCAAGGAATGACGTTAACTGAGCTCAAGTTGGGTGCTTACTCAGTTGCTGTATGTATAAACATTGTAAAGACGATCACATAAAATGAGGGCATTAGCAAGGGCATCTGTGAAGCTTTTCTTAAATTACAGAGATGTTCTCCTAACTTACTTTTTCGATTTTACAAATAAAACAAAACCAGCCCCTCGTATTAGAATTGATGAATTCTTTTTTACTTTTTAAATATGTTTTAAGGTTTATTTATTTTGAGAGAGAGAGAGAGAGAGAGAGAGAGAGAGAGAGAGGGCATGAGCAGGGGAGGGCCAGGGAGAGAGAATCCCAAGCAGGCTCTGCATTCTTAGCACCGAGCCTGACACGGAGCTCATGACCTGAGCTATCAAAAGTTGGACACGCTGACTGAGCCATCCAGGTACCCCTAGAATTGATTAATTCTTGCATTCAGCATTTTTTTTTTTTGTTTTTTAAGAGGCTACTACACTCTGGCACTGTTGTAGGAAATGGGGACACGCTGGTGAACAAGTTAGACAGGTTCCCTGTCTTTATGGAACCAATGAGCTGGTGCGGACGACAGACAACAATGAAACAAGCAAAGAGGAGTGCTGGGGACACTGATGCCGGGCAGGGTTAGGAACAGGTGGAGGCCAGGGTGGGGATCGCCGGAGGGTAGGAGTGTGGTCGTCCTCTCGGAGGAAGTAAGACATTAGCAGCAATATGGCTGCAGAGAAGGAGAGGAAAATGGTGGAAATGTGTGCGAGAAAACTCAGCAAGGGTGGAGACCAGAGGTTCACGGGAGTTTGCCAAGTCTCGGAAACATTATGGCCAGGAAGGAGTGAGCGAGGAGGGGCCCGAGCGGAAGGAACCGCGAAGGGCATGGTAAGGACCTTTGCTTTTACTTAAGTGTGCTGAAAAGCAACTTAGTAATTTGAGTAGGGGTCCAGCACGTTCTCCTTTGCGATTGAAGGTAGCACACTGGCTGCTGTATGAAGCGTGAACTGGTAAGTGCGAAAATAGAAGCGGCGAGATAAATCCAAAGCTGTGTGGAGCATTGCTATCGCAAAGCTCTCTCTCCTCTCTCTCTCTCTCTCTCTCTCTCTCTCTCTCTCTCTCTCTTCTCCTTTACTTACTTAGTGAAGGAATTCAGCACTGTTTCCGGGTGGCAGTGTGGCCCCCCCGGACAGCCACGTTCCCCTGCCTTCGTTTCAGGCATCAGATTCAGAAGCCGTCGTGGATTCAGAAGCCGTCGTGAATTTGCTGGACAGGGAGACGAGCGTGGGGCACGCGTCCCGCCTGTCCTTCCACGGTTCCTCCCGGGTGCGGTCAGTGATGTGACCTTGACGGCCGGCGGAACGGCGCAGGCAGCTTGGACCGCAGGGTGGCTTTAGGAGAGCAGGGCAGGAAGGCAGAAGGATGCCTGCCTCTGGAATTCTGCGTGAAAGCGCAAACTTCCATTTGCACTGGATTTATGGTGGGCAGGTCTCGTTCTGATTAAGTCAGGGGGTGACAAATGGCTCCATGAGGCACGACATCGCTCGGATGGGGCACAGTGCAGCGGGGGTGGGGGTGGGGGCGGATGCCAACGTGTATTTTGGAGGTAGAATCGCGAGTGTTTACTGCTCTGCATCTCTGGGGTGAATGTGACGGTGAGAAGAAGAGACGAACCATGACAGCTCCTGGAATTCGGGCCCGAATTACTGGTCATATTGTGAGTGTGGATTGTATACTTGTAATATAAGCACACACTAGCTACTGCGTATGAATCACCTCTGTTTTTTTCAGTGCAAACAAGGTCCTCAGCTGAGCGTGAGACACGGTGGGGTATCAGACGCTTGCAGAGAGAGGGCAGGTGTGGAGAGGGCGTCTGGGAGCCGAGGTGCATGGATGGAGCCGGGAGATGTACTGAGATAACCTCCCCACCACCGGAAGAGTCATTAGATGTTTTCCCAGGCCACAGTCCACTCATCAGATACGGGCGCAGAGCCGACAGGGTTGGATGTGGCCGAAATGGTGCTTTGACTTGGAGAGGACAGTGGAGGGGTGGACAGTGGAGGGGTGGAGGGCCAAGAGGGCTGAGGACGTTTCCGAGGCATCGCCCAGAGATGGACCGCGCTGTCTGAACTGGGGGGGGGGGGGGGGTTGGTAGGGAGAAGGCGTGGGGGTGGGATGGACATTGAGAAGGGTGAATGAGAGGGCCCGGGTTAGATGAAGTCGTGTTGGTGTAGATGTACCAGAGGAAGTGAGCCGGAAAGATAAGACCTTGGCTCAGAGATACTTTAATTAAAGATTTTGCAGGGAGTGTGGCTACTGCTAATAAGTACAAGAAAATGGTCCCAGATATGGATGGCAGAAGTGAGAGGAAGCAGGGTGTTTGATGGTCTTTGCCAAGTGAAAGTCACCAGGGGTGATGAACAGTGCATTGGTGGAGAGAGAGAGAGAGAGAGAGAGATGTGGGCACGGAACTCTGCCCAGGTAGATGATGTCAACACGGAGGGGTGGGATTTGGAATAGTCTCATGACGTGTGCTCGGAGCATTCTGATGGGCTGCTCTGCTTGGTTTTTCTTCTCTGTTTTATGGAAGAGACACAGACAGTGGTTTGGAAAGATGCGCCTCCGGGCCCCACGGAGTGCGTCACGGAGGAGGTGGCCATGACCCGGGAGGCTTGCGGGGAGACGTGTGGCTTCAGGAGGCAGTTAGATCTGTGTCAGAGCAGGAAGTGGGTGCGCGGATAACAGGATTCCACACGACGCAAACATATATGGTAAAAAGAGGAAGAAAAGCAAACAGAACGCGTGTGGAGGCTGACACCCAGAACCCTCTTCAGACCAGCATGTGTGGAAAGCATCTTCATCATGGAGGGTGGGATCGGGGCATGAGGCGAGGGGTGTTCCCTGTCGTGGTTTCCATGGTAGGGACAGCGGATGCCAAGGCACCAAGGATCGTTCAGTTCCCACTTCCTCTCGGAGAACATCCGGGCAAGTCAAACCTGGACAGGCTTGGCCAGGAGATCTCTGTTGAACTAGCTCTGCCCTAAACTTTCCCTGTGCTTAAGGAAGAAAGTCACTGGATTGTCACACAGGACACCATAGTGTTGTTTCTTAGGAGACATCCAGAGACACAGGCGGGTGTGTCCTTTCAGCTTTAGCCCCTAGAGTGTGGCGGTGGACGTGCCCGAGGTTCTTTTCAAGTCTAGGAACCCATATTCAAGCTATTCTTGGAACCCAAGACATCAGAGTGAGGTTTTGGAAAGAGAAATCCTAAGACCCAAAAATGCTGACACCAGCCCTTCCCGGGCCACGCCTCCCTGGCACAGTCTCGCCCTGCCTGGTTTATATCAGGCATTTATATCAGTCACTCAGACCTCCTTGAGCCCCTCTTTTAGGCTCTCTTGGTACCCCCGCGCTCATTTCTCTTAGGTACTTACAAGATCGTGTTCTTTGTGTTCTTGTCTTTTTACTAGACTTGAAGATTACTATCTTTTATCTTTGCGTCTCCAGGACCCAGTAAGTGGCGAGGACTTGAGAAATTCTTATTGGGTAAAAAAAAGAAAAAAAGAGAAAGAAAGAACGAAAGAACGAAAGAAAGAAAGAAAGAAAGAAAGAAAGAAAGAAAGAAAGAAAGAAAAGAAAGAAAAAAAAGAAACAAGAAAGAAAGAAAGAAAGAAAGAAAGAAAGAAAGAAAGAAAGAAAGTCCCAAGATACGTCACACAAGTAGGAGGTGTGATTTTGTTTTCGGGAACCCAGACATATCCTGCGAGTACAGAGGTTCCGGCATTCTCCGTGTGGCCGGCTACACTTGCCTTCTTCTTCTCCACCTGAGCCAAGCTACCTGCTGGAGGCCATGGAAACGAGTCCAGTCACTGTCGTGGTTGGGACCGCATTTTTAGCACCAGCTGTCCCTTACCAAGTCGAGGGTGAACGTGGGACTAACCAGCCGCCTTATTAATAGGCCCTGCCATAATGCAAGACATTTGTTTATCCACTGAGTCATTGGTGGCCTCTTCACTCTGCCTGCCTCAGAGAATCAAAGGCTGACTAATGAGCATATTTCAGTGGCTTCACGTACACATTTCCAGAATGCTCTTGAGTAGGTTCTTCAAAACCCACACAAAAGAGCCCTAAATTGTATCGCTAACGCTAAAGAGCACGGGACAGCGTCACCATCAAAGCCGCTCACAGGGGCGTCCCCTCCAGTCACGGCCACCTGCGCCAGCAAGGGCCACACGTGGAACTGAATTGCCCTGCAGTGGGAGGCGATGTTCGGGGATCCTGGCCTCCCCAGGGAATGACTCCACGTTGTCAACGGCACATTCGTCCCAAGGCAGCATCCCTCAAATCAGGGAACCAAGGGAAGAAGTTGGTGACGCAATTAAAGTACATCACAAAGAATTAGGAAAACCAAAACAAAATAGTGGCCTGGGAGCCAGATCAAGAGGGGGGATTTCATCTCATACTTTCACGGCTGTCAGGAGGAGACAACAGACAGCCCGGATATATCTGAGTGTAGGCTCGCATCACATTCCCAAGCCACGTGCAGATGGCAACTCAAATCCCACAGCCACGAACCTGCTGAGGAAAGTCAGTCCCACTGGCTGGTGTGATCCCTGTGGGAGCTGCTGCGGGAAGTCGCTGAGATTCAGCACTGGCTTAGCATGTGCGGATGGGGGTCCCGGGAGCTGTTACAGACCCCCTCCGAGACTTGGACCGCCTCAGCTGAGACCCAAGGCCAGCCAGCATGCCAGCGGGAGGGCAGGACTCACCGCTTCCAAGATTCAGCAGTAATGTGAACACACAGAAGTGTTTCCAGGGAAATGGGAAAAGGAGGAAGAGAGGCTTGTTTGTCCGTGGGGAGCAAGGGGGGACGACGGAGTCCTTGGGTCCTAAATAGTTGCTGTTGGCCGTGAATAGCTGCCATTGACAGCCTGAGGAAAAATACAAGAGCCCTCTTGCATCTCAATTTTGGGTCCGGAGATCAGACACAAAAACTGTTTTGGGAACCACGACGGATCCTCGCCAAAGTTTTTATTTGGTTCACGGCGACATGAGAAAATGATGACAATATAGCAAATATATTCATAAGGCAGTATCTTATTTTTTCTAATTGGCCTTCTCCGCCTTTGGAGTGTTAAAATGTCTTTTCTCTTGCATGATTTCAACGATCTGTATGAGGTGAAAGCCGTATCCGTTTGGTCTGACTTAGAATGTTCTTATTGGCTCGCTGTGAGGTGGGCAATCCTTCCAGATCCCCCCCTTGCTTTGGGGGTTGTTGCTGGGCGGGAGACCAGTCCCGGGCCCGCCGCTCCAGAGGGCAGTCTGGACCGTTCCATTTAAAAGCTTTCCACAGAACCCGAAACTAACCTAGGAACACCATGTGTCAATTACACTTCAATTTAAAAAAAAAAAAGAAAGAAAGAAAGGAAAAAAAAAAGAGAAATGAAAGAAAGAAACCTTTCAGCAGAAATTCTTGCAGCATCCAAACAAAAGCCAAGAGCCTGAAGGCAAGTTCCCTTGCACAACTTGCCCTGCTGTGTGAGTGGGCAAGGGTCCTGGACCCTCTCTTCCGCCCCCTCTCACCCAGGAAACACAACATACACCAGCAGCACTCCAAGGGCTCCTCAAAATGTACCGCAGGGAATCCTGTGCTCTGCTCTTGGGGAGGGCAGTGACATCCCTCATTAGGATGAGAACCTAAGGGTCGGAAGGCAGGGTTTTTGCCCCCTTTATCCTTCCCAGAATGTAAGTCAGCCCAGATACAGCTCTGAGAACAGGACACAGAAGATACATCTGCTCATGAAAGCAGGGCATTATGAGTGATTCATGATTAGTGTTCGTTTCGGAAAATGGTCTCCTGAAGACGCCCTCTCTGGAAATCTCTTTGTCGGCTTCCTTCTGCTTCCGCTTTTTAGAGCATCTTGCCCTTCATCTGCCCCAGCTTTTTCTTTTTTCTTTCCCTTTTTAAACTTCCTAACCCGTAGCGTCGAATGTCTCCAGTTGGAAGCATTGACAGTAGAGAAATTTACAGAAATGATGCACATTTTACAGCACGACGTAGTACGGAGAACAATGACCCGGTTCCAACAATGGACTGTTTGATCGTAGGCTTTTTTGGAGGCTTAATTTCTGTTGAAATTATCTCCAGTATCTTCTTCAGCTCGAAACATCTGACTGAGAATGGACCAGAGGTAAATGTGTTTTCTTCACCCATCATCACAGGCGTTCTCCCAGAATCTGGCTGGAGGCGTTTCCATTCGCTCATTCATTCATTCACTCAGCCAATCACTCTTCATTGAACATTACTGAGCCGGTATCACCCGTGTCTTGCAACGTGTGAAAACAGGAAAGCAACGGATGCTCTCTGTGCACGCAGGCCGGCTTTCTCTCCCCCTCGGTAAAGTCTTCGCACACCTTCCCAAAAAAGTTTCCCCAGCTGTGTCGCGTCTGGACTTTTGTTGTGAAATTTGTAATGCTGTTATTTTTAAATGTTTACACGTCTTCCTCCCTGACTATAAGGTGGCTCGGTCTTACCAGTTCATGTGCCTACAATTCCTTAGGTCGTGCTTGCTAAATTCTAGGTACCATTCTAGTCAATTTACAGGTAGAGAGTCACTTACCTGACAATTACCCTATCGCATATTATCGTCAGTTTTACCTTGCACATAAGAAATGGAGACTCAAGGAGGTTAAGTTATTTGCCCAAGTTCACACAGATGATAAGTGGTAGAGACAGCTTTCGAGCCCAGTAGACTGATTTCTAATTCTACATAGTAAATATTATCTACTGAGCCTCTGTACGGCCTTCACATTTATTGAGTATATTGAAGAATTGATAATACCCGTTGGCCTCATAAGAATGTTAGGATGACATAATATGCGATAATTATGCCCCGTATTTAATACACCCAAAGAGCAGAAAATTTGTAGTGATCTTCAGATTCTGGAATCCTATTTTCATGCATAATTTTAATAGCTTATATCTCTATTTATTGTATAACATCTCACATTATATTAATTACATAACTCTTTGGGAACATTCCATGATAAACTCTTCCACTGAACTGAACATATTTCTTATCTCCTGAGCCCCGTTCTAATTCTCCTTCCAAATCAGCCTGCTAAGTTTAACTTGTAAATACGTTTACACCCGTCCTCCAGATTTTAGTCAGAGGGGGAAAATAATTGCAATTAGGTTGAAAAGGCGTGAATTTGGAAATGAGAAATAAATCTCAAGGTGTAGGCTTGATTGAAAATATTTCAATGAATAAGTGGACAAATTAAAAAAT
This sequence comes from Felis catus, assembly GCF_018350175.1. NCBI lineage: Eukaryota > Metazoa > Chordata > Mammalia > Carnivora > Felidae > Felis > Felis catus. The sequence continues at coordinate 146,902,729 of NC_058372.1, read as the reverse complement.
GTGCTTTCAACCTTTATTGTTCACTGAATATTGACTAAATCAATGCTGAACTGTGGGCTGTTCACAGATTAATTTGCCAGTTCAATGTGCAAACTCCTTTGAGGTTTTCTCAAGCTGGACTCGGTCCTCGGTTAATTTCATTACGGTTTGAAGAGACTAGATAAAAAGGAATATGAGTGATCTTTGAAATTAGTATTTTCCCCCTCCAGGGCTAATCTACAAATCAGACATTATCATTTTTTTTTTATCCCATTCCCAAATCAAATAATTCCAGAGACTCCACACTGGCTGAGTTTGAAACAGAAGTCCCCAGGGACCTGAGACTCACAGCTGTGGTTTACTTTCTCCTTCCGCAACTTAGAAGCAGATTCATTAATTGGGACTTAGACTCCAGCCCGGCTCCCATGCGAGGGGCGGGGGGCCGGGGGGCGGGGGGCCCAGAGTCTGGCAACCGCAGGCCTTGAGGAGTTGGACCCAAATACATCAGTGCTCTTTTTAAAAGACACAATAGGAACTTGTGAAGATTCCTTTTTTATTGGTCATTTAATTGTCCTCTCTTTCAAGACATTCTTTAGTAATGTGGTCCTCTCAGCATCTTAAATATCTCACAGGCTGTTACAAAGACGCCTTTCAGGGTCCTGCGGAGCTGAGTTCTGTGATATCACAGACACAGGAACTGGGAAACCACAGCATGTTCCCGAGGGAAGACCCACAGCCACAGAGCTGGCAGAGGGCAGCCACTCTTCCAGAGGAGAAGATGGCATGAAGACATTTGAAACAAAAGGCCGAGTGAGGCCGGCCCCCTTTTCCACTGAGAATAAAAAGCTACCATCGACAAAACCACCTCCTCCTGTTTTCTTTCGCTGTTCTTGCCTCTAATCTTCGTGTCGGTCTGGCTGAATAAGCCACACCACTTATTGTAGGATGTAGAAATTCTGCGAATCACAGAAATGTGACTTTAGTGGGAAACGCAAGGCATAACTGGATGGGTCATCCGCCCCAGAGGCCGCTTTGATTGACAAAGTAAGCCAGAAGGTGCGTTCGCGTTTGTCCGATGAAAACCTGACTTTTATTTCCAGATGATGTATCCTGGAGACCCCCAATATTGTATTATTCAACGGCAGTAACATCATCACAGGAATATGGGGTGTCCGCACCCTCCCCTCCCCGAAGAGAGCATACAAACAAAAAAAGTTAGGAAGGCCGAACGAGCTGTCAAGATCCAAAAAATTGAGCAACTTTAAGAAGACATCATTCGGGCGCCTGGGTGGCTCAGTCGGTTGAGCGTCCGACTTCAGCTCAGGTCACGATCTTGCGGTCCGTGGGTTCGAGCCCCGCGTCAGGCTCTGGGCTAATGGCCCAGAGCCTGGAGCCTGCTTCCGATTCTGTGTCTCCCTCTCTCTCTGTCCCTCCCCCGTTCATGCTCTGTCTCTCTCTGTCTCAAAAATAAATAAATGTTAAAAAAAAAAATTAAAAAAAAAAAGAAGACATCATTTCCTGCATCTATGTTATTGGTAATTAAAACCAGAAGTCTTCAATGATTAAGAAGCCACTATGCTACGTAAGTCATTCACCAAGAGAATATAACGAAACCTGCCTCCAGTGTCTAAAACAAAGATATTTGGAGGCTTGATGCCCTTTGGTATTACATTTTTATTATTATATATTGCATGTTGTTACCAGATAATACAACTGTTACATAGCATTGTCACAGTAACTAAAAACCGGGTCCATTCAATTAAACTTGTTCAACAATGAAGAATCTTTAACATCTTTCCCACAGGATAAAAGCAAATTGTAGAAACCCTTTTTCTCTGACGGCGATATTCAACAAAAGGCCATTTCTTTTGAAAGTCCAATTTAATTAAGGGCTTTGAAAAGCAGTGGACATTTTAGAATTTTACTTAAGCCCCCAAACCGCGGCGGAGTATTTGACTTACGAACAATATTAACAAAGCCTAGAAAACTGGCATTGACATCTCCCAAGTTTCCATTTGCTCATTTAAAGCAAAGCCCTGGAGGGGTGCCTGGGTGGCTCGATCGGTTAAGCGTCCGACTTCGGCTCAGGTCACGATCTCCCGGTTCACGGGTTCGAGCCCCGCGTCCGGCTGTGTGCTGACAGCTCGGGGCCTGGAGCCTGTTTCGGATTCTGTGTCTCCCTCCCTCTCTGTCCCTCCACCACTCCTGCTCTGTGTCTCTCTCTCAAAAATGAATCAACATTGAACAAATCAAAAAAATAAATAAAGCAAAGCTCTAGAGAAGCAAGGTGGTGGCTTTGTCCTCCCTCAGAGAGCCCACAGGCCTTTCTCATCAAGCCGTTGAGTTTGTGGCTTTTATAAAATCCCTCCCTGAGGCTGTTGAAAGCAGGCCGTACTCTGTAAAGATGTCTGTAGCTCTCTCTGAAGAGTACCTGTGGGACTTAATTGGCATCGTGGTTCCCTGTCGTCCCTCCCATGGTGGTGGGGCATTTGTTCTGTCCCACTCCCTCACTGACTCCTAAAACTCCTGACCGAGATGGATTTGAGCTCCTCTGGCCCCAACAGGTACTCTTACCACCTGCCCTCAAAGGTCCCCCCCGCCGGGTACCAACTCCCAAGGTCAGGCGTGCCATGGTACAAAAGGTCAGCAGGAAGAGTACTATTGTCCTGTTCTTTCTCTCTGTGTGACCCCAGGAAGGTGCCTTAACCTCTCTGATTTTCAGTTTCTCATTTTTTACAATGGACCCAACGGAACCCACTCCCTGTGTCACAGGGGCGTTTTGAGGCTTAAATCTACTGATCATGCTTGTTGAGCACTCAACCGAGCACCTTGCACAGGAAACAAACAAGCAAACAAAAGTTAGAGTAGCTGTGATTTGGAGACTCGCGATACAAGAATAAAAACCTCGGGAAAGCAACAAGAAGAGGAACGTGGTGAGCGAGCTGGAGGACGGAAATAGCGGGAAGCATGCAATGACAGAAAGGTTTGTCATCAACTAGTCATACCGCTCTGGAGAAAGCTACGGAGAAAGGATGCTGTCCGTCATCGCTGCCGCAACCCGTGTTCCGAGACGGTGCCTTCAGTGCCTTTGGAACCGCGTGGAGTACAGGTAAGTGGCGGAGGGCTGGATGCCGGGACCGTGTGTCTATAACCCGGGACGCAGCGTCACTTGGAGGTCTGCGCTCCAAGCCAGGTATGCCTTGCATGCACTTTCATAAGCGTGACAACAAAGTGGGCAGTCCCCGCTCGAGGCAGGGGCGCAGAGGTAATGAATGCAGGGCTGAGCATTGCACACGGGGCTCTGCAGAAACCCTGCCCGGCCTCGCCAACACCTGCCAGTCCAGGAGGACAATGCAAGACGCACAGCTCCGAGCGGCGTGAGGCTGACAGAGAACGTACGTGCTGGGAACATCCAACGTCAACGTATTTCAGGCAGGGGTGAGTTTCTAACTGAATGCCAAAGGGCTGGCTATCCAGACTGGGTGAAAAAGGAAAAAGAGAAGACTGGCAATTTCCAGGGAGGCCAAGGGTGCTCGGTGAGTGTGATTCTCAGGGGAGAGGACAAAGTGTGGCTCGGGGTACAGCCTCCTGGGTCACAAAGAATTCTCCTCACTCCTGACAAACTGCAAAGGCCCTGCGGTCAAAGGGCTCAAGAGTGAGTTCGAGGCCTGATTGGCCACAAGGGTGTTTACCAACCCTGCCCTCGCCACTGGGCTTGAGCCGGCGGGGGGATGGGAAATGAGCTGGGGCAAGCCGGACCCATTTAAAGGGCTCCACAGAGAAGAAGGTGGCCATGGGATTTCCAGAAATAAAAAAATCACCTGTCGGACTTGGAGTAGAACTGAGCAAGCCATCACTCTTACGCCCAAACTGTCCGCTAACACAGTCTCCTTTGGGAATCATAGCCGACAGTGGACTATCTGGGGCTGGTCTTCAAGGGGCAGTACGTCCAGGGAGCTCCGAACCCTCTCCGCAGGTACTGCGATGCTCGGGGCGTCTGCCTCCCTGGTGACTTTATCAGGCAGGAGACCCCGCTGATAGCCGCACAACTGCCCGGGAGCCAGTTCTCATTCTGGGATCCATCCCCTTGGCCCACGCAGCGGGGAGAGCATTGTGGCTTCCGGAAGATTCTACCCTTTCGGCAGCAGCCAAGGGTTCGCTGCCTTTCCAGGGCTCAGGGAGCCAGGGGCAGCCTTTGGGCACCTTAGGCTGGAGAAGCTCTTCAAGACTCAACCCTCTCCCGTAGACAGCACGGGGGAGGAGGAACCTACCATAAACAGTGAAGTCACCAGAGCAAGTTTTGTGACTGGACCTTGGCTTGACAGTCAAGCTTGGCAGTGCGTATGTCTGCTCATCGGTTCTCCGGTTAGCTGATGGTCAAATCTGTTCCAGATTCATCATTTTCAGTGGGAACGTGAATACCTTGACTGGTGACCACCCTTGTCCTCACGTACAGAATCCAGTCATGGCGACAGGCCAGCTAATGGCCAGTTCCAGGTGATTCATGCTTTTCAAAGATGGGTGTCTGTCAGGGCACAGGAGAGGGACAGGTGAACTTCTGGGGAAGCCTGGGAAGTCTGACCTGAGACCCAGATCCGGAGCTGGACAGGAAGGACGCTAAAGGTTTGCCCTGTGGAGTCAGTTACTTGACCTGCCCAAGTTGAGGACCAGACAGGCTACCTTCTCCAGTCACCACCCCGTAACCCTACGAACCACGGGAATGACCGACTCTGCACACACAGAGTTGCCTCACGGTGCTGGCGCCCTCTTACGCATCGCCTTGTTGGTTCTGTTTTGAACTTGGGTTCTTGCAACGGTCTTTTCTTCACCGACCGACTGGAAACCGTTTGAGGGTCAGGAGGCTGGCATTTGCTCTCCCACCCCTACCACCAAAATGCGTACATAAATAGTAATCTGGGAAAAGAGGTGCAAATCAGATCTGGCTCCTGTGTCTAGCGATGGCTGGGAGATAAGAGTGTTACGGATGGAAACCACGTTCTCCATTGTGCGGTACAGGGGTTTTTCTTAGCAGAAACAGGGAGGGGGCGTTTTCCAAGCGTAAAACGTATGTTCAAAGGAAAGGGAGCGTAATTGATGGAATCTACGGTTTAACTGGAGCCAAGTTGCTGTTTATTTAAAAGAGACTAACTTTTCTTGATGAGCGTTTGACCTCGGTGACACACTGAAGAAATGAGAACGTTCTCCTTGGGAAAGTTCCAGCCCATTTTAAAAACAAAGAAATCCACGAGGCTGTTTCTTTCGAGAGTCCAATTTAATTATAAGGCCACCAGCACATGACTGCCAGAGGAGACAGCCTCAGAGAACAGAGGATGCCGTATTTTTTAAATGCACACGGAGGGGCGTCTGGGTGGCTCAGTCGGTCAAGCATCAGAATCTTGGTTTTCAGCTCCGGTCACGATCTCCCGGTGTGTGAGTTCGAGCCCCGCTTTGGGCTCTGTGCGGACAGCCTGGAGCCTGCTTGGGATTCTCTGTCTCCCTCTCTCTTTGCCCCTCCCCTGGGCCCTCTCTCTCTGTCTCTCTCAAACATAAATAAATAAACATTAAAAAATACTGAAAATGCACAGAACGAGTGCCCACTGATGGGCACCTACAGTGTCTCGCTCCTCACAAACACCTGACGAAGAAAGCCGTCTGTCCCTGGGACGGCGAGACCCTTGAGTGAGCACATGTGGTCCAAGTGCCTGTGATGTCTTTCTCTAATAACTAGGCTTTTTCGTTTTGTTATTTGTGTGTTTTCGGCCTTCTGACAAGAGTGTCTTTCTGCACAGATTTTTCACAAGGACCTCTTATCCCTAATGCTGGTTTCAGCATCTCTGAGTGTCGATACCGAACACCGATGAACACGAGCCAAGAAGCTGCGGGGGGCAGCGAGGCAGGGACTCCTTGAGCCCACCCTACACCTCTGTTCACCCGGAACGGCCCCCTCCCCACCTGTGGGGCAGGTCTCAGGTGCCCCGTGGAAGTATGACTCTACCCATCCTCCCCCCGCCCCCAGCATGCTCTCTGATGGGAGCCCTCTGTCTCCTTCGCCGTCAGCCCGGCCCAGGCGGATTTGAACTTTGTCTCAGAGCACAAGCTGTGCTCTCTCTCTCCATTCTCCGTGCTGTCTGTCCGTTCGTGGGTACCACGCATTAGGGTACATCCAGATTCCTGCCCTCTGTCCTGTGCCACGAGGGGCCAAGGCGATTTGAAGATTTTTACCCGGAGATTTCCGCGGTGCACCGGCTCTTAGACCGTGCTAAGCATATCGCACATGCTTTTGGGTTTCGTTTGAATTGTGGCTCTGGTGAGTGGGCCTTGCTACCTCGATGCACAGACCAGGAAGCAGGGGCTCAGACAGGCTGAATGACAGGCAGCCCAGGCGGCAGTAGAGTGGGCACAGGGGCTGCCCCCTCGGGCCAGGGCTCGACTCCCAGCCCGGCCAGTCCCCCGGGACCTCTCTCTGCCCATTATGTACGCTCCTTCAACTCCACTGTGTCCCCTATCTCTGATGCTCCGCTCTGCCCCCAAGTAAGCCTAATTTTACCAGGACAAAGAGGAGAAAGCCTTCTTGGGATCCTGCCGCTCTCCCCTCTTCTGTGTTCTTTCAAGGCCTTTTTGAAAAGGGGTAGAAAACTCCCACCCCCACCTCCTGCCTGTTTGCTTCCTCCTCGACACCCCACTGAAAAGACTATCTCGAAAAGCCCTGGTGACCTGGTCCTGGGGGAACCCCCAGTCCCTGTCTGTGGCTCCGCTCTCTTCGTCCTCCCTAAGCACACCTGTCCGGAACTCCTCTGCTCACTCCTCCCCTCAGCTACCGAGGCCACTAAAGTTGACTTTCACAGGGTTCCTGCCCGGAACGGCGTCCCCTTCCCCCGGTCCTCTGCTGTGGGCTCTCACCACCTCTCGCCAGGACCACACCCACAGCTTCTCACTTGTCTCTGACTCCGTCCACTTCCTCTAGGGACCTCGACACTGCTGTTATCACGGGGTTGCGGATGCCCCAGCCCCTCTTCCCCTTCTCGATGCTCGACCACCTCGCCTTCACCAAGCTCGAATGAGAACGTCCCTTCGTCCTCTCCCGCCCAACAACACGTCTCAGGCAAAAGAACGCCACAGGTCAAACCCAGTGGGAAGTCTCACTGCACCAAGTCTAGCGTAGAACCTCCCTCACCCGGCCAGTTGTACTTGCCCGCACTCCACCTAGGCTCGTCGAGAACATGAGGAGATGTCTGAAGTCTAGAAAAGCCTGGAATAGATGGGTGAGGCGAGTTATTCGTTCATCCAGCAATCTCTGCTCCAACATAATAGAATTAGCCAGACACTTCTTAAAACTTGAAAGGGCAACTTGGGTCAAGTTGAGCACTGCTTTGACAGACGTGATAGCCTCAGAATTAGAAATTTTAAAATGGTTTTTCAAAGGTCAGGAAGCACTTGCATAAATGCGTCGTATAAAGTTCTGGTGGAGGAGAGGATGTGATGAGCGCCTCAAGTCCAGGCTGCCCATCTGGCCTGGCTGTGTCCCACCCATCCCGAGCCCCTCGTTCCGAGTTCCCATAGGACCGAGAGAGAGCGGCGCAAGTAGGCGACCGCTCAGTTACGCATCGTCTTGAGATGTCGGACGTTGTGCCACGGATGTTCACGCTGTGACGTCAGCCAGCTTATAAAATCCTCAAGTTCAGGGCTACATCCGTTTTCTTTCTGTATGCCCACAAGCCTTATTATTGTACTCATTGAGATATTCTAGACTAGATAACTACAATTACGCTTCAGAAATTTGACATTTATCTCATTTTAGCCAACCGTATTTTTCACATTCAAAAGAATGCCGAGACCACTCTCTAGGCAGAACATAGGGGTACATGCATTATTGATCTGACCCACTACAGGATTTCATGTGTATGTGCAGGTGTGTGTGTGTGTGTGTGTGGTAAACTAGAATTCACTCTTCCAGAACTGATCCACTTAGAGCTGCATGTTAACAGTCCAAGCCAAGCACGGATAGAGACAGATAAAATCATGCCGAAAATTTCCTAACACCACCAAGAGAAGTCTTTGGAGATAATTTTTATACTAAGCTTACACAACTATGTGCAATATTAAATCTAAGCCTATTATTCCCCCTAAAACAGGGACCAATCCTTCGCTGTGAAAAATAATCACTTATTTTGTCGCTATTAGGCATTTTCTATAACGTGACCCGTCCTTTGTAAGTACCTAGAAGCCACGTCGGTGGTTATTTTTTTTTTAAGGATCACAGGAGTTTTGTAAATGCTCCATTGCAAAAAGAAGTGGGAAACGTGCACGTCTTGACACGACTAAAACCTGTGAGCCCCGAGGAAGTGGGAAAGGATCCTGTCATCCTCCGTAAAATTTCTAAATACCCATCTCATACATAAACCCCCCGGTTCACCAGTGGAATTTGTCACTCTGCTGACATCATTATTCTGTGTTACCTTGTAAATGGCACGTTTCAGAGATTCTGTTATCATTTCGGATGAAGCACCATCACGGTCTCCAGGTTTGGCTACAGTGGATCCTTCCAGACATCAGTGAAATGAATTCTGGGTTCATAAAACCATATTTACTTGAGAGAAGAGCAAACCACAGAAATCGGGATACGGTGTTGGTGCTGCATGGATGGTCTCCCCAAGGAGATGACCCACTTCCTTCAGAGAAGACTCTTTCTCAGGCAGAATTTTGAGGTTACTTTGCTGACTGGAAAATTTCTCAGGACAACAACTTCGGCCCTGCAAGTGAGGAAGTAGCCAGCCAACACCACAGACGCCCCTGACTCTCAGAACGTGGCCCTTGGTCAGCTAAGGGTGGAAACGGCAAACAATCTTTCAGTCTTTTTTTTAATTTTTTAGAATGTTTTTCTTTCTTTTTAAGACAGAGAGACAGAGCAGGAGTGGGGAGGGGCAGAGAGAGAGGGAGACACAGAATCGGAAGCAGGCTCCGGGCTCCGAGCTGTCAGCACAGAGCCCGACGCGGGGCTCGAACCCACGAACCGCGAGATCATGACCTGAGCCGAAGTCGGCCGCTTAACCGACCGAGCCACCCAGGCAGCCCAACAATCTTTCAGTCTTAAACTAATAGTGTCTTCGTCCTACTCTTTAAAGCCCGCTTGCTGAAAATCCCAATAGCTTCACAAGTAGCAGATGTCTGAACTCTACAACAATCTCAGCTTGTTTTTTTTTTCTCTTTTATTTTCACTCTGAAAAAATAAAACCTTGAACCATAAAGGAGAAATACGAAGTACTAACCGAAGTGCTTGGAAAATCCGGTTAAAGTAGAATCTACTCAAGCTTTCCTTGGTCGTACCTGCGGCGAAACGACTCCTTTTGTTGCCATCTTCTCTCTCCCCCTTTCCCTCTCTGCTTCGAAGAACCAAGTGCTCTGTGGAAGGTTTGATGGACTCAAAGGACCAAATGTAAAAGATGCTCTCCCAGCAAAGCCATCTGCTGAGCAGCTAGATTCCCCCAGGCATCTGCTTGCAGCAAATACGACAGAACACCTCCAGGCAAGTTGCCGGACCCAGATGCTTGTGGATTCACTGTTCTCGAACCATTTCTCTGGGATGAAGATTTTAATTTTGGCAAACCGTAAAACCACGGCTTCCGGGTTCTTTCATCATAGGGCAGTTTTTCTTTGTGTCAAATACGTTCCTTTGAATGTCCTCCTTCTTAGGATAAATTCACAGTCTCTTTCAGAAACGCCTTCCCGGTTACACCCCTTATCATAACCTTTCTTTGCCCTTTGTTTGCACACAATGCAAAATGCCTTGAAAGGCACTTGAAGAATGTCTTTAACCTAGTATAGAAATATCTCCGTAGGTAGGAAAAAATAAAAGAAAACGGCCTCTAGTTTCTAAGCACCCTGTGTTCATCTTGAACTAGAATCCAAAAACAATATAGCTATAAGTCATACTAAGCTGTTGCTGGGGAAAATGGTATTTTACAGAGACTCCGTCATCTGGCTATTGTGTATTAATGAGCGCCTTCTGTATGTTTACTTGGATAAAAGCTATGATTCGCCCCGCAGATGCCCACCAAAGTAGCTCAGAGGTCAGAAAACGACAAGGAAAAACATTTAAAAATACAAATGCAGATTGATGGTTCCCGAATTCCCGATTCCCGCCCCCCCCCCATCCCTCTCGACCGTGGGGGGCAAAATAACTCCTTGCATTTTCTGACCGAAGCAGCTCCGTTTGAAAAGCTTGCCAGCCGGGATGTCTTAAAATGTTGCTGAATGATTAAACACAAATCCTTAGACGGAGAGAGCTGGTTTGTATTAAATATCCCAGAGCAACGCTGTCTGCCCACACTTGTGCCCACGTCTGGCTGCTGGCTGATAAACGTCGTGGCTTTAAGATATTACTTATTAGCATGCCTGTATATTTCTACCTCACACAGTCACCCAAGGGTGATTGCTATCTGTTAATTGAATTCTGTGCCAGCAACTGTGTCTGTGTGTGCTTGCCATTATAATTTCAAGGATTGCAACTTCATTTCCTATTTACAAATAAGGGCGATAAAAATACAAAGTTTCGTACTGACGCCTTCCCAAGTATGTGATGTGTGTGCACGTGAGGGTAAGTAAATACATTTACCCACATGTACGAGTATATATATTTTACAGGACAGTGACTCACAGTCACAATATATTTCAAAAAGACACAATTTATTAAACCAAACATTTCTAGGTAGAAACACGCAGAGCCAACCACTTGACGTTCTCTGCTATCGAGCGCGGCTGGTAAGTGTACCAGATACAAGCAGGCATTTTTTTTTTTTTTACACGATCATCAAAACCGACATGGTGGGCAGAATAACCAGTGAACAGGTATGAAACTGTTCATATAGAAGCCTGTCTTTTTCCATGGAGTATAAGAATCAGCCACAGTGATTTGGTTAGCCGTCTTTGCATTTCAGGATGTCTCCTCTGAGTCAGACACTGGATGTAAGGAACATTCTCCAGCGAAGAAGAAATCTGGACCTGGGATCAGGATGCCACTTCTTCAGTGGTGCTGAGTAAGGTGAGGAGGCGAGGTCTGCAGATATGTTAGAGTCAAGGATTTCAACCACCCCGGTGCCAAGCTGACCTCGATGTCTCCTCATAGGAAGCGAATCGTTTGCTCCAACTTTCCGAGACTCAGCCAGTTTCCGAAAGCACGGCGACCGTTTTCAGTCCTGGAGCTAAATAATATGTCTGCTAATGTGGTTGGTTAATCTCTGGTAAGAAAGAGAGGTAACTGACTGACTGATGTGACCAATCCAGAGAAAATGTTCCAGACTATACCAACAGCCTGAACGACTTCACCGCGTTTACACAGCAGGCATTTCCCAGTTTTTGGAAGCCGGAAAGAACAGTGTAGGTTTTCCAGGGGCAACTGGTGGAATCTTGACTATTCAAACCATTACCTTCAGTGGCATCCCTAGTTAGGCACCCATGACTCCCAGCTCTGGATGAAACTCTCTCCTTTAGAAGTTCCAAGGAATGCGGGAAGGTCTGGCCTACTCTCTTGTCATGAGCTTAGAGTGGTCATGGGATTTCTGGTATCTCAGAATATTTGGATTAAAGTCACAATGCCTCTTTGCCTCTAGACTGAAAGTAGCAAAAGAGCACTCAATGAAAAATGAGTAACCAAATGAATGGATGCAGATTTCTAAGGAATCCAATTTGATCAGGAGGGAGTTTCTAATGATAGAGCCTGCCACCCACCTCCTTGGCATCAGCGTTGGTCCCCATCTTGGCAGCTCGAGTCCCAGAGAGACACGGCAGAGGGGACAAAGGCTTGCCTTTCTGCACCCACCAAGTCCTCTCACGCTCCCTGCCCAGCTCTGAGGATCCCTGGGGCATCCCGCAGACGTGTGGTGGTTGCCCAGCTGCCTGCGGAGGTGAAGTGCCCCAGACATAGAACCACGCACTTCCAACGTCCAGTACCTTCCCCACAACAGAAGACAAACTAAAATCCCCTTCTCGTACTGCAGGTGATATTGTTAGGTACTGGGGAAAATATAACGTATTTTTTTTTCAACGCCATGCAAATAAAAATGGAAACTCTACTTTGTAACGCACAGATGTAAGCCACAGAAAAGATGAAAACAAAAGGAAACGAAAACATACAAAAGAAAAACCATTACAACCAAGCTTATAAGAATGTGTGGGGAGGGTGAGTGGGGGTGATGGAGAAACAGGAGGAAGACAGGAATACGAGAGAAGTGAGTGTCGTTAATAGAAGAGGAAGATTGAATGGTGTTGGGAGGAGATTAAAAACCACGGCATACTTGGCCGTGAATGGAGACCAAATGACTTACAGAGGGACAGCATCAATGGTTTACTTTGAAGGTAAATTTAAGATTTCAAAATGTGGGGGCGCCTGGGTGGCTCAGTTGGTTAAGCCTGCAACTTCCGCTCAGGTCATGACCTCATGGTTCGTGGGTTCGAGCCCCGTGTCGGGCTCTGTGCTGACAGCTCAGAGCCTGGAGCCTGCTTCGGATTCTGTGTCTCCCTCTCCCCCGCCCCTCCCTGCCTCTCTGTCTCTCTCTCTGTCTCTCAAAAATAAATAAACATTAAAAACAATTTAAAAAAAAAACCAAAAGATTTCAAAATGTGACAAACAACAGAGGACAGACAACCCAAGCTAAGGAAGCGATGTGAGGAAAGAGAGACCAAAGCACGAACCCGGGGGGCACAGCGGGCATGCCAGCACTGGTTTGTAGCACACAGGTAGAAAAAAGAGCGAGCTGAACCCTGAAATGGAGGTTGAGCCACATCACAAAAGGCCTTCCCTGACCAGCCATGGAGGTGGATCACATGGTAAGTGACGGCGAGCCTCCGACACTTACTGAGCAAGAGGAGGCTCGGACTACAGATGTGCTTTCGGAACGGCAGTCTGCAAAGTGTGAAGGAGAGGCCGGGCTTCAGATAGACAGCAGATGGCTTACAAGCACAGACTGTTAGCGTGGAGCCCGGGCTGTGCCAAGCAATGAGGTCACAATAATGGTGGGTAAGAAACAACCACGAAATTGACCACAGTACACAACAAGAAGTTTACACTTGGGTCACACACTGGCAGGTTGGCTGGGAGTCAGCCAGTCTGGGCTTCCGGATAGTTTATGTCCCACTCTCAGGACCGTCGGGCAAGCCCAGACCCATCTCCTCGGGGCAAGGGCATAGATGCACAAGAGCTCAAGCGCCGTTGGGTAAGCACATTACAAGCCTCTGTCAAGTCAGACCCATTAAACTCCCACTGGTGAAGCAAGTCACGTGGTCAAGTGCAGCATGAATAGAGTAGAGGTGTCTACCTCTCCCATAGAGCCAAGCAAGGAAGAGGGAACAGCTGGAGCGAGAATCCAATCCACCATAAATAGCGTCAAGCCACGGAGGTGACCTTTGAGATGGAAAAGAGGAAACAGGTGTGATGAGTCCTACAGAGGTAACCCCTGAAAAGTCCACCATGATGTCACATAAAAGGTATGATTAAATAGAAAATTAAAAAATAAAAGATGGACACCAGGTTTCAAAGCTGGGAAGTTATGATTATCTGGAAGCCACAGCCACAAGTACTAAGGAATTAAATTGGGCGAGGAACGTAACACTGCTGGGAGAGGATAGCGTAGATGTCCAGGAAGCAGGTCTTCCTGTATCGCTAGCACTCAGAGAGAGCTAGGTTGTAAGAGGGCTCCACTAGTCTACTGCATAGAGGCTGGACTCGAGGGGTGAATAGGGTCTTCCAGAAAGACACCATCCATAGAAGAAGAGAGGACAGGCGCCCAGGCGAGGCTTCTGAACGTTGCACCCAGAGCTTAGTCAGACTCCCCACACAAGGTCATCTCTGGGACTTCCTCTCCCCCATCTTCCACATCCAGCCACTTTCGAAGTTTTCAACACTCTTTTGCTGGAAGGTTCATCAAACTTTTCCTCAAAGTTCATTTCCACGCCACCTTAGAGTTTGATGTGATAGTATTACATCTCAAGCACGGTAGGAAGCTGTAAATACAGATGTGGGGCTTAGTTGCAAACGCGAAGCTAGAGGGACAGAGCAGGTGTTCATATAGAGTCGGAGAAGCTGGAGTGACAGGAATTGGCTGAGATCAGCCAAGGAAGAAGGATGTGACAGAGCAAAGAGACAAGAGACTTATGGGGGTGGGTTCCCATGTTTCGAAGGAAGTAAAGGAGAATGGGTTTTAGTGAGCGTAGATGGAAAAGTAGGACTGTAGGACTGGAAAAGTAGGACGCTACGGATGAAGAGATACCTAGGAATGAAGTGATTTCATACGTCGAATATAAACAGAATAGTAGAAGACAGTGAGGTCTGAGTAAAGACGTGCTATGGTAAAGAGGAGGTTAGGAGGGTTTTGAGAGACCCTCTCAGTAAAACGACTGTGACAGCCCAACGACATAGACTATGCTCCCAAGAAACTCATGACATAAGGCACGAAGGACCCAGTGGGCGATCCAGAGAAGAGGAAGGCGGAAAGCAGTAACCAAGGATGTTTTCACATTTTTGCACAATTAAGACAATTCCTTTTTTCTCCCATGGACTCTTCGCGTTTGAAGAAGATGTAGCTCTTCAGTTAACTGTTGACGTGGGGAGAACGGAGAGGAGCGCTCTGGCACTTCCCTTGTGCATCATTGCCCATGCTTCCTTTTCACACATGCAGTGCCACCCTTGCACCGATTCCCACCTAACCGATAACAGTTGGAGATCTGGCTAGTTTTCCAGAATCGTCCAAACCCCAATCGAAAGAGTAACTTTCATTTTCTGTTTCCTTGAAGCTGAAGATTCTTCTGATCCTGATCCTGTTCTGATCTGTGCTGCTAGTTGTACACTGTTCATACCCTTTGAGGCGTGAGCTCCTCCTACTTCCTAGCTGGAGTTCAGAGCGATCTTTCTCCTGACACTTGCATGATGTGGGTCCACAAATAAGCCGCCACAGATTGTTAGGGTGATTCAAGTTGTTGGCTCTCGGCTATGTTTAAGTTTTAGGGCGACTGGAATATGCCAACCAAGAGCATGGGAGAGTTAACGCAAAGCTAAATGTTTTGATATTAAACATAATATCAAATATACCTGTTTAATCAGACATGAACGTTTTCTGTAGAAGATACCAATTTTTAACAGGAACGTCTACCCGAGAAGCCAGACTCGGGGAAATTGTGTGTGTGTGTGTGTGTGTGTGTGTGTGTGTAGGAAGGACAACCCTTGCCATATCTTCTCCATGAAAGCAATGGTAACCAAAGCCACCAGCCACCATTTTGGAGCATTTGCTATGCAGCCACTTTACATAGGTCACCTCACTCAAGCTGTTTACCTTTCTGGTAAACTATTAATGCTTGTGAGTCCCCAGAGCAAAATGCCCCCTCCTCCGCACGCTGGTAAACTTATCCTGTCCCTCACCCTCCCTTCCATGCCTTTTCAACATATCTTTTCTAGAGTTGATATAGAATGGTCGTTTCCACGTTCACCACTCCCTGTGGTTAGTTTTGGGGCAGGGTATATAATTACAGCTTGTCCAAAAGATTTAGAATCAGAGAATATTAGAAGGAAAAAGAACTCAGGAGGCCTCTGCTCTCCCCCTTGTTCTATTGATTAGAGAACCAGGGTTCACAGAGGCTGAGTTGTGAGCTTACAGGGCTAATTACCAGATGAGAACTCCAGCTTCCTGGCTCTAAGTCTAGCACGTGACACATGACCTTTTTATCTCCCCACAGCAATTCTGATGCCCTGGTCCAGACCCCATCTGATCCTGGCTGGGCTTCCAAAGCTGATATCTTTCTACAGCAAGTCTGAGTATGGAAAGAAACCCAACACAAAGTTAGGCAACTCTCAGAGAGGAAGCGAGATCACCGTCACCTGCTTAGCCATCTGCACACCAAGCCATTGGCATCCGTTCACCAGGGCTCTGGCCGGCCTTCGGGAGCTCGAAGAGGTCAACCTTTAGTGCACTAAAATGCCTTGAGACACAAACACATTGCATAGTCCGTAAACCCAACGCTTAATTCTTCTGCTGCCTAGTTCCTCTGCCAGATGGGAAATGCGAGCTTCCCTAGCCAGGAGATAGGGAAGCCAAGGCTGGTTACCTAGGAATCTCTCACTGTACTTCTTCTGGCCCAGTAGGTTCTGCTAATTATATACATTCAGAATATGCACATTTTTTTTTTACTTTCAAAAGTTAAATGTGATTCGATTTCAGGTTTTGATATTTATGTATTCTTTACTGAACATGCGATGTCGCAGTCGACATTAAGGTATCATCTTAGTTCGGTGATTGAGTGGAAGTTTCCGTGAAAATAAATATCCACCTATTTCCTAAATATTTACATAATGAGCTATTTAAATGCAAGAGATTCTAGTATATGTAAACAATTTCAAATAGCATATTTGGGAAAATCCAAAACAAAAAATGTCCACTGTCACTTGCACTGTGTGATTCATAATTTAGTCAAAACATATTTCTAATTCTTATGCCATGAAGAACTGTATGCTATCGTCATAAGCATAATATATTTTTCAAAGCAATTAGAAACCAGTAAAGTGAAGGAGTGAAAACGTAGCATGACAGTGTTGAAAAGTTATTAAGTGTCCATTATAAATTTTTTTGCCTTGAATTAGGTAGCGTGCAACTCCCAGAGGAATATACTTTAAATCATCGAGATCAATCTATTACGGCAAAGCCCGTAGGAAGTGATTGCACACTTTCTTGTGAATTCTGACAAATCACATAGTGCATAGTTTTTGTTCGGAAACATTCAGTGCCGTGTTTCAATTCTCCGTGGTTGTGGAGGGTTTTTTTAACCAACCAATCAAAATATGCACTCTCAAAATAGTTATCGAAATCAAGTGGAGAGAGCCAGGTCAGTAGTGCAGGCTAAACATCACTATTGCGCTATGACTTCCGCGTATTCCAACTTTATCTCCACTCTTCCCTTTCTCCTCGTTTTTTACCAGACGTGAAAGCGGGAGAAGGGTAAAAAGATGGTGGGTGTGAACGCTTTCTGCTTTTGAGAAGCAGTGAGACCCTACCCACCGAGGAGAGATGCAGAATAGTCTGTGTTTCGTACCTGCCCCATATGAATTACTACCCTAGCAAACCTCTCTTCACACACACATAGCTGAGACCAGTCAGTTCGGGGACAATGAGTGACGCCATCACTGTTGTTGATGGCAAAGACACGGAGAAGCCTTGGGCAGACAAAAATACCTTATCTGAGGGTAGACTACTCCCTCTTCCTCCTTTTTCTCAACCACAATGGCCAGAAATCACTAAATTACTGAACAGAATGCAGCACCATGGTTTTTTCCATTGGCTTGGGCCACCATAGGACAGCATTGCACAAGCTGAAAGCAAATCAAAATTATGACTGGCCTTGAATGTTTTCATTACTTCCCCACACTCACCTTATTCAAGGGTCTAAGCATTTTGAAAACTAATTTCTGTCAAGAACCGAAGAGCCGTGGTAGTGACTTTGAATGAATAGAAGACAGTGGGACAGCATCTACCACATACTCTTGCGCATGTCTCGCGGTACCAGTGCCACGTTGGGAAAGATGGTGTCCTCCTTTGCAGGTGAAGGGTGAGCCTGGAAAAACAGCTGTATGAGACGAGGACAGATGTGGCCAGTTGGGATTTTAGGGTGTTTTCCACTTAAAAAATAGCAGACCGAGGTGCCTGGGTGGCACAGTCGGTTAAGCGTCCAACTTCAGCCAGGTCATGATCTCCCAGTCCGTGAGTTCGAGCCCCGCGTCAGGCTCTGGGCTGATGGCTCAGAGCCTGGAGCCTGTTTCCGATTCTGTGTCTCCCTCTCTCTCTGCCCCTCCCCCGTTCATGCTCTGTCTCTCTCTGTCCCAAAAATAAATAAACGTTGAAAAAAAAATAGCAGACCTATAAAATTCCAGTATTTTGAAACCAAAAATACACACGCACGGACACATCCACATGCATGTATATGTGCGTGTGTGTATTTTTATGTGCATCTATATGAATATTCATATAAGTGGGAGGGGTCCCATTTGCTGTTTCCAACTCTCAGCCATACAACGAACACCATGGGACTGTCATCCCCTCCCAAGGCGGAAACTGAAGACCATCTTTTCGGCAGTTACCTGACAAGATCACATCATTAACAGAGCCCACTCTTTTATAATGGGTTTAGCCCCTCAGTCGTTTCACTGACTGCCTGCCATACGTGAAAATAGAGCTTTTTTCCCTGGACACACAGGATGTTTTTGACTCTGTACAAGGACAACGGCCTGTCGCTCTCCCTGTTTAAATCTCTCAAGTAAAATGCAAATGAACAAAGATGAAAATACAAAAGAAGCGCACAAAGCGTTCGAAAGTTTTGAAAGGTTTTGCAAGAAAAAAGAATTATGAAAACAAACACAAAAAATGGCTGTAAGAGCTACTTCTTCCAGCGCATACACTATTTTCACAGCGAGCTCTTTTTATAGGAAGCTACACGTTTCAACAGGTTCATTTTCCCCAGTCTGTGTCCGAGTAAATCATTCGTCACATCTGAGTGCGTGTATTTTGTTCTGGACCCGTAAACCCTAGGGAAGGCTCGCTTTCTTTTTCATTGAAATTCTTCCCCCGTGGGTTTTTTTTTTCCTTTTCTTGCAAAGTAATTTTATACTGCTGGTGGTGTTGGCAATAATATATCAAAAGTTAAATTTATGTCAACATCCCCAGACCAACTATCAGATGTTGCTATTAACGTTGACATCAAAATCACTAAGAAATTTCCATCATGTAAATTAATTATCAGAATTGTATTGGCATGAATACATAATGACATTCTTCATGCAAATAATTAAAACTATGCCTCCTGAAAACAAATTATAATAATAGAATAAAATGTCATTGCTCTGGCTTCTTGACAACCCACTAGGCTTGGTTTTAGGCACTCAAGACTCTTCGGATTATCGTAAAGAAGGGGAATGAAATGAAAACATGATATTAACGCCAAAATGGAAAGTCTGAGACAGCAAGGGGCCAGGTCATGGTGGTGACCAGGCCACCCTTTTATGGCACCTCTTCGCTGTACAATTATCTCTACCATTACTGTTGAAAAGAATATTACTGTTCCTTTATTGTTGCCAATTTTGAGCCTCGAAGGACCTCCCACATAAAAAGGTTGTCATTATTCAAACACTGGCGCTGTTCTAGCACACAGCAGGAAAAAAAAAATAATTAACCTGCGCGCTCCCAGGTTATCTCTCGTTACCCTACAAAAATGTAATTACTACCCCTCAGTGAGCACAGGGAGAGCCTGGTGACGGAGTTCACCGATATCTGCCAACTTCCCCAGTAAGAGAGACAGGGCAATGATGGGATTCGGGCTCCTCTGGGGAAAAAATGTCTAACCGCATCAAATGAACATGCTAAGAGTGTATACAGCAGAGCCCTTGGTTCAATGGTACTTGCTACTAATGAATAATATTTTAAACAGTGATAACATTGGCTGTGAGGCTAAGTGAGCAGTAAGCAATGAAACCATCAACCTATCTGCACCTCTCCTTTCCAGCCAAATTCTCCCACAGAATCCTTCGTCTATGGAAGATTTAGAACCTTGTCCAAATCCACTTATAATCTGGGGCTCTAATTGGAGGGGAATCAGCAACAACTCACGAGCAGGAGTTGCAAGTAAATCACGCAGAAACGGGAGATACAACCATGGAAAACACGGAGCCATGGTGTTATCAGCAGAGGCAGTTGCAGTGGTGGAGGGAGAAAAGGGAACTTGTATCAGCTCCCAGTTCGTGATTCGCACGAGGGCCCGCAATTTAAGAAAAGCATCCTTCACGAAACGAAATCGAGAGTAATTTAAGCAAAGACCTTTCCTACTCTGTCTTTCGGAGGGCCCGTCTACAGACTTGCAGTTGGGATTTGCCAGGTCAACCCAACATGGTTCAAAGAAAGACTCAGAAAGTGTCCTTAGGAAGGGATAGACCTGGACCGTAGACCTCTCCTGTCTGGAATAATGAGGGAATTGTTTGCAAAAACTTCCAAAAGGGGTCGTCTCCTGAGGTTAGGAGTGTTTAAATCTCCCAAAGGCTTACTAAGGAACTGTGACTGCCATCTTGTTCAGAACCGGAAGGCCTCGTCTTACACCGTAGAGACTCACAAGAGTCATGAGAATAAATCTCTGGAAACCTTGGAAAAATTGGAGCATTAATTATGATGACACACTCTAACTCAGAAATAAGGGTGATTTCCCCCAAGGAGCTACCTCCAATAAAAAATTATTACATGTCAAAGCTTCCCCTGAAAACATGAATATTCCCTATAAAATGTAGAGTCCCCCCCCCCATTTACAATAGTAACCGCCCTGTGCATTTTAAGAAAACCAATCATCTAGGGTCACTGTCAATAACAAAAAAACACATTTATCTTTCTTCTTAGTAGGCATTATTTTTTTTGAAGTTTATTTTTATTTATTTAGAGAGAGGGAATGCATGAGCAGGGGAGGGGTAGAGAGAGAGAGAAAGAGAGAGAACCCCAAGCAGGTTCTGTGCTGATAGCACAGAGCCCGACATAGGGCTTGAACTCACAAACCGTGAGATCGTGACTTGAGCCCAAATCAAGAGTCAGAAGTTTAACCGACTGAGCCACGCAGGTGCCCCTTGGTAGGCATTATTTTTAGCTTCAGCAAGAAAATTAAATGACTTACTCTTACATCATGACCCTAAACCCCAGTAAAAGTCACCAGCCCTTGGTAATATTCCAGTTTGGGGCACTCTCCTGATAGAGAAGAGTAACTTTTACTCTGCTGTCTATCTGCTGAGTTCAAATGACAGCATCCGTGATGACTGGGACCAGCGAATAGGCTTTGTCATGACTGCTTCCTGACAAGGTGGAGAATGGAGTCCAGCCGTGTTATATGCTGGGGAGGAAGAGGACGATGGTGAGGACCCACACAAGAGAGTGGACAGAGAGTCCAAGAGACCAAGTCCCACGGGACGTAGCAGAACGTTCATGTCTAAGGAGTCCAGACAGAGCACGTCACGGACAGGGTCCGCTTCTGATGGTGCTAAGTGAGGAGACAACAGCTCCCCAAAACCCTGAGCCAAGTCGTGCCGGAAAGTCCATCCAAGCAAGAGAGAGAAGAGCAGAGGCATGTGGCTCCCCAGGGATGGGGCGGGCAGAAATCCGGCAGGGAGTTGGCCCCCGTCCAAGAGGGAAAACAGGGCTGTGCCGTGGGGTCGAGGCCCCGGTGGAGGACGGAGGGACCCTGTGCAGTGGTCGGATTCGGGTAGAAAGGTGTTGGCGGCATTGGGCCATGATGGACGTAGAAAAGCAGTGTCGCTCAGCGGATGCTCTTGAGTCTCTAAAGCATGCACAGGCAGGCCCAAGGCCAAGTTCACTCACCATAAAATGTGCTGGGAAGCGGAGAGGCAGGAGTGCGTCCAGTCTGCCTGAGTCTAATTAGTCAGGGCAAAGGAGCATGGCAGCCCAGAGTCAGCCCCCTCCCAGGCCTGCTCTGCGAACAGGGCCCGAACAGAGCACGAACTGATACGTCTGGGTTTGTGTGACACTTCAGCTCAGGCCAGCTAATGAAGCCTGGACCATTTGCCTGGGAACGGAGTGGTGTCGATCTAAGAAGAGTGGCCCCTGCTAATTGGCATCCCTTCTCAGGGCAAGGCTCCCCCAGGATGCAACATCCCCAAAGAGGCAGAATGCGTCCTTATCTCAACCAACACCATTTTCTCTCCTGTAAACACAGAACTCCTTTAAGCCATAGCAGAATAAATATTTACAGTGATGCCTGATTCAATGCATGCGGAGACAGTCTTCTTTCGGGTGGACGCAACTTGGTTTTATTCGCTCCCAGCGTCCTTCCTTCCTCCAAAAGTGTGGAGGGCACGCAGTTTGGGCACAGAAACTGAATTAGAGCAAATGCAGAGTCTTCCTTGACATCAGGAATTCCCTTTGATAAAGATAATTTTTGAGAAGCTACAAAGAGAATAACAATCACCCAACTTCCCACTAATTGGATTAGTATGTAGTACATTGTCTTATTTACTTTTAGACTTTTTCTCCTATACGTGTGTGTTTGAAAACATGAATTAGTAATAGATTCACATAGCTTCCTCTTCCAAATGAAGACAACATTCCAGTGGAGGGAAATCCCCCATCACTGCCCCTGTCTCATTCCTTAACCTATTTACAGAGGAAAATACCACATGCCTTAACAATGGGTCTTTCCAGATGATCTGTGCACCTTTGAGTTTTTGCAATGTAAACTCACACTGGATCGTAGCATAGCCAAACTGCTACAAACTTCTCATCTTGCCCCCGTCTGCCCCAACCTCTTCCTTCCTCCTAAAATTATCGTTCCCTGTTGTCTTCTTGACCACCCAAGTTCTTTCGGTTCTTCCTACAAGAGCACGATGTGGCGACACTCCAGTTAAAATGATTTATAGCGTTTCTCTACATTATCTTTGCCTTCCTCAAACAATCTTTCAAAGGCTTACTCTGCATGGTATGAACCTCCATCGTCTCCCCAAAAAGAAAACACTTCTTAGAATGAGTGTTTTGTATGAAGAAAGGCCCATGTCCTTTATTATCCCCGTCCTGGTATGAGAGGCATTTTTATAGTCTTGTACACTACAAGACTGAAGGACCATAGCTGGGGGAAGAAAGGAATCACACAGGCGACAGCATCTTGAAGTTGGCATCTACCAACTTATACTGTCATTCCTTAAATATTTAGAGATTTTCGAAGTCACTGAAGGTAAACACTCAACTCTGAAGTACGATACGAAGGACATACGCACCACAAAGTATTTCCTCTGCGAACCAGGGACTAGGGCTGTGGCTGGCTTGAATCCCTCGTCATTCGTCACCCAAAGACATTTGTTAATGTTAAATATGTTGTCGGGGCAGATAACAAGTAGATTGCTGAGATAATCACAGGGCACGATGTGTTGGGTATGACAGGGTGTGATGGTAGACTAAAAGACTGGACGTGCCCTCAGGGAAGGCCAGCGGCCTGTGGAGCCTCTCTGAGAGGGAGGACGCATCTGTGGGAGCCTCGCGGAGGAGACAGATGGCTGGCGCAGCCTTGTGGGCCCCGGGGGGCTGCCCTGAAGAGGGCGAGCTGCACCAGGAAGGTTCTTGAATTAAGAAGCGAGGGTCTGCACAGCAAAAAGCACAGCAACATGGTGCCTAGTGTGCCACAGCTACCCCAGTGGCCCCCCAGTAAGACGCCCCCGGCTTCGTCTGCACTCCCCACCCCCACGGCTGTCTAATTTGCCCAGAGAGTGGATCGAATGCTATAAACCACGAGTCTTCTTTTCTCCTTTCGATAGCAAACTTTTTGGCGTCAGAAGCTGCAAATTTGGTCTCATCAAGGACCTTCCGGTTGCAAGTGAAGAGAAGGGCACTTCAGATGGGTTTAAGACACATGAGGAATTCACCGGAAGTGATCTGGAATATTTCCCAGGCCCTAAGGGCAGGTATGTTTCATTCGTGTGTCTGTACGTATGGCAGGCGAATGATATAAAACTGCCAATATTCAATCATTTTACTTTTTTTTTAAATATGAAATTTATTGTCAAATTGGTTTCCATACAACACCCGGTGCTCATCCCAAAAGGTGCTTTCCTCAATACCCCTCACCCACCTTCCCCTCCCTCCCACCCCCCATCAACCCTCAGTTTGTTCTCAGTTTTTAAGTCTCTTATATTTTGGCTCCCTCCCTCTCTAACTTTTTTTTCCCTTCCCCTCCCCCATGGTCTTCTGTTAAGTTTCTCAGGATCCACATAAGAGTGAAAACATATGGTATCTGCCTTTCTCTGTATGACTTATTTCACTTAGCATCACACTCTCCAGTTCCATCCACGTTGCTACAAAAGGCCATATTTCATTCTTTCTCATTGCCAAGTAGTATTCCATTGTATATATAAACCACAACTTCTTTATCCATTCATCAGTTGATGGACATTTATGCTCTTTCCATAATTTGGCTATTGTTGAAAGTGCTGCTATAAACATTGGGATACAAGTGCCCCTATGCATCAGCACTCCTGTATCCCTTGGGTAAATTCCTAGCAGTGCTATTCCTGGGTCATAGGGTAGATCTATTTTTAATTTTCTGAGGAACCTCCACACTGCTTTCCAGAGTGGCTGCACCAATTTGCATTCCCACCAACAGTGCAAGAGGGTTCCCATTTCTCCACATCCTCTCCAGCGTCTATAGTCTCCTGATTTGTTCATCTTGGCCACTCTGACTGGCGTGAGGCGATATCTGAGTGTGGTTTTGATTTGTATTTCCCTGATGAGGAGCGATGTTGAGCATCTTTTCATGTGCCTGTTGGCCATCTGGATGTCTTCTTTAGAGAAGTGTCTATTCATGTTTTCTGCCCAATCATTTTACTTTTAACAACGGTAATTCCATAAGGTGTGGTATATGTAGCTTTTCTTCTCTCCCTGCTTCCTTCCCCCACAGCCTCTCCTGGGGATATAATATCTCATCGTAAGAGAAAACGTACCACAGGGCAGAAGCACGACCCAATTCCTAGATTCCGAATTCCCCAGGAGAGATAATCCCACCGGCACAGATTCGATCCCCCAGCAAGGGGCTGGGGTTCGGGATGACAAACATGGCTGCCAGTGGCTACTTTTTTCTGAGTACGGCGTGTGTGTGTTAGTGCACATGTACACGTGTGCGCACGGGTGTGCCCGTGTGTGTGCCTGCAGAAGCGTGGACAAGCTGCCAGGGTCAGCGCTTTGATAAAAATGGTCTCAGGCAGGAAGCCGGGCCAGGGTAAATTTTAGTTGTACTTATTACTTCCACAAAATACCCGGACCCTGATAGGAACCTAAGAAAAACCGAATCAACGATGAGGATAATGTTTCAGTTCAGTGATTACACCATTTGATGGCTGCGTGTACCCTGAGATGCAGCCGTTACCACCCAAATACCTCCCCAGAAGCTCTGTGTTTGCAGGACTAAGTCTGCCTTCCTAAGCCCACCCTGGGAGGCCTCACTTGACCCGACTCCACTCCTCCCTAAGGAACCTCCTCTCCCATCACCTCCAAATTCCGTGCTTCCGTGCGGCAGGCTGGCCTCGTCTTCCTCTGCCGCATCTCCCTGAACCTCAGGGCCGGGGACTCCTGACGCCTTCACTGCTTTCCCCAGGAAATGCCTTCTTGCTCCCCAGCAGCCCTTCACATTCTCCTTCTTCCAAATTCTGCTCGATCCCAGCCCTCCCCGTGAAGACACTCTTGTCCGTGTGGTAGGACGAGGCCTACTTCACGAAGTGGCCAAGGGCATCCTTCAAGGGGATGTATAAACCACGTGCAGAACCGGGCACGGGGTAACTGGCCGGTGATAACTGCCACTAATGTGATTCTATTATTGATATCGTCGGGTAACGATAATTATTAGCCCCCCCGTGACTGTATTTCCCACGCTCTGCTCCATTTTCCGGAGTCTGAAAGCTCTCACTGTCTCTGATCTCTTTCTACGCTGCCCGGCTTTGTTACCCGGCTGTCTCCTGCCTGTGAGGCCTGTCTTCTCAAGAGCCTGTTCTCCTGAGAGCAGAACCTTGCACTGTGTTTCTCGCCTCCTCATGCAGGGCTGGTTGGCACAGGGGCTCAGTGGCTCCCTAGTAAATGGTTTGAACAACGAGTGAAAAAAAACAGCGAATAAATAATTTAAAAAAAACGGATTTTGCACATATCACGCGAAGAAGACCCTAAAGGTTAAATAAGAGGAATTTCTAATGGTAGAAGGAAGAGTACACGTCAGCAGCAACAGAAGCAGAGAACGTGGCAATTTATTTTCACGAAGCCTCTTGTATTCAAAGCATTACCAGACATTTGCTGAAAAGAGTTCATTGTACCAAGGGCAGATGACGCAATGAAATATTTTAGTCACCTTTTGCAATGGGGGTGAGGCTCTCCTGAGACGTCTTTTGCCGAGCTGAGACCTGGCAAACGATCAGTAGACAAGAAACCAGTGGTGCAGGAAATTCAGACTATAAAACAAGCCTCAGAGTTTAACCAGACATGATCAACGCAAGGCCAAGACAAGCTTCTTGAAATGCGATGTCCTGGGGACGAAGGGATGGTAACGGGAGAGGCCAGGGCGCGGCCTCAGTCTACCAGGGCCGCACCCCGGATGAACACTTTTTTTCCGGGGCGCTTGGAATTGAAATTGATTGAAGTCATGCGGGCGTGGTTCCGCAAAGACCCTAAGGGTCAAATTCATCCTGGAGAAATCCCCACATACGCATCATATCCACATGGCACTAACAAAGGACACATCGGTGCACTCATCTGGGAGAATATTAAAGATTGAAATAAGGGCGCCTGGGTGGCGCAGTCGGTTAAGTGTCCGACTTCAGCCAGGTCACGATCTCGCGGTCCGTGAGTTTGAGCCCCGCGTCGGGCTCTGGGCTGATGGCTCGGAGCCTGGAGCCCGTTTCAGATTCTGTGTCTCCCTCTCTCTCTGCCCCTCCCCCGTTCATGCTCTGTCTCTCTCTGTCCCCCAAAAAATAAATAAACGTTGAAAAAAAAATTTAAAAAAAAGATCGAAACATTTTTATGAGTATTGTAAAACACTGAGCTACGTATTCTGAGTCCCCTGCCCCTGAAAGAAAGCAGTAACAAGAGATTTGTTTGCTAACTGCCAATGCCCCTTCCTTATCTTTTTGGAAATATTAGTCAACCAAACTACCAATGAGTTGGGGTGGGGGGCGGAAACAGAGAAGAGAGACAAGGAACTTTCCTGAATATTCGTATTCAACAGAGTAAGATTTATGCATGAGATGCAAATTACTATGTGTTACTTACACATCTGAGGAAAAACAAATCTTGAATGTAAATGTTTAGAGGGCATATTATTTTTAAATATGAAAGTGGTAAAAAAAAATATGATCAGAGCATTTGCAACTCCTATTCTGTTAAAGAGAACACTTGAGTGAGTTTTTAAAGTAACTTTTGTCAAAGTTAGAGAACCTGTACCAAACAAAGCATCTGAAAATTACAAAAAAAAACCCCAAAACCAAAAATCCATAGAGTAGCTGGCTGTTTTTACTTCTGCAAATCCTTCAGAATAATTAGTTGCATTTTCAAGAGATTTTAGGATGGGTCCTTTCTCTACCAACACTTGGCCATAGATTAACCATCAATCATGCAACAGTCACCCATTCATTTTCAAGGTCCTGTATTGTTTCCTTTGAAATTCAAATACATAGGGTATTGTATTATTTAGCCACCTTGGTCTGATCTCCTCTATAGACTTAATTATTTAGAAAAAAAAAATGTGAGACCGGTCAGGAAAATGGAGATCTAATTCTCTGAACCAGTAGTTGTTTACTTGGGAAATTATGCTAAATATGAAATTATGTGCTATGTTGGGCAGGGTTGAGCCCAGACGATTGGGTAAAAGGAAAAGAATAATCACTACTATGCAAACAGCACCTGCTCTGTTCTAACTATTATTACGGTTGCAAAGGTGAGGAAACCGAGGCTCTGGGCCTAAGATTTCTGAGACGGCACATCTGGTCTGTGGCACACGAAGGGTCTGATGCAAACACTCCAACACTCCATCACGCGGAAGAGCGGGACCTACCGTTGAGATTTAGGGGTGTGTCGAAAACCGTCTGTCACGCACCCGGGAGAGAAAGGTGCACTCACACATTTCTTCTACAAATGACGCTTTAAGCACAAATGGCCAGGTGCTGTGCTGAGAACCCTTTATATTACTATCTCATTTAAACTTCCAAGGACCCCAGTGGAGCCAACTTAGGGCATGAGGATCTGGGCCAGTTCAAGGTCACAGAGTTAGAGGTTAGGGGAACATGATTCAAACACAGGTCCAACCAACCCATATTGTTAACTAGAATCCCTTCCCAAACTACTTTCTTGAAAACAGTTTTTTTTAATGTTTATTTATTTTTGGCAGAGACAGACAGAGAGAGAGAGAGAGCATGAGTGGTGAATCCGAAGCAGGCTTTGGGCTCCGAGCTGTCAGCACAGAGCCCGACGCGGGACTCGAACTCACGGACCATGAGATCACCACCTGAGCCAAAGTCGGACGCTCAACCGACTGAGCCACCCCGGGGCCCCACCAAAGTACCTTTTAGATTCAAGCAAAGCGTTCCAACCCGTTGATGACAGGCTACGGAGCAAAAAATGGTTGATTCCATGCACATCTGCAAACAGCAATGTCTCCGGCGTGAATAAAGGCTGTCTTACTTATATTGGTGCTGCTCCTTTTCAAAAACATTCTTTTGGTCACTTCCATTTAAACGACTATATTGGGGTGCAATCGATAAGCAGCAAACTGTACATACTTCAAGTTTCCGTTTTGGTAAGTTTTAATTTACGTATATACCCGCAGTCAAGGTGGTGAACTTAGCCGTCAACCGGCAGGCCCCGTGGGTGTGCGACCTGCTCGTTGGCACAGGGTCCCACACTCAGAAGGGCCACAGCTCCGCGTGGTGCTCTGCCGTTGGCATCTTGAGGCAAGAGACGCCACATTTTCATTTTGCCTCGAGCCCCACAAAGTACGTAGTCGGTCCTGCGGTCACCCCTCGGTGCTCCCTCATGCAATTTTTTAAATTGCGGTAAAAACACACATAGCATACAATTTGCTGTGTTAATCATTTTTTTAAATGTTTATTTATTTTTGAGAGAGAGAGAACAGGGGAGGGGCAGAGACAGAGGAAGACAAAGGATTCAAAGTGAGCTCTGCGCTGACAGCCCAGAGCCCAACGTGGGGCTCGAGCCCACGAACTGTGAGATCACGACCTGAGCCGAAGTCGGCCGCTTAACCGACTGAGCCCCCCAGGTGCCCCACGTCAACCATTTTTTAAGTGCACAGTCGAGTGGTATTAAGTGAAGTGTTTGTTGTGCAGCCATCACCAACATCCATCCTTGGAATGTTTTCCGCTTCTCAAACTGAAAATCTGACCCCATTAAACCCTCACTCCTCGGCCCCCTCCCCCAGCTGCTGGTGCCCACCCTCCTCCTTTCTGTCTTTGTGAATTTGCTCTGGGGACCTCATAGAGGTGGAATCATACAGGGACGCCCGGGTGGCTCAGTCAGTGAAGCCCCCGACTCTTGGTTTCAGCTGAGGTCATGATCTCACAGTTCCTGAGTTTGAGCCCCACATGCAGCTCCGTGCTGACGGTGCAGAGCCTGCTTGGGAGTCTCTAACTCTCCCTCTCTCTTTCTCTGCCCCTCCTCTGCTCACACTCTCTCATTCAGTCTCAAACTGGACAAAGAAACTTAAAAAAAAAAAAAAAGACGTGGAATCCTACAATATTTGTCCTTCAATGACCAGCTTATTCCGGTTAGGATAATGACCCCGAAGTTTCTCCACGTGGTAGCCTGTGTCAGAATTTGCTTCCTTTTTATTTTTTTAAATTTTTTTTAATGTTTATTTATTTATTTATTTATTTATTTATTTTTAAAAATTTTTTTTTCGACATTTATTTATTTTTGGGACAGAGAGAGACAGAGCATGAACGGGGGAGGGGCAGAGAGAGAGGGAGACACAGAATCGGAAACAGGCTCCAGGCTCTGAGCCATCAGCCCAGAGCCTGACGCGGGGCTCAAACTCACGGACTGGGAGATCATGACCTGGCTGAAGTCGGACGCTTAACCGACTGCGCCACCCAGGCGCCCCGATGTTTATTTATTTTTGAGACAGACAGAGCATGAATGGGGGCGGGTCAGAGAGAGAGGGAGACACAGAATCCGAAGCAGGCTCCAGGCTCCGAGCTGTCAGCACAGAGCCCGATGCGGGGCTCGAACTCATGAACCATGAGATCATGACCTGAGCTGAGCTGAAGTCAGAGGCTCAACCGACGGAGCCACCCAGGCGCCCCAATTTCCTTCCTTTTTAAAACTCAG
The DNA here is from genome assembly GCF_018350175.1 of Felis catus. Classification (NCBI taxonomy): domain Eukaryota; kingdom Metazoa; phylum Chordata; class Mammalia; order Carnivora; family Felidae; genus Felis; species Felis catus. Next base: position 146,872,874 of record NC_058372.1, on the reverse strand, counting down.
CAAAAGCTGGTGTATTGGACACAACGCATTTTGTTCATCCATTCATCAGTGGGTGTCTTGTACCCTTCGAGATTTCTCCTCTCGCCCCTCCCGTCTCCTCAGTCTGTCTCCAGGAATCTAGTCTCTTTTCTCCCCCAAGACATGAGTTTGCATATAAATAGAATCACGTCCCTTTGGTTGACGTCTTGTTCTCGGCACAATTATTCTGGGCCGCTTCGTCTGCGCGGGACGGCATGTATTAACAGTTCATTCCTTTTTACTGCTGAGTAGTATTCCATTGTGTGGCTCTACCAGAACTCAGTTTCCGGTTTGGGCCAATTGCAAATCAATCTGCGTGAATGTTTGTGTGCAAGTCTTCGCATGCAGAGAAGTTATTTCTCTCAGATAAATCCCCAGGACTGAGATGGCTGAATGATACGGTAAAAACGTGTTTAACTTTTTAAGAAACTGCCGAGCGGTTTCCAAAGTAGTTGTATCATTTTGTCTTCTTACCAGTTGCCTGGAGAGGTCCAGCTCCTCGACATCTTCAGCAACACCTGATAAAGTGAGTCTTTTAAAAAGAAATTATTTATTTGCGGGAGAGCACAAGCAGGGGAGGGGCTGAGAAGGGGGGACAGAGGATGCGAAGCGGGCTCCGGGCTGACAGCAGAGAGTCTGATGCAGGGCTCAAGCTCACAAACCTCAAGATCGCGACCTGAGCTGAAGTCGGACACTCAACCGACTGAGCCATCCAGGGGCCCCTAAAGTTGGCGTTTTTAACTTTAGCCATTTTCACTAGACTCATAGTCGTATCTCGTGGTTTTAATTGTTCCCGAGGAACTGATGATGTTGACCATCTTTTCATGTTGTTTATTCTCCATATTTTCTTTGATGAAGTTCCATGCGAATCTTTGCCCATTTTTAGAATTAGGCTGCTTCTCTTATCCTTGAGTTTTTAATAAATTATAGGTATAAATCTTTTAACAGATATAAGCCTTGTGAACAATCTCCCTCAGGCTGCAGCTTGGCGATTTACACTGTCGCTGAAGGTCAAGCCTGGGGCTCACCTCGTTCGTGTCTGTGTCTCAGGGATTGCTGTCCCTTGTTGCCTAGTGGCCGGTGTTTTCAAAACTCGTGTTACCTATGTTTTGTCTGGTTTTATTGGTTGTTTCTAATGACAGAGAAAATTCGGTCCCTGTCACTTGGAAGCTAGAGTCTGATGTATACTCGCAAAAAGTCTGATGTTGAGATGACCCCAGTACATATGTGTTGAAAAGTATTGTTGAATTTTTAGTAAATTTTTGATATTATGGGTTTTTTTTTTTGTTTCTGTTTTTGTGTTTGTGTTTGTTTTTGTTTTTTACTCGAATGGTACTTGAAGAACGCTACCATCATTTGGACATCTAAAAACCTTTTTGGAGCTGACAAAGGATTTTCAGTTTTGTAAGACAAAAATTTAAAGTAAATGTTGTTTCCAAACGTCTCCCTCACGCTGAAAAAGTCAGGAAATGTTAGGATTAAAAGGATTAGCTGAGAGGTGAGGAACCTTGGAAGAGATCACACTTTGTGCAAATGATACCATGGAATGAGTTCACTTATAAGAGATTTTTAAACAGTAGTCATTTCAGAAAAACTACGAAACATACATATGTCTGTATGTACTTTGGAACAGGTCCTATCCTCGGATATCTCATTGTCACCCACATGAGGCATTGAGTTTTTAAGATTATTTTCTAATTTTATTTATTTCTGAGGGAAAGAGAGAGACAGAGCGCAAAATGGGGAGGGGCGGAAAGAGAGGGAGACAAGGAATCCGAAGCAGGCTCCGGGCTCTGAGCTGTCGGCACCGAGCTCGATGTGGGGCTCAAATTCACGAACCACGAGGTCATGACCTGAGCGGAAGTCCGATGCTTAACTGGCTGAACGACCCAGGCACCCCGGAATTGATTTTTTTAAACACTTATTTATTTATTTATTTATTTATTTATTTATTTATTTATTTTTGAGCTAGAGTGAACAAGGGAGGGGAGAGAGAGAATCTCAAGCAGGCTCCAAGCTGTCAGTGCAGAGCCTGATGCAGGGCTCGATCCCACCAACTGTGAGACCACAATCTGAGCCAAAATCCAGAGTCAGATGTTTAACCTACTGAGCCACCCAGGCGCCCACCACGACTTTACTTTTACTTTTTAACTTGCTCCAAGATACCCGGATATGCAACATTTCCAGCATGCCCTCCCACAAACGGTAGGTGAGCCGGTAGACTGGACCAAACTTTCGAAAGCATGGTTTGCCCAGATCTGGATCTTGTCTGCACCTGGGGCCTCGGGGTCTTTACTGATCCGTTCTCACTTTCTGCAGTAGGAACGCCCTTGTGCCATGTTCCTCTTCCCTTGGCCCCCGCCTCTCCACCCCCAGCATCCTCTGTCCCACCCCCAGACGTGGGTATCTGATGCGAATAACCTGGCGGGTGTCCTTCCATACCTTTTCCAACTTTATGGCATATATATATATATATATATATATGCATAGATAACAGTAAGGTATTCATCCTTGTTTCGGCGTTAGCGTTCTAGGGCTGCAGTAAGAAATCCCCACAAAACGGGTAGGTTAAAACAGAAACGTATTCTCTGCATAGTTCAGGAGGGCAGAAGTCTGAAATCAAGAATTTGATAGGGTTGGATCTTTCTGGAGGCTCTGGGGGGAATTCATTCATTCCATGCCTGTCTCTTAGCTTCTGGTGGCTGTTCCTTGTTTGCAGGTGTAATACTCCAGTGTCTACCTCCAACTTTTCTTTGCAAGAGCACTCTCCCTCCGTGTATCTCTGTCCTTGCCTTTTATAAAGACATCCAGAAAATGGATCTGTGGCCCATTCTAAATCCAAGATAATCTCATCTCCAGAACATTAAGCCTATCGCATCTGCAAAGACGCTATTTCCAACCAAGGCCACATTCCAATGAATGGGAGGTTGGGACTTAGAGATAAGTTGTGGGGGGCATAGGTAATTCAACTCACTTTCCTTTCCCTCAAAAAATTGTATTAGTTTGTGTTATTAAACTCTTCTCAGTCTTGGTTTTCTCACCTAATGGTACACAGTGAGATTTCCTTCAACTTGTTGGCTAAAAATCAATCTCATTATTTTCAGTAACTACATAACAGTTCATTGCATAGAGGTGCCATATTTTATTGAACCATTTTCATATTAATTGGCACTTGTTTTGGGTTTGGTTTCATTAAGTGTGAGCATTAAGTGACGCAGGGAACATTCTTATGAAGATAGTCTTAGAGTCTGATATTTTATTTCTGTGGAGTAGATTCCTATGCATGGCCCTGCTCTGTCAAAAAAACATATGAGTAGTTTAAATGTTAATAGAAGTTTCCAGATAGCTTTCCAAGTAGGATGAAACAATTCACATTTCCACCAAAAGTTTGTGAGAGTACAGTTTTCCCACGTCCCAGCCAGTTTGTCCCCTCCCCCTCCCCCTCCCACCCCAATCTGGTTGGTATAATGTGAGAGCAAGTACTTGGATTTGAATTTCTCTGACTCCAAGAGACAGTGAGAATCCTGTCATGGGTCCACAGGCTACAAGATTTGCTGATCTGCAGTCTGTTGGTATTTTTTGTGCATTTTCTCTTAGATTATTTGCATCGTTATCAACTTGCAAGTGTTCTTTACACATTTGTAAATTTTAATCCTTTATCTGCCTTTGAACTTAACCTTTTAATTCCCCTGGAGCGCAATGTGGGTTTGGGGGGGTGTTATTTTTTGTTTTGGGGTTTTTTTGGAGCGCCATGTTTTTCCTCCCTTTTTTATTCGTCAGTTGACCGTGTTTGGTATCTTTGCCTTACAAAAATGACTTTATTTTTAAGTCGTCAAATACGTTTATTTGATTTACTACCGTGCTTACGAAGACCTTGTCACCATTAAGTCTAACATATCACCAGCCTAGTTTCGTTTTATGATTTTCACCTTTAAATTTTTACCTCTAAGTCATCAATAATCCATGTAGCATCTTGTGTATCGCGCGAGACAACATCAAAGGTGATTTTATTTTATTTTTATTTTTTTAAGTTTATTTATTTTGAGAGAGAGAGTAAGGGAGTGGCAGAGAGAGAGAAAGAGAGAGAAAATCCCAAGCAGGCTCCACACTGTCAGTGCAGAGCCTGACTTGGGGATCGATCCCACGAACCATGAGATCATGACCTGAGCCAAAATCAATAGCCAGAGGCTTAACCAACTGAGCCACCCAGGCACCCCCAAGATGATTTTATTTTAGACAGAGAGAGAGAGCTGTACCTCTGTGGCCATACCTCTCTCTCTCTCTCTCTCTTTCTTACTGAATTTACTCCTTTGTCAAGTTCCCATAATGTACTGCGATCCATTTTAAAAGTTTCAATATTGTTCCAGTTTTCCATGCTGGAGTATCTTGGATTTTGTAGATACGAACCCATATCATCAGCAAGAATACTGTTATCTCTTTTTTCCCCCAAGTATTTTAAAGACAATGTCCCTTTCTTATTAGATTTCCTAGAAACATCGGAAATACAAAATAATAATAATGATAGTAAATATCCCTGTCTTGTTCACAGTCTTAGTGTAAATCCGTTTAGCATTTCCCCATTTAGAGTATCTGCTGTTAGCTTTTTACAAATTGCCTCTTTCAAACTTAAATTATTTCCTTCTAATTGATTTGTGTATTTTATTAAGGATATCTGCTACATTTTATCAAATGTCTTTTTAAATTGTTTTTTTTTCCAACGTTTATTTATTTTTGGGATAGAGAGAGACAGAGCATGAACGGGGGAGGGGCAGAGAGAGAGGGAGACACAGAATCGGAAACAGGCTCCAGGCTCCGAGCCATCAGCCCAGAGCCTGACGCGGGGCTCGAACTCACGGACTGGGAGATCATGACCTGGCTGAAGTCGGACGCTTAACCGACTGCGCCACCCAGGCGCCCCTCAAATGTCTTTTTAGAATGTATTGATGGGATCATAATTTCTCTCCTTAAAGAGGGTAATATAGTGAACTGTGTCAAGAGATATCCTGACTGTGAATGATTCCTACCTTTCTAAAAACAAAAACAAAACAAAACAAAACAAAAAACATCTATTTAAGTAAACGTAATCTGGGGGGACACTATTGGATTTTGACGGCCAATTTCGAATTCAGAATTTTTGCATCTATAGGGCGCATCTCTGTGATTTGGGCTTTGGTGGTGCACTTACCAGCTTTTACTGCTTCGGTAAGCAATTCTTACATAAAGCGGATCTGTGAGCTCCCGAGTTGGCCTGTAGCTCTGTGGTCCCATCATGCTTTCCCTCTGACAGCCTGTGCGGTCGCTGGCGGAGAGGGTAGGTGCCCTCTTCCCGTGGCCCTCATGCCAACGCTCTCGCATACCCCTAATTTCTGCAGACATCACAGTCCCCCCATTGATACACACAGACAAGGCCTTTCTGTGCCGGATGACATCATGATTGCGAACGCATCAGGAAGTGGCTTCAAAATGGGTCCCTGAACTATACGCCAAGGATCACAGAGCAGACCTGGATCCAGAAGAGAAGTCCAAATACTGACCACCGAATCTGTACGCGTGGAATGTGCTTTCTGAAGACACTCCAGGGAGGGTACTGAAAATGAGTATATCGGATCAGCGGAGTACATTTTCCCATTTTAGAGATCAGAAGACAAGGACAAGGGCCCGTGTTGGGTTCGCACGGCTCTCCGGAGCGCTTGGTCTCCAGGAGCAGGCACTCCCGGGAACCCAACAGACGTTTCCTGAGCACATCCTCGGATCCACTTCCCAGTGGGTAAGAAGAGGGTCAGCAGTCAACAAGAATTCCTAAACACCTTCCGGAGCCAGGAGGCTGGCGCAGGCTGGCCACACCAAAGCACGGGGAGACTGGCCAGGCTCCCCCTCGCAGTCCCGGAGGCCCCTTCTGATCGGCCTTGACCTTTGCTACAGGGCCGCTTGTTTATTTTATTGAATGGCCCGAGGTGATGCTTCAGCAATGCAAACATGCCAGGCTCTCTTGCTTCTGAAAAGAGAGCCTTCTCCCTGAGCCCGGAATGTGGAAGACAAACACCGTCCCATCTTTCCCAGCTAATGAGGACTCCTGGAATGTGTGAGCTATGGCAACGTGCAGCCAAGAACTGTGCTTGGGGAGGCCCCCACAATGAGATGGCTTCTGAGATCATTAGAAGACGGAATCATGGCAGTGCCTCCGAAAAAGAGCGAGAGAGCGGCGTCAAGGAAGGCCCGCGAAATGGATGCGATTTCCTCTTTGCCAACCCTAAGAAAATTACTTATAATGATTTAGCTGCACAAAATTGGTTCCCGGTGACAAAAATGCTCCGTATTTCTCAACGTCAATTTGTCAGCTGGGTGTTCAGACGTCGTAAAACTCCCTTGCAGGTGAAGACTGCCACTGCGAGCAGAAATAAGTCGCTGCAGGGACCCGGAACGGGTGTCGCCAAAGCACCCCCCAGCACCCCTTGTGTGCCTCGCTGCCATCTGCCCGGCGTCCTCCCTGGTAACTTTCTTTTCCGTCGAGAAGTAAGTGAACTAGACGTGTGTGAGGCTGTGGGACGCGCTCCTTTGGAAAGGGGCAGAAGACCCAGACTGCACAGGGTCACTGGCCCGTCGCACCTCGTGCCCCAGGGCCTTGGGACCTGCCGGGCTCATCCGGGCACCAGAACGCAGTGGCATGAGCTTTCAACTCTAGTGGCAGCATTCTCGCCCGGAGAGTCGCGACACCCAGGCGTTTCCTTCCAGGAAGCCACTTTATTCGTGTCCGCGGGGCTCCGTTGGGTTCGGACCCGAACACCTGAGCCCTGAACGCCACGTGGCGTAGTTTTCTTTTCATGTATTTTCTACTTCTTTGTCTCCCGTGTAGGGTCACACGCAAACATGCAGTCTGATTACGTGGTCTCACTTTACAAGGTCATGAGGGATGTTGTCACCTATGGTGTAGCCAAGTTGCCTTGAGGTTTTCTGCTTTGTTTGGTTTTTTCATTCCCTAGAGAGGGGACCCTGTCTCCAGGTCTGTTCCAGACTCCTGGGCTGCGACCCATGGTCACAGTTTTTCAAATTTCAGCGACATCCAGTGATGGGAACATCGCTGACGCACAGGAGGACATCTCAGGCTGGTGGAAGCCAGAGGAAGGGTGACTGCAAGGTGCCGTGGGGCTGATCTGAGGTTTAGGGGCACAGCTTCGGCACCACCCACCGGGGTGCTGAGCTCCAAATTACCCGCCATACCTTAGTCGCCCCAGAATGGTGAAAACACAAGCCTGCTGAATGGATGAGAGCTTCATGCTGTTTAAACACATAACAAACTAGTGAGCGTTAGTATTTTTAATTAAAAATAGCACACGTCGTGCTTTCATTACTAGAGCCATGCGTGTTTGCGGAAATAAAGATAAGCGAAACTTCTTTAAAAAATTAAAAAGCATCCATTATCTCCTTGCGTGTTCGCGTATACTTATTTCCGAACGGCTCTCTCCCTAGATATCGTCATCGATTTTTCACAAAAACAGACTCGTGTTGTCCCATCCCTCTGTAAGTCTCTTGTTCACTTAGTAATATATCACAAACCAATTTCCATGTCATAAAAAATTCTTGTAGAGTATCATTTGAACAATAATTTATTTTGTTGTTATTCAAAGGCAATGTGGTTTTATTTCATCCTTTTTCATTACCAAGTTTAGTTTTCAATTTCAACAAGCCGCTGCCTATTTTTTCAAATACGTGTTTTAGTTTTGTGCGTTCGATGTACTTACCAGGGAACTGGCGTGAGTCTGGCTGTAGGCAAGGCCGCCTTACGAAACCCAGTCTGAAGGCAAGGATTTACAACGTTAACGCCGGGGCGTCTGGGCGGCTCAGTCGGTTAAGCATCCGACTCTTGATCTCACCTCAGATCATCATCTTCCAGCTTCATGGGCTCGAGCCCCGCATTAGGCTCTGAGCTGACAGTGCAGAGCCGGCTTAGGATTCTCTCTCTCTCTCTCTCTCTCTCTCTCTCTGCTCCTCCCCCACTCATGCTGTCTTTGTCTCCAAATAAATAAATACTTAAAAAAAAAAAAAAAGGTAATGCCAAACTAAAGATAAAATTATTCGTGCCACTAAGTATCTCAGAGGAAAAACACAGCAGGCAATAAGCCAGAATAATGGTTCTTGACCAGAAACCTCCACGAAGTAACTTCAGGGACAAGGAAGGGACAGTCAGGCAGGGACAGCGTGTTTCAAGGCACTAGGAGGACCCTGTAAGTGAGGAGCGGAAGATCAGGACACCTGAGAGACAGGTGCGTGGAAGAGGGAAGGGCAGCCAAGCCATGTAGTGTGGGGGCAGGTGCTGGTGTGGGTGCAGTGGGGGCACCCGGGGGGCCCAGTCGGTTGAGCGTCCGACTTCGGCTCAGGTCATGATCTCACGGTCCGTGGGTTCCAGCCCTGCGTCGGGCTCTGTGCTGACAGCTCAGAGCCTGGAGCCTGTTTCGGATTCTGTGTCTCCCTCTCTCTGTCCCCTCCCATGCTCACACTCTGTCTCTCTCTCTCTCTCTCTCAAAAATAAATAAACATGAAAAAAAATTTTTTAATTGACTTCAGGGGACCACAGTTAACAAATAGTTAAGATTTTCCTTGTTTTGTACAAACAATGTTACTTTTGTGTCCACAACTTAGATCAAGAGAGAGAACATTCCACAGCTTCCTCTTGACCTGTTTCCACTATCACTTCTTCTCCAAAGAGAACTGCTGTCCTGACTTCTGGCACTTTGGGTTAGTTTTGACTGCTTTCGATCTTTATGAAACAAAGAGTGGTTTTTAAATTGTAATAGTGTCATATTATATAATGACATAAAATATTTTTATCTTCATCATAACACATTTTAATGACGTTAATTATTACATTTACATAATTGTATTTCATTATAATATATTTTATAGTTATATAGATGGCGTATTCTTTCGCCTGGTTCCTCTTGCCAAGTTTTAGGACTTTGAGATTCATCTGTGTCACTGTGTGTATCATTTATATTGGGGTGGAGTATCCCATTGCATAAATGCACCTTTCCACGAATCAGTGATTATTTTCTTAGCAAAAAATTGGGGAAGTGAGCCTGATAGGCCAAAGGTCAAGTGTTAAGGCATTGGACAGCTATTTCCAGTTGCTCTCCAGGAAAGATGCCCTGATTTATTCTTTCGCCAACTGTGCGGGGTATGTGCCCGTGTCTAATTTTAACGCCATGGCCAACGTCAGATGCTGATTTTATGTGTGAATTCTCGCCATCTTGATAGACGACAAAAACACTTACTGTTGTGTACTTTTAAAAAACTACACTCTGCTGAGGATTTGCACATGCACGATGTGTTCGTAAAAGCTGTTTTGTAGCCTCTTCACCCTTGACAGTATGTCGTGAACGTTTTCCTTTGCCCCTAAGTCCACAATACGCCAGCATCTGTAATTAGCAGATGATAATCTGTAATATAGATACGCCAAACTTTACCTCCTGAGAGCCCACTAGATGAAAGGTATCTACACTTTTTGTTTTAAATGAATTCCTCGCGTCGTAATATTCCTTAATCCTCACGGCAACGCCATGCATGGGTGTCTGCTACTGTGCACATTTTAACAGCCAAGAAACCAGGGCACAAAGGGATTGTATACCAGTTCGCCTAATGCTAAAAGTGAGACTTGGAACCCCAACTTGGAGGCGGGCAGGTCTGGCGTCAGCAGCCATGATTTTAACACCCCTAACAGACTGATTTCTTTTAAGTGATTCATTATCACACGTAACTCTCCTTCAGAACAAAAGGCAGGGTACTTTTGTACTGTACTTTCGTGGCCTCTCGTAGATTATAATTGCCCGATAGATGCAACTTCATTTATTTCATTAGAGAAAGGCAATATAAACGAGTAAAAACAAAAACAAGAACGTTAATCGCTGTTTCATTTCAAAAGGTAATGTTTTCGTTTCTTAGGATATTCGCACGGGTAAGTGTTGTTTCCTAGAAACAGATTCACGAAGTCCCTCTCATTTTATTTCTGGAGCTCTACACCATGCATCTTGATGGGTTCAAAGCACAGAGATTCTGATACATTTTTCGGTGCCAACCTCTCGACAGGCCAGACTTCCTCGGCTCACTTATGATCTGTTACCAGTTTCACTCGCAGACAAGCCTTTGGTTTGCTGCTTACCTTGCTGTGAAACTGGTTATGGGATTGCCAGAGCTGGTTTCTGGCTTGTTCCTCAACCCATTTCTGGGTCTCCAGGATGGGCGATAACGGAAGAGGTCGATTAGTTCATCACGCTGACTGAAAATTCCAGATACGCGAACAGATGTCCGGAGAAACGACCGGCACCATTTAACTGTTAACCACGGGTTAAAAACAGGGTGTTCAGCCAACCTCTTTCAACACAGTAGTAACCTAAATTGCTGCTTTCAGAAGCCACTGCCTTTCCCTGCTAAACCCAATAGCTGTCACATGATTAATGTGCTGGTGTCTTATTAACTGCTCTGTTACAGAAGCTGTACAATTCACAGCCACCCTCACTGCAGAGACCTTTTTGTAAAAACCTAGTTGAAATCATGCTGTTCTGACTGCAGGCTACAGCACCTTCCACCAAAACATCATAAAGAGCGGAGAATTACTGTTTCCAGTAATCCGGGCCATAAATCAACCGGCTCTGAGGGTGGAAAAACATCACGAGTGCTCCCTGCATTCATATTCAAAAGCCGATCTGGAGAATGGCATATTCGGGAAGACTTCCGAGGAGCTGTGTGTTTGGACGCGTGCGAAGGGGAACGGAGGGAGGGGGGAGGGTACGGGGCAGGGCGGACAGAAGACATCTCAGCGCCGGTGAAATTATCCCAAATGCCTGGATCTCAGCACGCCCTCCCTTGCTGTAACAAGATTTGAGACTGTTAAGAATTGCCACCTTATCTGTTTGGTGATCTCACCCCCTGCTTCACTTATCTGGGCCCAGCTGTTTGAGAAAAATGCAACATGGCATGACCTTGATTTCTTAGCGCCCGACCTTAGTATCTAATCAGTTGCATGTCCTGTAAAGCCACCCAGAGATGTCACCTCGTCCCCCACCCCCCAATCCCCGGGCATCCATGATTCAAAAGATGACACCTGGGTGGCTCAGTCGGTTGAGCGTCCGGCTTCGGCTCAGGTCGTGATCTCCCAGTTCATGGGTTCGAGACCCACAGGGGATTCTATGATGACAGCTCAGAGCCCAGAGCCTGCTTTGGATTCTGTGTCTCCCTCTCTCTCTCTGCTGCTCCCCTGCTCATGCTCTCTCTCAAAAAATAAGTAAACGTTAAAAAAAAAAAAAGATGTCACTTCTTCCACCCTTTAAGAGACCCTCCAGCCCTACTCAGCACCCCCAGTCTGCAGACCTGTGGTGGACCCTTCAAGGGTGAGGGGGTATTGTAAAATCTTGCTTGCCCTTTCCAGTGAAAATAATTTGGATGCTTTTAGGTGAGTCGTAAAAAAATGATCGGGGTTCATACTGAGATTTCTGAAGGGAAGCGTCAGTTCGAAAAACATTAACCATCCATGGCTGCCGTGGTGTTTATAAAACACAAACCTTTCCCTTCCAGTAACAGCTAGTTCGAAAGTCCTATAATACCTAGTAGTGAACACACACGCACGTGTGCACAGGCACGAATGTACACGTGTGTGCGTATATACACATGAATATGTGTGTGCACACACGTGTACATATATACACACATGCACTGTGCACTCACACACGTGTGCACCCACAGGAATACACATGCACTCAGATGCTCACATATGCACAGGAATATACGTGAACATGTGCACACACATGCAATATACACGCACACCCATACACACACGTGTGCACATGAATTTCATGTTAATTTTATCCTTTTAAAAAGATACTTATTTTTGAGAGAGAGAGAGCATGTGAGCAGGGGAGGGGCAGAGAGCGTGGGGGACAGAGGATCCAAGCAGGATCTGCGTGGTCAGCACAGAGCCCGATGCAGGGCTCGAACTCAGGAACCGTGAGATCGTGACCTGAGCCGAAGTTGGACGCTTAACCGACTGAGCCACCCAGGCGCCCCTCATGTTAATTTTAAAGAGGGTTTTTTGGTTTTGTTTTTTTTTTGAAACATCCTAATGTGCTTTCGTGGCCCTTGCTTGGAGTGAAGTCTTAAAATTTCCGAATGATATAAAGAGATGTCAGAGTTATTAAAGTACCCTTATATTAAAAGTGGCATCAAAGGACCTGGAATTTTCTCTCTCTCGGCAACTTTGGAATCAAATTTGCTTCGTTGACAAAGCAATCGTTGCCTGCCAGCCTGGAGGGCTCAACCCGGAGCCTGGAAACAGCCCAAGCTGTTTTCTTTCCGGTTCTGACGCTCTCACCTGGAACAAATAGCTGGCCATCGTGACCCCTCCCCTGCCCCTGGTGCGTCCGACCCAGGCGAGAAGCAGCCTGGGTATTTTCTTCGCCTGACACTCCTAGTACTAGTTTGCATGGTCCGCTATAACTCAGGTAGGACTGTTGTGCAGTGAGTTTTGAGAACGCTCATCTTCTACGTGATCAGCTGTGACGTTGCCTCCAAATTTGAAGCAAAGTCGGGAGGCGGCTGATTACCCGCCCCCCTGGCCTCTCTCACCCCCTGGTTTCCCTGCAAAGATGAAATCAGGGAAAAGCAATGCCAGTGAGCGGGCCCGATGCTCTGCGGGATAACGAGGGTTCTGGCGAAGGGTCTGTGGACACGTCTCCCGCCACCGCCCCCCCCCCACCACCACCACAGAGCTGTTTCCAGGTCTCCGAGGGCGGGCGTCCGACAGAAACCACAAATCTCTGGTCTGGGTGCTGCAAGTCCTTGTGGGGCTTCAGGAAGCTGCCACCCTTTCTAGGAGAGAGTCCCTGACCCTCAGCCCTGCGTGAAGGCAGCCTTGCAAGCCTTGCAGGTGGGGAGAAACTGGGGCTCCCGTGGCAAACCTTCAGGGGAGTTGGCGGCTTCCGGAAGCTGCGCGATCCTGACCCCAGGGCACCCAAGCTCAGCTCCGGGTCTTGCTCGGACCCCTTGACCCCGCCCCCACCTGGGCCGCTAGGTCACCTGTGCTCCACCTGATGTGCTGAGGGCTCTGGAAAACCTTAAGCAACGTTTCCATCAGCCCCGCTCTTGGTTTTCTGGCCCAGCCGGCACGGGAGCTTCTGTGACCTTGTCGCCACTTGGAGCCCTGGCCTGCGGCTCAGAGGCTGTGATGTCAGCGACGGCGGGTGGGGGGAGGGGAGGAGGAAGAGCCCACGGACACCAGATCCTGCTGGGCATCCTGGCCTGACAGAAGCCTCCTGTAGGTGCCCAGGACTTGAAGAAGGACTTGAAGACTTTGCTCACAGCAAAATCTTGCATTTATGACCCAACGCGGTTCTCCCTCCCACAAAGGGATCCGTGGTGCGCCCGCCCCCCACTCGCCCTGGACCCACTGGCTGCCACTTCACGCGCCTGCCATCTGAGGTTGGTTTCGACCGAATTAACCCTTCCCCTCACATCCGTTTCTGTAAACTCACACCAGCCTGACTCAGAGGCCAAGATTCTTCCCATGGTGACATTTTAGGGAAGGGTCTGTAATATGTTTCGAGGCTGAGTCTCCAAATTCCTTAAGGTGCGAGGCGAGGCCTGTCCCCAAATTTGGGGAGAAACCGAGGGGGGCCACGAGGCCCGTCCCCGCTCACCGCTTCCCTGGGACGCACGCTCAGGCCGCGGGTCTGGGGGCCCATCTCCTGAGGGCCCGGCGCGGGGCTGCAGGTGCAGTGGCTGCTGGAGGGCGGGTGATGAAACGCCTCCCACGGAGCTTATCCCGGCGGAAATAATCCCCCCGGGGGAGCGGCCACACGAGTCCACGCAGACTGACAATGCAGAGCAGGCTCCCGGCACGTCCTTCCAGGGAACGGGTTATAGCACAAGGGGGGGGGTGTTTGAAAGGGGGGGACCCCTCCAAATAGACACGGACCCCAAGGCTGCCCAGACCTGTTCCTCCCTGAATCTCCCAGCGGAGCCCGCCTGCTCCACGCCTGAAGAGACGACGAATGCATGGAAACGTTAGCCTCAAGCCCTCGAGGACTGTCTGCAGCCCCGTGCAAGCGGCTTCGGGAAGCAAATGGACCTGCGGTGACTTTATATTAATTTCCGGCCTCTAGCTGGTCACAGGGTGTCATTTGCAGATGCCTACCGCATGCCTTAGAAAGGAGCCCGAAATGCACCTGACCCAGGTTCCATACCCTGCCCTTCGGGGGCAGAGGTGACCGGAGGGGTCCTTGCATGCGCTCCAGGGCTCCTCCCGACCCATCCCTCTTGACAAGAGCCCATTTTCCACCCCAGAATCAATCTGGCGAGGTTGTTAGCAGAGAGGGCACCTCTGGACACGTGCCGGTAACCTAAGGGCAGGGAAGAAGGACGCTTAGAAACTTAGGCTTTGCATTTGGGCCGCAGGATCCTGGCTCCAGGAGGGAGAGCTGCAGGGCGCTTATGCGGAAACGAAACTTCATTTTAAAATTTGAGCTGTGGGGGGTGCGGGGGGTCAGTCTCGCTTAAATAGTCAAACCAACAGGTGACGCGCGGCTCTGGAGGCTGATCTGGCCAGGGTGAGCTGTGACAAAGCCAGGATCGGAACCGTTTTAGCACATCCCGACTGTGGATTTGCTTTTCACACCAGGAAGCTTTTAACTTCCATTTCTAAGAGCGAGGACAAGAGGAAGTGAGTAAAGTAACCAGAGATCTGACCTAAATTGTCAGAGTCAGACTGCTCTGTCTGAGCTCTGTCTCCTTGGGCCCGAGGCCTCAGTCATGACGGGGTGACTGGGTTCAAATCCGAGGTCCTCCTCCCATGAGCTGTGTTACTTCGGTCCAGTTACTTAACCTCTCTGTGCTAGGTTATGGTGGCCACAGTCCCCCCGTTGGCTCATGCCTCCATTTTTCCACCTCCCTGACTAGTGTCCTCTCCCACTGATTCTGGGCTTGGCCAGGGGATGGCTTTGGCCGATGGGACAATCACCAGAGTGACACAGCTGAGACTTGAGAAGCTCTTGCTTCTTGAGACATGCCCTCTTTTGCTGCCCTGGGCACCCCCCTGCCACCGTGCTGGAAGCTGTGGACCAGGCTTGGTCACCCTTGTCACCCACCCGTGCCCTAGACGAGGGAGCACAGGAGGTGATCCTGCCTAGTGGACCGGAGAACCCCGGGCTCCATCCGTGGTGGCTGCTGGAAGCCACGAAGTTTTGGGGATGGTTGTGCAGAAATCCGTAACCGGCATGTTCTCCAAACCTCCATATCTTCATTGCTGACATGGGGGCAATGAAGTGCTTCCCGCGGAGAGTTCTCTGAGGATTAAGGAAGGTAATGCCTGGCGTGCTGACCTCCAGCGTCTGCTCGTACAGGCCACGTGCACTGCACCTGTTACAATTTTACAAAGCAAGTGTGCCTAACCCTTTCCCTGAGTTTTAAAAACAACCGCTTGGCACTTACGAGAAACACCGACTCTAACGCTTTAACGTTTTCTCAAGGGCCACAAAAGTACGTCCTTTCTCGCCTTCCGTCATCTCCAGGGACGACAAGCGGCCTGGCGTCCAAGGTGGACACTTGGGCAAGTTGGGCGCGCCTCCAGAATGGAAACTCACCTACAAGAGAGTCTGATGTCATTTTCCGGTGGCTCGGTAAATTCGGTACCCAGGACACAAGCTCTCCTCGCCCTCAACGACTCGCCGTTTATCACCAGCTTCCTGATCTCGGGCAGGTCCGGGAAATCCAAGGGGGCTGTGGCCTC
Source organism: Felis catus (assembly GCF_018350175.1). Lineage (NCBI taxonomy): Eukaryota > Metazoa > Chordata > Mammalia > Carnivora > Felidae > Felis > Felis catus. The sequence continues at coordinate 146,857,087 of NC_058372.1, read as the reverse complement.
CGACAAAGCCTGGCCTGCAGGGAGAGGGAAAGGGGAGACCAGGGCCATGATCCATAGAAAGTTCCCTGGCTAATTAATGACGGACGCGGGAGGGGCAGAAGTGGGTCCCGTCTAGGTCTCTGGAAGGTCAAGGAAGACCAGCGTCGCAGGCAGATGGTTGCTCGTGTGCTGGACGCTGAGCTCCTGGGTGGGATGAGGAGAGTTCACGCTCTGCCCCTTTACTCGCCCGTCACACGCTGCACTCCGAGGAAATAGGGGCACGGGCCTGGCCGCCAGGGACGCTGAGGGCAATACTAGCCAAGGGGGGGGGGGGGAGCGTGAGCCAGGGTTTGCGCCCGGCCTTGCTCCAGTTCAGTCCCTGGCATTCACAGAGGATTTAGCAAACAGAGCTCTAAAACAGAACAACCAAGGACCAGCATAATTGCCCCGATGAAGCTAAGGCTGTAGGGATTATCTTTCTGGTATTAAAAGAAGCTCATAACCACCCCTCCCCCCCCATAAGGATTATTACAAGAGCCATTGGTAAGATCTGTTCTTTTACAGAAAAACGGGTTTTTGAACATGTTAGTCAGATCGTAGGGCTAAATCTCCCGAGTGCATGGCTAGAAATTCTGTTGGAATGACATTTTTATTCATTCAGGAAGCATTTATTAAACATTTGCTAAGAATAGCGCACCACTGGGAGAGGATGCCGGAAAACTGAGAATGCCGCACCTCCAGGACTCCGAGCGCTGGGGAGATAAGATACGTTGGAGGGGTGCGTCACAGCACGGAGGGCGAGCCAGCCCAGATTCACTCGGAGGGAACAGGAGAGCGGCTGAGGGGCTGGTGCTAAGCGGGTCTGGGGTAGGGCTGGGACAGAAGGGGGGCCTGCGGAGTAGGGAGACCTTGTCTTCCAGAATGAGGTGTCCCACGGGGTGGGGGTGGGGGGGTCAGGTGTGGCCGCCGTGGACTTGCCTTGCAGCTGAGACCCTGGTTTCAAGGGGAAACATGGAGGGGCGTTGACTCCTTCCTGTGGCTCTCCAACGAAAGTTCAGGTATCTGTGCGGGTGTGTGAGTCCGCCTCCTGTTAAACTAAAAAGAGTCGGGGCACCAGGGGGGCTCAGTCAGTGGAGCCTCCAACTCTTGATTTCGGCTCAGGTCATGATCTCACAGTTGGTGGGATCGAGCCCCCTGTCGGGCTCTGTGCTGATGGTGCAGAGCCTGCTTAGGCTCTCTCTTCCCTCTCTCTCTGTCCCTCCCCTGCTTGTATTCTCTCTGTGTCTCTCAAAATAAATAACCATGAAAAAACTTAAAAAAAAAAAAAGAAGTAAAAAGAGTTAAGCTTGGTTACTGCAAAGGAAAATTTCATTTGTGTTATTCTTTCTCCCCTCAGAACAAATGTTGTTTAAAAAAAAAAAAAAAGAAAAAATAAGGGACACCTTGGCGGCTCAGTCGGTCGGGCGTCCCATTCTTGATTTCGGCTCAGGTCACGATCTCATGGTTCGTGCATTCGAGCCCCACCTCGGGCTCTGTGCTGACAGATCGAAGCCTGCTTGGGATTCTCTCTCCCTCTCTCTCTCTCTGCCCCTCCCTCACTCTCTTTCTCTCAAAAATAAACATTTACAAATAAATAATAATATAAACTAAAATAAAATAATCAAAACTCAAAAATCCAGTGCAGGCAACACTTAGATAAACTCAACCTTCACAAAGATAGCGGATAAGAGTGGAGTAGAAGTATGTCTAAGAGTCGCCAGCGCCTTCCCTATTGTGTCTGGACCCTACTTGGAAGGAGGGGAGACAAGCCAGACGTCCTAAGACTGGTGACATTAGCTGCCTTTCATTCCCAAGAGAGCAGAGCGCACGGCCCAAGTGCCTCGGAAGAACTTTCCATTCTCTTGAATAGCCATCACGTTTAGGCTGCCCAGAGATTACTATTCAAAGGAGTCAAATGCATTTTCAGAGCAATAAGAAGGAATTATCTAATAAACGTTTGTGGATTTGACTTCAATCACATTTTGTATATTACATTTTCTTCAAGGAGAAACACACAGAAGGGGAGCTTTTAAAGATCAAGGCTCCGAGGCCCTGGAAGAGGTTACATGCAGGGACTGAGCCATCCCGACAGCCACCGTCTGGAAGCTCCCCGTGGAATCCTCCGGGGCACAGAAGGACAGCCTGCGTGTTCCTCCCCTGCCCCCAGATTCTGAGGAGGAGGCAGGGGCCGGTGCCTTCTGACCCAGAATCCGCAGGGCTGAAGTCGAATTTACAAACAGCCTCAAGACACAGCCCCAAGATAGCAGATTTAGGATTGGAGAATTAATTTTCTTTCCCTCCCGAGTAAAGCAGCTCTTCTCCTAAAGCCAAGAACCTTTACAGAATGAATGTACCAAATGGAAACAATCCAGTAAGCACTGCATGACCCTAATAATCCTGATCGTTTTGTGCCACATTTTGCAGTGGCCTAAATTAAACAGAAGAGAATCCATGTGACACGTCCTCCTGAGAACATAGCTGAAGCTTTGCCAGTAGAAGCTCGCTCGTTCCCTGGGGGAGAAACTCGGGCGTTCTCTTCTAGAACCGAATGAGAATAGCACGGCGCTTGGATTCTGGCCGGAGGACTGTTTGGTGAGTTCGAAGTTCCTTAGGTAAACTGGTAACGAGTAGCCGGCTACAGAGAACTCGGATCCGGGTTAGACCGGAACATGTCTTTATTAAAATGTAATCTAAACAGTTGGAACCTTGCAACTCTTCCAAATCCTGCAACACGTAAATTTGCTCGTATGGTTTTATGTGTTTTCAAGCACACATTCCCCTTGCTCCGTCACAGTTACGAAACGGTATCCTCTGGATGTGATCCCAGAAGAATAGTTTCAAAGCGGGAAATTTTAAGAGAAAGCAGTTGCAGTAAAAATAAGATATCTTTCTTTTCAAACGTACTTTGGTTTTATGAAGAGGGTTTGGTCCCATAATACCCGGATGAGGTCTGTTCACTGTTTTCCCCACAGAATCAGTACCTCACTTGCCTGTAAATCTAGATCAGAACAATTCTTCAGCCTTATTTTCAAGCAATGCACATGGTGAAAACAAAGCATGTCCATATAAACTAAGGAAAAATAATCTTTATAAAATATGAATGAACCTAGGTCTAAACAGAGATATCGATAAGGCTAGCACAAACACTGAACAAAGCACATAGGCTCGAGATGAATTTTAAAAATCACTGACTATTTGAGTGCAAAGTACTGTGTCCCCCCAGCGTTTAAAAACAGCAAAAATATTGATAAGTAATCGCCTTCAGTTTTATGTACTATAGTAAAATTAGAATATAGTGGCAGTGAAACAGTCTTCCAAACAAAACTCTTAGAAAAAAATGAGAAAGGAATATCAACGCACTTCCTACACTGACACTCTATGAAATACTTCAAAAATATTAATACGTGTCACAGAATAAATACCCACAGCCAAATAAGTTTAGGGAAAGCGATCCATGTGGTTTGAAGTGCTCTTTTCCTATTAAAGGCTCTGAGAAGTTCTGCAACAAAGAGTCGTATTTAATCCACAATTTGAGAGACTTTCCGGAGGACAACTTTTCTTCCTGCACACCTACCGACAACCCGGAGATTAATTTCTCATAAAATACCACTTCGATAAACGGCCGGTGATTTAAATAGATCAGATCAGGCTCTCTGCCTTTATTGCCCCAACTTTCAAAAGGAAATGAAGCACTACGGAAGAAATCTCTTAAGACTACATTGACTCGTGCTGTTGGTCAAAAGCATGCACTTTCCCACCGCATTGGTTATATTCCGGCCTCCTCGTATCCCAGCTCTCAGGAGGTACCCTCGGGTTTCCATTGGAGATCTGATACCCGGAACCTCCAGCAGGGGGCTGTGTTCACTAGCCCTGACTGTGAAGGGCTTGAAGACCGGTCAAGGTTAAGATGGCTCAACAAATAACAAGCCAGGAATGTCATCTGGCCCATTAGAACACAGCATTATAAAAAAATGGAATCATGGTTCAAGAATGTTGCATGAGAGAAATCTGTGCTCAGAATTTTATTATTAGGTTTCATCATGTGTGCATTTACAAATATAGCTAAGAGATCCCAAAGGGGCAGGGGGATAGAAATCAAGGCATATTTTAATAAAAATAGTTATCAAATTGTAAGACTTACGCTGGAAAATTTAAAAGGACTTAAAAGCTTCCGTACGTGGTTGACAACTCAAGTATGGCAATCTTCTGTCAAAAATAGCGCCGAAAAACAAAAATGGGAAAGTAATGTTGAAAATTAGTGGAAATAAGTGACTTCCCCCAGATGAGGAACAGACACATCTCTTCCAAAACCGTCTCCTTCAACTGAAGAAAGCACGTCGCTTTGGCAGAATCGTAATTTGGCGCAGTTCACATCCATAATCCGGATGATTTTCTCTTTCTTAAACCCCTTCTCCCATTCCCCGATCAACACACGCCTCCCCCAAGACAAAACCAGAACTGAACCAACCCAAAACAAAGCGGAACAGAGTTAAGTGTTTTAAAAGTACATACACGTGGGGCTGTGAAGGGATAAAAGCATTTGGTTCCAAGTGAAAGCGACACTCTATAAATAGCCCATAAACAACTCGGGTGGTCCGCCCTCTAATTTCCCCATAATCACGTGTAGATGAGTCCGAGGAGGTGACTGTTCTGAAGCCACGGTTTGATCTCATCGTTGAAAAAAGTCGGCGTTACGTAAAGATGTTATTCCCGCGTACTCTGTCCCCTCATTTACTTTGTGTGTTGCCCCAGGACCATGGCTGCTGGAATGGGGTGGAAGGTGCCCTCCGTAAACTCTGTGCTGGGTTGGCAGGCGGGCAGATGTGGGGAAGCTATAATGTCGTGTAAGTCAAGAGCACCAGGAATTTTCCTGCAAGGAGAATCTTCACGGAGGTGGCTCTCAGTCCGGTCTTTCGACTGGGAAGTGTGACCGCAGAGGAGACAATTCCTCCGGGCATTTCTCACCCAACTGGAGCTCTGCAGGTCACAGGGTGGCTATTTCTAGCAGCCACTGGTGAGGATCTGGCTGGAAATAACATGGCCCTAATGACAGGGAGGAGACAGGGCCAGAGAGCTCATCCAAAGCCCATGCCTGCCCTTCTCCAGCCCCTCGGCCAGTCAAACCCGGCACGGGGGGGCTTGGAGACCCCACGGGATTCTCTGGAGTTGGTGTCACAGAGATGGTGGCAACTCAGAGCTGAAAGCAAACTACTCCGTGGGATCAGATCACCACAGAGATTTCAAGCAGCAAGTGCCCTGCCTGAGAGCGAGAACCAGAGGTGGGCTGGCAAATGACGTTAAAAACCAACCCTAACTCAGGGAATACAGCCCTGACTTGTATCATTCATTTGCCAATATCTGCGATATAAATACTACGCCCCCGGCCAAGGTCAAGCCATCAAAGCAAGGTCACTGGATGAAGGGTGGGGAACAAATATGAAGACCTGGCCCACGAGAGTGGGGTCTGCACCCAGCACTGAGCTCAGACGGCCCAGGGTGGGGACACGGGTTTCCAAGCAGGCTCCAGACTCCAAGTCCAAGGAATGTGGTTAAAACACAAAAATAATCTGGTTTAGGAATATGGGGCCCCATGCTGGAATTACTTCCCTTTATTAGAAATTAGAATTTGATTAAAACGGATATTTAGGGGTGCCCAGGTGGCTCCGTCAGTTGAGCGTCCGACTTCGGCTCAGGTCATGATCTCATGGTTCGTGGGTTGGAGCCCCGCGTCTGTGCTGACAGCTCAGAGCCTGGAGCCCGCTTCCGATTCTGTGTCTCACCCTCTGTTACTCTGCCCCTCCCCCATTCATGCTCTGTCTCTGTCTGTCTCTCTCTCTTTCAAGAATAAACATTAAAAACAAAACAAAACAGATATCTAAAGAGTATCTGGATGTTTGTTAAATCTTAAAAGCAAAATTATTTTGTATTTTAAGAAGTAGTTTGGGGAAGCCTGGGTGGCCAGTGGGTGAAGCACCTGACTCCTGATCTTGGCTCAGGTCATGATCTCACAGTTCATGAGATCGAGCCCCGCGTCCGGCTCAGTCCTAACAGCATGGAGCCTGCTTGGGATTCTCTCTTTCCCTCACCCCTCTCTCTGGAAACAAATAAATACACTTAAAAAAAAAAAAGTAGTTTTAACTATCTTAAGAGTAACTTTTCCGAAGCAAACTACAACTCTCTTTCAGTAATGGAATATGAAAAAGCATCTGTACGTTGATCTCTGCACATTATTTTGACATACTTTGGACAATGTGTACTCGGTAAATTTTCAAGTCAGTTTTTTTTTTTGCTGCCTCTTCTGCCTTACTAGCCGAGTTATCCCATTTTTAGCTTCACCTTTTCCCCCTCAATTTGTTCGTACGGCGTTATTACCTCTCGTTCAGAATCTCTACGGACTCTGCAACTGGAAGCCGCGGTGCCGAGTGGTGATTCGTGCAGGAAACACAGAGAACCCGGCAGGAAGCACAGAAGTGTCTGCCACATCCCTGGCCCACTTACCAGGAACACGGAGTGGGTCTCAGTTAGCTCCATATGTTTCCATAAGGGTTCCATCCTCTCGCATCTTACTGCCAAGTACAAATGCAATTTCTTCTCATGCCCAAAAGCCATAAAGCTCTTATGTGGACATATGAACTTCAAAGCATTTACATTTCTTATGGATCGTATGTGATTAAATCTGCAGCTTGCTGAACAGCGACTATGAAGCTAAGGAAAGACGCAGCGTTGGGAAAGACGCCTGTAATGGCTCTCGGTACAATAGCCAACAATGGGTTTGGGCCAGGAAGAACCTTGATACTATACCTTTTTGGTTTTTTGGGTTTAAAAAAAAATTTTTTTAATCCTTATTTATTTTTGAGAGAGAGACAGAGTGTGAGCAGGGGAGGAGCAGAGAGAGAGAGAGGGAGACACAGAATCCGAAGCAGGCTCCAGGATCCGAGCTGTCAGTACAGAGCCCGACGCGGGGCTCGAACTCACAGAATGTGAGATCATGAGCGGAGCCGAAGTTGGACGCTCAACCGATGGAGCCACCCAGGTGCCCCTTTGTTTTTTAGTTTTAATCAAGACCCACCAATGACACAGAAATCCATAATAAGCCACCTGCAAATGCCGAGCGTCTTAGATGAGCCAAGTTGAAAATGTTTCAAATTCCCAACCCATTATTTTACTCTTTATGGTATGTCTGGGTTTATTTCATGACTTCAAACAGTAGTGTGAATGGAAAGAACCAGGTAGTTTCGTCTTTGTGCCTCTGAAGCTCTCTAGTGCTCTTAAACACTTTTTGTGCCTGGAAAAAATATTTAGAGTTGCAGATATTCTGAACGTGCCAAAGTGATATGTTCTTTTTCCAGTTTTACTATAAGGGACGGATCTAGACCAATTTTGTGAATTTTAACAATGTCGTCTGGAATAAAATATAAATGTGATAGAGCGCAAAGGATTTTGCATAATCAAAGTGCTATACTGCGTAACTCCCAGAAAATGGAAAATCACTCATAAAAAAAAGAGCGAGATGAACTCCATCAGAATACAAAAATAAAGCATGTAAAAATCTAAGCACCGAGGAATTAGTGAAGGTAATTAAATATCAAGAACATTTTCTAAGGAAACAAAGAAACAGATCAGGGCCTAAAAACACTAGACAACCCGTTTAAAGAGGAACATTACAACGAGATCATTAGATGAGTGTATTTGGGAAACGTCATCTCTTTGTTCGTTATTTATTTTAACTAAACTTTGAAACAACAGTAAAAATGCAAATGAAAGGTGGTTCAAGGGAGTCCTGCTGTACCAGCTTAGCCAAAGGAGTTCCCAATGGCCTGCAAAAATAGTAAGGAGAAAATAAGTGAGAAAGAAATGCCAAGAGACAAGCACGCGTCGTGTTGTCCAACTTTGGAGCAACCACCAGTGGCCTCATCCACAAGGACGGACATGGCTCCTCTCAGTATTTACACAGTAAAAACTAAATCCAACACAAGGGGCTTAACCCGCACTCCTTTTCTCTCTTCCCCTTTTTGAAGCGCGTAATGTAAATTGCACACCTTTAAAGACCCATCAGCAAATGGATAAATCCCGACAAAGGGAGGATCACTGACCACCAGTGTCGAAACAGAAGACGAACTCCACAGTTGTAGCTTCTTCTTTGTGAAACATTTCTGAAAGGCGAACGGGAGGGTTTTATGTAAATACAGCTTGTTACACGCAGTTCTGAAAGGAAAAAAAAAATGCACGCTCTCAACTAACAGTGGATGGTGCTTTTTGGTTGTTTAACACTGCAAGCCAAGCACGGTATCTCAAAAACTCACAGAAACCGGAAACAGGTAACTGCTAATAACATCTGCTTCGTGTGTGCCGAGAGGGTGAGTTGGAAGTTGAGGGGCAGGCGCGGATCAGAGTGACCACTGCGAAACCAGGGTAAAATTTTGGATGGGTTCACTTCACCCAGGCTGGAACTTTGATCAGAGTGGGTGGGTATGTGTCCCGGGGACACCGGGTGAATCGGCAAAAGCAGAAGCATCAGCATGAATTGCAGGGTTAATGTAAACACATAAGACCTCAGAGTCACATCTGGATGTGACTGCCAACCTAGCGCCTTGGGAAATTACAGATATGGTGGAGGACCAAGGCTTTTGTTCTATAAGCCAGGGGAAGGGAATATATGGTGCACCGGGGAGGGCATGTGGCCGATTTGGTGGTGTATGTGGCTACACTGCCAAGATCTGGTTCCTAAAGTCAGTTGGGTACTAAGTACAACATTTTCTGGTGTTGCCATGGCGATGGGGTGTCAAAATACAGTAGCGTCCAAACTAGCCACCCAGACCTAACACTGTGGCCCTCCCACCCCCTTCCATTCTGCCAGCACAGGTATCTTTCTGACATAGCCGCTCGGATCATGCTACTTTCTTATGTCAACACAGAAGATGGTTCCAGCGTTTGGTCTGGAGACATAAATGTTAAGGTATTTGACCAGTTGGCTCCAATCTACCATTCCGTGGTTGGTGCCATGCCCCCCACCCTCGTCCCCGGCTTCATCCGTATCATCTCCCGTCTCTACTCAGCTAACTAATCATCTTCCATTGGCTACTTCCAAATGGCACCTCCTCAGTTTGGTGCCTCGGGTAGAATTAATTCTCACTCTTCCTTGCTTCAAGAGCATCTCACTTGTATAGAAAGATTATCCAGAGTTGAGAAGGCATCACACGGTATTAAAGTTTAGAATATATTATATTTGTATTATTGTTGTTATGTGTCTATCTCCAGTTAGACTGAGGTCCCCGGAGGATAAGGGCAAGTTTTTTCTCTTTGTATTCCAGCAGCCCACCCACAACCCATAGTTAGTGGTTGTTAGTTGAATAGAGTTTTATATGATTACAAGTTTGGTTACTTAGGGTTAGTGATTTTCCATTTTGCAGACTCCAAAAAACAGACCCAATGCGTAGACTCACCCAGTGAATTAGCAGCCATTCTACAAAATGATAGATAGACACAAAGACATATAGATATATAGACCCAGATAGACCCTGGGACTTTATATATTTTTTTCAAAGGTTCCTGAACTCTCAACTTCCTTTCTGTAAGCAAGGTGATACATCAACAAAACGTGCACTAGGAAAACTTTTATTTGCAAGATTTATCGCATAGACATTCTTATTGGGCTCATTTTTTACACAAGAAAATATTAGCACACAAAAGCCAGACTAATTTACAAGCCTTTCCTTGCTGAATTAACAACAGAGCCACTCTAGAAGCCAAGATTTACTGAACCTCCAAGTTATTCTTAGTCCATTGAACCATTTTGTAGTTCACTGGAGCTAGACTAAAGGGAGAAAGATCAGGTTCAACGAGCACTCTTCCTGTTACCAGGTACCAAGAGTAGGGGACGGCTAGAATCTGCCTCATTCCTGTAGGGTAATGAGTCAACAGTAACTATATACCTCTCATTGATTTGAAGGGAGCACATGACAAATGGCCAGGGTACCATCTTTCGGCATAATGTAGGGTGAAGCCAACGGATGTATCATTAAGTATATCGATATCGAACATCTCTCATAAAACTCTTGTTAGCTCCAATGCATAAGGATCTTTCCTGAGCACTAGATGCCTTGAAAATTATAGTTTACAGGGGAAAAAATAAAACTTGCCAAGTTATGCATTGAATGTGACAACCTTCAGTACATTTGGATGTTTCTAAGAAACGTTTCCTAAATTACATTTGGATTTTCTGCAGGCTGAGGGAAACAATTTGCACATCATCAAGAGATACATGAAGATTCCAAGCTGTGTTAGGAAAACTTGATAAACATAAACATTCGGTATGCCAAATTTGATGCCTAAGTATCAAAGGAATAGTAGTTTGCTCGTGGTTCTGTATTTACAGTGTCGGCCGGGTCAAACCAATGATGGCTATGGTGCTTTTGTTAAAAAGAAGGATGAGAATCGTAGGCAGAGTGTGGAATGCATGAAGAACCGTACCAGAGAAAACTGGGGAAAAGTGTATGGGGATACCTTAATCAATGTGAAATCATTGCTCTTTTGAGTTTAATGTTCATAGAAAGCCAGTGCCGAGTAAACACACCCGCATCAACACACACACACACACACATACACGCACGCAGGCACACACACACCCTTGGCATGAAGTCGTCTCAGAAATGTTGTAACTATGTGACCTTGGCCAAGTCACAAGCCCTGAGACTGGCTTCTGAGTACAAAATGAGAATGGTTACGTCTTCCTCCCGGGACTATTGTGAGTATTACATTAAATAAGTACTTGAGGAGCGCCTGGGGCCTCAGTCAGTTAAGCGTCTGACTTCAGCTCAGGTCATGATCTTGTGGTTCATGAGTTTGAGCCCCACGTCTGGCTCTGTGCAGACAGCTGGGAGCCTGGAGCCTGCTTCGGATTCTGCGTCCCCCTCTCTCTCTGCCCCTCCCACACTCACGCTCTGTCTCTCTGTCTCTCAAAAATAAATAAACACATAAAAAAAATAAGTGCTTGAAAACCCACTGTAACTAGGAAAAGCTTCTTTATAGAGAGGCAATAGGGAAAACAACCAAGTTGATGTAACAAAGTCCAAAATGTGAAAAACTGATGAGATGCTGATAAATGTAAAGGTGTTGATGATCCATCTTGAATGGCATACTTTTTAATTATGGTGCTGTCATTTCTAATTCTTGAACTAAAACTTCATTTCCAGAAAGAAAATGCAAGTCTTACCATTTATACATAAAACGAGTCTGTTAAGTCAGGCTTGGTTACTGGATACCCGTCCCCATGTGACAAGTTCCCGTTGGATCTCCGACCACTTGGGACCCACCTGTCCTGCAGTGACCTCGCCCCACATCTGTTCATCTGCCATTGGGAGCCACATGGAGCGGCTGTGACCAAGGACAGCAGAAAAGACACTCCTCATCTCCACCAAGGGCAGCACTCAAAGAAAGACCTTCTGGGGACGCCTGGGTGGCTCAGTCAGTTCAAGTGTCCAATTCTTGGTTTCGGCTCAGGTCATGAACTCCTAGTTTGTGAGTTCAAGCCCTACATCGGGCTCTGTGCTGATGGTGCAGAGCCTGCTTGGGATTCTCTCCCTCTCTGCCTGCCCCTCCCTCCCCCAAATAAATAAATAAACTTAAAAAAATTTTTAAAAGAAAAAGAAAGCTTCTGGAACTGTCATTTGGTTCACTACTCTCCATGACCATTCTGTCATAGCTCACTTTCTTGTTTTCTTGTTGTTTCTGCCATTTTCATGTTTTTATTCTGTGTGTGTGTGTGTGTGTGTGTGTGTGTGTATGTGAACTTAGCTCATCATTTCCCCCCACGGGCTCTCTACTCCCCCCATGGTTACTGTCCTTTTTCTAGAATCTCTTCCATATCGTCCCCCGCCCCCCGCAGCTGTGTTCCTCTTTCTCCTCTCCCTCCCTCCCTCTCTCTTCTCCCAGGAGGTCGTGGGTGTGGTGACCAGAACTCCGTACTTTGAGGAGCCCATGAAATGTTTTCATTTCTTTCAGAATCAAAAGAAAACATGAATTTTTAGATGAACTAAAATGTGTCAATAAAAATTTTAACATCTTCACCCTTTATATCGACAGAGTTATAAAACATAACTGTTAATATATTGTGTTTCTAGAAAAAGAAATGCCCAGACAATAGTCCCTGAGCCCACAAAACTCATAACATGGCCCTGTCTTCTCCTGCCACTAAACTGCCCAACCCTGTCACTTTTACAGTAATTTTTTTTACTTTTTTTCTTTTTACTTTTTACTTTTAAATTTTTTTACTTTTACAGTAAAACTCACTGTACCATTTTTAAGGTTTTTCTCAACAACAAAGTCAACGGCTAACTTTTCTGTATTCCCATAGTGCTTTGAACATATATATCCATTACTGAAACTATGATACTAACATCAGTTATCATTTTCTGAGCCCCAGTGGACTGTGAGCATTTTGCACGCCTAAACCTATCTTACTTCGCTTTTCAGGGGATTCATCGTTGTTTCATATGCTAACGAACCAGCACATGAATCAGTCAATAATCAAAGCCTGAGGCTGTGCCCACTGGTGCTTCTCAGTCCCTGGAAAGGACACGTACAACCCACCAGCTGAATCTGGTCATGAACAGGGAGGGTCTCAAGGGAGGAGGGATGGCCACGGCAGAAAGACAGGGGTGGGTGGCAAAGCCATCGATGGTGTCACCTGCTGGTGGAGGAGGGCGCGATTTCCGAGACCTGCTTGCTGCTAGAGACGTGGGAACTGGAATTGTGAACATCTTTGGTGTGTGAGTTCTGCTCATCCTACATGGCCCGTTGCCAATGGAAACTTCCACTGACAGATTCTGAGTAGCCGGCTGCACACAAATGAATATGTATTCACGGACACAACGAACCAACCCGTTATTCACACTCACCGAGGTCTGGTTGGCTGAGGCAACAGAATTCCCAGGAGAAGAAGGAGAGGAAAAAAGAAAGAAAGAAAGAAAGAAAGAAAGACCGTGGAGTTATACTCCAGTTATCATGGAAAGTGTTCTTAGTGTTCATGGGAAGCCATCCCTGGATCGGAGGAAGGGATGTTTAAAATTAAGGAAGGGAACAAGAGCAAAAGTTAGGAAACTGACCTGGGAGGACGGACCCACATTCCCGACACTTCTGTAATTCATGCAAGCCTCGTCTTCAAGGCCCGAGTCGTATTTCCTCGGTTCTCATTACTGTGGCTTGACGCGGTCTGAAAGCACCACATACACTCTTGAATTGGACAGGGCACAAAGAAAGTGTGTGTAATGTTGTGGCTGAAAAGAATCCTCAATGGGGATGTTGAGCTCTTGAACTTAGCAACTGTCTTGCTAGGTGGGTCGGCTCCCAGGGAAAGGAGCCGGCGTCACTAAAGCGGGGCCCGTGTGCCCTTGTCTGCTGGAGAAAACAGTTGCGACTTTACAAACTTGACTTGCAGAAAAAGAAAGTGCTGTGTTCCCTCTAGAACTTTCGGTTCTCACAGCATCTTTTGTGGCCGTAAAATTATATTCATTAACAAAGCCCCTGGGAAAGCCGGCTCGGCCGAGCGGCAGCTGGAAGTAATGCTGTGTGGAACGAGAATAAAATCGATCCAAAGGTCTGCGCCATCCCAAGGCCTCGAAAAGCTGAGAAACTAAGCAGTGGGGCTGGTTGGGCCACGGGCCTTGGGGGCCGAGCCCCTTCCCTCGTAGCCTGGCCTGCCTCCTCGGTGGCCCTCGCCGCAGTCGATGTGACCCAGCCTCCCACATAGAGGATGGCTCTCCCCCCCTCAAGGCTTAGAAGACAAGATAAGAAAAAGCAAGTAAATGAAAAGCCTCATCTTGCGGTTCCACAGGAAAACCGAAAGTGGAAACTTCCTTGTATGGAGCACGCAGCGTGGAACCCTGCGGGTCAGGCATTGTCATCACGTGGGTGGAAGGAACTGGAAATAAATACGGGCTCCACCCGCAGAAGCTTGCACGGGAAGCGGGGCTTTGCTGGTGGAGGCGGATGGCAGGTGAAGCCACAGCAGAGAGACCATCAGTCACCGACTCCCGTTCCCAGGCTGGAGGGCTGGAGGCGGACAGTGACCCTGACCCTCCGTGAGCCCTTCTTCGTCCTGGGTGCTCCCCAGCACGGCCCCACCTCGCTTCACTGCTTCCTCGCTATGGACCCAGCCTTCTGGTCCGCGGCATAAGTGGGGCTGGAAAATGCCACCTAACTTGCTCAGCCTCTTTGAGGTCACCCTGTGCGTCGCAGGCTTACGGCTCCTTGCAGGCCCCGAAGGGCCTCATCCGTGTTCCAATGAGCCCTCTGGAAGGACGATGCTGCTTCAGCGTAGGTGGGAGTTGAGCCGGCGCCCCAGGGGTGTCTATTAATTAGACCAAACACGTCAATTTGGAGGTTGAGCTTCTCCGGCTCTTAAACCAGCGATCGCCCAGGCTGGGCAGCGAGAACGCCCACAGGCCTGTCTGGGAGAAGCTAACACAAATGTGCCATCACAGGCCACATTGAATCCATTTCCTCAAATGACTAGTGTCTTCTCTGAACTCTCTTCTTCGCTCCGGAAATGTTTTCAACATGTGCCCAAGTCCCTTTTTGTTTTTTGAGACCGGTGCAGAAGTAAAACCTCACCTGCGCGAGTGAATGAGTTCTGATGATTTTGTCTTGTTTCGTTTTGTTTCGCTCTGGGCGAGAAACCTTCCCTGAGTTGTTCTTTTTTTTTTTGTTTGTTTTGTTTTGTTTTCTTTTGTTTTGCGGTAATAATATCACGGCATTGAGTGTGCACGGACCAAAACCTCTCTCGATACCTGAACCTCAAAGAGACGATATAAAGAAAAGAGTTCTCGCTCTGTAACAGCCTTGTAGGACTTTTGCCAACCTGTCGGGCTACTGGGAAGGAAATCGCGGCCACGTTTTCCACACTTAGCAAGAAACGCGTTGGACGTGCTCCTGACGAGTAGCATAACATGTCTTGTCCCTCAAGACTGGATCTGTTTCATCTGTGTTTCTCGCTCGCTCCCTGATGGCTCCTGGCTGGGCGCCCAATTCTCACCAACACCTAATAAATATTCACTGACGGTGACAAGTTATGTCTGCCCTGGAGACCGGTCAGTATCCCTGAGTGTCGGATGGCGTTGTCGCCCTGCATCACAAATGCAAACGGCAGGTGCGTCTGAGGAGCCCCAAGATGAGTGTGTGAGGCCACAGTGCTGGACCCCACCCTTTCTAAAACCACCAGAGCCCAAGAGCGGGCGAGTGACAAACTCCCTCCCTTTTTTTTTTTTTTTTTTTTTTTACCCCAGGCAAATCTGCACTTCGATCTGCTAGGGCGTCTAATTAGAATCTCAGAGACAGCGAAATGACTTCAGATATTTCACAACGCAAATATGGAAACCCACCATCTTTTCTAGTTGAAACATTTTATTGGGGAATTTTGGTAAGTGCCCATAATCTCTGATTCTTAAATATTTCAGATATGACCAGAGTGTATCAGCAATTCTCCCAGGAAGCTAAACTCTTATTTTTATAAGCAGATTATTTTGTTGGAGACGATTACAGTCATTTACTCTCCCTTTAGAAAGCCCCCTGTTTATGGATGTTAGCTAAGCTCCATTAGCACAAAAGGTTGCCTGTCTTTTTTTTTTTTTTTCCCGAGGAAAGGTAAAAACATCCTGTTAATAGTTTTAAACTCTTTAACAACACGACAACAAAGCCCTAAACCTCTCTCTTTGGCGGGGTTCTAATGAAATCGCACTGGAAAATGCTTAACGCGATAGAAATCCCAGGCTTTGAGGGTTTGTGTGTGTGTGTGTGTTTTTTTTTTTAATTGCCATTTTCCCCTTGCACTGAGGCATTAATCCTTCAAGAATAGAAAACAGACTTGCCAATAACCCAACAGAGAAGGGGCATGGGAGTCAGAGAAGGAAGGAAGCCCCTAAGTGTGGGAGTCTCCCGCCCTCCCTCCCCTCGGAAGCCACTACAGAATCCCGGTCCGGGACGGCCCTGCCCACCTCCCGCCAGGCCACTGGACGCCAGCCCAGAGCAGCATTGGTATTCAAATTAGGCTGCCAATCTCAGCCTGGCACAGCTCTTGGTGGCCTGTCAGTACACGGCTTGAAGAAAAGGTACCAGATCTCAGATCCGGGGCGATCCAGCCAGATTCCCAACCCTCCCGGAATACGTGTCATCAGCTGTAAAGCAACCCGCCCGGGAGTGGGGAGCAGTTTTCTTCTCCAGGGTCTCTGTTTTCATTAAAACCAAAATACCCAGAAGACAATGCATCTCCAACAGAGATTTAAAAAGAAAGAGGAAGGGGCTCCGTGCAGTCAAGCTCCTCATTCAGCCAAACACCGGTTTCTATGGGAACAGGAGCTCCTTTGTGTGGATGGAGCCACGTCCCCCTCCCCCCGCCCAACGGACCGGGGCCACTGTCCTGCCATTGTGTTTGTGTGGCCAACTTTTCTTCTGTTTCATTCACTCTCCCTGGCCCCCGTCGGTCCCCGGCAGCAACACCCACTGCCACAGAGGAAGAAAAGAAAGGGAGAACTCATAGCATCTGGGCTGAATTAAATCACGAAGCACAAAAGCGTCTGGGCAACTGGGAGCCAGCGTTCTGCGCAAGCGACCACAGCCCTCATGTTCCTTCTGATCTCACTTTGAGTCACTTCCTCAAGCCGGTCGTGATCATTTAACTGGTTTCAGGCGTAACACACACAGGACGCATCCGTTCAGAATTAAGCTCTCGCGGGCGTGCGACGGGGTGGGCACGTTGGCTGCGACGGGAAAGCGATCCCGGTGATGGCCCAGACGGAAAAAGGTTAGAGAAGTGTGGTTTCAAAGCAGCTTAACTCGGTAACTTTGTAAGGATGTTGATGTAATCTGTTTGAGGGTCTGAGAGAGGGAGGAACTTATAGAAGGTCATCTCTGCCCGGCTCTGTTGAGGCAGATGGCACACGCTCAGAGACGGTGGGACCAAACCCCAAGTTCATCATCTCTCTTTGGCTGGATGTCTTTAATTTGGCACCTTTTTCTAATTCATGTGAACTTTAAATTAAAAAAGGGAAATATTTATGAATCTATTACTCAGAAGCTGCCGTGCAAAAACATTTTAGCACATAAATCCTCGACGTTTTACTAAGTGTCAGGACTTTTTTTTTTTTTATTAAAGGAAAGGCATATTTCTTAACGTTGTTCATAAATCACCACGAAAATATTTAGTGCTACAAGTTCCTTGGCTTTCAAAGACACTCTTTTCTTTAAAAGCTTTACAGAATGCTTCAAAGTCTACCCCTGGCACAGCCCCAATGTTATTCACAGGCAAGCTTTCAGACTCAAAGAGGTTTGCATTTTGTTTGTAAGTATTTATTTGGGAGATCCGCACTTCATTTACTTTAGCAAAGATGAAATGCCAATTTTCATCGTTTAGATTCCAACTTGCAAAAAACCAAACCAAATCAAAACAAAACAAACCAGTTTAGCCCATTTCCGTATCCCCCCTTGCGATCTTACAGTTTTGAAAGGTAGCTGGAGATATTTGTCATGAAAGGAGTTATTAAAGATTGAGGGCCATTTCGGGCCTTAGTGAATCAGAAATGCGATGCGTCCATAAGGCCAGAACCCGTCTTTCAATCCGTCATTTCCCCCACTCGCCCTCCGCATGGACGCAATCTCTCTCTATCGCAAAGATGTTAGGACATCGGCAGTCTGTCTGGGTTCTACATTCTCACAGCTGCTCTCTCCCACAGAATCGCATGGGATTCTCTGAAAACATTAGTTCGCAAAATGTTAAGGAGACTGAATATCCTGACCCGGCCCTTCCTTCTACTTTCCAGGGCCACATGAATTAGTCTGCTCTTTTCGGTTTTCTCTTCTCTTCTTTTCTTCTTTTTTTTTTTCCTCACCCCCCCCCCTCCTCTTTTTTCTTTTCCCTTCTCCTCTTTTCTTTCTCTACGTACCTTCCCAGACTGAAGCATTCAGGATGGCCCTGAGGCCCAGGGACTTCTCTGTCAATAATTAGTAAGAGCTCTGCTCCGCCCACATCCCTGGGAAAAGAATAGCTATGTCCATTATTCTGCAAACCCAAGTATTTTTCGTGGCCCCAGTCAAGAACACAGAAGGCGACGTCACCCACCTGTTTGGCCGACGTCATTCTCCACCTGACTGTGTTTCTACGGATGAGGGTGGCTGAGTTAAATAGGCATGGCCGGCACCTTCATGGAGATCCCGTTCCAGTGCAGAGAGGCAGATTGGCAAAGAATTAGAGGGGTATTTGTGAAAGCACAGGTATGTTAAGTCAGTGTTTTTACACAGGGCCCTGCTTTCCCCCCTTCCAACGCCAAGGACAAAGAAAGTGTCTCCAGAGTAGAAGGCCCTGGTGTTCTGGGTCCTTCTTCCCTCTCCCTTCAGGCACCATTTCTCCCTTCTCTGTGGCTCCTGGCTCTGTTGCCTCTGCTTTGAAATATGGGTAGGTCTCCAAAGATCTTGAAGTGTTTCCACTGGGCTTGGCTGCATCCTTTGCCTACCTCCTCCTGCCACACGCCATAAAATCGCCCCACAGAAAGGTCAGAAAGGTCAGAGCTGCCTGGTGATGGCCGTCGCAGCGTCTCTGCCCCGGAAGGCACACGGCAATGCCTCTCCTTTGCTCCGAGAGGAAACCTCCAGCCCAGCGGGTGCCTGCGGGTCCACCGAAGACCCCCTCCTTTCCTGCTCCAGCCTCCGAGATCTAGCTGCTTCTTCATTGAGTGTGGCAAACCCCCTTTCCCGAAGGTTCCCCAGGCGGACAGAGCTGCTTTCGCTTCTTTATTCTGCTGCTCCCCTCTTTCTACCCCCAAGATGCTCTGCTTTCCTGTTTCCATGCTGCTGACCTTTCCTGTTGCTTCTCCTACCCCTTTGACCTCATCCTGTTTTTTGTCCCCTAGATCTGGAGCCTTTTTCTTCTTTCTTCCTTGTTTTTCCTCTGCCCTCACCTCCCTTCATTCAAATTCAACTCCAATTACAGATCAGTTAACAAGGCTTATCTTCTCTTAAGGGTCTACAATTTCCCTTCCATTACATGCCGATTGTTCCTTCTGCACATCAGACCCCCGTCACCTCATACCTGGATTGCTAAAATGAAGAGGTGAATGCTACACCCAGAAATTCAGTTGGATTCAAAGTAAGAAACGGACTTGAAAGCCACAAGACGATATGGTCCTTGAGCATAGGGACTGTCTAATTCAACTTGGAATTTCCAGTGATGCCTACCACATCATAGATCCACAAGAAACCCATGGAAATCCTAGGCTCGGTAGACTCTAAAAGACCGCCATCTCCTCATTCAAAAATACCCACTACATCACTACTAAGCAACAGAGGCACAGTAACGAAATACGTACATGGCAGTCTCTGTCTTGCTGGACCTTGCATCTAGCGGAGGCAAAGCAGTTGAGGCAGTGATTGCTAAAGTGATTAATTACAATGAAAACACAAGGAAAAAGCACAGGGTGCTGTGAAAATGAATAACAGCCGTGCCCACGTGGGAGGCAGAGCATAAAAACTGCCTTGGGAGGGCTGAGAAGGACCTGGAATGTCCTAAAGGCGGATGAGGTGGATGGGAACGCCGGGCAGCCCGCGTAGGCATGGGAAGCTGGGACTGTGGGACAGAAGATGGTCGGTAAGGCTGAAGGGCCATGAGGCAGAGAAGCAAGGGTACAAGACAGGAAGCGACGTAGGTGCTTCCGGCCATGACGTCCACAGCAAGAATACCGGGTCTTTTCCAGAACAAAGGGACGCCATTAGACACAAATCACAGATGGGGCTTTTAAAGCTTCTTCCCATCGACATTGAGCACGGCACACAATATCTCTATCTTTGTTGTCACCATGTCAAAACCTTTAGAATACGTGTAGTCAATATTAAGGATAGATAGTTGGGATTCAAGTGGTTGAAATAAGAAAACATTTCACCTTTCCGTGGACCGAATAGGCATCCCCGTAACAGGACAGGTTAAACTCACTATCTACGATGATCACTCAGTGCCAGGGGAGAAGGGCGAGGGAACTAGGATTCCACATGTCACCACATGACTAGACATAAATAGCCAAAGATGACAAGATCGTCTGTCTTTGGAAACATTCGGCTCCAACAGCTTCAGGCATGTGGTGGGACAGGATGACCTTAGCCCCGAGAGAATCTTGTCCTGTAGAAGCTTGGGGAAGTCGGCCTTTCAAGGGAGAGCTTCTTAAAATTCTGTAAACGGCTTCTAATTGGTGTGGCAGCAAAACTTCTTGAACAAGCAGCCCCAAGGGCTTTCTGACAATACACTGTATCCAGTTAACTCTCAGGAGAGGAGCCTGGAACTCTTTGGAATGCAGCCACCATTTTCTTCCTGTGTGCGTGTGTGTATGTGTGTGTGTGTGTGTGTGTGTGTGGACACGAGCTCAATAAAAGATATAGTTTTACAGAGAAAAAAAGATTTCCTTTCTGCCTGACTTCTGCATTCACCACCCATAAACATAAATAAAAGATGGCAAGATTTTATTTGGACCTTTTCGCTGAAGTAATTTGAGGTTATTTTGTTTGTATAAACTTCCAAAGCACAGCTACTATTCTAATAATGACTCTTAATGATCAAAGGCCACCTTGCCCATTAGTCATGTCAGCAAAAGCTTCCTCTATTTCTGACATTCCCCTTTTGGTTTGATGGTCCCCAGGATAGGCTCTTCATCGTTTAATCAACCAGAATTAGCAATGTAAGCGTGGTCATTAAAACTCATGCTTATTAATGACAATGGGGCACAAAAGGATTTCTGATAAGCCTGACTTCCAGGCTGTCAAGTTAAATGAGCATGTACTATTACTTTAATTTTTAAATACCTTAAAGCCTCAAAGATGTTTGCAACTCTGTTCGCTTACTTCATTGACCCCACAACTCGTTTCTTTGGCTGGGCTGCGTGACCCATATGCTGAGATCATTTGTAAATTTCAAACAGTATTCCACCATTTTAATTTAATTGAGGTAATGTTTTCAAAGTTACCCGTGTCCGTGCTTGTTAAGATATGGGTTTAGCTGATATTCTAGAAACCAAAAAAGACAGCGCCTAAATAAGATGGAAATGTATTTCTCTCTCAAATAATCGTCTGATGAAAACGCCCAGGCTGGAAGGGCAGCTCACCCTTCTGTCTGGCTTCTCTGTCCTTCTAAAGGTGTTACGCTTAGCTACGTCTCAAGTGGGACTACACCACATTTGTGTTTCAGGGTGCAGAATGGAAAAAGAGGCAACGAAACGCAAGTCCCATCCGCTCTTTCAAGAGTACAATCTGGAAGTTTTACACATCACCCTGCATACTCCGTTAGCCAGGACGTAACCTTATGGCCAAAATTAGCTGCGAAGGAATCTTGGAAATGTGGTCTAGGCCGGCAGCAATGTGCCTGGCTACAAATTCTATTACTCATGCAAGAGAAGAAGACTGGATTTGGAGGGTAGAGCTAGTAATCTGTACATTTTTTTTTCTTTCTAGCTTTTCAATGACTGGCAGCGAAATAAAATTTAGCCACAAGATAACAAATTCAAGAAGCAAATATTATTGAGAGAGAGAAAATATGATCCTTTATCTCCTGCTTGAACGTGGCAAGAACCAGGCCCTGGGGGGCTTGCATCAAGTCATTCTGTCCTAGAATAGACAGGGTGACCCCTTCTGTTAGGAACACGAGACTTGTCCTTCTACAACTGGGAGAAAATTGTATAAGGCAAGAAAAAGAAAAGGCTGATGCTTTCACAGTCTAGGATATGATGAGAGGCACACACAGACAGAAGGGAGACCGTAAGAGTACATGGTATCATGTTACCACCCCTGTGCCCCGACTTTCCCCCTTGGGATTCCAGGAACAGGCTTTCTTCCAGACTTCTGCGTATCAGCCGGAAGCTGTTGCGGCAATACGATTTCAGACCGAAGCCTTGAGTTGAGCCCTCGGGGTTCCCCTTGGCTGCTTTATGTCACGAGGGCTGAGTTCAGTGTCCGCAGATCCCCC
Organism: Felis catus; assembly: GCF_018350175.1. Lineage (NCBI taxonomy): Eukaryota > Metazoa > Chordata > Mammalia > Carnivora > Felidae > Felis > Felis catus. The sequence goes on along the minus strand of NC_058372.1, from coordinate 146,835,081 downwards.
ATGTGGCCAGCCAAGGCTGGCCAGGTGACCCACACAGTATCTGGGGGGCACAGGTTGGGCCAGAGGAAGGAAGTAGTCACGACACAGGAAGCCAAGGGGGGGGCTGAGGGCACCAGGTCTGTGCACGCCAAAAGAAAGACCACCAGAGTGTATTTATAGTCTTTTGAAATGTCAGGGAAAGAAAATACAATCAGAATTTTCCCCCAGACTTTCTCCCGACCGCGCAAGAGAAAAAGAGATTTTAAAACAACCAGACAAATAAACGAAACGCTTGCTATGGAAAAAAAGGTAGATCGTAGCTTCCTATAATACCTTACACACAGTGAACCTGAACTCTTGCCAGACATTCATGAAGAAAAGACAGGAAAGAGCCCACCCAGCTTCTGGCAAAACTCTTCCCTCGCCTGGCCAAAAAGCAACAGAAAACCAAAAGAAAAAGTCTTGAAACAAACATTTTTTCCAAAAAAAACCTTTTTATTTTTTTACATTTATTTATTTTTGAGAGACAGAGAGAGACAGAGTGCGGGGAGGGACAGAGATTCAGAGACACAGAATCTGAAGCCGGGTCCAGGCTCTCAGCTGTCAGCACAGAGCTCGACATGGGGCTCGAACCCAGGAACCATGTGATCGTGACCTGAGCCAAAGTCAGACGCTTGACCTACTGAGCCACCCAGGCACCTCAAACAAGGCATTTTTCAAATGTGACTGGTCCTCAAATCATAATTATTAAGCACTTGCACACCCTGTGGTGTTTCTTTCTGCCAAGGTTCCTTACTTTCTGGTGCACACAAGTAAATTCCAGTTACAAGGACACACAAGGCCCTTGTTTTGTCCTTTTCTCAGTAGAAGTGAAATCGTACAGGTAAGGAACCCACTCCATCACTTTCTTTGCCAATGGCATCTTGATTCTCCTCACCTCTCTGCAAGCAGCTCAAGTCTCACGTCTCGAGAAGAAAACAGTCCTTCCTTGATCCTGCCACATCCAGCCGGGAATAACTTATTTTCCTCTTTCCTCTCACACCCAGGCTTATGGAATAGCCTATCCAGCCTTCGTCAGCCTGTCGCCCTTTACAGACTACCCCTCCAGGCTTCAGGCCCATCTCAACGCACTGGGTTAACCCCTTGTAGTACACTCCTCATCACGCTATTTAAAGCTCTTTCAGGATTTTCCTTGATGATCTCCCAATGAACAAAATGAACAGCCCTCTTGAAGACATCATCCTCCTCAAGCCTAGTAGCATTGGGTAGTACAACCAACCAACCCTCTTTCTTGAGATACGTTGTCTTTGACAGCACTGACCCCTTCTTCTTAGCTCTTCTCCAGTCTCTCCAGATGGTTTTCCTCCAGCTCCTTCCTGCTCCTTCCTGCCTGGAGGTTCTGCAAGGACCCATCTTTAATGTTTTTCTCCTGTCTCTCGGCATCAGTTGCTTCCATGACTCATCAAGTACACGTACAAGTCTTTCTCGGTCCTAGACGCTAGGGTCTGTATCCCCAGAAGGGACGTTGTGGATCGCAGGGTGTGCGTGTATTCGGTATTACTACTTTTGCTGAATTGCCTTCCAAATGTGACCCAACCGCTGACATTCTCATCAGCAGTATGTGAGGGTGCCTTGCCTCTGCATTTGTGCCCTATACTAGCCATGGTCAGAGCCGGGTCTCTCATCACATGTCATTGTTATTTTAATCTGTAGTAAATCAAATGGTGAACATTCTTCCGTACGTTATTGACCATTTAGGGTTTCTCTTTTAAAATTTCCTGTTTATGTAGTTTGCTTAACTTTTAACTACTTCTTTTGTCTTTTTTGTTGACTTGTTGAATTTCTTCATATATTCTGGATAATAATCCTCTTTAGGATATATGCATTTGCAAATATATCTTCTTCCAGGGATACCTGGGTGGCTCAGTCTCTTAAGCGTCCGACTCTTGGTTTTGGCTCAGACGTGATCTCACGGTTTGTGGGTTCGAGCCCAGAGCTCTGCACTGGCAGTGTGGATTCTTTCTCTCTCTTTCCCTCAAAATAAATACATATACTTTAAAAAAATATATCTTCTTCCAGTCTTTCCAATTGCTGGAACCCATGTCTTCTTGTAGAGAGGTCTTAATTTTAATATTGTCCATTTATCAGTCTTTTCCCCATAAGTTTGTGCTTTGTGGATCTTATTTAGGAAATTGTTTTCTAACATAAGATCAGGAATATATTCTCATGTGATCTGCTAGAAGTTTCGCTGCTCCATTGTAGGTCTTTAATTCACTACCTTCAGGTGATTGTTGGTGCACGGGGGAAGGTACAAACATAATCCCGATGTTTGAAATTTCACAGTAACAACAACAGTGACAACCAATTGTTCTTGACTGGTGAGTTACATCCTTTGCCCACTGATTTATAACGCTGTTTCTCAGTTCTTGCTTGTGTGTGTGTCCGTGTGTCTGCTTCTGGGCCCTTCAGTCTACTCGACTCTGCTATTCTATCCCTTCCCTCAACACCACCCCGTCTCTCTGAGTGCTGTTCACATTGGTTTCTTTCCTTTATGAGCACGTATTCAGCAAGACTCTTATCTGAGGGACTCTTGTGTGACCTTGGATGGAGGCATATAACTACAGCTCTCTTGTGTTTAATTTTACCAGCTGCCCTGGAAGTATTGTAAGCCTAGGATTACTTTTTTAAATCATTGTTTGGCTTGTGGGCCCCTTCACCATATATAGAGTATACATTTCAACCTCAAAAGTGGTATGAGGCCACTACTGTGATAATCAAACCTTAGAGGAATTTTTTTTTTCTATTCAGGACTAACAACAAGAAACATAAGCTCCCCAGTGGTTCCTTCCCCGGGAGGAACACTTTGAAAACTAGAACCTTCTACTCTCGGCATAACTGCTTGAGCGATACTTATACCCAGTCTTACGTGCATGGTCCTGCTTCATTCATAGGATTTCACTGTGAGCCCAACTCTGTAATTACAATAGTTTTTATATTTTATATATAATCGAGATCATCTAGGTGGTTTTTGAAGGAGGAATTTTAGACTACTGAGTCCAAAGTAGCACTGATATGAAAGGGAAGTCCATGAGGTGACCACCAAATCTGTCACTGGAGCCACAGCCTCTTCATTCCCGTATCATCTAACCTTGGCAATGTGACCCACAACCAGCTCAAAATCAACAAAACTTCTCCTCTCCTTCCAAAATAAAGTCCTGTTAATGACATCACCATCTTTTTACACGCATAGATTCAACATGCCAATCTCAGTGTGTGTTATGGTGTGTAAATTATACTTCAAGAAAGTGGAAAAAAGATCACTCTTCGTGCCTTCCTTCCTTGACTCCAAAGCTAATAAACTGTGAAATTATAGTCAACGGACCCCTGCAATGCCTGATTTCCTTGCTTCCTCTCCAGCTGCAATGCAATGGCTCTGAGTCCCTGTGCTTCTGTCCAGGCCATGTCACAGACACCGCCATAAGGCATTCTGGTCTTCCAGACGTCTCACCCTCTGGCCAGACAAGTCTTCCTGAAGCAGGGGCTAACGTCCACCCTTCTTCTACCCTCAAAATAGGGAACATCTCCATGTTTGGGGATAAAATCAAATTCTTTACCCTAGAACATCAAGCCCTCCATTATCAGATTCCAACCTGACTCTGAGTCTAACGTCTCAAGGACACCTGCTCAAGCTATCAGCCTGTGCACACGAAATAAACTTCCCACATCCATCCTTTCCATGGCAGAGAAAACAGAGAATGTACTTGGAGCATGAGACTGGGGATTCAAATTCTGGCTTCATCGCTGACACATCATTTGGACAAGAAATTTCTCTAAGCCTCATCAGGACATATTTGAAGATACAAAAGGTACAATTTGTTGATGGATCAGACATGACATGTAAGGGAAAAGAGGGGTTGAAAATAATGCCAAGGATAATGGCCAGACCTCTGGGAAGGACCAAGGCACCGCTGAGTGACATGGGGAGCTCTTGGGGGCAGGAAGAAAGGCAGGGTTAGGAGTCTGGTTCTGAACAAGTGAAGTCTTGACGTCTATGGATACACATTGTTCAAGACACGGCTTAGACATGATCTCCTTTGTGTGGCTGTCACAAATTCTGCCTGTCACCATGGTCCCTGTCTCTACATTCCCTGGCACCACTTCCTACCTTGCTTTATAGTCAGTGAATCTGTCTCTCTTCCCCCTCCTGCACCATCACCCTTGCTGACAAGAAGATTCACATCTGAATCACCTCTGTCCCCACCGCAACATGTAGGAGACTATGTGACACACAGTGGAAGCTCAAAAATATTTCTGAATAAAAATGAAAATGTATATGGAACTTCCCGTTCTATTTATATCACAAATACCAATAAAGCCCTTCAAACCAGTGAGAAAAGCCATCCTCAAGGGCTTCTGTAGTCCAACAACAAGCGAAGCCTCTTTATCAGACAGGCTCTTAAAGGTTCCTTCCAGAGAGAGCTCTTCTACACCTGCTTAGCATTTTCCATGATCTCATAGAAGAATCTCTGATTATAGATAGCTATAGGTCAGCCATCCGTTTCCAAACTTAGTGCTAAATACCCATTGTTAGAAACGTACGGCTGCTCTTCATTCGTGTAACAGAGACCACACATTGACCAAGCAATTAAAGATAAGAGAAGGAATTGGAAAAAGAAAAATTACTGCCAAGATCTAAGCTTTGCCTTTCTAGCAGCATATGTGATGGGTCCAGGGAAATATTGGGCATCCTTTGCAGAGAACCTTCCATCCATCATGTCGCTTGAGCTGTACCGCGTCCGTGCTTCTGTAGAAAAATATTTCATTACTGAAAAGTCTGGCATTCCCTTTCTGGCTCCTGTGAGTCTTTGTGTTGACTGACAGTCTCAGGAAAGGCAAAAAAAGGTCAGAATAGGCAAGAGACAAAGGTCCCTGAATCCAGCCCCTTGTGGCTGTGGGGGTTCCATGGCGAGGGAGGACACATCGGCCTCTGCAGTGGAAGAGGCCACGCAGGCTCCTCTCAGACAGGAGGGGGTGTGTTCATCCTTGTGTTTGCTTAACTGATTGATCCATTATTTAAAGTTTTCTGGAAAACGGCAAGAACACAACCACAGTTCTGTGATGATCTCAGCCGGCTTTGGGATGCCCTGAGAAAATTCTAGAAAGTGCAGGCGTCTCTGGGCCTCACCTCACACCCACTGAACTAGAATCCCTGCGAGGAGGAGGGCATTAAAGTGACTCTGCAGGTGAATGAAGGGTCCCCTCTGTGGAGATCCGAGCTAAGGCTCTATGTCAGATGGGCCTACAGCTGAATCCAGACTTGGCACTTAATAGCCGGCCAGCCAGCCACAGGCTGCTGAGCCTCTCGGAATCTAGTTTTCCCTCCGCTCTGCAAGAATTGCAATGTCTAAAAGGCCATCCTAGACAATGGAAATAATGTGCCAGTATTGCACAGGACAGTCATTGGTCAATATTGGTAGCACTTTATAAAGCTTTGGTCATAGCTTTAATTAATGATCATCTGCAAATCTATTTTTTTCTCAAAAATAAATAATTGAGAGAGAGAGACAGAGACGGAGACAGAGAGACAGAGCGTGAGCAGGGGAGGGGCAGAGAGAGAGGGAGACACAGAATCCAAAGCAGCTCCAGACTCCGAGCTGTCAGCACAGAGCCTGATGCAGGGCTCAAACTCACGGACTGTGAGATCATGACCTGAGCCGAAGTCGGACGCTCAACCGACGGAGCCCCCCGCCCAGGCGTCCCTGCAAATCTATGTTTATGACAGAGCCCCACATGAACAGCTTCTGCCCATCTTTTGATCTCATTCCATACCTCCCTCTGCCTTGGCCCAAGTGCTCCAGCCGGGCTGGCCTGCCTTCCTTAGGTTGAGCACAACAAACTAGTTCCTGCCAAAGTCTTAGCTACAGCTCACACCTCCTCTCACTGCTGGATCCTTCTTATTATTTGCTTTCACACTATCACGTCTCACACATCCCCTCTGTGAGGCTTCCCATGTCACACAAATGGAAGTGGCCACCAATGCACCTTCTCCCACGTTGCAGACACCTTGTGTTCTCTTACAGGTCCTCTGATGACCTAATATTGGCATTACGTTGATTTATTTCCTTACTGATTGCTCTACTCTTTCCCCACTCAGCCCTCGTCTGTCTCATTCTCTGCTCTCGCTCAATACCTAAGGCAAGAGCAGTGTAGGTCTTGCCAACTGAATGAGGAACCTTGAAAATCACATATTACTCAACCATAATCAGCTCACTGAGTCTGTGCATCGACTCATTCCTCAAATTCTGATCCTAAACCGAGACTCTTGTTAACCACCCCCCCGCCAAGCATAGGGAATCCCTCCACACGTTCCACAACACAGTCAACCTCCTCTGCCAACAGCAGTGAGCCCCGAGTTCCGGAAGGGGTAACAGCCAGAGAAGGAAGAAGTGAAAGGATAAGCCTCCCTTCGTTGCCTTCTTTCCTCCTCAGTTTCCCTCTAACATCTTTCTTCTGCCACTGCCATCAATTTTTTATAAACTAGAGCAATGCCAAAGGGTCTGAAAGTGACTTGATAGTGTCCATTGCCTTACTGATGGCGACCAGAAAGAGAGGAAGGGACCAGGTTGCTGTAGGACTTCCACCCCCATTGTCACCTACCAGCCAGCAACCCCTGGCCTGGCTCAGGAAACCATAGCTGACGGTGATGGTAGCTAATGGCCCTGGGGGCAGCTTGCTTGCAGGGAGCCGGAGTGCTTAAACCTGTGGCTCCATGCAGCTCTGGAAGAAATCCAGAAACCTGGACTCTCCATAGAGTTCTTGATTCTGGACCGGGTGCCCGAGAGATCCAGGCTTCAGGGGAGCAAGTGAAGCTAGGGATGCAAGAATAAGAACTGTCTTCAAAAAGCAACCTTTCTGGGGTATCCGGGTGGCTGAGTCGGTTGAGCATCCAGATCTTGATTTCGATTCAGGTCATGGTCCTAGGGTCCTGGGATCAAGCCCCGCATCGGGGTCTGCGCTGAACATAGAGTCTGCTTACGATTCTCTCTCTCCCTCTCCCTCTGCCCCTCCCCCACTCATGATCTCTCTTTCTCACAAATAAATAAGCATTCAAAAAAAAAAAGCAACCTTTCTCTCCCATTCTCTCAGCTATGGACTTCTATTTTGAGTACATCATATAAACACCACAGTCCCTCCCCGTCAGGGTGCACATTTCCACAGGGGCACTGGGCAAGCCGGGAGCACAGACAGCCCTGGGGTTGACATTCGGTCGGTCTTTGGTGCAAAGGGGGCCTTTCTCCCAACGGAAGAAATTTCAACTCTGCATTCTGTGAAATATAAAGCAACTTCACGCTTTCATTGTTTTAGGGTTTCTTTTTTAATTGGCTTTTTGTCAGCTTAATTCTTTAGCCATGATTTTTTTCTTGGTGTAAGTCAACCTTTCCCTAATGAATTCTTTTTCTTCATTGATTGGCTTTTCTGGAAAGACGTCCTGTCTTTTCAACATGTTGTTTACCCATTTTTTTTTTCTTTTATATTTTTTCTTTTGTGTGTGTGTTTTTTTTCTGGCTTATTATAAAATTTTCTTTTCTCTTGCATGGCTTTGTTAGTGTCTGGTTTTGAAGCATTTCTGGGGCTGCTGAGAGACTAGACGTGACCACCACCAAGAATTTTGTATTTAAATTTTTTTTTTCAACATTTATTTATTTTTGGGACAGAGAGAGACAGAGCATGAACGGGGGAGGGGCAGAGAGAGAGGGAGACACAGAATCGGAAACAGGCTCCAGGCTCCGAGCCATCAGCCCAGAGCCCGACGCGGGGCTCGAACTCACAGACCGCGAGATCGTGACCTGGCTGAAGTCGGACGCTTAACCGACTGCGCCACCCAGGCGCCCCAAGAATTTTGTATTTAATTATATACTCATAGCAAGTGAGTGCATGAAAACTGTGGATTTGGGATCTTTCAGGAGCGGGAAGCATACCCAGATTTGGGCCACATGCATTACCGATTTCTCGTAAATGAGCCTTCTGGGTAATTCTGCTTTGAAGACGAGAGGGAAGGCTGACAGGATCTTAAATCCCATCATGGAAGAACATCCCTTTTCGGGTAGTTTTTAGGAGAGAATTGGCTGGAGAAGAGGTGGCAGAGGGGAGAATAATGGAGAACACTGATCCTGCTGGAGATAACTGATGCTGGTACATAACCGATCCTGACGGGTCCCCAACTCCAAACGCGGAGAAGCCACTCCCTGCTAAAGGAACCACAACAGAAAGGAAAAGACCACAGAAGACCACCTTCCCAATGTTAAGGGCCACTGTCGAAGACGCGCTAAGTGAATCCTGGTATGTGAACAGGTGAGTAGTCCTCACACGAAGGACATGAAGGGTCAGCGGTTACCTTCTAGAACTTACCAAGGCTTTCTAAAACTGGGGGCCACGCAAAACAGGTTCTGCGACCCTGCAGAGGCAGATCTGGCCGCCGTCTCCTGCGCCACATTCAGTGTGTTGTGGGGAAGCTCTTCCCTCCCCTCGAAGTTGGCTGCCCCCGGCACCACGTGGCTCGGTAGTCGCGAAAGCTGACAAGTAGGCAAGCTCTCGGGCTGTTTCCTGCCAGGTCACAGCGACCTACTGAGCTTGGACAAAGGCAACCGCAGGTCCAAAGTGCCCCTGCTTATTTCCAAAGGCATTTCAAGAGAACACCCCCTGGACTAACGGCATGTCCTTGGCAACCACCCCCCCCCCCCCCGCCAAACGCACCCCCCTCACAATATTGCTGAAGCGAAGTGTGTCTGCCTTGTGAGTCCCCTTTTGTCCTGGAGGCAAAGAGGCCGTTTTCTTCTAAGAGATAACTTCATCATGTCCAATCTTCGTGGCTCGCTGTGTCCAATCCCATTTCCCGAAGTAAAATAGCCTCTTCTTCCACTTCCCCGAGTTAATAAAAGCTGAATATTTGGGCTACAAGGACACCTCATGAAATGTTCCTTAAAAGACATGTAATTATGGTACGAGGAAACTGTGGCTCCCAAAATTAAGCGAGGTCCTTGACACCGCAGATGAGCTAGACATTCCAAGAATGTCTTAAAAGAATGAAATAGGGAAGGTTTCTAACATGTAGCATGAAACATTACTTCCAGGGAAAAGGTCTTAATTTTCCGTATTTCATCCTGGCGTCGCCAGAAGCACTTAATTGACAATAGCTTGTGTCCAAATAAAGCAAACTGTGCCTTTTGTTGAATTCAACTCAGCCAACGACTCTTAAGGCCCTGCTTTGTCTCAGGCTCTGGGATATGAATTTTACACCCATTATCAAATCTTCCATAGACAAAGGTGGTAAACACTTGTCTGATTTTGCCCTTAAAAGGACAGATTGCTCAGAGAGGTTAATAACTTGCCCAAAGGCACACAGTCATTATATGGATCAGCTGCGGTTTGGCTGTGGTCTCCCAGTGCCTGTGCTGTGGGTGCCCTTCACCATGACGGCTCTGGGACATCACTCTTCACCCCCAAGAACTCACAAAACACACAGGGAAAGGAGGACAGAAAACTTTTTTCAAGTAAATGAAGTGATTAAGTTCAATGATAGAGATCCGCATGAAGTAATGTGAAAGCACAAACAAAGGATGAATTAATATATTAAAAAAAAAATCTGGTTATTACAATCAGAAACATTTCAGCACACCCCTGGGAAGGATATGGCTTCTTTGCTGTTGTTTTTGGCATTCGGTTTTTACTTTTCTTTTTGTTTTGGAAAGGGAACCAAACATAGCTCACGCAAGAGATTAGCTGAGGCCACCTGAAAGGCACTGAAGGCAGCCTAACTTCGTGCAATCCGTGCCTCCATGGGGCCATCTGAGAGTTTTAACTGGCACATAAGTGTACATAATTCACCAGTGGGAAAGAAGAACCGTAACGAAGCATTCGGAGAACCTTCGCTGCAAATGCGTAAAATTATCCAGCTGCCCCAGACTCGGGGATGTTTAAGCTCCGGTTTGAAAAATAAAACAGTGGTGCAAAGTTTGTTTTGAAGTCATGTTGAGCCTCTTACCATCAAACTATTAATGACATTATTTCTTCTCTCTCTCTCTCTCTCTCTCTCTGTCTCCCTCTCTCTTTTTTTCTGAATACCTTCCAGGAACAGCTCCCAAAGCCGTCAATTGTCTGATAATAAAGCGTGATGGGGCATGTAACAATTATGCAACAGCTGCATAGACATAACAGATATAATTTAGGATCTCCTACTACCTTAGGATATAATAAAAGTAACATTTCAACGTATATCAATAAAGCTGAAAGAGCCACACCAGAACAGGTAGGTTTCAAGGTCTTTTTCACCATCACGTCGCGGGTGAGCATTAAGAGGGGTGGAGGAGGAGGAGAAGGACGACAAGAAGAACAGAAGCTCCGTTTGTTCTACGGAGGCACGAAACCGGCAACAGCTCACCAGAGCCAGGCTGGCGCTAAATTCTGACCAGATGTTGGGGGTCCCGGGCAGGCCCCCCACTCCCCGCCCCAGTCGGTTCCCTGCACTCTGTCCCACCTTGGGGTGCACGCCGGAGAACCTCTGGGCCTCTGGCCCATTTGGTCTCACAATTTACACCTCTAGATCACTCTAATTCTGTCCCTTTGTTTTCTTTCCCAAATGAGGGATCATTTTTCCGCTTTGCCCCATCTCCATTTGAGACCTACTTTATTCCTTTTCTTTCATTTTTCTCCACAGTAACCGGACTCCCTCGCTCAGACTCACCTCTTTCATCTAAGCAACCTGACTTTCTTCTCTCTCGGACTTGTGATCAAGGCTGGAAGCCAAGATGTTGCATCTAATGTACAAGCTAATATTTTAGCCAGCTTTTACTGAGCTGCTGAAAATCAATGCGGCATAAAAAACAGCTCTTATAAATGAATGCGAGACAGGTTCAACCCGGCCCAGTGCGGTTGATGGTACACGGAGAAGAAGAGAGAGAGAGACAGAGAGAGAAATGTTCTGTTATTCCTGATGTGTTCACTGATTTGTTATTACCTACTGAGCCTTTTCTCAGCCCTTTTTAAGATTATTTAGATAAATCACAGGGCGCCAAGGAGCACAGAGCGCCTCGGAGAAGTAACACCTCCGAGTCATGCTTCCCTTCCACTAAAAATGTAAACATTTCAAGAGTTTTGGCCCCATCACCTCATTCGGGTCCAAACCAAGGAACCAGGGAGTCTTGAACTCAGGGAGTCAGCATATGCATTAATGCAAAACCACATCGTGCATTTGAATGAGCTCAAAAGGAGCTGGAAGTCATCTGCTTTGGAAGAAGTCAGTTTGAATGAGTTTTGTTACTTGTTAAGTGTTACACCAGGGGTTTGTCCACTTGGGCCAGAGGTGGGGCCCCCGGGGCGGCACAGGACCTCAGCCTTGGCAGATCAGGAGCGGACCCCAGGGCTTGTTCAAGAGAAAACCACTTCCTATTCCCTGAGAAACCTGTGAATAAAGACAGAGGCAGTTTCCTGTGTCTGGTGATTTTTGAAGTGACATGACAGTCCGAAACCTCCAGAAAGCTGGTCGGAATCGATCTGTCTTCAGAAGCAATGTCACTGAGCCCACTAACCCTACACCAGAGAGACAAAGAGTTTCAGGTTGGTTTGTTTATTTAATGCTGGGAGCCGTTTGAGAGTTTTTGTTTTTTGAGTTCAACATCCAGCTGACCCAGTCTTCCGAAACAAAGCTCTTTAGCAGATCCTGTGAGAGGCGTCAGTGTATACACTCTGGAAGCTTCCACTTTGCTTGTTTGCAGTTAGCACCTAGCAGTCACGCAGCGGCTGGCAGTGAGAACTGTCTGCGCGCCCGGGGTGGGCAGCCCGCGCTGGGGGGCAGCCCCGGTGCCTCGGGGGCCGCTGTCTCTCGCTCAGTCCTTCTGGAGCTGCGGCTCCAACCCGAGCTCCGTCATGCCTTCTGCTGGCCCTGGGCACTTTGGCTTTTGTGGATCCTTCAAAAATTATTAAAAATTATACTTGATGACCACAGTTGGTGTGAAGGCAGCTATATGAACATCATATTAAAACATTTTCTTTAACTTAAAAGTTTACTTTTCTTTCTTGTGATTTAAAAAAAAATTTTTTTTAATGTTTATTTATTTTTGACAGAGAGAGAGAGAGCATGAGCAGGGAAGGGTCAGAGAGAGAGAGGGAGACACAGAATCGGAAGCAGGCTCCAGGCTCTGAGCTGTCAGCACAGAGCCCGATGCGGGGCTCGAACCCATGGACTGTGAGATCATGACCTGAGCTGAAGTCGGATGCTTAAGTGATTGAGCCACCCAGGCACTCTTTATTCTGCTTTTAAAAGGACTTAAGGGGGGCATGGGGGTTCAGTCAGTTGAGCATCTGACTCCTGGTTTCAGCTCAGGTCATGACCTCATGGTTCATGGGCTTGAGCCCCAAATCAGCTCCACGCTAATTGTGGAGCCTGCTTGGGGTTCTCTTCCCTCCCTCTCTCTCTCTGTCCCCACTCCCTCTGTCTTTCTCAAAATAAATAAAGAAACTTTAAAAAAAAAAAGTAAAATAAAAGGACTTATTTTTCATGGATCCCTAAAGTATTGGGGACAACAGGAACTCTACCTACTGGGCTAGTGGACGTCCGTCCTGGGTCCAGCCATTACATCCATATTCCAAATGTGCAAGAGGACGAAGAAGCACCCAGGGGGAACACTTCCCTGATGAGATCCCATTATGCCTCATTCTGGAAGACCCAGACCGATTGGCCAAAGCTTAGCCACATGGCCGTAGTGCATGTACGTAGTGCAAAGGAGTCTGGAAAATGCAGTCTTTATTCTAAGTTCCCAGTGCCCAGGGTTAGACAATTAGCAGCATCTGCCAAAATTGTCCATGTAAACAAATGGATACCTCTCTTAAATAAATAAAAGTGGGGCATATCAAATAGCGAATAACAAATAAAAGCTTACTATGCTAGGGACGCCTGGGTGGCTCAGTCGATTAAGCATCCAACTTCGGCTTAGGTCATGATCTCGCCGGCTGTGAGTTTGAGCCCCGCATCGGGCTCTGCGCTGACGGCTCAGAGCCTGGGTCCTGCTTCGGATTCTGTGTCTCCCTCTCTCTCTGCCCCTTCCCGGCTCGCGCCCTGTCTCTATCTGTCTCAAAAATAAATAAACATTAAAAAAAAAAGCTTAATCTGCTAGAGGTACATTCAAGATTTCTTTTAAGACAGCCTGTACAGAAAAACAACACAAAACACAAATCCCCTATTTGCCTATGTCTAAAATTCCTGGACAGGAACTCTATTTTAGCCCCGGCTTCAGTGTACATAATTTGCCCTCATCCTCAACGTTCACCCTCCATGCCTCAATTCTGACACTTGTAGTACTCCTTCCCCCAATATCAAGGCTCAACTCAAATAGATTCTTCTAGAAACACTCTGTCTACCAGCTCTTCACAGGACCCGCTCTGCCTTGGGAGTGAGCTGCTCCCCAGTCCCCCTCACCCAGCTCTGGGCAGGTAGCTGCTAGGGACATGCTCGTCTCCAAACACATACAAAGCACGAATAAAGAGTTGTCGAATGAAAACACAAATGGGGTATTTCAGTGAATGATGTGTTTGTCACACCTGGCTTCTTCGCGGATAAATCTGTACCTCTACAGCATCTAAGAGCATTTAGCAGACAGTAGGTGCCTAACTGATAACCTAAATGAGAAAACAAAATTGCCGTGGCTTCATCATCAATAGTTTGCGTGGCTGAAATTTACGAGAGGCCAGAATGCCGTTGTTCGTTTCCAGCTTTCAAATTCTTGCTACGGAAGGAACGTTCCCCTCAGAGCACCTTCTAGCCTGTGGAAGCTGGCTCCGTGAGTGTGATCAGCGTCTGGTCCCACAAGTAACTTGACCGTGTTCGCACTGCCTGCAACAATTCAAGGGTCTCTGAAATGGAGGTGAAATACATCTGAAAATAATGAAGGGAGGCTCTTATAATACTCAGAGGGAAAATTACCATCTTCCTTACAATATATGTTTGTACATTTTCTTTCTGGACAACCTTTAGAAGGGACCCTACTGTCACCCCACAGAAGACAGCAACCAGAGTAAGCAAATTCCATGTTTAACAAAATGTATTTTCAGCCAAGATAAATTAAGTACCTAGCACAGTGCCCAAACATATGCATACGCAAATTACTCGAATGAATAAATGGTAATTAACCAATCCATAAGGCAATTTGTCACTTTTTCAAAATAAGTCACAATTAGATGCTTTCTTCAGACCACTTTAGTATAATTTAAGTGATTTAATTTATAAAAAATCCAATTTATACTTGCTTTCCAAGGGAACACCTAGTTCTTAAAGCCAGTTATGACTTCAGGTGTATCAGTTAATTGAAATTTATAACTCGTAGCCCTAATTACCCTCCAATGCCTGGATGACACGCTGAAGGATGGTGGTTTTGACAGGTTCCAAAGTCCAAGTGATGTGTGGGGAGGCAGAAAGGTGGGCCCGTGTGGGGAATGAGGGTTGGCCACAGGTAACAGAGAAGGTGTGTGCTCAAACTGAGAGGTAGAAATCAGAAATGGACAGCACAGGAAATACCAGAAACTTTCGTTTCACCCACAGGGTTCAAAATAAGTCAACTCCCGGGGCACCTGGGTGGCTCAGTTGGTTGAGTGTTTGACACTTGATTTCAGCTCAGGTCAGGATCCCAGGGTCATGGGTTCGAGCCCTGTATCAGGCTCTATGCTGAGCATGGGGCCTGCTTGAGATCCTCTCTCTCTCCCTCTGCCCCTCTCCCAACTCGACCCCTCTTTCTATATAAAATAAATTTTAAAAAAATTAAAAAACCCACCAAATAAGTCAACTCCTAATCAGTTTATAAGGAAAGACTTTACCAAGCTAAAACACGAGAAAAATCTAAACATTAAAAAAGAAAAAACAAAACATCTTCTGGGGCGCTGGGGTGCCTCATCGGTTAAGCCTCCAACTCTTGGTTTCCGCTCAGGTCATGATCTCACAGTTTGTGAGTTCGAGCTCCACGTCAAGCTTCCTGCTGACAGTGCAGAGCCCGCTTGGGATTCTTTCTCTCTCCCTCTCTCTCTCTCTGCCCCTCCAGGATGCACTCACTCTATCTCTCTCAAAATAAATAAATAAACTTAAAACAAAATCTTCCTTCTTAGCAATAGGCCAGAGCAGGTCAGACCATTGTTTATAATACATATGAAACCTGCTTTAAGGCGAAAGAAGCGTTTATTCTCATTCATGGAGGCAACGTTCCTCTTCTCTAAACGTCGACTGTCGTCCCCAAACGCCTCAGCTGTCAGTGAACAGGTTCTGCATCTACAGTCACTACTCAGAGACGCTTCATCTACCAAGCTCTTCTTTGAGGAGGATGGTGGACATTTTCCTTTAAAACTGCCAATTCAAAATTCAAACGCTTGGCAGTTTAGCCCAAGTCTTTTGTGCATGTAGAGTCCACTCAAAACCCCCTCCCTCTTCTTGTCCTTCCCTCCACCTCCCACCCTGCTTCTTGGAGGGAGGGATGTGGCCCCTGCATGGGGCGGGCTTCCCCGGCCCTGCGCCCCTCCTTCCCAGCTCCCCTCCACCTCCCCCTGCTAACGTTGAGCCTAGGGAGGTTCAGTTTGGCCCTCCTGGCCCCTGGGTGTTCAGCAACGGCACGTGCTCTTCATCCCTGTCCTGACCCCAGGCCCCCCCCCCCCCCCGTCTGCTGGGTTTCCCAAGCGCGGTTTTCACCTTCTTTTGGAGGAAAGGGACGTTCAGAACTGCCAGGTGCATTCCTCGCCCCACGCTGGGGACAGCAGAATGGCATCCCCGCCACCAGCCGGCCAGTTAGAAAGCTCCCTCGAGACTTGCTCATTTGCCGTCTGGATCAGACACCCCACGGTTCCAGGTTATTCTGAACATGTGGTTTCTCTAAAAGAACGTTAGTCTTCCTCAGCTCTAGCCTGGAAAATGTGTTGTGACGTTCAGGATCTTCCGTCCCCACAAAGAATGCTCGGCTCTGTTCTCCCCAGTGTTAGTGGATAACGAGGGAGTAGTGAAGACTTTCTTGGGCTCCCCCTGTTTCCGCCCCCCTCCCTCCAACACTCACACATAAACCTACTTTTGAATCTGTCTCCCTGAGGGGAGGAAAATGATTATAATGTAATCATTGTCCCTTTTCCTTTAAAGCATTTCTTATATATTCTACGCAGAGTGTTCTAAGCTTGGCTTTTGATATTCAAATCCTAGTCTTTAGTTCCCCCCAATCTTAACTATTTTCTCGGGAAAGCCTAGTTCTTAGAAATCAAAGCCAGGCTGGTTTCCCGGCTATTGCTTCCGCCACTTGTCCAAGAAACACACCCCAAAACTAAGCGTCCCCTATTGTTCTAGGCTGAAATTCCCTCTGGGGCCAGTCTCCACCATTGCCACGCAAAACCAGGGGCAACACGGGAGCTGAAAAGAATGGAAAACTAATAATATCCAATCAACGTCGCAAATGAAATATGGAAGCGTAGGAGCAAGTAGCATGATGCAGATCATACTTCCCTGTTCGGATTATTGCTGCGTGTGTTTGAGAAGATGAAAGCAGAGAAGATAAATATAATTGGCTTGTCTTTTTAATCATTATGGGAATGTTTGCTATTTAATAAATTTATGACATTTTAAAATGCTTTGCCAAATGCATGCTTCCCCAAACAGTGTTAGGTTTTGAGCTCCTTTAAGGCAAAGATCATGCCTCATATTTATTTTATGTGTCATAGCAACTATCACGGGGCCAAGGGGTCACTAAATACCGACCGCTCTGCCTCCAGCTAATGAAAGGTAGCCCCGTGCATCGTTCCTTATCTAAACAGAATCACACAAAGGAAACTGGGCTTAATCAGTTGAGAGGAGATGGTGTTAGGGGAAGGAGAATGTTCTATTACTCAATACCCAATGCGTATTTTGTGTTAAGGAACTCTGTGAGCAAGTGAGGCAATATGCAAAAGCCATCCCCACAAGAATGAGTTAGGACCACCGTGTTCCGTGAGGTGACCCTGTCCTTTGTCATTCAGGGTGGGAAGACGTTTAAAGAGAGCATGATTAATAATTAGCTTATTTAAACACAGTAGGATGCATGATCACCCCAGGAGGGTTTTTTTTATGTTTATTTATTTTTTGAGAGAGAGAGAGAGTGTGAGCGGGGAAGGGGCAGAGAGAGGGAGACACAGCATCCGAAGTAGGCTCCAAGCTCCAAGCTGTCAGCACAGAGCCCGACTCGAGGCTCAAACCCACAAACCACGAGATCATGACCTGAGCCGAAGTCGTTCCCTTAACCGACTAAGCCACTAAGACACCTCCACCCCAGGAGATTTTAAGACACAATAGAATTGGGGCATCTACCTGAGTGGCTCAGTCATATGAGCGTTAGACTCTTGATTTTGGCTCAGGTCATGATCTCAGGGTTGTGGGATCGAGCCCCTCATCAGGCTCCATGCTGACTGTGGAACCTGTGTAAGATTCTCTCTCTCTCTTCCCCTGCCCCTCTCCTTTGCTTGCTTTCACTCTCACTCTCTAAGGAAAAAAAAAAAAAAAAAAAAAAAAAGGGCACAATAGAGTCCTAGAACATTAAGGCTGGTAAGTTCTTTGGAAATCAGAGTTCAATACCAAAGGGAAAAAAATCTGTTCCCCGGAACGAGAATTTTTTTTTTCCTGAGAAATTGGTTCTGTTAACACAGAGAAATGACAACAACAACAACAACAACAAAAACACTGTTTGCAGCCAGATAAATTTGGTTCATACTTTTATTAACCCGTTAGTCCACATTAACACATACAGGGAAATTTTTCCATAAGCCAACTTTTTAAAACTATCATTCTCCCAAATATCTGCGTAGTAATCTTCTCCACTTCATGTTTTGGTGACGTGACCGTTGTCACCTTGCGGGCGGAAACGCGTGTCCCCTTCTCCTGTTACAGGTGACAAAAACGTCCCAGGGGATGACGTGATGCGTCCGAGGCCACGCGGTCATCCGACGGCAGCACCGAAACAGGGCCGGACTAGTGAGCGTAGTTGCCGGGGCGGTGCGACCACACGAATAGTAGGGGCGATTGTTGTAGCAGTAGTGGTAGTAACAGCGGTAGGAGCAGAAGTAGTTACAGTCGTAATCGTAGTACCAGCAGCACCGGAAGTTACGGCAGCAGTAGGGGTGGTAGTAGCCCTACCGGGAGAGCAGCGGAAGCGGAAGTGACGGTGGTAGGCAGCCCTGGGAGACGGCGACCGTGGCCTGAGCGCCTTCTACTGGGCACACTGTATGGGCTCCAAACCCGTATTTTTGTACCAGGCTCCCCACCCAGCAGGTCCACCTGGCGAGGGCAGTTCTCACCGTGGTGTCCTCAACACTTGAAAGCCCGGGCCCGACTGAAGCAGGAACTTCATCCGTATTTATCGGCCGTAGAACGAATAAACACTTACAGATCGTCCCTGTCGAGACTAACAAAAAAACAGCTCCAAAGCGCCAGAGCGTTCTGTGTTATCAGGAATCAACAAATCGCTCTGTTTAGGATTTACCCCGCTTCTTCCCTCGAAGGTCAGAACATGCGGCGCGGTATGTGTCTGGAGAAGCTCTACGAAAGTTCTTGAATTTCAGGAAACAGAATTACGAGCGACGACTCCTCGTGTGAATGAGCAAAGACACGTTACGACAGTTTGGCAAATTACCTTGAAATATGAGCAACACACACAAAAGGAAAACTCGAGCAGCGCTTTGCTATTCACCAGGGTCACCCACTTAAAAGATCCTCACTGCAAGATTATTCCGTTAGCAATAATCCAAAAAGGTCACAACGGGTGTAGGCAGGCAGGAAGGAAACCGGTCTACAAATGAGGGGCCTTACCTGTAATAAAGGAAGTTAAGGATTTTAATGAGCCTACCAGGGGAGCCACTTGGTAATCACTGTTTAGTAAGAGGAAAAATAAACAAAGGGGAAAATGATGGATGTTAGTGAACAAGAAAATGTCCTCAATAAATTCCTCATCTTCAATCTTGGTGCATTCTTTGACCATGGTGCTTTTTCTTTTTCTATCTGCTTAAAGATGTTTATTCCAAAAAGGTTAGTTTTTATTTTGAGTCTAAAGGAAAAATTGGGAGGACATAGTGACAAGATGGCTGTCTCAGGTACTCATGGGAAGGGGGAAAGGGTGTCCTAAACCTTGTACTTCCAGGGGGCAGAGCGAAGGTCTGTGGGTGGCAGCACCAGGGAGCCACATTTCCCACGTATGTAGCTCAGAATTTTCTCATAATCAGAGCTGATCGGTAATGGGTCCGTTTGCCTTGAAAAATACAGGTTGGAACGTTCTGCTGCTGGAAGTGTCTGGGCAAAGTTGAGGCCACCATCGGTCAGGAGAAAGTTGGCATCCAAGTGTCCTTTACCTTCTGGGACTCCCCAGCTCTCTGTGGAACACGAAAGACTCTTCATTTCCTTGCTGCTTGAGCACTCCTGCAGAACATTAAGTGAATATTGTCAACCGGTGACTACTTTCAAAGGGTTATTTGGTCCTGATGTGATCGTTGGGACAGACAGTCTTAACTGAGTGCTCAGGTGAATACGAACATGTTGCCTTTTGTTTAAAGCAAGAAGCGAAGGCAAGAAGTGAGCATTCTCACCTCCCCCTGGGCCTGGTCCCACCACGAAACACACCCAAACTGGTAGAAATAGGTTTAACTGGCCATTCTGTAGAACTTCCATTGAGCCTTCAGGAACGATGGAGGGCTTGGGCGAGTTCTGATGTGCAGCTACGCTGAATCCCTGGCCTGTGGACACCCGTAAACATTGCATTAAAAAACTTTTAAAAACCGGTCAGAAAACAGACAACCGAACAGAAAAACAGACAAAAACACTTCTCAAAATCGGATATCTAATTTGGCCATAAATATACAAAATGTCCTTAGCCACTTGGTTGCCAAAGAAATGCAGATTAAAAGAATAACAGGGGTGCTTCGGTGGCTCAGTCGGTTGAATGCCTGACTCCTGATTTGGTTCAGGTCATGATCTCATGGTTTGTGGGATCAAGCCCAACGTCAGGCTCAGCGCCGACCGCACAGAGCCTGCTTGGCATTCTCTCTCTCTGGCTCTTGCTCTCGCTCTCGCTTTCTCTGCCACTGCCCCCTCTATTAAAATAAATAAATAAACTGAAAAAATATATAACAAATTGCTACTGTATAACCACCAAAGGCCCTAAAATTAAAAAGATCCCCAATAGCAACAGTTGGCAGGATGCGAAGTAGCTGGAACACACACATTGTTGGTGTGAGTGCTTGTTTGCCCTTCACTTTGGGAAACCATCCAGCGGTATCTATCAAGATTGAACATATGAATACCCTAGGACACAGAAATTATATTGCTGGGTACACACGGAACTGCATGCTTTTGTGCACTCGAAGACCCATACAAGAATGTCCGTGGCGGTATTGTTTATGATAACCAAACATCAGAATCCATCAACAAGGGAATGAGTAAACCAATTTGCCACGTCCCTAAAAGGAAATACTGTGTAGCAAAGAAAATGGACTGTAGCTATTTGCCATAGCATGGATGAATCTCCTAGCACGGAGTAAAGGAACGTGAATAAAGAAATGGTACATCTTGTATCGTTCCCTTTATGTAAAGTTCAAAAGCAGCAAAACTCCTCTACGGCTTTAGAATTCAGAACAACAATCACCTTTGGAGTGGTGGTAACGATGGAGAAAAGCACAGGGGGGGTTATCTGTGGCGCTGATCGTATTTTGTTTCTTGACTTAGGTTGTCATACACAGATGTAATCACTGTGCGAAAATCCGTTGAGCTATATGGGTGCGATCTGTGCACTTTTCTGTATGTCATTCATCAATAAAAGTTTGTTACACTAGATTATTTGATTGAAAATTTCCTGCAACTTTTAACTTCCTCTGATTGTTTTTACTTTACTCAATACTAAATAATTCTAAAATGGGACTTCTGTAAACCAACCCATGGTCTGGCAGAAGCTGGTGTGCCAGAACCGAAGGAGACGCTAGTGTTAGGGATGGAGGAACATTCCAACAGAAACCGTGAAGGTAATTCCGGACACCTCGACCCAGAGAACTTTAATGCTTGGCTGGTAACCAGATGGAAAGAAGTTTATTAGCATGGCTTCCAAGAAAGCATTCATTTCAGGAAAAATTCTTTCCACTCCTACATGCAACTCACAACACACGTGCACATACTAAATATACAATTCACAGAGCTTAGAATCTGTTTGTGTGTTTGCATTGTGTAACCACATAGAATTTCTTCCTTCTTGAAGTTGTTCGCTCTCACACAAAGGTCTCAGGGCTTATTCTCATTTTAAGTTTTTTGCTGGAGATCCGCTGCCTTCTGAACCAGATGTAGTATTGCACAGCATAAAGGCAAAGCTACCATCAAAACTGAATGTAGTCTCTTGTGACTGAAACTGAACTTATAAAAATTTGTAAACAAAAATCCCTCCATTCTTCATTTTCTAATAATTCGTTTCAATGACGACCTGCTTATTTAACCGGTCCTCTGTACAGGACTGCCAGGTTGGCTTGTCCATTCTGGGGCCCAAATCATGGAACAATTTTCCTTTGAGTTCTATCTACTTCCGAAGTCAACTCTAGAAAAGCTCTTCTGTAAAAGGCAGCAAAAGAAGTGAGAAACATCGACCACCCAAGTGAAAAAGAGAACTAAATGTGCTATTCTGAGCAGTGAACTGAAAGCCCCATTTCCTACTTGTGTGTTTGGATGTCAACATGTCTATCTCTATCTATCGGTCTACCTACATCTATTTATCTATGTATCTCTACCTTTACCATTATCCAATTCTATCTATCTCTCTATCCATCATGGTTCTTGTATAAATGTCAAATCTCCACTCCCAGAGACTTGATGAAACCTTCAGCGTATGTCCTAGGGGAAATTTCTGACCCAGGTTGGCCTAATTTCACACTTCCTTCATGACTGTCTCTGCCTCACCCTGCTGTGTCCCAGGCCAATCAGCCTTCCTGGCCACATAACTGCTCAGAGATCACACCTTATGTGCACATCTTAAGAACTTTGCTTTTCTGGGATGTTTGCCTTCTGGAGACTATGGGGCTTATCTTCAATTCCAAATATTTATCCTACTCCCATCTACCAGCGTGGAAATTTCTGGTGCTTTATAAAGCAGAGTAGAACTTTCTAATTGAGTATTCCTTATAAAGAGTTCCATGTTATACAGAAATTATAATTCCTACAGGATTTCCTGTTTCAACCATTTATCTATGCACCTTTCTGTTTCTCCCCCCAAGAATTTAGCTGTCTGGGATTTTGCTGCTTAACTATTGGCAACTTTCATTTAGACCGGACCACGGGACACATGCTAGTCCAGGGTTAAAGGTTGTTCTCAAGCAAAGAATTAGGACCCTGCCCTTTCTGTTTTCCAGCTTTGTTTACTTCCACAACCTAGGACAAATCCTCCTGTTTTTTCCGGGTTTTCAATTCCTTGGGAACAGTCTTCCATATCTGACTCATCTTAAATGTTTATCCAAGCAAATTTTACATAAGTTTTTATAAATTATATGTTCAATAAATTTTTTAAAAATCACTTCATGAATAAACACTTTAAATAGCTTGGGACTTACCGGTTTAAGACCCTATTTTTAAAAATACCAGATCAGTCATTTTGCACCCCAGCTCCTCTCCACTCTAACACCCTTGACCTCTGTTAGTTCTGCATATAAAATACGCCTCATCATGAACATTGACCAATCACCAAAATGCCCTATGTAAATTACAGAATCACTCAGAATCATCAAAATTTAACAAAAAGGAAGTCATGGATGATTTGCATGGTCAGACTACCCTTTCGCCGAAGACAGAAGATGTAGGCAAAGTAGTTTTTAAAAGGCTAAGGCGTTCATAATGACCAGAAAAGTGGAATCAGAGCAGCTGCAAAGTTGGGAGGAAATCCTGGGAGGGAAAGGGATGCAGAGGGGTAAACCCTGACTCCAAAACCACGTGTGCACAGAGACCCCAGTGTCCTCAGGAGAAAACAGCAGCGGGGAGCTTACAGAATACAGCAAAGAGTTCAGCTCCTGCCCACTGTGGGGAGACAGAGTCGGGCGTTTGAATCCAGGCAAGTTAGCCGCTACAAGAATGAGAATCAATACTCTTCAGAGGAATAAAACAGAATCCATACTCTTTATGACATATTATTATGTCTGGAATTCAATTAAAAATCACCAGATACATGAGGAAATGGGCAAACTGACCAAAATTGAAGCAAAAAAAGCAGTAAAAAAAAAATCACCCCCAGATGACCTAGATGCTGCAATCAGCGGACAAAATTTGAAAGCAACTATCACAGAAGTACTCAGGGATTTGACGTATTCTCATTAGAGAAATGGAACTATGAAGAAATATGATTTCGACAGAAAAACCTGCACACACGTGCTTAGCACAGCTTTTGTCATCATTGGCAAAACTTAGAAGCAAGCAAGGTGTCCTTTAGTAGGTGAGTGGATAACTAAACATTGGTCCATGCAGACAATGGAGTATTATTCAGCGCTTAAAAGCAATGAGCAATCAAGCCATGAAAAAACATGGAAGAAGCTTCAATGCATATTTCTCAGTGAAAGAAGCCAGTCTGGAAAGACTTTATATTGTATGATTCCAACTGTATGACACTCTGGAAAAGACAAAACGATGACGGTGAGAAGACACTGGTTGCCGGTGGGATGAGGGGAGATATGGACACGTGGGTGCAGAGGATTTTTAAGGCAGCTAAAATGTTCCATATGATACCAGAATTATACCATACCATATGAACACAGGCCGTTATACATTTGTCCAAATCCATAGAACGCACAACACCAAGAGTGAACCATATGTGAACTGTGGACTTTGGGTGGTTACGACGTGTCATTTGTAACAAATGAACCACTGGTAGGAGAAGTTGTTAAGGGGCAGGCAATGCACGCTTGAGAGCAAGAGGCATATGAGGATCATTCCATCTTCCCCCTCAGTTCTGCTCTGTCCCTAAAACTGCTTCAAAAACAAATGAATTTGCATTGAAAACGGAAATTCTAAAGCTGACCATACAGCTAAGTTGACGCTTTTATGGGTGTGGCTTAATAACATGAGAAACGGCGGAAGATTCAGTGAACTGGATGGTAGAGAAGTAGGAATTACTCACTCTGAAGAAATGGAGAAAATGATTGAAGAAGCATGAACAGAGCCTCCGAGATCTATTGGGCATACATAGTATGCGTACAGTCGGAATCACAGAAGTAGAGAAGAGAGATGGAGCAGAAACAAACAATGGAAAAAAATAATAATGACCAAAAAAGATCCCAAATTTGGTAAATGTTTCATTAAAAGGCCCATGTCTACCTAATAAAGCGCTTGCAGTAATGCAAATATCAAGATATTAACGCTTGTCATCAACCCCAAAACATTTCAGACGTGCGGGCCTTACAAGCAAAGTAACTAGCTTTGTCCTGAAATCCGAAGTTGATTTCTTCTTATTTCTGTGAAGTCAGAATTATAGCTGACCCTTGAAAACCACAGGTTTGAACTGCGTGGGTCCACTCGTGGAATTTTTTTGTTTCAAGAAACACAGCGCTATACGGTAAATGTATTTTCACTTTGTTATGATTTTCTTGATGACATTTTCTTGTAACTAGCTCACTTCATTATTAGAATACAGTGTGCATTACGCGTAGCACACAAAGTATGTGTTAATTGAGTGTTTATGTTTTCGGTAAGGCTTCTGGCCAACAGTAGGTTATGAAGTTTGGGAAGTCAAAAGTTACGCGCGGATTTTCAGCTGGCTGTGGGTAGATGCCTCTAACGTCCACGTTGCTCAAGCATCAACTGTACTTGTTAAAGCTGTAAATTACTTCTTGAACCCCTGTCAACAAATGGATGTGTTTCCATAAATGAGCAAAAAGCATAAGACATGTGAATACTGTTTGCTTGTGGCCTTATTTTGCCACACATGGGTATCTCTATTCAGATGTGTATTTTTCTGGTCGAACCCATCAAAGCCCCTCTCCTGCTCATGCTCTCCCTCTCTGTCAGAAACAAACAAACAAACAAACAAACAACAACAACAAACCTCACTCTCAGGAGCTCTCTGGCTGAATTGGATGAAACGACTATTCTCTTTAAACTTTCAACATCATTTTTTCCTAATATATGATTTTATATTTTTCAGGTCAGTATCTATCATGACCATTGTCATAATACAAAGGAAAGCAGTTACGATACATTGACATGACATTGAAATGAGAAATGAAAGCAAATGTGGGGCACCTGGGTGGCTCAGTCAGTTAAGCATCTGACTCTTGATCTCAGCTCAGGTCATGTCATGAGTTCGAGCCCCACATTGGGCTCTGATGGCACAGAGCCTGCCTGGGATTCTGTCTCCCTCTCCCTGTCCTTCCCTGTTTGCTCTCTATCTCTCTCAAACGCAAATAAACTTTTTAAAAGAGAAAACAAATGAAAGCAAATTAGAAATACGTGCAACCAAAAACAACAAAACAAGAGTGCTCTGAAGTTAAAATAAATAAAACTATGAACTTTATTCCCTTTAATTCAAAAACACGTTGAGAGCCTACAATGTGCCAGTGTTGTTGTTTTTGTTATTACAAGATGTTTACAACTGGTCTGTGTTTCATTGCCGTCTGATTTTACACACGTGTTCTTCTAAATGTTATCCAAGCAGACTAATGAACACCCTGGCAAGATTCAAAAGAATATCTCGAGAAGAAAATAGGCAAAAGCCTAGTAATACCTTCACAAATTAAAGACTTGGAACCTCACTGCTGCAAATTCAGCTCTCAGTTACAAATTTGATGCATGGATTTTTTTCACCTACCGGCCAGGAGTAGGCAATAGGGTTGGTGTTGATAAATGAGCTGTCAGTTTCATTTGCCATCTTTTTAGAAATTATTTTTAATTTTCTTCCCCAATTCCAGGGTCATATCCCTTGCGATTCATGTAATTAAACAACAGCAAAAAACTCTTCAGAGGAAAGTTGTAGGAATCAAAGTCGTAAGCATGTCACAAACGAGCACAGTTAAATACTGGGCCGAGTGCTCGTTTGCTCTAGTAGAAATCTGTCTAATTAAGCAAGGCAAACGTTTAGGCGGGTGTTAGAGATGTACAATCAGTCAAAAAGACCACGTGAAGGTCACCTAGGAGCACAATGAGGGTCTCTAGGGAGTGCGTCACCTTCACCCATGGAAGATTCTATCAGGTACATTTCCCACCAGCTTTACGTCATGTATGTTATTTGTTAACAAAACACATCCAACGCTGCCTAACCTCAGTATGTCCTTTGAGCACTTGAGCCCCAAAGGGTAACATTTTTCTACTCGTCTTTAGATAGCAGTGTTTTTAGGTCACTCTACCTCTGTATAAGTGATAGCTGGGTGAGGGGCGTCTGGGTGGCTCAGTCGGCTGAGCGTCCGACTTCGGCTCAGGTCATGATCTCGCAGTCGGTGAGTTCGAGCCCCGCGTCGGGCTCTGTGCTGACGGCTCAGAGCCTGGAATCTGCTTCGGATTCTGTGTCTCCCTCTCTCTCTCTCTGCCCCTTCCCCGCTCATGCTCTGTCTCTGTTTCAAAAATAAATAAAAACATAAAAAAAAAAGTGATAGTTGGGTGAGCACATAAGAAGAACAGCTAACTCGGGCTTGGAGCATCAGAGAAGGTTTTTGAAGGAAAGCAAACTTAAGATGAGAAAGAAAAAGTGAGCAGAAACTACCTCCCTGGCGGGAAGAATATTTCAGGCACAAGGAACCACGTGTACAGTGTCCTGAAAATGAGCAAGCACGTCCTACTCGAGTGGTAAGTGAAACTCACTGTGCCTGGAGGGTTGAGTCCGGGGCACTGGAGTCCGGAGGGATGAGACTGAAGGGTGAACAGGTGGAAAGCGCACAGGCAGAGGAAGTGCTGTCACAAACCGGGGACGAGAGGTGCGGAAACGGCCGACTTGATGTCACTGGGCCAGTGCCCTGACCTGATCGGTACTTTGGAAAGACCACGCTGGCTGCACCCCTGAGCACGTTCCGCAAGACCAGATGAGGAACGGCAGTTACAGGGTCCTCACGTGGGAAACTCGCCAGAGTCTCGCGGAGGCGTGACGCTGGCAGGAATTACAGCGACAGCGGAGGAGATGGGGACGGATAGGCACGTTTAGGAAATTTACAAACAACAGGCGTTGTGAGTGACGGTGAGAGCAGAGAGGGAAACCAGAGGTCACAGCTGGAATTTTTGGGGAGGACAAATGACCCAGAGGGGCTCCATCCACTGACTGAAGGAAGAGGACCACGTTTGTGGGGGAAAGACAGAGGGTTGAACTTGCTGGAATGTGAAGTGTGCACGGGACAGGAAAGCAGAGATAGTCAGCACGGTTGGGTCTGAAAGCATGAGCTGTCGTTTTGAAAGATGCAAAGTGGGTCCAGGTAAGGAGGTGGCATCTCCATGAGTGAGAGGTGAGGGTGCCCCACAAAGAATCTTGAGAACCTGGTTTATCTAATACGCAAAGGATGGGGTGCCTGGGTGGCTCAGTGGGTTAAGCATCCGGCTTCAGCTCAGGTCACCATCTCACGACTCGTGGGTTCCAGCCCCGCGTCGGGCTCTGTGCTGACAGCCCCTCCCCTGCTCTCTCTCTCTCTCTCTCAAAAATAAACATTAAAAACATTTCTACAACAAGAATAGGCAAAAATAAAGAATGCATAAAAGAAACTAAGAAAAAGACAGTGACCAAAGAAATGAGGAAATTTGGGGGAGCCTGGGTGGCTAAGTCGGTTAGGCGTCCGACTCTTGATCTCGGCTCACGTCGTAATCTCACAGTTTGCGGGATCGAGCCCCGCATCAGGCTCTGCGCTGATGGCCCTGAGCCTGCTTGGGATTCTGTCTTTCCTCTCTGCCCCTCCCCCACTTGTGTTCACTCTCTCAAAATAAACGAACTTTAAAAAAAATTAGAGAAAAAAAAAAAGAAGCGAGGAAATTTGGTCAAGAGCCCCCAGAAAGGAGAGACGTTCAAGGAACAGGGAATACCAAAGGCGCCAACTCCTATACAGAGCAGGCAGCAGGCGCACCCTCTGATATCTCCTCCAAGCTATTTATGAAAGTGTTGAGCAACAGCTAGCTAAGAATAGACCCTGCTCCCAGTACTTCAATCCGCTCATCAATACCCTTTCAACCTACTAATCAATTTCATTTAGGGTACAATTATAGGAAGTTCTGGAAGTCATCACCAATCTCTACTTCTTTATGTGTCTGGGAACTTGCTAAACTCCCTGAAAAGTTAGCCATATGGTGTTTCTGTCATTTCCCAGACTGGCCTATACGTCTAGTAACACTCCCTGCTATCATCCCAAGATGAATGGGGCTAATTTGACATGACTCGTCCTCATTGATCTCACACTGGATCGTGGTGAGCGCTCCTTTCTTTTCTGGCCAACTGGAGAGGTAGGGCTCATTTCGCCATGAGTAACACAGGGCTCCCCAAGCCTGCCTCGCCCACCGCCCTCCGACCCCATCAGCACAGACGGAGTGCAGTACGCAATTCAATACCTCCAGGAGATTTATGAGGTCGCCCTTCTCTACGGTGCGTAGATCAACAAAGCCTTGCGCGGGAGGGAAGTGTGGATTTCGGAGCCAGAGGTGCGTTGAAAACCTGGTCCCGCCTCTAAGGATGACCCAGGGTGCACTATGGATCTTTCAAGCATCGATTTCCTCATTTATTAAGTGAAGATTAAAATATCTATCCCCTAGAGTTACGATAAGGACTAACGGATGGGATGTGTGCACCCGGCTCTCACGGTGCTAGCACAGAACAAGGCGCTGAAAACACGCCTGTATCCCTGAGCCCCTTTCCTCCAAACAGCCCGCGCCGTCATGGAGGGCGGAGGCAGCTGCTTCTTGGTTCTGTCGATCTCACCGTCTTAACTCATGTATTTACCCAAAATGCACTAAGCTGGGAATGACCAGCATGGGGGCGCTTCACTATTAGGGGGTGCCGGCAGTGATGTGCACAGCAGAGGCGTGGCACATCTGGGCCGTCGAATTCCGGGGCTTAGCAAAGGACAAGGTTCAATGTCAGTACGCATGCGGCAGGAGTCTGGCACAGCCTCAGGGCAGGTGTGAGAAGGCCGGCACGGGCGAGGTGTTCCGACAGAGGCAGAGACTGGAGACGAGGGGACTGAAATTCTGTCTGCGAGAGAAAGGAGCACCTTGCATGGGAGAGAAGGGCTGGCGTCCTTCTAGAGCATTAACCGTCTGCTCAGCGGCTCCAGACCCTGAACTAGAGACAGCACAGCGGATCTGTGGAGTCTAAAGGCCTGTGCGGTAAGGACCCTGCTCCCCAGAAGCTGGCACACAGAGCTGGACCGATGAGGTGCATCCACAAATACCCCTAGAGCGGCAGGTAACCTGCATCACCGTAAGGGCGGAGCGAGGGAGGCCTTGGAGCCAGGCTCGGGTGGCAGCGGGGCCCCGTGCCGGCCCTCTGCGTCAGCTGCCTCGACCGATGACTTGAGTCTCTTCACCAATCCGGGCCTCAAGTTCTCTGTAATTGAGTCAGGACACTGAGATCATTCAGTGAGACGTTTTAAACACTTTGCCAGGCGTGTCGAGAAGCAGTCAATAAATGGCAGCTGTTCTCATCATTATGGGCGGCTTTGGGTAATTCGCTTCATCCCTGAACTTCAGTTCCCTCATCCATATTGCTGGAAGATTGGACAAAGATAGCTAAAGCCCCCATCGATCCTAAAAATCTATGAATGGTACAAATGAGACGAAATCCAATTCCGAGGCAGGAAGTGTTCCCTCGGGTGGCATTCCAACAAAGACTTCTTGGCCGACGCGGGCTTTGCTCGAGGCCTTGGCGACACGATGCTGGCCGCCGAGTGCATCGCTTCGGAGGCAGTGGGTGATCCAGACACAGGGCTGGGAGACGAGGCCGGGGAGAGAGCTGGTGGTTCGCTAAGAAACACTGCAAGTTGTAGAGCAACAGACTGAGAACTTTCCCGGCGGGCAACAGGAAGTCACTGAAGATTTGTGACAGGGAAGTGATAGCGTGGATGTGACATCTCAGGATGTTTCTGGCTACGGTATGCAGAAAAGATGGGTCGGGGATACAGATTCGAAAGAAAACGAAGAAGGAGGCAACAGAAACCCTTCACACCCGGAAGAGTAAAGCTCTGAACTCAGGCAGTGGCAACAAGCTGGCCGGGGAGCAAAAAGAGAACGCAAATATTCAGGCCTGCGTGGTGTTCCCAGTGCCTGAGCAAGGACCCCCCACCCCCGACAGCCAGCAGGGCAGGGGGACCCCCAGCCCGAGCATTGGCCTATGGCATCTTCCTCTGTATGTCCACACAAGGCTGCGTGTTGTTAGATTTTACTAACGGATGACGGTAGACGTGTCTTTGCTCCACTTCTCTTCTTGTCTTAACATAAACCACGACCCACCGCTCACAACCGCACTTGCACAAAGAAAGGAGTTTCAGGGGTGCCTGGGGGGCTCAGTCAGTTAAGCGTCGGACCCCTGGTTTCAGCTCAGGCCATGATCTCACGGCTCATGGGATCAAGCCGCACGTCGGGCTCTGCACTGACAGCACGGAGCCTGCTTGGGATTCTCTCTCTCTCTCTCTCTCTTTCTCTCTCTCGCTGCCTCACCCCCACTCATGCTGTCTCTGTTTCTCTCAAAATAAATAAATTTAAACAAAAATCGAAGGAGCCTCAGACTTCAGAGGGAAACAGCCAAGAAAGAGAAAGACACACAAAATTGCAAGATCAGAGATTTCATTTGGTGTGAGAATGGTTTTTGGAAACTGCTTCTTTTTTAAAAAAAATTTTTTTTAATTTATTTTGGACAGAGAGAGAGAGACAGAGTACTAATGGGGGAGGGACAGAGAGAGAGGGAGACACAGAATCTGAAGCAGGCTCCAGGCCCCGAGCTGTCAGCACAGAGCCCGACGCGGGGCTCGCACTCGCGAACTGCAAGATCATGACCTGAGCCAAAGTCGGACGCTCCACCGACTGAGCCCCCCCAGGCACCCTGAAACCACTTCGTGCCCTAAACTGTCCCCTGCCTCATTTGAAAGCATCCCCCGTGGGCTGCCACCTCCCAGTCCAGGGCGGAGGTGGTATGCGGGGAGGTCCCTGCCTTGGACACAGCCACTCTTCCTCCAGCAGCTCCCCTCCTGGGGGGCGAGAGCAAACACAGATGCCATTCCACACCCGCTAAAGGAAACCTTGGGGGGGGAAACAAGTGCAATAATTGGTGGAAAAGTTGAAGAGTTAGGTGCTTGAAGGTCAGGGGTTTTACGGAGAAAGTCACAGGATTCTACTTTTCAAAGGTCAACGGGAAAAATTAGAAGATTCCCCTCTTGGCCTTCCCTGGCTACAGTGGGGGGCTGCGAACATCAGTACATTCTCGGGACAGCTTTCTACACAGAACGTAAACCTTAATGTTATCTGATATTTGGGTTGGATGCACTCGAGCAAAGTGTGGAAAGTCTGATCCCTGGCAAGGACCCAGAGCTGCACAACTGATTGGTACCATCGCTCCGGGCCACCCCCCGCCTCCCTCCCTGGTTCCCCGCCGTGCTCTTGGTGTAGTAGCGGAGAGCTGAATCATAATTAGGATTTTTTAACCCCTAAAATGAAAAGGGGGAGACAAGGGAAGGCAGTCAGGTGGGGGGGTGGCTGAGAAACACTGGCTGGAGACACGGGCAGGGATTCTGCAGGATCGCCTCTCACGCAAGGCTGCAGGTGGTGGGCAAGGCTGGCCCTGGAGAATCTTCTAAACGTGGCCTGTCCGTCTCCTCCGCGCCTCCTGCATCTGTCCAGGCTGCCACTGACGCCAAGAATCATGGGCTTCTGTGACGGAAAAGGAATTGATGGAGACCTGGTGGTCCAAACATTGGCTAACAGCCTTGCTTTGGAACAATGCTCACCTCTGTGGAGGCTGTCCTAGCCGGGCTCCTTTATATCACTTGACATCACTTGTATGTGGTATTTATCATGAATTGCCTCCTGGCATCTCGTTTGTTGTTGTTGTTCTGTTATTTAACTTTCCCCAACATCTCAGAGTTAAAAGAGACACCTCGAAGATTCAGGCTGGCTCTTCCTTTCATATTTGAACGCGCGGCCAAGAGGTTGATTGTCTGGTTCAGGGCCGCGAGAAGAGCCCCAGGAGACAGACATTTCGCTGCCTGCAGAGGTGACCCGTTCCACCTTCGGATGGACGGGATGCTAGGGCAATCGGAAGCTTCCAGATACACCCATCTGTTCCTGATGGGGGTATACATTTCGATCTTTCTGGAGGATAGTTAGACAAAACAGATAAAAAATCTTTTACAGTGTTCATAACCTCTGACCCAGAAATTCCACTCTCAGGGATTTATCCTAAAATATTAGCATGGGTGGGCCCGGTGATGTTGGAGACAGCTTGTGTGGGCTTGTGAGAACCGTCCACACGTACCTCACCTCTCCCAGCTGCACGCGCTGACAGCTTGAATCTGGTCAAGGTGGGAGAGAACACGCACATACGCCTTAGAAAATCCCCAAATGCTACCATCGGGGCTTTCGATCCCCCCCGGAGCTCCAGAAAGCATCTTCGGCCCATCCCTGGGCAAGTCTGAATGTTTAGCTAAAGTATATTGGTTGCAGAATATTACAGATGAAGTAGAGAAAAAATTAAACACAACGGAAACGTCCAAGTGTAGACATCACTGAAATGAATTAAAGTGTATCCGCATTACGCAACCTTCAAATAATATGAAATAAACACACAGAAATATGTATATATCTTTAGAAAAGTTAAAGGAGGTTGGCAAACAGTCGGCCATGGTAAAATCCCATTTTTGTTGCAAGTGGTGGGGGCAGAGAAACAATCAGCAGAGATTTTTAACTGGATGGTGAGATAGTGGGATTTTTGTGTGTGCCATTTACTAGTATATGCTAACTCTACTGTAATCAACATACTTCTCTTTTGTAACGTTACAACGTTAAGGGTTAATTTTTCACGACGCACAGGTCTGCATTCCTTATCAGTACCTATACTCAACGACACAGTTTTGATGTTGGATACATTTTTTTGTAAAGGAGAATCGCTAATGAAATGCGTCATCCAGACATCCGTATCGGGAAGACCCAGGATAAGACAAGACGTGCAAACGCAGCGCCCAGGAGTCGTCTCCTGCCTCACGAAGCTCTCCATTTCACGCCAATCTAAATTCACACAAATCCCAGGAACAGTCAACAGAACAGGAAACGAACAGTCTAATCAAAGCAACTAAATGTCCTGATTTTTTTCAATTTAAAAAGGTGTCTTTATTCCATTTAGGACCACCAGGGCAGCAAAGTTGAATGCAAATCTGCCTCCTCCCTTGCTTTGGTGGCCTTCTCTCTCTGGAACACGTTTCCTTCGCGCCTCTGCCAGAGAAGTCCGGGGGCTGGAGGGTCCCCCGAGGGAACCAGCAAGCCCGATGCAGGCGCCTCTGGCAGTGGAGATTGACCTCACTGTGGAGAGGTCCCCCCAGCCCCAACCGAAAAGGACTGGCCCCAAATGCCGCACCGAATGGAACCATTCTTCGGAATGCTGGGGGACGGCACCCCCGTTACAGAAAGAACATTTAGGGGCACCAAGGAGGCTCAGTCAATTGAGCGTCTGACTTCTGCTCAGGTCATGATCTCACGGCCCTTGAGGGCGCACCCCACGTGGGGCTCTGTGCTGACAGCTCAGAGCCTGGAGCCTGCTTCAGATTCTCTCTCTCTCTCTCTCTCTCTCTCTCTCTCTCTCTCTCTCTCTCAAAAATAAATAAACATTAGAAAGAACATTTACCTAGGGCACTCCTCTTACAGGTGATGCACCTGATGCAACCCCCCCCCCGCCCCCCACCCTGGGCCTCTTTGATGCCCTCTGTCTGGCTCTGGCTGAGA
The DNA here is from genome assembly GCF_018350175.1 of Felis catus. NCBI lineage: Eukaryota > Metazoa > Chordata > Mammalia > Carnivora > Felidae > Felis > Felis catus. Next base: position 146,801,174 of record NC_058372.1, on the reverse strand, counting down.
GTCTGGGCATTGCATGCCACCCTGGAGAGCTGCTGCCCTTGGCCATCCATTTCGTCCTCTGTCTAGGCAGCTGCTTGCCACAGGTTTGAGGTGCAGAGGGGACAAGGAAGGGCAGCTGGTGTGGATGGACAGAGGTGAAAATGAAGCCCCCCACCTCCCTCCGGAGCTCTCTCCCCGAAACAGGACCCAGAATGAGCAGAGGTGCACGCTGTGATTGCTCGGGGAGCTCTGACAGCCTGCGGTTCATAGCCCCCCACATCAGATTTAATTAATCTGACTTAGCTGGCCCGGTGAGGGGCCCCGGGCATTGGCATTTGTCCACATTTCCCCAGCTAGTGCTAACGTGCAGCCGGAGTTCAGAGGCAACCACACACCCCGTCAGCTGGGTGTTACTGGGGGAGAGGAGTCTACGGCTCCGTCAAGAGTATTCCACCCAGAGACCCGAAATCAGAGCGTTAATATTTACTCCTGCCTCAGGAGGTGGGGTATTAGCAATGCCCCACGGTGCATCCTGAATTATCTAAAGATCGTCTTCTGGCTGTTGAAGGATTTCCGAGCCCTCCTCTTCCCAACACCACCACCCACCTTTTTCTTTTCAAAAGAGAGTAGTCAAAGCATCTGTATTCGCTTCAAAGCGAGCAAACTCCACAGCCAACACATGACGCCATTACGGAATTCAAAAGGTCCTGGGAAGAGGCGAAACCACAGATTTGAAGGGGAATTTCTCATGAGGTGAAATCTTAGAGGCCTGTGGTGAAATCTTCTGATGTGAACTCTTCAAAACATTAAAGTGTTCAATCTCCCCCGGCAGGGTGATGTGAGCTTCCAGAAACCCAGAGAGAGGGGGAAAAAAACGTTCTTTGTGATCGAGAAACTGTCTGATAAATTACCAGATATAATGGGCCCAATTCTTTTGCCCTTAAATTAGGAAAATAAAAACCCTAATGCTGGCCAACAGGGGTAGTGCAAAAGCACAGGGGGGAAGAGACACAAAATGAGAGATTTCATGTTCACATGAAATATACTTGTTCTCATAAAAGCTCTGCAAGATGAATTTTTCCCCCCACAGAGGTGAGGGTAAGAGGCTAAAGACATGGCCACTTCATAGTCAGACTAAAAGATTTCCATTAACAACAGTCATAAATTTTAATGCTTCAAAGGAGGGCACATTATGGCTATCAAAAAAAACCAGGTAACTATTGTTATTTCCGGTGTAAATTTTGTGCTATAAAAAACGAAAAAGAATAATGTCTACTGGCCAAAGCTGCCTTCACCTCGCTTTCCGTTTGATTCTGGGGAAACCAGCAAGCATAATTATAATTCCTTGAGCAAATCCAAGAAAGACATTGTTGTCCCGACACATGAAGCAATGCTATTTTCCCTCCAGGACTCCGTTCCAGATTCAAATGCGTGCGCTACGTCTGAATGTGCATCCGTCCCACCTCACTGGCCAGGAAATAATCTGCAGAGAGCACTGCCAAAAATTACAGTACTTTGCCGGAATGACTTCAGGCCACATTCATCAAGCGGTAGCTTACAAGGAGTGAAAATTGGGGAAAATACGGAGTTTTGCGCAAGGGCCAGGAAAGTGCGATGTTACCTTCAGTTTCCGTGGTAGACTTAAACTCCGCCTCCCCTAAATCTAAACAGGAATAGCTGTGCCTTTATATTGGAAGCACACTGGAAATATACAAAAACACCGGAAAGTCACCCTGGATATTGGTCATTAAGATTAGCCACTGACATCTGTAATATAGACACGAGCATGTCAGCGATTCCCCTGTTGAATAAGGAAACTGGGCACTCAAAACGTTTGCTAAGCAGTTAGGTTTCTCTATTTGCTAGCAGTTTGGTCCTGTCCTGTCTTTCATTTACTGGTTATATCATATCAGGCAGGTTATTGAATCTAGCTAAAGCTTGGTGGTCTCTTCTGTAAAGTGGAGATAATCATTACAGTACGTCAGGAGATCAGAGACTGAGTCGTCATTTGTGTACCCTTGTATATCTTCTGGAAAAACAAAAAGCTAAAACTATGCGTCGAATAGAATGAGCAACTTCTGATAAGGATTAACCTGAGAAAAGACAAGTCAATCTCCTAGGGCACTACTCAGCTATAGTAATTACTCAGTTAATGTTGGTTATGATGGTTATTTATCTAAGTTAGACAATAAAAGACAAAATGTATATCTTCATTCTTCACGAGATAGGCATTTTCATTTCCTGAAAGGAGCTACTTTCACCCACAGAACAAATTCAGCAACCTCACACTCACTGCCAACTATCAGCCCAGTGGAATCATTACTACCTGGTGAGACAGCCCAGAGCCGAGGGGCTAAATGTGAGCATCCGTGTGTTAACAGGGGGCCTCGATAAACACGGCTCTGATTCTCATCCACTCTCGTCATTATGTTTCATCCAAGGCTGGAGCTTGGACACTGTGCTGAGATCACTGGGGCTAACTGTCTTCCTTGGGCCGACGAGGCAAGGTGTGCGGAGTTGCCAAGAACCTCACCGCTCATCCCCGACACGTGCTTGGGGGCTTCTGACTCCTTCAGTCTCACTCCAGAAGAGACGACCTTTATACTATGTGTCATAAGTACACCCCAAGTGTGGTTGTGGGGCAGATCTAAGATCACAGATTCCTAAAATGTCAGGAAGAGAAAGAATATGAAACATGACCAATCCCGAACCTTCCATTTCCATTGGTGATGGTGACATCGGGGGCTCCAGTGACCATTCAGGGCTCCACACTGGTCCCTGATGGCCGAGTCTATCTGGTAGTCAGCTACGTTTATAAAAGTTGCTGGACGTAACCACTACTGAAAGCTTACAATCTAAAGAAGGCCAATATTAGCACCGAAACATTAGAAAATACGTGAACTGAGAGAGCAGTACATCTGCATGGGAATACACAGCAAGAACAACTCTGGAATACATAAATAAATTTCCATGGCAGTAATCTAGCCCAGGAATGATAGGGCTTTAACAAGTCCATTACACTTGGCCTGTAAAAGGATCAAAAGGGGGAAATTAAAGAAGTAGAATCAATGAGATAGCATTATTTTCCTAGGGCTGCTCTAACAAAGTACCTTAAACCGGGTAGCTTAAAATAATCAAAATTTATGCTGCCACAGTTCTGGAGGCCAGAAGACCAAAATCAAGATGTTAGCAAGGCCATGTTTTCTGTGAAGGCTCTCAGAGGAGAAGCCTTCCTCGCCTCTTCCAATTTGTGGTGGTGGCTGGCAACCGTTGGCATTCCTGGGCTTATGACCAGGTCACTCCAATCTCTGCCTCTATTGTCACATGGTCTTCTTCCCTCTGTGTGTCTCTGTGTTTCTCTAAACCTGTCTTATAAAACTCCTGTCATAGGATTAGGGCCCAGCGTGATCTAGTATGACTTCATCTTAATTAACTAATTACTTCTGCAAAGATCCTATTTCCAAATATGGCTACATTTTGAGGTTCCAGATAGACATGGATGGGGATGGGGGGAGAAAAGACACTATTCAACTCAGAATGGGGATTTATTGGCTGTCCAGTAGGATGCAGAGAGTGAGGAGAAATGAGCTGGATTGACTTCTGATCTCCAGTTTGAAAAATAGGTGGGAGGGAGAAGACATGAGAATTGAAGATAATTCTATTTAATTGGTCTATGTTGGGCCATCCAGCTGTCCATGTGAAGCCAGGCCTAGAAAGGGATTCTGGGCTGCAGACTAGCCTTGGTCTTGTGACAGAGTATGTGTCCCCTAAGTCTGAGGAAGGCAGAAAAGCACAGGGTCATATAACCATCCCGTTTCCCTCCCAGAGATCTTGATTCACAACCATCTGCATGATTGAGAATTTTGTCTTCCTTTTAGCTTCCAACAAAATATATGAAAGGGGGAAGGGAGCAGAAAATACTGCCTTTGTGTGCCTTTCGAACACTGATGAAGACAGGAGCCAGGAGGCCCCTTGCAATCTTCCATTCCTCTTCTATCATCCAAAACCCATTCTCACATGGAGCTTGGACCACACCATGTGTTCGCAAGTGATGAGCATGCCCACATCCAGAGGGGAGTTTTAGCAAGACGTCATGTATTTCAAATAGTTAAAATGAAAGTTTGCGCAGAGGAAACACTGAAAACACATGAAAGATTAAAAAGGCTATTTTGGAAGATGGAAAACAGATAAAAGAGTGATCACCAATTCAGCAGAGTAGAGAAAATAAAAGCCTGGGTGCCTGGGGAGAAGGAAGCCATCAGTAGAGAAACTACAAGTACAACAGAAAATGCAGACAGCAAGCAAAGGGAAGGAGGAGGTGAGGCAGGAGGCTGGAAACAGCCGGTGTAACTGAAAGCCTGTGAGAGGAAAGTTATACCCCCAGATCCTCTCTCCACTGCCATTTTTCTAGGTAACTTCTTCTCCCTCTCCCCATCCTTATCAGGAGACAAGACCTATACTCTTGGAGAAATTAGACTAGAGGTTTCCTGAACTCAAGATGCCCAATACAGAGAGGGTTGACAATTAAAGCAAAGGACTGAAAACAAAGGTGGAGTTCATGAAAGTCATTGTACTGAATGATGAGGCTTCCAGCCCTGTGTGTCCTCAGAACCCACAGTAATTCAGGTTTATCCTGGCAATCTAAATAGCAGAAGAGTCTTTTTGGGGAGAGCAACTAGCCCTGGAGAAATTCCGAAAGATAGTGGCAATTGGCCAACCGCAACAAAATAGCCAAATACTATCTGATCACCCTATAGTGATGCCCACCAAATAATAATGCCACATCAGTACCCATAGCTTCTAACACACTTTTTTATAGGTTTGCTCCTAAATATGACAGATAAGTAAAGACCACCAGACACTGGAGGAAAACTTCTGACATAAAAAACATGGAATAAAAGAAATGAATCAAGAAAAGAAACTTGGAGAAAAGGACACTAGACAGGAAGTAGAAGAAATATATATATATATATATATATATATATATATATATATATATCCTCATAGAGACAAAGGAATACTATACATCTCTGAAATAAAAATAGGTTCCCCTAAATCTAAATAATAATGGTTTCTATTACTATTTGTAAAGGAAAATTGATAAAAATAGGAAAGAGCTCTTAGGAATTAAAATTGTTATGTGATATTTTAAAAGTTTGTTCAATGTAGGTGAGTTGAAGCAATTTCCTACAAGGCGTCAATCAAGGTCAGATAAAAAAAGATCATTTCAGACATGCAGTTCTCAAAAAGATGGTTTCTCACATGATTTTCTCAGAAAGCCAAAGTTCAATGAATTATACCAACAAAGTAAAACTAAAAGAAAAAGTAAAGAGAAGTAGAACAAAAAATATAAAACAATTAGATGATCAGAGAAGTCCATATCAAAAAATTAAAAAATAATAAAATAGTAATTAATTAACTAATTAATTAAAAAACAAAACAGAGAGGTCCAACATCCACATAATAGGAGATCCACAAGACAGAGGCTGGAGAAAATGGTGGAAAAGTAATTAGGAAAGAAAAATACAAGAAAAAAATCTCTTAATGGAAGGATAAGAATTTCCAGATTGAATGTCTCCATCAAGTGTCTAACACAGATACTTGAAAACTTACAAAATGAACTTATAGCAGATCACCACGGATTAAACAAAGACTCTAAAGTCTTCCAGAGATTATAATAATAAAAAAGTGATAATTACAAATCAAAATATTATACTTCTCAACAGCAAAACTGGAAGCATGTAGGCAATGGACCAATTTCTTCAAATTCTGAAGAAAAAGTACTTTGGAATTGAAATTCCCGTTTAGGTAAAGCGTCAATCAAGGTCAGATATAAAAGATCATTTCAGACCTGCAGTTCTCAAAAAGATGGTTTCTCACACGATTTTCTCAGAAAGCCAAAGTTCAATGAATGATACCAACACCAGACAGTAAAAGAGGAAAAAGATCCAAGGAGTAAAAGGTCAAGTTTGGAAGAGAAGTAAGTACAATTCTCCAAGTGTTGGTAGAGAGGGATCCAATATGGCAGCCACACCTCACACCTGCAGGACTCAGATGCTGCTGAGATCCAAGAGAATTAAATCCAATTAATCCAGAATTAATTCCAATTAATGCATCCAAGAAAAATATGCAATTCACATCTTTAATTATAGAAAGGAGTTAAATTGATTGATTGGAAAATTTGGAGGGGAGTCGGTGATGGAGAAATGGTAAGCAAGAGGATATTGAAAACAAATGTCATACAAGAATGGAATTGTAATCATCTGTGAACAAGTCATAGTAATGTAAACATTGAATGTTCAAAAATCACCGTCTACATTTATTAAGAGTCTTAGTGAAAGGGGAAGTGGGAGAGAAGCAGGAAGATGTCTAAGAGAATTAAATGTTTATCTTCCATTGTTTAAAAAAAGGAGTCTATATATAGTATCTAAAAATTTAAAAATAAAAAAGGGTTTTATATTATATTATTTAGAATATGGAGGTAAATACCGAAAGCACTACCCAAAATAGCAGAAGTGGGGGCAAGGAGAAGGTCAAGGGAATGCTTGCTTTTACATTTTAAACCTTGTAGTTCTATTTGACTTTTAAAACCACGTACAGGGGTTATTTGATAAAATTTAAATTTAAAAAAAATGGGGGAAATTCCATCTTCGGACCCAAGAAGGGAGGACAAGTCAACTGCAGATTCACAGGAGCAAATCCTCAAGGCGCGTCCGGGGTGCACCTGCCTGCTATGTGGGCATCGGGTAGATGGTACCACACAAGGGTTCCTCATCTGAGGTTCGGCGTGAGCACTTGGGGACTGACACCCGGGAGGTAAGTGATCCCCAGAGTACCGGGGCGAACATTATCTCCGCCTGTCACAGTTCCTGAGGAGGGCTCACTAGCATCCGTGACTCGTTTTGATGTAACTGTCACACACCCATGCAGTGGGTTCACAGCAAGTAACTGGGGGGAGGGGAGAGATAATGGACTTCATAATGGCACCCAAACAAAATGCAGTTTGCTCGGAGAGAATTAGGCTCATCCTTGCTTTGTAAGATTGGCTCTGAAGCCAATAAAACCTCGAGACCACTAGAAATTTAGAAGGAATGAAGGTAGCATTTACTGCCTACAAATTACCACCCCCCCCCCAGCCAAAGCATATTTTCATAAAGCCAAGACCATGTTTTGAACATGAGTAAGGTAAGTCTCCACTATTTATTGCCTACATTGGATATACACCAAGGACCGCCAGACGCTTCATATTCGTTACCTCACCTATAACAACAATCCCGGAAGATTCGTGTTTCCATTTCTATTTTGTAGATGAGAAGAGTGAGGCTCAGAAATTAAGTGGGGAACTTGAGAAAACACACTGCTCGGGGTGCCTGGGTGGCTCAGTCGGTTGAGGGTCCGACTTCAACTCAGGTCACGATCTCACGGTCCGTGAGTTCGAGCCCCGTGTCGGGCTCTGGGCTGATGGCTCAGAGCCTGGAGCCTGCTTCAGATTCTGTGTCTCCCTCTCTCTCTGCCCCTCCCCCATTCATGCTCTGTCTGTCTCTGTCTCAAAAATAAATAAACGTTAAAAAAAATATTAAAAAAAAAAAAAAGAAAACACACTGCTCGTCTTCACTCCAGAGTTAGTGAAATAAAACCTCCAGGTAAGGGACACATGATTTTGTGATCTTCTAAAGCTCCCCAGGTTAAACTGGGGGTGTGACCAGGCTTGAAACCACGGCTTAGGCCACGTTATCAAGCTAGGTATAAATTAATCCGTGAGATCAGCCAGCTGCAAGTACTATTCTAAAATGCAATTCATTCCGCTTTCCTTTGCTATGTTCCTTTTAACTGTGCTTTTATGTGTAGTATGGGTTTTATCTTTAAAAATAAAAATCTTATAAAGGAACATTCAGATAACAGGAAAGAGCCTTTGAGAATTAAAATTGTGATATTATATAAATGAAACAGGCTTGTCTATAAAAAATATCTTAACTGTTTTCCTGAGACTAAAATGAGAAGTTGTCCGCAAAGAACCTGGCACGCGATAGAAGCCCAGTGAGTGGCTGGGAGGCAGTATGGTATCTTGGAAAAAGAGTGTGGGCTTTGAAATCTGACAGACCTAAATTCAAATTCTGGTTCCACAACTTAGGCAATCGTGACTGTTGGGGGATATTATCTGCCTTGCAAGATGTGTTCTGAGAGTCAAAATCTAAAAATATACCCAAAGCCCCTTGTGTAGTCTTTGGAACATAATTGTGCTCAAAGGAATGTTAACTTCCTCCCTTGTAATCTCAACAATCTACTATGTTTTGTTTGCTCCTCTCTTCTCTTAGATTATCTTCCCATTGTGCTAGGTACCATTCTCCCTTCTGTGATTGCCTCCTTTACTCATCCAGGTAGTAATACAAAACTTTTGTTTTCAAATCTCACAGAATGTCTATCCTGAGGAGGAAAAAGGGTATTTCTTAAAAATAAAAGTCTTAAACCTAAAAGTCTCCATGTTTCCTACAGATTATTTTCTATATATTAAAAATCAAACCTTAAATAAATATTAAAAAATAAAAAGGGGTGCCTGGGTGGTTCATTTGGTTAAGCGTCCAACTCTGGAGTTTGGCTCACGTCATGATATTCATGGTTTGTGAGTTTGGGAGCTACGTGGGGCTCTGCGCTGACCATGGAGCCTGCTTAAGATTCTCTCTCTCTCTCTCTCTCTCTCTGCCCCCCCCATTTGCTCTCTCCTTCTTTCTCTGTCTCTCAAAATAAATAAGTAAACATTAAAAAAATAAAAAAAAAATCAAGCGATCTGTCAATCAATCCTTTTTGGTTTCTTCCCGCCTAACGAAAGTTGTGTAGTTGGACATTCTTCAAATAAGGTATCCATGTGGCAGTTTGCTTTAGCCCTTTTTCTGACTGGATTATTAAACTTAATCCTGTGATAAGTACTACACAGTATTTCACACCTTCCATTACCAAACTCAAGACCACGCATGATGATCATGTGTTCTCAATTTGCCAACAGTTTTAATACTGGGTAATTTGGTTCTTTTTGATAATTGAGGATGGTTAAATGTGCAACTAAATGTGAATTAGCTATCACACCTTTATATGATTTTTTCATGTAAATAATTCATCTACTTTTTGTGTTAAGAAACTGTACTATTTTTATACTGTACTAATTCATTCATATTAAAGTCTTAAAGCAGAATAAATTAGATAATGATTACTTGACATGTAATAAATCATCTTAATTGAAATGAATAAAATTATAAAATTGAAAGTGTCTTGGAAAATCTGGGACATACGATCACCATAAATTTAATTTCCTTGCTTTGGGTACTAGGAAAGAGTTATTATAATCGTCTCACAAGAATTAGAAAAACCTATCAGGAGCAAAATTCTAGACTAACCGTACTATGCGGAGAAAGTCCCTCAGATAGACAACAACCAGAAGGGTTAACAAAAAATATTTAGCGATGGTGGCCTAAGAATTTAAATCTATTAATCCAATGCAAACTACTTGGTGTTCATAAGATCAGCAAGAAGGATATGTATAATATGTTACTCACCACTTTCACTGTTTCAGTTGGTGCTGTATGCACCGAAAATCCTCAAAATTGCAAATCTAGGAGACCATAGACAAGTAGAAATAAAGTACAGAACAGGAAGGCCTCTTGTGCTAGAACACGTGAAGGACTAGTTTTACAGTCAGGCGTGCAGGTCAACAACGTCTGGTGTAGAAACTTCACGCACATCATCAGATTTCTCAATTGACTGGTTTCCTCTCTGCCAAGAGTTAGTCTCTGGAACATTTAGCACATTCTCCTTTGAAATAAGTCTATGTTAAATGCAGTTTCAGAAGCTAGGGCATGCCTTATCAACCCGCACAAACAAATGACATCCCTACAGCTGTTTATCCAGGAAAGCACTGCCCCACTGTCAACTCCTGTGTTAGCCACTACCTAGCACTGTTTTCATGCCTTATATCCAGTGGTATGCCAGTCATTCGGTTCTGTGGGGTGAAAGGAAGATGTTTACCTGCCAATTTCTCTGGCGTAAATTCTTCCATCATGACCAATTTCAAGCTAGCGACCATTTAACATTTGCTTCTCAAAATCAACACGAGCCGACTCCCATGCATGGCTTAAATTATTGAGTTAACAGTGAAGCAACAACCAGACAGGTAACTCTTACGGACCCCGTGTTATAGATGAAGAGACTGAAGCTTGGAGAAATGAATGAAGTTGTCTAAGATCCCACAGCTGGGAAGTGATTAAGTTGGGATTTGCATATGGATTTGCCCAAATCCACAATTCAACAAATATTTCTAAGAGCAAAATACTATTTTATACAAAAAGAAAAAAAGACAAAACACACAAAAATCTTTTAAATCAGTCCATGTTCCTAAACATCTCCTTCTTTTCCCTACAGGTAGAGATTGCCCAAGAAATGCGCAATGAGACAACCCAAGGGACACCCTCCAGTAGACAATGGCCCTCCATTCAATCGCCATCAGGCAAGGTTTGTTACATTTTTGCCTCTCTGTGGTGCCTCTACTTGGAGGTACCTCTTTGTCACAGCAAAGGTCATGAGAAACAGATAGTTCACTACAAACTGACTAGAAAGTTATGGCTAAACCATCATCTCTTAACTAGGAGATTCTTCACAACTTCCACCTTCTTGTCCATCATGTCAGTCAGGCCACCACGAGGTTTCTGGGTCGTTCTTCTTGACCCTCAGGGTGAGTGTCACTTGCTGTCTCCACAGACACCTGAGCACTGATGTGCGAATTCAGACTCTGCTTGGCTTACTCACATTACTTCCAAATCTTCCCACACCCTGAGTCTACCTGCTTGAACAGATTCATCTAGAGGTTCATTCTTTGCTTTCAAGCCCTTTGTGGGGTATTCTCTCTAGCCTCCATCAAATTGCCTGGTGGTATTATCCGGCTCATCTAGGCATCTGGAAAATAGTCTTGTCACATCAAGGAGCTGCCTGCTCTTCTAGCCTCAATAAAAATATCAGCATGTACAAAGTTGGCTTGTGGATTGTGTCACTATGTACTTTATGGGGAAAAAAAAAACATGAGGGAGAAAGACTTAAACTCACATCTACTCAATTTCCTCATCTGTGAAAAGGAAGCTTTTAGGACATAGACCTTAGAAGATTGTTAGGTGACTCAGAGATGCTTATACTAAAATAGTGTTAGCATCATTATTTACATTTTATAATACAGTCTAGTAGGGAATAAGCTTTGATGATCCACAGGTCACTGAGCCATGCTTCCTGCCTCCACAGGCCTTACCGTCTAGTGGGCCCCGGGCGGTGCAAGCAGGAAACTCCCTTACTCTGCAGTTAGACCAATCACTATGGTGTTAAAGGCACCCGGGCATCAAAACCAAACCAGGGGTTGGGGAGGTTGCCCTGCTCTGACCTTTGAAGGAAAGGTCAGCCCCAGGATCATCAGAATCCCTGTGGACCCTTGCCAAACCACACGTGCCAAGATTTGACCCAGATATTTTGGGTTGATAGATCTTGGGTAGGGCTGAATATTTGGATATTAATCATCTCCACAGGTGATTATGCACAGGAGTACCTATGACCTATATGTTTTCTGTCAGAAAATGAGAAACAACATTTATTGTATCTACCCAATGAATGGCAGCTAGTCCTCTGTATTTGAGGACTCTTGCTGACATCCAGACACCAGGAATGACGCTACTATCATTGACGCAGGCCACATTTCCACTCGATGTCTTCATTTTCAATATTAGAGTTCCCTTCAAAATTAGTCAAGCTTGTTTTTTTAATAACCTTAGAACCATTTAATCATATCCTATTTTCCCATTTCTCATAAACTCAAGCTGATCATTTAGGCCAGGCACATATCTCCGAGCACTGAAAATTTAGAAATACTGTGAGTTTCCCTCTTTGTCAGTGTAGATAGTGGAAACCGTAGAAAATAGTTCCAGTCAAAATATCATCTAATAAACAATTCACTGGAGACTGTAAAAGCTCCCCACAGAATTCCATCATAACAATGGCCGTAAAGATAACATTGCATCCCCAGATCCTGCTACGTGTTTATTCAGCCGACAAAATGCTGAATGTTATCTGAAATGGCAGCATCTGGTGACTTCTATATATTGATGTATCTCCCCTCATTTACTCTGTGACAGCTAGAGAAATGGAATAAAAAATGCTAGACCCTAGAGGTACCGGAAAGGGACATATTACCTTCAAAGAACCTCAGAAAGCCCGCCCCTCTCATTCTACTGATGAGGAAATTAAAAGGAAGGGAAGGGACTGAGTGAACTGACACATGCAGACATGGGGCAAAACCAACACCAGGTTGCACTTTCCTTCTATCCAAAACCCCTCCGCCAGCCCAAAGAACTCTGGTACATAATTCAGTCACGTTTGTATGATAACATACACTGTGATTTCTTTAAGCATGATTATAATACATGGCTCATGCAAAAAAAAAAAAAACCCTCATACAAACTATGTAATATATGCAATGGTTTCTACATGAGAAATTATCCAGATGTAAATAGAAACTATTTTTTTTATTTAAATCCAAAGACAAGTAAAAGTTTAAAATCTATTACAGAGTATTGTCAGTACTTTGCGATTTTAGGAAAGTTACTTCCACCCTGAGGTCAGATCTGAAGAACGAAGAAAAATTGTCTCCCTTTGCGCTTTAAACTAAAAATATCAACATGGAATAAACAAAAACAAAGCTATGGAAAAAAATACAAAGAAGACAAAGAGGAAGGAAAAGACAAAGAAGAAGGAGGAGGAGGCAGGAAAAAGGGAGGGGAAGGGAGAGGAAGGAAGAGGAAGGAAGGAAGGAAGGAAGGAAGGAAGGAAGGAAGGAAGGGAGGAAGGGAGGGAGGGAAAGAGGAAGGAGGGAAGGAGGAAGGAAGGAAGGAAGGAGGGAAGGAAGGAAGGAAGGAAGGAAGGGCTGAAGGAAGGAGGAAGGAAGGAAGGAGAAAGGGAGGGAGGGAGGAAGGAAGGAAGGGAGGGAGGAAGGAAGGAACCGAGGGAGGAAGGAAGAAGTCAACTAAATCTGCAAAATTGTGCCCCTATCTTATGGAATATACTAAAATATTTCAAGCGTTGATAGTAAATATCATGAACCTCAATCCCTATAGCAAAGCCTTTCCTGACGTCACGTTTTCTTAGGTTAATGCCATTAAACATGTGATTCATTTTACTGGCTGACTTTTGCTCAGAATCTGTGCCCACCACGCCCTGCCCTCTGCTTATCATGGTGTGGCTTGGCGTGAATTGTGCCTAGCAGAGCGACTGGGCTGGTTGTCCAGCTCGGGGGTTCTGAAACCTGTGATAGAAGAATTGTTTAGTATTTTTTTTATTACAAGATGCTAAAATCATTAAAAAATGTATAGAGACAGCATAACAAACTCGTATACCCAACACTGAACTTTATCCAGTCAGACCATGTTTATGTCAGGTTTCTTTTCAGGTTAATAGAATATTACAGTTAAACCTCTCTTTGTCTCCCTCCGAGAAATCTCTTTCTTTCCCTCTCTGGAAATAAAACTTACTTGGCCTTTGATGTGTGCATCCATTCTCAAAACCACCTGCCATTTGCTTGGTTTGCAATCAGCCAAGCAGGAGCATGTACACTATGGACATTGGGAACAGCTACACATTAAGCCTTTTTTTTTTCAGACCAAGCATTTAGTAGCATGTAAGTTTATAAACCCAAGTACATAGTGCTATTATTTTTGCTTTCAGCATTGAATTATCTGTTAAAGAAATTTTGCCAGATTGATTGAGATATAATGGACATACAGCCTTATACAAGGTTCAAGTGTAAGGCATAATAATTTGACTTACATATATTGCAAAATGATGGCCACAATAAATTTAGTTAATATGCATTATTAAAAAGATATTTTTTCACAACCGAAAAAAAAATTTATCATTTCTGGGTAACATTTACCATTTCTGATGGTAAATCAAACCTTTACCATTTCTGGGGTTTTTTTAGCTTATTTATTTTTTTTTAGAGAGAGAGATTGAAAAAGAGAGATGTGGGGGCAGGAAGGACAGAGAGAGAAGAAGACCAAGAATTTCAAGCAGACTCTGCAGTCAGCAAAGAGCCCGATGTGGGGCTCAAACTCACAAACTGTGAGATCATGAACAGAGCCAAAGTCAAGAGTACGATGCTTAGCCGACTGAGCCACCCAGATGCCCCAACATTTACCATTTCTGATGGTCTTTCTGTAGATCTTTCTGTAGATTTCCATATGCTAACATTTTCCTTTTGCTTGAAGGTATTCTCTGACGTTTCTAACAATGTACGTCTGCTGCTCATGAATTTTTCAGTTTTTGACTAACTACAAAAGTCTTTCTTTTGCCTTTGTTTTTGGAACGTATTTCATTCAGCATGGAATTCAAGATTTTACTCCTCTTCGGTAATTTAAATATACTCTTGCCATCTTCTGACTTGCACTGTTTCTGACAAGAAATCTGTTTTCACTCCATCAGTGTACCTCTTACATAACGTCTTTTCTTTTCCTCTGGTTGCTTGTATGATTTTCTCCTCATCACTGGTTTTAAGCAATTTGACTTTAATGCCTTGTGGTTTTCCTCACATTTTTTTTTCTTTTTGGGATTGGTTAAGATTCTTGGATATGTGGGTTGGCAGTTTTTACTCAAGTTTGAAAGTTCTCAGTCCATATTTCTTCAAGTATTTCATGACCCCCCCCCAACCTCATTTGGGGATATCAATTAAACTGTAACCATGGTGGCCACTTGAAACTATCTCTCAGCTCACTGTTCTTCATTTATTTTTCCTTTTTGTGTTTCATTTTGGATAGTTTCTATTGCTATGTCTTCAAGTTCACTAATCTTTTCTTCTGTGGTGTCTACTCTGATGCTAATTCTTCTTCCCAATGTATTTTTCATCTGCATCACTGTATTTTCCAAGTTCAAGTTGAGTCTTTAAATCTTCTGTATCTCTGTTTTTAACAGAGATCTTTTCTGCACCATATTAAATATATGTAGTATAGTTATAAAAATTGTTTTATTTTCCTTACCTACTCATTCTAGTCTATTAATTGCTTTTTTATCCCTATGTGGGTTGTATTTTCCTGCTGCTTTGCATACTTGGAAATTCTTTACTGGATGCCAGAAGACTGAATTTTACTCTGTTGGGTGATGTACATATTTTTGTATTCCTATACAAGACACAAAGTATTTGGCAGTAGTTTGATCCTTTAAGGCTTGCTTTTAAGTTTTGTTAGGCAGGAAAAGAGTGGGCTTCATCCAGTTTTTCTGCGTACTCTATGTGCCTTGTGAATCCAAGGCTTTTTTTGGGCGTGCCTGGCTGAATAGCCTGGTTCTTGATGCTGTGTGTGCATGGGATTTTTCCTTCTCCTCCTCCTTTCAGGTGCTTATTCCCTCAGCTTGGGACAGTTCCCTCCCACATCTGTGCTGATCCGCCTTAGAATACGATTGAGACGGAGCTTCTGTTTATCTCGAGGTCTTTCTGTGTGTGGCTTTCTGCTCCCAGCACTCTGCCCTGTGACCCCAGCCACCTTGGTGGACCTGGACTCCTGGCTTCATCTTTTCAATGCAAGGAATCCCTCCCACTCCACATGGGGTCTTCTCCCTGTGTGGCGGCCCAGAAGTTGTCTCTGTAGTAAGCGGGGTGCATTCATAGGACTGATATGTTTGTTGTCCCTCCCTCAGGGATTACCGGCCTATGCTCCCAGCTATCTGAAAAACCATCATTTCGTATATTTTCTCAACTGTTTTTATTTTCTTTTCAACCGAGAAAATCTGGTCCCTGTGACTCCATCTTGGCCAAATGTGGAAGTGTCAGTGTTACTTTTGGGCATTTTAATTTTTTATTAAAAGCTGGACTTCAGACTTTGGTCTCATGGCTTGGTGAGTTTGACTGTCCCCTGAAATATGGACTACTGTTTGTGTGCCAGCACATCAGATTTTGGGTCTTTCAGCCCAGAGTCTGTCCAAGGCCATGTAGTCATGAAGGTGGCCTGCAAGGTCTCAGGGAGAGGCAACCTCTCTGGGAGATATAATGACTGAGCCCAAGCCTGAACCCTATCTCAAATTTCTTCACAGGATGAATTACTCATGTGCATGATTTAAAAATAAAGTAGCTACATGAACATATGTAGCTTACAGACTGTTGTATGTAACCAAATCCTGTGATTTAAAATGCTAAAAATATGTGCTTACTCATCATAATTTTCAGAGAGAAAATGTATCCATCCGAATCTTAGTAGTACCATTAAAAATAACACGATATACTGAAAACTATATTACATGCTGTTATTAATAAAAAATAAAATATTTTATTGTCTAGAAAGTGTGTGCTTGTGCTCAAAATTACTCTTGATTTCAATATATCCATATTCCAAGCCTTAAATGCCAGCTGCAGACTTTTGAAAAGTAGCCATATTAGGAGCTTTATGTCATGTCCATGAATTCTGGTCTCTAGTTGCTACCATACTGGCAAGGAACTCCTCCCTCGGTAACTAAGCCACCTGTATAAGTCACCAAGAAGCAGATTTCATCTGAGATGGAGTACTTAAACGCAGACCTATTTCACCTCACAGAACTGTGCCAAAATCCCCAATTTGATTTAATCAGCCTGTGGCATGGAATCAGGGTTGGAACAAACTTTTTTTAAGTTGATTTATTTATTTTGAGAGAGAGAGAGAGCATGAGTGGGGGAGGGGTACAGAGAGAGGGAGAGAGAATCCCAGGCAGGCTCCACACTGCAAGGGCAGAGCCCGACACGGGACCCAATCCCACGAAATGTGAGATCGTGACCTGACTGAAATCAAGAGTCAGACGCTCAACCAACTGAACCACCCAAGAGCCCCTCTAGGGCCGTATTTTTATCAAAGTTACACATATATATGGTACATACACTAAAGAGTTAAGAGTCCTCAAATCTGTTAAGAAAAACAGTAGCGCCCTTAATGTCCGTGTTCCCTTTCTCTGAGGAAACTACTTTCTATCCTTTTACTGTCTGTTGACATTCACCTTTGTATCTCTAAATTATGTGCTTATATCTCTATGTCTTCATTCTATATTTTAGGCAATATTAGTGATTTCCCCTACAGTATAGATGGATAGTTCTCTTTCCAGGGCCCTTGCACCGACAGCATGCACCCCTCTAGAAAAGCCCCAGTCTCACTGCACTCTCTGTAGAAGGATCCTCTTGGTCAATCTGGGGAGTACTCCTACCACATAAATGACCCCCGAGTATTTGCATGACACAGTGACCCTGCTCGACCCCCTCCTCACCTCTCTACCCTTTTATCCCCATCCTCCCAATATGGACATACTAATTTCGGTGAGATCATGATTATTATATCACTTACATCTGTATAAACGCCAGACATACAGTGCAATATGATGTTTATTTTGTGTACATTTTTTAATCTTACCTGAGTTAATAATTTTTTTTAACTTTGTTGTTGCTCTCACATACTTCTAAACGTTTTGACTCCAGACATAACTACCCCATCAAAATCTCCTCTTAATATACCCAGATGTACGAGGCATTCTGGCCATTGCATCTCGAAATATTCTCTTCCTTTCATGCTCCAACTGGGACAGGTGACCTCACGCCAACTGCAAGGAATTCATATTGAGATCACCCCCACCTTCGCCCTGGGGGTCCGTCTCTTCTACATTGTATTCCCTCTTTCCTTTATCTCAAGTCTGCTCACTTCTTGGTTTCCTCCCTCACCGTGATGGAGCATATCCTCCAGTGGTCTCTTGAGATAGGTGGTGTGCAAGGTACATCTTTTCAGAAATCATGTCTGAAGTGTCTTTCTTCTACACTCACACTTGATCAAGAGTTGACCTGAGTACAATATTCTAAATTAGAGACCGTTTCCCATTGTCTTTAAATCTCTGGTGTAGCTATTAAATTCGAAGCCCTTCCTGACCATTTAGATGATTTACAAAAAACAAAACAAAAACAAAAACAAATAAAAATAAAATATTTATTTATTTATTTATTTATTTATTTATTTTGAGAAAAAGGGAGGCACAGAGCATGAGCAGGGGAGGGGAGAGAGAGAACCCTAAGGTGGGCCCACAAACTGTGAGATCATGACCTGAGCCAAAATCAAGAATCAGATGTTGAACCAACTGAGCCACCCAGCCACCCCTAGGTGACAGTTACATTTCTCAGAAGCTGAAAGAACCTTCTTTGCCCTGAGTGCTCCAAAATATCATGATGATACACTTCAGTGTGGATCTCTTTTCATACACTGTGCTAAGTTATTAGCCTCTCAGTAGAGAAGCTTCAGTTCTGGAATGTTTTATTTTCTTGATTTATTTCAGTGATGATTTCTGTTCTCCGTTTTCCCTGTCCTCTCTACCAGAACCTCTATTATTAGGGTGTTTCACCTCCCAGATTGATCTTCTGATTACTCTGTGTTTTTTTCCTCCTATTTTTCATCACTTTTTCTTTTTCTTTGACTTTCTGGGTTATTTCCTCTACATTATTTTCTGTCCTCTCCACTAACTTGTATTGTTACTATCCTATTTTAATTTCTAGGAGCACTTGTAATTCTCTCAATTTACCATTTTTTACAGCACATTCTTCTTCCTGGGTAGGTGTACATTTTTTTTCTACCACGCTGAAGATATTAATGACAGTTGTTTGGGTATTTTCTTCCTTCAGAATTTATGTGTCCTTAAATTGTGTGGGTTCACTTGTTTACCTTGGTGTCTCCTTTTCACATGACAAGCTTTCTTAAGATGTCTGGTGGTCCTTGGCTGTCTGTTTATATTTAACAGGGAGCTCTGAAACCTGGAGAGTGGCTCTGAAGGGATACGTGGTTAGACTTGTTCCTGGAAGAAACTTTGCTGTCAGTATTTTTCGATCTTTACTTGTGGGAGGATCAGATTCTCCACTGCAGAATTTTCTGTACCGGAAGTTATCGTTCTGGGAGGCAAATGGAGTGAAAGGTCAGCAGCTCTGCACGTGGAATGAGATCATCCATATTTAACCTCCTGTTTTCAACTGCATTGGAGGAGCATTCTTCTGTGACACCTTCCTGGGAGCCCAAAGATTCTCTGGTGTAACCTTTCCAGAGAACACTCTTTCCCTCCCATCGTCCATGGGGGTTGGGAGGGAGTCTGGGAATCCTGTCACTTCCCAAACCAATCCTCCTGATTTTTCTCCCACCTTCTCTCTCTTTTCAGAGGTCTCTGATGTCTCTAATCCCTAAGAATTTGGTGGTTCTATATTGTAAATCAGGGGGTCCTGACTTTCCCTACTGGTGGCTTAGGATTCAGTGTTTTCCACCTGTGCTACCGTTCATCCATTTGTTTCCAGCTTCCAAAAAGTATTAGTTCTCCCCTCTTGCTGCAGGTGTCCTTCTGGGTTTATGCTTTGTCATTTTAGTGGGGAGTCAGGAAGGGCCAAAGTAAATGTACCTTTGCAACCCACCATCTTTTCCTCAATGTCTATATATTATAACAGTTCTATTTATTTCTGTGTTGGATTGCACAAATATCCAAACCCATTCACCTTTGCCCTTTTTTAAAATAATGTTTAATTATTTTAGAAAGAGCGCAGGGGAGGGGCAAAGAGAGAGGGGGACAGAGGACCCAAAGCAGGCTCTGAGCTGACAGCTGTGAGCCTAATGTGGGGCTCGAACCCACAAACCATGAGATCATGACCTAAGCCAAAGTCAGACGCTTCCAACTGAGCCACCCAGGCGCCCTTGTCTTTGCCCATTTGATTGTGACTGTGTGGTTCCTGTCAACAAGAAGTAAAGTTCATCCCCCTCCTTTTATTTTTTTTTATTTTTTTTTTATTTACTTTTGGGACAGAGAGAGACAGAGCATGAACGGGCGAGGGGCAGAGAGAGAGGGAGACACAGAATCGGAAACAGGCTCCAGGCTCTGAGCCATCAGCCCAGAGCCCGACGTGGGGCTCGAACTCACGGACCGCGAGATCGTGACCTGGCTGAAGTCGGACGCTTAACCGACTGCGCCACCCAGGCGCCCCCATCCCCCTCCTTTTAAATTAGGCCTGGTCCTCAGACTTGTTTGGCCAGTACAGGCATCAGAAATATCAACCCTGTCATTCCCAGCCTTACATGGCTCGTCTCACTGTCTTGGAACCCTGTCCAGCCATGTGCCGACAAGCCCGGGCTCACCTGCTGGAAAATGAGAAGTCCCCAAAAGAAGATGAGCCATTTCATCTGTAGCCATCCTGGACCACCCGCCCTAACTGATCCCAAGGCTGCCACGGAGAGTGAATCCAGTTGAAACTAGGAAAACGGCCTCGCTGAGCTTTGCATGAATTTCCGACCCAGTGAATTGTGAGCTAAACAATAGTCTTAAGCCATTAAGCTTAAGGATGGGTTGTTACACAGCAAAAGCTCACCAGCACGATTTCTGAAGAAGGTGATTTCAAAGATCCACGCAGCTCAACTTTTTAAAACATCCACAAAGGTCCTCACAGAGTCAAAAATGGAACGATCTATCAAAACAGTCTGTTTAAACTCGCTGTTGATTATGCCTTTGAACAACACCTGCATAAATAATAAATGTGCTGGTTTTGAACTTTATATTGTTTGTATTATAAAACTCCGTTCCCCAAAAGATGGCAAATCAATTTCATAGTCGGTGCTCACGCAGCAGTAGACAATTTACCCTGACACTTGATACCTGCCGGCTACTGTTCCCAATTATGCCAGATGCTGAAGAGCACGTCTGTCGAAAGAGCGAGTCAACGGTGTGCAATCAGCCTCGTTAAGATTCCAGGAGTGTTTCGGCCTCAGTTCAGTGCGTCTCCGAACCCCTACCATAAGCAAAACAGCGACACCTCCTACCTTTATGTCTGTTAATCTCTTACCAGTACTAAAGTAACAAATTAATTCACCGTAAAGCCCTTTTTGAGATCTTGCTAGCTTTGCCCACAGTGAAAGAAGAAAATCAAAAGATTGGAGGTATGTGAACGGAGAAAACAAGATAAAGCAAAGCAACCATGGAAGGGCTTACGATAACGCAATCACACCAGGCCGTGTGCCCACAGGTCTACGTGTCCAGGTTTCTCCAGAGTTGAGGGAAATGCGGAACAGCGCCCAACTCACTCAGCCCTGTTCCAGAACAGACTCACGCACCTGGGCCAGACTGCTGGTGATAAACAGCCAGCGTTGACACAGTGGAGAGCTCAGAGGTGGGGGTGGCTCATCTTACAGGGGAGAGGGTCGACTCTAACTAGAAAAAAGGAAAGAGGGGAAAAGAAAACTCTGCCCACAAAACGTAACCGACTTATTTCCGAAAGCCTAGAAAATTCTAGTTAGCCTTCAAGATAACTGGAATTAAAAAAAAAAAAAAAAACTGGTACAAAAAAGCTGATTATCTAATCCTTTACACATTGACTCTTTTAATTTTTAAGATACACATAATTAGATTCTCTAGTGAAATCAGAAACAGTGCATTATTTAGATGTCATTAACAATTCGCATCTGGATGTCTCTAAATTACTGTGACAAGTGACCCTTCTATTTCGTGTTACTCTTTAGGTATGCCCATCCCCGAGTCCTCATCAAACCGACTTGAAGGTTTTGATGGGATCATCTGTATAAATTATTGGCGAGGAGAGGAAGGAGATTATATTCAAATACAAAAAGCAAAGAAGACATTAACTGCGTGCTAGAAATCAGCAAAACGACCTCAAGAAATTAAAATGCTCACAGTATCTACATCCTAGCTGGGTATGCTCCATAACTCTGTTACTTCCAAATGTCAGAAATTAAGAAGTGTTAATAGCACATATTAAATAATGACTTGCAATGATGTATTCTTAGCTACATGTGCATTTCTCAAACTTCCAAGAAAAAAATTATTGAGCAACCCTAAGTGCTGTGGATTCAAGAGCGGAAATATAGACACACCCCTTAACTTCATAGTTTTTCAAACCAGTGAGGGATACAATAAAGTGACTGAGTGCAGAGGACAGAGGGCCGTATGAGCACGTAGGAAAGGCAGTTAGTGTGGATTACCGGGTTCTGGAAGGCTTCCTCCACTGAAGAATATGTAAGGGCAAGTGTGAAGAATGAGTGGGACAGAGCCAGGAAACTAATGGGGCAGAGGTTCGCAGGCAGTGAAGGTGGGTCTAGCTATTTAAAGAAGTGATGTTAACTAAGATAAAAAGGCTGCAGAAGTAATCAGGGAACAAATTGGACAAATATTTATAAGCAACGTTAAAGAATTCGAACTCAACTCCGATAGCAACAAAGGAGATTTTCTTCTATCAATCATCCATCTACCTAGCATCTATCTACTACCTATTACCTACTCATCTATCTATTTCTCTAGGATCTATCTATGTATCATCTGTTTATCATCTGTCTGTCTATCCATGTGCCCGTAAATTCTGAGAGAGCTTAAACATTGTCTTTTGGGTTCACAAGTCTATCCGCCTGGGTTAGAGTAGTGCCTGACAGACACATCAGTGTGAACTGTCGATGATGCTCAGTGAACTTTTGTGGAACGAGGGAGCTCTTGTGTATTTCGCTGTGGAATGGCCCGGCTAGATTTGTGTTTCAGAAACACATTGCAGCTAAAGCTGGGGAGCATGAGCCAAGGCAGGGAGACCACCCTGGAGGCTAATCTGCATGTCGACAAGGGACGACGAAGCATGTAAACAAGAGATGACAAACCCACAAGCACAGTGGAAGATGTTAGCACACCCTTTTCAACACCTAATAGGAAACACAGACTGAAAAATCAGCTCAATATAGATCTGGACACTACAATTAACAAATTGACCTGCTGGATATATAGACAGAGATTATTGGATCCAATAATCGCAGAATGCACCTTTCTGAGTATTAACAAAACATTTTCAAAGAACTTGACTATAACCTACCTCATCAAGCAGATCCCGAAAAATCCATAGTATTAATATCATACAGACCTTCTGCTCTCGTGACAAATAATGAAGTTAAAGATCAGGAGCAAAAAGGTACGAAAACCCCACAACTTTTATCAATTTGGAAAAACCTCTAAATCACTCATTTGTTTAAAAAAAAAGTCAACGGAAATTAATAGCTTCAACTGAACGATAATGAAAACACTACCAAAACTTGTAACTATGCAGTTATGCATAGCAGGAAACGTGTGACCATTAGATCCAGACGTTAGAAGAAAAAGAAGGGCTGCAAAATGTCAGGGACTAAGCATCTATCTCGGGGAGGTTAGAAAAACACAAAATAGACACAGACCGTGTGGAAAGAAGAAAACAACATCAGAGCAGGAAATAAAGGGTGCGATGGTTAAAAAGAGTTGTGACGGGGCCTGGGGCCATGGTCAATTTCTGGGACTGGGTGACGTTTAAAAACACACTTGCTTTGGGCCCCTGTGTGCCTAAGTCAGTTAAGCAGGCGACTCTTGGTTTCGGCTCAGGTCATGATCCCACGGTTTCGTGAGTTCGAGCCCCGCGTCGGGCTCTGCGCTGACAGTGCGGATCCCGCTTGGGATTCTCGGTCTCCCTCTCTCTCTGCCCCTCCCTCACTCATGCTGTCTCTGTCGCTCTCAAAATAAATAAATACACTTATTTTTTTTTTAAATACACTCACTTTACGATAATTGATTTGGCTCCACACTTTTGTGTTATATGCTTCTGTATACATAAGTTATGTTTTCACAATAAAAATGATTCAAACACTCGTAGCCACAGGGCAACAGAGATGATGGTTATGTAAACCAGCATAGGGAAAAGGGGAGCTTAAGCAGCATCGATAGATATTAAAGACTTAAGGTGGATTTGGACTTACAGACGGTGAAGCCCTAAACTTGCCTTTACTTGAGTAGGAAACCGGAGAGGAGCAGTTTGGGACCCTCCTGATATGGGAAATCTGCTGGATTATCTCCAGTGGAGACATCCACTCGGCAGTCGGGGGCCCACGTCTTGCTCTAAGGTGAGAGGCCCCAACGATTTGAGGGTCGTGAGCACCATGTAAAGGGTCTTTGAGGCATGGGTTAGTGAGAGAGGTGAGCAGAAGGTAAGAAAGGACCTGGAGGCCCACGTGCAGTCAAACGAGGGGCAGAAGAAACGAAGACTCCGGAAGTTCTTCCAGACGCGTAGGAAGAAACCTGGGAGAAAGCTGATGGAGGGAGGTGACTCAAGAATGAAAAATGATGGACCGGGCTTAATGCTGCTAAGATGGAAGAGCAGATCGGGATGGAGAAGCATCCTTTCCATCACTGAGGAAGGAACCCTAGCGAGAGACCCTTCTTCCATTGTCTGGAAGTGAGGGGCCAGGGAGAATGAGGAAACAGAAGAGTTTATCCAAAACGTGGCAAGAAGGGGAGGCGATTCTCATGGCCCCTGTTTCTTCTGTGAAGAAGGAGGTTATGGCACTAAGGGTAAAGTGAGGGGAGCGGGGAAAGGTTTAAGGGCATGAGGAAAACCACGGGAAAGGACAAATGGAGTGGCCGGCAGAGAAAATAGTATGACAAGGCTTCCCACGTAGCTGTGGGCTGTGGGCTGTGGGCTGTGGACCCTCCAGATCTGTGGTGTGTTGCACCAAGGGAGCTCCATTTTAGATAACTTTCCTGTGAAGTTATTCCATTTTTATCTTTAATTTTCTTAAGATGGTATTTCGGAGCCCAAATCTCTTCTTTTGTGTGCCTGACTCACACGTTTCTTTTCATCCTATGGCAGTCTTTGAGCGTAGATGCCACTAAGGGCCGTGCGAATGATGGAATGTGCCAGACCTCACACGGCCACGTGGACACGGTTATCCGTGCAGGTAGTGGTCTCAGCAACAATACGAGGATGAAAAAAAAAAATACTGCATTGCAGCTGATACGCCATTCTGACACACGTAAAACAACTCTTCTGGAAAGAGCTCAGGCTTCAAAGTCAGTTACAGACCCAAGTTCAATCCAATACTGGTTGTAGCAGCAGCTTCCTGCTCTCCAGAAATGGGGAAATCGTGCCCACCTTTCAAAGCATTGTGAAGAGTAAACATGATATAAAGTCTTGGACAATGACCCGTGTATGGTAATAGTGTACCCAATGGTTTACAGTCATTTATACCTTCCTCGTCATCACTGCTACCCCACTAACCTCTTCCTGTGCTAGAAATCTACAGTCAACTGCCAGTTGCATCAATGACCAGCCGTGTTGGGCAAATTTGTTGGGCAAATGATGTAACTTCTCTGGGTCTCTTTAATTTGTTCAGCATAAATGGAGCTGATTTGAGTAGAAAATCTGTAAGTTTGCCAAAGGTATAAGATTTGGTATCGATTTCCAACCAGAATTCTTTAACACCTAATCAGTCACTACTACTTTTGACACGTCAGGATCTTTCGAAACATCGAATTTTAGCTACCAGCCAATATAAAGTTCTCTTTAACACCACGTTCCAAATTTATAGTGTGAACTCTCTTAGGCCAGTCTCTGCTTTGTTTTGTTTTAGTATCAATATCTGTGACTTTGAAAAGTAGGGGAAAAAATATCCCATAACAGACTAGGGTTCTCATAAACACAGGCATAAACACAAGGAGAAAAAGCGTTTTCCCCAATCTGAAGTACAAAACGTATGCCTTCATAGATCACTTTTGGGAAGCTGACACATCTTTAAAGTGAAGAAATGGTCCTACCTGTGAAGCACTTCTGCAGTTAGATCTGTTTCACAGGTAATGGAAGTGAGCAAACTGTTCAAATTCAGGGTGATCCAAGTTCCTGGCACCGTATATCTGCTGCTGGAAAAGACTGGAATCTTCCAGAAGCCATGGCATCTTCACTGTAAATTTCAACAAAATAAAAATACCTGACTGTGCCCTTATATGTTCTATTATCATGAATGGCCATAATATCCTACTGGGGGGAAAATACAAGTTACAGAACCGCCTATTTAGTATAATTCACACACATGTGCATCTACATAATGTGTGCGTGAGCACACAAACACACAGCATGTTTTATGTTCACTCGACAACATCAGAGGAGGGACGCCTGGATGGCTCATTCAGTTAAAAGCGGCCGACTTCGGCTCAGGTCATGATCTCGAGGTTCATGAGTTTGAGCCCGCGTCGGGCTCTGTGCTGACGGCTCGGAGCCTGGAGCTGCTTCCGATTCTGTGTCTCCCTCTCTCTCTGTCCCTCCCCTGCTGGTGTTCTGTTTGTCTGTCTCTCTCTCAAAAATAAATAAATATTTTTAAAAATTTTTTTAAAAAGAACATCCAGAGGAATCCTCCCTGACTACATATATTGCTATGTCTGAAAAGGGAAAGGGAAGGCGACAAGAATTTAAAGGAACTGTCACTTTTTCCTTCACAAGTTGGATATGTATAAATTTATCCATTAAAACATACCTGGGTGGTTCAGCCAGTTAAGTGTCCTGCTTTTGATTTCGGCTCAGGTCATGATCTTGCACTTCATGAGTCGAGCACCGCATCAGGCTCAGAGACTCAAGGATTCTCTCTCTCTCCCTCTCTCTCTGCCCCTTCCCCACTCATGCCTGTGCTCTCTCTCTCTCTCAGAATAAATAAGTAAAGTTTTAAAAAATTGTACTGTTTTATAATTTTAAATAAGTGAAGTTTCATCGGCAAATAAATCTGTATAAACAATTTCATACGAACCCAGAGGGGGCTTTATTAGGAAGATACAAAAAGAATAAGCATTTAATGACACATTTTACAACTCTAAAAGCCATTCCCATCCGTGAGGATGCTAAGACTTGTCTAGTTCTATCAAAATTCGTCTGTCGTTTATGTCATTACAACATGTGAGTTTCTTTGCTAAAGACCTACATGCACTAAAGCATTTAATCCTCATACTAAATCTATGAGATTGGCTTGATTAGCCCCATTTTCTCAGGAGGAAGCTAAAGCCCAGGGAAATTAAGTGCCTTGCCAAAGTCACATCATTAGAAAAGAGTGCACTTGGGATCTGAATCATGCTCTTCACCTTTCCACTCCCCCACCCCCACCGACCTACCTCCCTTCCCACATGCTTTCCAGGCGAGAAAGGAAATGTGTTCTCCACTGGAAAAATCCCATCAAATGCTGATCGCTCGGAGAATAAAATGATATCCCTGTGATCAATTATCCTATAGGGAAGTTAAATGCTGATTAGTCACTCACTCTAACACGTTATCACAAATTGTTACTTTATGCCAACAAGCTCTTTACGCACCTAAACCTTGCCAAAAGCAATCACTGGAGATAGCAGGATGGATGTAGAAAATGGAAAAAAATCATACAGGCTTCATCTCAACAAAGGTAGTGGAGAAGCCAAAGTGATGAACAGTTTGGGGGACCGGGGTGTTTCTATCAATCCCAGGAGTTTAGATTGCAACCCCCTGAGGGCAGAAGCCGCAGGGTTTGTCTTTATCGTATATATTCTACAAGCCCCCACAAAATGCCTTTTTCAGTCACTCAGTGACAAATGTGGTTGAAGCCACAGTCTGAATGAGTCGGTACTCCCCGGGTGCACGTGGCAGAAAATGCAATCCCAGGTTGCTTAGACACATGTGTGTTGCTTAAGCGTATGCACGTGTGTTTGTGCACACAAATAGATTTTATGTATGTTGGTATCCATACACATACACACTTTTTTATGGAAGTGAAAAGGTCAGGGTAAGGCAAGTGTAGGTTGTCACTTGCCCCAGAGGCTTTGAGTATAGCACTGGGACTCATTTTCTCACCCTCGGGGAACCAACCATTCTCTGAGGGGAACTCCTTTGTGAAGAGAGGAACCTTCTACAGCTTCTCACAAATTCTGAGGTCCACATCCAGAAAAAAGAAAAAAAAGCCCCCTTCTGTGTGATCATGGGGACTGAAGTCCTGGGATTCCCTGTGATGATTGGGGCACCTTAGGTCATGTTATTATAAATCATAATATTTTGGATAGATTCACTCAAGTAAACTCTATTATTAAAACTAACTTCACCTGTTTCTTTTCACATTTTTAATGGGGCTAGTAGAACATTGAAAATGATAGATGTGACTCATATTCTTTTTTTTTAAGTTTATTTTTTTTTATTTTGAGAGAGAGAGAGAGAACACAAGCAGGGGAGGGGCAGAGAAGGAGGGAGGGAGAGAGAAAATCCCAAGCAGCCTCCGCACTGTCAGCACGGAGCCTGACGCGGGGCTCGAACTCACAAACTGAGATCATAACCTGAGCCAAAATCA
The DNA here is from genome assembly GCF_018350175.1 of Felis catus. Classification (NCBI taxonomy): domain Eukaryota; kingdom Metazoa; phylum Chordata; class Mammalia; order Carnivora; family Felidae; genus Felis; species Felis catus. The sequence continues at coordinate 146,773,026 of NC_058372.1, read as the reverse complement.
AGAGTTGGATGCTTAACTGATGAGCCACCCAGGTGCCCCAGATGTGGCTTGTATTCTGTCTTCATTGGACACTAATCCCCATCGGAAGCTTAGATTCTGTGCCTCCTGGACGTGGGTGCCAGCAGGGGCGGGGGGGGGAACACGTGGGGAAGGGACACTCTGAGGGCAAGCACACACCCAGAGGGTCCCAGGCACAAACCGCTACCCCCAAGTAAGGGCATTTGGGTTCTCTGCCCAGGCACAGCCTCCCAGCCGTGTCCACAAAGGGTGGCCCCCACGTGGTCACTTTAGGACAGGCTTGTTCAGAATGGTCTCTCGGCATCACCTACCAGCCTGTCCCTCGACAGTTCTCGGATGGCGATACCGGCCCATGTGACGGGCGTTAGGAAAGGGATCCGCCATCCACTCCAGGGATCGCTTCTTTCCACCATGGATGAGGAAAGAGTGTCACAACTTGGTAATGTCACCTCTTCAGGTAGAGTCCAGCATGGGGACGTGGAGGACTGGGTTCATTCCACCCCTTTCCGAGGCCGGGTTGCAGGACGCTCTCAAGGCTTCCCCCTTTAGGGAACCAACATAAAACCAACACAAAAACCAGAGGTCCGTGGATCATCAGAGTGGAAATTCTGTACTGAAGAAGACACACAAAATTAATTCTATGGTCTGTAATTAATGACGAACAAGTTCTAGGTAACGACGAAGGAGCTCCTGATCGAGGCCAGGTAGGTCAGCTCCTTGTTGCCAGCTTTCAATCTCTAACTAAAGGTGAGAGAGACCAGATTCCTTCTCTGCCTACTGCTTGTTAGAACTTCTAAAGAGTTACAGTCCTCACATTTCAAGATGCCCTGTCCATCTAAAGTTGAATTTCTTCAAGAGCCAAGACATCTATTTCCACCCTACAAAAGGCTACCCAGTAAATGGTATTTGAGAAAATTTACTCCTCGTTATGATTTATGACTTTTATTCAAATGCAAACTGGAACTTATCCTTTGTTCCAAGGACCTGAACCTTAAACCATCATTCGTCGCAGAAATAGTGTAACATTGGCCAAGATCCCACCCCCTAGAGTCACTCATGGGTGGGGAGGTTAAATGTCCTACCATATAATTGTGTTTCCTCAGAAAGGAAATCTCAAACAAGAAAATGGCAAAAGGCAGAGATTAGGCGAAGAACCTATTTCTGTCTGGAACAGAAATGCTTTCTTGGGTGATTTTCATCCGCATCGCTCCTTGAAATGCGTAAATACTCAGATATGAGAATTAACCAGATTTGCCAAACCCTAAATGTAATATTTCACTTCGAGGGTCAGTTCTGGCCGATGTGTTCTCGCACATCTCCTGAAAGACACTTTCCTTTTGGTTCCACAAATCACATGGATGGAGATTCCCGTCCTTTCTCCCTAAATCAGTCCCGTTCCCAGCCCTTGATGGCTTCCATGGCTCTGAGTGTGAAACAGGATCCTCCTCCACCAGGGCAGCTGGCCTTCACACCCACACAGGCAGCCTCGGCTTCAAAGGAAACAGGGGTGAGGCTTCCTTTTAGGGCAAGTCTGTGTAGGAGTTCCACGCATTTCTGTATTGGAGCCGGGTTTTCCATTTTCCAGGGAAGCGATCCACAGCTTTTTGGAGGGGCTCGGTATCTATAAACGTGAGACCAAGATACGTGTCTTTGGTGCCGAGCCGCAGTTGAGTTAAGCAACGTCAGGTGAGCACTGACGTCAGGTGTCAGGTGATCTCATCTGACAGACCTGTCACGGGAGCTCTTGGGAGTCTATATATTAATATCAAGATACGTTATGGATCTTAATACCTCCGGGGCACTTGAGTCTTCGTTTCCTCAGACTGCCCTCCCGATCCAGTCAAGAGCCCTGCCTGGTTCTGTGTTACCTGAAGAAGGTTCAAAGACAGCACCGCAGGTGAGCACTTCTCTGCTAGATGGGCTCCTGTCTCGGCCGCGCTAACCCTTATGCCTCTATTGAAGAAGCGGGTCACAGGAAGCCTTGCTTCGTTAAGTTAACAGCGTGTGCATTCCCTAGTGCTGCGTCCTTCCGGCGAGACCTCCAGCTACCTGTCCCGTCACCTGTCTCTGGCCAGTTTCCTCTCGTCTTCTCTCCTCCTCTCAAAGAACCGTGTCCGGGAGAAGGTCTTCTGCTGACCCGTCCCTTGGCCACAAGGCCTTTCTTTGGCATCGGTTAGACCCCCGGGGCTTTATTGATTAGTCTGTGCTTTTCCAGATGTTCCTTTTTCTTATTCTGTCGTCCGTGAACTTCTCACGGCTCCGTCTTAAGCCTCGTTCAACAACCTCATCATCCAGAAAGACCCCGCACGAATAGAGCGCTTTGCTGTTGACTGACAAAGGGACAGTGGGAAGGCGTCTGGTGTGGTAGTTCTCGCCCCACCGCAAATGCAGTGTCATATCTTGTCTTAAGCTTCAGTAGGGCATGGTGGGTTTGGTGTAATCATTGCCCTGTTTTCATATAATAATAAGATAATAGCTGACTCTTCTTGTGTGCCCAGACGTTGTTCTAAGCACTTCATACGAATTAACTCACTTTCTTTTCTTCTCTTTTCTTTTCTAAGTTTTATTTATTTATTTTGAGAGAGAGAGAGGGAGAGAGAGAATCTCAGGCCCGATGCGCTGCTCGAACCCACAAACCGTGAGATCATGACCTGAGCCAAAATCCAAAGTCAGATGCTTAACCAACTGAGCCACCCAGGCGCCCTAACTCATTGCATTTTCACAGCGCCAGGGCAGTGGCTACATTATCGTCTCCATTCTACAGATGAGGACACTGAGGTGTGGAGATACGAGCACCTTGCCCATGTTTGCGTAGCTGTGTGGCCTGTGAATGCTTCAGGCTGGTGGTCTCAACCCTCAGTGGCGTTTCACACCACAGAGGACGTGCAGAGGCGTGGCTCTGGGAGCACGGGCAGGTTCAGGGGAGGAAAATGGGGACGTGCAAGCAGGTCCCACGGTAACTTCGCCGCAGCGCGGGAGGGTTCACGGGCGTTGGGTGAAATGACGCTGATCCTTGACACGTTTGGACTTTCGGTTTTGTGTGGTTCACGTTACAGGTAGGTGCTCCCCCAGGGCAGTGGGTTGGGAGATGGCGGGGAAGGGGTTTGCGGAACTTCAGAGCCCAGAACAGCGCACGTGGGGATGGCTCAGGGGGGCACACCTGTCCCGATGCCCTGCCGGGCGGAGGGCGGCCAGCAGGTGTGCAGAAGCCTCCTGTGTCTCGTGCCACCAGGACAAAAGCAAACCAGGCAGCCTTTCACGACAGGCACTGAGGAAACGCCAGGCAGCCTCTGGCTTCTGCCCCACAGGGTGGTAGGTATGCCTCACACACACTTCCGTGTAGAGCGAGGGCAAGAGACTCCCTGTGACTTGGGAACCAGCTTCTCCAAACGCCTGCCTCTCTGCTCTGAGGTCCCTGAGCACGTAATGAACACAACGTGCCAAAGCCGATTGGGATGCCACTGTGTCAACTTCATTGGCATTCAAGGCTAAAATAGCATGGGAAACACCGTCTTCTGGTCCGAACGAGGACCTCAGGAGCAAAGCCCGCTCGGCAGCCTGACGGATTCATGGGTGACATGAATTGTGGTGCAGCTCGGGAGAATCGGTAGTTAACAAATGTCAACATTTATTGATGGGAACGAAATTATGGGGACAGGATGTAAGACGGGGATCAGAAAGAAGAATTTAGTGTCAAACAGGAACTTCAACAGCGCCAATAAATCAAAGAAATAAACCCCGAAGAAACACCACCAAAAGTTCAAGCAACCCCATTAATAGAGAAGGAAGGAGCAGAAGCCGGAATAATTGAGTTACCCCAGCGAGGAAATCACACGTAAGGATGAATTTACAGCACTGTCTTGCCTGATGGAGTGAAAGGCACAAGGAAACTTCTAAGGAAATGGAAAATATGGACAGAAAGCAAACGCAACAGGAGAGTGACGGCTTCCACGGCTCACCTCACTTGGCAAAGACGTCCGCCCCTCAGACCGATGCGTTCAGGTAACAGGCTCTCCGACCGCTATGAGTTAAGCCAACAAAATGGACGTCAATTAACCAAGAAGCCACACTTCTAAAGATACAGGATAATGTCCTATCCATGACTTTTTTGGGGAGCAAAGATAAATCCACGTAAAAACAGTGAGGAAAAAGAGGAGGCAGAAGAAGGTAGTGAGCTACGTCCCCAGTCCATTGGCTGGAACCGGGGTGCACAGTGGAACAAGACACGCTGCTCGGACGGTCCTGCAGAGAAGCCACACGTCCCCAGGCCAGAGTCCTAGGGACGGGGACCTTGAAAATGTGCAACCTTAAGACGGGGAGTCTGGAGGAGGCTTTTCTGGTCTAGAAATACATTCTCCAGTATGGAGGCCACCAAGCACCTGAAATGTGGTTGGTGGAATCCAGATGAGCTGGAAGCACAAAGTAACACTGGGATGTGGGATGTGAAGATTTACGGGGGAGGGAGAGTTAAAATATCTCAATAAAATATTTTATATTGGGGCGCCTGGGTGTCTCAGTCCATTGAGCATCTGACTCTTGATTTCGGCTCAGGTCATGATCTCACCACGCATTGGGCTCTGCACTGACAGCAAAGAGCCTGCTTAGGACTCTCTCTCTCTCTCTCTCTCTCTCTCTCTCTCTCTGACCCTCCCCCCATTTTCTTTCCCTCTCTCTAAGATAAATAAATAAACTTAAAAAACTAATATATTTTATATTGATTATGGGTATAAATGATCACATTTTGGATATATTCAGTTAAGTGAAATATATTCTTAAAACTAACTTCACCCGTTTCCTTTTGCTTTCTTAGTGGGCCACTAGGACATTTAAAATGATAGATGTGGCTCATATTCTTTTTTTTTAATATTTATTTATTTATTTTATTTTGAGAGAGAGAAGGTATGCCTATGAGTCAGGAAGGGGCAGAGAGAGAGGGACAGAGAGAGAATCCCAAGCAACCTCCACGCTGTCAGCAGAGAGCCTGACGCGGGGCTCGAACTCATGAACCGTGCGGTCACGATCTGCGCGGAAATCAAGAGTCGGAAGCTTGACCGACCGAGCCACCCAGGTATGGCTCATATTCTGTCTCCACCAGATACCGTCAGGTTGCAGAACGAGGGAGCGGCTAGTGGCAGCAGAAGCATCATGTCAGGGCGCTCCTTGGGGGCTCCCGTCCCAACATCTAGACAAGAGAGCAAGGAGCCGCGAACGCAGAACACCGTGCTCCGGGAGGCCAGGTGACAGCGACGACATATCGGTCTCCCACCTGCAAGGGGCAGAGACAAGCATCTCTACCTGGGGGCCAGGCGGACTTCCATCACCAGCTCAGGTCCTCTCCTGGAATCCCCAAATCCAGGAAAGGACGGGAGCCGTGGAAACACTGTTCCACGCCTGTGGCTGTGTTACCAGTCTGTCTCCCGGTGAGTATGCAGTGAACAAGAAGGTTATGAACAAACGGAAGTCCTCACTTAGTCTCCTATTCGGGAAAGAACACGGAGTCCCAGCAGATCCCGAGAAGAAAGGTATACAACGTTTCTAAGGCTGCCATCATGAATGTCATCAACTGGGTGGCTTAAACAAAAGAACTTCACTCTCTCCCAGTTCCAGGGTTACTGGCGCGGCAGTTTCCTTCTGAGGCTGTGAGGGGGGATCTGTTTCATCTGAATTTTCTCCGCAGCTAAATGTTCCCCTTATTATAAGGACAATCGTCCTAATCATTAGGACTTCGTTTTAACTTGATTACCTCTCTAAGGACCCTGTCTCTACATACAGTCACACTTTGAGATCTTGGGGGTCATTCTGCAACACATCACTTTTGGGGACACGGTATAAGCCATGACAAGAGGAGAAGAGTCTGTTGAAACAACTCATTTTCTTTAACAGTGCCATACACGAATCTAAAAGAGCCCAACTTCTGTTAAAATGTTTAAAGCTTAGCCAGTAGGGTGAACCGCAGTCTTGCGCGAGCTGCATCTAGATGTCAAGGACTCTGGTGCAAAGGGCTTGTACTTCTCTGTTCTGTGGGTGGAGAGCTAGAATCTGATCCTTAACGTCTAAGTGGCCATCTTCTCGGTCATGGCTGTGTCTGGACTTTTTTTTTTTTTCAACGTTTATTTATTTTTGGGAGAGAGAGGGGCGCCTGGGTGGCGCAGTCGGTTAAGCGTCCGACTTCAGCCAGGTCACAATCTCGCGGTCCGTGAGTTCGAGCCCCACGTCGGGCTCTGGGCTGATGGCTCGGAGCCTGGAGCCTGTTTCCGATTCTGTGTCTCCCTCTCTCTCTGCCCCTTGCCCGTTCATGCTCTGTTTCTCTCTGTCCCAAAAATAAATAAACGTTGAAAAAAAAATATTTTTGGGAGAGAGAGAGACAGAGCATGAACGGGGAGGGGCAGAGAGAGAGGGAGACACAGAATCGGAAACAGGCTCCAGGCTCGAGCCATCAGCCCAGAGCCCGACGCGGGGCTCGAACTCACGGACCGCGAGATCGTGACCTGGCTGAAGTCGGACGCTTAACCGACTGCGCCACCCAGGCGCCCCTGCTGTGTCTGGACTTTTGTCATTGATTCACGGAAGCCCCCCTGGGCCATCCTCATTTTCATTTTCGCGCCCCTCACGTCCAAAGGCTTCCTCTTCTTCCCTAACGGGGTAAGCCCTGGAGACGCATGTGTGTCCCTGTGCACGGCCGAGGATGGGAATCTGTGAGTGCAAGCTGTGTGTGTGCACCCCCCGTGCGCCCGCCCCTCTCCAGGGGGGTTGTGCAGCCGCGGAATCCGGGCGTGGGGCTGGGTGCAGATTCTGTTGTCTCTGCCTCCTCAAACTTCTCTGGGTCTTTCTCTGGGGCCTCCCAACACCCTGTGCCCTGCACCCTTGCTGTCTGTCCTCTTGACTTAATGCAAGAGAAGCTTCCCTCGCCGGAGAAGCACTGTTCTGACCCAGGATGTTTCTTCCACATAATTCCTCTATGTCTGCAGGGTTTTCACCAGGGGTGTGAGCTGTGGGAACTGCTTGCTGGGGGGCCGGCGTCCTCCTGCTGAGCCCAGGAGCCCGGGATGACCATCCATCGCTTGGCGGGGAGACAGGGGGATTGAGAAGAAAGAAGCCGTGTAAACCTCAAGAGGAGAAAAAGCCTTGCCCAGAAGCACAAAAAGTATACTCTTGGCCCACTGTGTACAGACGAGAGACAAATATGTACTCTTTTTGTTAAAATAAATCTCAATTACGGTATGAGAAAATATTTAAATTCATAACATGTGTGCCTAAAAGTGGCATGTGTTTATTATTAACTCAGTGCAACCGCACTAATTTGAACTTAAAAAAAAACGCTACTTTGCAGCTTCTACGTAATTTTTTCTTTTAATGGCTTGGTTTAACAAGTATTTACTAGCAGAATTTCCTATGGGCTTTGTTACCTGAATGGCTATTGCCTAAATAGTTTTAAACACTCCCTGCCCTCAGCAGTGTAAACACTCCCCGGGTAACCTAGATTTATCCAGTGAGCGAATCCTTTCACTACAGATCCCGGAAAGGCAAACGTGGCCCTGACCGTTTCTGACTTCACACATACTCCAAACTATCCAAAGCCTGATTGAATCAAGTTGCCTCCCGTCGGTCTCCCTGCTTTCCCTGTGCCTTTAATTACAGATTTCTGCGGCTGATAAGATCGCCACTCATTCCGAAGTCATTCTGGGGTGGGCACTTTTGCACAAGGCAGAAGCCACTCTCTGTACCAGAAAGGAGGGCTTTGCAGGGTGCTGGGTGGGCCTCAGAGCTTTGAGCACCAAGGGGTTTGTCTCACAGGAGTGCTTAGCAGACCAAGGGGACGATGATCGCCGCGATGAGGTAAGCAAGACACCCAGGAGCTACCCACGGACGCCAGATGACTGGGTGTCTTCTCCAGGCCTCCCACGAGAGCGAGATGGGCACGCAGCGGCCACCCAGCCCCGAGCGCACACCGGGGACGCGGGGTCCCCTGCGGGTGGCGGGGCGCGGAGTAGCGGGGCTCCCCTGGGCACAAATGAGGCCTGGGCTCCCTGTCGCAGGTCGGGTTCTGTGCAGAGCAGAGAGGGGCCGGCCCCCCGGGGAACACGGCCTCCAATCATCAGGCGCCAGAGTCAGCTCCCCAGCGCTGCCTCGCACCGGGTTCGCGCAACGTCAATTGCAGAAACACCTCGGCGCTAAGATTACAGGTGCATTTGGTGATTCATTTCCCCTCCGTTCCCGAATTGCAATGACCCTACTTCGGGAATCCTTTTGCAGTTCACGATTCGGTACAATTTTTTTTCTAATATGAAAGGGCTTTCGAAAATAAATATATATTAAAATATAAATAGAGATGTGGGGGGGAGGGTGATTTTCACCTAGGAAAGAGTCAGTTGGAAATTTCTTTTGGAGGGTGCGTGAGATGCCTGTAAATATTACAAACTGCGGACGGAAGTTGTAAATAATAATAATAATAATAATAATAATAAGACTGAGGGCAACAGTGACAAGTCACTTGGTTTCAGACAGAAGTCTTCCTGTGCAGGCCAGAGAGATGCCCAAAAAGGAGGCCACTGCATAGCATTTTGTCAACCACGTCAAAAGCAGGTTCCTCGCGTTTTAAATCCCCGCGTGCTAATCCTTGCAGGCTCCGTGTGTGCCTCATAAACCCGTTCTATAATGAGCATTTTATTTAAGCCATTTTTAGAGATTAGAACGGAGTTCATTTCCTTCTACTTTTCATTTACGTTCCTTTTAATCCCTTCATTCTATAAACTTAATTGCCATTTTGCTAGTCCCCAAGCAGCTAACCTAAGCCTTCCTTAAGCATTTCTTAGTAATTTTCCTTTAGTTATTTACTACATTTTCTCTTTAGTCAGCTAAATGAAACTTTGAGGATATTTCTTGGGTGAATAAAACTTTTCAGATAAGACATTTGCTTTTTTGTTACAACCGAACACATTTTATTTTGCATTGTTTCCCTCTGATAGAAGGTTTCAGATAGATGACAGAATGATTGGTAGCAGCCATTAGTAATGATTTTTTTTAAAACACTCAACATTACATTTGGTACAAAAACAAATGAGCATTTCACAAAATTACCACCCTTCTCCCCCATTGCGACAGATTTGGATTTCAGCCGGGATATCTCAATATCTTCTTCTGTAGTTTGGATTCACACTCAGGCCACTTTAGGCTTTATCTACTTGGCCACCTGCAATGTTACTGTTTCTCTCTTTCTCTCTCTGTCTCACACACACACACACACACACACACACACACACACACCTGTCATAACAGCAGCCACATTATAACATAAATAAGCAAATAAATAAATTTGAAAAAAACCCACTGAGGAAATGCCCTGTCCAGGTAAGATGATTTCATCCAAGGAAACGACTTCAGAAAACAGTTCTGGGGCGCCTGGGTGGCGCAGTCGGTTGAGCGTCCGACTTCAGCCAGGTCACGATCTCGCGGTCCGTGGGTTCGAGCCCCGCGTCGGGCTCTGGGCTGATGACTCAGAGCCTGGAGCCTGTTTCCGATTCTGTGTCTCCCTCTCTCTCTCTGCCCCTCCCCTGTTCATGCTCTGTTTCTCTCTGTCCCAAAAATAAATAAACGTTGAAAAAAAAAAAAAGAAAACAGTTCAATTATTTACTTATTTATCCTCTTTGATAAAAATAGTAGCAAATATGACAGTAGGCAACTTTTGTCTTAAGAATCCTGCAATGTGAACATACAGATAAGTAATGATATCCATTAAATCAGCTGCCATGGTGACTGGGTATATATTTACGTATAATACATTTATATAACTATATTTATAAAAATATAATACTTTGCATGTGGTGGCTCAAAAAAAAAAAAGAAAAACACAAAGTTGGGGTCAGGTAATACAGTGGTCTGGCTTAATGAAAAATAGTCACACAGGAGTCAAGTACGAATAAAGGCAACAAAAGTGACACATTTAGCCCATGAGATCATTAGAGAACCCACTTTTATGTTTGTATCTCCTGGTATATATCACTTACATCAGCCCTCAGCAAGGCCATGTACCTGCCTGAGGAAAGAGCCGTTTACTTTCCTCTCAAGGGTCTCATTTTACAGGAGGATTTCATGTTTATTTTCAGATTTAATCCTGTTCCCAACTACCACAAAGGTTTCTTTTTTTTTTTTTTTTTCAACGTTTATTTATTTTAGGGACGGAGAGAGACAGAGCACGAACGGGGGAGGGGCAGAGAGAGAGGGAGACACAGAATCGGAAACAGGCTCCAGGCTCTGAGCCATCAGCCCAGAGCCTGACGCGGGGCTCGAACTCCCGGACCGCGAGATCGTGACCTGGCTGAAGTCGGACGCTTAACCGACTGCGCCACCCAGGCGCCCCTACCACAAAGGTTTCTGATAACCAGAGCGGGCAATGGAATCTTCTAGAGGTCATATGACTTACCAATAGCTCCCAGTGAGCACCATGGTACGAGGACTTGAGCTTAAAATTTTTGTTCCAAATCTACTCTTCCATCAAAGGCAGGGTAGCCACCCCACAGCAAGTATTTCTAAGTCTTGATTTCTAAAATACACACACACACACACACACACACAGTAGGATTTTTTTGTGCATTCCAACTTGAGACCCAAGGTTAAGTTTATTTTCCCTCTGCTCTGACATTACCGAAAGTTGCGAGGACCCAACACGTCAACGAGGAATCTTCATCAAAGGCTTGATAAGGACGTAGAAAATATACCCAGTCTGTACAGTGTCGAAACAGTCCAGGTAAAAATCTCATACTGTCCACTCCCCGCGATTAGCCCTCAAAAACACGAGGCAGGAAAGGGACACCGCTCGTCCCCAGGGGCGTTGCCACTTAAATTAGCCACCGTGTCATTACTCTGTGGATGACCAACTCAAGTATGTAGTTCTGCATGGCAGTGAGGGTTTGAAACCTCAATGAAGTTGCTCAATGCCTCTTTACAAACTGAGATGGGACTTTACTACCCCGAGAAAGCTACCATGTGACGTGGGGTAATACCAGCTGTTCATCTGCTTACTTCTTACCTGGAAGTAGGAAGCCAGCCACTCAAGCTGCGGCTGCTACGACCACGATTACCGCCGCGGCTACGACTGCTCCTGTGAATAATAATAGTAACCTCTCCAGACTACCTACCTCAACTACCCAATCAAAATGAGAGAATAGTGCCTGCAAATGTGCTTGGTAAAGAGGAAAGGTCCACAACGATGTGAATGGCGATTTCGCTTTCGTCATCATTATTATGCTGGAGGTAGAATATCATAGCATAGTTAGAGCATAATGTAGTATATTTAATGCCAGCAGCAGCACTAGTCAGGCTTCCAGTGTGAAAAAATTCTCTAATGAAATCCAAGCCACTGGTATATGGGGATGGAATGTGTTCACGCTAGGAAGCACAGGTGAATGCCACTTAGAGACCTTATCATCCAAGCCACCTTTTTCCCTCTAGCTCTTCATGGCAGAGTCAGGCTGAAATAAGAGGAAAAACGGGGGCAGGGCATGGGGAAAAGGCCAGAGACCCCCATCTGTGCATCCCATAGCTGCTAAAGTCCTGACAGAAAATGTTAGTGATTGAACCAACGGTACAGCCGGACAACAGAAAGAGCAATGACAAAGGCAAATGTGTGATCTATTCAGTTCTTTCACAACCACATTTAAAGACCAAGCTCCCAACATCCAGAAAATGGGGGGGGGGGGGGGGCATGGGCTAATTAACAGGCTGTGTCTTATCCCTTCCTGGATACAGGGAAATTTAGCTTGATAAATACAAGCCTTTACAGTGACTGTAATTACATTGTTGCTATATAGCCAATTCACAGACGGGAGAATTAAGGCCCAAGGAGAGACGTGAAGCCCAGGGAGTTCTGGAGCAGAGCCCGCGTCAGGTTCTCTGAACAACCACAGAGTAGAGGTCTTAGTAGAACGGGCTCTTTCTTTGAGGAAATAACAATGGCGAGAGCCCCGCCAGTTCCTGTGTAAGAATTTTATACACATCCTACCTTGCAAATTCCTTAAAAATGTATGTATATTTAATATGGGCATAAAAATCAATGTGTCAGCCTCGGCTCTATTCACACCTTGACGTAGTTTCTAACGGAGAGGGCAGCAGTAAAATTAAAAATGTGGTTAACGTCCTAACGGTGATTTTGTTGTTTCGCGTTTGACATAACTGACCAAATGGGACATCCTCACTTTTAATGTGGTTTTATTTATTTTTCTTACACTATTTCTCCAGCACTTCTTCTTCGCACATGACATATTAATACATAATTCAGAGCTTTTATGCCTCCCTGCCCTGTCGGCGTGATTTCTTGTGCTATTGAACTGCTCTGTTTATGACCAAATGGCCCAAATGTCTTTGATTATTCATTTTGGGGGGCAATTTCTAAAAGCTGCTGGGAATTTTAACCCCCTAAATCCCAAATTGCTTTTTTGTGTTGCAACTATTTGTCTAAACTCTGGCCCTGGCCAGTAACACTCTACCTCCGCCTAGAGCATCCAGTGCTCTGAACACTGACCAATATGGCGTCCGCCCTGGGGACGTGAAGGGAGTAGGAGCCCCATACTGGGGGACAGACACCCCAGTGGGTACAGAGCCCGGGGTCTTTGCACCTTTCGTCTGAAGTCTTCACGGCCATGTTCTGAGCTTGCTGACCACCATTTGTTGCCCTGTTTTTATTGCTAACTTCTGTCATTTTGAGAGTACAGGATCTCCCTGACTAAAAGTTCCTGAAAAAATCCCAGGGAAGCCCAAGCCCCCATCCCAGACCTCAGCATCCCGTGTCCCCTCTGCCGCTCTCAAGGGTTCTGCTGGTGCCTCCTTCCAATCTTCTGGGAATGAGAAAATCTTGTCAGCAGAAGAGTAAAATTATGTAAAATAATTATAGAGTTTAAAGGCCATAGGAGGCCTTGGAGAAGTCAACCTTTTTATTGCAGATGAGAAAATCCAGAAATCACACTGTGTGCAAAGGCCACAAAAGCAGTAACAAGTGTTTACCTTGAACCCAAGTCCCTCGCTCTCTAGAATGTGCTTCTTCCACTCCCACCTCATGAAGGTTTTCACACATACATAAGTGTGGATCGTACGTGTGTGTGCCTGAGCATTCATCCCAGATCCACACGTGTGTGTGACCAGGAGCTTGGCCACCTGGTCACCGGAGGCCTGAGAGGTGCCCATACACACACAGACAGGTGTGCATATAAATCCCCAGTCCTACCTCACATCCAGCTGGAACATTCCATTTCTTTCCTCCGCACCGGGCTTCCCACAACTAGAAAGAGCCCAAAACAAGGATAAGGAAAGAGGAATGAAACTGTCAAGAAGCTTTTTCTTCGGCATCTATTTTTCCCCTCCCTTGGCTAATTAGTTTCCTACACTGTGTATTCTTACAGCCATCAACCGCGTTTGCAGCCGATCTGGTCCAGCCAGACTCAGCACAGCCCGGGGGTATGTCCAGGAGGAAAGCCAGTAATTTGCCAGACATACATGGTAAGTGAGGCAGGTGTAAGCCCATGACAGCAGGTCCCGGAGCGGCAACGAATGCTTCTGTCTTCTGAAAGTCCTCCTTCCTCCTTTCTCCCTCTTCGCCTCCCTCCTTCCTTCTCTCCCCCTGTCCTCCCTCCCTCCTTTCCTCTTTCCTTCCTTACATCCTTTCTTTTTTCTTGTCTTCCTGCATTTCTTTTCCTTTTTGCCAGAAAAGAAGCAGCCAACAGGCCTCGGTAGCCTACGGGATCTTCCACTAAAAGAAGAGATGTCATTCAGCCATCATTTACTCACGTCTTTGTTCGTCCAGCACTTCCTGTGTTTCCACAGGGGCTGGGCTGGAGTCCCAGGCTACAGAGGACTCAGAAGCCAGCTCCCGCCCCTAGCTGGGCACTTGGGTGTTCGCTCCCAGCTCTCTTCGGCCCGTCCTACCTGGTACATCTGAAATGTGCAGACCAGGACTGGGACGCCATCCATTAAAGTCACCTTCTAGTCACGCTTCATGGATCCCCTTGCTCAGGACAGTGAGTATTACACACTTGGCTGCTAGGGCAGGGAGCAGGTCCACAGGTACCCACCCTCCCAAGGGTCCCAGGGGTGCCTTCTCCCAAGACAGTGCCAAGGAGAAAAAGTGAAAGTGTCTGCCACTTCCCAGATTTGCTCACTGTCTTTTTATTTTTTTAATTAAAAAAAAATTTAATGTTTATTTACTTTGAAAGAGAGAGACAGACAGAGACAGAGCATGCTCAGAGGAGGGGCAGAGAGAGAGGGAGACACAGAATCCGAAGCAGGCTCCGGGCTCTCAACTGTCAGCACAGAGCCCAACGTGGGGCTCGAACTCACAAACCAAGAGCTCATGACCTGAGCCGAAGTCGGACGCTCAACTGACTGAGCCACCCAGGCGCCCCTGCTCTCTGTCTTAATTGAGGATGTGATTGTGCCGTGTGCCATGATTTTCTAATAAAAGCACAGCTAATAATGATTAAACACTCACCTGAGCCAGACACTGTCTAAGCCTTTCTTATGTATCAACACACTCTAACATCCCAGCAATCCGAGGAGGTAAATATCCAATCACCCTCTTGTGGACTGACCGGCGCACCTCCAAGAGCCACACGTGGAAGCCCCGGTCCCCCATGTGGTGGTGTTTGGGGACAGGGACTTGAGGGGAGTAATCAAGGTTACGTGAGGCCTGAATTTGATGAAACTGGGGTCCTTCTAAGAAGAGGAGGAGAGTCCACAGCTCTCAGGACTCACACACAGAAGGAAAGGCCACATGAAGACTTGGAGAGAAGGTGGTCGTCTACAAGCCAGAAAGAGAGGCCTCACCAGAAACGGACCCTTATGGCACCTTGATGGCAGAGTGGCAGCCTCCAGGACCGCGAGGAAATACGTTTCTGTTGTAGATGCCGCCCCGCCAGTGGTATTCATGTTACGGCAGCCCCAGCACCCAGCCCCGTTTTACAAATCAGGAAAGCGAGACTAGTACACGGGGACCCGCGTTTCCCCTCAGACGGAGCCTGCACTGTCACACATGAGCCTGCGCTGTCTCTACTGAGACATGCTTGGACACATTCTGATCATGCTTGGACACATTCTGATACACTTTCGGTCAACTGTTTTCAAACCTGGATCCGAGTTCCCCAGAACCGCTTTGAGAGTCTGCAAATATGTGATTCGAATTTTAAGCCTTCCTGATACATAAAATAAATACATAAACCAACACAAATACTCCAGTATGTTATGAATCAAATGTAACATGTCAGGCGACATCAAAATAACTAGAAGTGTCATTAGTAGATGTTCTCATAGGCAGTGTCATAAAGTTTACTTATAAGACATTTAAATATAATATATATAATATACAAATATGTGGCAGAATCCTTGTCATATATAGTAGACTATGTGATGATATATGATATAAAATTATGCATAATAAACACCACTTTAACCTGTTTTATGTACAGAGGTTTGTACTAGTCCGTGCAGTCTGCTGTAACAAAATACCGCAGGCCGGGTGATTTAAACAACAGACATTTATTTCTCATAAACTCTGGAGGGTGATCAGTTTCCACTCTCCTCCTGGCTTGCAGACGGCCACCTTTCTCATGTGTTGTGTCTTCACAGAAAGACACAACTTTCTCGTGTGTCCTCTTAACAAAGCACTAATCATGGGGTCCCCCCCCCATGACCTCACCTAAACCTGTCACTTCTCAAAGACCCCACATCCCAAAAACACTGGGGTGTCTGTCCCTCAGTATGGGGCTCCTACTCCCTTCACGTCCCCAGGGCGGACGCCATATTGGTCAGTGTTCAGAGCACTGGATGCTCTAGGCGGAGGTAGAGTGTTACTGGCCAGGGCCAGAGTTTAGACAAATAGTTGCAACACAAAAAAGCAATTTGGGATTTAGGGGGTTAAAATTCCCAGCAGCTTTTAGAAATTGCCCCCCAAAATGAATAATCAAAGACATTTGGGCCATTTGGTCATAAACAGAGCAGTTCAATAGCACAAGAAATCACGGCGTGTTATGGCTTCATACTGGTGTGTGTTGGGACAGCGGGCAGGGTGGATCACAGTTCAGTTCTTAGCAGGTTTCCACGGGGATTTTATCTAAAAACAGAATTTTATTCCTTAAAATTTTTGAGAATCTTCTCTGAGCCATGTTCTTTTAGGACCCAAGAACTTCATCTGTCTCCAAGGTTATGGTAGAACTTACAGATTGTTGGGGCGCCTGGGCGGCTCAGTCGGTTAAACATCCGACTTCGGCTCAGGTCACGATCTCGCGGTCCGTGAGTTGGAGCCCCGCGTCGGGCTCTGTGCTGACAGCTCAGAGCCTGGAGCCTGCTTCGGATTCTGTGTCTCCCTCTCTCTGACCCTCGCCCACTGTGCTCTGTCTCTCTCTATCAAAAATAAATACATGTAAAAAGAAAAATTTTTTAAAAGAACTTACACGTTGTTGTCAATCTCTATTTACATTTTCGTGTCACAACTGGGGGAAAATCTTTAACTTCCTTTTATTTTCCAGTACAGGACGTTCACGGCAGTAATGTATATGGAGTTTAAGGAACAAAACAGGGGCGCCTGGGTGGCGCAGTTGGTTAAGCGTCCGACTTCAGCCAGGTCACGATCTTGCGGTCCGTGAGTTCGAGCCCCGCGTCAGGCTCTGGGCTGATGGCTCGGAGCCTGGAGCCTGTTTCCGATTCTGTGTCTCCCTCTCTCTCTGCCCCTCCCCCGTTCATGCTCTGTCTCTCTCTGTCCCAAAAATAAAATAAAAAACGTTGAAGAAAAAAAAAATTTTTAAAAAAGGAACAAAACAGATGAGCATAGGAGAAGGGAAGGAAAAATAAGATTAAAAATAGAGGGAGGTAAACCATAGAGACTCTTAAATACAAAGAACAAACTGAGGGTTGCTGGAGGGGTGGGGGGTGGGGGATGGGCTAAATGGGTGATGGGTATTAAGGCAGGTGCTTGTTGGGATGAGCACTGGGTGTTGTCTGTAAGTGATGAACCACTAAATTCCATTCCTAAAACCATTACTCTATGTTAACTAGACTGGATTTAAATTTTAAAAAAATAAAAAATAAAAGATAAATTTATGCTTTAAAAAAATCATTTATTAACGTGCCTTTGAACATCACTAACTTTCAACCAGCAAAAATACAAGTCAGGCAGGGTGGTGTGGACCTCTCATCACCCGCGTGCGGATGTCAGAGCTCTCCGTCTGGGTGAATAGATGCCACCAGGGCCTGTGTGCGTGTGACCACGGACATCCGTGTCAAGAGTGAACAATTACCGACCTCGTGGAGAAAATATAAGCTCTGTACTGGTGTATGGTAAGCAAATAAAATACAGGCACACGCACACAAATCCTTTATCACTTCCCTAATATAAACACGGAAAGCTCTACTAAACAGGATTTAAGATTTTATTTACAATTTCGTGCTGAACCTAAGTGGGTTTCTTTTCGATTCAGAGCTAGGCAGCTATGTCCAAATGAGCAACGGCTTTTCGGGTTCAGCCGAGGAGCTGCGGCTCAGGCTGTAGGACTCGGGGACCCTCAGCAGCCATGGCTGCAGGATGAGCCACTGAGGCCTCCTGCCCTTCCCACCTGCAATGCCCAATTAAAAGAATGATGAGATCTGAGATCCCGAGCAGCAAAACACAAAACAAAACAAACACAAAATAAAAATTCGTTTTTGTCACAAACAAATCCTTGCACGATAGTGCCGTCTTTGACGACACCACTGAAGCACGTTTAGTTTTTAATAAAAGTGACTCTGAAGTGAAAGATCTCAGGTGTCTGCCCAAAGTTGCCTCTTTAAGAACTTGAGAGCTTAGGGGCGCCCGGGTGGCTCAGTAGATTAAGCCTCGACTTCGGCTCAGGTCATGATCTCGAGGTTCGTGAGTTCGAGCCCCGCACCGGGCACTGTGATGATAGCTCAGAGTCTGGAGACTGCCTCGGATTCTGTGTCTACCCTCTCTCTCTGCCCCTCCCATGCTCATGCTCTGTCTCTCTCTGTCTCCCCAAAAAATAAATAAATGTTAAAAAAAAAGAACTTGAGAGTTTATAAAATTGTTGCATCACACCCTGATTTTTTAACCATTCAGGGGCCCCTCTTTCCATCTACATGGTGTGGGGGGCAGGGAGCAATCTTCATTTAATTGCAATACTGCCCACCATCCGGGGCTTCTCCACATTTTGTCTCATTTGGCACTAAGTTTATGGCTCCACTGAGATTCAGGCAAAACCCGGGGAGCTGAAATCAGGAGATTCAGTTCTGCCTTTCCGTGTTTCAAAAACGCAATCTCCACTTATTCCGTAATTTCTGTTGAAGGCCCTGTGTACCTGGACTTCAGCCATGTGACTATTTCTTTTTAAAAAAAATTTTTTTTTGACATTTATTTATTTTGAGAGAAAGAGCGTGAGTGGGGTCAGGGCAGAGAGAGAGAGGGAGACACAGAATCCGAAGCAGGCTCCGGGCTCCGAGCTGTCAGCACAGAGCCCGACGTGGGGCTCAAATTCACGAACCGTGAGATCATGACCTGAGCTGAAGTCAGACGCTTAACCGACTGCGCCACCCAGGCGCCCCTCGTGTGACTCTTTCTAACATGGCCCGAGATCACGTGCCATCATGTACACCATAACCTCCTCCTTTCTGTTTGCTCATACCCCACAACCTTCTTCAAGAACCCTCATACCAAGGGGCCCTTGGGTGACTCAGTGGGCTGTGTCTGACTTCAGCTCAGGTCATGATCTCACGGTTCGTGAGTTCGAGTCCCACAGCAGGCTCACTGCTGTCAGCACTGAGCCTGCTTTGGATCCTCTGTCCTCCTCTCTTTGCCCCCCCCCCCAACCTGCATGTTCTCTTTCTGTCTCAAAAATACATTTTTAAAATGTATTTCAAATGTATTTATTTAAATGTATTTCAAAAGTACTTTTTAAAAAAATGTAAGAGTCCCTGTACTGAAATAATCGAGATTTAGTCAGTGTTTCCATTAAAATTCAACTTCTGAGGGTTTATAACCATGTCATAAAACGTCCCCTGGAACAAAAGGAAGTCAGAGCTCTTGTGTGCAGAACACCACTGAGAACCGTCTACGAGGATGCATTCAGTTGCTTCGAATAATGCACGTCGACCAAGTACGTCAGCCCTACCCCTGTAACTTGCAGATGAGCATCCAGGGTAGCAGAAATCCTCCCTGGGTTCCCGCTGAAGAATAATTTTCCAAATGGACCTCAGTGGGGGCAGAAAAGGGGAACAGCTTATATGGAAGTTCCAAAGCAAAGCGTAGCCCATTCTGAAACACCACTGCAGAAAAGTTCCCTAACAGAGATAGGAAACAGAATCTCAACGCCCAGAACGTATCTTCAAACAGGCTTCGTTCCAACTTCATTTCTGATTTTCTTGTGTGTGTAGGTTAGACAACCAGCTGGAGAACACAGGTGTTAAGAACAACCCTGAAACACACAAATACACACAAGGGGAGAGACAGAAAATGAAAGGGCAATGACAACAGAAACACAATGTCTTCCGTAGACAGTGTCACGAAGGGTCAGTCCTCACAACTAATTGAAATAGATACTTCTCTTTCCAAATTACTCACTTCCTATCTTAGAGGAAGTCTTAAGTAGACTGTTTGATACAAAATGAAACACCAGAGAAAAAAAGGAGAGGTACAAACCCAGAAGCGTCCACACACAGGGTCGTTGTAGAAAGACACACGCACAAGCCTTCTCCCTTTTCACTAATTTTATCGGTTGCTTAGTCCTTTGAAACGCACAAAAAAGCCAAGGATATACTTCCATCTAGAGAATCGCAACCTCCCAGCCACCTGACAAAATTAAATCGGTATCACAATAGCATTGAGTCTCTCAGCTCAAAAAGCGGATTTCACTTAAGTGTAGGGCACTTATCTACCTAAGCACATGGGGGAAATGATATGGAAAAAGAGTGGTAAAGACTTACTATAAAGTACAGTAATCGAGGCAGTGTGGTTTTGGTGAGAGAGAAGACAAGTAGATTAGATCAATGGAACAGATTCAAGAGCCCAGAAATAAATCCACAAAAATATTGTTGACTGATCTTCCATTAAGTGGCAAAGGCAATTCAATGGGAGCGAAGATAGTCTCTTCCACGGATGGTGTCGGAACGATTGGATGTTCACATGCACAAAATAAATCTACACGCAGACCTTATACCCTTCACTAAGTTAACTCAAAATGGATCATAGGCCTACATGTAAGCTAAAATGCCTATAAGATAAAGTGAGAGAAAACCTACATGACCAGGGGTATGATAATGACTTTGTAGACACAACACCAAAGGCACGATCCATGAAAGAAATAATTGATATGCTGGGCTTCATTAAAATGAAAAACTTCTGCTCTGCAAAAGACAGTGTCAGAAGAGCGAGAGCACAAGCCACACAGTGGGAGAAAATATTTGCAAAAGACCCAACTGATAAAGGACCGTTACCCCAAATACAGGAAGAGCTCTTAAAACTCAACAATAAGAAAGCCAACAATACAGTCAAAACACGGCCCGAGACCTTAACAGATACGTCACCAAAAAAAGCCATATGGATGGCAAATATGAAAAGATGTTCTACATCATATGTCATCAGGGAGATGCAAATTAAAGCAGTGGGATATCACTACACAGCCATGAGAATGGTCCCGGTCGGGAACCCTGACGGCACCAAATGTTGGTAAGGATTTACTGCTGGCAGGAATATAAAATGGTGCAGCCACTTTGGAAGACAGTTTGGCAATTTCTGTCTTGTTTGGCAATTTAACAAAATTAAACATGCTTTTCCCATATAACCCAGCAATTGCGCTCCTCGGTACCGGCCCGAAGGATCTGGAAACTTAACGGCCACACAAAAACCTGCACACCTATGTTTACTGCAGCTTTATTCGTGACTTGGAAACTTGGAAACAACCCAGATATCCCTCAATAGGTGAATGGATAAACTGTGGTATGTCCAAGGCAATGGGACGCTATTTAGCCCTTGAGAAGAAATGAACCATCAAGCCATGAAAAGACATGGGGGAAACTTAAATACATAGCACTATGAAAAAAAATCCGGTCTGAGAAAGCTACATACGGTATGATTCCAACTGTATGATATTCTGGAAAAGGCAAAGCTACAGAGACAAGAAAAAGGGAAGTGATTTGCGGGAGTCGAGGGATAGGGAGGGATCGGTAGATGGAGCACAGAGGACTTTCAGGTCGATGAAGATACTCTCTGTGATGCTATCATGCTGGATACATGTCAGGATACATTCATCCAAACCCACAGAGGGCACAGCACCACCAGGGCACCCTAATGTGAACCGAGGACTCTGGGCAGCCATGACCTGTCTGTAGGTTCATCAGCTCGTGAGTGAGGTTGATCGTGGAGGAGTTCGTGCGTGGAGGGGCGGGGGGGGGGGGCGAGTGCACATGAGGAATCTGTAATTTCTTCTCCGTTTTGCTGTAAACCCGAAGCCCGCTCTTTAAAAAAAGGCGGGCGTTGGGGCGCCTGGGTGGCGCAGTCGGTTAAGCGACCGACTTCAGCCAGGTCACGATCTCGCGGTCCAGGAGTTCGAGCCCCGCGTCGGGCTCTGAGCTGATGGCTCGGAGCCTGGAGCCTGTTTCCGATTCTGTGTCTCCCTCTCTCTCTGCCCCTCCCCCGTTCATGCTCTGTCTCTCTCTGTCCCAAAAATAAAAAAAAATAAAAAAAATAAAAAGGCGGGCGGGGGTGGGGATTAATCCAGTTAGCTGACACTGAAAATCCGTATTTCACGGAACACTATTGCAGGCTCTAGGAGAGGGAGGGGAGAAGGGAGGAAAAAGACAACGTACAAAAAGAAAAGGAAGAAAACGAGAGAAGCAGACGGCAGCAAACACCATGACAGTCTCAAGGAACGGGGAGATAGGGTGGCAGAAGGACAGTCAGCCGGTTCCGCAAGAATGGCACTTGGTGAAGAGGAGAGACGAGAGGCAGGTTTGAGGTCGTAGAGGAGCGCTCAGTGCGTCTCTCTCTCCAGGTCGCCCAGGGGCCGTGCCCCTGGCCAGTTCCCGACTATTGGCACCCTACTTCCTCTCTTTAGCTTGAAGGCCCCTTCCTCGGGTTACTGCATCCTTCGCTGAGAAGCTTCTGGTCACTGACACGCCCTGGTTTCCTCCAGGACCCCGTGGGCAGTAGTAGGAGAGAGAGAGAGCTTCATTCAGTGTTTGCGAGGACATTGAGTGGCTGCAGCCAGCGGGGGGTGGGGGGGGGCATTTATTTAGTGAGCAGCTACTACACTCTGAGCCCAAAGAGAGCAAGACCCCCTCCCGAGGCATCATTCATGCACCCCGAGGGTGGCCTGTGCCCCCAAGGAGAGGACCGGCTGAGGGGAGGCTCCGGCTTGGCCCAGAGAGCAGCATGGTCACCAGCGACCCACGTGGCATCCGGGAGAGTCAAAGAGTCGGCCAGGACTTGTGGAGGGAGGGGTGAGACTGACACCGGCTTGAGGACGGAGGAGGGCTGCGGGGAGGCAGAGGCAGGAGAGTCGCATTCACAGCCTCCCCTGTGACAGCAGCTGCCCTGGGCTTGCCTCACATCCATCCTACAGCAGTGTAGACAGCCTGCTTCACCAGATGAGGGCAAGAAGCCTGAAGAGTTTGAGTTCTCCCAGCACCTGGGTGGCTCTGTCGTTCAAGCCTTGGACTTCGGCTCAGGTCATGATCTCATGGTTTGTGGGTTCGAGCCCCACTTCGGGCTCTGTGCTGACAGCCCGGAGCCTGGAGCCTGCTTCGGATTCTGTGTCTCCCTCTCTCTCGGCCCCTCCCCCTCTTGTGCTCTGTCTCTGTCTCAAAAATAAATTAAAACATTAAAAAAAAAAGGGTCTGAGTTCTCTGTTCAGACCCCATGGGCACTCCGTGGTCGATCTGAACCCAGACACCCCTCACTTCAGAACCACGCCCCCTCCAAGAGCTGGGGAAACTGAGGTGGGGGTGGGCAGAGGGGGCTGCCTCTCAGGGCGGGGGACCGAGCCTGCCTTAACCTCCAGCTAAGCTGCCGGCCTGGGAATCTTCCCAGAGGAGTCGAGATGCTGCAAAGACAGCCTGGCTTCTGTGCCGAGTCAGGAATAGAGGTGCATTCGATGCCTAACGCCTGCAGAGCAGCTACGACGCTGAGAATTCCAGCTGAGACGTGCAACCAGGAGTCGGGACGAACCGGTTCAATAGAAATCATTCTGGCTGTGTCCCTCTTACCAATGGCCCGAAATGGGGAAGTGCTTAAACCATAACCACTCATCATGAAACTCGAACGATGCGGTTGGGAGTGACGGAGGCACATTTTGGCTATCTCTTTAATTTTTTTGTAAGTTTATTTATGTATTTTGAGAGAGAGAGAGAGAGAGAGAGAGAGAGAGAGAATATAAAGAGGGGAGGGGCAGAGAGAAGAGGAAGACAGAGAATCCCGAGCAGGCTCCATGCTGTCAGCACAGAGCCCAACGTGGGGCTCGATCCCACAAACCATGAGGTCATGACCGGAGCCGAAACCGAGAGTCAGAGGCTTAACCGTTGGAGCCACCCGGGAGCCAACTGTCCGTTCAATTTTAATGACAGCAGAGAAGAAGCAGGATAATTCAGGCTCAGCCGTCCACCTTAGGACGCACGGTGCCTACGCTTCCCCTACAGAAGTGAGCGCCTCACTTTCGCATCTGGGTGTGGATACGTGCTGTGCTGGGATGCCCGGAGCTTCCTTCCATGGGATGCCAGCCTCCTCCAGTCTAGCCAGTAGGGTGCTGCCTCTCACAGCCAGAGAGGCCACCTGGCCTCTCCATCCCACTGCCCAGCAAAGTGCCACCAACAGGTGGACACACAGCCCCGACAGAGCCGGTGTCTTGGCCTGACCCCCAGAGGCAGGTTATAGTCTTTCCTCTTGCCCCTGAGGTTGCTAAGCTTAGACAAGGTGACTGGGCTCTGGTGGGCAGGCCATCTTTGCAGAATGGAGCCTACAATGGCCCAGCCATCAGAGATGAGCCCTCCACGGATGTGGATGCTTCCGCTTCCCCGCCCGGTTCTGGTGGCGGAGGCTCAGGGCATTTCCTTCGTCGCTGTGAGGAACTCAGCTTTCTCTCCCTTGGGGATGATCAGTGCACCCCCTGCATCGCTCAGGCAGTCTGCTGATGTGAACTTGGAGCCAGAAACTCCAGCTGCTCACTGGGCTCTCCCTTCCTTCCAGAAGCCACCTCCCTGAACTAAGGGGTTGGAACGGAAGTGGGGAAGGAAGAGAGCACTTTCAGTCGGCGGTAGAATACGATCAAAGTGCGATCTAGGGAGCGCAGAGTCGAAAGGTTCCATAGGATAAACTTAAAAGGACCTCAGCTGCCTGAGAAATCCTGGACACGAGGAGTCTAGGTGATGATGAGCCTGTGCCCAAGGGCAATGCGGCCAGTGGCGACGGCAGACCAGGAATGAATAGACAGCATCATAAAGGTAGGATTGTCAGAACCTGATGTCCACCTGGGGGCTTTGTCCTTGTTTCTTGCCAGCCAAGAAAGCTTTGGCGTAGTGAAAACTGGGGAGAGGAATTTTCTTGGAACTGATTTCCGATTGCATTTAAAAAAATGTAGGCATGGGGCGCCTGGGTGGCTCCGTCGGTTAAGCGTCTGACTTGGGCTCAGGCCGTGATCTCATGGTTCGTGAGTTCGAGCCCCACTTCGGGCTCTGTGCTGACAGCCCGGAGCCTGGATCCTGCTTCGGATTCTGTGTCTCCCTCTCTCTCTCTGCCTCTCCCCCGCTTGCACTCTGTCTCTCTCTCTCTCTCTTTCAAAAGTAAATAAATATTAAAAAGGTTTTTTTGTGTTTTTTTTTTTTTTTAAATGTAGACAGCTCTACTTAGGCCCTTGGGAGACAAGTTCCTGCTCATATTCTTCTAGGGTGTTCCTCACTTGAGGAATGTTATG
This sequence comes from Felis catus, assembly GCF_018350175.1. Taxonomy (NCBI): domain Eukaryota; kingdom Metazoa; phylum Chordata; class Mammalia; order Carnivora; family Felidae; genus Felis; species Felis catus. Next base: position 146,748,079 of record NC_058372.1, on the reverse strand, counting down.
CCCTGACAAGCAAAGTTCCTATAAATGTAAATAAGCTGGAAACGAGGCTCTGGGACAGGAACAATCAGATTACAATTCGGCCACACTGGATAGGCCTATGATGATTACAGATCCAGATCATGGATTAGCAGGCCATTGTACAACCCAATGATAGGAACCCATTTTCAGGATTAGTCCTCACAAGTTACTGTGGAAGTGACTCCAAGGTTTCTGGACCTGCCCAGGCTACCCCATGTCCTGAAAACAGATGACAGTGGGTGCTGGGGCCACACCATGGCAATAACCCCAACATGTGCAGCCTGATGACGGTTTAGGAGAAGAACGGATATTGCGTAGATGTGAAACAATTTTTTCTAATAAAAATTTCAGCCAATGAGTTTTGTTGCAGGTCTGGACTAGCTCCCACGTTGTTAGAGTAGCGATCGTAACAGGCCCCTTGGAGAGTCAGATCTGTCCATGGGAAACCCCAGTGTTAGACTGAGTCCCTCCAATGCATCTAAAATGGGATGTTCAAGGGCTCCTGGGTGGCTCAGTTGCTCGAGCGTCCGACTTCGGCTCGGGTTATGATCTCGCCGTTCATGAGTTTCAGCCCCACGTCAGGCTCTGTGCTGACAGCTCAGGGCTTGGAGCCTGCTTTGGATTCTGTGTCTCCCCTTTTCTCTGCCCCTCCCCTGCTCATGCTCTGTTTCTCTCTCTCTCTCAAAAATAAGTGAACATTTAAAAAAAAATAACATAAGAAAACATTTTTTTTAATCACACAAAAAAATGGCACGTTCACACTCTTCAACACTAGCCCAACTCATAATTCAGCTGCTCACTCAGGCTGTGGAGAAACGCCTCTGTGTCTTTATTTGTAATATTAGAAACTCATGCTCTATTTTAAAGAGTTTTATCACGCTCATTGAAGAAAAAGACGTCCCCTCTGTAAAATCTAAAAGTACGTTGGGAGAATGTATAACAGCTTACTGTATTCAAAGTTTAGAGACGCAAAATTGAGAGGATCGTCTTGACTAATCTGTGCTGGTGTGGATTCCTAATTTGGAACGGTGACCTCCCAGCCACATGCCCTTCGGCTCACCTGCTGGTCTGGACCCAAGCTGCAGCTGAGGGCTGGACAGGAAACAGAGTCTGAGAAAACCGTCTTGTGAGATGAACCCTCTTCGATGACTGCCAACGCCAAGGGCTCGCTGTCCCGGGACCGCAGCAATGACATCATCTGAGACCTTGTTAGAAATGCAGGCTCTGCTGGGTGGCTCAGGTCAGGATCTCGTGGTTCATGAGTTCGAGCGTCACGTCGGGCTCTGGGTGGACAGCTCGGAGCCTGGAGCTGCTTCGGATTCTGCGTCTCCCTCCCCCTCTGCCCCTCCCCCACTTGGGCTCTGTCTCTCAAAAATGAATAAAGGAAGAAAGAAAGAAAGAAAGAAAGAAAGAAAGAAAGAAAGAAAGAAAGAAAGAAAGAAAGAAATGCAGGCCCTAAGGCCCCCACCCGGACCCCCTGAATCAGATCTGCCTCGCTGCTGATCCGTCTGGTCGTCAAAGTTTGAGGAGCATTGGACAGGAACGTAGCTCTGTGTCCGAGTCTCAAATCTTCTCGCATGGATGTCACCCAGCAGTCGGGCCCGTGTCACTGCCGGCTCATCCAATGACAGATCCAACAAAAAGCTATTTGCCGCAAGATCATCAGATTGATGTGCTAAGAAGGCTTGCTTTCGTAAACTCTCCACAGGCGCTGGATTGTCGAGACAATGGCCTGTGGTTTACTTCGGCAGCCCGTTCTGGTATTCAAGCCTTAAGGGCAAGAAGGAATTCTTTGGGGAGAAGGGATATCAAAGGTGACCATAAGAGGCAGGGCCCGTGCTTCTGTCTGCCACTGAAACCCAAGCTAAGGGATCACCTTTTAATTCTGGTCGCAACAATAAACCACAACATTTGTGTAATGCCTTTTTCTTGGCAAGGCACTTTTCATGTGCATTATCTTTATTGACTGGGAACCAGGGGACGATTCAAACACGACATACAATTACTTATTCTAATCTTTATCAGTAGCTGGATTTTCTGGGTCAGTCGGATCGTTGTGGTTTCATGCCCCGGCCTGGTGACTTATCTTGGAGTCGGCGCTTAGACCTGATTTGGAGCTCAACTCCGAACACGCACGTCATCAGCCCTCCCGCACTCCTTTGGCTCATGCGTACCCCACACACCCGGGGCTTCCCTGACAAGGTGGGGACCCCAAAGCTCCAGCAGGAGAAAGACGACAAATCCCTGGGAACGTGGTTGTACTAACGTTCCCCGCAACAGCACCAACTCAAATATCCATCTGCCTTCCCGAAGTTTAACCTTGAGAAGAAATGCATTCGGAGAAGGAGAACTATCCTCTGTTCAGGGGCGCCTGGGTGACAGTTAAGCGTCCGACTTCAGCTCAGGTCATGATCTCACGGTCCGTGAGTTCGAGCCCCACATCGGGCTCTGTGCTGACAGCTCAGAGCCCGGAGCCTGCTTTGGATTCTGTGTCCCCCTCTCTCTCTCTGCCCCTTACCCACTTGCACTCTCTCTCTCTCTCTCTCTTTCTCTCAAAAATAAAAACATAAAAAATTTTTCAAAAATATCTGTTGTCCATAGCCATGGCGATTTTTTTTTCTCCCCGTTAACCAGAGCTACTTTCCACACGTCTTCTGACTATTTGTCGAATATTCATGCGGTTGCCTTTTCTGTAAATTGTGACACTCAGGAGGCAATTTTCCTGAGTGAAGATAAGCAAAATTTCTCTAGGATTTATACCTTGCTTCCGTATCTATTTGTATCTCCACGCGCACAGTTTCATGTTTTCCTTTAAAGAGAGAGTGGGGGACGGGGGGTGGGGGACGGAAGAGGGCATACGAGCCTGCTGTAAATACGTGTTTCAGCTGAAGTGAAAGGCTGGGACATGATGTCATTTTCTCCACGACGCGGAGCCTGCATTCGTCTTCCTCAAAAAGGGGGGAGCCCCACGTATTTGAGACAAATTTTGCTGCGCTCTGAGTGATATGTGCGCTTTTTATGTTTATGAAACGACCATCCAGCAAAAAATAGCAGGCCTAATATTTTGACATGAAGGTCATTTGAAAGTTTTACTGCCTGCAAGTGTGATCCATTTTGTTGACAAAGAGCTCTCCCAGGGCTCTTTAAGATGCCCCAGCCTGCTCGGCTTTTCTCGGAGTCTGGCATTTCTGCCCCCTCCCTCTTTACCACCTCCCACCAGACTAATTATCAGCTCATTAAGGCTGTCCTAATGAATTATGTTGCAGCATTAAGAGAGGGTTTAGGACAAATGTCAGTGTCAGTGAAGAGGGGGAATGAGCTGAATGGGGGGGGGGGGGTCACAAACTCCATCCACGGGGCCACCGAAGCTTCTGCGATCTGGCCAGACTCTGCGCGCACGCACCAAAAACTCATAAATATTTCAGCTGCGGTGAGGTTCCGATGGATGTAAACGCGCTCTTGGGAGAAGCCGGCTCCCTCCGGCTCTTTGGCTTTGCAGATGTAGAAATTTCCCGCAGGGGACGTGGCCCACGCATGTCTGAGTGGACACCCACGCGTCGCCCGGAGAGGATGTCAGGAGGGAAGGGGACCCGCAGGGCATCGCGGGGGACTCAGAAAGGCCAGGATGGGAGCATGTGGCTTTTCTGCTGAGATGACCAAATACTGACAGGGGGGAAACTGCCCGCACAGTCTGGCTCTATCTCTTTCAAACACACACACACACACACACACACACACACACACACAATTACAACCTTTACTACTTGCTCATTTCATTCTTCCGGGTGTTCCAGAGAACAGAATAAGGTGCTTCTGTCTTTCTTCAACCTTCAGGACACTTGCTGCCCCGAGAACAAAGATGGCCTTTTATGCTCCACTTGTCCCCAGCATAGCAGCACAATAACCAAGTGATACAGACAGCAGCCCCAAACTAAATCAGATCCTACAACCAAGCTGGAAACCGAATTACGGAAGAACACGGTACAGCAATACAGTTTAAAATGCCAAATGTATTTTAAAGGGCTTGGTTTTTATTTTTCTCCAGAGTTGTGTCAGCGGCATCGATCAAAAGGGTATTATTTTCTTATTTCAATAATAACCCACATCTCAAGCTTTCTATTTACTAAGTTTCTCAAGAGAAGAAACACCAAGCTTCTGAAAGTACATCATAAGCATCTGACTTTGTTTTTTCTGTTGTTATTTTTTTTTGGTTTCTGATTTTTTTTTTTTAGTTACAATTATACTGATGTTGTTGTTTTTTTTTTTTTCTTTACAGAGCTTCCCAAAGCAACATCCGGCTGAGCCAGCTGAACAGCCACACACAGGGGCCACTTCAGCCCCTAATGAGAGACAATCACCCTGGAGTTGGAAATACAGAGCTAATTAATTATCATATTTGGCAAAGAATCCCTTGTAGCTAAACAGATAATAGAGATGATGAATATTGCTCTATCTGTGGCCTTCTAAAACTAGTTTTTGTGGGTTTTTTTGGTGTTAAATGATGCTTTTCTCAGACAACATAATAGCAAAAACTCACATTAGGGAAAAAATGGTTAATTTCACCCGTAATGTTTATCTTAACAAATTCATTACCTCTAAGCAACTGTACATCTATGCCAAGTTCTGAGCTGACATTTCCATGCAGATCCCCAAACCTTTTAAGCAGCATAGATAATTTTAATCGGGTCTTGAAAAAAGAGGCCACGCTCAGCTGGGGAGGACAAGCTTTTGCAGATCACGGGCGGTCAAGTACAGAGCATCACTGCCAAGATCAGCCTCCTCCATTCACCCTGTCTCCTCCACACAGAGACTCTGTAGAATACGTCACTTCTCCATTCTCTCTCTTTTTCTTGTATAACATCCTATATAACGCAAGAACTTATTGATTGATGATAGCGGAACCCTACTTTAAACGTGGGGAGAGAAGAATCCAAATGCGAGGCCAAGAGAGGACAGAGAACGTAAAAATAGACCAGTGTAAGAATTCATTACTTTAGCTATACATTAATTCATCCATATGGTGTGGAAAGAACTTCTTTTCCTGGAAATATCCGAATGATAAGGAGACATTCAACCACGTACTTAAAATAGTTTTAGTGTAGCCCTTCCCAAGAAGACGGACCAGATAATAATACCTTAAACATACTGAGAAACTACTACGCGCCAGGCACCCGGCGGGGATGATTCACTTCGTTCTCACAACGTCCTGAAAATGCGAGCATTGTTACCGCTCGGTGCATGGAGAAACGGAGGCCTAGGAAGGCTGAGTTACTGCCTGAAGTTGGCCACCATAAGTGACAATGGAAAGTTTTAAACAAAAGTTGTCTGGTGCCAGAGACCTTGGTTTTTTTGTGTGTTTTTGTTTTTATTTTTGTTTATTTTTTTTTTGTAAGAACACCTAACATGAGATCTACCCTCTTGAATTTTTAACTAACACATCAGTGTTGGCTCTAGGCATAACGTGACACGGCAGCTCTCTGGACCTCCGTCTTGCATCGCTGAAACGTTACGCCCGTGGATTGACGCTCCCCGTTTCCCCCTTCCCCCAGCCCCTGGCCACCATCACCCACTCTTTGCTTCTATGGATTCCCTACTTTGCATACCTCATATAAATGGGACCATGCAGCATGTGTCATTCTGTGACTAACTCAACTCACTTAGTATGACGTCCTCAAGTTTCATCCATGCTGTCACGTGTTGTAGGACTGACTTCTTTTTTAAGTCTGAATACTATTCCGTTGTATGTTTCTGCCACATTTCCCTTACCACTCATGCGCTGATGAGCCCTTGGGTTGTCTCCATATCTTGACTCTTGTGACTAATGCCGCCCCGATCAGAGGAGAGTAGATATGTAATCTCTTCGAGATCCTGATTTCAATTCTTTTGGATACGTACTCAGAACCGGGATGGTCGGATCATGGGGCACTTCTACTTTTAAGATTTTGAGGAGCCTCCGTACTTGTTTCCACAGCAGTGGAATCGCCTTGCGTCCCCACAGACAGTGTGCACAAATCCCCTTTATGCCACACCTCCACGGCACTCGCCTTTGGGGTGGTCATCGTCCTAACCGTCACGAGGGGGCTTCTCAATTTCCCCGGCCCCACGCTACCTCAGATCATGCCAGATGCCCAGTAGAAGTGTCGTCCAGCCTGTGATCACCCCTGCGGCTAGGAAATGTATTTGGTCAAGGGCGATGTGCGCTGGGCGTCGCGTTAGGTAGGCGTGTTTGCAGGCGTGGGGCTGGAGAAAGAGTAGAAAGCAAAATCCAAACCGGGTGCCAATCAACACATCGTGGGGATCTCGGGTCGGGGTCTGAAGAGGAGGGGGGCGGTGTGCGTGCTGGACGGCTTCTGCCCCAGCTGGGGACAGAAGGACAGGCACCGGAGAAGAGCGTCTGGTCTAAAGGAAGAAGGGCAAGCTTTGCTGTCTGTCCGTCTTTCCGTGGACCCCGGCTGCCTCCCAGGTGGCCTTTGTTTGTTTGGGATTTGTCTGGGGTCGGGTCCTTCTGTGTGTTTCACCAGGCCCACGGGAGGAACAAAGAACATGTCTGGGCCTCAGAAGGGACGCCTCGCATCTCGCCGTGGAGAGGGAGGAGCGGCCCCGCTGGAGAGTGACAGCACCAGCGTCGGGGAGGTGGCTCCTATCTGCCAGGGCCATCACGCGTCCCGCGCCTATCAGCAGCGCCTGGCAGCTGGGGAGATACATTTAGATAAAGCAGCCGGCAATGGCCGATAACAAGCCCCTCAAATGTCAGGCGGCACAAAGGACAGCATTGATTGCTGCTACCCCCCGCCTCTCCCTTTCTGCGGCTCTCCCCTCCTTTCTCCCTCCTTTTGCACACGGCCAAGCCGCTGGCGGGGATAATCTGCCTGTGGAAAAGGCCACTGTGCCCATACACGCATTGTGCTGTTTGCTAAATGCAGTTTATCCACATCTCTCCAATTTCTGTCCCTTCCTGCTGCCCCCTCTGAGGCTGGTCCCCCGGCCCTCCCGCAGCCAGGCCTCCGGGCTCAGGCCTCCTGGCTGGACAGGAGGATCCTCTGGGGCGGTGCCCAGGGAGGACGGAGGGAGCCGGGGGTGCGGAAACCGGGCCCACGCCCGCTGTACACCGATGGGTATCGGTGTCAGAGAGAGGCTTAATGCCAGGAAACTAGTCCTCCCGCCCACCCAGCAGAGTACCTTTTCTCTCTAAGGAACTACCACTCAAGTCCCTTTGAAGAGATGTAAAAGGACACAGAGAAGGGAAAGAATGGCCATGAACACAGGTGGCAGGGCCAGCCTTAATATAAGACGCGTAGGAACCCTCACACCCTCTTCTACCCAGGGGCCTGGAAACCCACCATCAGAGCCACCCTCCGAAATGACCAACGATGTTGATAAGTAAGCAAAGACAAATACTCCCAGAAGGGGCCGTGGGCCAGAGAATAGCAAGTCCAACCATGCGGGATTTTTTTCAACTTTAATTTTTGTTTTTGTCCTTTTGAGTGTCCTACGTAGTGCAGAGAATTAATATGGCGTCATTCCAGATTTGTTTTTGCAGAAATACACGCCTCCCAGATAGAATGTTTGCTCATCTCTCGCTGGTTTATATTGGCTACCAAATGAGACCTGTTTTCTAGTGACATCAGAGTCTCCAAAAGGGAAAAATGATAATATGCATTATTATTCTGCTTTTAATAGTTACAGGGAAATAATAGAACCCTCTCTCTATTCTGGTCCACTGTGCTTAAAATAGCTGCTTTGGAGCAAAAACAGAAATTAGACATGAAGAAACTACTTTGGAAGATTCTTATATTAAGAGGAGTTCAGTCTACAAACAGCAAAGACAGAGCAGTGCAGCGAATATATCAGACCTTAAGAGGTTCAAACACTTTATTTTATTTTTTTTCTTCCCTGTTCTTTATTTTTTTTATTATGAAATTTATTGTCAAATTGGTTTCCATACAACACCCAGTGCTCATCCCAACAGGTGCCCTCAATACCCATTACCCACCCTCCCCTCCCTCCCACCCCCCATAAACCCTCAGTTTGTTCTCAGTTTTGAGGAGTCTCTTATGTTTTGGCTCCCTCCCTCAAGTTCAAACGTTTTAATAACAACAAAGCGAAGGAGTGGTCCCCAAAGATGTCTACATCCTAGCGCCCCAAACCCATGAATATGTTAGATCACTTGGCAAGGAGGAATTAAGGTGCAGATGGAATCGAGGTTGCTAATCAGCCTGACTTTAAAGTGAGGAGATGATTCTGGAGTACCCAAGCATGCTCAACGACATGGGCACTATTGGCATTCACACTGGATGAGTAACCAAAGCGTAAAAGGTTACAAGGTCTCGGGGGGGCCTCCTGGGTGGCACAGTTGTTAAGCTTCTGACTCTTGATCTCAGCTCAGGTCTTGATCTCAGGGTTGTGAGTTCAAGCCCCGAGTTGAACTCTGCACTGGGCATGGAGCCTACTTAAAAAAAAATTAAAAGACCTGATTGCAAATTAACCCACTTGTACTTATCCATGAATATCCCTCCATGTTTCCGCTATACAAAAGAATAAAATATGTAATGCATTTGTAGAATCATGGCACATGTTTAACCAGAGCTATCAATCATTGTTTGGAGATTCAAATTTTACAAATGAAATCAGGAGCCTGGGGAGACGTCCCTGAGTTACTGAAAAGCCATGTCAACTGTCTCCACCATGCGATGTCGGAGATTTCCTAGACAAGTTTGCGGGATTATGCTGCACGCAGCATTCACCGTGAAGTCCTCCAACGGTACTCGCCGACTGAACCAAATTTGACATTTATAATGGCCCAAGCAAAGCATCTCCCTAATGATGCTACATCACTATATGTCACAGAAATCAAAGGTGGCATTTCTAATAGAATTGCCGTCTCTCGCGTGAAGGCAGGAGACGACTTCCCAGAGTCAATGGAGCGCCAGGAGTCAAGGAGGTGAGACTCTGAAGAGGCTGTGCGTTGTCACACCCCCACAGGCTGCCTATCTGGGAGAAAGCAGATTCTCCAAGGAGAAGCAACCTTTCTAGAATGTATGCTCTTCACAATCCTTCAGAAAAAAAAAAAAAAATTCCAGGCACATGTCCTTGAGATATCTTGATTCTTTAATGATAACAAACCAAAAGAATCATGTTCTACTGTGGCAGAAAGCCAGCTGCCCAACAAGGATACAGGTCTCTTCAGTGCAGTCCTGTTGCAAGGAGACTAATTTTCCAGTTCCTCTTGCATCTAGATGGAACCATGATACTATTTCTTACTAATAGGGAGCGTAAGTAGAAGTAATAGGTGCCATTTCTGGACTGAATTAAGAAACACATACGGTTTTGCCATTCTTTTGTTTGGTTTCCACTGTGAACCTGGAAGCCACATGGAGACGATCGTAGCGCCCCGATAGGGAAGGAGCTTGTATCCCTGAATCACCGTGTGGCAAACCATCCACTGAGCTCACTTGTTGGCTATTACATAAGCAATAAATTCCACTGGGCTAAGTCACTGAAACTTCAGGGTTTATCTTGTGAAACCTGTTTTAGCTGGTAGCATTATCATAATTAAAACAGGCATTGGAAAGTTCCAGGGGAGCATATCTTATGGTTTGGGGCAGCAATGCTGATAAGTCTCTGAGAGAGCAAGCTGGAAGTCATGTCCACGTGTTGTGTGCGGCAATAGAGAACCCTTCGCGGTAGTTTCTCCCGAGGCCTTCGGCAAAGTTATTAAGGTCAGCACTCTTTAAAGCTCAAAGTTATGTCTATTGGTCTGGAATTGGTTCTGATACAGAAAAAACCAGTAAGGTGCATGGTATGTGCCTCACCCTAAGAATCGATGTTGATTTTGCAGCACCTTTGCAGGAGAACATCTTGCTTTTAGAAAATACCTTCTAAAAAGGCCTCAGAAAGCTCCTAAGTCCAACTCAGGAATATTCCACAAGCAGACATAGTTTTGCATCTATCATTCACGAGTTACAGACCGGAAAAAAAATGATTCAATCAACTCTTCAGTGGATCTTCACAGAGCCCAGCTGAGCTTTAGAATATTGTTTGGGGGTGTAAATTGTTTTAGGAGTTAGCATTGTACCAAGATACCCTCAGGCAAGTAATGAGGCTTAAAGATAATCCAGATAAGGAAGATGCCCTGAAGCACCTTGTTGACGGAAATTGAGCAGTGGCCTCTCAAAGTCTAAAAAAGGAGCAAGAGTGGGGAAGGGAGACTCCACCCTCCCTCACCTGGAAGCCTACCCACACCTGTCACAACCCCCCAGGGAAAGGCTGTCGGCTTTCACCTTGGAGGAAATGTTTCTGCCTTGTCTCTGCCCCAGCAGTAGCTTTGGAGAGAACTGCCGTCAGGTCAAATTCAGGGAGCTTTTCCATCGTCACCTCCCGTGGAGGATGGGGGTTAGCCAACTCCTCTCAACTCTTCCCCAGGGCCCCTCAAGTCCCATCCTGCACCACTCAGGACATGCCGGGGAGTTGAAGAGCTGGGAAACCCTTCCACAAAGGACTCCATTGACAATTGTAGCCCACTTGAGGTTGTTACTATGCGTATGTAGTATAGTTACCATAACCTATTGCTGTCAGGATCATTTGTCTGAAATTCCCATTTTTATAGATCAGAAATGGGCAAATGTAACCAATTCATGTGCTTCAACTTAATGCAGTGCGAGATATTTAGAAACCAAGAAGGCAAATGAAACACCAACAGTATCCTCGTTATGGCTTCCGAAGCTCCTGCCACATCAAAGGGCTAGGTCCACTGCCCGTACGCATCCGCCCTCCTTCACCGAATGCCTTGCTTCCCTCCTGAAGAGGAAACATCCCTCCACAAAGGTACCACACGCATTTTGAACAGGATGCAAAGTATATATTGTATATTTTATAATACAAATTATTCACTTTAAAAACTAATACATTCTCAGGGCACCTGGGTGACTCAGTCCATTGGGCGTCTGACCTCAGCTCAGGTCATGATCTTCAAGTCTGTGAGTTCGAGCCCCATGTCAGGCTCTGTGCTGACAGCTCGGAGCCTGGAACCTGCTTCGGATTCTGTGTCTCCCTCTCTTTCTGCCCCTCTGCTGCTTACACCCATTCTCTCTCTCTCTCTGTCTCTGTCTCTGTCTCTCTCTCTCTCAAAAACAAACATTTAAAAAAAACTAATACGTTCTCAATATAAAAACAGAAGGTACAAATAAATAAAATGTAGGCGTGATCTGTCTAAGAAATAGCACAATTTCAAATAATGCCACATTTGAGCCATCGACCCTGCCGGACACTCATTCAGTCACTTGTTTGCTCTTCTGCACAGTCCAAGGCCAATTTCTTATTGTCACAATAGACTGTTATCCCCAGCACCCCACGCAGTTCCTGACAGGTTCACCATCCCGACGAGTGAAAACGAATTACAGTTCTTTCTTTGAGTCTTAAAGTATTAAAGCTCCCAACTTTTGAACACACGCTGTACGTAAAATGCCACCGTGAAATTAAAGATGTGTGTCGTACTCTCAGCCGCCTCTCAGTCAATAACTATTTTTTATTTATTTTATATTTATTTATTTATTTGCTTGCCCGCCTTCATGGAACATCATCAGTAGAGAGTCTTAGGGAATCAGACAAGAACAAAAGAAGCATTTGCCAGAAGCAGTGTGCCTTGGGGGCAAGCCCCATTGGCAATGTCAAGAATGCGAAACCCTACTAATACTTGCCCATCAATCTTCCGCACCTACCCTTGTGCAGGTCTGAATTCTTCTGTAAACTCAAGGGGAGAAAGCCCATTATCCTCCTCACCAGTAATTTCTAGGTTTTCCTCACCAGTAATTTCTAGTAGAATGATGCATTCTACTTGGAAAAGAACTTTGGTCTTTCAGAAAACCATTTTGATCATCCTTTTTAGTAACAGAAGCCCGTTGATCTGCACATGTTTAAAGTTCAAGAGCAAGAAAGAGGTGGCCCTTGTATTTCTGTCAGCGATTTCTCCAAGCACACCCAGTCCCCCTGGAGAAACTAGGATTGAATTCTGCTGGCTGCCAAGCCCCATGGCAGTTCCCCTGTTCTCACTGCTGCCGGGTCAGGGCCTTGGGAAACCCGAGCCTCCCCACAGCTGCCCTTCCTTATTCTGTGAAAAGCTCCCCCCCCCCCCCCCAGGAATTGCGTCAGGTGGTTTAAGGAAAGGAACATCATTCTTTTTCCCACGCGTGGACATTCGCCAGACATCGCCATCATCCGGGTCTGAGTCATGATACGGACTGAGGCCCCACGAGGGCCAAAGCAGGGATTGTGCTCACAGGGCCCTGAGAACACATGTCACCTTAGAACGAGGGAGCCGTGCAGGAAGTTCCTCTGCTTGGAGACTTTGCACTTACTGTGCGGAGGGAGCCAGAGAAAGGAGAAAAGTGACCAGCGTTCAGGTTCGGCCACAATCAATTTTTATCACTGGGTGAACAGAACAAAAAGCCAAAGGTCTATTCAAGTCTCCTTGGCCAGAGAAAACTTGTAATTAGTATTTGGTGAGTCAGTTCTCATCATGAGGCTGCAGTGGCATGATAAGGCCGCTCCAGACCCCGGTGAGCCACTTCCCATCCCAAATCCCTGCCTCCAGGAGCTTTCTTTCAGCAGGGAAGGCATTTGGGCCACGCTTGGAATGCGAAGTTAGTATAGATAGGACCTGCCAAAGAGGGCATTTGCTCCTTTTCCAAGCAAAACACCTGTCTAACGTTTGGTCGCCCCTGGGTAATGTGTTCATTTCACCGTCCATGGGCCAGCCGGGCCCTCCCTCCCCGTGGGCACATCTCTGTCTCTGCCCAGCTCTCGAAGGGCACCCCCCCCCCACCCATCGGCAGCTTCCCTGCTCCAAGCAGGAACCACAGAAACCGCTGGGATGCGGCTCTCCCCTCGGCCACCTGCTCCCCGGGCCTCACGTTGGAGGGCAGAGAAGAGACTTGAGTCAGGAGCAAGGAACCCAGCACCAGGGAGCCCACGGCGGCGCGTCTCGCCTCTGTTCAGTCACCAGCACACACGGGCGAGCCCACGTTTGCATCCAAGGATTATCTCAGCGGTACATGGTGCATCGTGCAGGCTGCACGAAACCACTCTGAAGAAGATAAGCGTGTCGTGTAATGAAGAAATATTTTGCAGGCTGGTGTGCCGCATGCTAGCTTGGTGATCTTGAAAACGCTACCGAAAGCTTTTGAGCTTGGGTTAAACCAGGAAAAAATAATACCTCAAAATCAGGCTCTGCTGACAAGTTAAGGGATTGGGGCAAATTATCTTCACTGAACACCCACTTTTTTTTTTTTTTTTACCTAGAAGAGGGAGCTAATAATACAGTTACAATTCTTACGGAGTTGTTACGGGGATTGAGAAAACTTATGTAAGAGACTTAGCATAATACTTGCGAGAGAGCTGGCCTTCGTAAATGTTAGACAATATTTACGTGTTCATGACTCAGCTGTTCGTCTCTTCATTTAACCAAGATATGGGAATTAAGAACACAAGATATGCAGAATGCCCAGCTGAAAGTCTAGCACACGGTAGGTAGTCGACACAATTAATTTCATTTCTCGTCTCCTTTTCCCAAACGGGGACACTAAGTTATAGGGACACGAGGTCCTTCCTACCCTATTTAATGTCACTGCTAAGACCTCTGTGTATCAGGTAAGTCCCTTCAGGAAGAAATTAAAAGTAGGAAGAGGACAGAGAAAAAACGGAGACTCTTGTATCTGCTTTAATTGATTTACTGCAGGTCAATCTCAAGGAGCGAGGACAGAAGTAGAAGTCCATTTAGCCAACTTCAAAGCTCTGCTCTTGACCTCTGATAACTGGGAGGTCTTTGAACTCATCTGCGTTTCTAAGTCTTTGGCCAGAAAGGAAAATTTCTCAGCCACTTTTTCATGCCTTCCAAAGGAATTAATTTTCTAAATGGAAAATTGAAGTAATTAGGTTATAGGCTGAGTGACATTTACTAAGGTGAAAAGCGAGGAAATTTTTATATCCTTTATTCAACAGTTATTAGATGTATTAAGCAATATGGAGTAATTACTTTTATTCCCCCAAATGTGATTATTCTTTTCAGGCCAAGGCAAGCTCAAACTCACAAAGATCAACAGACCATGACTACTCAGAAAAGGACCGGGTCACCTCTTTCGCCTTTTTCCCGGAACCGCCTGGTTCACGCGGCAGGTAGGAAAGCGCCCAAAGGGAGAGGCATAGGGTCTGGTGCTCAAGACGGAGCTCAGTTTCCTTCTTCCCACACTTGGACGCACCCATCCCACGCACCTTTCACTTTCTCCCACCAACCTATCCAGCGAGGAGATTTACTCACTGATTCAATAGCACCTACTATGTACCAGGCATACAGCAGTGAGAACAACAGACAAAACTTTGCACCTGCGTGGGATTTGCGTTCTAAAAAGGGAAGCCAGACAGGGAGTGAAGGAAACGGAATCTATAGTTAAGCCAGAAGATCATTGCCATGAAGAAAAGGGGGAGGCCCCCAGAGAGGTGCCGTTTTCATGAACCCTTGACGGAGGGAGAGGCTCCCCAGCCAGCCAGCTGAGGAAGGCTGTGCTAGTTGGATGAATCATCACGTGCAAAGGCCCTGGCATGACCCAGGGGTTCCAGAACCCCAAGCCAACTGAGTAAGGGGCGGGTGGTAGGAGACGATCCGAGCGATGGGGGAGGGCACACATTGTGAAGATTTGACCCCGATTCAGAGGCAACAAGGCACTGAGAGATTATGAGCCAGGGGTTCCTGTCAAGACAACCCACAGATATCCATAAAAGAGTAATGTAAGTAGTTTCAGAGATTATTATCCCATCAGTGTGCCTTGCCTCCTACCTCTGTCTCCTAAATGACAAAGGACACTTTTGTCTTAAATGTACAGTTCCTCGCTCCCTTACCTTACTTGTTTTGGGGTCTTGACAGGCGGCGGGGTGGGGGGGCGGTGAGACTAGCACCTGGCACAAGTCGTGGATCCATTTTTAGAATATTAATTGATCAGGAGCCCAGGGAGGAACATCTGTGTCGACTGATACAAATCTATGCCTTTAACAGGTCTCTGTGCCTTCCTGAGCCTTTGTCTTCATGTCTGTGAAATGGGTGGGTGAGGTAATGCATTTAAAACGTTGCCATAAACGGAGTAAATGGTAGTTATTTTTATTTAAAGAATGACCCCTTATTTCGAAGAATAATTCCATCTGTAATTCTTTGTTCCTGCCTGGAGAAGACCCTTTGGCTCCCCATCGGACCCTTATTCCCTTGCTGGGTTCCACTCACTGTCGCTGTCTTCCTCCAAGTGTCCCTTAAATGCCTTTTCAGTGGAAACTTCTCACCAGGGGTTATTTGGTGCCCCAGCGAGCATTTAGTCATATTTGGAGGCAATTTTCATGATCATAACAGGGGGAGGGCCACTAGGTTTTGGTGGGTGGAGGCTCGGGACGCTGTAAACATACCACAGGGCACAGGACAGCCCCACAGCAGAGAACTATCCGGCCTCGAATGACACGGGTGCTGCCGTGGAGAAACTCTGCTCCAAATACAACAAATGCGGTATCGCGCTTTCCTTCATATACGCATGCGGGAGAGCATATATAATATAGACAACTGCTTCCTCCTAATGGACTCTCTGGCTCACATTATCCCAACCCCTCTGGCACTGACAGGCAGTCGGTGCAGTTATTGAGTGAGGGAGAGTTGGCCCAAACAGAATTTTATGGGAGCAATTGCATCATACGACTCCTACTGAAATTCTGCTGACCAAAGCGCTAGAGATTTGAACTCCAAGCAAAAATTTCCCTGTCGTGCTCCTTAAGTTTCCATATACAGTTCAAAAGGTAGTGGCATTCTAAGTGGATAAAGCAAAATTAATCGGTAGCAACTCTTGCAATTGTTTTCAAAGACAGTATTAAGGGCTCAATGGAGAAAAAAAATACAGCCTATTTCGTCTCATCAGCATCTCACAGAAGGGACACAGAAGGCTGCCTCAGACGGCGGCCTTGTTGAAATAGAGCCAGGATCATTGGCCGGAGGAATCCCTGGGAGGCAGAACAGGGCCCCGTCTGTAATAATGTCTACACTCCCTGCCCTCCTCAGCTGCCACAGTCAAGGTTGCATGTAGCACATAGCATCTCTTGGTAGGAGTTAGGTCCACACGGCTTCTCTGTCCATGTTGGGCAGATGCGGGGGCCAGACCATGAAGGGGATGTCCACGGCATGGCTGGTGCGTGAAAGTCGCAACCGGGGGGCACCTGGGTGGCAAGGTCGGTCGAGCGGCTGACTTCCGCTCAGGTCATGATCTCCCAGTTTGTGAGCTGGAGCCCTGCATCTGGCTCCGGGCTTCTGATACCCTGTCCCCCTCTCTCTTTGCCCCTCCCTCACTTGCGCTCTCCGCCTCTCTCTCTCAAAAATAAACATTAAAAAAAAAAGTCACAACCCTTTGTGGGAGCCCTGCTCTTTTCTTTCAACTTACCCAAATTATTACTATCTCCTTTCTCCAGAGAAATGTCTCATTGCTACCCAAGGGGAAAATCAAGTGTTCTGAACAACTCGGTCACTAAAGAGATATGTGAGACTGGAACTCAAATCATCAACAGGTAATGGGTAAAGCCAACCATATGAGGAGGACCCAGCCCTAAGGGAGGGTTTATAAGCGAGGAGGGGGGAGATATGGGAATATCCTGGTCTAGCCCACGCAGCCAGGTTTGCATTTCAAGGAAACATGTTTGAACACAAAAGAAGACGAGAACCCAGACTGCTGGGTCTTGACTAAGAAAAGAGCGTGTTGGGGCGCCTGGGTGGCGCAGTCGGTTAAGCGTCCGACTTCAGCCAGGTCACGATCTCGCGGTCCGTGAGTTCGAGCCCCGCGTCAGGCTCTGGACTGATGGCTCAGAGCCTGGAGCCTGTTTCCGATTCTGTGTCTCCCTCTCTCTCTGCCCCTTCCCCGTTCATGCTCTGTCTCTCTCTGTCCCAAAAATAAATAAAAAACGTTGAAAAAAAATTAAAAAAAAAAAAAGAAAAGAGCGTGTTAGCAAAAGAGGATGTTCCCATGAAGTCTAGAGAAAGGGGCGTCGTCACTGACCACTCCTACCCATTTCTAGAAACTTCCGTATCGTGGCTTTCTCCTGGTTAGCTGCCTCTTTGTCCAGCACCCTTGTTGCCTCCTTCACTCACTGCTCTTCATCTCTGAGTCTCAGTTTCCCCGTCCATCAAATGGAAGACAATAACATCTACCTCACCACAGGGGCCGACTGCGTGGCAGATAGGTGCTTGATCGATGTTAGCCTGCCTTCTCCACGTTTGAAAGTCTCCTTTCATCTGTGCCCAGATAAAACTGCCATTTTCTTGGTGCAGTTAACCTTAACTGTTAGAAAGAGAGCCTTTTAAACAATTTGACGTTCACGTGTTCCTGACTTCAAAAGCCATTTGATATTTTTTAGGGGCCGTGGCGACTCAAAGGACTCAACACCTTTGTAAGCTTCCTAATTTCAAACGGTGCAATACAATGCAATGAAAAAAAAAAAAATCAGGCTACTAGTGTCCAGGAATCAGCCTGCAGGTATCAGCTTTCCCGAGATCTTAGCATTTCCCAACCTCACGTCCTATTCCCGAAACCAAAGATTCTCTGAGGATTTTATGTAAGACTTCCAGGAATTGTTGGCCAACTTTGCCCATGTTAGCCCCATTCTATCCTGGCCACATGGCTTCTTCTTCCTCCCGTTCTTCCCCATACAAGCACACTAGGACAAACACAGAGAGCTAAGCACCCTGCCCTGTCCTGGTCCCGAAGTGACCTGGGGCAGGTGAGCAGTGGTCACACACATGTGCACGTTGGGTGAGCAGGATGTAACAGCGGCAAAGCTGCCTGAAGTGTCCGAAGGCTCCTCGTGCCGTCTGGAGTTCATCCAATTCCATCAAACAGCCCAGATGCCAAGTGCAACAGTCTAGCACCGTTCCTCAATTCCTTGACCTGGGACACTTGTGATCTTAAATTTGGATGGACTCCTTGATCAGACAGACCTGGGTTTGAATTTCAGAGCCATCATTTGATACCTTTGCCATTTTGTACAAGTGATCCGATCCTTCACATGTTAAATATCCTGTTCTCTAAGATGGGCTAAGAATGGTAACTGCCTTGGGAGGGTAAACTGAGGTCAGATGAGTAACAGCTGACCCCGGTGCTCAACACACATGAGCTGAGCTAGTCACCATGGTCGGGGTTGTTACCATCACCTCCGGGTGAAACAGGACCTCTGAGTCCTGTTCAGGCTCCAGGAGTGCCCTTCGGTGTCCCTTGCTAGAACCGGGTGAATGAGCTTCCTCTCCTCTATCCACACCACGCATCAACACACAGTCACGTGTCCTCAGTCACTCAGTAATTATTGGCTGCATTTCTTTAATGTTCTTGTGCACTAGCCTACCCATCCCCTCTACTCTGATGGTCTTCCTAAAAGAGGCAAGAAGAGGGAAATGAATATTTTAAGAGGTGAAAATTCTCATAGAGGCGGAAGCAAAATTTGTACCTTGTCCCAGTGTTTTTGGGAAGATTTGTCAGCCATTGTCCACCAACGTCTTGGAATAACAGGAGCCTCAATCCCCCTTCTGCCCATCTCTGTCCCCCTGGCACCTGCAGCTGTCACTCTCCTCCACGGCATCAAAGGCCAACCTCACCACAAAGCCAAGGATTGGCTGAGTCTCATTTCTGCTCCTTTAAAAAATCTGCTGTAAGTGAAAAGCTCGAGGCATTAAGAAGTGCAAAAATCAATCCTACAACATGTTTAAGCAGAGTAAATTCTATAGGAAGCCCTAAAATAATGATCATGTCAAAGAAAATGGCTTTATCCTTGGCATCTTGGTAAGAGATAAAATTATAGTATTGGAAACTTGACAATGGAGTAATAGAAAGGAAATTAAGAGAGGGGGGAATAAAAAACTGTGTCTAATCTGCGCTGCACTCTTCCAAGAATGTACGCACGTAGGATCCGCTGCCCTGGGGACAGTGTGAGACGAGGGAGGTAAAAGACAACTCGCGAGGTGAGACAGACTTTCGGCAGCAAAGTTCAAGTCCTAGGAAAGTCAAGTGCCAGATGGCCATGTAAAGTCTGTTTCGGGCAGGGCGTGGTCCATGATGTCATGTTGCACGAGGAGATTTCAAGGAACACTGGACAATGCGAGAGCCTCTCTTCTCCCTGCCCCAACTGCCCAGCTGTCTGTTCCACCCACCCCACCATACCCTTTTCCCTGTAAGTTTGCCTTCCCGGTTACCACCTACAGATGTTCCCTTCCTCATCCCTGCAAGCAAGAGGGAGACGCTGAGCAAAGTGTCAGGCCTTGTCATTTAGACCGAACGCAGACAGCCTGCAGTGATGTCACCAGCCCCGGCTGCCCAGCCACGAGCAGCCCAATTCATCAGGAAACCAGAAATACGACAGTCTTTGGAGATACATCGAGAGATAAACAGGGCCAACGTGGGTTTGTCAAATTAAGAAAAACAGAGGCTGGAGGACTGTCTCCATAGATATTCTAATGAGTTTTTGAGTTGGGAAGAAAGAGTAGCCCCGATTTATACAGAATCGCTCCCCACGCTCCCAACGTGCTCAGGTCAAACCCCTGGCGTATTCCTGACCCCCTCCCTCCCCACGTCCCACCTCACTCCAGTTCAGAATCTGTAAGGTTCTAACTGATGGCAAGGTTGGGATGTTTTTCTTGAAAACAGGAACCCGATCAGAGCATGTTTCATGAAATATTTTTACCAGCCCCAACATGCTACGTAAGGCAATGATAGCAAGAACGGTTTCAATCGAGCAAATGCTCGTAGAGCCCCCAGCCTGTGTGTGACGCCATACTGGCTGCTGTGGAAGAAACAGGTGGGGAAACACGTCGTCAAGACCCTGAAATTCTGTTGGACTTAATTAGAGACTTAAAGGCCCAGGACATACTCAGCAAGGACTAGGTGTCTCCAAGAAGCACGAGGCGCTACGGGGCTCAAAGAAGGGGGACATCACATCAGGCGGAGAAAGGCCTTCTGCGTCGGCCATGAAGGACAGAAGTTTCGAAATCGTCTCTAAAAAACAGACTGAACAGATTAACGGATTGCAGCCTGCCGGAACCCTACAAACAAAGGCCTGGCATCCAAAAGCAGTGCATGAGTAGCATCTTTCCACCCATTCACTAGTTAACTCAACATTTATCAAGAGCCTGTTCTATGCCAGGCACCTCTCTGGGCACTGGGAGCGGAGAAGGGAATGAAATGAAACAGACTCTCCTAGAGCTTAGAAATAGGTCATACCCATGGGTTTAAAAACATCCCAGAGTAATGAGGGGTGATCAGACCAGGGCAGTGGGAGGGATCGTCTGCGGATTGTGGAGCCCACCCCAGGAAAGGAGGATGCCTGGAGGAAGGAGGAGCTGAGGGACCCCGAGACGAGACGACCTTGACGGTTTGCAGAAGGCCAGCGTGGCTGGAGCAGAGACAAAGCAGCGGTAGTGAACCTCGTGAGCCGGGGCAGGAAGTGTGGATTTTGTCTTAGGTGAGGCAGGAGGCGCAGAGCAGGCTGAGCAGAGGGGCGTCATCTGATCGGCATTCGTGAAAGGCCACGCTAGGTGCCGAGGTGCTGACTGCCAGGGTGGAAGTGAGGACTCCACTCTATCCAAGGGCCCATAGTGGCTTGCACGGGAGGCAGCAGTGGGAATGGAGGAAAGCGAATGGCTTCGGATGGTCCCCGAGTTCGAGCCGACAGCATTTGTTGATGGCCTTGTCTGAGCCTTGAAGAGAAAAATGAAAGAAGGCTTCAAGAGTTTTGCCTTAAGCAACCGGGAGTCTGGTTTCTAAGACGGAGAGGCCTGTGTGAGGGCACATTTAGAAGGAAATTCTATTTCGGACTTAATATAAAAGTAAGACAGGAACCAGAATAGGATGTGGAATAAGCTTTTTTGTCTTAAGATCAGAAATGTTGGAACAGTTTTCTAGATTTTTTCAATCCAAATGCAGTGGATAAACCAACACTACAGGTGACAATCCATAGCCATTTCTGACAAAAATAAAAAAGGACATCAAACAATTAACTGTCAGAAACACAAGAAATGTATATTAAAACAAGAATGAGATCATACTTTTTTACCCAAAGAGTGGAAAAAATTAAAAAATCAGTAACACCCAGTGGTGATGCAGATGTGGGGAAATGGGCATTCTCGTGCACTTTTGACAGAATTGTAAAACAGTGCAACATTTTTGGAAGGCGGTTTGGAGGCAGCTATCCAAAGGAATCAGGTGGCATAATCCCACTTGAAATGTGTGCTGCACAAAGTTGCCCATAAATGATCAGAGATAAAGGGGTAAGCGCATTCATCACCTCGGTGAAATAAGTCACCTTACATCCACATAGAGGAATATGGGGAGATCAGAATAAAGGGAGACCTCCTCTCTACTTCTCATATTTCAGTACGATTTGAATTTATGACACGAGAAAGACCACTTTTAAAGAATAACATAAGAAGTTAAAGGTAAGTGTTAGAAAGTTAGACAAGACAGAACGAACAGCGTTGGCTTACCTGCTCGGTGCTGGTGAGGGTGTGGGAAGTGGTCACTTTCACACGCTGATGGCAGGAAGTTAATGTGGCACATTTCTGGAGGACCACCTTAGCCACCTGTACTAATTTCTTTGAACCATCGTACACTTAGATGCACTAAACGGGTGTCTAGGAATCTATCCTGCGTGACCCCCCTAAGGGCACACAGTCAAAGATTTATAAGAAAGAATGCTCATTGCCACATTACTTGTAACAGTGAAAAATGCGAAGACACTTATTGATATTAATGATTTTCTAAGGCACGCTCAAATATACAGTGCAATCTAAGGAAGCACAGAAAACCACGTTATTTAAATTATCGAATGACGTGGAGAAGTGTATATAGTAGGCACGAAGTACGAGAAAGAAAGATGCAAATCTCTTCACGTTGCATAATCCCTGTTGACGCACACACACGTGCCTACACACCCATTCAAAATAATACTAGGAGAAACTCATCCGAAAAGTTAACAAGATGGCTTCTTGGTAACAAAACTAGAAATTGCTCATTGTTTTTCAAGGAACACCCGTTCCTTTTATAATCAGCATGCTTTTACTAAGAGAAGAGATAATAAATTAGTATGCCCGTTTGTCCCAAAGCTCACCAGATTTTATTTTGGGTTTTTTTGCCCAACTTGAAAAGCCCCCGCAGGTCACTCAACTACAGAGAAAATTGCCTCAATAAAGCAGCTGCATTTCACACGTGCCTCACTGCCCACTCCACACTCGCTGCCACTCATCTTATCGATGTTGCGATGCTTTAACGCCGTGGGGGTACAGGCAACACCTCGCTGGTACCTGGAGATATATGAGCCTAGACTCCGGGCAGCATCTGTTGCTATAACAGAAGGTCGTTCCTCAGCAGAAATTGAAATGGATGTTATTTACTCTAACCAACAGCGATTGCATCTCAGACTTAATAAATCACGTGCACACGTGCGGAACCAAGGGTCCAAGCAGGGGCAAGCCAGAGTCTGGGGAAGCGACATCTTGTCCATCTTTACCCTGAGTCCCTAAAGCAAGTCTAGGTCTAGCCAAAGTCGGATCATTCCGGATATAACCCCTCCCGATGTATACCCCACTCCCCTTCACCACAAGATCTTCACCAAGCCAAGTAAGCCCGCTTTGGATCCTTTGCACGTTCCCCACACCCCCCCGCCCTGTCCCTCTTCCACTTGTGTTCTCTCTCAAAATAAATGAGTGAACTTTTTAAAAAAAAGTTACTGAATATCAGGTAAGAAACTAAGTACTGGACATGTATGATACAATTTCATCATTGTAACAGTCCCATGAGACAGGAAGCTTACACTACCCCCATTTTCCAGAGGATCACCTGGGGCTCAAGACAAGAAATGTGCCCAAAGTCACAGCCCATAGACGGTGGAGCTGGGATTTGAATCCAGCTGATCTGGCTCCGAGTGCCCACGCTTACCTGGTATGACAATATACCATGCGGGTATTAATGCTCCCAGTATCATGGGGCCACTGTGCTGGAAAAGCAAATGTTCCTGTTACTCAGCACGCAGTAAGCTTGTGGTGAATACCAGCATTGTTATTAAACTTCCCATATAAGGCTTCCAGAAGAGAGAAGGAAGAACAAAACTTCCTAGGGACCTCTGTTACCATGCATGGCTCAGTCCTACCATCATGTTCCCCTGGTGCAAGATAGTACCTGAACCAATGTCTTCGTGCATTCTCAAGCCCTGTGGATCCGGAGGGTCTGGGTGGATGTACAAGGTGACCCTGTGTCCTGGGGCAGCCTCTCCGGACTGGTTGCGCGAGATAACGATTCCTGCCCTTATGGTTTCCACATGCTAATCAGAATTAATTGGCCAAAATCATTTTTAAAGTCTAGGTGCTTCATACATTAGTGCTTAATTACGATATATCATTTTCTCCGAGCAGGTACTCGGACCCTGGAGATGAGTTCTCTCTCCTTATCCCTTTAATAAGGAGTCAGTCCTGGACTTGCATTCAGTCAACTCCTTCCTGACATACAAGAAACAGAACCGATGGTGGTTTGATCTCTCTCGTTTCTTAGTTAAATGGATTAAATAGAAAGATAAAGAGCCATCTTTAAACTCGTGAACTTTTTTTTTTCTTTTGCAAGCACTCTAAAAGCTTTCATTTCACAGAGTGGATATTGCTGTGTGGTCTGGTCACACACATCGAAGCTACGGGACATTCTAGTATCCTTATGGGTGTCATTTGATGTTCTGCTTGTAACCTTGCTGCCTGTCATGGAGGCCAGTCACTGCCAATGATCTTCAGTCACGGGCCATGGACAAACCTCCATTGGCTCGTCCCCACCCTTCCAATAGATGTGATGTTTCCAGAGAGCCCTCTCACATCTCTTCTCAGTAGATGTCCAGCATCCTCACGGAAAGTATGAAACAAAACCACAGTTACTACAAGTGCAGAAGAGACGTCTGGTAAACAACTAGGACTTTGAAGAAATCTCCACACACCGCTTGGCCGATCTTGAACATTTGAGCGCGCGTCCCTGGATTTCTGTCGCCGGGGATGCCCACCTCCAAACCCTTTCCGGTCCGCCCAAGTCTCTTTAAGTGAAAGGAAGCTATTACCCTATAAAAACTTTAAACTGTATATATCCTCAGCATCTCTAAGCCATTACAAAAATCATGCAGCTAATGACTTGGCATATGCCCACGACCCAAAACTTGGCCTTCCGGGCATAGCCTGATGAATGCCTCCTCACCTCTGCAATGACCCCAGGTTCAGCTGCCAAGACCCTGTCCCCTCCACTTCCCTCCATGCCTGGCCTGGCTGGCCCACGGCCACTCTTGCAAATGTGACTTCCCGGAAGTTGCTGAAGGACAGATCCCGGCAGAAAACCCCAGATTCAAGGATGCCTGAAGGTTAGAGCATGAACGTGTATCCACATTTTGCAGATGGGAGAGTAAGGCAGACATAAGAAGCATCGTCCTCGGATAACGGGATGAGTCAGAGGAACTCCCAGGAATAGACTGCAGATCTCCGTCTCCTATTACCAGCGGCATTACCGGGAGAAGACTGTGAGGGCACAGTGACCTCACACATGTTCTCAGCCCAAAAATATTTGTCTTGAGTCCTTTTCCAGCTCCTCTCGAGCTGTAATAAACTCAACTTTAAATCTTTTTTTTTTTCCTTCAAGTTGACAACAGAAGATCAGTGTTAAAATCCCACTTTGGAATGTGTGTTTATGAATTTGTGACTTTCTTCGGGGCTACTAGTCATAAATCCAGAGTACAGCAGGCGTTTCTTTCTGGCCGGATTTATGAGAACACCAAAGGCGGTCGGGAAAGTTGCGCGTTGCAAGGCAAGTGCTGCTGAAGAGCCACCAGCTATTATATTTGACCTGGAGACGGGGGAGTTTCCCGGGGCCTGGGAATGGGCAAACTTGGACTCAGTGAAGAAGAAGGGAAGGAGGAGGGGAGAAAAGGCAGTGGGAGAGGGAAAGACACGGGGGGAGGTAAGGAAAGAGGGAGCGGAGGGAGGAAGACCTACCTTAGTGGTGATTACAGACCGGTCAATGAAAGTTTGACGTTTGATTAAATACTAAAATAAATGTTCCAAATAAGGGTTCCTTTGCAAATGCAGGCAGACAGTCATGATTGTAAGGTGGGAGAAAATCCTGTCGGATCCCTTCTAGCTCCTTCTCTGACAATGAAACGCGGCACAGAAACAGGCTCAGCCAGGGGCACCGTCTACTGGGGCTTTAGTAAGAATGTTGACTTTGGAAACAACACAGAAAGGTGATAGTCTAAGAGTCTCAGAAGGGCTCTCCTGAGCCTGTGGGGACATTGCAAAGTCATGATGTTCCATGGAGTACAGGGAAGGGGCGATCATGGTTCCCAGCCTGTACTCTCGTCTGGATGGGTGATCAGGACGAGGAATTGACCAACGCTTGTAAGAGCAGCGAACGCACATGTTAGGACACTAGGATCCAAAGCGACCTTGACGAGTAGGCTAAATCAGCCTCAAAACCATGATGTATTTAATACTGACACAACTCAGTGTAAAAACAAGAACTTAAGGGGGGGGGGCCTCACTAGTTCTGACTGACAGGAGACTGCAGACATGGCGTCCTGATTTTAAACACATAAAGGAAGTCAAGATAATGCAATGCTGGCAGGAAGGGGCCCAGCGGGCTTCTTCTTTTTTATTTTTATTTTTGTTTTTTTTATTTTTATTTTTATTTTTATTTTTATTTTTATTTTTATTTTTTTTATTTTTATTCAGGCCGTCTTCTTAGATGTCCCCGGCACACCAACACTTCTTAAGTAAACAAATGGGTGCTTCCCCTTTTGAAGACTCCACTTGGTTAAAATTAAATTCTCCCTGACGTTTGTTTCGCCAGATTGATTTCCCAGCGAACTACATCGTTATAAACGATGGAAAGATGAACGTCAGGCTAGCCCCAATGAATGATTTCAAATTCCTGATTAATGGAATATGAATCAATGAGTGCCCTTAATACAAAGAGAGGGTATGCCAGCCTTCCCCAAAAGAATGTTCTAGTGAAACTCTAGTCCTAAGAAATTTAATGGAAAGGGGTTCCAAAGACAAATGTAATAACAATAATAATAATATCAGTAATAACAACTAACACACACACACACACACACACTACTTTATACCCAGCACTGCTCTGAGAACCCATGTCTCCAGGATGCTCAGTGAACCCCGTCCCCCTTTTATTTACACACGATGGACATTGACATTTTACACTCTGACGGTCCCTAGAGAAAAGGAACCTACTCAACTTTGTTTTATCTGATATGTCCTCAGCTAATTTGACAATGGAACCTTATTCCTGCATAACATCGATTGATAGTAATTGTGAAATTCTGAGGTACATTCATTAATCCATTCCACAAATATTCCTTAAATGCCTTTTTTTTTCTTTTTGCCAAGCACCAAAGTAAGCAAATATCAGAAAGAGAGACAAAACAGTAGAGAACTGAAGATCGAGTAAGATACCTATTAGAAGAATAAACCAGTAAAGCGTATAACACGGTCTTGTTTTTATAAGACCCTAGAGGAAACAGCAGAAAGAATGCCTCCCAAAGATCGGGACACATACACAGCTATGGCCAGCCCGAGTCTGTGTGGCATTTGCAGCGTGTTGAGTTTATCCGCAGACAGGCAAGGAATTTTGAGAACCTCTACATTTCAAAGTAAGATGTATTTTAGTTGTCTTTAAAGACCCTAAATAATGTAAATCTGCATCAGAGACAAAGGAGATTGGTTCAACTTTGAGGAAACCTTTCTGGCCCCATGAAGAAGTGACAGCAGAGGCCCCAGGAGATCTTAGCCATCGAGCCCCCCCCCCCCGCCCACTACTAGGATCTATTACCATCTTTGATCTGTGGCTGGCCAGCGTTGCTTGAGGCAGGGGCTCGAACTGGTATCACTCTGGAACCTCATTCCAGACCTTTTAGTGTGCCTGAAGACGAAGAAGAAAAAGTGTGTGCGTGCACATGCACACGTGCCTGTGTGTGGGTACGCATGTGCGTACGCGTGGTGGGGGGGGGGGGAGAAGGGAGGAAAATGGACTGCAAAGATCGGCCCAATATTAAATGTCAAAGCCAAGAGCAACTCACTGCCCTTACTCAGGGAATGCAGAGAGTGAGAAAAAAAATTTAAATCATAATCACCATCAACCTTGGTTTATAAATCGGGTCAAATTTGCACACTTTGCTGTATCCATTACCCCCAATTACAGTAATTTCCATTTCCCCAAGGCATTAATTGAGAAAGGTAAATTTATGGTAAGAATCAAAATGTCAGCTTCCACATTCTCTTAAGTGGCATCAGAGGTCTCCGCTTTTTCATTGAAAATTCTTTCTCTTGTTAAATTCCAACGGTTAAGGACAACTGTTCAGGTTGGCCCTCTGGTTTAAACACCACGCTCTGGAATCCACTCTCCTCTTGAGGTGTGAATCCATGAGGACGTCAAGAAGACAACAGGATAAGTATGGGTGAAAACCAGGGGGCAATGAATGTGGCACCCGTGTCCTCATAAACAACAACTCAAGTGCAAGTCTCACGTGCTCAGTTATTCTAAGATCAGCTGTGGGGAGGACCACACCACTGAGGGTAGAGTTAGTATGACAACAAGCAAGCCAACAAGTCACTAGAGGGGTGTGTGTGTGTGTGTGTGTGTGTGTGTGTGAACTTACACACATGCATGTACACACAATCATCATATAAACTCCTCTGCTGTCTTTCAAGACTGAGTCTAGCTAGTGGTCTTGTCTCAAAGCCTCCTCACTCCCCACCCACCCCCCCACGCCATCAAGCTCTAATGCACATATTATACACACACACACACACACTCCCAGACTCCATCGGATGTCTGTTACTACCGGATTTTAGCCATTTGCCATCCGCATCAAAAATAGATGATCGGTATGTTCAAAAACAGTAGGACTGATTCATAGCTCTAATGAAGGCTGCACTTTAGAACATTTATAGCCATGACGTAGCATCCCCAGAAAAATTTGGAAAATTTCAGTCTTCGAAGCCAACACTACCGAAGCTGGGCTCAGAGAAGCAGTCCTCTGTTTATAAAAGAGGTGCTCGTAAGTCTCCTGCAGTCTGGGGATGTGTTTTCGTTTTGCGCCTCTGTCTTCCTGGCGGCTGTTCTTGCCGAAGACGGAGGGCAGGAACTCGATCCCACAGCTCAGTCCCTCCCCTGGCCTCTGGGGAGCCCAGGGTCCCGCCCAGGCTGAGCCTTGTTTGGTGCCTTGCAGCAGAGAGAGAATAGTTTGTATAAAAGAGACGCGAATTTCCAGAACGTTCGTAGTTAGGTAACATCTCCTCCCCTGCTCCATCGTCAGATCCCCTCTGACCCCCACCTGCCAGTCCAAAGAATTCAAACTCACTGTCCTTCTCGCCAACTGAGCACACAAGTTCCAATCCACCAACCGGAAAAAGCCACGAAGAGGCTGTCGGGTCTGAGGCTCTGGGGGACGTTCTCCTTGCTGCCTGGAAACCTAAACAGGCCTTAAATAAATGCTCTGCAGTTTTCTTGCCATTGTTCTCATTGTGAGCAGCACCTCTAGCCCTCCTGTATCAGCTCTTATCTTCACAAGGTATCTGTCCCTCCTTCCAAACGTGAGCCCTCCCAGCAGAAGGATAAGGCCCCACATTCAAGGGCCTTTGAACATGAACGTGTAACTTCATTATTATCTCAGGTGAACTCAAAGTATAAAATCTGATTTGCACGTGCTCTCCAGAAGCTTTGATGCCTGGGAATGGTTTCTGAGAAACTGGAAAATCTTAATAAAAATCCAAGGAATCTCAATGACTTCTAACCAGCGTCTGAATTTTCAGAGAAAGGGTATCTGGGGAGAGAGAAATCTGGCAGCTGAATCATCTGGAGAAGGGGGCAATAAGGTACCAAAGGCTGCTTGAATGCCACATAGCATGAGCACTCTAAGTGCTAACCAGTCACATGAACATTTTTATTCGTGCCCTGTCCCTTCCTTGTCCTTGAGTACGCTTTTGTGTCTCGCCACGCAGAGCCCTACAAGTGAACGCGAACCAGAGTCTGGACTTTCTTTCTGTCAAATAGAGCTAATTTCATTTCTAAAGGTTCCTGAGCTACTTTGTAGAGCTCACGTCGCTTTTCTTCTTATTGGCTTGGATCTTGTGGATAATTTATTTAAAAGACTTAACTGGTCCCTTATGGCTGGAATCCATTTTCATTTCTAAATTGACCACTCTTCTCAATTGAATTTAAAAATGAACAGGCTACCTGTTTCAGACTGGAATAGTGACCTCATCCACCAACGTTGGCCTGTGGGTGTTGACAAAGCCTAGTTCATCAGGCAGCACCCTTGACTCTACTCCTCAGGGCAATCCCACAAAAAATGTCTAACAGATATCCTGAGCTTTCATGTCTAGTCCTGACAGTCTAGTGAGCCATCAGCCAGGTGGCCCAGTCATCCAGAATGCCATCGCAGAGTAACATTTACTGTGTGCAAAAGAAGGTGCTAGCAACTCGAGAGAATACAGAAAGGAATCAGCAAGGCCCCTGCGGTCGGACTGTTTATACCCTCTTAAGGGAGCAAGACGTCACCTCGTGTAACAAATGAAAGCATGATGAATTCTAGTATGGAAGAATACAAAAATCCATACATGTGTGAGGAAGAATAACTCCAACAGAAAGGATGAAAGAGGGATTGATGAGCTGAGACTTTTGGACTCAGAACATGGGGTGTCCTGTCCGCCTCACCGTGTGACTCAGACTGTAGACTCCGGCGGTCCCTGGGCTTAGGGACACCACAGTCACCCCATGCTGGCCCCGAGTGGGGTTGGATGGCATGGGTCTGGGCGGCTTCTAACATGCACCCAAGAAGGGGTGCCAAAGCTTACCCAGTAGAAAAGGTGAAATCAGCCCGTTGAGACAAGTAGAATGTGGTCCACCCCAGATTTTGACACTTCTTTACCTTTCTATCACTAGAGCCTTGCAAATAGTTGCCCATCTAGTTCCCAAATATCAGGGGTGGGTCGGACAAGCTTAACAAATGACTGAAATCTCTTCTGTATTAAATTAAGAAAGACCTGTTACATAGATCATGTCTTCTTGGAATGTAATTTTATTCTTTGTCTTTTAAATTCTTTTATTATAGGGGCGCCTGACTTCAGCTCAGGTCACGATCTCATGGTTCATGAGTTCAAGCCCCACATCGGGCTCTATGTTGACAGCTCGAAGTCTGGAGCCTGCTGTGGATTCTGTGTCTCCCTCTCTCTCTCTCTGCCCCTCTACCACTCACACTCTGTCTCTCTCTCTCAAAATAAATAAACATTAAATAAAACAAAATTCTTTTATTATATATTCTTCTCCTTACAAATGCAATGCATTCTAATATGTAATATTAACAAAATATGTGAAAAGTATAACAAAATAAATAAAATCACCGGTAATCCCTCTACCCAGAAACTACCATTCACTTACATTAGGGTGTATTTTCTTCCAGCCTTTACTTATGACAAGTTAATTTTGATGTCACATAAATGGCTCTGTACAAGTGCTGGAAGTTTACGTTTAGTAATTTTGTGTCTCATGGTTTTCAACTGGAAAACGTAGCAGGATATACATGTCTGCCAAGGAAATAACGTAACACATAGTAGGTAAGAAAAAAAAAAAGAAGAGAAACGTGGAAAAATATTTATGTCATGTGATATTCCTGTGGGCAACCATGTGATAAAGAGTAATTCTTGGGGCACCTGGGTGGCTCAGTCGGTTAAGCGTCCGACTTCGGCTCAGGTCATGATCTCACGGTCCATGAGTTCGAGCCCTGCGTCGGGCTCTGGGCTGACGGCTCAGAGCCTGGAGCCTGTTTCGGATTCTGTGTCTCCCTCTCTCTCTGCTCCTCCCCTGTTCATGCTCTGTCTCTCTCTGTCTCAAAAATAAATAAACGTTAAAAAAAATTTTTTTAAAGAGTAATTCTTAAGATATTAAAAATAAAGTTGTTCTTAAGTGATATCTAGAAGGTGGGCAGAATGCAGGGGTGAATTTCTTTAAGAATAAATAACTCTCGCTCATCGAACCCAGGAGCTCTTCCCCCAGCAGGCTCTGCACTAACACAAAGGGCCACAGAAGAAAAGAGGCTCTTCCCGAGGATAGAGCCCCAGCCGGCCCGCCTCAGTCTGTTGACCTCCTGGTCTCTTATCAAGACTTTGAGGTGAGCCATCAGGAAACTCCCACTGGACACTTTTTACTTTTACTTTACTTTCTTTTTTTTTTTAAGTTTATTTTTATGTATTTTGAGCAAGAGAGAGCATGAAGTGGAGGAACAGAGAGAGAGAGACAGACAGAATCCTAGGCAGGCTCTGCGCAGAGCCTGATGCAGGGCTCAAGCTCACTGACCGCGAGATGGTGACCTGAACCAAAATCAAGAGTCAGACCTTAACTGATGAAGCCACCCGGGCGCCCCTCCCACTGGACACTTGAAGGAAAGCCTGTCAGTTACCTCTGATTTCTCAGTCCTCGGATGGCCTGGGGTGCAAACTGCCTCCGAGAACCACTTCCTGAGAGTCGCGACTACTTCTGCCCGTTCCAGGGGGTGTGATCAGGGCTTTCTCGCAGAGCCCCAGGAGCTCAGAGAGCCTGAGCACAGGTAACGTGCTGAGAAGGTTTCCACCAAACGTCTGTTAACAAATAATCCGCAGAGCGCCGGCGAGAAGTGGCTGGGACAGAATGGTCCCTCTTCTGCCTAAGAACTACTCCCCCTCCGTGTCGGACATTCCAACTAACCCATGAAGGTAGAGCTTCTTCTGGGCCAGCCAGTTATAGCCTGAGTTTCTCTCACTTATTCCTCACTGGTTGGATGGTTAGTTCTATGTGTGAGCTCGTCTAGACCACGGCACCCAAATGTTTGTTCAAACACTGGTCTAGGTGTTGCTGTGAAAACAGTTTTAGCTGAGACTAACATTAAATGGATAGACTTTGAGTAAAGCAGATGACTTTCTACGGCGTGGGTGGGCCTCATCAAAACAGTTGAAGGTCCCAAAAGCAAAGATTGACCTCCCTCAGGAAGAAAGACTCTGTCCCCAGATGGTCCGCCGACCTTCTCAGCAACACTCACGCGTCCCTGGTTTCCAGCCTGCTGGTCTACCCTGCCAGGCCCACAAGCATATGAGCCAATTCCTAAAAGTAAATGTCTCTCGCTCTCTCCCCCCCCCAAATATGTGTGTGTGTGTTGTGTATTTCAAATTTAAAGCCACGAGATATACAGTTGCTCAATGTAAACTTCCAGCAATCCTTTTGTAGAACCATTTATGTGACACCAGAATTAATTTTTCCTAAGTAAAGCCTGGGAAAAAATATACTACAATATAAAAATATGATCATTTCTGGGTGAGGGATTTGCAGGTGATTTTATTTTCCTATACTTCACCTTCATTTTACTAATATCATACATTAGTATGTATTGCATTTATCACCAAAAAAATAACGTTAGTAAGAATAATTTTTAAAGACAAAGAATATGTCCTATTGGGTCCCGTTCGTTTGGCAATCCCCAGACTGGAAAAACCCAACTGGTACCAGAATTTCTTTCCACTCATCTGTCCTTCTCCAAGCAGCCTGGAACAATCCTCTCTGCTTCTAGAACAGCCCGCAGAGGTGCAAACCCGCCCGGCATAAACAATACCAATGGCATCATTGCCATGATGTTGGTGATAAAAAACTGGGTTGATGCGGTTTGGATGAGTCCCTCCAGATCCCAGATACAGGGCTTACAGGGCTAGAGAGAGTGACTTCCCCCAGGCCACAGCTCCCCTACGACAGCGTGGGGGGCCTTGACCGTGGCTCTCCTACATCTGCCAGGACCAGGAACTGGAAGGCACTCGGCTCCCTGCCCAGGGGCTGCACTCCCTGAGGTCTCCTCGCTCCCCCTGGCAGTGAGAGACTCTGGGAAGCCCCGAGCGAAGAAATGCTGTTCTTGAAAATGCCTTCAGTAGCGCCCAAACTATTCACAAAGGCCATTAATACATCAATACAGAATTACTTTTTTTTTTTTTTTTTTTTTTTTTTGGCCAGGAAATAAGAGGATGCTGGGCCCCTAGAAAGACTTTGGTTCGCCTGCTCCAGGGAGGGAGAGCTAAGTTTTTAATTTCTGTACCGCATCCCTGCCTCTATCTGCAGGCACGTTACTCAGCCTAATTCCAGAGTGAAACTAAAAGGTGTACAAAAGTCTGAGCAAAGTCACTCACAAAGGCAAAAAAAAAAAAAAAACCCACGAATAGCCTTGTTCCCACAGATTCAATCAGTAGTGCAAGACCTACAGAGCTTCAGAAATTTAAATCAGACCGCACAATTAATGACCAGAAATTCCAATTTCATGTTAATTAGTTTTAATTAAAAATTTTCCCTCTGCTTATCTACCAGGGCTTAGTGTCAGTACCCCAGCAAGGCAATCTTTGAATTCCCTGCATCAGACGCTCTACCTTTGCAGCTGAACAAGAAAACAATTCTCCGAACGGCACCTGCGTGGCCCATGTGGGGCCAGAAGAAGGCAGGTAATCAGGCAGGAAGCGGGACCCACGAGCACATGCTGTAAGCTTGGACGTGAGGACGGTGCCCAAATGGCAGGAGATTCATTCCTTTCAGGGTGTCCAGGCCTTAGCCACATTTGCCCTCCTAACACGGCACAAGACATGTACCCAGACTTCCCGAGGTGACCACTGCAATGTGATGGGAGCGTCAGACATCAAGGAACAGGAAGGTTATAAAGGAAACTGCTTTTCCACCATTTATCAAGCTGTAGCGGCCGCCCTCCAAGGAAATAAGGGGGGGAAGCATCTGTTTCTGGGCGTCTGGGTAGCAGAGAGCTGCCTGGCAACGTAAGAGGACGAGGGGAATCTGTTTGTTTGGGGGACGAGAAGGAATTCTGTCAACGGCGTGAAAAAGAAGTGCTTTCTGCATTCGTGAGCATTTCGCCAGGAACCACAAACAGGCTGCAGCCGCCACCTCCCCTCTCCAGATGACCCAACACACACTCTCAGCCACAGGTCTGTCTTTCAAACATCATCATGTGTGAAAATTTCACTCTGATCCATTTTGTGGAAGGGCCGTGAGAGACAGCCATGGGAAGCCTCTCGAAGCATCGAGAAGCCTGGTAGCCAACAGCCTCAACCGCACAACCTTGCCTGCCTCCACTAACACACCCGTCTTGCTTCCGATCAAAGCGCCCTCTGAGGTTTTATACCGGGGGCCCCTTCCAATCAAAGGGCCCAAGTCAGGACTCTTAGACGGTCACAGCGGTGGGCCGCTGGGTCCTATATATTTCCGTGGAAGCTACACTTGTCTGGAAGGTCAGTCATCAAACGGGGCTCATTTTTCACCGGCGACAAAGGCGCTGCCAAGGTCTTCAGTTTGTATGGAATGAGGCTAGTTTTGTAGGAGGGAGGAGGTGAGCGCGGGAGCAGTTTTGTTTTTAAAAACACACCCTAGAAGATTTAGAACTTTAAAAAACACAAGCGTTGATCAAGCAGTCAGGTTTTAATGAGCTTTGTGAAGCAAACGATAAAGCGAAAGTTAATGGTTGTTTATGTATATATATATATATATATATATATACATAAAAAATCCCTATTGAGGAGATCTTATTGGGGCGCCTGGGTGGCTCAGTCGGTGAAGCATCTGCCTTCGGCTCAGGTCATGATCTCATGGTTCGTGAGTTCAAGCCCCACGTTGGGCTCTCTGATGACAGCTTAGAGCCTGGAGCCTGCTTCAGATTCTGTGTCTCCCTCTCTTTCTGCCCCTCCCACACTCACACTCTGTTTCAAAAATAAATATTTAAAAAAAATTTTTTTAAAGGAGTTCTTATTATCCCAAAATTCGCTATTTACACTAGAATTATTATAATCAATGAGATAATAGGTTGGTAAGGTGAGAGAGAGAGGTAACGATGAGTATAATCAGATAATACTTTTTATTGTGTGCTTGTTAATTCTAGAAAATTCAAGGAAACTTGACACTATCCCTCTAAATACTTTAAAGCCATGTTTTAAGCCCGGAAATGGGCTCATAATACAAATGCTGCTTTGCTGAAGGACACTTCTATTCTTCTTTAGACAGGTTTGCTCGCTCACTTATTTTTTGTTTTACCAACCCCCCGCCCCACCCTTCTATTCTTTCTGGCCAGTCACTTTGCTCAGACAACCAATGTTTACCAGCCGACAGCTTTCTGTGTTGGTCGTACCATCATGGCGGAAGAGTATACATCTGTTCATCTAAAATGTTGTTTTATTTAACCAATGCTTTATAAACACTAAAGACTTTTCTCTGCCTTTGGCTTCTCTCACTTAACCACTGCCCCCTGGAATCCCTCTGTTCCCTGGTTTAGTGCTCCTTCTATTCTAGAGCCGCGTACCATTCCATGGTATTGAAATGCTATCAAATTCTGGCCCCAAAGTATCATCAAGCAACCTGTTGACTTTATTGCTTCGTGGGGCAAGGGGAACACCTCTCAACAGAGCCATGGCAACATCTCAGGGAGGGAAGGGCCCAGAAGGATATTTGTTGAGATCTGGATGTCAGGCTTAAGGTGAGTCTTCCACGTTGGAGGCTTGGTTGGGTTGGGTAAGGATCATTCATAATTTTCTATTTCTGGTTCTTATAAAATAGCTTATCCGGTAGAAGCTTTATTGGGGTATAAATGACATACAATGAAGTGCACATATTTAAGTTGGGCAATTTTATAAGTTTTGACACACGTATACATGCATAGGACCAACACGACAATCAAGATAGTGAACACACCCCAGGCGATGACTGATCTGCTTTCTGTCAGTGTGGATGCTAGTTACATAAGTGGAATCATACCACATGCATTCTTTTTGGTGTCTTTCACTGAGCAATATTATTTTGAAATTTATTTATGCTGTATGTATCAATAATTCATTCCCTTTAGGGGCACCTGGGTGGCTCAGTCAGTTAAGCTTCTGACTTCAGCTCAGGTCATGATCTCGCAGTCCAGTCTTGGGTTCGAGCCCCACATCGGGCTCTGCGCTGACAGCTTGGAGCCTGGAGCCTGCTTTGGATTCTGTGTCTCCCTCTCTCTCTGCCTCTCCCCTGCTCACGTTCTGTCTCTCTCTGTCTCTCTCAAAAATAAACATAAAAAATGTTTAAATAATAATAATCATTCATTCCCTTTAGAGTTGTAAAGTACTCCACTGTATGGATATATCACAATGTGTTTATCCCTCCCACCACTGAAGATCATTCGGGTTGTTTCCAGTTTCAAGCTTCTACAAATAAAGCTGCATTAAGCATTTGCGTACAAGTCTCTGGAAGGGCATAAGCTTTCATTTCTGTCGGATAAATCGCTAGCAGGGGAATAGTTGGATAATATGGTTGCTGTTTACCTTTTTAAGAAACCGGTCAAGAAGACATCCAGACAGCTAACAGACACATGAAAAGATGCTCAGCATCACTCATCATCAGGGACATGCAGACCAGAACCACAGTGAGACAGCACTCGCACCAGCCGGAATGACTGGGATCCAAAAGACTAGAAATAACAAGTGTCAGTGAGGATGTGGAGAAAAGGGACCTCGTGCCGGAGTGTAAATTGGTGCAACCACTAGGGAAAATAGTACAGACAGTCCTCAAAAAGAATTACCACGTGATCCAATAATTCCAATTCTGGGTATTTACCCGAAGGAAATGAAAACAGTAATTTGAGACAATACACATATGTATGCCATGTTCACTGCAGCATTATTTAGAGTAGTCAAGATATGGAAACAACCCAAACATCCATCCATACATGAATGGGCAAAGAAGATGTGGCATTTACACACACACAATGAAATATTAACCACAAAAAGAATTAAATCCTGGGTGGCTCAGTCAGTTAAGCATCCGACTCCGGCTCGGGTCATGATCTCACAGTTAGTGAGTTCAAGCCCTGCTTTGGGTGAGCACGAGCTCTGCTTCTCTCTCTCTCCTTCTCTCTCTCTGCCCCTCATGGGATTCTCCCTCTCCTCCATCTCTCTCTGAGCCTCCCTCACTTGTGCTGTCTCTCTCTCTCTCAAAAAAAAGGGTTAAATCTTGCCATTTGCAATTATATGGATGGACCTACAGGGTATTATTATGTAAAGTGAAATAAATCACACAAAAAGACAAAACCATCTCATTTCACTTATACGTGGAATTTAAACACCAAAACAAGTGAACAAAAAAATGAACAAACCAAGAGAAACAGACTCATGAAATAAACTGGTGGTTCCCAGAGAAGAGGGGTTGGCGGGATGGGCAAAACAGGTGGAGGGGATTAAAAGGTACAAGCTCCCAGGTGCAAAATAAATAAGTCATGGAGATGAAAAGTACAAAATAAGGAGTTTGGCCAAGAGTATGGTAACAACATTGTATGGTGATAGATGATGTCTACACTCATGGTGAGCATTGGGTAATGCATAGAGTTGTCAAATAACGACTTTGTACAACTGAAACCATACAACATCATATGCCAACTATATAGTTCAATATCAGAAAGAAAGAAACTGCCAAATATTTTCCAAAGTTGTATCATTTTATATTCTTACCAGCCCCGTATGAAATTTACAGTTTCTCCACATCCTAGCCAACACTTGGTGGGGCCAACCGTTTTAATTTTAGACATTCTAATAAGTGTGTAGTGACATCGCATGGTGGTATGAATTTCATTTCTTCAGGGGTTAATAATGTTGAACATTAACGTCTCATAGAACAGAGTGGTCTGTCAATGTTAACTGGATCATGACGACCCACCATGCTGTCCACATCTATTATTTCTTTGCTGACTTTCTGTCTTCTTGTTCTTCTAACTTTGAGAAATGGCTGTTGAAATTTCACACTATAGTTGTGGATTAGCTATTTCTTCTTGAAGTTCTTTCAATTCCCAGTTTATATTTCTGAAGCTCTGTGATTAGGGTCATAAGCATTTACAATGTTTACATTAGGCCCTTTTGACTAATTATCCCTTTAAAATAAAAGGAAGAAGTAATGACTTTCTTTGTTCCTGGTAATATTCTTTGATATTTTTTGGTGTTAATACAGACACTGCAGCTTTATTTTCTCTGGTCTTTTAGTATGGGGTATCTTTTTCCATATGTGTATGCTTAATCTATTTGTGCCTTTTTTTTAATTTGTGCCTTAAATTTAAAGTGTGTTTCTTATGAACAACTTAAAATTGGGCCTCACTTTTCATTCAATTTGACAGTCTCTGCCTTTTAAATGGAGTGTTTAAACCATTTGCATTTAATGTGATTATTGACATGATTAGGGTTGACTCATCATTTTGCTCACACCTGTTCTTTCTTGTTCTTTTCCTCTTTTTCAGTATTTTGGACTAATTGAATCTCTTTTATGATTCCATTTTATCTCTTTTTTTTAGCTCATTAGTTATTACTCTGCTGTGTTAGTTTAGTGGTTGCTTTAGGACTTGTAGTATACATCTTTAATTTATCACAGTCTACTCTTAAGTGATGTTACACCATTTCATGTATAATTTCAGAAACTTTTAAACCATATACTTCAATTTCTCCTGTGCCTGATTTTAAGCAATTGCTTTTAAGGAGAGTTAATCACAAAAATTCCTGTATATTTATCCATGTAGCTACCATTTCCTGTGTTCCTAATTCCTATGTACAGATCTAGATTCCCATCCAGTGTCATTTTCTTCCTGCCTTAAAGGGCTTCCTTTAATTTCTTGTAGTGTGAGTCTGCTGGTGGTGAATACTTTCAGGTTCTGTATGTCTTGTTTTGGAAAGATACTTTTTGCTGCGTATCGATTTATAAACACTGAGCGATGTTTTTCGTCCAAGACTTTAAAGATGTCGCTCCTCAGTTTGGTCATTTGCAGTGAGAAATCTGCTGTCATCCTAGCTGTTCTTCTGTAGACATCAGGACTTTTTGTTCTGGCTGCTTCTAAGGTTTTCTTTTTAGCCTTGGATTTAAGCAATTCAATCATGCTGTGCTCTGGTGTAGTTTTCTTCACATTGTGCTTGGGGTTTGTTGTGATTCTTCAATCTGTGTGTTTATAGTTTTCATCATGAGTGATCACGGATTCTTCCAATATTGTTTTCTATGTTCCTACTGCTTTGGGAATTCCAATTGGCATTTATTACATCACTGGAAGTTTACTCACAGGTCACCAATGCTCTTTTTACTTAAACATTTTCTCCATGTTTTGTTCTGTGTAGGTCCTCTAACTATGTCTTCAAGTACACTAATCTTTACCTCTGCCATGTCTAATCTGGTGTTAATCCCATTCACTGTTTTCATTACAAATATTGTTGTTTCCATCTCTGTAAGTTCAACTTGGGTCCTTTCCATATCTCCACATCTCCACTTAATTTGTTGAAAATATGGTATACTGTTATAATAACCTTTTTAAAAAAATATTTACTTATTTTTGAGAGAGACAGAGACAGAATGCGAGTGCATTAGGGGCAGAGAGAGAGGGAGACACAGAATCCGAAGCAGGCTCCAGGCTCTGAGCTGTCAGGACAGAGCCCGACGCACGGCTCGAACTCATGTGCCGTGAGATCATGACCTGAGCCAAAGTCGGATGCTCAACTGACTGAGCCACCCAGGTGCCCCATTATAATAACCATTTTAATGTATTTTCCCTTCTAATTCAAACACCTGGGGCAGTTCTGGGTCTGTTTTAATTACATGTACGATTCTCCCACAGTGGGTCATATTTTCCTGCTGCTCCTTATGCCTGACATTGCAAATTTTATCTTTTTGAGTATAGGATAGTTTTGTCTTCTTATAAATATTCTAGAGTTTTATTCTGTAACACAATTAAATTCCTTATAAACACTCTGATCCTTTCAGGTCTTGTGTATTGATAATTTGTCAGGCATGCTTGGAGCAGCTCTCTGTCTACAGCTAATCATTCCCTGCTGCAGAGATGTGACCTTCCTGAGTGCTCTCTCCAGGGCCCCATGAGTTGAGTTTTCCAATATGGCTGGTGGGATCAGGCAATGTCCCAGCCCTTTATAAGCATTCACTGCCTCCTCCAGTCCTTTCAGATAGTCCCTCTTCTGCCTCCAACTAGTTTCTCCACACATCTGTGCTGATATGCATTCTGATGAGTAGTTGAAGGGGCCTTCCCATCGGCCTTCAGGGCTCTCTCGCTGTGTTCTGTACTCCAACTGCTTGGCCTTCTCAGACTCTTGTTCCATCCCCTTGACTCAGAGAGGCTGTGGGCTCACCCTCTTGTGCTACAACCCACGGATTCTCTCCAGGTAACAAGCTGAACAGCTATAAGGCACATCTTGTTTTCTTCCGGTCTCTCCCGGATCACTGTCCTTTCCAGGGTCTCTGCTCATATGTTCGGCCTGGTTTGGTGTGGTTTGATTTGGTTGTTTTAGGCAGAAGGATCAACGGGGTTCCTGTCATTCCTGAAGAGGAGTGCTCTATACGATCGCTTAAGATTGATGGTCATAGAAGGCAATGATTTTGAAGCAAAAGGTTCAATGAGTAAACTGTAGCTTGGTGCTTTCTATTAAATAATGTTTTATGTCTTTCAGAAAGTTATTTGCAGCTTTTATCTGTCTGGACAAAGATCCCCGAAATAATAAAAATAGGTTAATAGAGACACTATAATACTAAAGTTATGTTAAGGTAGACTGCATGCTATGTGGTTATAGAGTTGCTTCGGTTTCTCAGTATCCCTCTTGTCATTCTTCAGTCTGCGCTGAGGAGAGGCCATTAATGAAACCTGTTTATTTTTGTGAAAGCTCAGTTACTAAAACGAGCTCCCATAAAAAAAAGTCCCCTGGTATTGTTTTGGTGGAGACATTAACTTCCTTTTCCAGATATGCAAGATAAGGTTTTTTATATTTCTAGCTATTGTGGTGTTTGCCAAATAAAAAGTCACCGAATGGCTGAGTCCAGTTACCCCGGAAATCAACTGATTAATTAATCAATTTTGTAATTCCATCACAAGCAAAGGGAACAAAGGGAAACTGAGTAGTTCCAAAGGGAAATGTGTAAAATCCCACCAGTGAGTTTGATCATAAGCTTTAACAAGT
Source organism: Felis catus (assembly GCF_018350175.1). Lineage (NCBI taxonomy): Eukaryota > Metazoa > Chordata > Mammalia > Carnivora > Felidae > Felis > Felis catus. Next base: position 146,706,960 of record NC_058372.1, on the reverse strand, counting down.
AAATTGTAGCCAGATGTTGGGCCCATACCAAGGAATGCCTAAGAATGCAAAAATCAATATTAAGAATTGGGCCTTCTAAGTAACATAGGTCAAAGTAGCCTTACCCTGGCTTGAAGAGAAGGAAGATCCAGAAAAATTAAGAAAAAAAAAGAAAGCAGATTCAAGCATGAAGGTCTGTGGCCTTGTTCTATGGCTCTTATGTGGAAGATGTCTGCATTTCATGCAATCATTAACCTGGTTCAAAGTTCTGGGTAGAAGCTGTTTCATTCTAAAGGCCATCTGCTTCCGGGGGTTTCTAAGAACCCTCCGCTTGAAGTCTCCAACACAGAAAGTCTTCCAAGAGTTGAGAATAAGCTTTCGCCTCTTTAATTGAGACACATAACCCAAGAATACCCTCTTGGAATTTTGCTATTTTAGTTGTTACTAGTGCTTAAGAATGTCCTTTACTCTGGGGTTTGGCAGCTATCTTTTCCTGATGTCTCCTCCAGAAGTCCAGGTACCTGGGTTTTCGATGGTAAAAGTCTGCTTAGGAAGATGTTATGGAAAGGCTTTCTGTACCTACTGATACACTTGGTCGTATGGATGAGTATCTGCAACATCAGACCATGTCTGCTTGCACTTGTGTGGAACCTAGAATTGGAAATGACATTTACAAATACATGGGCCTGCTTATTACTAATTCATGAGCACAAAGTCAATGAGTCTTAGAGGCTTTTGACCGTGTCATTAAAGCCAATGGCAGTATCTTAGGTCATGGAAGTTCTAAAATACCTGTGAGTTTTGCTGATTTGAATTTTAGAATTCCCTTGGTTCTTTCTTTCTTTCCCGGAGATTGGGGAGGATCTAGACAGTAAAGTTTATGAGCAAGTGGCAGGTAGTAACAGTCCCAATAAAATGGAATTTTCTGTAGTAATTCCCCAAGTTGGGAACACAAAAGCAAATAATTTTTTTTTTGCTACAATGAAAATTGAAGCATTTCAGAAAGGAAAGACGTCAGTCCATCCTAAAAATAATCAAACCATGTTCAAAAGACATATTGAAAGCCCACTTTACAGGTCAGCTGTGTGAGATCTATTTGGAGATGAGCAAAGTGGTCCTGAGGTTTGGGCTCTTGCCCACGTCCCACATATACCCACCTTTACAATTCCCCCAGATTTCTGCTGCTGACAAATGAGACATGAGCCAGAGACTTCCCTATCAAAATTGGTAAAATTTCCCCATAAGTACTGACTGAGTACCTTGGCCAGGTTTTCATCTTGTGTTGGGGGATTTTATACAAAAAGTTGTGCAAGCTTCTGTTTGATACTTTCCCACTTTGGACTTTTATCGCTTGCATTCTATAATAGTCTCCTTGCCCCTCTCCAAAGATTTAGTCTCTTGGTGAATTTTGAGGGTTGGAATCTCAACGGGGGCTGCCTGTCTAACATGATAATCAGCCAAGGTATTTCTTTCAGCCTCCACGTTACTGCCTTGTGTTTGAGCATCTACTGTTGTAACAACCTTAGAGACTCAGTCATTCTTTGTTTTTCTGGCCATTAATTGAGGTTCTTACTAAGATCAAGAACTCTCTTTGTTTACAAAGTGTTCAAAAGTCATGCACTATCCTCAGGGGCGCCTGGGTGGCTCAGTCAGTTAAGCATCTGACTTCAGCTCAGGTCATGATCTCACGGTTCATGAATTCGAGCACCACATCGGGCCCTATGCTCACAGCTCAGAGCCTGGAGCTTGCCTCAGACTTGGTGTCTCCCTCTCTCTCTGCCCTTCCCCTTTTCATGCTCTCAAAAATAAATAAACATTTTTTTTAAAATCATGAACCATCCTGAAAGCATAGCTATTTCCAGTATATATATTAACCCCCTTATCTCTATTCTGCCCATTGGGCAGATTTTGCCTCTGGTAAGGGGTCTTTTTCTAGAGGTGAGGTGAGCTTTGCTTCAGCTATACTCCTTTGATATTTTCCTGTTTCAATCCTCAGATAAGACCCATCAACAACCAAGAGTGAGTCTACAGTTTCTAAAAGGGTGTCTAATAAATCTATCAGGGTATGGATAGTTCACAAACAGAGATTAGGGAGTCATGAGTTTCCCTTTCCTCAAACTATTGAAAGAAAAGTAGCAGAATTCAAAGGATTAATGAATGGAAATATGTGAGGAAATGGAAAAAGTAATAGGATTTCATGGGATATAAGCCTACTAGCTAAGAAATATTGTGCATTCTTAGTGTGCAGCAAGGATTGTATGCCATGACAGACCAACAAAATTAAAGGTGACCCCAAAGTCAAGTCAGCAAAGCCTTTACTGGCCCAGCTGTTATGGCCATTGTTCAGAGACTATGTGGATAGGATTTTGCACAGAGTCAAGAGAAACAGTGTAGGAAGCTTTTGGCTACTGATGATTCCCATGAAGCTGAATCACAATATGAGGGGCTTGTCTCTTACATAAAAATATATAGAAATGATTAGGTAGGCACAGAGTGGGAGGTTGACAAAGGGCTAATTTTGAATTATAGACAATCTGTTAATGTGTAGGGTTCTGGGAGAGATCTGGTTACCAAGGACTTGGCTAAGTCATATCATGGCATGACAATTTCAGAAAAGTTGGGAACCCGCTGTCTGTAGTAACAAGTGAGACCCAGAAAACTTCTTAATTGTGTCTTAGTTACTGGCCTGGACAAGTTCTGAAGGTCTTATAGCCTGTTATAAGTAAGAGATTTACCTCCTTAGGATAAATCATGCCCTAGGTAATGGAGGTTACCATAGTAAAATTGTAGCTTCTCTTTAGAAAGCTGCCCTTTTGGAGCTAAAACGGTAAGTAGATAGATGGAATGTATCTTAAAGCTTATCAACTTAGTACATTTTTCAAACACAACAAAAGGCCATCTACATAGTAGATAAGACTAGAATCAAAGGGAAATTTCAGGTCCTTAAGGACACGGCTGAGGAAAAGTAGGTCACGCCTCCATAAATCCTTGGAGCTTTAACAGTGTAGTTACATTGTTGACTTTCCCAAGAGAAGCAAGCAAATATTTACTATGTTGATATACGGAAACATGAAAGAAAATACATACAATGTACAACTATAAAATATAAATTCTCAGTAGGCACCAAGGGCAAACTAGTATCTGGGTTTGGTACTCCAGGGCCGGAGAGAATGACTAGTCTATCTGTGGTTCTGAGATCCTGAACAAGTCCACATCCCTGCACGATATTGATTTTTGCTTGCTTATCTGTATTTGGTTTGGTTTCTGCCCATTCCTGCTGCTGTTGCCTGCACTGTTTTACCAGGAGGCCAAGGGTGTTACAAGAACGGGTACAAGTGTGACGAGTCCTTTCTCTATCAGACTGTCTATTGGCCTTAGTCCTTCTTTAGCTTCTGACGTAAGAGGACATTATATTTGGGTGGAAAATCACTCCATCTTATTGTTTTTCTTTCTTAGCTTCTACGGGTCTGTTCTTTCACCAGTATCCTTTCTGTTTATAGTATCTACACACATCTTTAATAAGTCTTACTCCTTATGGCTTCTTTTTTTAAATCGAGATCTAATTCACATATCATAAAACTCATCATTTCAAAGTGTGAAATTCAATGTTTTTTAATATATTCCCTACACGCTGCGACCATCACTAACATCTAATTCCATATATCATGTATGTATGATTTACATATATTTTCTCATGCTGTGAATTTTTTTCACTTCCTTTCCCAACAAGTTCACAGACACACGCAAAAGACATCCATAGTCTGTAAATTTTCCCCATAATGTAAGTGCTTAAGTCTTCAGAAATTGTAGAAGCTTAATTCTTTTGTAAAATATCATTGTAATGTTCATTCATCAAAATAATAGCAACTTTTCCTTGTGAAATGTCTACTCTCATCTAAGTGTTAGCATTAAAATAAAGGTTGGGGTGCCTGGGTGGCTCATTTGGTTAAGCATCCAACTCTTGATTTCATCTTGGGACATGATCTCATGGTTCACAGGATCAAGCCCCACATCAAGTTCTGCACTGACAGCACGGAGGCATCTTGGGATTCTCTGTCTCTCCAAAATAAACAAACATTTTTTTTTTCTAAAGGTTACAAGCCACTGGGTGGCTCAATTATTTAAGTGTCTGACTTTGGCTCAGGTCATGATCTCGTGGTTCGTGAGCTCGAGCCCGGCATCGGACCCTGTGCCGACAGCTCGGAGCCTGGAGCCTGCTTTGGATTCTGTGTCTCCCTCTCTCTGCCCCTCCTCCACTCACACTTTGTCCCTCTGTCTCTCTCAAAAATAAACATTAAAAAATTGTCTTGAAAAATGAAGGTTAAGAGAGGTGAGGTTTAAAATAAAAAATGTGCATGCTGAACAAATAAGTGGCCTATTATCAGACCATCTAACTAAACAAATACCACAGACTTAGTTCAGTTCATTGAAACCTGTAAAGCCATAGGAAAGACTAAAGCATTCTAATAACTTCCCCTTCTGCTTAGTGAAGATTTCGAGAAGCAATTATTCTTATGCCTAATGAGTAACACCATAAAACCAACCGAGTCCTACGTCAGGTACTAAACTCATCCCACGGTGAGTCTGAGCTAAGAACCACCAACGCCTCTAAATTAGGTTGAAAGGCTCAACTCTGAGGTCAGATGGGAGGACACTTGGACATCGCGGAGAAAGATGTGGACCTTTGCTTCTGAGAAGTAAAAGTTCACCTCTTTTCACATGGTGGTTTTGCTCCCCAAAAGTCATTTGTAAGTTGTGCCGTTCTCAACCACATCCATTCTGTGTGTACCAGAAGTTTTGTTATTTAAAGATACATTACGTTAATCCTTAAAAAAATGAAGAACTCTGTGAATAGCAGTTGCTCTCCAGTTAATCTGTACTGTAAATTTGGATTTTTAAATACTGCAGTCTCTTAAAATAGGGCACACCTTGCGATACAGATTATTCTGCAAAGATAGAAACAGAGGATCAGCATGTTCCAGGGTGTAGCTTCGGTTCCTGCCCTTCGAGGAATGTGTTAGGTCTGGAAAGGATCCAGAGATGAGCAGCCACAATGATGAAGTTAATGGAAGACTGAGGCCATTGAGAAAACATTAGCGGATTCGAGCTTATTTAACTTGGAACAGAGAAGGCTCAAGTCCCACTTGTTCCCTATCTTCAAGAATATACAATGTAGGGAAAGGGCTTACAGTAGTATATGAAGTAAACAAACAGAATATACAATATGACTCTGGCTATGTAAGAGTAAATATAAATACGAACAAAAAGTACAAAGAAAAAACAATGATGAAAGCAGAGGATACATTGATGAGGTTATGGATGAAACGTATTTCTGTTTCACACTTCTTTTAATGCTGTTATAATGTTACGTTGTAACATACACTATTATAATATAATTGTATGTTATAATGCGTATGCTAATAGCACCATAATGTCACAGGAAATTTAGTGGGGGCAGCTTAGATAAGTGTGTATGGCAGCCATGGACAAACAGAGGAGAAAGAGGACACAGAAAGATCTTCCTCGCTTCGCAGAGCACCTCCCCTCCTGACTCATCCGCAGCTGCTTCCGTCCCATTAACCCCAAGGACCCCAACATTGTCTCCCTTGGGTTAGCTGGGGACATCGTGCGTTTTCAGTCCTTGACTGATTCAAGAAAGATTAGTTGACCGCTTCCTGTATACCGGGCTGGGGATGTGCGGGAGCAAAATGCCGTCATCCCTACCCTCACTGAACTTATTATATTTGGAGCACAGTAAGTGCGGAGAGAGGAGCCAAAGAGGAGGCAGATGGAGACATTAGAGAAGGTGCTGAACCCGTATCTGTGAGCTTAAGGAAGGGTTTCCGGTAGAAATGTCACTGAGGCTGGGTGAGGGGATATGTCGGGATGGGAGGCCCGCAAAAGGTGGAAGGAAGAAAGACTGGAATGTTCACGAACCGGAGTTGAAAAAGGAGAGGCTAGTGACACGCCCGGAGAAGTGGGCAAGCGTCAGGTGGGGCGGGGGCCTGACGGTGTGGGGTGTCCGTCACACCAACGATCTCGACGTTTGTCCTGTACCAGCTCTGGGAGGCTTCTGAGCAGGCGAGGGACGTGGTGAAGCTGCCTTTCTGGGGGATAGACCTGGTGGCCAAGTCCAGAAGAGACTGGAGGAGAGAAACGCAGGGGACGGGGAGGCAGATGAAAAGGTCATTCCAGCCAAAGCAGCAAAAGTGATTTCAGCAGTGGCGCTGGAGAGAAGGGCGAAGACTGGAGAGGGACCTGAGAGGTGGAAACTGAGTTTGGGGAATGAATGGTTGGTTGGGGAGAAAGAGTCCCTGAGAGGAGATGCACACTGTGCAGAGCCTCAAGGAGAGAACCAGAGGCAAGAAGGGAGACACGAAGCACAGGTCAGCCCTCTGGAAGTTGGAGCATGAAGGAGCTGGAGGTGTGGGCAGACGAGATCGGGGTGCTAAGCAAAGGGTAGGGCATAGAGGTCCTGGTTGCACAGCAGGTTGCTAGAACCGTATCCTACGTAAGGGACAAACGGAAGGAGTTTTGAAGCAATGCAATCATATGTTCCGATGTGCACCTCTCAGAGGCTGCTGACGCTTTTTCTCTTTCTACAGACAGCCAAACACAAAGGTACAGGTTAAAATCATAGCATGTTTTAAAAATATGGCAAAGAACTTCTTAGTTCTGGGAGTTTATGGTGAGGAGATACAGTAGTATGAAATAGCTTTTCCTAGAACTTCGTTTTGTCGTCGTAGTCAGTGGGTAACAGGTGCAGGTGCTTCAAAATTCTGAAAGTACGAGATCGAAGTCGATGAAAAGTGAGTCTTCCTTCGATGCCCAGAGCCCATCGTTGCTTCCGGTTTCTTATGAATCCTCCCAAAGAATAGTCAGCCTTTCCCTCCTCTGTCAACTTCCTTCCTTCTCTCCCTCCCTCCATCCCTCTCTTCCTCTCCCTCTTTCTCAGTCTATCTCCCTCTGTTTCCTCTCTCTTTCTCTCTCTCTCTCTCTCTCACACACACACACACACACACATTTCTTACACAGATGGTAACACACCAAATATGCTGCTCCATTGCCTCTCCCTATAGCATTCCTTGGAGATCTTTCCCTACCGGTACATACGAGCAACTTCTTTCTTTTCAACAGGTGCTTCATTTCCTCGCATGTAGATGTATTATAAGTTATTTAATTAGCTGCCCATGTTCCTACTGATGGACTTCTAGTCTGATGACACTCTTCTGCTACCCTAAAAAAGTGCTGCAGTAAATATCATCGCATGGGTCATTTTGCGTAAGCACGAGGATGCGTGTAGAATAAATTCCTAGAAATCGGAACTATTGAACTCTTGGTTCCTACAACGGTATGCATATTTGTAATGTTCGTGCATATTGCTTGTTTGTCCTTTATGAGGAAGGTAAAACTATACATTCCCCAAAGCAGTTTAGTGCTCGTCTGTCTACATCGTTGCAGAGAACTTGTGATACCAAACTTCTTGATCATTGTCCATTTCGTAAGGGAAAACTGTTACTTTATCTTAGATTTAATTTGACTATTTCTTAAAAGGGAGGTTGAACATGTTTTCCTCTGTTTAAAAGCCACTTGAGTTTTTTCACTGTGACAGATCATATCTCTGGCCCCTTTTTCCAACAGGCTGTTGATAACTTTCTTATAGATTTGTAGGAGCTCTTTATGTATGAAAGAAATGAAGCTCTTTGTGAAATGAGTTGCGGTATTTTTTCATTTTTATTTTTCTTCTATTTGTGACACCTTTGCCATGTATAATTTTCTTTAGTTTTATGTAACCAAACTTATCAGACTTTTTCTTTTATCAAACTTTGTTATCAAACTTTTTTTAATGAATAGCTTTGTTATCAAACTTTTTTAATGAATAGCTTATGGGGATTTGGGATTACATTTCTAGTGTTATCTGTGCCAAGATTATTTTTAAAAAGATTATTTCATATTGTCTTCTAACAACTTCTATAATTTTGTTCTTGGATGTAAAAGTTGTTTTCATCAGGAACTTACTTGGATGTAAGATAGGAAATCCAATTTTAGGTTTTTTTTTCCAGATGTTGGATATAATTACTCCAAGGCCATATTTATTTTCCCAGCTGATTTAAAAGCCTACCTGTATAATATGTGAAGTAACTAGAGTGGGCCTATTTTGGTTTCATTGACCTATCCATTTATACAGTAGACCGTATTATTTTGAATAAAGGAAGTATGCCCCTCCTTATTCTTTTATTTCAAAATTTCCTACCTACATTTGTGTGTTTATTTTTCCACAGAAACTTTAAAATCAGCTTATCTGGCTCCCAAGAAAACACCCATGGTGAATTCTATTTCAATCTCATTAAATTTATAGATGAACCTAGAGAGAACTAAGGCTGTATGGTATTCAGTCTTTCTATTTGAAACGAACTAAACTTCTATTTGTACAAAACTGGTTTTGAGTCTTTCAGTGCAGCTTTAAAATATTTTTCCTGTAGATCATGTTCAACTGTTGTTAAAATTATATCCGTGCATTTAACCTTTCTGCCCACTGTTTTAAGTGAGGCCTCTTCATCCGCTGTATCTCTGTTGGTTTTTGTTTGTATGCACAGAGACTGCTGATACGTGCCTATCAGTCTTGTACCCAGCACCTTACCTGTGGTTTTTCTTTGGCTTTCCTGGGTGTTTCAGTTAACAATCATATCACGCACAAATACAGATAATTTTATCTCCTCTTTGCAATGGTTACACCCCTTAGCTCACTCTCTCACTCTCTTTTGTCATGTATCTTTGGCTAGCATTTTTGAAACAATGCTAAGTAACAGTCATGATAGGCAGATATACTTTTTGATTATTCTTCACTTTAATGGAATATATACCGGGCAAGCACGTTGCAGCCTTTTGGGTTGATATGTATGAACTGATATAAATATTCATTCCTTATTCCTCTTTTAATCAAGAATGTACATCGAGGGGCGCCTGTGTGGCTCAGTCAGTTGAGCATCCGACTTCGGCTCAGGTCATGGTCTCACGGTTCATGAGTTCAAGCCCCAAGTCGGGCTCTGTGCCGACAGCTCAGAGCCCAGAGCCTGCTTCGGATTCTATGTCCCCTTCTTTCTCTGTCCGTTCACACACACTCTCTCTCTCTCAAAAATAAATAAACATTAAAAAAAAAATTAAAAAAAAGAATGTACATTGAATGTCAGCAAAAGCCTTCTCTGCGTGTTTGGAAATGATCTCACCATTCTTCTCCTTAAATCTGAATTTAGATTTGAATTTGTGAAATAACTCCATTTTATTTATTTTTTTATGGTGCTGCTGGATTGTATTTCCTTTTTTTTTTTTTTAAGACTTCATTTTTAAATAACCTCTACACGCAACTCAGGGCTCAAACCCACAACCCTGAGATCAGATGTGACACGCTCCACTGACTGAGCCAGCCAGGCGCCCCTGGATTATGCTTATAATCTTGCTCATCCATAAAGATTATTACATCTGTAGCTTTCTTCAATCTCCTGTTTGCACTAAGGTTGACAAGATAAGGCTAACTACATAAAAAAGAATTCAGAAGCTGCCCATTTTTTTTCCTTTTCAGTTATTTTACAATACGTCAGTAAAGTTGGAATTATAGACTTCTTAAGTGTTTGGTGGAATTTCCCTTTGAAATAATCTGGGCCTAATGCTTTCCTGTTTTCTTTTTTTGTTTTTTGTTTGTTTGTTTTGTTGTGTTCTGTTTTCGAAAAGTAGCTCTTGATAGCTTTCCGTATTTCACCTACAATAACTGATCTCTTTAAATGTTTCCCTTTTGGAGGGTCAGTTTTGGTAAAACATGTTTTAGGGTCTGAAATTAGGCAGAAATAAGGAAAGTAACTTGTCATGATTCTTTAATTTCTTCTTGCCCATCATTATCAACTATTATTTTATGCATTTGTCTTTCTTGCTGTTTATCTTAACTGATAGGCCAACAGTGCATCCATACTTTTGCTCCTTTTTTATTTCAAAGATCTAGACTTTAAATCTATTTATCACTTCTATCAGCTTTTGCTTTCTGTTCTTTATTAACTCCTTTCTTCAGCTCACTTTATTATTATTTTTCTTCTTCTTCAGGTGCAGTCGCCATTCATTATTTTCATCTTCCTTTGATGTTACTGCACGTGTTTAACACCATGGATATTGCTCAAGTCTGCAACTTCTTGTTTCATAATTTCCGTGTGGAATTTATTTCCCTTAATGTTCAGATATCCTTTGGTTTCAGTGTTTATTTTTTCTTTTCCTCAACAGCTGCTTATAAAGGATACATTTTGTCATTATCGTCATGGGTTTATTACTGTTTTATTCTTCATTTACAGAGGATAATGAATTCTCTTTGAAAAAAAATTTTTTAATGTTTTATTTATTTTTGAGAGAGAGAGAGAGAGAGTACAAGCAGGGCAGAGGCAGAGAGAGAGGGAGACACAGAATCCGAAGGAGGTTCCAGGCTCTGAGCTGTCAGCACAGAGCCCCACGCAGGTCTCAAATTCCTGAGACGTGAGATCATGACCTGAGCTGAAGTCGGATGCTTAATCGACTGACCCTCCCAGGCGCCCGATTTCTCCTTTTTTTAATGTCTGATTTGTTTCATTATGATTCGAGAATATTATATACAATTTCTACTCTTGGAAATTATCATGATTTTTTTGTGTGAAATTTTGTGAAAATTTTAGTGACATGGAAAAAGAAGATATATTCTATTTTATGGGTATAGTTTTGATTGATTTCTCTTAGCTATCCCTTATTAAATGTTACTTTGTGTCTGTTTGATCTGCGAAGGACTGAGAGAATGAATCAAAGTATGCTTTTACCCATAAATGTGTCTGTTTCTCCCAGCATTTATGTTTACATGTGTATTTATTTGTTTATCTTTGAACAAAGTTGTTGCTATTTTGTTAGGCACAGGTGTTCCGGGCTGCCTTCCTTGTCAATTGTACTCTTTACTATTTCAAGTGCATACATTTACCTGGTTTAATGCTCTTTGCCCTAAGTCTGATATGAAATCATGACTTCCGGATTTATTTCTGTCTGCATTTACTAAGAATTTACTTCTTTTATTTTAAGCATTTTTAAAAAAATTTTCTTTCTTTTACTTATATCTCTTGAATGCATTCTTTCCCACATGGATCTGAATGATGCTGTTAAGCCCAAGACCAGTAGGAATGTTTTATTCTTAGGGGGATTTTTGCTTAAGAATTTTTGCCAAAGAATTCTTTTTTTTTTTTTTTTTGATCCAATAAACTTACTAGGCTATTTCTAGTCTATCAACTTGTGTCAATTTCTCTTGAAATTCCTCTTCTCCTTTCAATTTGTCGATTTTAGTTTTCTTTTATTTATGGAATATCTTCTTGTCTTATATCTTTAAGTATTTTTCTATTATTTTGGTTTAACCCTTTAGGGACCCCAATTATTCATATGTTGGATATCATGTGTCTTTCAGTCCTATGTTTCTTATCCGTTATTATGGTTTTTAGCATTGTATATTATTATCCTTTGTGTTACTTCCAATAAAATATTCATGATGATGATGGTTTTATTTTTCTTTTTATTTCTTTCCTAAAGCTCTCACAGGGCATCTTTGTCTTTCATGTCACCACTTCTGCCCTCAGTTCTTGTATCTCTTCTGTCTGCTCCAGTTTTATACAGGCTATTGCTTAGGTTATTTCATTCTTGTTTTTGCTGTTATTTTTAAATCCATGGACTTTTTGGTCCCAATTTTAGTCTGCTTTATTTTTTTCTCTGCCATTGTTTTTCCCTTTGGCATGTATCCTTTTTTTCTTATAACATGTTTATGAGGAATATGTTGTATTCTAATTTTCTGATGCCTGCAACCCCAGACCAGTTCATTATAGGAGGGACGAGGCAGGACTCTCTTACAGGCTTGTTGCAATTCTCTTTAGAACGCATCATGAGTTCTTCCGGCTTTTGATTCTCCCCCTACGATAGGGATCTATAACAAACCGTTTCCTGAAAATATGGCAAGTCTTTGCCATTGTTTTCATTCATTGTCATCTTCCTTGATTTTCTTTTATGCAGATAATTTGGAGAAGCTCCTTTTCCCAGGAGACAAGACTGTTGGATTCACCTCTCCAAGTGTTCCTTATGCCTTGGAAAAGCATGCTGTGCTAGCAATCTGTACTTACGGTGTCCTTGCTTCACGTATTTCTGAATGCGTCCCTGACCTCTCTTTTATACACTGTGGTTTAGTTTAGTATATCTCAGGTTTCACCAAAGTTGGGGTGTCTGCGTGTTTTCCTTTTTCTCCTTTTCTGCCCTTGTGTGATTTCTTAAAGGAAAGGAAGCAATGCCTTCTCTACTCCACCGTCTGATGTGGGGAAGTCCCCTTCCCACCTGACATAGATCTTCTACAAACCAGTTTCCTAACTTAGAGAATGACTCTTTCACTGAGCAAACACATAGTTAGAACATACTGAATATTAGGTGTTGTGCAGGTGCTAGGGACATGACCCGCCTAGATATAAAAGCTAGTCTCTCAGTGCCTCCGATGGGAGTCAGGGATTACTGCGTGGGTTGGCTTTTAGCTGGTAAAGCCTGAAATGACAAGAGATCTTTGGACTGGTGGCTAAAGCCATACCCCATTGAAGCCAACAGCTGAACTTCAGCAAATCCATATATGATCAAAATCCTGTCCTCGAGCCAGCAATTTACTTTGGTTTGAAATCTAAACCCCAGGCAACAGCTGTTTCTGACCCTCCCCTTAGCATGGAGTCTTTCTCACAAATGGCCCTCACAGCTGGGAGTTGAAAACAGTCTCTTCTTTCAAACCAGTTGTTCCCTAAAGCATTTGTCCCGTCTGCCCAGGATTTTCCAGAGTCGGGACCAGTATTGCTGGAGTCGGTCCGTGGTTACGTACTGACGCACAGGCCAGCTGCCAGCCCAGGGCCAGCCGTGGATCTGAGGCCCATCCCGCATGTATCCACTTCCTTGCAGCTGTCCTCACCAGGGCCCAGCAGGCCCCCGGGCAGAATTCTCCTCTGTGTTGCAAACAAAGCTTGTTCCACACAGTGGGAACACACTCTAGGCTATCTGCTTTCTTGTGTACGATTCTGAGAGCAGGGAAATACACACAGGTCCGAACAGATGATATGAAATTGATTTCTCATTAAGGTAAAAAGGTTAAAATTAGACAACAAAATACCATGTGTTTTTTACCAAATATTTGTTTATTTAAGGCTCTGGAAGAGCTGGGTAAACATTCTCAAACAGTCTCCTATCAGTATTCCTATAGTGGCTGAATCGCTGGAAGTCACAAACATTCCCATTTCAGTTAGCTCAGGTGGAAAAAGAACAATGCAAAGGGTATCACGCGAGTGTTTTTGGACAGTCGGCTCTTTCAACACGAAGGGTGAGAGAGGTTCTTGATTAGGCAAGCCCTGGCAATTAAGGGCGACCTTCGCAGAGGGAAATGTATTGGCAACGCTATTTTGACTCGAGTGTAATTTGATGAGACCCATAGAGTAATAAGCATGTTTTTTCTTTGATGCACGTGGTTTTTTCCAGGCTCTCGTGAACGATTATTTTTAAATTTTTTTTTCAACGTTTATTTATTTTTGGGACAGAGAGAGACAGAGCATGAACGGGGGAAGGGCAGAGAGAGAGGGAGACACAGAATCAGAAACAGGCTCCAGGCTCTGAGCCATCAGCCCAGAGCCCGACGCGGGGCTCGAACTCACGGACCACGAGATCGTGACCTGGCTGAAGTTGGACGCTTAACCGACTGCGCCACCCAGGCGCCCCACGAACGATTATTTTTAGAACGGTAATCAATCTCGAAGCCTCTTTAAAGTTAAACCAGTGTAAAGGAGACTCCCTATATGCCTTTTTTCAGCTAAAGAAAAAAATAAATCCCAAGGCATTGGAAAGAGCCACAAAAATACATGAATGTGCTTGTAAACAAACGTAAACGTGCACAACCGAAAGACAAAATATTCGGAAGGTTCTTAAAAGTATTGCTAAAGCTCACAGGAGTACATAATTTGATGAAAAGTATTCTTGCTGACATCTAGTTAGCTTAGGACCTTGGGAACCAAGTTGGGAGCCTAGTCCATAAACAAATTTCTAGTCATTTTTGAAAGAGCAAGTATAACTTTTGCAAACTGCACACACCCTTGTGATTCCACATCTTTTGTTCACAGTTGCTGGAAGAAAAGTAAACAGCATCCTCTTGATAATAACGTCTTCAGGAACCATCGACAAGGACGTCATCCTTGTTTCACGCAAAATCCTAAGAATCGTTTTCTCCCCGTACATGAGAAAACGTGTAAGATAACGCTTTGCATTTGATCGGACTCTCAAATGGTAATGCTCATTACTAAGGCAGTGATGTAGGTGGGGGAAGGACTCCGATTCACTCCGGCTTTGCAGGCAGGAGACCCTTACTTAATACATGGTTCTTAGGGAGGCTTGACTGTTGATCACGAAATAGTAGACGAGCTTCAAGCTCCACCTGGAAGCAGAAAACGGAAGCCTTCATCCTGGAAGCAGATGGCCCTGGGGGTGGGGATGCCCTTGTGTCACACCTTCCCCTTGGATGTGGACTGAACCTGATGTCTCACTTCTAGCAAACAGGACAGGGCAGAAGCAATAGGGTATCCCTTCTGAGATCGGAGACCGTGGCTTCCATTTCTAGCTGCTTCCTCTTGCCTTCTGTTAGGTGACTGGCTCGCTCACGGGGAAGCCACTGCCGTATTGGGAGGCAGCCCTGTGGGGAGGTCCACCTGGGTGAGGTTGGAAGCAGGTCCTCCCTGGACACAACCCTGAGATGACGGTAGCCCTAGTTGTCACATTGATGGAAACATGGCGAGACTCCGGGATTCCTGAGCCACAGAAACTGTGAGATAATAAATAAGGTGGACCGGGGACTAAAATGTGGAGTGATTTGTTAGTAGCGATAGAAAATAAACATATATACGCTTAAGCAGAACGTTTCCTGTTATTCCCAGAAGGCTAACAAAGAACAGAACATTCTGATGCTTCAGGGTACTTAGAAACCTTGGGTACTTTAGACAAAGATTGGTTCACACTTCCTGACACTTTATCAAGTATGTTCTCGAGAACCAACTGGAAGATGGAAAAGGCGAGCCTTTTGAGTGATGCGTGAAACACCATGAAAAGACTTCCAGAGTTGAATAACAAGAGCAGTCCAGACTTCTCCCTCCAAACGGCCAAGGATCGCCAACCTTCCTGTCACCCTCCTGGTTTCGTTCAGTCACAACCTTGGGCAGATCTGGTCCCTCTACATCCCCTCCCCCCCAACACCCTTGAGACCAGCCATGAACCTCTGACTCTGGGTCAGCTTTGGCACCGCCTTTGGGGTCTGAACTTGCCACATTCTCATACCCTCCGTCAGGAATTGCCACAAAGACCCCCGAGCATGTCCTGTCAAGCCTCATCCTGTGAGGTATCATCAGACAACTTCTCACTAGCATCGTTTGCCCTCTTCCCTGAAAAACGACTCCCTTCCATGAGTCCTTTTATCGTCTCAAAGCTGACCTCAAAGCATGCCAGTCCCCATGCACCCCTCATGCCCCTCCCTGGTGGGAAATACCCTGTGACCCCCTTCCTGCTAATTCACAGCCATATTCATCCTCCAAAGCTCAAATCCAAACAGAGTCTCTCTGAGAAATGTCCCTTCTCCACCAATACACTCAGTATCTCCTTGGAGCCTGGAAGCTTTAGACAAACGGAGTGTGTCAGTATGTGAGATTTTGTCCTTTTCCCTTTTTGACTAAACTGCAGACTTGCTGTTACCAGCCCCTAGTGTAGTAGGGTCCCCTCCTAAGGAAAGAAAAAAAAAAAAACCTCAAGGCAACCTGGCCATACATATCTATGACAACGTCCCTCACGACCTTGTAACATGAGACTCCTTAATCAGACTGCGTGTTTGTGCATTACCATATACATGGGAGATAAAAAAAAAAAAAAGTAAAAAGTATATAAAAAAAAAAACTATGACACCTGGCGTTCAGGGCTCTTCTTTGGGTACAAACCCACCTGAGCGGTGACAGCAGGAATAAAGTTGCTTCCTGGAAAGAAAAACCTCAGGGTCACGACTCTCTGCGAGAATCCTGCTACACTAGCTTTCTTTTGTCCCCACCGCATGCCCTAACAACAAACGACATGCTTTCGAGATTAAATGAAGAGAATATAAGAAGCGTATTATTACCTGGGTACCCGTTATGTGCCAGATAATGGACAAGTATATCTTCTTTAATGTATACGATGATCTTCTGAGATGCACATTTGTGTCCACATTTCACAAACAGGAAAGTCAGATGGGGGAAGGCGGCCAACTTCCTCCTTCTGGTCAATGGTGGAACAGAAATAGGAATGTATGGCCGGAGACAGTCAAGTCTGTCGTTCCATTTGCCACGCCACCCAGGGCAAATCTGAGGATCGAGTGGCGCTTAAATGAGCGTGACGAAATGGGGGGGGGGGGGTTGGGGGCACCGAGCAGATTAAGAGCACACCCTGTGGGGACTACCCGCCTGCCTCCAAATTTCACCTTTGCCCCTTCCTCATGCAGGCTAATTAGTTTCCCTGGGACAGAAGTCCCCTCTTTCCGGGGGGAACACAGCGGTGGCCGGCCCCGGGGTGGTCACAGGAACGAAAGCAACTAATGTAGATGTAGGGCTTAGCATTCAAGAAATGGTAGCCTTTCTCCTCTTGTCCCGGCTCTGCCTGCCCACCTCGCCCCAGCAGCAGCTGTGCCGAAAGGCGTACGTCCTGTGACTTTCAACGTATAAATTTTTAACACGTGCCCAAAATTTCTTGGTTTTTATTTGTGACTCTCTAGGATTTTTTTTCTGCTTATTGTATTTACTCCACACAATGAAGTAAAAAACAAATTCCAATCAGAATTTTCCCAACCACCAGTCTGTGTGGACTGATTTCAAACTCTTAAGAGCAACAGACATTTTCAAATCACAGGGGGAAAAAATGCATTTTATTCCTATTAAGGCAAAACAAACAATGGCAGCAATTTTTTTTTTTAATCTTAGAGAAAGAGCGCGTGAGCAGGGGAGAGGGGCAAAGGAAGAGAGAGAAACTTAAGCAGCCTCCACGTTATGGAGCCCAGCATGGGGCTTGATCCCATGCTTGATCATGACCTGAGTCAAAAGCAAGAGTCAGATGCTCAACTGACTGAGCTACCCAGGCGCCCCTACAATGGCAGCATTTTTCAGGATAGATGATAGAGAATTGATAAATGAGAGAGAGAGAGAGAGAGAGAGAGAGACCATATAGATCATAGGTGACAAAAATAAATGGTAAAGAGATGATAGATGATAGATAGATAGATAGATAGATGATATAGATAGATAATGGATGGATAGATAGATAATGGATGGATAGATGGATACATATATAGATAGATAGAAATAATAGATAATGGATGGATAGATAGATGATAGATGGCAGATGATAGATAACAGATAGATGATAGATAGATAGATAGACAATAGATAACGGATGGATAGATAGATAATAGATAGATAGATAGATAGATAGATAGATAGATATGTGATTGAAATTGATGAGAGGCTTGAGCCACCAACAGTGAAATGTGGATGTGATACAGATGGCCATAAAGCACTAACATTTTTGGATGTAGAAGCGTCGCTAGATGTCATTAAGTCTCTGCCCCGTCCCGCCTGACCCAGTTTTACCGATGGGAAAGCTGAGCCTGTGGGCAATTGACTGTCATGTTCACAGAGATAGTGACAGATGGGACCGGAGACCCATTCCCTGCACCTGCGACGCGGGCTTCCCCATGGCACTCCCACTGCCATCCCTGAGTGGAGAAACTGAGGGCTCAGGTAGATCCTTTCTACATTCTTATCATTGCAGTTACTGCAGCCCTACCTCCTTCTAGCTCCTTCCACTATGCACAACCATCTGCCTCTTGCCGATCGTTCAGTCTTCTACCCACAAAACTAGCATTTAGACATTTATTCCACTGGTACCTCCCAGTATCCCGTTATTCTCAGTAGCCACACAGCCTTTCTCCTCAGCCTGGATGGGGTCTTCTGGCTCCGGCCGACTTGTTATTCCATTCCAGAAGTTCCGTAGAACAGAAGGCAATTAGATACCAGTGTTTGCTAGCCTGTCTGTCCTTACTCAAACACTCCCGTCCTGTCCAGGCCGGCCATGCGTCTTTTCCCTGCCTCCTTCCCATTCAGCCTTACTCCCCCATAGCCCTGCCTACCTCATTCTCCTCCCTCCTTCGTATCCTATTATTTCACAGGGTCTCAGGGACACCAGGAAATTATGACATAGAAGATGTTGAGATCTCTTGCCGTGTTCCAACAGGTTTCTGTCTACATTGAAACAGGTCCTCCTTTGATCCTCTTTTCGTCACTTACATTCCCTATGTGTGGCTTCACGAATCTGTCTCTGCATTGTTATCACACCTAACTCTGTGTCCAGTTGCACTTCCTTTCTGTCACTTGCAAAGCTACATCTTTGATCCCAGGGACACCTGGATGTGCCAGCCTGTGGAATGATTCTTAAAGTAGCTTGTATTAACCGCCCTCGTGGCTTAGTAGATTTAGCGAAACTACTTGAGAACTGAGGGTCACAAAATCTTCTGAAAACAAAAATAGTGATCTAAGCCTTCCGAGAACATACTGTCCTGAGAATGCTTATTCTTCAACATTTTAAACTGGGGGTGGCAGGGAATAGGCAATAATTCTACCACCTAACTGGAAAATGTGGGAGGTTGAGGAAGGAAGTTCTTATTTCCCCCAAAGAGACTTTTCCCACATTACCTGCTGAATAATGGGACTGAGACCAAGGTCCACCCCTTCCCACTTTCTAAGCCAGGAGTCAGCAACGTTCACCTGTAAAGGCCCGGAAGGTAAATACATTTGGCTCTGAAGGCCACGGGTCCGTGTAACTACTCGATTCTGTGTTATAGGAGGAAGCATCCCTGAGACAGAAGCCAATGGGCTGGCCGGTGCTCTGATAAACTTGACTTATAGAAACAGGCAGCCGGTCAGAGTTAGCCGTAGATTCAGGCCCCTGCTCTGAGCCGACACATCACGATCAGTGAGAGCTACAGTCACCTGCCACACAGGCTCGATGGCACACGGAGCACCTTCACCCACGAGCTCGGACGGAGGTCCGGTCTCAAGGATGAGACCCCATTAAAGGTATCGGAGATTAAATTCGAAAAGAATAGCAGAAGAGAGCAGCGGAGGAAATACTCGGCACAGAGGGGGGTGTAGAAATGCCACAGAAACCACTGTGTCAACAGCCTGCTGGACTGGGATTCGAGGTCACCGGTACCTCGTAGAAGAGGCATGGAGGTGAAAGCTGGCCCTCAACTGATACACTTCTGGATCATCAGTGAAAACCAGTGAGATGCGTGGATGCCTGGAGGCGTTTAATTCACCTCCGTGGCGCCGCTCCCCCAGGGCACGTGACTTTGGCGAGCGCTCTGTCATTATCACGTTCACTGTGACGATGCGCCTACTCCTCTCATCTTCATCCTCGTCTTCCCTCTTCCTCCACCTCCTCCTCCTCCTCCTCCCCCTCCTCCCCCTCCTCCTCATCAGTGTTTTCGAAAGTTGCCCTTTGTTAAAACATTACGCTCTACACTCTCCAGGGGGCATTTCATGCATCTTCAAACACTCGTGGACCTCGGGTTATAAAATGTCATCCACGTTCCGCAGACCGGGAAGGGGAGACGCAGTAGCTAATAACCCGACCACAGTCACAGGACTAGAAAGTTGCAAAGCCCGGGTTCAAATCCAAGGCTCCACCATCCAAAGCCCAACCTCGAAGTTAGAAAAACTCGATTCCAGAGTTGTTCCTTTGCTGTGCAAGATGGCATGTGAACCCTGCTCAAAGATGCTCATGACTGAAATCCTTTATCACCATCTGGGCCCATCATGAGCCATTTGTTTTGCGGTGGCTTTGTTTTTTTGTTTTTTTCCTCCAAAAGGAGACTGTGGAAGAAGCCAGCTGGAGGGCACACAGGCTCCAGCCTGAACTGTCTCTCTTCTTGGAAATAACCCTGGTACAAAACAGAATCTGCTCCTCGGGGGATCATAAAGACAGAGTTCTTCATAAACCACCAGAAATAAAATTCAATTGAAAAACAAAAATTGCAAAGACTCTCCGTTACCTGGAATTTACAGTGGGCTAGGTCTCCTCAGTTGAGCAAAACCGTGTTACGCACCGTTGACCTTCCTGGCAGCTATTGGCAGTCACAAATGGATCGTGGTGGGAAACTAACCAGAGGCGCACCTCTGTTTGTCATAAGGGGGCTTCTGTTCTAATGGGACGCCCTTCAGAATCAGCGGGGGCCTGGCTACATTTCAAAGATGAATGAACGTCTTCTTGCCCAGCTGGACCTACCGCGATGGGTGTGGCTGATCCAGACTTTGTCCTGTCAAATTTGCCAAAGTCCAAAAGGGTGTTTTAAGGACTTCAGTAGTTTGGCAGTGAATTAAGAGTGCAAACTTGAATATAAGGTAGAGTGTGTGCTTTTGACATAGACCATCCCTTCTCTATATGACAGCCTGACTTGTGAATGCACCATAGTAAAAAGAGAGAAATGCCACACACACACACACACACACACACACACACACACACACAAAGGAGCTGCTGGGCAAGCAAAAAAAAGCAAAACCATATAGTTAGTTGTTTTCACGTGCTGTCAGAAAAATGAACATAACCAGCCCACCTCTCTTGAGTTTTGAGTGGAAATTGCCTCACTGGATGTGAATTGTTCAACGTGGCCCAAATATACGATTTGCAGAGATTTGGCTATAAAAAGTGTGTTCAGGAAAAAAAAATCAGATTTATGACTTGAAATATACAGATTTGGAAGTACGGAGTGATTGAGGTTTGAATTTGCGGAAGGTGGCTGCTTCGTTTCCAAAGACTTTGCACAGAAATTCTGTTTCGAAAGGGCGGGGAGGGGGAGGGATTGCCATTGAAATATCATGAAAAGTGTTCTGCTGGATCCAAACCGCGATAGCCTTGCACGCCTCATGAGTCTGAGCTTGAAGTAATAAACTACAGACTCGATGAGGGCAGATCTGCTTTTCTGCTCCCTCTTTTATCACCAAGACCCCGCCCAGTGCCTGCCCCGGGTACAAGTTGAATACATTTTTTTCAGCAAACTCATGAGAGGAAAGAAAGAAAAATGAGAGAGAGAGAAAGAAGACAGGAAGGACGAAGGAAAGTCTCACGCCAGCTGGTGGAAATTGTCATATGTGCCGATAATTAACGCGTGCAAGTACCTAACTATGTAGTATCTGACATATAAAGGGTACAATATTTCTGTCATAAACTTCATAAGAAAAAGCAGGCAGGCATGGGTAGAAAGAACTCTTGTAGTGAATTTGGTAATTGAGGGCAGAACTACGATGTCATACACAGAGAAAGCAAAAATTCCAATATGTTCAGAAATCTGTGTCTTTCCCCACCCACAGGCCAGCTCCCCGTGCAGAAGAATCATGACATTATGATCTGGTTCAGCCTAATGAGAACAAGAAGAGAACACTGGAGAACAATGTATCCACCAGAAAGTCTCGAGAAGACCTACTTTAGGCTTCCCAAATGGAGGAACTCGGGCCTTTTTGATTTACTTTCTATTATGGAAAATTGCAAACATACACAAAAGTAGACAGAATCGGGTAATGAAGCCTCGTGTACTCTCGCCCAGCTTGAACTGAACAATGGCCAATTTATGGACAATCTTACTTCATCTCAAACCCTGCCCACCCTCCCCGATTTAGGGCTGTGGCGTAGCACAAAGGTGCTGTCCTTTCTTGGCCCATATCCATACCCCTACAGTGCGGCTACCCTGGGCCCTTTCATTAAGGCTCTGGGCTTGCGTTGGCCAATGGGACGCTAGTAAATGGGACACGAGCAGAGGCTTGCCTGAGATTTCTTTGTGCGGTCCGGGTCACCCGCGCTCTTGTACGATACCCTCATCGTGAGAACGTGTCTGAGCTAACCTCTTGAAGGAGGGACACGTGTCCCCCAGAATTATCCCCTGCAAGACCATCTGAGATCAGCAGACGGCCAGGTGACCCCCACATAGGCAATTCAAGCTGCAGTGAGAATTGCCCAGCCGGGCCCAGTCAAGATTAGCACAGGCCCCGCCAAATGTCCCAGACTGGTGGGTCATACACTTGTTTGTGGGCCACTGACGCCGTGTGGTCATCCTTAGGGTAGGTTACAGATGCAAGCGTGAGTTGCAAAAACATACCCAGTACAACAAAGCATTGCAAGGATCTCACTTGACTGTCACAGCTCTTGAAGGAGTGAATATGTGGTTTTATCCCCAGCTTCTAGATTAAAAAAACTGAGAGCCAACACGATCAAGTCATTCACCAAAGCTGACAGAGTTGAGACACAAAGTCAACAATCCTGTTTCCTGGGTTCTTTCCACCCCATTGTCTTGAAGAAGATCGTTTTAAGTGCCTGTTAAGGTAACCTAGATAGGAAAGATTCTTTTGTCCTGTACATCCTCTGAATAAAAAAGTGGCCATAAGAAAAAAAGCAACAAAACATTAAAGAAAAATATAATTACCCACACACAATGAAAACTGCAAGCCAAAACAGACAACAGAAACCCTGAGTGGATGTCGCCATCACATTTTGTTCATGCTCTAACCCAAAGCAAAGCGAGGGGACTGGGCAAGATGAAGACCAGACAAGATTTCCTAGTGACCCTTCCTCAGTGCCCTCGGAGGCCTCTAAATAACTTTGAACATTGGGCAACTTATCTACATCTTGGTATGCCAAGTGACTGATATCCAACCGAGTCACCATAGACTCTGGCTCACAAACAACCGACAAGGACCATCATAATGCCATCTTCACACACGTGTGAGCCTGCACACACACACACACACACACACCCTCAACTGACGGTTAGGTCCACCGTGGGAGACAAAAACTGACCAGCACTGAAACACAGCACAAGTACCCTATTGTTCAGTATCCCTCTTTAGATAGAGTTCTAGTCTGGGGGAACCGGAACTGACATTAGTAAAAGTACCTAGTTTACATATTGAATTGTCATTAGCAAAAGTACCTAGTTTACATATTAAGTTGAGAGCTTGAGGGGCCCCTGGGAGAATCGTCTGGCAACTTCCATTTGAAGAATACCATCCCCAGATATAAGTGGTAGAAAAACAAAGTCTTCCCTGAGGTTACAGAGAGAGTCATGGAACCAGTGGACCAGAACCTAAACCGATAAACAGTGGCACCTAATTTGGAGTAGCTTAAAGACAGAGAAAAGAATATTTAGTTAGAGTCTGCTGGTGCCATCATGTTAACTGTTCTGAGCTATTTTCTGAGCTACTTTTTGGATTCCTGAGACTCCTGAATGTTAAAGGCAGTCCCAACTATAAACTCGTGGAAACATACTGAATAAGCTTTGTCAAATATTACTCTATATATGGAGTGATGGATATAACACATTAAAACCATATTACAGGGGCTCCTGGGGGGCTCAGTCGGTTAAGCAACCGACTTCAGCTCAGGTCACGATCTCACGGCCAGTGAGTTCGAGCCCCGCGTCGGGCTCTGTGCTGACAGCTCAGAACCTGGAGCCCGCTTCGGATTCTGTGACTCCCTCTCTCTCTCTGCCCCTCCCCTGCTCATGCTCTGTCTCTCTCTGTCTCCCAAAACATAAATAAACGTTAAAAAATGTGTTTAAAAAAACCATATTACAAAAGACATCGGAACATTGAAAAAGTAGAAAAGTGCATGTTAACGGGTTGACAATGTACTTTGTGGTTCACAGATGTATTATCAACCAAGAAAAGTTGACGATCGAAACATCAGCTGTCCAGAGACGTATGCACGGGTAATAACTACACACGTCCGGTGGGCATTTGTGCACGGGCAGAATGAGACACGGCAGAAATGCCATGGTGCACAGATACCCAGCCACCAGTGCAAATCTGCATTTGTTCCAAGACCGCGTCCCCAAAGTCACGCGGTTTCCGTGTGTAAATTAGAGACTCCAGTCTTGATAATTTGGCTCAGTGTCTCTGCAAATTGTTCCTTCTTTGTCATTCATAATGTCACAGCTGTTCTTGTCAGAAGGAGGACAAAGAGCAGAAAGATAATCCATTTAGTCTTTGTCCCTGGCTCTTCTGTTTTAAAAAGGAAGGAAAAAAGGAAAAAGGAAGAAGAGAAAGGGACCTGTTTTCTTGTGCAGGTTTATTCACGTGCTCCTGTCCGTCACCGGAGATGCGCTCCTAGCCTATCAGCCCGGTTCCTGACACCCACAGAACCACACTGAGTCGCCTCAAGCAAAGGTCTGCACCCACCCTTTAATGGAGGAAGATGGGGCCACTTCCCCTTGAAGTGACGTCCCTGTGGCAGGCTGACAAAGAGGCTTTTAGAACATTGCTGGTTGGGCTAACCAGGGACAAGCAGAGTGGATCCCAGGCCCTTTGGAGCGAGAGCACCATTGCTCTGAATGGCTGTCCACGAACAAGCTTTTTTAGAAACGAAACGCGATTGCTTTTACCACACTTTTCCAGATCTGCACTTGGGTGCAAGAGTTCGTCTTTGCTGCTGCCTTCCTATGCCCCCTGCCTCACTCTCTCTGGAGGGCCTGTTCAGGCCCTGTTTCCTTAAGGAACTGCCGACTGATGAGAGAGACTTCAGAACTCCCTGAACAACTAAACAATCGCATCCCGCCCTTCCTGAAGCCAATAAGGATGTTTGCAAAAACCCAAACAGCCTGGGGAGGTGTCAGGAAGCGAACCAAGGAAGGCATGCTGTTTACAGGCCAGAAAAATTGCAGAGATTTCATTCTGGTTTGCTTGTTTGGATTGTAAAGAGAATATGGCCCCTCCCGGGAAAGTGCTGACAGCGAACAGGCCGTCGTTCAGAGAGACTACCTCCACGATGTCTGGCCGCAAGCCTCAGGGGGCCACGGGGATAGACAAATGATAAAAGGATGGCAGAAACCATTGCTCACCTAGTGTGGGGGGAAAGAGAAACAAGGGAAAATTTAGAACACATTTCACAAACTCTCTTATGAATCGGGGCTTGCCAAATGCTTTGCCTACTCAGATACTGGAGACTTACTTATTTTGGAAATGCTGTAAAGCTTTCACTGCCTTTAAACTAAGGAAAACAAGGAAATATGCTATAGAAAACAATCCTGGCAGCATTTGGCAGAATATAAGAGGCACAGAAGCCCCAAAATAGTCAAACAACACTGAAGCTCTTTCGACTGAAGAGTGGATCAAAGAATTACACTGTCCATGGGATAAATGGAGAAGTAGGTTATGGAGATGAGAGACGCGGGATTATGAAAATCTTCGAACTAGATGATGCCTGAAACGTCATCTGGGTGAACTCTCAGTCCTTCTGGGTTCGTGATGCACTGGAAACAGCTCATCCCGTTTAAGTAATCCCACACATCAAGGGTTTGACTCGATGAGATCGAGGATGCAAGAAGTCAGGAGAGAAGATAATGCACGGATAATAACTGAAACTATAGACAGAGGGCAACCCATCAGGTCTCAGTGGAAAGAAAGAGAAGCTTGGGGCCATGGAGTCACAGATCATAGAGTTGGATAGGTCTTACAAAGATTCATTGAATGCGAGTGTTATTTTAGAGTCCTTTACTTTTACTGAAATAATTTATCATAAAATCATTACAGAAAAGGGTAAAACAACTTTAAAAT
Source organism: Felis catus (assembly GCF_018350175.1). Classification (NCBI taxonomy): domain Eukaryota; kingdom Metazoa; phylum Chordata; class Mammalia; order Carnivora; family Felidae; genus Felis; species Felis catus. The sequence goes on along the minus strand of NC_058372.1, from coordinate 146,681,266 downwards.
CCCCACACCCGGGCTAACCTATTAGTTTTAAAAGGAAAGACTGTCTACCAGAACCAAAGATCACTTTCAACTGTATTAAATGATTACAAGACTTTTGTCTGGGGAGATCATCATCTTAAGTAGCCAAGAAGTCAAGCTATACTTTCCAGAGCCCAAGAAAATCTAAGGACATGTATGTGGTCACCTCGGCCCTCAGCTGTAGACTTCTGCTTCACAGGAGAACTGAGCTTGACCCTCAAGCTCCTACCTTCCAGCCTCGAGGGGAGCATCTCGTGATCACAACCATCTTCCATCCAGCCTCTGTCTGTCATCACATTACCGGAACGTTCTGGACTCCAAGATGAAAGGCCTTCCCATGAAAATGAGATGATCAGGTAAAGAGACAGGACTGAATTATTATCCACACCTAGGCCTTCACTCTGGTCCAAACCTGCTGACAGAGGAATAAAGAAAGACACATTCATATTCAACCTTGGCCACCACACCTGTGACCCTCTGCTTTTCATAACAATCTGAGCTCCTGGGGTTCCCATTTTTGCTTTCAAAGAGAAAAGTAACAGCGGAAAATATCCAACCCAAAATAGCTGATACCACTGTGAAATAGCACTCTACACTCCATAGGAGTAGAATAGCTTGAGGATTTTTTTTTTAAATATCCAATAGGTTCTTACAAAGATGGTGTCAAACAATCCTTGGACATATTGAGGCCACAGCACTTTTAAATACTCTGGCCTGAGAATATACTGAAGATGAAAATATTTCCTCCTTAAACACTGGGCTAGTTCCTCTTCTTTAAATTGGTTCAGAGAATGGTGGGGTTTTTTTTTCCCCTTTGGGTATTGTTAGTATCCCTCTCAAGTCGTGCTCACAGCAGTCAACTCAGAAAAAAAAATTATCATTACAAGTTTGACTCCCCAAGCTGACTTTTATGAGCTAGTAATGCATCATTGGCTCACCATTAAATCATAACCAAAGTGAACATTAATGAACTTCACTTGCCACGGCTTCCCAGGACAGTACACATGGACAGTGATTTCCAATTCCCTGGGATGTGACTTAAATTCACACTGGTGTTATTGAACTTCTGTAGAGGCTTTTGCATTAAAACCAATGAATTTCCTCACACATCAAAAGTGTCTCACCTGTCAATAAGTTGACAAAGTATATTTGTACCTTACAGCTGTGATGGGATAGATAAATGGTGTTTCCCCCCAAATTCATATGTTGAAGCCCTATCTTCTAGTTCCTCATAATATGACTATATTTGAAGATCAGGTCTTTAAAGAGGTGATTAAGTTAACATGAGGCCATTAAGATTGACCCTAATCCAATATGACTGGTGTCCTTATAGATGCCCCCTATCAACACCTTGATCTTGGACTTCCAGCCTCCAGAAATGTGAGAAAGTGAATTTCTGTTGACTAAACTGTCCAGTCTGTGGCATTTTGTTTTGCAGCCCTAACAGACTGATACACTAGTCATCTTCTGTAAGAAGAATGTTTGGAAATTCTCATCCATCAATCAAAGTCAATGAGACAGTAGGCCCACACTAGTCCATATTTTATTTTGCCAGTTAGTTTCTTGTTAATCTTTAAAGGATCACAGATGTCCTAACTAGATTCATAGTCTGGCCTGGAAATATAGAAAAGAATTGAAGAAAATGGGGACAGAAAACTTGTTTACCTTCTCAACTCAAAGAAAAATTAAAATGAGGGAAACTGAGCCCCAGGTATTTCATTCTTCTTGTCTCCTCTGCCTCTTTTCCTTTCTTTCTCTATGTCCTTACCTGCAAAAGAAGGATTATACACCCTAGTTCAAAGTTGCTGGAAGGATGGGGTGAATTAATATAAAGGAGTGCTTCTCAAATGACAGAGGAGAATAAAATGTGGTGGGCTAGGGGCCAAAAGAAGGAGGAGGGAAAGGAGAAAGAGGCTCTAACTTTCTTTCAAATTCTGTCTCAGATGCTATACCTAGACTATCTGTGTCATTAACACCTCATGACAACCCTGTGGGGTAGATAGTATTATTAATTTCATCTTACAAATACATTTACTAACATTCAGAAGGGTTTATCTGATATCTAATTCACACAGCTAGGAAACAATAAATCTTGGGAAGGAGGGAATCTAGGATCAAAGTTCTAAACCATCAGGATCTGCCCAAAGTTTTTTTTTTTTATTCTAGCTAATAAATTCATGCTGATTTTGCACAGTAATTTGATACTTGTCTGCATATACGATGGAGACAAATGTTATTAATGTATATGGGTGTGTTTGTGTATGAGGATATATATGGCCTTTTTCTCCATCTATTGGAAAGACAAATAACAACTGGCCAGAGAAAAGAAAACAAAACAAAATAAGAAGGCAGAGGAAAAGAGGACCCATCCACTTATTGGCAAGTATCAGATAGTAGAGAATTTTGAAGGGTTGCAGGTGAAAAATGAAGAGACACAAGAGTTTCATGGCACACCTGCTCTCTGCATAGAAGATCCTGAAAATGGCAGAAATGGGGAGGAAGACATTTAAAAAATACTTCTGCGCATTGAGAATGTACTCTTTACCTCCCACCCTGTCCCTACCAATATGTCCTTGATAAATTGAGTTAAATGTTGGAATTATATTAAATTCCCTTTTTTTAATTCTAAGTTGTGTTTGTATAAGCTGATAATGAGAAAAGATCGGCCACATAGTTCCCAGTTATTTTGGGGCAATGCTTTCCACACCATTTCCTAGGCTTGGTGTGCTAAAGCCAAGTTGGAATCTGTAGCTTGTTTTCCATTTGTTACCCTATACTCGACCAAGAGTGTGTTTTGAATACACAAGACCTTGTTTTGAGCACAAGATCACAGGGAATGATGGGAAGGAGCAGAAGTGGCTGGGTCCAAAGCATGTTGATCCCAAGAAAAACATTCAAAAGATGGAAGGAAATTCTATCAATCAGGATAGCTTAGGTCATGCTCTGTAGCTAATGGCACCAAAGTTTCAGCAGCCCAACAAAACAAAACCTTGACTTTTTCTCACACAAAGTCTGATGTATTCCAATGGAGGACAACTCTCCTATAAGAGGTAGCACACAATTCCAGGCTTCTTCAATCTGTGGCGCCTCCATCACAACATAGTGCTTCAAGATTAGCCAAGACAGGAGAAGAAAACATGGCAAATCACACACTGTTCTTCTACCCAAGTGCAAAGGAGGCCAACAAAGGTGTTCTGTTTTTGGAAAAGGGAAGAGAACTGGAATTATTGTTGGAAATAGTAACGTCTACCACAAACACGGTAGAGACCACAAAGAGGTTAGTTTTACAATTTGAAGGAACATACACTGGTACGGGCTCAACCCACAATATCAGCTATATGTGGTGATATGTAAGGCCATTTCACAGACAAGTCTAAAACCTTCCTCACGGTACTGCAAACCAGATGTTATTCTTTACCCCAACTTCCATGGACAGCCATATTCTTAGATCCCCATGGAAGGCAAAAGAAGAGTGAGAGCAAACCCACTCGGGCTCACTTAAGGTCCAGACAGACCCACCTACCAAGTTCCTTGACAGCTGGCAGCTGGTGGAAAAACTGACGTCAGGCCAATTCCAAAGTGTTTCAACAGCTTGGCTTCAACCATAAACTTGAGAAAGTCATAGAACACGCCAAGGCACAGACCAGAGTCAGATAGATATTTGAGTCATGGTTGGCGTTTGCCAAGGGAACCGTACAGGGACGGAAAGCTCTGGAAGCTAAGAAATGCCGCTGCTTAAGAGGGCTGATAAAATCTCTTATTCAGGCTCATCCATGAATTCAAAGAGCAAAGCCTGATTTCTGGGGTGGAGGACCTCACCGCAGTAGAGGGAAGTTAGCACAAGTGGAAGTGGCCGGCATCTGCAAGTCATGTTCTAAAACCCATGTCAGCCCAAGCAGAAGGACTGGGTTGTGGGGACTCAGAGCAGCTGAGGCAGGTACGGGGAGGCATGGTGAGCGTGACCGCAGAGAGCGGATCTTTTCTGTCTTCTCCATGGAATAGGATTGTGCTTCTCCTTCACTGTTTCCTCGAGAGTCTGTAAAAAGATATTGATGGCTTTTTGTTGCCCTTTTGGACACGATTTGACATTTTTGATTGGCCAAGTCCACACTGAGCCATGCAGAGCCCTCGTATAGTTGAAGTGCAAATACTTTCTTGTCTTCGGTGAATCTCCAGGGTATAAAATTACCACTCCCAGAAGATGTGTTGTACAAGTCTGCTTGGGCCGCCATCACAGGACATCGTAGACGGTGCAGCTTAAACAACAGAAATTCATCTCCTCACGGTTCCTCAAGCCAGTCCAAGATCAAGGGGCCAGCATGGCCAGGTCCCGGCAAGAGCCCTCCTCCTGGCTTGCATCTAGATGGCCACCTCCTTGCCGTGTCCTCACATGGTGGACAGAGCGAAGACAGTTCTCTGGTGTCTCCTTACAAAAGCGCTAATCCTGTCATTGAGGCCCCACCCTGATGACTCATGTAATTCTCCTGCCTTTTTTATTCTTGTCATGAAATTAAAGGCCCGCCTGAAAATGTTTACATTATCGAACAAATATTTATGATACAACAGCTTCATGACAGGGATTCTCTGGAGCTCACGAGAAAAGCAGCCCTGTCCTCATGGAGCTCACGTTTCAGCAAAGGGAGCAGTGGCTGAAAAGCAGTCGGACACACTTGCAGACTGTGATCAGTGACTGTGGAAATAGTAAGCATCGATGCCTTACATGACAGAGGACACAGGCTGCTCCCTGACATATGTAAGTCACGGAAGCTCTCACGGCGTAGGTGACATTTCAGTTGCAACTAGAAGAACCGAGGCCACCTATACGCTGAGAGGGGAGCTTCCCGGGCCAGCAAGTTCCAAGTTGCAAGATTGGGAGGGACCCCCGTGGACCAGCAGGTGTGGGGAAAAGGAGCAGCACACAGGGACAGGGAAGCCCGTGCCAGATGCCACAACATTGGTGAGAAATTCGGATCTGCCTCCAACTGCCTTGAAAGAGCTAGTATTTCTGGAAAACTACACTTGAATGTAACTTCAAATAGGTAACTTTCTTGCTAAAGCACTGTAGTGTGTATAGGAAGTTTTTGAAAATAGGAAGTTTTATAAGAGAACACCTTTCAAACACATGAAGAGCTAAGGAACTGGTGTATGGCTCAATACAAGGACGTTGGGTCAAAGGGTAATTAACACTTTGTAGTCCACAGAAAGTTAACAGGTACCTTCCGTTGTAGCCTCTTAACGTCAGTGGTCTTGACCTCCACCCTAACTGTGCCTGTTTCTGTTTATTTGCTTGAGTCACTGAGCCAATGGAATACACTTTTAGAAGTATGCAAAATGAAAGTAAATGTTTGCCAGAGAGCATGTTGGTTTTTCCCTTCAATCAATCATTCATGTAACAAATATTTATTCAGCACCTGCGATGTGCCATGCGCTCTGCTGGACCCTCAGCCTACAGCGGTGGAGGCCGCAGTCCTGGATTTTCCAGTCCAGGAAGGAGAGAGACTGCAGACTGGCGAGTGCTGTCAGAGAAAACTACAGTGATCTTTAGTAAACGTGGAGAGTCAATGCAGGGACAGACCGTTAGCCTGAAGGCTCAGGGAAATGTTGTCTAAAGAACCAGTGCTTTTACTGATCTAGGGACAGAGATGATGACCAGTAACTAGGAAAAGAGAAATGAGCAATTGAGGCAAAACGAAACAAAACAGCCAAGTGAGTCCCTGAATTTTTATGTAAAAAGGACCTACGGGTCATGGCAAAATGCCCCTGGATCCCTCTCCCCATCTATTAGGGGCGAGTTGTGTCACCTAGAAATCTGGACGTTGAAGTCCTAACCACCAGTGCCTCAGAATGTGACTGCACGTGGAGACAAGGCCTTGAAAGAGGTGACTAAGTTCAAATGAGGACTTTAGTGTGGCCCCTAATTCCATATGACTGGTGTCCTTATAGGAAAGGGAACTTGGGCACAGATAGGAACAGAAGGAGACCACGTGAAGACACAGGGAAGAGGAAGCTGTCCAGAAGCCAAGGAGGAACTCACCTGCCAACACCTTTCTCTCAGTCTACCAGCCTCCAGAACTGTGCAAGGAAGTAAGTTTCTGTCATAGTGCTCCTAGTCTGTGGCACTTGGTTCCAAAAGTCTGCTTCTTCTTCACGGCAAAACTCAGGAGAACTCCCTCCACTTACTCACCTCACATTCTGTCCTCAACTCACTGCAGACACTTCCCAGTTCTCTCTTTTCTGCTCATTTCAGTATTGTCTGATTGCTTCCTTCTTCCTGAAGCACTTCCCCATTAACTTCAGCTTCCTTCCCTTTCCTGGTCTTCTTCCTGTCCTTCTAGTCATGATTCATCCGGGGGCCCTCCCACTCTGCAGACCTTCAGGGTGGAGTTCTCAAGGGCTCAATCCTCTGTCCCCTTCTATTCTTCCCTACACTCTCACCCTGTGGTAGAAGAAATCACTGGATGTTACTCTTAGAACAAAGGGAAGCCCACAAAGGATTTTAGAGAAGAAAATCCAATGTATATTCAAAAACATCATTATGCACACAGTATATAAACAGAAAAGTCAATATAGGAGTTGAGTTAGAAGGCAATAATAATAAGTTAGACATGTGTGGTAGCAATGAGGGTGCATATAAGCAGGCAAAAGTGGTTATATATGTAACAGTTATTTAATATTTTTAGGACTTAAAATCCTCAAGATTCAAAAGTAAGGGAGGGAGAAAAAGATGTCATAATTCTGAAGCTTCTGGGGACCAGATAGATAATGGTGACTTTTCTGAAGTAGGAAATCCAGGCAGAAGAATGACTTCTGGGGACAGATCACAGGTTCAGTTTTGAACACAGAGAAGTGCCCTTAACATACGCAAGTGGAAATGTCAAGTAGGTGATTAGACAATATGCATCTGGAATTCAGAGAAGCTGGCTGGTCTAGAAATTTAAATTTAAGAGCCATTGGAATATAAATTGCGCTTGTAGATTGCAACAGCCATGAGTAAGGATGCGCTCTCCCTGCAAGACTGGAGTGGAAAGGAAAAGACACCTGACGGAAAAATCTGCACAAGAAACGAAAGCATGGTACAAGAGGATGAGCCAGAAAAGTAGACTTAAAAGGAGCAGAGGAATGAGGAAAGTAGAAATGTCTGATGTCATGGAAGCCAGAGGCAGGAAAGAAGGTAGAAATCTATCACATCAAATGCTGCAGAGAGAGTGCTGTATGTGGACAAAGGACTTGAATAGACATTTCTCCAAAGAAGACATACAGATAACCAACAAGCACATGAAAAGGTGCTCAACATCACTAGTCATTGGGAAGATGCTAGTCAAAACCACAGTAAGAGGGGCGCCTGGGTGGCTTAGTTGGATAAGCAACCGACTCTTGATTTCTGCTCAGGTCATGATCTCACAGTTGATGAGTTCGAGCACTGTGTCAAGCTCTGTGCTGACAGCACGGGGCCTGTTTGGGATTATCTGTCTCTCTTCCCTCTCTCTCTGCCCCTCCCCCTGTTTGCACATTCTCTCTCTCAAAACAAATACGTAAACTTAAAAAAAAACACAATAAGATGCTACCTCACACCCATTAGGATGGCTGCTATAAAAAAATAAATTTAAAAAAAAACCCAGAAAATAGCAAGTGTTTGTGAGGATGTGAAAAATTGAAACTCTTGTGCACTGTTGGTGGGAATGTAAACTGGTGCGACCACGGTGGAAAGCAGTGTGCTCAAAAATTAAAAGTAGAACTACCATATGATCCAGTAATTCCACTACTGAGTATATACCCAAAAGAATTGGAAGCCACATCTGGAAGAGATGTCAGTATACCATGTTCATAGATGCATTATTCACAACGGCAAAAAGGTGAAAGCCGCAAAAGCATATACGTTGGCAGATGAATGAATTTTAAAAATATAGTCTGTACATACAAGGGAATATTATTGAGAAATTCTGACATGTGTTACTACATGGAGAAACCTCGAAGAAATTATGCCCAATGAAATAAGCTAGTCGCAAAAAAGGAAAAATAACGTATGATTTCACTTACGCGAGGTGCCTAGAGTGGTCAAATTCATAGAGACAGAAAGTACAATGGTGGTTGCCAGAGCCTGGAGAGAGGGGAGAAGGGGGGCAACTGTTTCATGTGTATAGAGTTTTGATTTTGCAAGATGAAAGTTCTGGACACTGGTCACACAGGACTGTGAACATACTTAACACCACTGAAATGTACACTTAAAAATGGTTAGGAGGGTAAGTTTTATGTTATGTTTATTCTACCACAATTAAAAATAAAAAAAACCTCAGTTATGAAAATGTAACCCTGGGGTGCCTGGGTGGCTCAGCTGGTTAAGCGTCCTGCTTTAGCTCAGGTTGTGATCTCACGCTTCATGAGTTCAAGCCCCGCATTGGGCTCTGGGCTGCCAGCTCGGAGCCTGGAGCCTGCTTCGGATTCTGTGTCTCCCTCTCTCTCTGCCCCTCCCCTGCTCCTGTTCTGTCCTCTCTCTCTCAAAAATAAATAAACATTAGGGGCGCCTGGGTGGCGCAGTCGGTTAAGCGTCCGACTTCAGCCAGGTCACAATCTCACGGTCCGTGGGTTCGAGCCCCGCGTCGGGCTCTGGGCTGATGGCTCGGAGCCTGGAGCCTGTTTCCGATTCTGTGTCTCCCTCTCTCTCTGCCCCTCCCCCGTTCATGCTCTGTCTCTCTCTGTCCCAAAAATAAAAATAAAAATAAAAATAAAAATAAAAATAAAACGTTGAAAAAATAAATAAATAAACATTAAAAGATTAAAAGCAAAAGAAAATGCAACCCTTAAATGTCAATAAGATAAAAATAAATTACATGTTCCTATAGCTAAAAAAGAACCATCTAAATCATCATTGTATACACTTTTTTCAAGGAATTTGGTCATGGAAGAGAAAAAAGATAAAGAAGAAACTAAAGACAAATGTCAGATCCAAAGAGATTCATTTCTTCTCTAAAGATAGCAGAGGCTGAAACATATTTAAATAGTAATAAGAATAATACAGAAGGAGAGAGAATTTAAAGCTAGAAAGAATAATCGATACTGAGACGCTTCTCAGAGATGGGAGGAGATTCCGTGTGGGATGGAGACAGAAAGGAAGCATCTGCTAGGAGGACAAACACCTCCTCCAAGTGCAGAATGAGGAAACGAGGACAGGAGTGAACGAGACAGGCAGATGTATTGGTCTGGTACCAGAGAGTCGATGACTTTGAATCGACATACTTTCATTTTCTCTGAAAAGAATCAGGGTTCTCTTCGGATAGGGAGGACACTGCTGCAGCCTATAAGTTTCTGGAAGCGTGAAGGAAGTTTGAAAGGGTCGGTAAGAGTTCCTGGGAAGGGTGGACATCCACTCAAGGCCAGTGTCCACCAATTGACCAGAATTCCCAGCTGCGTGATGGTGTGAATTTCTCTGCCCTCCTGAGATGCTTGACTAGGCACAGGGAAAATGTATTGTTGGGCTAATCTAGAGCTGGAGTTTTGACTCGCAAAGTCGTAAGACAGGGAGTTTCTTAGGTAAATGATCATTTGATGGACCATCGAACCTAAGGTGGATATGGAAGGAAGTAAAGAGAGAGGCTAATGGGTAAAAAGAAGGGTAAGAGTGGATAACCGCACTGATGGGTCAGTTTAACGGGAGCAGCTGACTATGTCCGAGATGGATGTACGTATTAGTGATGTCACAGTGACGCTGTGTCGTCCGGGGAGAGGGTGGCCATCTTGAAATGGGAGCCACCGGCATTCTGAGGGTCAACACACCAGGAGGGCAGGCCATCAGGTATACACTGCGGGTGCCCAGGGGCAGGGCAGAACCAGGGTGGAGAGAAAAACGGCAAACCAAGTGACAAAGTCTTCATTTGTCAGGAAAACCAGGAAGGGGCGCTTTTTAAAGCTGTACCCACCCCATTTATGTTATGTATCAAGTGTTGATTTGTGTCCCCCACAAATGTTGAAGTCCTAAACCCCAGGAACTTGGAACGTGGGCTTGTTTGGAGATAGGGTCTTTGAAAATATAACTACTGAAGGTGAGGTCAGAGGTGGGGGACACAGGCATGCACGCAGGGAATGCTCCGTGTCAGGATGAAGGTACAGGCCAGGGCCATGCTTCTGCAAGCCGGGGAGCACTGAAGAAGGCCGACAGTCCCCAGAAGCTGGGGGAGAGTGTGGAGGGGGTCTCCCTCATGGCCTCGAAAGGAACCCACGCTGCCCACACCTGGATCTCGGGCCTGTAGCCTCCAGAACTGGGAGGCAATGAATTTCTGTCGTTCACCTCACGCAGTAGGTGGGACTTCATTCCAGCAACCCTAGCAAATTACTGCATTCGCCTTAATGTATCTCCGTCCTCATCTGCATAAGCTGTTTTGGGAAGGACACCTCGAGCTCAGGTCTCCTGTCCCGTCAGGCACCCTCACTGAATCCCAGGAACAGAAAGTCCCGGAGAAGGTTTTTGTCTCGCGGGCGGACCATCGCAGGTAGAAGGTTCCAGTACTAAGCAATGGCTATCTTTTACTCATTTTTGCTACTAATGTCAAGTTCATGTATATCATCTTATATAATCTTCCTAACCAGCATGCAAAATAAGTATTATTGTCCTCGTTTTGCAAATAAGAAAACTAGGGCACGGAGAAATTAAGGGTTTTCCCCAAGAGCAACCGAATATCAAAGCTGGAATTTAAATCGAGGTCTGTCTGACTCCAAAGCTCACATTTCTTCCACTTTCTCGTCTTAACTGTGGCCCGACCGCACCCAGGGGCAGGACCCCCCAACACTCCCAGGGGACACCTATTCCCCGCTGGGGATCCTTCCTCGTTTCCTTATTAAAAGCCCTTGACTTTGGGGTCACTTCTTTCCTGCTCTGCCCCCTCCCCTTCCTGCCTCTACTTGCCTTCTTCCTGTTGCGGACTCTCTGAGTTCATCCTGTGGGTCCCCCAGGATCTGGCTCCTTTCTTGCCCTCCAGCTCCTTCTGTCTTCTTTGCAAACCAGACCTTCTCTGTTTCCCCCAGTCGCCCCGAACACCTCTCTGCTCCCCACGCACATGCTGCCCTCTCCAACCCCCTGGCCTTTGCACATGCTGGGCCTTCCACCCTGCCTCACTGTTACCTTTGCTGGAGAAATTGCCCCTGCTCTTCCGACTGTGGTTTAGACATCCACTCGAAGGCATTCTCCCCTCTGTCTTCTCATTCACTCAACATTCAAAAACTGCGTGACCATCACCTCCCTCAGACTCTGGGGTGGGGCAGTGGGTGGGACAAAGTTCCTGCCCCAGCAACTTGAGTCCTAGTGAGGAGGGAGAGGAATAATCACCCCAGCGCCTGCTACAGAGTGGGAGATGAACACGGACCAGACCACGGGTGTTGCGTTCGGTGAATGCTGCATTTGGTGTGACAGTTGACTCCATGGAGAGTAAATCCAGATTCTTTTCTAAAGTCGGCTTGCTCAGTTTTGAGACGCTATGGCCGGAGAACTGTTCATTATGGGAAGTGCTCAGAGGCTACCTCGAACTTTCAGGTATGCACCGAGATAGGCCTCAATCAAGTACATACTGCAGGCAAGCTGGTCCTCTGAACCCCAAGACAAAGGGGGCGTGCAGATGGTAGCCTCCAGCGTTGCCAAACTCGGGGCAGAAGCCGGAAGCTTGAATGCCAAGAGAGATAGGTCAGGCCCATGACTAAGCGAAAGCTGTGATCTGGAGGGCGGCATATCCGGAGTCGGCCCCCTTGAAGGCCAGTGAGCTCACTTCCATTAGGAAACACAGGCGTCCCCTGGCAGAGAGAGACTGATATTTACAGAGAAGCCAGAAATAGGAAATTCTTTTTTTTTTTTTTTTTGAGATAGAGAGAGAGAGCAAGCAGGGGAGGGGCAGAGAGACAGGGAGAGAGAGAGAGAGTCCCAAGCAGGCTCTGCACTGTCAGCACAGAGCACGAGTCGGGGCTCAAACCCACGAGCTGTGAGATCATGACCTGAGCCTGAATCAAGAGTCAGACGCTCAACCGACTGAGCCACCCAGGCGCCCCAGAAATCAAATTTTTAGACGATATCTCCAGACGCTACTTCAGTGCTGGTGACAAATCCCTGTCCGGAAGAGTATAATTCTGGCCCGACTCTGGCCCACGGGCTACCTTAACCTTCGTTCGGTTGCCCCTCCTCCTATGCTTTGTCTTTCTCCCCTGCCTTCCAGGGAAAGCTCCACGGTGCGGACGGTGGCCCAAGTTCACTTTATCATGAGGCAATCCCAACACCCGAGTCCACCGGGAACACCCAGAAGAACAGAGAGAAGGGCGCCGGGCATCGCTGGCGTCTGCAGCGGGCCATTTCCTCGGGCCACACGCCTGGACTCCGGCCGCCAGCGCAGGGAGAGCTTCCTGGGAGAGAAGGGGGGAGGGAAGGGGGAGGCAGGGAGGAGGCCAAGAAGCGTGGCTGCTGTTGGGGGGGGGGGGCGCGGCTTCCCTCCGAGGTGACCGCAGCCGCGTAGCAACATGTTAAATGAGGTTGACAACGTGCGAAGTGGAAAATGTCAGCAGCAGAAGAGAGACACCGTGAACTTTAGTTTTGATTTAAATTAATGGGAACCCAAGGAGAGAAAATCCTTCCAGTGCTCCGAGAAAAGTCGCAAGGTTGCAAGCGTGGACTCGCCTGAGCAGGTGTCTGCCTTGGTGCGATAGAGTCACCTCTGCGCCCCCAGCGTTTATTTGCAGGCGACACGGAAGTATTGAGACACATAAATGCTTCAATTACAGGGATGTCATCTGGCTACCACACTTCGGGTTCAACTCCAACAAACACGTTCTTTTCCCTTCCCATTCTTTCCCATCAGGGCCTGGAGGGGCACCGGAGGCTAAGACAGTCTCCGCAGCGAATGAGCCGCTGTGGGAAGGCGAGGCGTCTGGGTGTGAGATGCGTGGGAAATCAGCAAATAGCTCTTTGAAATGTCTTCACATGCAAAACATGCAAAGAGAGGGAGGGGGGAAAGCCCCGGACAGCAATTAAGGGAAGGAGTTGCTTCCCGAGGAAACCAACCACAGCTTTCTAGGACAGGGTGCACGGCCGGGCACTGGGGAGTCAGGCCCCTGACCTTGGTCGCGCGAAGGGGAAACGGCCCGGAGGAAGGAGGCGGGGGCCAGACCTCAGGGCTTTTCCACGGGTCTCCTCCGTCACACGGGCGCTTCCACACTCTGAGTGACCTCACTGCAGCCGTGGAAGACCCGTGCTCAGGGGAGATCGAGCCTCTGGTTCCCTTCCCACGTTTATTATCCAGCAAAACAGCCTCAAGGAACCGCCAGCACCGATAACTTGAAAGTGAATGCTTGGCCAGGGAGGAGAGCGGGAGAATCGGGACATCGACTAGTTTTTCAGCGAGCCGTGCCGATCGAGTCGAAAGCCCAAGGATGCCAGGACGGCAGCGGGTTGGAGGGGTTGCCGCTGCGGCAGGAAGGAACGTTCTCGCGACATTTGCGATGCTGAGACAGCTGTTAGGAGGGCTGATTAGCAGCGCCTTCGGGATCCAGAGGAGTGAAGAGGCGGTGCCGAGCTGCTGGGAGAATTAGCATCCTTAAATAAGAGACATAAGTGTAATGGGAACAGAGACGATCCTAAGTGGCTCATCCCAGCCCGCTCTGCAATCATGTGAGTGTTAAATACACACCGAAGGAGCAGGGGGCAGACAGAGGGAGAACCATAAATGAAACCAGCATGTTATTAGAAACAGACGTTTGCTGGGCATCTGCACGCAGCCCAGCGTCAGGTTTGTTTTGCATCTGACAAACGAGACTTATCTTTTAACGGTGATATATTCGAGCTCGTGGCAACACCATTCACGTTCTGGGAACGGTGCCTCTGTGCACACGTGGTGATCACACCCCTTCCTCTCGCCAGGGGAAGCCTGCAATCGTGAGCACCGCTCCTCTCCGATAAGGCTGCCTCCTCCAGGGTGCCAACTCTCTCTGAATTTCAAAGCTAATAGCAATTGCCTTTTGCATGCGCAGTGTTCATTTTCCCATCCAGAGAGCAAGTTCTCAAGACAGAGAAATCGGCTGCACCTCCTAATGTGCTCCCACCTCCCTGCTAATGAACCCACTCAAGAACTTGCCGGTGGATTGCTCCCCGAGCCGGTGGCTTTGTCACGGCCGCAGCAACGCAAGCACCCCAGTCCCTTTCCAGTCCTGATCCTGAAGAAAAAACCATTGCGATGTTTGTGAGTTATCAGGAAGATGGGTGTTTGTAATCCATGACAAAAACACGCAGGTGTGTGTGTTTAGGGAAAGAGTATTTGGGGAACTGGACATTAATGACACCTGTCATAGGAGCCGTGCTTCCCAAGGCCACTCCAGACAGGTTCTGCAAGAGAACTTTCTACTAAGAGAAGTCATCAGTATTTTGTCTTTCTCTCGCCTTCTCCCTGCAGTGACAAGACTTCTACCCTCTACCTCAAATTCTCCGGAGACCTCGATGGAGACAGATTCATAAACCAGCTCTGTCGGGGCCACAAGGTATCACTATTTGCCTCGTCTCCCTTCCTGGCCGTCTTTGGGGTGTCCTGGGGTGGCGACATCCCTTGGCCCTTGGCTCTACCTGGACCACAGGTAACCCAAGCATGTCTGCTCGCTTCTCTCTAGAGGATGCACACGTTCATGCCGAAGGCATTGCTTCTAGCTGATTCTGCAGGGGCTGGCCAGGCTCCCAGTGCTGTCCCTGCCTCTAACCACACATAGCATGGGAGCCACGGTGGGTGGTGCCGCAACAGGGATGAACCACCAGCCCAGCCCATGCTCCGCTGGAGCCGGGAGCCGGCTTGGAGAGGGCCTCTCTCCCGGTCAGTGCTTTGGCCCTTTGGATGAGTCCATGCAAAGCCTCTGGGTCACCCCACACCCCACAGAGACCTCAAAAGGCGGTTCTTTGCTTTCTCCGTTTTATCAAGCAACCCCCCCACCCAGACGTGCCGTGGGAGGGTGAGTAGAGAAGGCAGATCATTCACAAGCCCACATTCAGAATTCCCTTCCTCCGTTCCTCCAGCAGCCGCTGTCCTGGCATTTCTCTCGATTTTTTCTCACTTTTTTGCCTAAGGATGAGTTTGTTTCCCGGGGAATTCTGTGGTCCTCGTACCCAGAGAGCCCCAGGGAACACCCCCGACCCTCAGATGGATCTGAACCTTTGAGGAAAGAAGACTTGGGTTCAAAATGAAGCCTCCTGTCCCCACAGCCTCCTTGAGACACATAACAGCTTGTAAGGCACATCGCACGCCGCCTACCTCACTCAGTCCCCGTGGGGTCCAGGGCAACCCGCGACGCCGTTTACTCCCCTTTGACAAACGAGTAGGCTGGGAACCGGAAAAGTCACGCAGCCTGCCCAAGCTCGCATGGCTTTCAGTGACGAGGTGGACACTTAAGGCCATGTCTGATTCCAGGTCAGGTGCTCTTTATACCTCAATTTTTTACTTAAATTTGATCGCCGGTGGGAGAGGCAGACTTCGTGTCAAGGCTTCCAGAGCAAGGATCCGAGAAGTCCTCCGATGTGCTTTTCACGCCTCTCTTCTTTCAACGGCGCGGCAACCACAAGGGCGAACAACTCGCCAGAGCGGAAATGAGTCGACACGAGGCAGGGGTTTGTACCTCGGGCCGCCGCCTCGAGCAGGGGCGCGGTGGATGGTCCCGCGATGCTGGATGAAGCCGGCCCTCCCCGCCCTTCCCTACTTTGCTCCCACGCAGCTCAGCACCCCCAAAGCATGCACGGGTTTCCGTGTCAAGACAGCATCCGGCCGGCCTGGGTCTGGCCTCTGGGAGCGAGCCTAAGGACTCTTGCGGAGGCCATCGCTGTCCTTGATTTACATCCCAAAGCTCCCTGAAGGTACAGAATGGGATGGACAGCCCTTCCCACCTTTCAAGCAGCCCCGTTGGGGTAGCGTTTCATCCCTGCACTGTGAAAACGAAAACCTCACGCTCTGTTTCTTCAGAGGCAGTAAGACCCAGGGATGGGGGGTTGCGTTACTTCTGTTTTTGTTTTCTTTTATTTTTTTTTTAAATTTTTGTAATGTTTATTTACATTTGAGGGAGGGACAGAGAGAGGGAGACACAGAATCCCAAGCAGGCTCCAGGCTCAGAGCTGTCGGCACAGAGCCCGACGTGGGGCTCGAACCCATGGACCGTGAGATCGTGACCTGAGCCACAGTCAGACGCCCAACCAACTGAGCCACCCGGGTGCCCCTATTTGATCTACATCTTGTAAATGATGACACCGAGGCTGAAGGGGTTACACTAAGTCATAGGTGTGCAGGTGACAGGGCCAACATTCCAGCCCAGTTCTTCGTGATTCACCACTTAGCCGTCCCCGAGGTGGGAAACCCAAACCCTGGGGTGACGTAATGCATCGTCTGTCTATAATTTCTTCCCTTTCATCCCCTCTGGGTGCATTTGCGATGTAATCAGAAAAGACAACATTCTTGCCTAATGAGAGTTTGCTGGAATGGATACAAGGGGCAGACAGAGCAGACCCAGGAGCGTCCCTGTGGCTGAGGACAGCATCCGAGGACGGCATCTGTGGCCCTGTGTGCAGGTCACCGTGCGGGACGTCGTCACGGGTCCTCTGCCGGTGGCTCAGACGGTGGGCAAAGTTCATTTCCTGGGCATCCCTGCACCCCAGGCCCCTACAAGCCCGCTCCCGCAGAAAGACATTTGTCTTGCAACAACAACAAAAACAAAGAAACAAACAACACCAACAAAATGAAAGGAAATGAATGCCATCTAAAGTGTAAGCTCAGGGTCCCGGAGTCCCCTTGGCAGAGCTCTCCTTGTAAAATTAGGTATGGCGGAGATGCCCACACAGTGTAGCTCATCTAGAAGGTGGTTTTCAGTCACACCACTTTTAAACGAGTCTTGTTGTGTCCAGTGTTGTTGATTGAGGCCAAATACGGCTGATTGAAATCCCGCCTGTAGCCACGATTGGTAAAACCTTAATTCATGCCTACTCTCTGCACTGAATGTATACGCACAGTTTGGGCAGAGCCAGATGGACATGTGCCTTTGAACTATCTTTGAAAAATGCATTTGCCGAGCACGCAGGCTAATCAGCATCACGCAGAAAACTCTCACCGTACAGACGCGTATTCGATCATTCTCATTTAGGAATTAAAGGGTTGCCTAAAGACGCCTCCCCCCTCCCCTCGTTGCTTTCGCGTGGCAATACTATGCTTCCTTTAAAGCAACACAAAATTTGATTTCTTCGTAAAATTTCGAACGCACGTTCCCCCAGCGCCCCCGCCCCATGGCTGTTTCTGCTTTTAAAATCGAATAGAGGGTTTCCCAAGGAAGCCGCAGCGGGGAGGTGAGGCTGTGCTGGCAGAGGGGGGCCGCCAGGCGGACGGGCGTGGTGGGGGGCCGGGCCGCAGGCAGGTGCAGGGGAGGTGGACAGAGGTGCGGGCCCTGCCCGTGGAGCCCAGGGGGCTGTGTAAGGATACAGTCTCTGTTTGTTCTAGAATGCCGGAAAATGCCCACTGAGCCTCCACCAGCTGTGCAGGGCGCCTTTCCGGGCTGCGGGTTGGATGACATTTTCCCTAACCTTTTTAACAAACATAGGGTGAGGACCACACTGTTTGGCTGAAAGACTAAATTTCAGGAAGAACGGATAGAGGGAGAATTGTTTCAGGGCCTTCGGCAAACGGCGCTAATCACCGTAATCCCGGAGCATAACAAACACGGACGGAACCCGGCCAGCTGGGGACACTCAGTGTTTTTGCTCTCACCTCTGTCCCCATGTCTAGGCACGCCGAGCTGCCCCATAAAACAGCCAGTGGAGCACATTTCCGTGGACGGAAGGTGACTACTTTTCAAACCCGTCTCCCCTCTGGGAAAGAAGGCTGATGGTTGCACCTGTCAGGGCCCTTCCGGTGCCGTGAAGAGGTGTCCGCACAGGGTCTCCTCAGGGAAATGGAAGTGGTTTGCAGCTGGTCCCTGAAGCCCCTCAGGAACAGAGGCGTGTGATTCTCCACAGAGACTCGCGTGGCGTCCTTTGTCCTCTTTCCAAGGTCTCTTCTTCTCCCTCCCCCCAGCTGGTGTGCTCAGAACTTATGGCCTCCATGATGGTGTCCCAAGCCAGAGTCTCCCCAAAATCCATGTGTTGAAGCCCTAACCTCCCCATCCGGTACCTCAGAATGTCTTCTTATAGGGACATCGGGTCTGGAAAGAGGTGATTAAGTTAAAATGAGGTCATGAGGGTGACTGCTAATCCATGAGTTGTGTCCTCATCACAAGAAATGAGGCCCTCGACACGCATGGAGGAGGGCCCATGTGGAGGCCCAGGAGAAGGGGCTGTCTGCAGGCCAGAGAGAGAGAGAGAGAGAGACCCACCCTGCCCGCACTTTGACCTCAGACTTCCAGCCTCCGGAAATGTGAGAAAATAAATTGCTGCTGATTGAGACTCACAGCCTCTGGCACTTTCTAGAGCTGCCCAGGCCAACCCATATAGTCTCCTTCTGAAATTTCCACCTCACACTTTCAGCAACTGGCACAGGCTCTCAGTTTCCACGTTCGTGAGAGAGGAACCTCATGGCTCCAGTTCATTCTGCAAAGTTCAGTCGCTCAGATACAGGCTGCTGCCAGCCGGGCCACCATCCGTCTTGAGGTAGGAGACCACCTGTGCTCAGTTGTCTTGGGCTGAGGAGGGCAGACTCATGAAGCCCAGAGGTATCTGCCCAGCGTCACCTCAGCATGGTATCTGGCCCAGAATCGTCTGGCCCCATTCTGGCCCAGAATCGTCTGGTCCGAATCAGTCACAAGCGATGCCCAGACACAGGCAGGAACACAGCGCACGGTTTCACTCACCTCCTTAAGCTCAGGATTCCAAGGGAACCACAGTCTCTTATGCGAAAGTCATATATTTCTCATCAATATCCTCCACGACTCTTTTCCTGGTGTGGGATCCTAGGAATTTTCCCCCAATGGGAAGTGGCAATGGGACAGTTCAAATAGAGCAGTTGTCAAATGCATGGTTCATTGGGAATCACAAAGAGGAAATAGCCCAGTTTTCTCTTTCAGACCCTTAGCGGGTGGAGGTTTGGGAAAGGCGTCAAAGGTATTCTGTGCACGGATATCTAGAGCTAAAGGGGGAACAATCGATATGTTTTCTTCTCACCCTCCAGTGCAGCACTGGAGAGGAGACAAGAGGAAGAGGTGTGAAATGGAGAGAATATGGTACATCTGGAATTCGAAGGCTAAGAACACTGGCCCAGATGCTCAGGCATGGCATGGGGAGAAAAGACTGCCACACGGTCAGAGACCTAGGGGCAGAATTATCCAGAAGGAATAAGGGAGGTGGAGTCCCCCACCCCCACCCCGTGTGCTCGGGTGCATACCACAGCTCAAGGGAAAAAACATTCCCGCAAGGGACATTGTAAAATGAAACGGCTGAATGCAGGTGGAAGGAGACGGAATTTTCCATCCCAGGCCTCGCTATGACTCACTCACTTGTGTAAATATGTTTGTGCGTGCACATTATGCGTAACTCTATTGTGCGTGCATTGTCCATCTAACATGTAGAAATACATCTGTATGATTTGATCAGGCTGGATTCATTTCCAGAAGTTGGGGCTGCTCTGTCTCACTTAGAAAAGCATTTCTCAGAGAGGGAAGGAGGCAAACCATAGGAGACTCTTAAATACTGAGAACAAACTGAGGGTTGAAGGGGGGTGGGAGGGAGGGGAAAGCGGGTGATGGGCACTGAGGAGGGCACCTGTTGGGATGAGTACTGGGTGTTGTATGGAAAGCGATTTGACAATAAATAATATACATATGTATACGTATATATATACGTGTATACACACACACACACACACACACACGTATATATATACTCAAGAACAGGAGAGGCAGAGAATGGATTGTGACTGTCCCCCTGGTCCCAAATTCCCAGGCCTTGCTAAGGGGCTTTAGAAGGATCCCCCTGGGGACAGTCACAACCCATTCTCTGTCTCTCCCGTTCCTAAAACTCTGTTCTGCGTATAATCCGCCAAACGCACCCAGAAGAGAACCTGTGGCGGAAGAAGGTCTGATGAGCAGACAAGGCTTCTGGCACCTGGGTGGACTGGAGCCTCTCCTCTGGGACCCAGACTCGGAGCCATGTGGCAAGCAGCGCGCGGGACGGGGGAGGAGAGATGATCCATCAAAATCTCCAGGGAACGTGAATGCCAATGAGGCCCCTCCGCCCACCCCGGCTCGAGGGTGCCCATGCAGGGTCCGCAGCCTGGGAGGGCCTTTGGGGCTCTGCTGCTCACACCGTGCGCTCGGAGAGGCAAGTCAGGTACCCCGCGAGTGAGGACAAGGATGTGGGAAGCTCCTCGGGGACTCTCTCCAACCCGGACTTCCCTCAACAGTGCTCGTAGTCTGAGCTCTGACCAGCTCATGTCTTTGCCCTTAGTTATACTTTAGCAGTCAGAACCGCTGAGAGAGAAGGATGAATGATGGGAGCGAAGCAGTAACCTCCCCCTGAATAGCATAATATCATATACATTCGAGAATTGTTGAGATAAGGATGTTGAATGCATAGCGTTTAAATGCACCCAGATACCCTTTGTGCTCCAGGCCAGTAACATTTCTAAAGAAATCTGGGACGATTCTTTGAGTGGGCCCAGCAAGTTTCTGGAACATCTGACCACGGCTGACAAATAGCCTTTTAGCAAATTAAGTGTAAATGAATCAGAAGCTTATGGATCATGTTTTAGCTGAAACAAAGGTTCCAAAATTTATAAGAAAAGGTGCTTGGCAAGCTCATTATAATTTGTTGAACCCAAGCATTTGAAAAATAGTTTGATTGATTTTGCCAGCTGCAAACCCTGCCAATTTTCTAATGTCCCTAAGTATTTACTAGCATTTTTCCAGATTGAATTTCCTATCCATATTTCTAAATGTTCTTGGCCGCTCTGCTGATAATTATTTGGAGTACTTTATATGCACAGGGACAGTATGCCTCATTCTTTGACAATTAATCCAATGTCATTCTAACTTTGGACAGTGTTGCAGTTTTTCAAAATTCTCTCACGAATATCACACTAGGGGCGCCTAGTCTCTGAAGCGTCAACTCCTGATTTCGGCTCCGGTCATGATTTCACAGTTTGTGGGATCGAGCCCCTCACCGGGCTCTGTGCTGACAGCACCTGCTTGGGAATCCCTCTCTCCCTCTCTCTCTGCCCCTCCCTGTTCCTGCTCTCTCTCCCAAAATAAATAAACCTTAAAAAAATCACACTTTTCACATCTCTCAGCATTACATATTATTCCCTCATCTACAGATAAAAAAAACAAAAAAAAAAACAAGGCTCAGAGAGGTTTAATGACTTCACCAAAGCTACATTGTCAGAAAAACACAGACCAAGTACTAAAATCCGGGTCTCCTGACCCCAAATCTATACCGTGAGGATAAAGAGGGCGCCACATTCTCAGTCTGCTCTACTCTTGCTCGAATAACACCTGTGGTATAAGGAACAGAAGAGGTCCCACTGAGGGTCAGGATAGACACCTGTCAGTCTCCAGACAAAGGAGGTAACTAGTCTTCAGCTGCTGTGTGTTGCCCTCTGTCTCTGCTACTATTTATACCCTCACCCTCTCAAAAGTATTTCTCCCTACCTGGGTGCTTAACATACAGACAGGATGACTCATCATTCTGAGACTAACAGAAATAGAAAGTTTCCGGGAGAAGAAGACACACGTGAAGAAAGCCAACCAAAACGCCAGCTACGCTTTGAGCCAATCGTGTTGTCAACAAAGATCTGTTCCACTTTTAGTCAGTAGATCCCCTGAATTATACAATTCTGTACACTGAGTAAATGATAAAGTGATTAGTCTGTCTTTTGCAACACCTCCCAATTTAGTATTCAGGCATTTAATTAATGTTCTGTTTACACCCCACTTCCACATCATTAATAAAGATGTTTAATAGAACTGAATTTAACACCAATCTGTATGCACAGCGGCCAGCAGTGGCTTCCCTTAGACGTGGCCCTGCCCGTTCCCTGCCGACAGGCCCACGACATAATCTACGACAGCATCTGAGGATGTTAAGTGTCACCATTTATCTAAGACCCCCGGCACAGCCTTCTCTGTGTCCTTCCACTAGAAAGACAACGTGCTGGGGCAACCTCTGGAGCACTGGCTCCTTTGCCAAAAGGACCGTGGCGTCACCCAGAAGCGACTCAAGACCAGACCCTTCCTTGGAGGGAAGGGGCAGCTTGGAGTATAACCCAGGAGCTCTGGACCCAATCTTGCCCCATCCCCGGACCACCTGTAAAAGTCTTAGGTCAAGGGAAGATCTGACCAGGCTTCTGGTTCAAGATGGCAACATAAAAAGCTCCTGAATTCACCTGCTCCCGTGGACAAACCGAATCTGCCGCTGTACATGAAGTCACTTTCTCTGAGAAAACCTAAAAACCCGTAGAGTGACCCCTTCACACTTGGCAAACAAGAGGGAAACTGCACTAAAGTGAGTGGGAAAGGCTGAAGGTCACTGTCACCAGAAAGCCCCCCATTGGTGCAGCTACCCATGATTAAGAAGGGACTCGGGGCGCCTGGGCGGCTCAGTCGTTTAAGTGTCTGACTTCAGCTCAGGTCGTGATCTCCCAGTCTGTGAGTTTGAGTCCTGCATCAGGCTCTGTGTGGACAGCTCGGAGCCTGGAGCCTGCTTCGGATTCTGTGTCTCCCTCTCTGCCCGTCCCCTTCTCATGCTCTGTCTCTCTTTCTCTCAAAAATAAACATAAAAATCAATAAAAAATAAGTTAAAAAAAAGAAGAAGAAGAAGAAGAAGAAGGGACTCAAAACCTGAAGCTTCTCCTAAAAAGTGATTCTGGTGCACCTGGGTGGCTCAGTTACTGGAGTGTCCGACTTGGGATCAGGTCATGATGTCACATTGGTCGCAGGGCCCGGCACAACAGCAGCCTTTGGAGAGGTGCCCAGACCGTATTTGAAAGAGACTCACTTCCTAAGTCGGAAGTGTTGGTCTGAGGGAGAGGGGCTCGCTGGGATAGTCTCCAGGCACAGACGGCCGGGCGCCACCTTCCTTTCTGCTCTCCCTCTGCCTTGCTGTAGCCCATTGGTATTGTAGCCCCCAGACAGCCCGTGCCTGAGGAAACCCACGGAAATACAGATAAATCGATCAAAACGATGACCCACGCCATCCATCTACTCCTGCCCCAAGCAGCTGATGTCTCTGTGTCATTGCCCCAGCGCTGAACAAATGATGCAATGCACCGGGCAACACGCAGACCTGTGCACCTGCCTGCGGACCAAAAGGCCCTCCATGACTGTGCTAACAGCTCCTCATCAAGTCCCATGCTCTGTCGGCCCTGGTGACACCAGCCAAGCTCAATTGCTCGGAAGTTGAGGAACGAGGGCAGTTCTCCATTAAAATCCTCTCTCTCCAGAGAGTCTTTAGGCTTCCTTTCTGAAAAGGAGCACAGGACATTAAAGAAGAAGATTTCCAATCTAGGCTATTTTAAACCCTTGGTGTTTTTAGTAAATATTTGCTTCCTCCCAATTTCTGTAGGGGTAAAAATCAATACAGCTGGCTTCTGCAGAGGGTTCCTGACTCTAAGATTCCAGCTAAGGAAACGTGGGGGCTCAAGTTCCTTTCAGAAAAACCATGCTCATGCCCAGGGTTGCACTGACAGAGACCTGGTGGCCACAGGGACCTATTTTAAAGGAGAAATGTGCAGAGGACGGAAGGAACTGGATCCTGCCGGGGAGGAAAACTGTCCAGGCCCCCGGTGTGTGTTTCTGAGGTTTAGGATACAAATTAAAATTAACACTGGGCCTCTCTGCGAAAGCTTGCCCGCCCTCAAATTTCAAACACACAAGAAACCTTCTCTTGGATGCTCTGAATCCGGACGAATGTGAGTGCCACCAGGTCCCCATTGAGAATTTCAAATCTTGAAAGACCTCGTTCCGGCTCGAAGTGGGGGTCTTCCTGGCAGGCCGGGGACGGCTTAGTCTGCATTTCCCACTTGGTCGGAGATTTCTCTTGCGGACCAGGGGGCCCGAGGCTCAGCACGGAAGGTAGCTGTTCTACCAAACCTCAGTCAGCCTGGGAAATTAGTGACCTAGGAGTCTTCTTGCTGATGGAAGAAAACGCGGGCCAAAGCAGGCTCCTGATTGTTGACTGAAGCTAATGGGAATTGATAAATCGCTTCCTGTCCCCCTGGACGAGGCATCTACCAAATTTTAGATTTCAATTGTATGAGAAATTATTTCTGCAATTCAGCCAGCAAGAGCACATCTAACTGTGTTTTTTTAATCTTATCAGAGTGCGACAAAAATCAGAAAATTCATAGCTTTGTGGCGGCAAGGTATGAATGCACAAGTTAGAGGAAGTCCTTTTTAGAGACGTTCAATGTGCGAATGCAACCTGTGTATTTGCTGGGCTCACCAGGGATATAGGGTTCTCAGATCGCCGCGAGGTGGCTTATAAAATCCCTCTAATTTCCCGCCCAAAGGAACAGGGAGCAGGATTCCTCTCCAGATGACACGGGCCCATTGCCCAGAGCTCTCAGGGGGGCCCTTGGCTTTGGGTTCTAATCTTTCAAAGATGTGCTGAGGCTCGGGGTCTAGGAGAGGGATCCTTCCAGCTCAAAGCCCAGGATGGGGGCTTTCCATCAATAGCTTTGCAGAAAATGTGCGTTCTTGCACTCTCTGGGAGTCTCTCTGGGACTCCCTGCCATCCCATGAGGACTCAGTGTGGCACAGAAGCCCAGATGAGACACAATCTACTTTGCCAGCTTCGGATCATCACGCCTTCCCCCTGAAAACTGCCGCCAGACACCCGCACTGTCAACGGCCCAGGCCTGAGGGTGTCTTGTGTTTCTGGGGAGTGACAGCCAAGTTAGGAGGTCAAGAGCAAAGCAAAACAATGACAAGCATTTATTGAGCAGTTAACGGGTGTCAGACACCAGGCCGTGCTCTTTACCCGAATTAATTCAATTAACCATCCTCACAACCCTTTGAGGTAGAGAATGTCACCATTCCCATTTCACAGATCAGGAAACTGAGGCAAGAGAGGGCTGGCAGGTACCTGAGGTCAATTGCGGGGCTAGGAACCCACGCTCCCAGCCTGCACACCCACTCCTGACAGCGGGGTCAGTTGAATGCGCTTCTCACCCAGCGCGTTTGGCTTGTTTCTTTCCCTTTTGGTCACTTTCTGGTTCATGCTTGGCATCAGGAGCAGCTTATAATAGGCAGTCACGGTCCCCAAGAAGGCGGACAGCAATCTGGAAGTCTGCTCGGGCCCGCAGCGAGCTGGGTGTTGAAATCCACTCGTTCCCACAAGGTGGGAGGCACTGGGGCTGGTGGGTCTCTTCCTGAAGCACAGCCTGGCCTATGCCATGGGGCCTGGGACCCGCTCTGCTGGAGGCTGGGGAGGGAGACATCCCGTGAACCCGCTTAGCGCATGGGTGTCTCAGGAGCCGGCACCCTGCCGAGGCTGGACTGCAGTCCACACTGACACCAACTGTCTCCAAGTATCTGCGTGTCTCCCGACCTGAGACTCGGCTCTGGAATCTTCATGCAAATTAGATCTTTCATGTTGTCTCTAAGTTGGTAAGAAATCAAGTAGAAGATTATTTTTCTTCCACGGTTCAAAGCTTGAAAATTAAACAAACTTGGAAAGCTGACAAACTCCAACAACAAGAGGAAAATGTTCGAGAAGGGAAAGTCAGACTTGAAATGTTAAAGGATGTCACAGTTTATGGAATTATAAAGTTTGCAAATTCGAAAGGGAGCATAGAGAATATTAATCCGACTTCCTCATTGTATAAGTCAGGACACCAAGGTCCAACATTTAAAGTGGATCCTCTCAGCGAGAAGCATCAGAGCCCGTCTCTGGCCTCAGGACTCTCTACAAATTCACGGCCACTTCTACTCAATCGCACACCTCTCGAAGGAGATGTAGCTTTTGAGACTGGGGCTCGTATTTTCTGAGGCATTGCTGTTTCCTTTAAGTAATTACATATCTATTAAGACCTCTATGTTGAATATTTATTGAGCAGTTATGAGGTGCCCGGCAGCCCTAAGCGTCCTGAGGATGACATAATTATGAGAAACATAAAAATGTTACATATGTGATTTTATCACGTTTGTTTGCGTGATGACCGCAGTCAGGATAGGGAACGATTTCTCACAAGGATGCCTTGTGCTGCCCATTGATGGAACTAAATCCACACTCACGCACACTGCTGTCTGCATGGGAAACCAGAGATGTCCGAGGCGGGCCAGTGGATGGCACCCATATCAGTTCCCTGGCTGGAGCGTGGTGATGCGAGATGCTTCACGTACGTAACACCGGGAGAAACAGGTGAAAGGTATACACGTCTATCCGTACAATTTCTCAAAACTTCATGAGAAGCCACAGTCATCTCGAAATAAAATGTTTTCAAATGGCCAACATCCAGAACACCGACAACAGGAAATGCTGGTGAGGACGCGGAGCCACAGGAACTCCCACGCGCTACAGGTGGGGCATGCAAAATGGTGCAGCCACTCGTGGGGAATAAGCTTAGGAAGTCCCTGAGCTTGCACCCATGGGTTAACAAGGCACGTAGGGATAGGAAACCTCGGGACGAAAGCACCCAAAACGAGGTAAAGCTTAGGTATCAGCTTACTACAATAGCAGAAATCTGCTTTCACAGGAAGGAGGGACCAAAACAGGTAAACAGGTGAACAGGGCTGCAGGGTGATGTTGCCCAGAGCAGAGCTAATTAGCAAAAGAAAGGTACCTTGTTGCCCCCGAGGTAACACGTTCTGTCTTTCTTGTCCCCTGGGCAAGTTTAGGCAAACAGACTTGGCGCCTCAAGCCTGCCTCAAACAACCACCTGCCTCATGGCAGGATTTTGTTTTGTATTGACCCAAACTCCTGACACCGCGTATCTTCAAAACCCCCTTTCCCCCACACCCATGAGTCAATGTTCACGGTGTCATTGTCTCTTCGGGCACGTCCGTCATGTTTGTAAGTCTCTGATCCTAATAAAAATGGAGCAAGGACCCTTACTCGAGGCTCTCGTCTCCTCCCGGACCTTAGCCTCTCTCGCATATTCATCCTGTGTCTGCTCTCTCGCTGGACAAGACAGAACTCCAGACCCAGAGTCTACGACCGCCACTTTGGAAGACAGTTTGCGAGCTTCTTGCGGAAGTAAACACACTCTTACCAGGTGATCCAGTGATCACTCTGCTTGCCATTTACCCAGAGGTTGGAAGCTTATGTCCACACAAAACCAGCACACAAATGCTTATGGGAGCTTTATTCATAACTGCCCAAACTTGGAAGCAACCAAGATGTCCTTCAGGTGGTGAGTGGATAAATAGAGACTGGTCCATCCAGACAAGAGTTGAGCTTTCCAGCCACGAAAAGACACATGGAAGAGACTTAAATGCACGTTAGTAAGTGAAAGAAGCCAATCGGTAAAGGCTATTGACCGTGTGATTCCATCTATATGACATTCTGGAAAAGGCAAAACCATGGAGACAGGGAAAGATCCGTGGTTCTCAGGAGTTAGGGGAGCGAGGGAAGGGATGAACAGATGTAACATGAGATTTTTAGGACAGTGAAAACTCTCTGTCTGATACCATACTACGTGTCATTATGCATTTGTCCGAACCCATAGAATGTACACCAAGAATGAACTCCCAATACACGCTGTGGACTCTGGGTGATGACGGTGTGTCAATGTCGGCTCATCGGTCGCAACAAATGTCCCACTCTGGTGGGAGACGTTGATTCTAGGTAGGCTGTGCGCGTGGGGTCGCTAGGATATATGAGAACTCTGTACCTTCCACTCAATTTTGTTGTGAACCTATAGCTGCTCTAAACAAGAGAGTCTTGGGAAATATAGAACTTAGGTGTCAGCATTGGTCAAGATTGTAACGATCTGAAGTGACTTCATGCCGACCCTTTCAATGTATGAGCAAAAGAGCTCTACCCTACAGGTGGGCCAGCTGGCAAAACCACAAGCGTGCAGCACCACCAGGCTACAGAAATGCTGGGTGTGAACAGCTCTGTGGGGCCTGCGTGGATGGGAAGGAGTCAGGGAACAGCCGGACCCCAAGGACAGGTAGGATGGAGCGAGGCCCAGCTCATCTCATGGCTGGAGGCATGTGAGCACATGTGGGGCAGGAAGGAGCTCAGGGCCTGGGGGACGAGGAGGCTGCGACTCCTCCGAAGCAGCTGTTTGCTAACCAGCAGCTGGAGGGAGAGTGAGGGGAGAGGGACGTACACACAAGGTTGAGAGTTCTAACTCAGTCTAAGGGAAATAAAAAACCACGGTCCACTGACGTGTGATGCAGCTGCTTTCAAACTGTTCAAAGCAGAGCCTGATGTCACAAAAAAACTTCCAAGGAGCCTGTGCCGTGAAACAGGCAGCATAGGGCTTCTCTGGTTTCGGGCGGGGCCACCACCCCAGCGGGGCGTTCCCCAGACGAGGTGCCCCGGCACCTCGTGCACAGCCCCAGGCATGCTCAGAGCTTCCAAATTCCAAGCCAAGAAAGAGCAAAGGTCCAGGAGGCAGGACCCGAGGGCTCCTCTGCTCGGTCACTGGTGCCACCTGTGAAGAAGGCATACAAACCCGTCAAATCTCAACTTCCTCCTTTCCAAAAGGAGGAATAGTTAGAACCAGTCTCAAGTGCCCAGGGGACACCTGGCTAAACACTTGTCTGGTTTCCATTGGTCAAACTGGGGAAAGGATTACAGAAGAGGGGACCCAACCTTGTTGACGTAAATCACGCACACAAAATCAGCATGGAAACTTGGGCTGCGGGTGCCAAACTGATATAAACCAAAAGATGACCAAAATCTCAGTTCCCCTGCTCCATTTTGCAGATGAGAAAGCCAAGGTCAAAAGGAGCTGAAAAAGAAAGAAAGAAAGAAAGAAAGAAAGAAAGAAAGAAAGAAAGAGAAACAGAAAAAGATCTGGATGTTTCCAATCTTGTCTGTAAACCAGGAGCTCAGGTCATTGCCTTTACTCATTGGGTATTCTCTCGTTTCAACGTAAACATGTGACAGACGAGACAGACACTATTCACTGGCAGCAAAATAAGAGAAATGAGATACAAAAGTCACCAAATATTTCCGGTCTTATATTCTTCGTGACGTCATGTAACTTGCTGAGGGCGTGGGACAGAGAACAGATTTGTTAAATTTGTACTTAACTTTATATTCGTATTCTTTCTACTTCCACAAAAGGATTTGAGGCCGCCACAAAAGCTCAGGCATTTAGGTCCAAGTAATGAGAACAAAGCAAAATCGGAAAGAAAGGAAGGGGGAAGGGGATAAACAACACAGAGAATTCTGGCCAAGACAGCCTCAGCTACGGAGCACAGAATTTATTTCCGAGCTTCCTAGTGGCCAGGGCAAGCAGGGAAACAGCATAATTCTCATGGTGAACCTCTGGTCATCGGAACACACAGCTTTGGCGCCGCTTTAAATGAGATCTGCTATAAATCAGCTCAGCAGGTGCTGAGAACAGGAGGCCACTACCAAACTGAGCTGTGACTTTGTGCTGAGCCCTGTGCTGGCCACGTCAGCATCTCCTGGGTAGTTAGTTGAAATTTGACAACAGCAAGGCTGTGAGATTAGATGCTTAGGACAGACTCATGGACAGTCGTGGACAGATAGTTGTGGACCTAGGATGTGAAGCCTGGGCTGTGTGCGAGAGGGTTGACAGAAAGCCCGGCGCTTGCTGTCTGCTTTATGGGGAAGCGAGGAAATTAATTCGCCCGTGCATCCTCATGCATAAATAAAATCATAAATAAATAATACTAAAACCCTTGCTCTGGAGCTCATGGCCTGTGGGTTATTTGGAAGGCAGTGTATGCCCTGGCAGAGGGCCAGGAGCCGTGGAGGGATCCCAGCTCCCTCTCCCCACCGCCTACAACTAATTGATAAACAAACCTGCCAGAGCCTCTTGTTAAATTCCGTACCTCTTGCTCTCCTCCCCGCTGCTCCCGCCTCGGCCAGGCCCTTCATCTGTGTCCCATGCGGGTCCTCAAGCAGGGAGCCTGGCCACTGGACACACGCTGGCCCCGGGGCCAGCCGTCCGGACCAACCCTGGACACGAGCGTGTGGCCTCGAGTGACCTCGCCGAGCCCGTCTGTGGTCTAGCGATGGGGATGATGATGGGGGCGATCCCTGCGTCACGGGGACTGCAGGCTGTAAAAACGTGCCCCGTGTGGGTCGGTGGGGACGGCCCGGAGCCTCACGCTCTTCATGCTGTCAGGGCAAATGAGGAAAATGCCCACTGGAGCCACGCAGCGTCTCGCCAGATGGCCTGGACGGGGCTCCACTGCTTCCGAGACCAAGTCCAAAGAGTCCCAAGCTGTTGGAGGGCGTTCCCAGGCCCCTCCATCCGGGCCCTCGTCGTCCCCTCCAGCCCCAGGCCCCCAGCCTCCCTAGCACCGTCTGCTGGCCTGGAACGTTGCTGCCTGCTGGGACCCCACCTTCCTCCAGGAGACTCAGCCAGACCACCGCCGGCTCCCCAAGGCGGCCCCACGCCCGGCCCCAGACGCCAGCTGCACTGGCCCCTGTCCCTTCGAGACCCCGCAACAGCCCCCGGGCCACATGCACGCAGCCCGCCTCAGGTCACGGGTCTCCTGCTGGCAGGGACCCTGCACCTTCAGTGACAAGCCCAGGGACGGGCACACGGTTCGTACTCAGCATACAACTGAAACATGAGTGGGAGTACCCACGCCAGACTCACCCACCACTGAAGGCCCACTGGGCGCCAGTCGCCACTCTGGGCACGAGGAACACTCAAGCCGTGCAAGGGACACACTGGGTCCTCAGAGCCTGGGCTAGCGGGGGAGGCGGGTAAGCGTGAGGCACAGCACGCACAGGTGGCCGTGCCTGGTACGGGTTTCCTACGCTGCTTAAACTACCACGCGGGGAGAGGCTTAAAACCACACTTGTGGACTAGGGTGCAATGCCGCAAGTCGGAATCCGACATGCCTTCGCTGAGCTAAAACCAACGTGTGGGGCGGGGCTGCGTTCCTCCCAGAGGCTCCGGGGAGAAACCCATCTTTGCCTGTCCCAGCCTCCAGGCGGGCCCGTGTTCCTCGCCTTGCAGCCCCTTCCCCAAATCACTTCCCCACCGCTGCTCCCACCCCGTATCTTCTCTGAGTCCGACCCTCCACCTCCCTCTTGTAAGGACGCCTCTTGTAAGGACGCCGTGAGTACGTTGGGGCCACGGGGATTCACCGGGCGGTCTCGCCATCACCTGCCCGTAGCTCAGTCACACCTGCACGGTCCCTTGACCTCACGAGGTGACATAGTCTGGGACCTGAAGATCAGGATTTGCACACCTCTAAAGGGCTCTTTTTCTGCCCACCATGAGCGGGAGGGGAGAAATGATGTGGCAGGAAGGAGAAGTCACCATGGGCCAGGTGTCCCTGAGCAGGTGCCACTGGAGGAAAGCCCTGTGGCCCAGGAGGGGGTGAGCTGGGCAGGAACTGGGGAACCCAGTCCGCCAAGTCCTGCCTCGTGTGGGCCCACCACGAGCGGGGAACAGGAACAGGGGCCACAAGGTGGGTGGCTGAAGGCAGGACGCTAGACAGAAGAGGGCAACATGGAAACAGAAACACCGGTGTCAGACCTCATTGAATCTTTGTAACATGCCCAGGGAGGAAAAGTCTGGCCCCCAGGTTACACGGTTAGAGGGTAACTCAGTCAACATTCCCAAATTGACGGCCCGGCGCCCCTGGGTTGTGGAAACACCATAAATCCGTACATTTTGTGCTGTTTTATAACTGGAAAACCACCACGGGGGTGCGAGCATTGACTCACGCACGTGTTGGCTCTCCGGAGTCCCGCAAAGCCCACCAAGGCCCTTCCCTGCCTTGTGAAGAGCCCGAGACCCATGGAGTGGTTCACGCAGAGCCACGGGAACCATTTAATGTCTGCTCATCTCACTGCTTGGTCCACTGGGTCCCTGCGGATAGTTAGTCCTGAACTCAGGGAGCAGATTTATCTCAACGCTGGGCGTAGTCCATCAAATGCCTCTTCCGATGGAGCTCATTTAAGATAGGCCAAGAAGTCCCAAAGGACAATTAATACGGTTTCCATCTCGGAGTAATTTCCAGCAGGTGCCACAGCCGAAGGCACAGACACACCCTCCCTGCAGCTGGGAGGGGGGCCAGATGGTCACGGTCAGTGACACATTTTGAAAGGAAATGCTGCATCATACAGCCTCGACTGGTGCAGATAATGCATCCCTGAGAAACATGTTTTGTCTTTCCAGTTCTGTCTAATCCTTCCCACCTGAAGCCGGGATACTGCCTGGCATGTTCTGCAGCCAATGTCTATTGTGCGAAAGAAGAGCCTACTCCCCGTTGTTCTAAACAAAGCAAGATAACTCAAGGGACTGGGTCTGGCTTCTCGGAAAGCAATCATCACGACTCAACCACCTTAGCATGTTGCAAATTGACCATCGGACTGGGCTCCCCACCCCCGCCAGTCCTCATAAAAAGTCCCCTCTGATAAGAGAAGTGGAAGGGAGGAACAGAGACTTGGAGAAAAAGAGAAGAATCTGTCTTCTGCTTCAGGAGCAGAAAGGGCCCAAATCGTTGCGCCCAATCTTCAGTCTCCACCCTTCCTCCTTCAGGAAGCTGAGGAAGAAAGGAGATTCTTCAGGAATTCGCCTAATGCCTTCTCTTTGTTCTTCCACCTGGGCCGGAAACCGTCACACGGACTTCTTCAGGGTCCTGTGGAGACGGTGGCCTGAGGTGGGGTCTCCCTTGCTGGGAAATACAGTGTTTGCAGGAAGTAAGCACACCGCCTTGCCTGTGACCGCCACCCTGCTGTCCCCTCCCAGGTGAGCTCTTATCCTCTGCCCCCCACCCCCGTCGAGCTCTGCTGTCTTCCTGCAGCAGAGATCCCAACTAGAACGTGACAGCCACTGTTCCTTACGTCCACCTGACTCTTGGGAAGAAGGTCAACAGTATGTAAAAGCACCACCTAAAATGACTGGGGTTCTTAGTCACTAAACCCGTCCGGTGGGCCCCCGGCTCACCTTCCCAGTATGCAGTTACTGAGCCCATGAGCCACCGTGGGCCCTGTTGGTGGCCACCCGTGGATGCAGGCAGGGGACCTTCGCCTCCCACTCATGGCCATTAGTCCAGCCCCTCCCCCCACCCTGTGCTACAGCCAAGTCTGAGTCCGGCCCGTTTGCACCTGAGCTCAACCTAAACGCGGCGTGCATCGGGACTTGCTTGGGCCCCAGGCGTCCCCTAGGCCCACAAGTAGACCTTGTACCTCTTGGAAGGAACAGTGTAGAGCCGGGTTTCTCAACGGCAGTTCCGTTGACATCGTGGACCACATGGTTCTGTGCAGGACAGTCACATCGCGGGCCGCAGGATGTTAGCAGCGTCTCGGGTGTCTACGCACTAGATGACAATGGGACTCTCTCCCCCAGGGGGGTGACAACTGAAACTGTTGAGAGCCCCCAGTTTAGGGGAGAGAGAATGAGGAATGACGCCTGGCCTGACTATACGACAAGGCAATTGGTCGGGGCGCCTGGGTGGCTCAGTCGGCTGAGCCTCTGGCTATCGATTTCAGCGCGGGTCACGATCTCACGGTTTGTGAGTCCAAGCCCTGCTTGGGATTCTCTCTGTCTTTCTGTCTCTCAAAAATAAATAAACAACAACAAAAGACGCGAGGAAAAAAAGGCAATTTGCCTAGAGCTCAAGGATGTTGGTCGGCGTTGTTCTTGGCAGCCGGTCCTGGATTTGGCCCGTTCCACACACCTCTGTTTGGGGGAGGGGGGAGGGGGAGAAGGCACCCTTAGGAAGGGAGCTGCGTAGAGCTGGGGAGTCCCAGGAAGGTGCCATCTGATCCCAACAGCCACAGTGACCCCAGCATCTTGATGTCGCTCCTGATTGGAAGCCCTCCCCCCCCCCAACCGTGCACTTGCGGAGAGAAAGAGGCCTTATCGGAACAGGAAAGCCACTTTAAAACACATCCTGGGCCAGGAGGCATGCCCCTGCAGCCGTACTTGTACGAGCAGACTGGGAAGCACGCGGCTGCCTGTCAACAGGGCACTGGTTAAAAACAAAAACAAAAACACACAGACAGGCAGTGACATCCTACGAAACCATTTAAAAAATACAGCCGATCTGTACGTGCCGATGTGGAAGGGGCCCAAGACCAATTTGGTAAAAGAGAAGCTAAAAGCACGGTAACTTCCATTTCTATAAAATGCAAGTTAAAATGTGCAGAAGCTTTGGGGCGCCTGGGTGGCGCAGTCGGTTAAGCGTCCGACTTCAGCCAGGTCACGATCTCACGGTCCGTGAGTTCGAGCCCCGCGTCGGGCTCTGGGCTGATGGCTCAGAGCCTGGAGCCTTTTCCGATTCTGTGTCTCCCTCTCTCTCTGCCCCTCCCCCGTTCATGCTCTGTCTCTCTCTGTCCCTAAAATAAATAAACGTTGAAAAAAAAAAATTTAAAAAAAAAAAAAAAAAATGTGCAGAAGCTCAGAGAAGCTTCCTGAGGGGACACAGAGGAGACTGTCCACTCCGTTGCTTCTCGAGGGCCTGGGAGTCTTCAGTAGAAAAGAGATAGGTTCCATGGCGTGTGCCCACTCGTGTTCTGGATGTTTTAGCATGTGCACGCATACTTTTTCAATAAAATAAAATATATTTAGTTTAAAAATATATAGGTATTCACATGCACGCAAACACATACACATACCGTCACTGGACCTTACGTTTCTAAAACTAGGGACAGTAATCTTGGTTCAGAGAAGAAAATGCCAAGGATCTCCTTACCATTCTGTTCTCAGGAGTTGTACCAACTTGAATCCTTGGGCACAAAGAAGTACGCCTACAAAACGGGAAACTGATCCAGAGCGTCTCTAAAAGGAAAATGCTGCAGGGTGACCCGGGAAAAGGCAATTTTGCTAAAAGAAGTTGGCAACCAAGCTCGGTTGGTACAGCCCTGAGGTCTCTTGTCTTTAAATTTAATGCCTTGTTAAGTCCTTGGTGCGTACTAATTCTTGGTAAACAAAGTCAAGACACTTGGCGAGTTTTTATGCGACTGTTGTATTATCGTGAAGGCTTATTCGGGATTAATACACAAGGACACAGTAAACCAGGGAAGCGGCTCACATCCTCGGCAACAGAGTGGTCTGTGCCTACCCCATGCACACTCAGTGCTGGAGGCGGCTCTGACAAGAAGAGGCTGGAGGAGTTGAGTAGATCACACAACGGATAAAGCCCAAAGAGCACAGCTGTCGATTTATTTGTTTTTAGCCCAGGGAGTAACACAATTTCGTAACCAGCCGCAGTCCTGCCAGATTCAATCTTACCTTCTTCCGAAGGGTTGAGATGGGAATCTCTGAGAATATCAGCAAAGCCCTACTTTCCGAGCCTCGTCATTATCCCTCACGCTGGGGCCAAATCGATGGGTCAGAGGCTAAGAAGATAAAGAATTATTAACAATAAATAAGAATGAGGGGGAGAACAAGTGAGTGTATTTCCAAAGTCATAATGTTGTGTGATTGCTCAGATTTTTAGATAGGGTTTTTTTTTACGTTTATTTATTTACCTTGAGAGAGAGAGACCACGAGTGGTGGACGGGCAGAGAGAGGGAGAGAGAATCCCAAGTAGGCTCCATGCTGCTGGTGTGGAGCCCGACACGGGACTCAGTCCCGTGCACCGTGAGATCACGACCTGAGCTGGCACCAAGAGTCAGACATTTAACTGACTGAGCCACCCAGGTGCCCCAGACAAGTTTGTAAATAACTTAAAATTAGAAGAAGTCACCAAATTTTAACAAAAGGCTCGACTTTTTAAAATACTAAGCTATATATTTTGAAGTGTGCTTAAAGGTCTTCATAGCCGAAAATTCTGTGTTTTGAAAATGAAGGGCCTCTCCTTTGGGGGTATGTGTCTGCTTGGGGTTCATGCCCTACAAGCACCTGATAACAGGAGAGTAGGTTGTCTCCCTTGGGCAGTAAGTTTCTTCAAAGAGAACCAGACCGTTGCCCGTGAAATATACTGGCTGATTAATAGAACATTTCCTGGTCTCCAGTCTTGTGCACAGACATTGAATCTGCTGAACTATTTCCACCATGCAGTTTTAAAGCAACCTCTCGCATCCCAGGGCAACCCTATAGTTTTCCACCAATATTTCCCTTGCAGGAGAAGTGGGGTGACCCCGGGTCCCACCACAACAGCGAAAACCGGGGGGGCTCGGGGTGCCTGCAGGGGGAAGAGCCAGCAATAACTCTCCTGCAATTAATGCCGTTGCCTCTTTTCCCCGTGTCGGGAAAAATGAGGCCATTTAGAAAGTCAGTTGAATAAACTGATGAGCCCAATGGGCTGGAACCACCAAACAGATCGCAAGTCGGTGTCAGTCTTCCCCAGAGGGAAAGGCAGAAGAAATATGTTGAACACGGTACTATCTTGGTCAGGTCTGTGAAGGAAACTGTCTTCTAGAAAAGGGAACAGGAAACCCAGGGCCGGCCTCATCCTTTACATTTCCCGTTTGCGAGCACCGCACATGGCAGGACCCATCCATTTAATGTGCGGATGCCTGGAACCCAGCCAAGAGACGCACGGCTTCCGTCTGCTCGGCCGAGAGCGGAACAGCGACTCCGCAGAGCTGCTGGCGGGCGCGGGGGTAAATCACGGCAGATTTCTTTGCAGACCCAATTTCTCCAATTTACTACTCGATTTTGAGAAATCTCCTCCCGGCGCTTGCCTCCTGATCCCGGTCTTGCTGGAGCCGCCGGGGCTCCCTGCCCACCCTGAATAATTGTTTTTCTTGGTTCGCTTAGCCCTCACCTGGCCAGATTTCCACCCATCATATCTATCACATTCAGGCTGTCAAAACAGGAAGCCAAACATCTCAGTCACGATCCTTCCTGGGCCGGCGCTCCTCCCAGGCCTCGAACAGGGCCAAGGAGAAGTAATAGTGGAGAGCAGGCTCTCCCAGGACCGTGGTCACCGGGCAGAGGTAGGATGTGGTCTTGTGTCTGTCCCCTCGCTGCCATTCCCGTCTCCCCCTCCCTGCACACATCCAAGCACACACACACACACACACACACACACACACACACACTCTTTTGCTGCTTCCTATCCTAAATCAGACTTGACAAGTGTCCACGTTGCTCTAACCTGAGATCAGCGCCACACTAGGCCCCCTGGCTAACCAACTTTGTCCAGGTGGGCCCGACGGACGTGTCCCGGGTCCGGAAAAGTCCAGTACTCATCGCCCAGTGAGCCTCGGGCCTTCTTCCAAGCATTGAGGCTACTTGATTTTGCCCCCGGGGAGGGTAGAATGTGTTGAATAAATGAATTGATCTAGCTGCGCAAACTTCGGCAAGTCATTTAACCTCTCCACCTGCAAACAGGGGAGCGGCCCCCACCCCGCGGAGCTGCCTTGTGGGATGACAGGAGCACTGTCCCCAAGCCTTCGCCAACAGTTGCGTCCGCGGCTGAACTCCTGGCTGTCTGTCGATGGCTCGCTATTGACAAGCTCCTTATTGACAACACGGGGCCAGATGCCACAAGAAACAAAAGAAACGAAGGCGTGGGGTCCCAGCACCTTCCCCCAAGGAGCGTTTAGCCACTGTGACGATGTCGAAGTGTGGGCAGCCAGCAGACGATAGGAGGCCCGGCCGCCCCTCTGCCCATAAATGCTCCTCCCCGAGTGCGCGTGCCCTTCTCCAGGCCCCGGGGAGGCCGCCTGCCTCTCCCCCCAACTCCACGACTGCTCAGACTCGCCCTTCAGGGACACCCTTCCTTCAAGGCTGCCATCACCAGAGGGTGTGGGCTGAAGAAAGGGGAAAAAGTCGTGAGTAAAGGAACTCATTCAAGAGACTCCACCCGGCCAAACCCTCTGTAAAAATTCTAAGCAGGAACAAGTCCAGATTTCGTGGGGTTTGAACGTTACACAATTTCGTGGTGGTGGTGGTGTGGGGTGCTCTTTAAGAAAAAAAGCACCGAAGGCTAAATATAAATTAGGGATGACTATGCGTATTTATTTATAATGAGAAGAGAAATAACAACAAATTACTAGAGATTGGAATACCTTTCTTCTGAGACATCTTGAGCCAGTGGGCCCTTCCCGCCACACAGAGAAGCTTCCTAATGGCGAACCAGCTTCCCACCCCCCGCCCCCAGCACTGGCCAGCAGTCACGGGGCCCTCACTGTGGCCTCTCACTTCGGCGTCTTTCCAAACGTGTGTAAAGAACAACGGCCCTTTGGTCAACAGTCGGAATTATCCGATGACTTCCGTCCACCTCCTAGCTTGCGGGGAAAACAAAGTTCAACCCCACCTGACCCGTTTGTTATTAAATGACCCAGATCACGTAAATAATCCCACAAGAGCCCTTCTGAATTCTGGAAAGCACCGGATGTAATTGCTGGATTAGTGTTTAATATTTATTCCAATTAGCGTATGGTTTTCACTAGCTCATGCTTGCTGTGCAGAAGGGGTCCTTTGTGTAGATGATGCTGGCCTGCTTTTCCACTCTCTAGCACCTTCCTGCCCCCCCCCAGCCTACAGCCCACCCGTCCTGCAAGGACCATTCCCCTTTCCTCCAGTTCCCCATCTGCCTGTGCCTGTACTTAGGAACTGTAGAGCTCTATGTAGATGTCAGTAGGCTTGTCCATAACTGTCACCATGGAGGGTTCCAGAAATCTATGCCATAGACCTCATTCCATTTCCCCAAGACTACAGTGTGATGGGTAAAAATGCCCCACTCGTCCCAGAAGCTTCACTACCCACATCTTCTTGGACACTCCCCTATGCCCACCTCTACGCGGCAGAGTCATTGATGCACCTGTCTTCAAAGCCCCCCTGTGTTGACCACCGGGTCACCACAGCTGGGGCTTGGCAGGGGCACATTTATTCCACCGCCCGCTGGTGACCTTCATCACTGTTACTCATAGGCACCACCCTTCCGACCTCACCAGGCTGCCAGCTGCCCAAAGTCAAGTTCCCCATGCGTCCGTCTCACACACACCCAGATGTCTCAAGGGAGCACAAGATAAAGGGACTAAACACACTTGCCATACAGAAGACCTCAGTGTACTTTCTATTGAAAATGACAATATTTTGGGTATTGTTGATGAAAAAGATGTTAAGAGTGACACTGGACATCTGGAGATGCTCACGTGCCCGAGGACATGCTGTTTACCCTTCTGGTGCCTAGGTCCCCTCAGCAGAAAAACGAGGGTGATCATGGCACCTGTCCCCTGGGCTCACCAAGAGCTCTAATGGGGGAGGTGAGTTTAAACTGGCACATCAGAGGCACTCATGAAAACTATGCTGATTATTCTGGCCTGGAGGGAAGAAACAGGCTCTTTCTGTCTGGCCCATCTTACCCGTGGCAGCGGAGTTCAATTTGCCTCGGGGAGGAAGGCCTGACAGGAAGCAAGGTTTCCGGAAGGGGCCGTTGCCACGCAGACTGGACGCTCAGCCCCTTGCTCAGGGCTGTGGGAGCCACGCAGGGCCGATCCTCACATGCATCCCCCACGGCTGCCCGCTCCAGATCCGCCTAAATAAGAATCACCTCCTACAAACCCCCCTCATCTGTCTTTCAACAGCAGTCAAGCCCGAATCTCCAGGGAAGTGCTACTCCACGGTGGCCCTTTCCCCAAAGACATTCAGAAGTTCAAATCCTGTCTGAACCTCCTGACACTCAAATCTCCTGTGAATTGATGAACGAATTTGTCTGTGCGATGGTGGGGCTGTGTCTAGTCTGCACATCCATTATCTCTAATCAAAACTGCCTGTCGGGCCGCACACTTTGATTCTGCAAACTGCCCGGTCACCCGCCTGATGATGTGACTGAATGTATTTGTGAGGGTAAAACAGGAGGTTCTTGGCCTACAAGGCGCAGGGAAAATAACTCACTCATCTTAAACCTGTGCAGCAACAGCCCGTTGTGGTTTTCCTCTATCCGATACAGACGTACAGCCCATGAAGGGCAGTGTGTATTGTAACCCCCTGTCGCGTGCCACAGCCCCGTCGCCTGTGGCCTTACTGCAGGTGCCTTCTAAGTGGCCTCCCAGCCCCAGATCACCCCCTCCCTCCCACGTGCCCCTTCTATATGCACCAGTGATTTTTGAGAACTCGTAACCAGTGAAGGGGCACCTGGGTGGCTCAGTCGGTTGAGCGTCCAACTTCGGCCCAGGTCATGATCTCGCGGTTCACGGGTTCAGGCCCCGCGTCGGGCTCTGTGCTGGCAGCTCGGAGCCTGGAGCCTGCTTCCGATTCTGTGTCTCCCTCTCTCTGCCCCTCCCCTGCTAGTGCTCTGTCTCTCTCTCTCTCTCAAAAATAAATAAACATTAAAAAATTGTTTTAATTAAAAAACAATAGAAGTCTTAACTTGGTGGGGAAAAAAAACCACTAAAGTAGAGTTGAACCTCCATATCCGAAGCCTCACAGCTGAGAATAACTATCACGTGTCATTTTGTTAGGCCATCAGTCCAAGGCCTCCAATTTTCTCTAGTGATTTAGAACCCCACCTTAACAATTCTATAAAAAGAGGGATGAACTTGGAGGAAGCAGAGGGCATCTTCGGTATCCAGCATTTAGACAGCCCCGTGACTGTCACTGGTTGCTGCATAAATCAAAATAATAATAACAACGACACCAAGTGGCACAGGAAAACGGGACAAAAACCAGAGTGACCCCATCTCACAGCTCAAGATGGGTTTTGGATTCTCCGCGTCTTGGTCGCGTTAAAACCTACGTCAGTGCGGTTCAAACTGAAGAGCACGTGTCAGTCTTGGGGGTGAGAACGTTGGTCCGAAAATACTTTCTTATTTTGTATCTTCATTTTGAAAACCTTAAAAAATAATGCATTGTCTGGGTGACATGATATACAGCCGTGCTCCTGGGGTCCTGCGGTGCTGTTTCAGAAATTAAGCCCGTGTCTTGTTTGCAAGCCCCCAACCCTGTCTTTAAGTCTGTCTTTAAGTCACCACGTCCTCATGTCAAAACCCCATCCTCTTCCAGCTGAGCTCATGTTGAGTCCTCTTTTTTTTAAAACCAGTTTTTAGAGTAAAATTCCTGTTCGGAGGTGATCGTTTACAATCACGAAGCATTTGTCAAATACCGAAAGTTCAGGCTCTCAAGTTATTTAATAGACTTCATTGATGCCATGAAATCCCTCAGTATGGGGGAGTGATGTCACGAGATCTCACAGAGAGAACAGGGGACGGTGGCCCCCAGAACAGGACCACGGACCCCAGAACAAATCCTCACACTGCCACATATTATCT